>NC_072859.1:14121741-15467241 GCF_028858705.1 Grus americana | reverse complement strand
AGCAAACTCTAAAAGATTTGTACCAAAATAAGGAATGATGATAATTACAACAGGAAAGAAGACTGCTCATTTATTCTCCTTTATTGCAGTATGAAGTAACTTCAAGTTAATTTAGATTTTAATATTTTCTTAAACTGATCCAGCCATTTTTGTTCCAAATAACAGTATCTATACAAAGATTTGTACTTAAAATTGTTTTCATTATATCCCTGCAAACTTCAACAAAACAAAACCTTTATCTCTTTTCAGTAGAGCTTTTCTAATTCTATTGACTTCAAAGAAACTTAAGCATGTTCTTAAAGTTTCTACTAGAGGGGGCTGAAGGGGCATCAGTTGAAGGCTTAAAAATTTTCAAAACTAAAATTTTAATTTCTGAGGCGTCTACAGAAGCATGGGAACACAGGACTAGAATGAACTACCAAGCTATGAAGTAATGTCTTGCAATCACAGTACAGTAAATCTGTGATTCTGAAGGATCACATAGAATATTTATTCTCAACGCCACAGCTACAAAACCTTTCCTAGTTCTTTGCAAGAAAATTAAGATCTGTTGTTACAAATAAAACAAACAAAAAACCCAATAACCTCCTAGAAGAAAAACCTGCACTACTAATCTCTGCCACAGAAAAAGAAGAGCAGAAAACAAAGGACTGTGGATGAAATGATCCTAGGATTCAGCCCATGATTGGAAGAGTAAATCGACTAAAATTTCCTGAGGAATTAGCATCTTAAAGAATTAGAAAACTTCTAAATGCTGGGCAGCCCTCTACATTGCTCTCTCCTTCCGAAAAAAACCCCAAAACAAACAAACCAAAACCACACCACTATTGCTTTGATTATTTAATTTTTAAAACTCTAGTTTTAAAAGCTTCTCTCTAGGCTCTTCCTAAAAGATACTGAAGCAGTTCTTTAGACCTCTTTTGTTTTTCTCAACTATGCCCCTTACTGTTCCTTTCTGTCTCACCATTCACTACTTTTTTTATGTTCTCTCCTTCTGGTCTCCCTGTGTTCCTCCTCCAGTTTCTCTTTACCCTTTTCACATACTCCCTTTTCCTCATTCAGCTTCTCTCATGTAGCAGATCTCCCAACATCTTGCACCTCTTTCTCTCCCTCTTCCATGGCCTCCCAATGATTCCCTTTCTCCCTCTGATGCTTCAGTAAGCTGCAGCTGACTGTTCTCTTTCTCCCTCCCGTGCCCTGCCTGTGCATGTGCATATTCCATGCAGGGCTTGGGGCTGAACAGTCCAGGAGGCAGCACACTAAAGAGAAGAGAAAGCAGATGCTTCCACGCAATATCGGAAAAACAAACTGCTAGGTGTGTGTGCAGCCTGACTTCCAGCAATGCACTGAGCATCTTTAATACTCTCCTCCCCTCATGAAGGTGGCTGAGGGACTCTGACACTGTGCCTCCTTCCCCTTCTGAGTCAGTTAATAGAAATGTGGAAGCAGAGCTGTTGCTCTGTTCAGGGAGACTTGTGCATGTACCAGCTGGGGTGTCCCTGGGAGCTAGGAGCTTTTCAGCTGGGACCTTGTCACTCTGGGCATTTTTAGCCCAGTCTTTGGTGCTATCAAACACAGCAGTGGTTATCTGTGTTCAGCTTGTGTTTATCCAAAGCAATGAGCAAGAAAATGCTTCATAAGCAAGCAGTATGGCATATGCCCTTGAAATCTCTCTCAGATTGTTAAATGCTGAACTTATTTATCAAGCAAATAGAAAATGGTGGTTCTGCTGTTGATCAATTTACTTGTACACATCCAGGGTCAAACTCTGCTGTTCATATTCCATTTAAATCTTCACTCAGGCAAGAGTCCCAGAGACTCCTTGACACTCTGTTTTACGGTTACATAATATAACCATTAATATTGCAGATGGAGATGTGCATGCACAGATACTGCACATTGGGACTATAGGCTCAGCTCATTAAAGAGACACCAACATAGCAGTTATTTATTATTTATTGAGTGCTAACAGTACATTGAAGAAAAGAGAACAAGCTCTGAGCATTAAGGACCAATACATGGCTGCTCTTTAGCTGTTATTTCAAGAACAAAAAGGGCCTAAGATTCCTTTTCTCCAGCATAGCATCAAAGGAGAGACATGTTCTTATTAATGTTCTGTAAATACTGCAGATGGGTGTCCGCCAATCCCTAAAGCTCTCAGTGCACCAAAATGGGGATGAACTGTAGAGCCTGAGGTGTGTCCCAAAATCTCCTTTTCTATAACATGGAGATGGACACTGGCTGGATACTGGAACACCCTTTACACAGGATAAACACATACCATACATGAAATTGCCTTTCCAGAGGTTGCTGCTATGAGTTTGGAGGAAGATGAGTGAGCCTGAATAAGGCATCATGAAGCCATCTGTGAGGGCATGGCTGAAATGCTACAAGCATCCCTATAAATAGCTCTTGGTAAAGAACTAGTTCTGTTTTAGTAATATGAAGTCTTTTCATGCAACTAGTTACTAGGCAGCCTATGAGACAGTTTCTCTGGCAGTACACCACTGTATGCATTAGGCAGTATGCCTCCCTCCAGCTCCTTTTCTGGGGGTATGCCTAACAGCAGCCTACAGGATCACTCTCCAGACAAGCCTACCTCTGCCACATGTCATCACCAATCTGCCTCACTGCTAGACTAGGGAGTCACGTTCACATCTGTGCTCTCTCTGGTTTTGGAAGAAAGATTGCAAGCACACAACTCCAGGAGGAGCTCTGGACAACAGCATCTGACAGCAGCGGTACACCCCTGCAGCGCTAAATGATGGCTGCTTATGAGCTATAGGTGAATATCACACTTGGCAGCTGTAGGCTGAACATCCTCAATTTATACAGTTGTTGCAAACATGTTCACAGTGTTTCAGATCCCATTTGGATCAAAATCCATTCAATTCAATTTATAAGAAGCCTCAGCACCTCTCCTCAACATGAGAGAATTGCATTCATATTTCTAGGGTGGTTTGTTTTTTTAATTTTTAGCTACTGTGTAAAGGGGGTAGGAGTTTGGCAGCAAGACCATGGCCAAACCAGCAGAATGTTTTTACCAAAAGCCGTCACTGCCTTGCATTTTGCCTGGAAATCAATTCTATAGGTGAATTCTAGGCATGCCTACTGGCTCAGGTACTTCATGTTCACAGGGAGTCTTCTTTTTGGATGTGACATCAGCAATGAGCTCTGGGAAATTTGAAACAACTTTTATTGTAAAAAAGTGAGATGCCTAGAGTCTAAGCACTTCCAGCATTACTCAAAAACAGAAGAGGAATCACCTGAGCTCACAGCTTGAATATGACTTCAACTGATTTACTTAATACCACGTTTCTGCCAGAGCTACAAGATGGACTCAGATATCATTAGTTTTGAAAGGGAGTCCCCTAATCTTCTTGCTATCTTACTACTTGTATTATCCACAGTTGCCATTTGTATGACTGTTTTCTGGCATATCCCTTTTTTGATGAAAGCCAGTGTGAAGGCAATTTGAGAGCCTGGTGCTGCCCATCTTCCATAGCTTTTTACACAAGTGCCAAGCAGATCTAAGACATTACTGTATCATCATTACGAGATGTCCCATCACAGGTTTCTCTGTAACTTATGATTCAGCTAGAAATACAAATGGCATATTCTATTTCATTCATCTCTTTCCATTTATGGACAAAGTTCACTTACACCAAGGAAAAAGTACTTAATAATTCAGGAGATGTAAAGATATGCTCTGAACTAAAAAAAAAAAAATCTGCTAAAATGCAAATAAAGCTCACTAGAACTATCTGTAGCACTTATACTTCCCAGTGTGGTAAAAATGTAGTGGCTTGCCAGAAGGTAAACAGAGAATGTGTCTGGGGAGTGTTGAATTTGTCAAGAAAACAGGAAAATAAGGTCACTGTGCTATGAAGAAAACAAATCTTCATGACAGGAAACCATTAGGTATCAAATCTATATAGTCTTCATAGAGGTAATGAAGAATGGAGATGATGGCATTTTAATAAAGAAAAAAAGAAAGAAAACAATGAAGATACTTTCCTCTGAGATACTCACATTTATATCTATCATTTGTACCATTTGTATCATCTATTTATCATCAGAGTCTGTTCATAAGGAGGGGAAATGTGTTACATGAATGTAAAGTACGAGAGCTTAGAGTTTGTGGGCTGAAGGATATCTATATACAGCTTTATCAATTTTCCAAGATGAACCAGCTGGGGAGTCCCTGGAAGGTCCAGATTCTCTGCCCAGGTTGATAATCAACACACTGAAACACACAAATTGATCTGGGCATGGCAGGAGCTGCCTGGGAAAGTCTTCAGGACAGTCCAAAATTCCCACCTAGGTAGTTCCTATGCCAATTAGTCAAACACTTAGCTGTGAAGGTGGCTAAGAATTCAGTCAACCACTTTGTCTCAATTTAGTCCATTATTTCAAATTGTCCACTATTTTGTCTGTGCAGATGGCCAGACTGAGAGTTCCTGCTCCACTCAGTGGACTTGCCTTGATAAGCACAAAGGCACGTCCTTGATATCCAGCTACACAAGAATTCTAGTTACAGTGCAAACTTGTGGAATTTCATACTTACAACTTAAATTTCATAGTTTTTGTCACTGCTGAATTTCATTGGGAAAAAACCCCCAAACTTTTTAAAGTTATTTTTTACAGTAGTTGATACTCTACTCATGGCAAACACTGTTAGTGAAGATTTCCCTTTTTATTTTTACCTATTTTTCCAGTTACCTCTCTTTTCCATGCATATGCACAAGACAGCTGCTTTTTTCACGCACTACTCAGGCTTTCACGCATAATGAAGTCTCTGTTTTTATATCAGAAAGAGTTCTTACATGATCTAAAGCTGACAAAAATCAGTAATTAAAAGTCTCTTTTCCCTGATGCTGATATTAGTGTTGATTTTGGGGGGTGAGG
Organism: Grus americana; assembly: GCF_028858705.1. Classification (NCBI taxonomy): domain Eukaryota; kingdom Metazoa; phylum Chordata; class Aves; order Gruiformes; family Gruidae; genus Grus; species Grus americana. The sequence continues at coordinate 15,462,333 of NC_072859.1, read as the reverse complement.
AGAGAGGACAGACAAAGCAATAGGAAGCTAACTCTAACTGTATGAACAGCAAACGAGCATTTTGAATAACTGACAGAGTAGAGATGAGCCTGGTATCTAATGTAACCTGAATATCAAACCAAACTACAGAATATCAAAGAACTCATCTTCAGATACGAGTGATAAAACAGAGAATTTTGTACACTAACATCTATACCTTTTTAACGTAAAATGCTAGGGAGTTTGTTCTCAGCCAAATATGCGACATTTTTCCAAATTGCTTTTCTCCTACAAAAAGACTGTAAAACGAAAAAATAGGAATGATGATCCTTTCAGGCTCAAGGTCTGCCAGAGTAAGAAAAGAAATACACAAGAGCCAATCCTCCCCAACAGGAGAGAGAACATATCTTTTACCTACATAACAGGAAAAAGGGAAAGAGTAACACAGCTCATACTGATGGTAAAGATGCTGGGGGAGAAATTACTATTTAAGATAACTTAGACACAGATCTTACAGATCAAAGTCAACATTTTCATGTATATTCAAAAGCAAAGTGTGAAGCCAATGAAATGTAAACTGTGTAAGAATAGGTTGCTATCAGCTGAGAGATGCACGAGAGAAGAACAATTGCAAATTGCCCTGATAAGAGCAGGAAAAGGCACTCTTGGCTGCTTTTGCTACCTGAAAATTCATGAGTGCCACTAACTGGTGAACCTTAGTAATGAATCAGATGCTCTTTCCCTCTGAAGCCCAGAGCAGTTGCTCGCTTTGCCACTTCCTCCAAATAACCTTCCACCTCACAAGTGTATTAATCTTTAGCCAAAAAGGTCCCTGTAGCATTTGCCAGGCTGTCAGTGATTGTCAATGGACAGCAGCATCTAGGTCAAGAGTAAACAAACAGTGGAGGAGAATATTATCAGCAGATTGGAGGCAGTGCAACATATACCAATGCAATACTTTCCCCAGTGATTTCCACATATGTTGCACAAATGTCTCTTGTTTCTTCATTATTTGCTGGCCTTCTGATAGATGTACATTTGTGATGATACTGAGAGCTAAATTATGCTCTCCTGTCTTGAAATTAAATAAAATGTCTTTTTAAAAAAACTGTAAAACAGTTGAAACAGTATTGAGAGACAATCTTATTACCATGAAAGATGAAACTATATCCTTCTCTTTCTTAGATTACTCATTATCTGAAGATTAACATTAGGAGGACCTGGAAGCCTGTCAAACACCAAATAAAAAGCTCCCACAGGAGTTCAAATTGTAAAAAGTGTTATCAGCAAGAAGAGGATTCACTGGATTATGTTTGTAGCTACAGGATTAAGTTTTGCCCAACAAGCTGCATGATCAGAAATAACAAGGTCATTTTTATGTTAAGATGATGAGGGAAGAATGCACTTGTTTTGCAAGCAGGCAAATTAATATGGGATTAACCAATAAAAGAATTTCATAAAATTACTTCATTTGTGAAATCAAGGCAAATCTTAATCCTACAGCTTTGAAAGAAAGACCCCACTGGAGCAAAGGAGCTGACATGAAATCCCATCCAACATAGATGTGACACCGACCCTCTACCATAACAACAAGAAGCCCTTGACACTCAGAAGGTAGCTACAAAGACACCTTCCCATGGTCAGGCAGCTGATTGTGGGAATCTCTGCAGAGATACTCACTAAAATAGTTAACACAGTGCAACTGTCTGCAATAATTTCCTATATAGATCTTGGAATAGCTTATTGTCTTCATTTTTCTCTCTGTTTTAGAACCAAAATATTCAAATATGTGGAATGTTTTAAACAGCTAGTCTTAGTCTGCAGCTTGTTCTGCAGTCAGGAATGGATTTACCAGGCAAGGCAAAATCAGCTGCAGCTCTCTGTGTATTAGCACTGGTCAGTGAGGTATGAATGACACAGGCCATTCAATGGGATAGCAATATTGGGTCTGTTTTAAACCCAATGAGTCCGAAAAATTCTGAGCAAATAATTCACAGATAAAACATAATTATGTGAATTTCAACCCTTTTTTTAGTTGCACACTAATGACACTAGAATTACTGCTGCCGAAAGTCCCTCACAGTCAAGGCTGGTAGTGCTGTGGAGGCGGTGGGTGAGTCAAGCTTGCTTGATGCATCCGTGATTGTACCTGCATTTGATAAACATCTTTTGTCCCACGATTCTTGCCTCACTCGATGCTCAGTTGAGTATTTAGAGTCCCTGAAGTACTTTATAGCCAGCCACACTTTCTCTATTCATGTTCCAGTTTTCCATACAGGATCTGCAGGGACATTTGTGCATTGCCTGTTTTAACTCTGGGACTCATCAGTGACAGTCTCTACCAATGATGGATGTGGAGTCAGCCCACTGTAAGTGATGGACATTGACCTATACAGCCTCATCTGGAATCAGATGTGAAACAGCTGCTGATAAAACCTATCCAGCTGATTAATGTACTTCCTGTGTGTCTCATTAACAGTAATATTAGTATAAAATAGTAACAGACTGAGGTGATGTTATGATTTCCTCAAATTTATTCAGTATTGACATTTCTTTCCTGATTTTTTAATTCTCATGATTGCCAAACATACAAATTTTTAGTTATGCTGATTAGTTTTGAGTAGATGTAAATATCACGTTATTGTTTCTGTCACAATGATCAGTTCCACCTTGTTTTCATTAAAATTTAGCTCACATGCCAGCCTATGAAATTTGCTGATTCTAAATATTTTTTGCCAGAAAAAAATCAACTGCTCTGATGTTCACCAAAAGTACATACAAAGAAGAAGCAGAAGTCACTACAGGCACATGTATATCAAAACTAATTTGTATTTAATAATACCTGTATCTCAACTTGTCTAGAACTGCTGATCTGCAGAATTCCTGATGGTGATTTTTGGGAAGCTGGGCTGCAGCTTTGCTTTAAACTGTATCTTAAAATACATTAAGTATGTTCCTCATGTAACTATCTAAGTAAATTCTGTATTGCCAGAAAGATGTGATGCAACTACAGATAGGAGCGGGTATGGTTCTTCTTTTTCAAAATCAAAGAGGTGCACCATGTCACCAGTATGAGAATCTCTATGATACTGCAACAATCTGTTTATCAATTATTTCTCATTTAGAAAATTTGATGGAGGCTGGCATGTACAAAACTCTATATGCCATTTCTTCAGATCCCATTTAGTTGTTCTATTTCCTTCTGGCCAAATAAACTCAGTTCATTTCAGCTCATGTAAGACTAAAACCTGGTGTTATTTCTGCTGAGATAAAATTCACTGATAGTTCTCAGCTTCTGCATAAGACCTAATTTGTGCATAATAATATGTGTAAAAAGCCACAATTAAACTTCAAAGAACTTAAGCATGATAATCATCTTTATACTTCATTAAAACAGTAATGACTTAAAATTTTACTGCATAATTGTAAAGTTCCCAGTTAGCTTATGTATAAGATTTTCTTCCTAATCTCTCTTCACTAAAAAAAATCACAGTAAATATCTTAAAGAAAAAAAAAGAAAGAAAAAATGGCATTTTTTTTTCACAGGGGAAATTTAAGTACAGACCTGTAAGTGAAGGTGTATGCTTCAATTGGCTGTGTTCTGGGCCTGTCTGAATACCAAAACACTGCCCGCACTGGCCACCTAAGTACATATGCTGAATCCAACAGACTCCTCAAATAAATTTAGAGATTTCAAAATAAAAGTTAAATAGGAGCTCTATGCATTTTTTAGTGATGAATTATGTACTTCTTATTCAAGCAACTGGGATACCTCACAAAGGGTGGGTGTGAACTGCAGGATTTGCTATCTACTAAATAACAATATGTTCACAGGAGTATATAGCCATACTATAACTTAAGGCCAAGCAAACAGAAAATATAACCTCAGCGTATGTATGTGAGGTTCATCACAAACAGTTTGTGCTGTGGGTCTATCCACGAAAGATTCATTTTCTAAATATGTCATTGCAGCCAGTGATTCAGAAGTAGAACACTTCCATCTGGCAACAGATGGTCAAGATGTATCTTATTTGTAGGAGAGTCTTCTGCTAAAAGAACTAGTCTTCTCCACAATCTGTGTAATCAGATAAGCAGCTTCTTTCTAGTTTTACTGACATGACAAACCACACCAGCACCTTATCTCAGAAGATCAATCAAACCTGTATACACCTACATCCCTGCTTAAGTATTAAGCATCCTTCTATGTATCACAGCCACTTCTTCATTTCACTTCTAATTTTGTAGTTGATAATGTGCATGTGACATGGGTAACACCTGTATAGTTTCCCTAACATGCTAGTTGGTGCTCTGAATCTATGTAGCATTCCATCATATGTTGTGATGAGCTTCTCTTATTGACTTATTGTTCTTACTGACTGCGGGGTGCTTGCAGCTTCCTAGTAGCATTTGCCAGGGGTTTGCAAAGCCATCCCCTCAGACTGAAGCTACGGCATTGTTTCGCATTTTTAATCGCTCATGCACAAGATGGCAGTATCTGTGGGAGTAACAGATGGCTGCTCACAAAGTTGGTTTATCCTATTCCTCCCTCATCATCCCAGGTATGTGTTGCCCTTTGCTGGCTTTCTTCTCTACAGGTTTCGGGAATGATATTCCAAAGCTCAGCACATCCTAACCAACCATCCAATATTTACTCTTTGTAAAAAACCAACAGATTCTGTTTCACAATAACTGGAAAAAAAGAAAAAAAAAAGAAAAAAAAAGGGTTACTTTCACTAAATGAGTTGTTCCTTAGGAGTTGTTCACTCAGCTCTAAGAAAAAGGGCTCAAACATCAGCTCTAGTGGAGAGTTATGAGTCATCAGATAAGAAAATTCAGCTCTCCCATTTTTATGTGATATGGTAAACAAGAAAAGCACTGCAGAATTAATTCAGTGCTTGCTTTGGTCACAGAATCTGAAGTGACTGTTGCCATGGATACATAGAATCAAGTTTTTAAAGGGGATTTAAGGACATGACAGAGGAGAAAAGACAAGACAGCACGGAAGATTCAAGAATTGTAGATCCCTAAAGAAACTGAGGATCTGAAACATAGAGATCCAGAAAAGAAAAGTAGCCATTTGTGACATGAAGACAAGGTAAGAGAAAAGACAGCCAATGGAAAGATCAAGGTGGACAAATAAAGAGAAGAAACTGGCAGACACACCAAGGGGGAAAGAAGAGCAGCTAGCTCTGTAAGGAGAGGAAGGAGCAATGAAAATAAGCAGAGACTGGATCATGAGGACAATGAATTGCACTATACAGGTCATGACAGAGATCAGAAAAGGACAAAAATAATGGATAAAGAAATAACAGATGAGGGATAAGGGAAGCACATTGACAACATGGAAAACAGAGATGTATGGATGATTGGGGATTTTCATTAAAGAATCAATGAGCAAGTCATCAGAGCTGATCTGGAGGAAAGAAAGGTATGTGGTGTGGCAGGAGCAAGAATACATGTTGTCCTGAACTACAAAAAGTCATCATGGGAGAGCAGAAGAATCCACTAATCCTACTTCATGCTGAAAAATGTCACTGCAAAATTCCTTCAAGAACAGGATCAAAGAGCTGCCAGCTGGGAAAGACTGGCTTATCTGGTCTTTGATGGAATTCTTCCAGCCCTGAGAGAAGGAACATGTATGAAATACAAGATTAAATAAACTGGGAGATGACTCAATGACTAATCTTAGAAGGAAGATTTTAGGTTGCTTGGCCACTCAGTAGAGGACTTTTTTCTGAAGGGAGGACTTTTTCACAAAGGGACAGTAAGGAGAAACAAAAGATAATATTAAAGAAAACATCAGGTGAGTCAGTGACGTAGCTGCAGAAATCTGGCTTTAAAAAAAAAAAAAAGTAGTTAAAAAAAAGACAGTAAGCAACACCTGAAATTTATGTGCATAAACGAAAAGAACCTCCAGAGGGAAAGCATGTTGAAATAGCAGTTGTGACAAGGATACCAGCATCAAAAAGAATTTGCTGGCCAGGAAAGGGATACAGACCTAAATATAGTGAGATGTCATTTCACAATAAAGATGTGACAGACTATAAAGAAATAAGAAGGGCTACTGTGGATGAAACAGAATCTAGGTGGATCAAAATCAGTGTGTAAAAGCAGTTCTACTGAGTAGTGTCAGAAGTGTGTGGTCACCACAACTGCCTGGTTGGATCTTTGTTGTGAGATCAGTTGCAGCAAATGTCCATGGAAGTGTTCTTACCTCAAGGCACTTACTAGAAAATACAGGGTTACGGGCTCTTCAATGAAAGCTTAGCTCCCGCGTAGCTTTCAGCTTGAGAAGCACAGACTGGCCTTTCTTTATCTTGCTATTATAGTGCTAAGAAATTAATCACTAAGAAAAGAAATTTGTTTCAGAAAGGTTTTGGGAATTTTTATATTCTTGTGGAAGCTAAAGCTGTGAAAGGGCGCTCAGAAGAGTTTAGATGCATTCGCTGAGGACATGATCAGTTTTTAAATGTGATGATTCAGATGAACTTTCAGATTATAAATCACTAAATTCAGGACGTCTTTTCGCGGGAAGGATCATTAAGACATACTCTCTATTTCTTCTACTTTTTCCTTAAGCATCCTTTAACAGTCACAGTCAGAAACAGGAGACAGGCTAGATGGCCCTCTGTTCTAACTCAGTGTGCCCATGCTTTGAGTTTGAGATTGAAACATGCCTTTGTAATTGAACAAGAAGGAATAAGAATATTTACATCCCTGTTACTGATTGCCTGGTTTCTTTATCCTATGGAATATGGACAGGGACACGGCGATCAGTGACCCTTCATTCTATAACCCATTTGCAGACAAAGAGCCAGAGGGCTTAATTTGATACTGGTAAAACCTTCAACTCCACATTCTTAGAGAAGAAAAGACTTAAGAGTTGGAAAGCTGTCTGGAAGTTACAGTCTCATCCATGGCTACTTCCAGGACTTTACTGCATGAAGTGACAGTGCAGTCTAAAGGGACATCCAAGAATATATGCGTCATTCATAAAAGTGATCAAAAAATACAGTTCGTGTGCTCTGGAAAAGTAATGCTAACCTACTATTTAGACTGGATGTCTTTCTTTTTCCATAAAAGACATGCTGAGAAAAGACTCTTTCTAACAATTGTCAATTAACATTTTATTTCACCAACAGTGTGTTACTTTTTGTTTATGACAAGATTGCTGCATATTTTTAATTGCTGTACAATTTACCACATGAAACAATCTTTTCTTACAGGAAGCTTATACTGTACATATGAAGAGTAAGGTTCTCTTGCTATCAAATATAGGTTCTTTTGCCTACCTCTACTAACAAATAATCTAAGACAGGTCAAAAGAAAGTTAAAGCATTGCTACTAGAACATCTTAATGCCAATAAAACACCTCTCTCCTTTTTGAAGAACTGTGTGTTTTTCCTTCACAGTCAACAGACTTTCAAGCATTTAGGTCAAACATGTTTCAACTGGTTGAGACCTGTTGGAAAGCATCTTGCAAATGTCTTACGTGCTATGTGAGTTTGTTTGTGATAATGAATGCTGCAGTGCCATGTCGCTCTGTTGAAGTCTGTAAAGATGTTTCATAATTAGTAATATTCATTAAAGTTTCAATAATACTCCAAATGTATTAACTGCTGTCCAGGCAGACAGAAAGAGATAGTCATTGGTGTAAGCAGCTTGTAATTTAAAATACGTAACAATGAATAAGGAAAAAAACAAAGATGTATGCTCGGATTATCATACTGTCCACACTTACAAGGAAAAATATTTAGCTGAAATATTTTTAAAAGTATTTAGGTTAGCTAACAAAGACTACTGTCAGGTTTAAAATATCAGCACTATAGAATCACCAGATAAATGGATAGCACATAAAAATTAATACACAAGTGGATCTTTGAAATCCAGTGAACCTGAGATGAATTTTTATGAACAGTGTAGGTATAAGTTTAAGGAAATCTGTAAAGGAAAGTGGAGAGGAGGATGTAACAGAATCGATTAAGCCATTACTCTTTGCCTGCAGAACCCTGGCACAAAGCCTGCCTTCACTTCCAAGTGCGATATGAATTTATGAGCACTCTTAAACCTCCTCTGTACTGAAAATTTGCCTATGTCTCATTCTTACTGGATAATATGACTGGTTGGCTAGACAGAGAGCTGGTTTGCTTGATTACAGCACCCAATGTCAGGAGCACTATTTTTTAAAAATTCCTAAATTCAGAAGCACCTATATGAACATACATAAGTACCACCATGACAAAATGTAGTCCATTATGCCCATTCCTACCTGCTGCATGCTCTGCAAAAAATTTCTGGTGTGCCTATTCAAAGTGCCAGGAGGTCCACTGTCACTTAACATCTCATTCTGAACTCATAGGACTAAAAAAGACAGAGGAAAGGAAATGAAAATCTATTTATGCAGGAATAAGTATTGCTGACACCACTGGTCCACCAGGTTGAGCATGTCTCTGGGTGACCTTACCCTGGCTGGTCACTCATCATGCCACTACCTCCCCACTGGTCAATCTCTACTAAGATGTCTCTCCATTTTTCTTTGTATAATTACTTTCTTCAAATTATCCAAAGGTACACAAATATGTACTTGATGATTTCCAAGAATAGTAAGTTTTTCTAACTACTTGTAATGTACACAAAAGAAACTTCAGAGGAGATAGGTAGTAGAAAGCTAGTAGGACGCTAAAGGTTATAATTCCAATAGGAAGACACATTTGTGCTTGAGTTTTATAAATGGTGTACAAACACAGCCAGAAAAAAACCACCACCAATGACACATATTAGGAAATAACTCTACTAAAAAAAAGAGATTTTATTGTCACTACTAGAAAATAAAATACGTTGTCAAGGTTGTTTCCTTCCCAACATGTTATACCACGGTATTGTAGAAATATCTTGGGGGAAGGGCTGGGCAGGAGGGAGTTGAAAATAAATTCTGTAAAATTTTACAGCCACAGTTTTCAAGAAGGCATTACTGCAAGGAACGACACTTGTGTTAATACCCCATGTACCTGTATTTCGCACATACTTAGCACCCTTCAGTTTCATTATTGAAAATCTTTTCCCAGGAAAATAAGGATAAGGGATGTGGCTCAAGAAGGACTTCACACAGAAGCTCAAGCTCTTTTTGCTATAGTTAAATAACTGTAAATTTGAAAAAGAAGCTAGTACCTGTGTTATTTGCACTTCCATCCATTACTGTTATCTAAACCTGCATCTCTTCTTGTTCCCAGGTACCTTTTATTTCCTTCTGTACCTAAACTGTGACAAAGATACCTCTGTTCCTTAGGGGTCTCAGCTGTGGGCAGACAAACTGCTATGTTCTTCCATCACATAGGCCAAAGGCCACATGTTAATTTTCCATCAAGAGTACAGCCATCATTGTGATGTTGTGCCACAGCTAATAGGCTGCTCAGAGACCTATCTCAAACCAAGCCGTATGTCTTTCCCTAGTCTGGCCCCATCCTATAGGAAGAAGCATGATTATGGTGTATGAATCTGGTACAAAATCAGTATATCATGTTTGAGTGGGGTAGGAAGATGGGTAAATAATGGGCAGATAGGCATTTTGTGTGACAGGAATGGTACTGTATGAGTATGCAGCTTAGAAAAAAAATTAAGTGATATATGATACATCTATTTAGTGGAAGTCACTCCTTCTAAGACCTCTTAGTCTGGTTTCTAATGAGAATTTTAATAATAAATGTTAGGAAAGTAGTTGTTTTAACATTCATCCAAGACACAAATAAGCTCGTCACCTAACCTGTTGTCAGAATCTGGGAAGTGTTAGATTCAGTTCACTCTAGGACTATGGTAATGGTACATCTGGTGTTCAATTACAAGTCATTACTTCTATGAAAATAATTGTTCTCTATCCTGATCAGAAGGAATATGCCCATTTGGCCTATTTTTGGTCACTTTACTGACCGTTATTTCAGTTAGAAAAAAATATTTCAGTAACCAGTTTAAGCTCTTCCTCTTTAAACTATCTTATTAGGTCCCATCCTGAGTGTTTAGTTTGGAGTGAGGGACTACATCAGGTAGAAGGGCATTTATAGCTGTCTAATGCAAAACAAATCAGGGGCCTCAGCAGAAACACACTGGTCACTGATGCATTTAATGGAATTGCTGTTTCTTTTCTATTTTCAGAGAAAAAGTTTTTGTGCAAGGGGAGTTTTGGAGGCTGGAGAATGAAATATGCTTTATCTTTTTTCTGATAAATATTATTGAGCACCTATTTAATATTTTTCATTTTTATAAAACAAATAATATTCTGCACCAAATCCTACTACTCTGGAGATTTAGCCAACTGCCTTCTGTGGAACATTTTGTGTAAAGGAAGCAAATTTTCTGTGGACCAACATTTGCAATATTTCTTTCTATTTTAGCTGTCCAGAGAAATTTAGGAACATTAGAAGCACTGTACAGGAAAAGATCAAAGATCTGAACAACTACTACTGCTCCAGAAACATTAAACTCCAGTAATGCACTGTTTGATAGAAGGATGAACTTCTTCCCATTCTGAGTAGCTGATCATTTCATGCCCCAAAGCTCAAACATTCTTGGTGCTGCAGTGCATGCGAAGCATGCCCCAGCAATTGTATGTAAAGTTCAATATGAAGAAGTATCATATCCCTCATAGATTGAACTGAACAGCTCTACTGCAGAAAATATCTTCTGTCAACATGCACAAATCATTTGTGAGTTTGGAAATGTATATTAGAAGAAAACTCTATTGGAAAAAAACATGCAAATATAGAATATTTTATTTTTAAATCCCATATATTGCCTTCCAGTATACTTTATTCCCCACTCATTAAGCCCTCGTCATCAGCAAAACCATTACTGTTTACATCCTGCAAGCTTTGTGTAGATTCATCCTGTTAGATGAACGCCCCCAGAAATCAGATTCCATTTTTCCAGGGAAGTTGTATCCAGTTTTGCTACAGCTGTGTGATGCTTTGTCTCCTTATTTACATACCAATCTATCACTCATTGCATACAAAAAACATTTTGTAAGCCATACAAATACACATGTACCAGATTTCAAAAAAAGGTAAAGTCTGTTTTGTGTCCTACGTTCTAAAGATTTCTGAAGACACAGCAAGGTTGCATATCAGCCTATGATCAGTAGAGCAGTCTTTAACTATAATTAGTCTTCCTAAATACTAATCAGAATTTCATCTATGTGAGTTCTTATAATATATTCAATTCCCCAATGCATTAAAGAGTGCCAAAACTATTTTTAAAAGGCAATTAAAGGAAGAGCCAGGGCCCGGGACAGTGCCGGCTTGGGGAGCGTCAGGGCGGCTGGCAGCACGCGCTTGCCCACAGGAGGGCTCTGAGCACATAGAAACGTTGCTCACAGTGTCTGTCTGCTTACAGCTGCTGCAAGGAGTAAGGGAAATAACAGGATCAAAATGAAAAGCTCTAATGGCATGTTACTGCTTCTAGATTACATGGACTTACTGAAAAAAAAAAAGAAAAAAATAAAGCCCAAATGTTTGGAGGTTTTTTTGACTGAGCAGGTTTGATGCATATTCAGTTCTGAATTTCCACTGTGTCAATGCAGTGGAAAATCCCAAAAGGGATTGTTGGTTCCAGCTGAAACAGGATTATGCACACATGACTGACGGTCCCTCGTAGCTAAGGAAGAAGCAATACAAATCACTGCTGATTGATTTTTACAGATCAATTACGCTCAAAAGACAACATATTTCTATCTCCTATAACAGAATTCCCGTTTGGCTGTTGGGACACTAGGGCTGGAAGTGGACGTGGCCCTTGGTGTCACTCTTGCTGTGTCCCAGCCACTGCCACCACCGCCCGTGCTCGTCCCCCACAGCCCCAGCCTGGGCCCACCATGTTTTGCAGCAGTGCTGTCTGGGCCCCTTTTTCCCACCCTCACAGCCCTGCCCAAACTGCAGGCCCAGTGCCTACTGCCTCTGCCTCCTGCCCACTCACCCTGCACATGGATTCCACAGACCAACAGATGAGAAGCTGAGGAAAAATACTAATGACGCATTCTTGCACCATGAAAACAAATTAAGAGAAAAGGAGTAGAGCCAGAAAGGACAAAAAATGCACAGATAAATACAGAGAGGAGACCAATGTCCCCATTACATTTGCAAGAGCTCAGCGCTTGGCAGAGGGCTCCAGCCCCGCATGCAGGCAGCTGCTCACTGCTGCCTGTGCCCAGGGGTGCCGCAGGCAGCCCACACACAGGAGGGAAATTGCACAGTTTATCCAATCACAGGAAATATAAACTTCTGCCTTGAAATTAGGGTTAAGATATTTGTTGACTTGAGAAGAAATAGACTTCATGTTTTGTGTTCACACCATTGTCTGGAGACCATCATTATTCCTAGCAGAGAAAATATCTGTGATGTTTCTGCACTGAGGAGCTGCAGGGACTGAGATAAAATGGCTCATGTCCGTTTAGTTTCTGTGAAACATCCACCACACAAAAAAGCAGACAGCAGAGCAGGAAGCACGCCTGGGTTCACGTGCCCACGCACTCTGTGTTAGTGACATAGTGTAACTTGTTCTGCCCGAGTGAACAGAGTGAAATACTTGCTCTCCCTCTCATTAAAGATGTTCTTAAAACACATGCCTGGATGTCAGTCTCTGCTCCCATCTTCTCCTTCACTGAGTGGTCTCTAGGCTATAGAAAAAACATTGAAGGAGTCAAATACAGACAAATATGAGCCTTAGTACAGAAGAGCAGTATGACTGTTCCAGGTGTTGATACTACCACCAGAAAGTGCAAACATTTGAAACAGCTATTTAATTGAGCCTAACGTGAAATACAGAAGCAATCTGACTGGCCTGAGTTTCAGTGTGTGCTGGGATTACTCCCTTCACTGCAGTAGAGTTGCTCCTGAAGTGTGCCACTGCAAGTAGATCAGCTCTTATTCTAAATTAAAACCTCTTCACAAGAATATTCAGTCTGTACCCCACCCTTGATATAGTGCTTTGCAATATATGTTGCCTAGAGGGTAATACAAACAATTATTACTTCTTTTTTATTACAGTCATATTTAGATGTTAAATAAAAAAAGAGCAAAGTTTCTTTATGCTTAGTACTGTATATTTACTCAGCGGTACATTCATTGATTATTTTTGTGGTCCTTAATTGTACAATAGAGGACAAATGTACAATTGTAAATGCTTTCCTTCCCTTCCCCTCATACACTAATGTTTTTATTCACAGGTCTCCAACAAGCAGACTAATTGTGAGTGCACAAATACGTATATGGATTAATGCACATGAAACGGGACAAAGTTACAAAGGGGTGTGCTTCGTTGAAAGAATGGGCCTACAGCTACCCAGTGCAGTATAGATGTATGTGGGCAACCTTCACGTACAGTATGCACAACTGAGTTACAGCAGTTACACATGCAGACATCAGACATTATCTGAACTGAAAACTGTCTGAAGCTATAACCCTAAAGAAGACCCCAAGGATTCCGATGGTATGTTGATCCCCCATGAGAAAATCTCATTGAATTTAATGTATACTAACACGTTTTGTACTGTTTTGTAGTATTTACTATAGGGCAGCAATTATATTCACACTGAATTTCCAATGATATTCACTTTTCAATTCTGTAAGACCTTTATACAATTTCTCTACAAGATTGTCCACTTGATAAATGTTTTCAGCTTTATCCAAATTTAGAGAATTTTGCATATAGGATATCTTATATTATCAATAAGATTTTTGTTCTTCAGTATTTATTGTAAAAAACAATCATCCCTCCCTCCACAGAAATTCTAGCAAGGCTGAAATCACACTCAGAAACTCTCAATTTATGACTACTACCCTGGAGATGAAGGTTTTCTCTGGTAGAGATGTTGTCGAACATACTGAGATTTTGCTTCTCATGATGTTTGGTGACACGTGGCAAATCCGTTTGTCCACTGGGTAAAAACATGCAAAGGGAAAGAGACTTGCCCTACTGCCCCTTGTTGTATGACAGACCATGGTACTGTTGGTGCTGTGAAGCATGAACATGTAGACAGAAGATGCCCTGATCCCGCAACTGTAACTGCAGGCAAACTGCAATTCAGAAGAGGCCAGAAATAGCAGGCTTTCTCATGACAGCCATCGATGTAGGTATCCATGCAATATCTGGTATTGTTATCATCCTTTTTCTTTTGGACTACAGGTAGAAGACACTTGTATATTTATTGCCCTGCTGAATTTGTAAGATCAGAAAGAAGAAAATCCAGAAAGGGGAAAATGCAGCATTGGTGTGGGAGTGAAGTTAAGGGAATGCTGCAAGTCTTGCATATTTCTAACCCAGTATAAACATGGATTCCTCATACTTTTACCTGAAAGTTCCATTTATTTTAAGAAATCTGTTTAAATTAAAACAGGAAGATTTGAAACACACCATTCTTAAAATGTGTGTCCCTATCCTTCTCTGACTGGTTTTTATTAAGAAAAAAGGGAGATCTGGAGTAGGCCATGAAAAGGGTATATACTGAATTATGCATGAACAAATGAGATTTTGAGTGAATATAGTCATAACAGATTTCTACAAGGTAGTACATTCAGAACTTAAGATTGTCACATGCTAAAGTACCTTAGCACTGTAAAAAGAAAGAGCATGTAATCTCAGTAAAAATACCTATTTTAATTACACCACCAGCAAACTGAATGGAAAATGTGCATTTTAGAGTTCATTTTAGAGCTAAGACAAGAGGTGCTAAAAACACACAGTGCCATATCATACAGATTTTCCTCTTTGATTTGCTTTGTTTCTACAATAATTGGAGTCGAATTTTTCTTCTCCTTTCTAAATAATAGAAAACTATCAGGACCAAATTAGTCATTTTCAAGGGGTCCATTATCCTATTACTGAGAAAGAAATGTAACAGTTTATTAGATATTTCAGAGCAAATGTAGCTTTGCTCTGAAACCCTGCATCATAGAATGCAGGATTTAGTACTGGGAGTTTAATGTTAGAGTGCAGTTAAAATAACTAGCTCTAACTGAGAAAGGACCAGGAAGCTTAACCCCTACAGGTTTGTCATGTCTTTTATCCCAGTGAAGTCTATGGGGAACAAAATTGTTCATTTTGGAGACAGGAAGAAGAACGTCTCTGCATTGAGCCAAATTTACCAGTTACCATAGTGGAGCAAAGACTACCAGCTGAGCCATGAAATCAGCCCTGCCTGGTGTGCTTTTGCAATTGGAGCGCAGATAGATCCCTGTACAAACGCAAGCTGCTGTAACAAGGATGACTCCACTCTGTGAAATATGAGGTTGCGATTTCATATTTCCTATGAAATTTCATATATGTATGTTTCCACCACAAACATAATTTGGCATGACATTAATTGAAGATACATTCTAAAGATTGCAACTCACAGTGGGTCTTAGTTTAATGCTATATATGTAAGACACATTCTTTTCAAATTAATTCTGATACTCCAAGAGAAAGATTTTCCCTGCCATAGCCTGGGGGATAAAATACATACCATGGCCTGGACTTGTCCAAATCTAGTTATTTAACTGAAGTACCTCAGCTAGGAGCTTCCAACTATACCAAAAGTCAATGGAACCTCAGGGAGTATATCTGGTCCTCCTAAAACCGAAATCACCTTCTGGAGATGTGTGTCTCTCACAAAACACACTCACTCTCTCCACTGACTGGATGGAAAACCTGGGGACTGAGTGCCTCATCTTTGGCAGAATTAATCTGTGCTCAGATATCTGTCCCAGATGGCTGTGGCCTCCATGTGACATGGAAGAATACAGCACTAAGGGAGAGTGTTGTCATACAAAGAATAATAGAACAGACAGATCACAGTCCCTGTGAGGCATCCAAGAACAATGTAGCTTATACACCACCCAGCTCACTGGGGAGGTAGCAAATTATCCCTTTTCTTCTGTGAAAGATGTTAAATACAGCTTTACCATGAGTCCTTTTTTCTTATACAGCTATTTTCATTAAACACAGATCACTGCACTGCTGGGCTGATAGCATAAAAAAATTATCAGTTGACCATAGAACACTCCATAATGACAATTTTTCTTTCCATCATTAATAGACTTTATACAAATGATAAAATGCAGTTATTCTCCATGCCACCTCATGTATTTTCACCACAGCACATATCCCTGAGAACGACAATGATCTTTGCGTTATAGGTGCCAAGATAGCCTTGATTTTCCAAGTAGGAGGGGGAAAACTCTGACAGAGGAAGGTGAAGACAACTATATATATGTCAAAGTACGTATTCCCTTTGGTGCTGCATCTTCAGATCGACTGTCCCAGTTTTCCCAGATATCAAGTTTGGGCAAGCACACAGGACATTCAGAGAAATATGGCCTTAGAGGCCCCTCGGTCTACATCTAATTTTAAAATTCGTATGAGACAACTTGACCTAAAATACACAGTAAATAAATGTCTAAAATACGCATCGTAAAGGAATGCGTATTTTGTTCCTGCCAAGTGTTCCAAATGGACTTTCTGTATCACAACTATACTAAGTCAGCTCCTTCACTCAGTGGAGCTCTACAAGTTTGCTGAACTGATAACCTTTTCTTCCTGTAATATATAGTTTGGAGATACATAAAAACAAAGCAATAAACTATGTTCCCAAATCCTACTGAAAACAAAAGGAGCTACCCTGAAACACTGGGAAACAATATTTGGTTTCTAATGGGTTTTGCACACAAGGTGCTTATGTTCTGAGTACTTTCTACCAGGAAGATATTTCGAAAGATTCATTAGATCCATTGACTTCAGTCATATGCTAGTTTCACTGGCTTAAAAAAAAAAATGAAGGCAGAATCAGGCTATTTCCTGGTTCAGAATGCAGCTGTTCTCCCCCCTACGGCATAACTAATTCATTTAATAATATTCAAAGCATTCTATAACAACATATTCTAGCAATTTCCAGTTGTCCATTACTTTTTTAGCTTCCCCTCATAATCAGACTTGACTGAGAGAAAATGGGAGGAAAAATACATACATTATGTATGTGTAGTGCATAATGTCTGATCTATGATGACATTTCCCTTCATTTGTGCAGAGAGACAGAATCAGTATCTCCTGGCTATGCTGCTCTCGAGTTTTTCTTTCTCTTTCTGCTCACAATGTTTTATAGTAAAGATTCGACATTATATGGTACTGAAATGATGTAAGCCATATCAGTGGGGCAGGAAATATCAATATTATTATAGCAAAGTTTGATGCTTTGAAAGATGAATCAAAATTTCAGAAAGAGCATTTAAAAGATATCATAAAAAAATCTCAGGCAACTTTGCCTAGACAAAACTGCCCTGTATGTATAAGAAATAAATGTGAGCTTTATGGATTTATGATTTAACTTTTTTCCTCCCTTGTATCCTTTTATCAGCTTAAAAAAAAAAGAAAAGAGTCATTTCAGTAAGCTATTTCCTCCAAAGGAGTGCCAGTCCTCAGGAAATACTTTAAATTACAGTTTGACTGAAGTCATTAACTTCAGTTGGGCCCAGATTTTTCCCTCTTAAGTGCAATACTAATCTGAAAAGTGATTATGTTAAAATAGTTTTTACATGGTGGATCACCTCTATTGAAAAATTGGGCAACTTCTGTTGACCATAGTCACAAAATTATTTCCTTTACTTCTTTTTAACTCCTAAAAAAACATGAAGGAGCCGAACACCTTTTTTGTTATTGTTTTTGATCAGCATGATCATTTACTAAGTAACACATTTTTGAAGGGATTGTGGCTGTTTTGCTAAACACTGTTAGTATCCCCAGGCCCTAAATTTAGCACAATCACCTGAAAATTCTGGGGGCGGGGTTATTGACTGAAGATGTGGTGGTTTCTCTCAGGCATCTCAGTGAAACCTCCACCATCTCAGTAAAGACAACTTAATGCTACTGGTCAAAGGAGCAAGGCCAGAACACACAGGTACATAAGCTTCATTTTTGCCTTCCTGGAGACATTTAGCCATGGAAGTTGTAACCCAGTTGAGCAGGGCCAGCCGGGAGCCAAGATAAGCCAGACTCAGCAGAGGGCACAGCTGAGCAGTAACCAGTGTTTCCATATACACCCTGCCGGGCACCCGTACAGAGCAAGTTGCTTGGGCCTAACTGTCATCAATAACTCTCTCACAAACCAGCAGAAGGCAAACAGCACAGTGCAAGGGTCAGCTCAATATAATAAGAAAGCATTGATGCTACCAGGTAGAAGTGAGTAACTAATACAATCTGCAGCATTTTAATTACAGGTGAGGATTCATTGGAGGAAAGGACTCAGCATGATTCTCCCATCCAAGGTTAAGCACTCAAGGCTTAGTGAGTGAAGACAACCGATTGCTGCTGGTTTTCAACAGTTTTTACAGGGAAACTGTTGAAGGGAATGATGTTGTCCTGCTATGCTGATTACTGTAAAATCCATTCCAGACAACAGTGGCACTTACAGTAGTGTTTCACTCCCAGGAGGTTGAGTAGGTTATTTGAAAGGAGGTGGAAGATAGCAGGGGTGAGGAACAGCTATGAAAACTTCCTTTTAATTTTTGCCTTTACTGCAAAATTAATGCATGCCACATTATATGAGGTATAATCTGCACCTCTCTGCTCTGTATCTTATTGCAAACCTTCTTTCTAGGGGTAGATTAACTAGCAGCAAATCACTCAGAAAAATGCTCTCTCGTTTCCTTTTTTTATGAACTTATTCACTATAGATCTTGTGGTAGCAGGGTTGACCTGAAAATCTATGCAACTTGCACCTAAAGACCTATGTGGGGATTCTCCTCCCTCCTATCCCCACGGTCCACACAACTCCTGAAGTAAAAACCCATGGAGGAATATTACACTTAACCTGGCAAACTTCTCTTCAAATACATGTGCTTCTTTTTTGCCCTCCTGCACACGCCAGAGGTATGTTTTTAGACATACTTTTTATAAATCACAAGTGATTATAATTTTTGTTACAAACTGCATAAGAATCAGTTTCCATTTCTCCCATAATCAATACAGTTTTCCAAAATACAGAAGCTGATCTTACTTAGAAGTGATTTCCATGACATTTAATCATTATGCTTCTAACACTACTGTTTCAGCACATTTCCATAATGGGACAAATAGGAAAAACAGCTACCTCATTTGAAAAAAATCTCAGCAATTCTTTGCCAACCCTCATTTCTTTTCTTTCCCATTTTACATTTTAAAACACTCCTTGGAGACCCAGAAAAGATTGAGGAAAAAAGTACTTAAGAATTCAAGTATAGTAAAAGATGATAAATTTTTATATTTATATAATAATCTTATGTGTTTTTTTTAAAAGGAAAACCTGTGACATAGAATTCATAGAACAGTACTAATAATAACCCATATTTATTGCTTTCTATGAAATTTCTACATGAAATGTCATCCCTTTGCGTCATTAAAAAGTGTCATTGCATAAAAAAGATATTAGCCGTAGAAAATACCCATTTGAAGGCACAACCTGAGGTTCACTGTCTCCTAGAGGAACTTTATGTATTACATGGATATTCTTCTGGAGACACAGAAGTAGCTAACAACTGCTGTATTGCCATTTCATGACAGCACGATTGGAAGAGGTTAGATGGAGTAGGGGGTGAACTTCTTCTTATCACACCCGATTCTAAAAATTCTAGGAACAGGTAGAGGATCCCCATAGCTCCTCTGGCAAGAGGATTCAGTCTGTAATCAAAATGTATAGAGAGGCAAAGATCATAAGTATTCTTTCCAGGTCTCCAGCATCTTTAGAAGTTCCTGAAAAATTCTAACTTCCATCAACATTGTTAGAAATTGTACCCAACTGAGTATCTTTAAACATTAGAGTTACAGTAACAACAAGAGACTTTCTTCTAATGATCTCACAGTAATGAATTTAATTATGACTTACATAACCCTCATATCATCTCCTGAGACCGAAAAGGACATTGTCCTCATTTTACAAAAGCATAAACTTCAGCATAGAGAGTTTACGAAAGATCAAAAAAAACCCACACCCCCCAAAAAAACCCAAACATGGAACAAAGTTAATGAAAGAAACAACAAAAGTTTTATGCACTTGCCAATGCCACCCTTCTGCTTTTTGGAGAGTCATTTTATAATCCCATTTTTCTGGGTTTCAGAAATAGTCCCTCTTCAATCACTCTTGGAAAGAGTCATATAAACAAATGGGAAAGCTGAGTCACTGGAGAAACAAATTAACTACACACAAAGAATTCTCAGAAGTACAAATTAAGCAAACTAAAAAATAGACAAACTTTCTCTAATCCTCTATGTAGAGATGTTAATTCCTAAAACAGATGATGAAAATATCCTAGGCAAGAAATATGATTACTTAGTTGAGAATGCCCATGAAAACAAAGAATTGTTTGGAGCAAGGAGAAGTAAAGGTTCATCCTTTGTACCTGTCAATGTCTCTCACCGCATCTTTGATACACCAGATATCCATTACATATATTCTAAATGAAAGGCTAGGTCAACAGACTGGAAAAGTGTCCTTAGAAGTCAGTGCATAATATTGATAGCAATGCACAGAAGCACATTTAAAATGCATTTTCCCAAACATTTGAAAACCATCAAATTGGATGGTATGAACTGGATGTAGAAAAACCCCAACATATCTGCATATCTGAGAACTTTAGCTAGGCAAGTGATTAGGGAAGCAGGACACTGGTGATCTGTCTGTAATTCCATCTCCATGCAGAAACCACACGTTCTTTCTGCCAAACTTTGCAACAAGACATACTGCTTTCCACTGTGTTCCTTATCTTCTTCAGTTAAAGTGGTGTCTGAGCTGCCTGCACTGCAACATCCTACTGACTCCAGCACCTTGAGATTGCTGGCCTAGATTCTATTAGCTGGTCACAGATCAACAGATACCTCACTGCAGACTGCAGTGGAGTTACTAGGATGAAGGCTAGACAAAGAGAGGCTTCCTGGCTATGTCTGCAGCCACTTTCCTGCTCAGTGCTAAAATACTGAAGGGGAAGGAGATAGAAAGACAGGACAGGATGGGACGGGACAGGACAGCACAGAACAGGACAGATGGGACCTCCAGACATACCTTGGACAGCTCCTCAGCGTCACTTCTGCCTGCAAAAATGAGATGGTGTCACATTGGTAGCAACGACCTTGGTACAGGTAATATTTAGAGGGGTATGGTAAGCACAGGACACAGACACAAGTAAAGAGAAGGGTGTCATATTGCTCTTCACTTCCGGGCTTAGTCACCTGGTTTCTGGTTACTGTCTCAATTAACTATCGCCCTAAGCAAGGCTGGTTGGCTGGCAATACCGAGGAGACAGCATGACAGGGAACAGCAAAGTGCAGCACTGTGGAAAAAGGGGCAGGAAGTTTGGAAATAGACATGGCAAAGGTAAACAAGAGGGTGAGAAGATTAAAATGGAAGACTGAAAGAGGTGGATGAGAGAAAAGAGTAAGAAAGGGAGGATGGGGGAGAGCGCAAGAAAAGTAAGAAATTATGTAAGGGGGAGTGAAAAGACATGAAGACATAAGAAAAGAAAGAAAAGGTGTGTAGAAATGGAGTGATAGAACTGGGATGGTGAAATGGCAAGGAAAATGGGGAAATTATATGGAAGAGACATGAACAAGAGATATACAAGCATCTGGAGAGCATAAAATAAAAGGAGAACATACAAAAATGTGTAGCAAGAACACACAGAAATGTGTAGCCCATATTATAGACAGTGACACCTGCTTCTGGAGCATCACATCCTTCCTCAAATCTCCAAACCTTATATCTATATCCCAAGACAAATCAATATTCACTGGTTCAGCCATCAATCCATTAACAGATTATGGATTCACTTTAACTCCTGGGAAGATGTTAATACTTTCTATCCCCTTAAGAGTGGTTGCAATCTTGACATCACAGTGATTAAAAATGTAGCATTTTAACCTGTTTAGTTAAGATGATAAGTGCAGTCATTGCTTTTAATTTTGCTTTTGCACCATACATAAGGTAGCTGATCATATCTGAGATTCATAAACAATTTCCATCTGGTATCCAAGACAGTGATATAGTTCATATAAGTTCTGAACTTAACTACAATGTGAACAAAAGGAAACATCCACACACTCTTATTTAATTATTATGAATTAAGTGTAAAATTTTACATCAAAATGGTAAACTTTTTGTTGCCAAAGTGGTGTATTAGATGCACGAAAAATAGTAGAAATAAATTATTGCCATTAGAGACATAAATGAGCCCATTCAAAGAACAGTAAAATTAAGTATTAAGCAGTAACAAAAATATCACCTCCTTCATATATTTTCCCTCTTTTTAGACATGTAATTTGTCATTGGTCACAGTTCCCTATTTATCATTAGAATTTGTATCTGGAAAGCATTCTGCCAGGGCAGGAAGGCAAATAATAGTAATGAAAAACACATGAAAACTACATTCTACCAAATAAATGCTTATATTGATGTTCTGTTACCAAAGCCTTTTAAATCCCAAACAAATAAATCCCTCAATCAATATAAATGGACTCTTGGGAAAGATGAAAAAAGCTACGCTATTGTATATTTGGATTAATTTGGAATTAAGAAAATACTTGTAAGGCTTTTTCTTCTTTCAAAAATCCAACCGTTTGCTTTTTAATTTGAGTTAGATTAAACATATAAATAATTCTATTTCAGTGCAATTCAGGGGTACTGCTGAAAACTGGGCAGGGTGACATCCATTTGTTCACAGTGGGAAAAGAGATTTGAAACAACTTCTGGTATCTAATTAAGCTGCATATTAATTTGAAATCCTAGTATGTAAAATGCTGTGGGCTTTTTACAGTAATATTTCAAAGAAAGAATGCCTTGTTTTTCATGGATTTACAAGTGTTTGGATGAAATAACTTTTTTAGCTCAATAATGATTATTACCAAAGCTCCCTTAACCTACAGTGATCTGTTGCCTCAGGCAATGCACAGCTGCTTGCTCTATAATTCACTGACAGCTGATTTACCCAGTCAAAAGGTCTATCTGTCCATGGAAGCCATTTTCTTAATTTCTTACATATTGTTCAAAAGGAGCTTCTCCTCTTTTGTAGATCTCACCACCTAACTCATAAAGCCTCTCCTCAGGTTGGAACTCCCTGGGAATTGCAGCTGAATTTTGCTGGGCTACACAGCATCTCCCCTCTGAAATCAATTCAGATGATCTTTCTTAAGTGTCTGTCCTCACACTGCTAATGTCACATGTATGCTGAAATGGGTGCATCCTGTACTTCTCTATGATAAAACCTCTTCATATTGAGAGACATCATGTCCAAGTTCCAAAACTGCTCATTGCACTCAACCCCTACTAAACAGAGTGAGAGCTCAGGCAGAAGGGAGAAGCTCACTTGGTGCCATATGAAGCCTTCAGCAGGCCTGTCAGGGTAGATGAGGCATTCATTCATTCAAAATCATCAAAGAAGTTGCCTCCATTTTACTCCCATTACTGACAAGAAATAAAGTAATGGATGAATTTCCTGAAAATAAAGAATTCTTATGGTTTTAAAGGGACGTAATTTACTTGGAGGAATTGAGTTAGCAAATCTTCTGGCAGTACATATCTGTAACTATGTCTGCAATTATATAGTATTGGCTTTCCATACAAATTAAATTGTTTATTTTCATTCCAGAAAGAATAGATCATAACATCAACAGAATCTGTCCACAACCCTTCCACTTAGGCAAAGTTTACAACTCCCTGAAATGATGCTGGCCTCATGTAATCAATGCAGGTGTTATATTCAGTATATACATCTACAAAATCAAAGATAAAGACTAACTCCTCTCAAGTTATGTGAGCAAAGCCTTTGCCCCTCATTTGGGACCTTCTTACAGTTCTCTGATTATACAGAAGCCATAAAGATATCAGATATCTCTCTGGAGACATGTCAGTAGGCCAAGGGACACAATGCAGAGATGTAAGGCCAGCAGGACAGCCAGTCCACAAGACAGAGGCCTGCAGAAGCTATGGTTACTAGAGTACTTTAAGTATTTGGTGTTACTGAATGCTTCCACAGGGCATTGTTGCAGGCTGAAGTTGAGGTACGCATGAGCTACTTCAGTTTATCTTAGGTAACACTTTGAGCCCTAATTTCTCCATATTTTACATGTAGCCATTTTCTTTCTAGACTGTGTCAAATTCAGGAAAAACCGTCCAGGGAAAGCCAGGTGCTAAATGGAAAAACATGAAGTTAAAAGCATTCATTAAGTCATCAGATATGTCTAATTCTGGGCTCTTCCCCATTTCTTTTTATCCTACCATTGGCGTTTACTGAAGCGGCTACACAGAACAAGCACTTACTGCCACACTATGCAGTGAGCTGCACACAGCTCAAGCAGATACACAGCCTCCACTTCTGCTTGCCCTATTGTAAAAGCATCTTATATTTTCCACATGTTCTGCAAACATAACAAGCTGTAGCAGGACAGTTATCTGGGACCATCAGCAATAACTGCCTACTCCCAAATGCTATCTGAAAAATCTGCCGATTTTTGTAGGTATGTACCAGAAGACAGACTGAATTTAGATGCAGAGTTGACAACTTGGAAATTATATATCCTAATATGCATATGCTCCCAACCATGTGTAGAAATATCTATTTATTAAAGCAGTCCATTTACTTAAAGGAATTAATTATCAGTAATTCAATTAAAAAAAAAAACAACAACAACAACACTCAAGTTATTGAATAAGTACAATCACGGAAAATGCCACCCATTTAACTCTCAAGCACATATTGTACAGGCACGCCTATAAGCAGAATATAGCCCACATCACTCAAGTTACCAACGAGCATCTCCATTTTTTATGCAAGTTACGCCTCTTTCTTACAATCCTTAAAACTCAGTGAAAAGTCATAATGGCTTGAATGTGTTTATGATATTCCAGGCAGGGAAATCACCCCCTTACATGATAGATATCTTCTCATTATTACTGTCCCCATTACTTATGATAATTGTCCTTCAGTTATTTAGCTAATCCATTCAGTCTGTGTTTTATTATTCTTTGCCCCTAGTTTTTGGCACAGGAAGAAATGGAAGCTTAGTTCACTGGTTCAAGGCACTGGCAAGACTCAGAATATACTAGTTCACCTCTCACAGCTTCCCTTCAGGCAATTTGCTATGGCAGAGCTTACAAAATTTGATTGTGTAACTATGCTGAGGAAAGTGTGACTATTTTACTTCAGGAGCCTTAAACATAGTGGTATTTTATACTGCAACAAAGTAAGTCTCATAACGAGGATAATGTATTCCTATTCTCCAAGTGAAAAGCCATAAAGATAATTTTTCTGTCAATATCACTGAATCCACACTGAACTCTTATTAGTCTAACTATGCCAGTTATGTCGAACCAAAGAGCTATTCCAGCAAAGCTAAGGTCTTGTTAAGGTCTTAGTCTTTCATATTTCATTTCCTCAGCTATGAAATAGGGATACCTTAAGGATAAATATCTTAAATTATGAGGTGCTCATTTACTGTGATAAGCTAAATCAGTATTTTAGATAAATAATCATAACCTCAATACTGAACATGAAATACCAGAGTTCTCTGCTTACCCAGATCAAAAGCAAGCCCAGTGTACTTGTCACTATAGTCTTTCACTTCCAGTTGACTGAAAATAACCAGTATATTGCAGAGAATTTCAACACTGTATTATTATAAACTATACAGTATTCCCACTGAAGCTACATTTTAGGTAAGAATAAACAAAGTGTATGTGTGTTATGACCTCGTGCTTTTCTGCAGAAGCATAATTTTACAAGGGCAAATTTATACATAGGAATAGAGAGTACAGCTTGATATTGGCCTGCCCACCCTGGGAACGTCTAAATCAACAAAAGGACATTTTGATTCACATTAAGGAGATCCCAAAGCCAAACTCATGGAGCCAAATTACTTCCTTTAGAACCTGTGCGACTATAACATTGTCACACAGATGTTGTTGAGAAGAACTGGTTCAGAACCATTGCATTTGAATTTGCATAATTTTTAATGCCTATCAACCACTCCATTTTGTGTCCTCTATATAAGCAAAGTACTATTTTTTTTATTCAAACACTAATGAAAACTCATTCCTAACTGCCCAGTGATATTTTGCTAACAATATACAGCTCTTTTTTTATGTAAGGCCTCATTTCTTGCTTTTTCACAAAATATTTGAAATAATAGAATAATAGATAATTTGAATAATAGATAAAATGAAAAAAAAGCTCAATTATTTAAGAAACCAAAATATCAGCAATCAATGATAATACAGGCTATCATAACTACATCTTGAAAAACACATTTTTTTCAGTTTCAAAGGCAGGAGCAGTTGTATTAGAAAAATCAAAGTGGCAAAAAAATATGAGCTTACAGTGTTTGGAACAAGTGCATGGGCGTAACACATTTGTTCAGGATTTGCATTCTGAACTTCAGCAATATACTTCTGTCAAACAGAAGTGCAGAAGTTTCTACAAACAATGAACAAACAATGAGAGTAAAGATAATATTTCACTGGCTGCATCGGCCTTTATTCTTTGGGAATGTATAGAAACTGGAATGCATCCAATTACTGTGTGCACAACTATGGTCCATAAGACTACACCTGCTGTGCATGGGCAGTATTACTGATTTCCATGTGTGTGGTAAATCCGCACTCCTGGGAAGCACTGCAGCTACTGAGCATGTGCACACAGATGGTAAAATATATGTACGGTAGATTCCATCATAAGACAAGAGAAAGATTGCAATTTGCAACTTCTCATGTCATTGGAAGAAGATTGAGCACTATAGCTTTAACTATTTGGAGAGCTAAATATCCATTTCTGCCACTGTCACTTTATGTTCTGTGCGAGAAACTATCCAGAGTGTCAGGGTATGCCTAAGAAGCATGCCTATTTGGCATACCCCTGCTGTGCAGGCACTATTGCTACACATCATTTTTTAACATCAAGTGCTAAATCCTCAGTTATTTTCACTAATGATAATGCAAACTGTACAGTTATATCTTTATCTATATCAAGGAATAATTACTCAGTTACTGTTCCCTTTCTGTGGTAAACACTTGACAGTTTGCATCAACGTTCCCACTGTTAACAAACTTTTCCCCATTTAATTTAGCAATGGTTGAATTTAACAGCTTTCTAAGCATGATCACAAAGGGGCTGAAAGCCATCTGGCAGTTCTTCAGTCTCACGTTACAGAACCAAGATACAAAATGATTGCATAGCCTCTTATATTTTCACCCGTGTTAATTTTATAAAGAAAGTTGTCTCTGTGAATATTCAACTAGTTTTTACAATCAAGCTATTTCTACTCAACTTATTCACAGATCAGTTTTTTCACTTTTAGTCTAATAGACAATAGACTGATTCTTGTGCTGTGCTATTTCCGCATAACATTTATTGATAATGAGTTTTTCTACTGACTGATGATGTAGAATTTTTTCAAGGAAAATGTTAAATAAAGAATAAAATATGCATTTCATGGTTTTCCCTTTTCTGTTAGTTCAGTGATAGAGTTCTCTGGTGCTATACAGTATAAATAGTTAATGCTAATATACATTGAATGCTATTGTGGAATTGCAGTCCTTTTTAGCTGACATGCTTTCATTCAATTGCCACATTGCATATAAGCCTTAAGACCTTATAAGTACATAAAAACATATTTATGTGTATATGTACATATAAGGTAGGATCTAATGCCTCGGGTTTAATAACAGTGAAAATAAGTATTTAGTGGTGGGAGACAGGAGTTTTCTTCAGTCCTGAGGCCACCTAATTTGTGCTTTTGACAACCAACAGCACTGAGATTATAGACTTCCAAAATAATTTATGTTCTTACAGGAAAGTTAACATTGGACTTCAATATTGCAAAAATAAAAGATTTGAATTTGTAAATTTGGAATATCTAAGAACACTCTGAAAAAGACTTATTTTAGTATTTTAGGCATTTTTCCTTCTACCTCCTATGAATAAGTCACCATCTTGGGTTTTTACCATTCACTTGGTAAATTTCCTTCTCAAAGCCATGCACGCAGTTTGTCTTGTTCACAGAATTTGAAGCATATATTTTTCATTAAAATGTATTGAATAATATTGTGTTTATGCATATCATTAAAATGTATTGAATAATATTGTATTTATGCATATTACTTTAAGAAAAAATTTTGAGAAGGAGGTTATTTAAGTCGGAAACATTACAGCAGAGTCTTGGAAATGGCAAAACTAAGTTCAGATGCAAATATGTGCAGTGGTTAGAAAGGGATGGATTAATATCAACAGGCTGTTGTAGCAGTACTCCTCAAAATGTCAGACATGTATATCAGCCCTTTTGTGACATGGTATTTCATACAGACTGCAGGGCAAACAAGATTCCTGCTGGGACTTCTGCATTTCCATTTAGACAAATGGGTACTGCTGTTAATTGCATGATTGTGGTTTCTCATTCAACCTCTGCCTCAGCTCATGCACCAGATGGCTGTTGTTTAATTAGTTGGTGATAAGTAACTTGCCCAGATTCAAGCAAAATCTCTGTGACAGGTCACCACATGAAAATCCAGATCTGTGCCTTACTGATATCTACACAGAGTTGCTTTAAAGAGCCATTGATATCCCAGAAACAGTCTAGGATTTTCACATTCTGATGTTTTCACACCTTCACGCCTGTAACTATGATCTTAAATTCAGATGTATGCAGGTAACCAAGAATATGCCACTATCAGCATCAAGATAAAAGCATATTGGGCATAATACATAACAAACATAAACTCCTTTTCCCATATTCTACATCAGCCAGCCACAAGGCAGCTTCACTAAAAGCCACATAACCACTCAGCCTGATGCTGAATCTGACTTAAGGGGAAGCAGTTTGTACAAACCACTGCTGTGGTTTAACCCAGCAGACAGCTAAAACAACCACACAGCTGTTCACTCACTTCCCCCTGCACAGTGGGATGGAGGAGAGAATCAAAAAGAAAAAGAAAAAAAAAAAAAAGTAAAACTCTTGGATTGAGATAAAGACAGTTTAATAGGACAGAAAAGGAGGAGGAGGAGGAGGAGAATAGAATACACAAAATAAGTGATGCACAGCACAATTGCTTACCACTCGCAGATGATGCTCAGCTAGTTCCTGAGCCACACCACCTCCTGGCCAACCCCTATTTATATACAGAGCATGACGTCATATGGTATGGAATATCCCTTTGGCCAGTTTAGGTCAGCTGTCCTGGTTGTGTCCCCTCCCAGCTTCTTGGGCACCCCCCACCACCACCACCTACTCACTGGCAGGCCAGTATGAGAACCTGAAAAATCCTTGACTGCTTGGCAACAACTAAAACGTGAGTGTGTTATCAACATTATTCTCATCCTAAATCCAAAACACAGCACTATACCAGCTGCTAGGAAGAAAATTAACTCTATCCCTGCCAAAACCAGGACAACCACAGTCCAGCATTACACTTCCACAGCCACATAGCTTGCAACCTAAAACTTGCCTAAAGCCAGAAAGCACAGGCACGTATGTCTGCAAAATACTATGCAGATGTGTTCATAGGTAGTACTTAAAGCCACAGATTCAGAAGAATGACCCTAGCATGACTCATGCAAAACATGCAAAATTCCTTTTCTAGACCAAACACTGCGGTGTAAAAGGCAGCAGGAGAGCCGGGAATCATTCAGAGTCATCTGATTCTTTAAAGCTGTGACTTATATCTAGTAGCCAAAGAAAAGAAGACAGAGCTTTACAGCAACAGGAGATTATTAGGCATAGTGGAGAAGCAATTGCTTGATGGAATTACAGCTTCAAAGCAGAATTTAACTCTCCCATCTGCACTGTGGATCTCTTTCATATGTTTCAAACTTGTTCCACTATGAATCTCCCAGTGCTGTCACATGCCATCTATCCAAGAGTGCTATGTGCTGCTCACATGGGAGCTACAGACGGGTCAAAGTGGAAAATTTTGCCCTAACATGAAAAAGTAAGGAAAAAAATATTCTTGCACTTGCAAAAAGCTGCAAATGTTAATAATTAAGGGGATGCCTTTGATATCATTCAGCTATCCAATTTTGCTATATCCTATCATTTTTCCCTTTCATCACATTTACCAGGTCTATATACAGGGTACCTTGTTAGGATGCTGGAAGGATGTTGCCTTGTTGTCTAATATGGACTTTGTCCTGGGAGCCACCATTTTCTTCTCTCCAAGTAATAGACTTTATTAAAGTAGTTGCACCAAAGATTAGAAAGCCTGTTCATGAAATATTTGTAAAAAATTATCTGGCATCACGACAATCTTTTAAATGGATGACTGTAAAACAAACAATGTCCTCTCACTTGCTCAGGGCAGATTTACTTATGGAATAACATGTGAATTCAATACACACAGCAAATTCCCCCAACCAGACATTTTCCTGAGGGACTGGGAGAAAAAAAGGATAGATATATATACACACACATACACACACTGCTGCATTTCTGAACTCTGATATGGCAAGCAAAGCAGAACAAAAATCATCTGTCAGTTCCATGCAGCAGAGCCCAGTTCCCATATGCCACTCTTTCTCCAGAAGAGGATTACTGTTTTAATATGGTGCATTCACATCATCTATTCCACGCTCAGCAGGCAAAACAAAAGCAAAAAATCCACCTATATAATATGAAAGAGTTAACCCTGATCCATACACACAGTCCCAGAAATGGCTTTTGTGCAGGGAAATTGTGCGGTGACCAAGCGAAAGCAGGTTTTCTTAGGCTACTAAGCAACAGTAACTGCAGCTGCAGCTGCTGCTGCAGCCTCTGGCCAAGCTAGTGCTTGCTACAGCCCCCCCAGTGGCATTGTCTGACCAGTGGATCTGCACAGTCACAGACCCACCAGCTCTCGGCGAGTTCTAATTCTTTCCCAAATTATTTCATCCTGCTTTTGCAAGGGGGTTTATTCAGTGATATAGCCCAGGTCCCTGCTTATGCAGTGTGCTTTCTGTTCCCATAGAAGCAGTGAAACTGCAGCCATTGCCTGTGTCTGGCACTTACCAAAGCCTGAGAATAAAGGCAGACTTTGCTGCAGAGGCAAGAGAGCACCTGGATAAAGAGATGGCGACCTGCAGTCATGTTTTATACAGTGCAGCTTTGCCAACACACTAAACTGTGCTGGAAAATAATTTCAAATCATGTTTCTAATAACTGCGGCAGCTGCTGTCTGCCTGACAAGTGCAAAGAAAGGTGCTTTCTTCACCGAAAGAAGCTCTACTGATAATACTTCTTTTAGGGGGGCAAGGTTTTGTGTCAAGCTGAGCTCTTAAAAATCAGCTGGAATCACCAGGGGCACCCACTTATGGCCAAGTCTGAGGGTTTTTTTTTGAAGGAAGAATAAATCTCTCCTCTTAAAATCTTATTCCAGATGAGTCAGAAGACATCTATACTCCATGTCTATGAATTTTATCTTTTACTTCCCCAAGTTTAAATTTTTCCATGAACTCAATTGCTTTTGCTGAAGCAAAGCATAAACAGTTCTATGCTTTATGCTAACATGTTTCCATGACACTTTCCTGTTACAGAGATTGCTTGAAGGTAGGTAAAAAAAGCTGTCAGTGTTAGTGCAGATCCTGTAGATATGACTATCTATGTACTATCCTGCACATAGATAACAGGCATTAGTAAGTCATGCATCACCACGCTTTCTTGTATTGAAATGGACAGAAGGCGTTTTCTGAATTTTTATCACCAAAACATTTTCCTTCAGAAGATCATATAGATGAGATACTCATTTACACAAACACCATTTCACACTGTTCTATCAACATTAAGGGAATTTAATAATGATATAAATGTATGTCATACCCATTTGAAGGCTGCTTATACTTCTAGAGCAATCCAGTGAGCTTTTATGTAAACAGGAATCAATCCCATAATTTCTAATAACTAACTGTCAAAAGAGCTGAATGCAACAGTACTGGGGGGACTTGTGTGTTTCCAGGTGTTAATGTATAGATGAATCCCTTAGACCAAAAGTCATATCATTATATTCAGCAAGGGATTTTTCCCTTTTTTCATCAATATTCATGTGCTTGAAAGAGGACACACAGGAACCTAAATGTCAGTCTTGAGAAGCAGAGAAGAAATAGGGAAAGGCACCCTAGCCATGTCCATACGTGCCCATCAATATCACATTTAGACTAGTGTGAGGCAGATCTGCCACACTCTGGGACTCAGGCATTGATGATCCTTTTCCTCCTCTATTTGACTAGATAAAGAGCAGAAGTTCTTGTCAAGGTCTGTCACTGACAAAAAAGTAATTGCTTCACTTCAGCTAAATTATGTATAACCCCTCTCCTAACTCCATCAGTACATTCACAAAACAATGAGAAACAAAACCAGAGAATTAGCAGAACTCTTCTCTTACAGCAGTCACAGCTTGTATTGCATCCTTCCCACCCAACACTTACTTACAGTGAGAATTTGTAGAATAGGGACTGGTTACTACCCTGTGTTTTACTGTACCTATCACAGCTGAACTCTTCAGCTGGCCTTTAGGCAGTACAATAATAAAATTTAATTAATAGGAGGGGTTTTGCCAGTTTCTGAAGTTACATCACAATGTGAGCTTCTGAGTTCATTTTATCAGAGAAGCACCCTAACCACCCTGCTCTTCCAGAATGAAGCAATCGTGTGTGAAACAGAGGCAGACGAAGCACTCTTGAGTAATTTTTAATGGTGTGTGCCAATGATTTTCAAGCTAGATACATGATTTCAAAACAAGTGAGGCTGATAGAGTAAATGCAACTCTAAGTGGCCATCGTTCATTAACCACTCTCCCCAATAACAGTTACATATTTGGCAGTAGCAAAGTCTTGCTACAACTCCTCAACTCTTGCTGTTTTACTTGGAATAACTCAGCAGCAAGGCTAACAAAAAGGAACTTTTTTTACTTAAAGGCTAGACCACTGATGGGTAGGAACCACTACCAGACACCCCCACACCGCCCAAAATAATAGTCAGGCACTAACCTCCTCTGTTCACAGATTTCTACTCTCAGAAATTCTCCTGGCCACCTCTGCTGCCTGGACCCCCTGACCTCCCTTTCACAGGAGTACCAATCAGTCCCCTGTAACACTGAGTCAGTAGAAACCCTGGAAATCTTTCCTAACAGGGTTAGGACAAGACTATGTGTTGGTATGGCAACACTCGCAACCTGTTGCAGCTCTGAAGTCTATTTTCAATGATTTGGAGTCAGACTACAGATTTGCCTTCCACACCTGCCTGCAAGCATGGAGTACATTTTTGCTTTTACCCTCTTATGAAACTTTTTTGCTTGTCTGCTCAGTGCAGAGTACAGATTGGCACATCCTCTGTTGGGTAAATGAAAGGAGAACAGCTAGAAAAGGAAAGGGGCTGGTGAGAATCTTCACCTCCATTGCCACAGCACACTGGCTACAGCAGCCAAAATACTAGCAACCATCTGAACAAGAACAGCAGGTTATTTCCCATATTCCCCCAAAAAAGGAGGGACAGGAAATAAACGATGACTGCTTGAGTCACACTTCTCTCCTTGAACATTAAAGCTAAACACCACAATGCAAGAACAAGCTTACAAGCATGAGACAACCTTTGCAGACATTATTAATGTGCTACAAAAGAATGAAAATGCTATCTCGCACAGAGAACTCCTGCAGGCCTTGTCCAGGGTACCTCTCATTGACATCAACAGGAGCTTGCCTGAGAAGAGGCTGCAAACTTTGATCCATAAATAGGATCTCAAAATAACACATTTCACCATGGAAACAATTGTTCAGCTTAATTCTGTTCTCTTTAAGAATGTAGCAGGAGCTGCACCAGATACTTCACAGATTAGAGAAATCACATACCTCAGTATTGTACATGGGGTTGAAGAGCTCAGTTTTGCTCAGTCCCAGTTACACCACTCCCCCCAACTAGCGCTGAGGCTGGGGTGAGCTGTCATTAGCAATCTGATCTCAGAAAGAGTACACATGCAAGAGAACATTGGCCATACAGGAATGCTACTCCTAGAGTCATTCTACTACTCTGTTTCAGGGAAAGAAGATAAAAAGCCCCAAACTCCCCATGGAGCATCCTGCACACCCTCATGCCTGCAGGGATCCTGTTCAGGCGTCTCAGGCCTGTCCACGTACATTTCCAAATGGCTTGCTGCGATCAAAGCTTCCCTCGGTCTGAGCGCGCCGCCCCAGTTGCTCTGACACTCCACGGAGCGCCGGCGCGAAGGAGTTAAGGCGGACGGGACCCCCACCGCCCGCATCCCCACCGCCGGGGCCAGGCCCCTTCCCCCCGCCGCCGAGCAGCCGCCTGACGTCAGCCCCGCGCACGGCGCAGGGGACGCGCTAGCGGGCGGCGCGGGGCTCGGCGCGGCGGCGGCGGCGGCGGGTGGAGGAGACCCGCGGCGGGCGGCTGCGAGCGGCCGGGGGAGCGCGCTGCCGCGAGGCCGCCGCCCGCAGCCCCCGCCAGCATGTCCGCGAAGGAGCGGCAAAAGGGCAAAGTGACCAAGGACAGCGTCACCCTCCTGCCCTGCTTCTACTTCGTGGAGGTGAGTGGCCGCCCCCGCCGAGCGGGCCCCTCGGGAGCAGCCATGGGGGCGGCGGGCGCGGGGGGCTGGTGGCGGGCGGGGGGAGCGGAGCGTCTCGGAGCATTTCCGCAGGGAATGCCGCTTTCCCCGCGGAGAGGGAGCTCTCCTTGGCGCTGTTTCCGCACCGTCTGATGCAAAATCCCTACGTGATGCTTTGCCTTACTAATATCAGCGTTGAAGCCCCCCATAAGGAGCAGGCATAAATTAACCTCTTCATTGCAGTCTTTTCAAGTGGGAATTATTTCTAAGAATTACTCAGAAAATGAAAGGGTTGCTCAACTAAATCATGCACAGGAACCTCTCGGGAAGAAGACATGTTTCAAGAAGGGCTGGCTTCTAGGGAAACACCATTTGTGTTGCTTTGGTAGAATAAAAATCATGTTCATAAGGGAATGTTTAGGAAAATAGAAATGTTCTCAAATGATAAGCAGTGGTATGTTTTTCTACCAACCCCTGGATTATGTGCTTCCTCTAACAGAGCTAAAAATGTCTGTTTTGAAAATGGAATGAGGTTCTCAGCACATCTTAAAGAGCAAAACCTGCTATGGCTGCTCAGCTGGTAGGAGGTGGAGTTGCAGAGGCACTCACTGCTTGGTGTGTCACTTGGAGGCATTTAGCCCCCCTGGAAAGTACAGTCACTTATGTACTTCTATAAGATCATGCATAGACACAGTTTAAGCTTACGGACATCGGTGTGATGTGAATTTATTTAATGGCACAGCAGTAAAAGGGAAGTATTTTATGGATCGAGCAAAGTGTTTCAGGTGACCCCACTCACAGGGAAGTGACTGAGGCAATTTGAGGCACCATGGAACTTGCCTCAAAGAGAGATTGTGAAAATAATGTCAAGAACATAACAATAAAATATGGTGTAAGTTAACTGTAACCAGTATGCTAAATAAAAGCATAAAAATATATACAATACTTAATTTACAAAATATTAAAATATAAACATTGGGTGAAATATAAAGCAAAATCAGGGTTTTTTTCAGGTGCGCTTGAAGGGCTTTGGGGGTTCTCTGGGAGGTAGAAGGGGTCAGGTTGAGAAGGGATTTTAGGTAATAGTGGAACATCTCTGTACCCTGTGCTCCCTAAGCACCTGGACATGGTCAGGAGCTAACCCAGAATAAACTGCACCAACTGGAAAGCTTTGTAGAGGCTGGTTATATAGGATGCGGCTGATGCTTCCATCAATGTAATTAGGCCTGCTCAAGAAAAGCCCTTTGATGGAAGGCACTTGCTATGCCATGTATCTTACATTGGCTTTGCATAGGAGGAAGAAGTCAAGCTTGGAGAAGCCCTTAAAAAAAGGGGGCTTCCTCACTCTCTGTGCTATCTTTGTTGCTTTGGGAATCCAAACAGGAAGGGAGATTGCTGGATCTCAGCTTGGGCATAACTCTAATGCAGGAGACAATGTAGAGATCCTGCAAAACACAACAGAACTGTGCTGTTTGGTGGGCTGTGGTTTGGCCTGCAGCAAGATGGGAATGAATTACAGAGCAGCAGCACAAAATGTGTGCCTGCTGCTTAAAAGAGTTTTCTTATAATATTAATTGCATACTTGTAGTTCCCCCAGAAGCTCCCTGTAGCAGTTACAGGGAATAAGGCAAAGAATTCTGCAAGCAATGAACTTTGACTGAGCTCTGTGTACAGTTCCCACATGAAGCAGGCAAGTTCTCTACCCTGGTGTGGACTCTTAAGACCTTTGGCAAGTCATTTACAGCTAGATCTAAAAAGAGGTGGAGATCTCAACACCCAGCTGCTCTGAGAAGCAGTCAGAGTTCTCACTTATGAGAATGGTCTCCTAATTAACTTTTAGGATTTTTATGTTAGTCATGGGAGCAGAGCCTAGAGCCTGCGTGAGCCCTTCTCCCCCAGGAGCGAGTTCTAATTATTGACCTGCAGACTTATGGCCCCTCTTGAACTGATAAACATGTAGGTATTCAATGCAAGTGAAAGCAACATCAAGAGGAAAAACTGACTGCAATACACCTGAACCTAAACATCAATTAGGACACTCTTTGGTGATTTATCAGCCCTCTCCCATTACACAGTAGGAGGATTTGAAACGATTTCCCACATTTTAGTCAAGTACGAAAATCACTTGCGTGGAAAGGGTGACAACAATTCATATGCTATGTAGAAAGAAACACTTGCCTTGTGTTACTTGTGTACACCCACCCTGCATTTACCCACACGTGCAATAATTCTAACGAGACTAATGAGAATGTCTTTCTAGAGGTTTGTGGCACAGGCAGATGCCAGCACTCAACAGCATCAGAAAAAGGACGTGATTGCTTAGATTCTTCCCTTGTGATTGGCTCAAGAAGAACCAATGATTGAGTTGTACCTCATAAAGAGGGATTTAATCAAAGATAATTTAATTGCAATTAGAAGTTTGCAAGTGTAAGGGATAGAGGAGTCATGCAGTGTGGTTGACTGGTATTGCTATGTAATATGGATTTCTTTTGTAAGCAGCAGGTAAGTTCCCAATGAGATCTAACAACAGCCAACTATTTCAAACTTACCCAATTTAATTAAGGCTCTCTGAATTTTAAAGCTTTTACTTTCATGAACGCTGGTTGAATGGATGGTGGGAAACAGACTTTCAACCTCTTTCCCCTGAATGCTGTCAATTCTTTTATGTTTTTTTCTTCTGCCACTCATTCACTTTAATTTTCCCTGTCCTATTCATAGCAGACAGTCCTTCCCCACCCTGAATTGCCACAAAAGAAATGTAACACATTAAATTTGCACCTTCAAACAAGAAAAGTAGGGTTTGCTGTCATCCATCAAGACCTAGGTGGTCTAGGCCAAAGGAAAAGCAGATTGTTTAGAAAATACATTACAAAAAAAGTGCCCTTTTTTTCTCTCAAACACTAGACAAAAGGAAAGACATGGAAAAAAGGATGTTGGGTCAAGGTGGAAGTCAAAATTCCAAAGTGGTAGGAAAGGGATGCATTCATGTTATATAAATGAAATATATTATACAGTAAAGAGTGCAAAATTTTCTGTAATAACTAATATAATTCAGGCATGCAGAACACCTAAAGACAGATTCTCTGCTTCAGAAGGCCCTTATCTTTAGAAACAGCAGCAAACAGTTCTGACACTGAGGGTTTTCTGCTACTAACATACTTAAAAATGTGTTGTGAATGAGGCTAACTCCGGTAAACAAAAGTGTTTGGTGGCAGCAACTTTCAGAATTGGATAAAATATGATTACGTAGAATGTATGCAGGCCAGCTGATAGTTACTTCAAAAGAAATATGGTTTCAGTCTAATTTAAGAATAATTCAAGCTAGCAGATTTTACCAACAACAGAGTTAAAACATAAAACCGATATGCCCCTCTTAAGATCATTGTTATCACTACAGCTATTCTTCATTTACACAGGAAAAGCAAAAGGAGAATCAGGCTAGAGCTTTGGAAGACATAGAAATGAAAAGGAAATAAAATTAAGAGATGGAGCTTCTGAAAAATGTGGATGGGTCATTCTCTAAAAACACCAGGGGCAAACAAATGAGCATTATGAAATAAATCTTAACACATTTTCAATTACATATTTTCAAGTTTCATGATTCATAAAATAACTTGATGATTTATCCTATGTATCATAAGAATGTTTTAGAGGCTATTTTAAAACACTGGTAATACTTGTGCTTCTGATCAGCACGCACTCCTGAGAGCTAAATAGTTTTAGATTGCCTTGTGCATTATGCTTACCTGAAGCATGTGGTAATCAGCACTGCCAGGCAGTTTGGCCTGTTTTATTCCTAATTATGCTCGTGGCATTTTAGGGTTCTGTAGACTGTATGGGTTATTTAAGCTTCATTTGCATAGCTGAGAAAGACAAAACTTGCAATGAAAATTCATAATCCCTCTGGTCTAGTGGGAATTCATTTTCACGGTAAAAAGTCTACATGCCTCTGGGAGATATTGAAAATTAGTATTCCAGGAATAAATTTTTTCTTTTTGTTAACTGACTTTCTTTTTAGCATATTCAGAGTATATCATAAGTATATTCACTTATGGAAGAAATATGGAGGTCTCATTTTAATATGAATCTGGAAAACTTCCAGAGTTACGTAGTTTCTGTTCCTGGCAGAATGGTCACAGTTCAGAGGCAGGACAGACAGATGTATTTCTTCTTGGTGAAGGAAAAAGACTGTCTTCACCCATGCTATCCCATCTCAAAAACTCCTGGTTTAAATCCTGGCTTCACAGAGGCTGCTATGAATTTTGCCTTTGACTTCAGTGGCACTATTGCTTCATCGTGTGCCCCGTATATGGGAATGCAAAATGCCAAGGTGTTGTCAATCTGAGTGACTTGATGCACTTATTCTCCAGATAAATTGTGTTCCTGTGGCAAAGCCTTCATCTGTTGGTTGCTTAACTTCCAGGGACTAAAATCAGAGACATTTCAGACAATGTCCCTTGTACAGTTAAAATTTTTCCTTACGTTATCTTCTAGACTCTTGTGTATGATGGATGCATACAGATTCAGGTAGCTTCTTTTTCTACATTTTCCAGAGCACAGCCAGGAATTAATCACAGCAGGATTGTTTGGAAACTCTTCTTTCAGTACTAGAAGACCACTAACTTTTCTTGTCCCCTAAGGGAACTGGAATTCTCAGCAGCATAAAGCACAAAGATCTGTTATCATTGTAGGACTCCAGGCTGAAAATGCAGGAGGTCATCAGTTTCTATTGAAATAAGTGCATGTAGAGAATGTTCACTGTGTCTCAGCACCAGATGCCTTATTTTCTTTTTTTTCTAACATACACTGACAGAGCTAGGTTTGAAATGTCAAATGTTTGTACACGTCACTTGGTAGCTCGGTGCCCCTTCTCAGTCACATTTGGATTTTTTTTCAGCTATTCAGCCATGCAAGACCCAACACATTTAACTTACGCACTTTGTCACCTGCAAGTCATGTATAGGTGTGACTGCAAGAGACACAAAAAGCCAAATGAGTGCAGTGATTACAATAATAGTAGAGGGTGAGTAGGCTAGTGGGCTAAATCTTTCTTCCTAAGAACAGGATGTTTGGATCTAGTGTTAAACTACACCTCTGTGTCTTGGAGGCACAGTGTAGTCACATTTCTCTCTAAACAGGTTTTCTGTTATGCTTAAATTAGCCTTAGGGAGGAAAAAAAACCAGCAAAAAATCCCATCTGTAGCAGATGAAATTCTTTCCGTACTGTGGAAGTAGCATAATACTTTACAAATACATTGCTTTTTCTCTCTAAAGAGTCAACCATGTATGAAGGGAGAGGAAGAAGGAGAAATATGCTTAACAGTCTGCTCATTGAACTGACCTTGTCACGTGGCTGACTCACAGAGGATAGGTGTCAGATTTGTTCATAATAGTGCATTAGACACTAGCATCCCCAAAATATTGAGGGGCTATCTGAGGCCTGAGGACACTGCTACACATTCAAAGCATCTATATAATTCAGTGGCCAAGCCATCAACGTTACATCTTCCACATTGCTTCTGTGCTTACAGAAGAGCTGTACAGCCTGCATACTACTAGTTTTTAGCAGAAGATGAGCAGAAAAGGTGAACAAAAAGGGAGGTGTCAGGCCTGTGCCAAGGCTGTCCTGGGAGAAAAAATGCAAATGCCACATGTTAGATCTCCCTCTGTGTTTGGCTACTTGCTTGGCAAGTGTAGAGCTTGAGTAGTTCATAGTGAAAGAAGGCCCTGCACCATCCTCCTGACCTAATACCCCAGTAGTAAAAGCAGGCCAGAATACGTTAGAAATTAAAGGAGATTCATTTTCCCAAATGATTACCTTTTTCAAAAGCAGAAAAAAAATTATACCTCTCTCTGTGATTTTCTTCTATAATTGTTAAAAATTAACTGTTACTCTGCAGCCAAAATTAATAAAGAACAGCCTATTGTGGAACCTTGTCACTTAAAAGTTCAGTTTCAGGAAGGGAATTCAGAAGTG
The DNA here is from genome assembly GCF_028858705.1 of Grus americana. Taxonomy (NCBI): domain Eukaryota; kingdom Metazoa; phylum Chordata; class Aves; order Gruiformes; family Gruidae; genus Grus; species Grus americana. The sequence continues at coordinate 15,421,825 of NC_072859.1, read as the reverse complement.
GCAAAACAACATGGGAGTAAGTCCCTGGAGAAGGGTTGGCACCCACAGAAATTTTTTTTATATATATTTATGGAGACCAGTGTGTTTTAGAGAGTAGAATGAATTGTAGTATTGTGTAGGGATAGGCAGCTTTGTCCCCTAGAGACAGGGTTTTTGAGAAAACTTCTAGCTGAAGTTTGGTAACACTCTGACCTGAAAACAACTGCCTTTTTTTGAAGCGTTGCTGTTCTTGATTTACCATAACCTTGCAGCAGGAGCATAAAAGAAACTTCATAATCAACAGTACGTGCAATATCCTAAATCTCATTGTTTGTAGCTATTCATTGATTATAACTAATCATCTATTTAATTAATAATCATAATTAATATGATGAATCATCAATTACATTTGAAGTCACACTGAAAAGAAATGCAGTAATGATGGGTTTTTGTGTTGTAAAATTTCTGTCTAAGGATTTGCTTTCTATTTAAACACTTCTACTTAATTAAATTGAAATATTTTTAAAGTATTTTTACATTATTCCTGTCTCAGAATATTTTTGTTAAACAATTTTTTATTTTGTTGGTTTCTCCCTGTGCAGTTGCTGCTTCACATACATTTATGAAAAAAAAAAAAAAAAGCAATTTTAGGATTATCATGCATTCAGCATGACTTTGAGATTTCTAAAATAACTAGGAATTTTATCACTGATGTATCACCTCTATTCTTAGTCTTACACATACTGAGAGCTTTTCTATTAAGATTTGGCAAAAGATCAAGAGGTTTGAGGAGTTGCATGAAGATATCTGTTGTATTTCTAAAGCTAGACTCTAATGGGCAGTCACTGAACAATTCAATTAAACTCTAAGATCAATGCTGGAAATAAGGATAACTTAATTTTCCAAAATTGTTATGGTAATAGATTTCAGTAACACCTGGGATTTGAAATTAAATCCAATAGCGTTACATCTAGGAGAAGAAAGACTATCATATCATGTCTCCGCAATTAGTTCCACAAAACTTAGACAATGGTGAGGCAAAAATCCTTTAGAGAAGAGATCAGTTCCTTACAGCTTTGGGCCAGATGAAACCTGCATCCAAAAGAAGGACAAGAAGCAGCAGAAACTTGAGTTCAGAGAGAAAAGCAAAAAACCTTTATATAGATGCAAATTTTAGATTTCTGAAAAGTCTGAATGCCTTCTCTTACAAGCCTGAGGCATTTAAGAATTGTTTGGAACATAAAAATTTCTACAAACCTCACTTTTAGGTCAAGCAAGTCCCCTGCTCCACAGCCATCCTGTGCTTAGTACCACCTCTCAAAAGTCCTCATGACAGCCCAGTTTGCAATGCATTTGAGCTTGTGCTTGGTCTTAATCCCAGCCCTGCACAGCAGTCTCACTGAGGGTGAAGGTACAGCACCAGTGTAGCTAAGCAGCAGCCATGGTGAGTAGCCCATGGGTTCTCAAAAACAAAAGAAAACAACAGAATTTGTGCTGATAGAATTTCTTCTTCCTGACCTATTTCTGGAAGGTATTCAATCATAGTCATGACCTCAGTATTCATTCCTGTCAGGATAAGAGAGACCTGTCCTGCTTCCATTCTCTCTTCCTGTCTTTTGTGAATCTCACAGCAAAGTACAACAGGACAACAGCCAGGGCGATTGAAAGCTGCAATCACTGCTAGCAGTTGGCTTAGAATAGGAATACCTTGTCTCCTTCAACCCACCACAGCCCTCTTTTTTATCTCATCCATCTGTTGTGACTTGTCATTTAGACCATGATTTCTTTGGCACAAGGACTGAAATTTATGATACATTTTAATAGAATCTTCCACAATGCCACAGCCTTGCAGTGCTAATACAACATAGTTATTAAATAGACTATCTGTCTTCCAAGCACTCAGCTGGTATTTTTTCCAGGAGGAGGAACCAATGGCATTAGCCATTAGCTATCTCTTTGAGGCAATCCTGTTTATTTACTTGATTACTTACAACGATTCCCTGATTCCCAGAAAACAAGAGGAACACCAGAAGGCAGCTCCCTTGCTGCCTTGCAGGAAGGAACTCCTTGCTTGCTGAGGAAGGGTTGCAGAACAACCTAAGGATTTAAGAATTTCTTGGCCATCCAAGTCTAAAAATTATTTACAAAATATAAAAGATCCAAATACTGTACCAGGCATCCCTTAACCCTTTTTGACCGGTGGGCTAGTCATAATATCTTTATTCTGCATCTGGCTAATCATGTCTTGACTTCTCTGAAATCTGCATACATACTGCTTCTGTCTTTTCTGCCTATCTTTTATACAGGTAGGTAAAACTATTCAATTCCCCAGTCTCAAGGAAAATCACTCAAGTCATTCTGGCCAGCACACTGAGCCGTGACTTCAATATTCAACTGTAATTACAAGAGAGGCATTTCATTCTTTCCCCCACTTAGTGTAACTGAAATATAGCCCAGGCTAATCAGTTCTGTAACCCATATTTAAAGAGTGTCTGCTGGTGGCCACCAACACAGCCCAATACACCACCACTACAGGATCTGGATGTGAGCTTACAGTAAGAGATATAATGCCTGTGGTGCATTTTATAAAGCAAAGAGAGGTCATATAACTGCAACGTATAAAACAGATTCAGACATTTGAGTATGTGACTCTCCATGGTTGCACTCTCATAATACCTATGAATTTTAAGATGTTACTCTCCTGAAGATAAATGTGGACTCTTAGTTAAGTGCCGGCAAATATAAGTTAGTTATATAACTACCAGTGTACAGTTTTAAGAAAGGGGATTTATAGAAGCTACTAATTCCCAGAGAGTTTTGAATTATGTATGTGTCCGGTTGAAAATTCTTTCAAGGTAAGGGAAAAACTGGAGGGAGATGGGTGATGTGTGCTTATTTGTTGCTTTTATTTTGATTTGAGCCTCACTATCTCCATGGTGTCATGTAAGAAACCATCAATATCTGATTGTAACTGACTTGCCTGTAACACTTGCAGAGAGAATGTGGTTTTAGTGAAGCTTTGATTAACTGGAAATTCTCCAAGAGGAGTGAGCACCTTGAATTAGAGATTTAGGGCTCTGCAGACATCCCGTGGAATAGTAAAGTTAAAGGTCCTACATTTTAACTCAAAAGCAAGCAGTTCAATGTTTTCTTTAGAAAAAACCCAGTGTGTGTCTGGTGGAGGGCCAGAGACAAAAGTCAGTGCCCCATATGCTGAGCTATCCAAAGGATAACCTTGTGTGTTTTAGGGTTCCATCCACTGCAATAAGATTTTCCTGTCAAGGCTTGGCCTTCCACTGTCCCATTTGCAAGACATCTGCTGTCACACCAGACCTGTATTCCTGCATTACAGAGGGTGCAGTGTGGAGGAGTTACAGGTATAGGATAAGAGATGGGGCATATGCTGGTACTGAAGACCTCAAGGCTATAAACACCTCACCTAGTGGTCACATAAAGAAATGCAGAACTGCAACTGGCAAAACTGATTTTAGGGATAACAAAGAGTACAAAAAACAAGCATCCAACATATGTAAGCCATGCCATATATAGTAAATTGGGATGTAATGTGAAAAGACAGACCGAAAGAGAAAGAGCAAGGTGTAAAAGCACATTATCAAACATAAAAATGAACCCAAGTGATTCCTAGTGTGAGGAAGAATAACCATCAACATCATACTGCTCCTGACTAAGGATTTGGGATGCACTACACTAAAGGCATAAATTTATACAGTCAGTTTATACAGAATAACTACTTGTTACTACTAGATATAGATATAAAAATCATGCAGAGTTATACTATACAAAGATATGTGAAAGTAAAACAAATTAGGCATAGCCTAATTTCTAAGGTCATTAGAAAACTGCTGTTACAATTAAACCAACTAAAAACAAAGTTCCAGGCACATCAAGACAAGTACAGACAAAGCATGTTTGACAAGCCCCAGTCCTGAGTCCTTGCAAACTCGGTACAAAATCTGTGGCTGGTCAGTAGCAATGACAATACTGTATTTAGTGGTACAGCTCTACAGGTTCCTCTTTTCATGCATTTGAAGCCATGGAAAATTACTCATAGGGAAATTTAACAGAAGCATTTCCATCTACCTTGGGGTATCCCAGCAAGTTTGGGCCTGGTGGTTAAGGGGTAGCCAGCTTGTGGGTTTTGGGCAGGACCATCATGGCTTCCACGCGTAGGCTATATCATATGACCAGTAACAAATTGTACTGGCACTGTGGCTCCTGGATAATCTTAATCCTCACAAGTAAATCAGAAGCACCCCAAAACTGCACCAGGAGCAATCACAGCATGTCCCCCAGAAGAGTGATGGGCAACCTGAAGAACTGTTATCTCCTGCCTCTGAACTCTCACAGCCATCTGTTCTTTCTCTTCTCTGCAATATATGATATATGTTTTGTGGCTCTTGGCCAGAAGGAAGATTTTTTACATATCACATCAGTTCAGAGAAGTTATTGTGCTACCAAATGCTCTTTTGGTTTCTCCTGCACTATGTTACAAACAGGAGGTTTTCACCTTTTATTTTTCTTCTTACAAGATCTCTGGGTATTTGCAGCCTTGTTGAGCTCTGTGGAATAAACATCATCTTTTCTCGTGCTTGAACAGTTCCTAGCTCAATACAGCAAAGTCTTTTTAAATATTAATAGCATTATTATTAATAGCAAAGTCCTATGGCTTAATAAAAGCTCGTAACTTACAGTTAAAGAAAAAGAAAATAAAGAAATAAATAAACCCCAAATCAAACCTTTTCAGCAGTTATGTTGATGATGGTCCTGACTTTAAGATAAAGAGAGTTTGACCACTAGGGTCAAACTCTACATTTACAGGTCTGAATTACAAGCTAAACAGGGATCTTTCTCCATTAGCCAACCAAGGAAGTAAGAGTATAAAGACTTAATAGTCAAGATATGTGAACTGAGGTTGGGGGTTTTATTATTCTAATTAGGAACAGGAAAATTCCTATTCCATTTTGTAATTAAAACAATATACATTCTACCATCTAATTATATTTGACATTTTCAAGGTGTTGGGAGCTGAAGTATATAATTACAGAACTACTGCTGCCTTAAGCAGAACACTCCATAAATATTCATATATTAAATAGCCAGTTATACTGTTTAGAAAATTTTAGAAACATTTGCTTTTTTTTTAAAGAAATGTTAGACTTTTAGAAGACACATTTTGTATTTGTATTTTAAAAAAGATAGGAAGAAAAATGTCTTGTGGGATTTGACATACTGTATATAGCAAATTGACTGTAAACCTACTCATTAGTATTGTAAGCAGTTACATTGGAGATTCTTAGTCCTTTAGAATTATTTCTTTTCTTTTAGCAGAATGGATAATTACAGTCAGAAATAATATGGGAGTCCTGTAGTGAAGTCACAAGACAGTAAAATGCAATTCTTATGATTACTTGATTTTGTAATTAACAATAAAATTATAGCTTACATACAGTAGTTTAAAAAAAAAGTTATCCACATCATTTATTTTAGTGTCTCACAATAGACTATCACTTCATATCACCTATTTTTGATAGTCTAATATTGCCATTTAAAAAAGTTGCCTGCCTAAGAATACTATAAGTAGAGCTGGACTTGTGGGTAATGCAGAGCCTGTTGTTCAAGGAGAGGCTTTCCTTTTCTTGACATTAGAGAAATGGAAAAATACACAATGAAGATGAAACTCGGAGTGTGAGGTGTTCCATGAGTCTGCCAGCTCTTTGTTTCCATTCTAGGAAATGAACCTTTGGGGACATCTAGATAAAAGGGCATAATTTCTGAAAAGAAGGGCAATAGGCACTTTGCCTATTTTGTCTGTTTAGCTCATTGGAATAGGCTTGTGTCTTGTTATAAGATGCTTTGCCCCATGGGACCTACACCCTGGCTAAGTCATTAGGTATGACTTTTTTTTTTTTATAGTTAATAATAAAAGACATTGCAGATGTTGCAAAGAGTTAAATGCTGTGCAGAAGTGAAGTTGCAATATGTGTCAGCTGAAATGCTGTGCAGAATTTCAGTGTCCCAGCAAGACCAGCAGAGAGTTGGTGCAAGCTCCCTGCACACTATGCACTGTGCCAGCCTTCTGGTCAGTAGGCCCCTTATCCCAAACAGCTCCACCGTCTCTGTGCAGACAGGTGTGGAGAGAAGTGCACGCAGTTCCACAACAATCTTAATTATTCCCAGAGTATGAAGACTTTATGGAAGTCCTTTTTTATCCCTGCACTTCTGTATAATGACTAGAAACAGTCTAGCCCATGTTGACTAATCATGTGTGCTTGCATTGTAGTTAATCAGGGACTGCATCCAGCAGGAAGTAAGAAGTAGTACTATATAATGCATCCAGCTACAGAATTGGACTTCTTTCTGTGATGGGCAGGAAGCAGGACTCAATTTAGTAACATTGTATATAATTATTTGATACATATTATAGGTGAGATCATATAATAGTTATGTATTTACATAATATGTATTATACATTGTGTATGTCATATGCTATACATAATATGTATGTGTAATATAGTATGTGACTGCAAATATACATATGCATTTGGGTTATAAATATATATGTATATACACACACGCTACTTACTTACTGAAGCAAACTTACTAGATGCCTGGTGTTATTTTTGTAATGCTCATAGCACTTAGGGATGCCAGTGCACATTCCCTCCCTTTCTCTACAATCACAGCCTCTAAACTATGCAACATTTCAATGCAATTAACTTGAACACAGATAACCAGACAGGCAAAATTCTTCCATTCTCCACATTCTGCAAATTTTGCTTATAACACTTCAAAGATACAACTCACCTTCCTCAAATCTGTCCTTCAGCACATCAAAGATAAGCTTTTATTTTCAAACAAAAACTAAGTCATATTAAAAAATGTTTCAGTGAAATTTAGCTAGAATCCTCTTTCTTTAAGCACCCTGAATTATATTTTATGCACAAAAAGTCTGCATTTTAAAAGCCCAATGTTTAAAAATGTGAAAATGCCCAGTTAATGCAAAAAAACATTGTCCCTCTGCCATATAGAGCAGGTTTTATTCATCATTTTTCCAATATACATATTTATCAAATTTTATGTCTGCTTTTTTATTCCACTGTAGAATGGGATAAATGACATTGATTTTAATCAATCAATTATTTTTGTAAATCTGTACTGAACATTGCAAGAATAATATAATCTAAATATGCCTGAAATTATATTAGGACAATCCCTATTTCTCATAATGTGAGGTGCTTGATGTAAAAAAGGAGGGTTTTTTTCTCAAGAATGTGATACAGCCTTATCAGATTTTTATGATTTTATCTAAGTGAATCTGTTTTGTAGTTGCAAGCTTTTACTTTTCAGCTGCAGCTAACAATGAGGAAAAGTTAAAGTGATAGCCATTGTAAAAAGAAAAAAGGAAACAGATAGGCAGTTCACATCATATTATCCATAGGTACCTTCATTGCAGTGGCGACTCAGGGAGGGAGTCATTCACCTTGATGGAGGAGCAGGCAGTTGTTCTAATGGTGCCTTGTTCAGTGAGGACTCTGGGAAATAACAAACAAAAAATGTTTCTAAACATTTACTAGGAGGATACAGAGAATAATCACATGCTGCTGGTCACCTCTGAATGCCCCAATGCCCACCCTGGGGGCAGGGCTGCCCTCTCTATTCACTTATAAATCGATGCCTTCAAAATGCCTTTTTGCTATTTCTTCTCTTGAACGACTTCCTTCCACAGAGGCTTACTGGTCGAATCTGTGCTTTCAGGAGCTGGTGGCAAGCTGGGGTGAATTTATCCCCAGAGGAGCCAACTTCTCTCTTAATAAATTACTGGAAGTAATTGCGAAGGGTAAAATCACTAAGTAGCTAGAGGATAAAAGAATCGTGAGCTGTAGTCATCATGGTTTTACACAGACTGAGTCTTGCTGAAGTTAATTGCTTTTTTGATAGAATTACAAAATGAATGTGTGAAGGCAGAACGCTGTATTATCACATATTTAGATTCTAGGGAAGCACTGGATCCTGTTTTTCGTTAGCTGTTACTTTGAAACTTAATGAAAACTGGCTTTGATATAAACAGTCATATACATGACAGAGAGTTGCTAAAGGACCAAAAAGGGTAATGATGAACAGCAGGATGCTGAGGACCCACATGGGAGACTGCAGTCCTGGTACTTCCTTTTTAAAAATAAAAAAATAAAAAAAATTAAAAAAATCAAAGTTTATCTATTAATGAGTCATAGATGAAAAGGCTAAATTATGTGGGCTAAAGATTGGATTGGGTGATTTGACTAGCTTGGTAGACAACAGGGTTATCTGATGTCAACTGAATAGTATCATATCTCTAGAGAATTAATTATTTAAAGATGGTAAAATGGATATGACAAGGAGCAGTGAGATGTAAATAGCAAACATCACAGAGATTTATTAACAGACTATGTTGTCTTTGCAAAAGCATTGCTATTCCATTTCCAAACAGTAATTTGTTGCTTTCTTCTCTTCTAGTTGCCCATATTGGCATCTTCTGTTGTTAGCCTCTATTTTCTTGAACTTACTGATGTCTTCAAGCCAGTTCACTCTGGATTTAATTGCTATGACAAGAGTCTGAGTATGCCATACATTGAACCTACACAAGAGTCTGTTCCCTTCTTGATGTTGCTTAGTCTGGTTTTTGCGGGACCATCAATTACGGTAAGTTTGAGGTGCCACTGTCACTTATTAAAGATTTTGAACAGAGTTTCAGTTGGCGTAAAGAAAATAGCTCCTTTGGTTTCAGTTAGGCTGCAGAGTGTCATCCAGACTAATTACCTTAGGATTTTAAATTCATCTTTTATTCTTCTATAACAGAAGGAGACACACTCCTTAAAACATTCCTTGTAGCAATTCATCTACTCACACTATCCTGATTGTGGGAATTAATGTTAAGAAACAGCATCTACAGTTGGGTGAGAATAGCTTGAATCACTCTGTTATGCTATACAAATATTTGAACTTTTACAGACAGGACATCTCCATACTCTGAGATACAGCAAAAATTCAAGATCTTGTTGGAAATGGAAGCCTTTAATTTACAGCACTGAACATGCCACTTTTGTTAGAACTAGCTTTATTCAGTGAGAAGGTCTATCAAGTGTGTCAGTGAAATCAATTACACTTTCCTAAATAGCACTGGGACTCCTCTAAATTGCAAGTTTGTCGTTAAGAGCAGGCAAAAGGAGGATGGTTTAATCATTCACCCAAAGGGAGAAGATGATTTCAGCAGAACAGGAATGTTGTGTCAGAATATGAGCAGTTTGGTCCCTGTTTTACAGAAACAAAATATAAATTGTCTGATACAGGTGAGTATTGTCCCTGCTGGAATTGCAGTGTCAAATTGAAATGAAATCTAAAGACTTTATATAGAGAGAGGGAACTCATTGTGTCTGATTTTAGGCAGCTCAGATAGGACCCTTATTCTCACACCACTCTTGTGTGGCAAATGGAGAAATTCACCTTGACTGGGTGATTCCATAAAAAGCTGAATCAACCTTCTAAAAGGGTCTCTTCTCTCTCCTGACAGCAATGACTGCACATCTTGGTTAGGCACTTCTCTAAGGCCAGCTGCAAATGTATCTCTGCTGCCAACTCCATTGAATTCCCTTAAATTCAACCATTTCATTCCTTTTATAATACTAGCCAAATTGCAATTCCAAAACCTGTAAAATGTGATGCCCATGTAAAAATCATCAAGTGCTGTTCTCTCTTTGCTTTCCAGGATGTTTTTTCTTTATATGTCTTTTTGTTTTTTTTTTTTAAGGTGTTCCTGGTGCAGATACTTGCAGCAAACACCAAATACTGTGATAAAACCAAAACTTGCTGGTATTGCAGTTTGGCTGGTTTTCTTAAGTTTAGACAGTATTTCTGAAAACAAAGTGGACTTTCCTGAAACAGCCATAGAAGGAATCTGTATAGGCTCACTTGGGCCACAGTAGAGGAGTAAAAGCTGATTTTTGCTTCAGAGAGTTTATGTCAAGCCTAGGTACTATCAAACACCTTCAATGGAGATGAAAGATGCCCACTTTGTTACAGAATGTTTATTAAGGGCTTTGATTACAGCTAAATTATTTCAGCATTGCATGAAATCTTGCAATAGAAAATGTTATTCTTTCTTGAATCATTCTCCTACCAGCAGTACAGACAACTAACCAAAACCATGACGTGCGAGGAATTCAAACCCACACTTAAGCAGGCCTATCAAATATAAGATCAGTAAAGAAAGTAAATCTTGAAGCTTCAAAGTACAACTACTTAAAAGCTGCAAGCATTAGGAAGGTGTAGTTCATTTGTATTAGTGTGAGCATGAATGTGATGCTTGTATTAGTTGGAGAATGGGCTCTTATAGGGCAAAATGCACAACATCTTTTAATAAAAGGCACTGAAGATGGTGTAGAGCATCAGCTCTTTATTATTCAATTCCACTTCTGAAGTAAAAAGCTAGGGTGGGTTTTTTTGTCCAATTCTTCCGTTTTTCCTTGGAAAAATAGACCAATAAAGCTCAATGCAAAAAGATTACAATTGTGCCATTGTCATCAAGACTCAATAAAATACAGGTGTGATTAAGCCACATTTTAAATATTACTAAAGAGTATAAATAGGGGGAAAAAAAAAAAAGGAGGGAGGGGGGAAGACAAGCAAATTCCAGTCTTGATACCTCCTTAAAGCCTTATATAAATATTAGAATAGGACTTAATGTTTTTCTATATTATTTTTGTTGATATACTCAAGTTTTCCCAAGACTAGAGTACATATTAAATCTATTCATTTTACAGTAATTCTTTTTATAATAAATCTAGCATTTTGTAATTTATTTTCCCAAGCTATCATTACAGAACGATCTGTGTGGATTTGGGGCTTTATGGTTTTGGTTTTCTCTTTGGGTTTTTTTGCTCATTATTAGTGAACAGCAACTGTTTTTAACCAGGTCTGTTCTATAGCCTTGAAGTGCTACAGAAAATTACTACTTGTATTATTGACATATGTCTTATAGCATATATGAAATTTCCTATACGTATTCATAAAGCACAGGAGACTTCAGTGTGGACTTGCATGAAATTACCAACATGGATATTTTATATATGGAATATAGATATACATGAACTGCAACATGACTTCCATTTGCTTCAAAGAACTGAATCTGATCCTTTGACATATTTTCTCTCTAGTTATTCATTCAAAAATGTTAGGACCAGTTATTTAATCACATCAATGTAGGTTCAAACCCTTATCAGACACTGACTAAAAACCTACTTAAAGGTAAAAATGTGCTTTTCTAACAGAGATCACCAGGAAATTAGATCACATTGATTTGGGAAATCAATTTGCAAGGATAGAAATTCACTGCTGGCAGTTTCAGTCCTACTGCCTCCTCTACTGTGGGAGTTTGTTTCCTTGGAAATACCAGCCTCTGGATTTTCCTTGACATAGGCCTTGCTGTTTCCCAATTTTCTCCTCTATCACACAAGCTAATCCATCACTCTGGTATTTTTCCCTGTGCCAGACATTCCCTAGAGCTTGGCTAAAAACTATTAGAGTTTCTCTGTTTTTTAAGTTTGAAATACTACTGATTCTCTGGGAAAAGTTTCAGCTGTAAATTGATCAAATGGAGACAGATAATAGTGACCATAGTTCTCATCTAATTAAAATTCCTTAAATAAACCTTACCACTGACTTTTCCATGGAATGAGACAACCTTTCCTACTTAAATTTTTTCTGGCAAAGAAAAGAAACCAATTTATTGAACCTTTAGCTAAAAAAGAGTTAGACTAAGCTTGTCCATTGTACCTCCCTTCTCCTAGAGTGAGGGGATTCAGCAGGCACAAACTTCACTGGTAATTACAGCAGATTCAGCATAATTCAGATGCTTTCACATCTCATTGCATTGTAAGCTTTGTGCATTGCATACATTAGTTTTCAATGCATCTGTGGAAAGGCAAGGTGAATCTCCTCTTAGTGGTGAGAACTGCCTCATTAATTTCAATATTTCAACCCAACCCTTATTCTGAAATCTGTACAAGCCCTATACAGATTTCCAAGCCACTGCACTATTTAACAGTGCATCAAGCCTGAGACTACAAATGTATAAATGCACCTGGATTTTCCAGCAAGTAACACTATTTTTCCTTTCTATTCTTCTCTTTATTTCTATTCTAAACTCTTGTCTAGGGCTTCAGTCATAATCCGTTTTGCATGCTGTGTTCAGAGGGACCATAATGACAGAACTTTTTCTACTGCTGTAGATCTGGTTAAAACCCAAGCCAAATTAAACAAATACAGAAGAGCAGGCTGCCACGTAATTAGAAGCTGCTAGGGATTGCTAGGCTTGAGGCCAAGACTGAGTACTAAAACCACCTCAGGAGCACTAAGACATTGCAGTGGCTCTGGATTATTTTAGAGGTGAGATTTTCTAATTATTACTTTTTTATTGTAGAAACATCAAATTTCAGCTGTGGATCAAGAGCCCAATTCCACTGAGCAGTGTATACTGTATGCCACTTTCAGTGCCACCGTCTTGCCTGCCCTCACTCAGGCTAAGTTGTATTACTGAACGTTTACATACTGATACAAATCTTTTGAAGGCGAGTACGTCAGTGGATGGCATTGGTTGTGGTATAGTTATATTTCAGCCCTTTAAATTCAATCAGTGTCTTCTGAGTAACTGCTACATTTAATTTAACGGCTCCTTTGTCATTGCAGATAATGATAGGAGAAGGAATTCTCTACTGTTGCCTGTCCAAAAGAAGAAATGGGATTGGAACAGAGGCCAATATTAATGCAGGAGGATGCAACTTCAATTCTTTTCTTAGAAGAGCTGTCAGATTTGTTGGTGGGTCTCAAATGCTAGTCACAATGAAGAGCTTTCCATATACATTCAATTTTCATCATGCAGGTTTCCTTCTCTGAAACAATCTTTCAGAACAGTGCAGGGCTGTCACTGGCATAGATCTTTTTCTACCAGAAAATGCGAGAAGAAACTGTCAAAGCAAGCGACAGAGCAGCCCTATACTCAGTAATGCAGCATCAACGCTCTCAGTTTTCCCTTTCCCCTCCTGTACTATTGTCAGTGTTTCTAAAAGAATAATTTGTTTTTCCTTCTCTGCCCACCTTGAGCTGGCTTCCTTGCAATGGTTTCAGTGTATAGTTTCCTCCGCCTACCTTCAGTGCATCATAAGGATTCAACCCACCTGACACAGTATTCAGCATGACAGTAAAAATTTGTCAGAAACTGTCAGTAGATTTGACATTCTTTTTCTGGGATGTGTTTATCTACCTCTTGAAAAGGCACTAGAATCTGGCAACCTAATGATAGAGGAATATGTTGAATTGTTTTATTTTACTTTGTTTTAATTGTCATTTATGAAAACTGAACTTGAAAAGGCAACTGGACTTTGTTCCCCTTCTTACAGTTAATTTCCTCTATCAATCAGTGGCTAAAGAAAAGGTTTTCTCTGTTCCACAAATCTTTCATTAGAGAGGGCAGTCTAGGCAAAGACAACCTGCAGGACAGCAGACTGAAAACCTGGTCAGAGGACTGTACAATAGGTTTCTGTAGTCTGGCAAGCAGGGAGGTAATGACAGGAGAGGTTATACACTCTATGACCAGTAAAGCATCCTCTTAAGAGCAGCAGTGAGGAAGTGAGCAGAGGGGATGGTAGGTTACAACATCAACAAGGAGGACTGTAAAACTGCTCTCAGCTTCTCCTGTATGGCATCCCATTCCATCAACATAAAAGACAAGCTCAAAGATGCATGAATTTCATTTTTGATTCATACTCTGAATTTGCAGTTTCTTTCATATTTTAATGACCTTAGCATTCTTTCAATTTTAAGATGAAAAATAAATTTATTTGTATGAATACAAGTAGGGAATTAGAGATAAATCTTTAGGGGAAAAGCAGTTGAAAATGCTCAGTAAAACAACTGCATTTACTTCAACTGCCTTGTGAATTTGGCATTATTAACCAGACAAAAACATTGATGAATTACCAAAAAGACTTAAATACTTGGACTGGTGGCAAGGACTTGGTACTCAAGAAATATCAGAGGTGTGAAGGTAGTCAAAGTTACTGTCAGCTGATGAGTCCCTGGTGGTGAAAAAAGAACAGGTCCTCAGAGCAGCTGTCCACGTTATTAAAAGCCTGTATCCCAGTGGGCAAGTCCAAGGACTGGATGAGCATATATGCTCTCCTCACATAGATGGCTGTCCTTTAGTCAGTTCAGAAAACTGCTTTCCAAATTGAAGGAGCTCCAGTGTAGTTCACTTTTATGAAAATATGTTGGAGGACATCAAGCCATCAAAATGAAATGCTAAGTATCAACAGGAAGAAAACAAGCATAAATAATCTTAACTTTTTACATTAAAGAATTCAACTTTGCAATAAGCTTTGATAAAAAAATATATCTTATTCTTCAGTTAAATTCTCTCGAGTCCAATGACAAGAGCCACCAGAATTCCGTTTAATGTATTTTGCCACAATGAATTAATCTAATTTATGCATAAAGTTAACAAGCTCTGTTGATTTCTTTCCTAGGCGTTCATGTGTTTGGTCTTTGTTCTACTGCTCTTGTTACTGATATTATACAGCTATCAACAGGATATCAGGCACCATATTTCCTGACCGTTTGCAAGCCTAACTATACATCCTTAAATGTATCCTGCTCAGAGAATTCATACGTTGTGGAAGATATTTGCTCAGGAGCTGATCTCAATATTATCAATGCTGGAAGGTTAGTTCTGTCCTTCATTGTGTACATTTAAGTACTCATTTTTTATTTTCTGTCTCACTTTCAAGATTTTTTTTTTTCTAGTTAAAGTCTGAATGAGTTTTGTCAGTTTTTTATAACAAAGATGAGAGCATAAGTGTCTCTTTAGTAGTGTTCAATTTTCTGCACAAAGATATTAGGCCAACAGTAGGCTTTGGAAGATTTTGTCAGATTCTGCAGCACAGTCGTTAGTAGCTAGTTATTTTCCCTTCTCCAAAGGAGACAATTTCCTATACAATTACTAATACGAATAACTTCTGCTGCTTTTCCGAGTGGGATCTGGGTAAGTTCCCCATAACAGGCAGAGGAAGAAATCACCCAAGTACTTTATCTGAGACCTCTGTATAACGTACATTATTGTTCTGGCATTTTGGTCTTAATTTGTGAGGCTTCAGTTTGGGATTTGTTGAAGGAGTTTGTTTTCTGGAGTTTGTTTTCTGTTTCTCTAGTTGATTAAGTTTTTTATATTGACAGCATTGAAAAAATCCCTTTATTAGAGGAAAGACCACAACAGTGCAAATCTGCATATTCACGTAACACGTGCCTCTTCTTTCGTGGTATTTCTAACTGGTGGTTTATCCTCCTTGATCATTTAGTCTTTAGACTCCCTACTTAGATAGTCAGGAGAGAAGTTAATATTGTTCATAATAGCAGGTTTTGGACATGCATATCAGTCAAGTTGAAATATAACCTAGACTATATATCTTATTTTAAACAAGCTTGATGTGATAAAATAGTGATAATTCAATTACTGATGACAGATCATAGATTTAAACAAAGAATCTGAAGGTATAAGTCAGTAAGTTGTACTGTTCCAATAGATCTGCTACTTGTTAGTTCAAGCACTTCATTAGTACGAAGTGTCCTAAACATATGCACCACACTACTAAAATCATGAAGCTCTTCGCTGAATCCAATAGTAGTCTTCCATATCTTTTCCACACCCCGTTAACCTTTCTTGCCTGTTAGTCATTGAATGTTTTGCAGTCTTTCAAAACTTTGGTGCTTTTTTAAATCTCCTGCTCTCCAAAAAGGTTACAGCAAAATTATAGAATGCTTGAAATGACTACAATTTCTGTCCAAGCTGCATGATTTCTCTGTGTACCTCTGATCAGCAGACATGAAGCTGTGTTACTTCTGTCACATCCACTTCACTAAAGTTTTGCACTCCTTTCTTGTTCTGTATGCAGCCCCAGATGCTAGCTTCTGTTTTAACTTGATGCCTCGTGGCATTACATTTTTGTCACATGGATATTATGAAAATGTTTTATCTATATATTAAGGCACCTCTTCCCAGTTTGTTTGTTTTTCCATTTATTTCAATGGTGAACACCCTTGGGAGCCATGAAATCATTCACTTTGTAAGTATCTTCCAGCAAATCTCATAATCTGTCTCCTTTCACTGGGACAAACCAATGTCACTGATGTTTAAAGATCCTCAATTATTTGATGTATTTGGTCTTAAATACATCTAGTGGACTAAGACTCATAATTAGCATTGATTATTTTGCAATATCTTTTCAATTTATATATGTGGGTGTGGTCTGGAGCTGGAATGAAGAATTGTAGCTCTCTTTGGACTAAATAATTTGGTGAAAGGCATAACCAGAATTACTATATCAGCTTTCACCTCACTGTCTCTTTTCCCATAACCATTTGCTGTTACTGGGATACTGCCATTGAAGCCTGATGCTTGCAAGCAGTGTCTCACACCTACGTGGTGTCCCAGGGAAATTGGTGTAGCTTTACACGTGAGCAGGCAGAAAAATTTTCATGATTGCATCTCATTCATTTTATTATTATCTCAAATATGATGGCTACTGCTCTGAATTGAGTGCCTGTAGCCATTCCCAAAATGCTGATTGCTCCTAAGTTTAAATATCATCACTTCCAAAACACAGCAAAATTAGTTGTAACATATTAAGACTAAGCAATTAGGTTTTGTGTGTTTCTGTTTCTTTAGGAAGATGACCATATATTGATATCTCAAATTTATTCCCATCATAGAGGATACATTTGGTGATCCATAATATTCTGGCACCACCCTCAGTTTCTCCTTAATTCAATTTTATTGCCTTTTTTCTTTATTAAATTCTTGCTTCCTTATGCCTGTCTCAACTTTACCAAAGCAATCAGCAGTTGCTACTGGTTCAAAATTTCCTTCAGTCATCTACTATAGGAGTTATGGTATAACTTCTCCAGCCCAGGAGGTTAATTTGACTTCAATAATTTCAGCTTGTAAGGGACTTGTTTTTCTGAGATTGCTAATGGCCTTCATTTTTCATTTGTACCTCCCAGAAACTTTGGCTCCAGAAATTTGCCTCTAGACTCCCCAATGAAAAGTATAGAGAAGAACACATACTTATCCAGCTGATTATATGAAATAATTTTCTGCAACATCCCCAAATATCCAGTGGTTTCCTTTGTCCATCTTTTTCTCTATTTATTTTCAAAGAGTCTTTTCAGTCATTTCTATTCAGCTCTCCAGTGAGTTCTCTATCCTCATTTCTGATGTTCTGACTCAGTATGACTCTTTCTCATCGTTGTTCCCCCTCTACACACTCTCATGCATGAGCATTTAGAGTGGTACACTGTCATCTGAGTTCAGGATATGTTTTCTTTGAGACCTTTGTTCACCTTTTAAATACAGACCCATACAAAAAGGCTAGATATTTTTAGCTTGAATTATTTTCATTTTAGATTAAAAGATAACAAAGAGGAACAAAAGCAGTGTCACCATTACGGTACACAGAGTGCATTCAGTCTGTAACATGTGGTTCTTGCCCTGAAAGCATATGAATAGAAAATAGAACAAAGAAAATTGACTGTAGCATAGTTACACCTTATATACTATAAAAATGCCATCAAATTAAGGTTGAGTTCTGAGTGGTACTAAAGTTCATAGAATCAAATCTACACATTAGCTCCACAGAGACTGTAAGTAGATTTATGCTTCCACTAAAACCTGCACAGGGTAAAGGAGTTGATTAGCCATTCTAAACATTCACATTTTTTCATGTTTTTATCCTCCTGTCCTCAACCCTGAACTTGTTCCCCAGTGACACTATTTGTGAAAGCTTTGCTTGGGGAGCTGGAGGAAGTGGGAGGAAGAATAATAATTTAGGTCTGTCTTTAGAAATGAAAAAGAGTCATGCTGATTTCATCTTGGCCAGAGTCATGAACCTGCTGGAGCCATGGGCTCAAATTCAGGTCAGCAGTGTGGCATTCACACTGAACTACATGCACACATTTAATTGCCAATTAATTATTTGGAACAGATAAGGCAAAATTCATAGGAAAAATTTAGAAAGTAGACTTTGCTGCTTTGCAGAAAAATGTCTTTGTCTAAAGATAAAGGACTATGTTTCAGTCTTTGCTATTTTAAACTAGCTAACTCAGGTGCTGCTAGAAAAATGGGTATACATGGACCCAGTAAGGGCAGCAAGACCCATCTGTGAAGCCAAATGATGAAGCATTTATCCCAAGCTGAGCTTTCTCAGATGAACGTGGCTGCAAGATAGATACACACTTCTTCACCAAGACAGCCAGCACGTTACATCATGTGTCCATGCCATTTTAAGGAGATAAATGTACAGATATAAACTGTTATATATCTTTACTGCGTCTTACTTCTAGAGCTAGAGGTCATAAAAGATTTCAGGGCTTCTACAAGCTATGAACTAGATGTCTGCCACAGAACAGGGGTTACTGAATCCACCGCCATCTAAGGTTTTCCCTCTACTGTGTAAAAATTTCTCCTTCATGTTCCCATCACTTTTCTTTTGTTGTTTTTAGAGGATTGAAATGGGTCTATAAGAAGAATAACATTAAAATGTTACAGGCCCTCATGTGATGGTTCTGTGTAGCTACTACTTACACAAACACTCCTCTTTGTCAGAGAAGTAGAAGCTAAGCTGTCACTTTTAATTTTCATATCTGTAGTTTCCACATCATTCAAGTCCACAGGTTTTCAGTGAGAGCAGAAGGCCCTCAGCAATTTCAAGAATAGACCTTATATTGCTTACTGTCTCTCACAATTTGGACATATTTGTTCTGGGCTTCAGGAAGGTACCCAGTAACTCTTAAAATGCCTTCTCCATGTTCTTGTGCTTCTTTCCCTCCTATCATGTTATAAAGTGCTGAAATTTAAAAAATAAACCTAATAGCAAATAAAGATGTAGTTTGCCTCTCTCTGAGAAGAATGTCACCCTGTCATCCCCCCCATTATCAGAGCAAAAAAGCATGGGCATGAAGACAATGAATTCAGTTGCTGAACTGAAAGTGTGTAAGTCCTTACTTTGAAAAGAGTCCAAGTGAAGTCAGTGAGAAGGTTCATGCATTAAGTTGTATAAATTAGGTACTTACTGAAAAGTTATTAGGGAAATTTATTTACAGAAATAAATGTATAGATATTTCTCTCAATCAAGTATTCAGTCTTTAGCTCATTCCCACTGTTCTCTTAGTACACACACTTTTCTTAGTACACACACAGACTTTCATGCTAAATGTTTACTTCAAAACAAAGGCATTTCATTAACATTGATCCTTTCTCCAGATTACAGAAATGTAGAACTTAAATGTTACTGATTGACCATATATTGCTTAGGAAGTGTAAGTTGAAAATTACTGTATCACCCAGTGTTTTTTTCAAGTGAACACTAGCACAGTGTATTTGAACTCAGAAGCATAATTTGAGTGTCCTTCCTTGGCAGAAAGTCATTCCCTTCTCAACACGCCACCCTGGCAGCCTTTGCAGCAGTGTACATTTCGGTGAGTAACCTACTCTGTTCATTTTCATTTATACAAGAAAGTCATTTGCTGAATATTGTAAAGTCATGTGTTGCCTGGATATGCTGGACAGATGTAAGTTTTTAATCCTTCCAGTTTGAAAGCAAAATAAAACTACTAACAGCTAAAATAAAACCACCTGTATTAATAATACAGAAAAAATTCAGCTGCTTCACATCCTTTGTTAAGAAGCAACAAAAAGTGTAATGTTAAAGTATATTTGGTGCCTCATATTATTCACACATAAAATGCAATGCTTATCTGTCTTACAGGGTGATATTTTAACTTACCATTCAAATTAACTTTTATGTGCTCTGCCTTTTCTTTATTGCTATCTTCACTTGACCCACTGCTTTTAAACTTGAGGCATTAAGGAACAAACATTTAGGTGATCTAGTTTCATTTGACCTCCATAGAATTGCAGCATGAATGAATTGGCACAATGACTCCCAGAGGTCTCCAAGGTGCTACTGCAAAGCAAGTGAATAAAAACTATCAGTAACTAGCAGGGAATTGTAGGACATGCTGCAGCGATCACAGCTGATTTTCCACATCTGACCAATGGCACTTCTTCAGTATGGGCTACAATGTTTGTATAAGTGACCATTTACTTGAAGTTTTTTAAAAAATAATACAATAAATCCATCAATCACGCTGTAAAAATCAGAGGAAAACAACAATAACAACCAATTATTCAAATTAGATAATGGAATTGTGCCCGTACTGGCAGCTTGCCAGTCTTCATTCTGCCCAGGGAAAGGCCAAAATTTGGAATAATACTGATGAACCACCTCCACTTAGTTTTTGTGACCTCCCTGGCATCATGGCCCCCAGTTTAGAAATGTGTCTCTAAAGCATCTGGTGGTAGCTTTTGTTAGAACAGGTTATTGCTTTCATCTGGCATGACATCTGGCTTCTGTATTTCAGAAGCAGTGGCTCCTTAGTCCCATTTACAGAACATTTAAGCTCTGACTGTGAACAGTATTTAGGCATAAAATCCTTATCTTAATTGAAGTCAATAAGCAAAACTGCCTATGTTTTTGGAAATCCATTCCTTGCGATTTCACATTTTCCTATAGTAAGGGAGCAAATTTTAACAGGGTTGTAAAATAAAATTAAACTGAATATTTGCAGTATTACTGTGTGATAGTGATATATGCATGAAAGAAACATTGAATGTGGGAAATTAATGTCCTCTTAGGTAAATTTAAGTTTCTTCAACTGTTTCTTCATTTCTTTCTTTTTTCAAGATGTACTTCAATTCTACATTAACAGACTCCTCAAAACTCCTGAAGCCACTCTTGGTCTTTGCTTTTATCATCTGTGGAATTATATGTGGTCTAACTCGTATCACCCAGTATAAGAATCATCCAGTTGATGTTTACTGTGGCTTTCTCATAGGAGGAGGAATTGCTCTTTATTTGGTAAATATAATATTCACATGGTTAAGTTTTAGCAAATAAAACTGATATGGCAGTAAAAAGAGTACTGGTTATTTTATGAAAACCTTTCATCATGGTCACATGCCCTAATGAAAAATATAGTCAAAATGTGTTGAAGATGATGATGTTAGGGGTAATCACTTTAAAAATAAACAGGAAAAAGCAAATATGTATTTCAATTTAAAGTGCCATAACAGTGCACAAAGTGGTATATAATCATCTGGCATTGTATACAGAAACAACTCTAACATTACGTGCTTCATTAAATACTTAAAGATCCTCATCTTTTCTACTCCACACTTACAAGCATAATGCAAGAAAAATATTAGATTAATTGATATTTGTTGCCAGCCTGAGTTTATATTGCCAATGTTAGCTTTATAATCTCCAAAAAATAGTTGAATTAATATGCAGTAACTCAGCTGAGTAAATTGCTGAACCTGCAAGAAATTAAAGACAATATTACATCCTTGTGATTCTTTGGAGCTCTTGGGGAAATTATGCAGGGGAAATAGAATGCCCACGCCAGGTTATTCCTCTGCTTTTCCTCTGTACTGGGTTGAAACAGATGGAGCACCTTGGAAGGGTCCTGTAAGGGAGTATGTAGTATAGGCCTGTTTGTATCTGTCAGTAGAAAGCTCATCAGGCATTTGTTTTCCCTTGCTGTGCTCAGTATGTCTCCAACATGACTGTTGCTGCCCCAGCTGTTCAGCAAGTGTCAACCCAGGTGCCTGTGAGCAATCGGGAACTTCTACTGACAACATTTCTGCTCCAGTGCAGGCAGGTGAACAGAAGAGTCTTAACAGCTAGTGAGAAGTTTTTGACCCCCAAGAAGTCGATGATGAATTTTAGTGTAATACTAAAACAAGTTCATATCCTATCCTCCCTTTTTTCCTGTAATAAAATAATCTAAGGTACATGCAGATGGTCTACAAAGGTGACTGGGGGAAAAACAGCTTTCACAGTGGCAGAAGGAACAGCAACCAGGATAGATAATAGAAACCCCAGGAGCTACTAAAGTCAGTTTCTATGATTTCACTGTGAGCAGAAAGGCACTCTGAGAATATTATTTCAAATGATTAAGCTGTTGTAGACTCTCATAAATGGAGCTGCTGTTCCCATATTTGAAAGCCACAAACAAGTATGGTCTTTGTTAGGTCTTCTCCATATACTGTTGCATGACAACATACATCAGAGAGTACATTGTCCTGGATACCCTGTAGTCAGTAAATCTGCCCTGAAAGCTACACACCAATAAGAGGAAGGGGAGGGGAAATAATATGAAACTACAAATAACTCTGAAAGGAGCATAAAGAACAAGTAACCTAAGTGATTGAGTCAGGCATTTGACCCTTTCATAGAATATTCTCTCTCAGTCTATTTAAAATGACAGCATTTTACAGTGAGTCTGCTGAATAAGAAAAAAATAAATGTTGTATAACTAAATCTTGTTACAGTTCTGCACAGCTTGGAAAGCAATTGATTTAAAGTTGATAAATTGTTCTATCATGTAGATAGTGTTACATGGTTATTATACAGTAGAAAGGGCAGAATCACAGAGCAGACAACAACTGTAACAAGATTCAGTAAATCAGAGCAGGCAGTAGTATAGCTGTAAAATAGCTTTGCCTAGAAGACTACAAACATTTATTTTGTTATTTTCATAACAAAACATTCTTTCAGCTGTATCTGTTTATAAAATAAAAACTGAAGGAGGCTAAGTCTTTTCCTCAACTATTTACTGCCATGAACTATGTGCCCTAGTTATCCTACTGAGACTACTTCATACATATCTAGATGTACCAGATTCAAGACAGAATTTGGAATAAGGATATACTGATGAGGAAAGGAAAGTGAGTATACCCTGTCAGTTAAGCTGGACTAATTCCATCATTCATTATTTATTTAAAGGCAGAAAAATATAATTAAAATACCTTAAAATGTCTCTTTTTTTCCATAACTGATTATTGATGCTTCTGTTCAAATATCAGGGCCTATATGCTGTGGGGAACTTCTTACCAAGTGACGAGAATGTCTTTCACCCAAATTTTCACAGAGAACCTCTAAGGTCTTTGACAGACCTCAGTCAAGATGCCAACAGAATCCTGCCAGGTAAAAATGGTAGCAGCAGTGATGGCATTGTCTCTCACCGTACAGAAAGTATCCTGAATAGAAACCACAGAGATTCAGGGTCTCTGACCAATATCAAGAGAGCAAATGCTGATGTAGAAATAATAACACCACGAAGCCCAATGGGAAAGGAAAATATGGTTACTTTCAGCAACACTTTGCCAAGAGTCAACACACCATCCTTGGAAGATCCAGCGAGACGAAATGCAACAATACACGCATCAATGGATTCTGCCCGTTCCAAACAGCTGCTTTCCCAGTGGAAGAACAAGAATGAAAGTCGAAAGTTGTCACTGCAAGTAATAGAGACTGAATCTGGCCAGTCACCACCAAGGGCTATTGAAATGAGGTCAAGCTCAGAACCCTCTAGAGTGGGTGTAAATGGTGATCATCATGGCCCAACTAGCCAGTACCTGAAAATTCAACCTGGCAGTGTACCAGGTTGTAACAACTCAGGTCTTTCTGGTGGGCCAAGGGTCTCTATTCAGTCACGTCCTGGCTCATCCCAGCTAGTGCATATTCCTGAAGAGACTCAAGAGAACGTGAACACATCACCCAAAAGTAGTTCAGCTAGAGCTAAATGGCTGAAAGCTGCCGAGAAGAGCGTTGCATGTAGAAGCAATAGCCAGCCAAGAATCATGCAAGTAATAGCCATGTCTAAGCAGCAAGGAGTGCTTCAGGGCAGTCCAAAGAGTTCAGAGGGAAGCACAGTCACCTGTACAGGAGCCATCAGATATAAAACCTTGACAGACCATGAGCCAAGTAGCATTGTCAGAGTTGAGGCTCATCCAGAAAATAACAGGCCTGTAATTCAGATGCCATCAGAAGGTGAAGGAAGCGGATCATGGAAATGGAAAGGTCCTGAAAAAATCACCCTCCGTCAGACATATGAGCTAAATGATCTTAACAGAGACTCTGAGAGCTGTGACTCCTTAAAAGACAGTTATGGGTCAGGTGACAGGAAAAGGAGCAACATAGATAACAGTGAGCATCGCCATCATGGAATCACTACAATAAGAGTCACGCCAGTGGAGGGAAGTGAGATTGGCTCAGAGACTCTGTCCATTTCTTCTAGCCGGGACTCAACACTTCGAAGAAAAGGTAACATCATTTTAATCCCTGAGAGAGGGAGCAGTCCAGAGAACACCAGAAACATCTTCTATAAAGGCACATCCCCCACACGAGCATACAAGGAATGAGAGGAGACATATCAGCTGGTCCATACCACCACAAAGTAAACACATCTTGACACAGGTTCTGCTCTCTATGTTTTGAGCTGATATTTACCTTTGATGTGCCAAATTATTGACCAGCAGCTCAACTGCTGTTGAGCACTGCTGATGTGCAATGTGCATGAGCCTGTGGAAAGCATGTGGTGGGGGGAAAAGCACAATGCCAGAACCTAACTAATGTGAAACATTTTCATGCAACTTGTTTCTTTGGACTCAAAACATTTATCCAAGGGTGATGATGTCAATCAAAACAATGGTCTTGAACACAGACACTTTATTTCCTGAATGTGCCAACTTTTTATTTATATTTGTGTCCAAAAATCAACTGAATTTTTCACAGCAAAGGCTGTATCAGTAGTATATATTCACCTTTGCAGAATTTGCACCAAATCTTTAATACAGGATGGTGCTGATGATAACTTTACATGTTTTGAAAAATTGCATACTTATTAGACTCTACAAACACATGACATATTGATGTGCAGTTACTTTAAAAGTAATATTGCTAATACTATGATGATGCTGGCTGCATTCATTTAGCGTAGGAAATATTTACAGCTTTGTTATAGTGGATCTGTCACATTCAAAGATTGCAAAGGTTTTGTGTAGTTCTTTAAGATGTCTACTGCAACAAAAAATGTGTGGGTGACATTCCATTAGAATGGAATAACTATCTATTTTGAATAGTTTTGCTGCTACTGCTCAACTTTTGTTTAAGAACAGGTGCTACTAATGAAGAGGCTGCTTCTTAGTGGGCTAACTTGTAGAATTGTTTTAAATTATGGTTTTTAAGGGGTCTTTCAAAGTACTACAAGTAATTCAGATTTTACATTTTTAAACCTCTTATTCTATCCTTCAGCAACCCTTCCATTTTTCTATTAGTTTTTAACCATATAAAGCAGGACACCAATAACTGCAAGATGCGCTAATGTGAAAGGTGAGCCATGAGTAAATAAAGACAAACGGCCACTTTCCTGACCAGCTTGCAAGGAGACAGTAATTAATATCATAGCTCACACTTAGAAGCAGTCATTCACCTCATTTGCTTGGTATGCCACAGGAACAATCACAAGTTTCACCCCAATCACTATCATTTAGGGGATTTATGCTTCGCTTTAAAAATAGAATGCCTTGGTATTGCAGAATCACTGAATGAGTGTTGCATTGTGCCACTACTACTGTTCACCTCCTTGAAACATCCTTCAGAGCCTTCTTAAGCTTTCCCCCCCCCCCCCCCCCCGCCACTTAAGAATATGGAGGGTCTCTGCACCTGAGAGAACACAGATTATTTTGGTAAATTGAGCTCAAATATAATGAAAGAAATTACCTGCTAAAAATTTCCATTGCCAAAATTGTTGAAAGGATGAGCTCTGAAAGGAATAAGCATAGCATGTCCTGGGCATGCTAGAAGGAATGCCTCATTACATTTGGCTGTGACTTAACTTAAACCATGAAGGAAGCTGGGGGCAGTGCTCGCCCAGTGCAGCTCCTTATTCTCTCCTAGATTATTTCCACCTGAAAGAGAACTACTATCAGACACCTCCCAGCTCCCCTGCTAGGAAGGGGAGGGAATGGCTTAGCAATCCCTTCACTGAATAAGTAGCAGCAGATCAGGTCTGTTCTCTGCCTTCTTGAAAGGTGTGTTTCACTCTAAGTCCTCTTCTGATTTAGAGTATCAGAGAACCAGATCTGTACTACATAGTCAGAACTTGTCTACAGACCCTACCCCACATAACTCTGAGAAAAAGCCCACCCTACCCTAGCCAAGTAGGAGGTAGAAGGAAGAATCATCCCATCCCAAGGAGATAAATAGCACAACACATATGCAGACCAAAAAAAACCAAACCACCAACTACAAAAAAACCTCAATATCAAAACAAAATCCCAAACCCAGCCCTAGTCCTAAGTAATGTCAGAAGTATGAGGATGGTGTTTGCTAATCTGTATAGAATAAGGGATTCAGAGTCAATGGAAAGCTTTATATACCTTCCCAGTTATACAGGTGCTCCAGGCTTAGCTGAGCGCTGTCAGCCAACCCTGTCAAGCAATGCTTCCCTCACCTGCCCATCACCCAGTCCTGTGGAAGAGTGTTGGTCCTTAAGGAAATGACCACACTTTTCCTGCTAATAATAGAAGACAACCCCATCATACATTTGATGATTGGGAGGAAGTATTCTGCAAGTTTCATGTAAGAAGCTAAGCAGTAGGGTTGCAGCATATTGTATATGCTAAATGCACAGTATGTTGAAGACACACTGTAAGGCACATTAGCTGGGAAAAATAATCATAGCTGCCAGGGAAGAAAAAAAAAAAGTAATTTTTTAGAAATATATTCTCAGACTCTAGTATTTACAAGTCAGGATTTGTTTTTTCTTTCTAAAAGGATGAATCTTTAGTCCTTGGTATTTAATATCAAATTTTGTACAAGGTTCCTAGGAATTACAAACACTTGGATTGTCATGAATAAAACCCTTTGGATTTAGTTTAGTCTAGGTACATGATAAAGCAGGTAAGATTATCTTTAAAGGAAAGGGTGAGACACAATCACTGTTGGCCTATCAATGCAGGGAAATAAGATGCAATCATTTATTAGTTTGTAAGTGCAGGGGAAAAGAACGTCAGTAGATGAACCTGGAAATAATGGAAAATTGAAATGGAGAATAATGGCAATAAAGCAAAGATTAGAAAATGTTCCCTCTGGCAATTTAGCTGTTTTGGAAACAGCAGGATTCCTGGTGGGAGTGTTTGTTCTTTATTCCTTGGTTTTAGTCAGATATATATTGGCATATGTGTTGCTTTTATTACTCTAAAACTTGCTGCACTATTTCAAGTGCAGTGTGGTATTTTTCCTAAGGTTTCCTATTTCTTAACAAAAGATTTTAAAGCTCTTGTGTAATCATTGAAATTGTGTTCTTTACATAAATATTGATATATTCTTTTTTACTCAAAGTGCCAAAGGCTACTGTTTTTAATAATGGCTTATCAAATTATATTACGTTAGAAAGCAGAAATGTAATAATATATACATTGGAACTCAGACCTCTGCATGTATATTTGATAAGGAGCCTTTTGTAAAATTACTCTTTGTTTACATTCCACTGATACCTTAATTTAAACTTAATCAAATAAATTGACAGGTGACATCTTAGTGTTCTGATTTTCTTACTTGCTAACAGGCACGAATTTCTTTGTTAGGCTGTGCTTTATTGAGAAAAGAAAATACTCAAAAATAAAATATGTTTTTAAATGAAAATTCTCTATATAAAGTATTGTGTTTAATAAAATGTTATGCAATGTTTTCAAATGGAAAAGAATTTGTAAATTGCTATAAATGTATTTTGTTAAATAAGTACAGATCAATGCTATTGTGTGAGTTTATTGTGCTAACTTCATGAAAATAAAGATAAAATTCCTCATTGATATTTAGTCATCTCTGTGGTGAAGCGAAGTCTCATTCTCCCTCAAATTATTTTTCAATATTAGGTATCTCATGACCCATAAAAGTGGTCATCAGTGCCCTCAGGCAAAAGAGAATCAGAAAACAGTATGTTGTTTCTGAGAGAAACGGAAGCGTACATGCAGTTGTGATACTACTCCCTCTGTGGTGACTGAAGGAGCTCTTTGTTTGTGGCTGCAGCTGGAGAATGTCCTTACCCCACTGCATGAGTAGCCAGTTTCAGGAGAGACCTCTACTTTGGCCAGCAGCAGATGCTGGTGTGGCAGCAGGTTATCTGCCACAGCAGGCAGCTGCCTTGAATCGGGCTGTGTGAAACATGAGGACTGGGGATCAAGGGTGTCCCACCCTCCAGGATACGTATTGGTAGCCCGGGAAAGCTACAGGCAGCGGTGGCTCAGCTATGGCTCAGGGACACCCTGGGAAGGGGTGCAAGAGGGTAAACCAGACCATGGTAGGGTATGACTGCTGAGAGCTAATACATCTAATACGAATCTGAGGAGTTCTCTCTGGGAATGGCCCCTTCCATGGACTACAAAGGAGCCTAGACAATTAGTTCAAACATTTTAAAAGGCACATTTTAAACTTCTAAAGTTAGGCTAAAAATGAAGTCCCCCTCTGAAGGGTACCTTGGATGTAAAGGTTATAATCTAAAACTTGATCTAAAATGAGAAATTGCTTTTGCTGGCAAACCTTGTCTTATTCTCTTAGACTATTCTGGCTACAGCAACACTGTCACTAAATTGAGAGCTCACTGTGATCCAGATTGATGACTGTATCTAATCATGCAAAGGAGTTTTCAAAGGTATGAGTGATTACACTGAAACTTAAACCTATTTTGTGCTGGATTTTGAAAGAGCTTCAGAAGTCTTAATATAGGAAGCCACATAAGACAAGATTGTACTATAATCAGTTTGGTATAGATTTATGAAGACCTTTTATATGACAAAAAAGTGCACAGCTAATTTGGCAGGAGCATTTTAAAGGCATTACAACCCTGGTTCATAAAATTGTGAATAAAATCTCTTCACAAATCTTATAGCACAGAATGTATCAATCATTGGACAAAACTAGCAAGTGTCTCCATACTGCACATTCAAAATGAAAGTAAGAAGTCTAGCTGCATAGCTGTGCATAGATGCACACATAACACAAAATTAATGTGTTCAAATCGGGCTTCAGAAACAGAAAGCTAAACAGATAATTTAAATCAAGGAACTAACTCTGGCAAGGTTGCAAATACTCACTAAAATTTTTCTAGTTTACCTGCAGTAATCTCTTCAGGCATTCCAAATATGCATTAAAGACATCATTTGGTTATACCTCCCATAGAAGAAATCTCTTCCTCCAGCGGTTTGCCATAAAGGATAATAAACTTGTACATTCCATAGCCCTGCTAAAAAAAAGAAAGAAGACGAGAAGTCATCTAGAAGTCAAACAAGTCTGCTCAGACCTAGAAAGCACCTCTTATGTTTGAAAAAAAAAAAAAGAAAAAACCTTCCCCCCCACCCAAAAAAAAAAAAAAATCTCCCTTCCTTCAAAGGCCAACTGTCATTCAGCTTTCTCCAACTGTATTACTTTTCCAGTGATGCTCAGAGAGAAATGAGAGTCATGGGGATTTGTAGATCTTCAAGTCTCTGCAGCAACTAAATGATGCATAAGGGAAAGCTCTACTCTCTCACCAAATCATTCAGAGGAGACCAGAGCATATCTGGGTGCAATGCGATCAATAGAATTTGATTCTTTTCCTATTTCTGTTCCTGCTTCAAACTGAGCTTGTTGATTACAATGTCTGTTCCTACACTCTATTGTGGCCAGAAAACTAGCTCTAGCAAGAGAATAACATCACACAATTGGGAGCAATAACTTTGCTGATTTTTACCTGTAAAGTACATGACAATATAATCAATGCTTTGCAAACAATAGCCATATTTGAATTTTCCCTAAAACTAGCTATAATGTTTTTTTTTCAATTTGTACAGCCTGTGTTTATCAAACTCTTCAGAATGTATTCTTTTGGTGTTCTTTCATATACATATTCATGTCATGTCCATTGCCTGAGCAACATAATTCACCCTGAGGGCCAGTCACTCTGGAACTTGTTCGCTTTAGACCAGAAGAGATGTGGATATTTAGCAGAGTACCAGGTGTACACTTTTTTTAGCAAAGCGTCATCAGGGGCTGAAAATCTGTTCCCAGGCCCAAAAGAAACATTAGCTAAAACCTCTGCATGGTATTAGTTGCAGTCTCCTCTGGTACTTCTCTTTCTGTATAGTCTAGGACAATTATCTTCACTCTTATCAGAGAAAAGACTTTTCATGGAAGTACTTCCAGCAACCTATACCTCCCCACACTGAGATCGCGCCAGCCTGGCAGGGGAATAGTTGTAGGCTTTGGCCACTTCTAGGTTTTCGTTTCCTGAGAACTACCATGGGTCTGAAACCAAATTGATGCCTTGGTTTACTACCAGAGACAGTGAGGTTTCCACCTTTTAATAATGAGCACAAAAATGGAAGAGAAGCATGTGGTTTAAATGATCAGGACAGTTAAGACATCATATATCACATTCTGCTTTTAATACAAAAGTGCTGTGAGCTCTGTATGCCTAACAGACCGAAGACTTTCTTAAAGTACTTTCATTTTTAATGAGATTTATGAAAGAGTCCTCCTTTCACTAACCTTTTTTATGATGCAAGTAGAAGAATTCAGATACAAGTTAGCAAAAAATATCCTATAACTTAGCCAAGAAAAGAAAATGAGTCAAGAGAAAGCTCTAACAATGAGTCAGGAGGAAGTTTAAGGTGCTTTCCAAAATGGAAGATTAAGCAGTACGTAACAAAGCACAAATCATCATTTGTAAATGTGTACATGATGTTTATCAAGCAGAGTAGGCAGATAATTAGTACAATCAATGCTTTCTTAATCCCTCTTCAATTATTCATCAAATAATTGAAGACTGGGTCACTGTGAAACAATTAATTTCCTCCATAGTTTAGAAACAAAATGTGCCTAGTTTACAAAGCCCCCCAAGCTCTTGTCATTGGGAGGGGGCAGGAGTGGAACCAAAGGAACTGATGAGAGCATATTTTAATCTGTGAAGTGATACAAAAGCTACATGAATACTTCATGAGATTCAGGATTAAAAATTTGGAAAATTACAAGGAAGAAGACTAGCTAATTCAACCCTGGACATGGAACTAACACAACTAAAATACTTCAAAACTCGTGAGAAGAGTATATTGCTAGGTCAAGCTCACAGAGTGAATTTTTAGCTAAGGAAGGTGAGATGGGCAGTAGCAGTTGTGTGCCACTAAGCAATGTTAGACTCTATAAATGGCCTGTTGTTATGAAGAAAAACCTGTACAGAGACATGGCAAGAGATCTGCAACCATAGAAACAAATGAGGCTGCTAGATATACTACATCATTGCTACACTAAGGACAAACCATGGATCAGCACTATACCACAAACTGCATCTAACTTGCTTCGTTTAATAAGAAATTAAATTCTGAAACATATACATGATGATCAATTATTATATATAAGACAACATAGCTGCACAAACGGGATACTTTCTAACAGGACTAAATAAGTAGTGGAAAAGTGGAGATGAAAACTCTAAAAAATTAAGGATTAAATATCATTCAGAAGCTTTAATCTGATGTCCAGAGAGCTTTGCATCCTCAGAAAAATAATAAAAATAAACCCTCTAGTGCCTGATCCTTCATTTGTCATCAAGGCAATACTCCTATAGCAGTTACAGGGTGCATTAGTTGTGCAGTTTTTGTACTTATTTCCCACAGAATGAAGTTCAAATTCCATATTTCTAATGCAAGACCATCTTTTCTATTCCAATTGATGGTACTTTCTTGTCCATAAGGAATCCAACTGCCAGAACCATACACTACAACACTGCACATCTCATCATCTATTATAGCCAGTCTTGTACCAGTCTTGTAAAGACTTACCAGCCTGTTTTACCTAAAGTGCAACTACTGTATGGGGAATCAATTAACTCTTTGAACAATAAAAATAAGCCACTGTCTAAATCACTTCAGAAACTGGATTTTTAAGTTTACTTTTAGAAGAAATTATAATGACAACAGTTCAAGGCTGAAATGTTATTTCTGTGTAGTCAGTATCTCATTATTCATAATTCTGTAGTGAAGTGCAAATGTATTTCTGCTTTAAAATTATGGCACCATGCAGCATTATATTATCCAGAGAAAATTTAGTGTTCATATATAGCCAATACATTGAATTCTGAGCCTGCTTGATTCTCACTTCCTTGAAAGGATTTGACTACATGAAAAAAAAAAAGTAGTATAACAACTTACAGGGAGAGATGTAATATCGGTTATATGTATGATATTTAGGGCAAAAAGATGACATTTGGTAGATGTTATAATCTCCTGCAACTGTATTAAGCATTACTAAGTGCTGCCAGTTCCTGGCAGAATTCTGTTTATATTTTTTTTTTCCATTTAAGTGATATATGTTTGAAGATAATTTAGTTTTGCTCTCTTCTGTGAGACCAAAATACGGTGTTCCATTTAAATACACTCCTGCATGGATTTCACTGCATAATGGTATTCAGTGGCAGCAGCTTGCACAGTAATGCTGCTTTGTATTAAAAAGCATGAATTGACCTTATGTAAACTGTAGCAATTGTTTCCTGCATTAATAAAAAGATCTTTCATCTTTCCAGAATAGGAAATTCAATTGAATTAAGAAGCTATTAATCTAGAAGTTCAGATATTTGCAATGTTTACACATCTCTGGTACCAACACCATAGAACAACCTATGCAAGCAGAAGCCTCTGGATATGAATATCACAGATCTATCATGTTAAGCACAAAAGCGTTGAAATCTGCCTTTCCAAATACAGAAGCAATGAACATTTTTAGATGTTTTGCTGAGCATCCAGTTGATCCTGGTGACTCTTCACCTTGCTGAGAAAAGGACTGTTCTTTGGCTCAGCAGTATTGGTTTCTGGGAACATGTTATGCCATATCTCTGGTGACTATATTGCCTCTCCACTAAGAACAAAGTTCAAATCTATGAGTATTCTGCTCCTAACTGCCTGAAAGGAGACTTAAGAAAGAAAACTGTTCCGTTTGGTTTGGTCTTGGTATTATTATTGAGAGTGCTTGGTATATACCAGAGTAATGAGTGCTAACTAAGAAGGTGAGACAAAAGGACAGAAGTTTTGTATATTGTATGCTGTTTCTTTTCTAACTGTAATCTACATCACTTTAAAAAAAACTAAACCACAAAAAAAAAAAACCCACAAATGGAGACAGTGGAGATGCAGTTATAATGAACAAGATCCTTTAACTATCATAGTGGATGTTAAAAATCTCTGCAACTCTGTATATTAGCTAACAACCACTCAGTGTTTTCAGGAACAGAATTCCACTTAGTTGACTGAAACCAGACAAATCTGGGGGAAATGTATATTGTCAATTCGACCCAAGATTAAATAATCTCGTATGTTGAAATCTAACAGGGAATCTTCTAGCTGCTGCTACCAATTACAGCTCTGCCGAGGTAAGCAATCCTGACATGACATAATGTCAAAATATGGCACACACATGGACACATATATGATTGATGAGTGGATTAAATTAATTTCTAAAATATTAAAAAATAAAGAGAAACATTCCCTTGAAATGGCTACGATTATTTGATAAGTGCCAGTAAGAAATCAGATGCACTATCCTTAGTATGACTAGGTAGAACATGTGGATTCACACAGGTTCAGTGCAGCCCTGGCTGTCTTTGTTTCAGCATAAGCAGTCAGCGTGAAGCTTTGGGCTTTGAAAATTGTTAGCAATAGGAGCCTGTGTAATGACAAACCTGGGGTAGTAGTAGCAGGGGTCAATGATTAACCAGGATGGAACAACGAGTAACAGAACAAGAAGAAGAGGGGAAGGTGAGGTCTGGAAAACTTTGCTGTCTCCAGTTTCTACCATTCTCCTTTAATGCTCTTGGAAAAGTAGAAATCCAGGTATTTTTAAAGTTTTATACTATCTAGCGCTCCTCACCATAGCATTGATGTCATGTTCTAGTACCCTCCCTTCTGTTCTCTTAAAACTACAACTCCATACAATAGGTTGTGTTTATCCATTTCTTCCTTTTACCATATCGTTACTTTTCTTTTTCCTTAGATTGCACATGTTCTGCGAACCACAATCTCTCCCTGTGTTTGTCATTACACAGTGAAAAAGATAGTGATTGTAACCTATATATGTGGCCATAATATATATATATATCAAAAAGTGACCCTAGAGGCTAATCTCTGCCAGGCATTTACATGCTAGCAGTCAGGACACCAGGGAAAGTACTGCATAACCCAACATAAACTGCTATGCCACAGCCCATTGGGACAGTATTGGTCCCTGCTGTATTAGCAGTGTGAATCACTGGCAGCATTATGCCCCTGTCTACAGAAACAAAAGCTGACTGACACATACTTCTGGTAGGTTGCTACTGCTTCCAGGTACCTATTTTTAATGATCTCCATTCCTTCTCTCTCTACTAAGAAAGGACAAAAAGATTCTATAGAAGGGAAGTGCAAATGATGTGCAGTACCATCACATGTAGCTTTCAAAACAGGAGAGTGTCTTCCAAAGCAGATCAAATAATCATCACTAACAAAACCATCAGTGCAAGCAGGGGCTAATTATTAACCCACACTAACAAATTAAAGCAGCAACATTTCAGCTCTCCCCTTGGTGTTAAAACTCAAAACATCGAAATAAGAAATATTCTAACAGGAACCTAGCAAATATCCTAACCCTCTCTCTCACCAATCTGTCTTTCCTGCTCGTCAAATTCAATTGACTGACAGGCAATTTGTATGAGCCTTTGTACTATGTAAGCTCCAGTAATTCCTTCTTTTAGAAAGCCTTTCATTCCTGCTCACTGTAAGAGGCAAAAAATGCGTCTGTATGAAGAGAACAAGTAAATTTGGCAGAAAGCAACCCATCAGCTCCCATTAGCACTACTCTTAGGTATGGCAGCTGGGATGGGCCAATGGCCATAACTACCCACTTTCTCATCATTTTACTTAACCTCTCGAGAGGTAGTGATGAGATCTTATTGGCCCAATTAGCATTTAAGTCTCATCAGACTATCTTAACTCAGACTTAGTCAAGATTGTTTGGACAGATGAAGCTACAGAGCTAAAAAATACTGTGAATAACATTTTATGACATGAATTGGTCATTTCTTCAAGGAAGAGGAAAGATTATTTCTCTCTTACCATTTCCCTAGCAACAGAGAAAATGAGGGGTTCTTTTTCATTTATATAAGAGCCTTGATTTCAGGATTGCTGGAAAATAGAAGCATCTCTTGTAACCAAGGCATTTTCTGAATAGCAAAGGACTTTCTGTTAAAACCCTAAGAGGTTTTTAAACCTTGTGTCTTATTATGGCAATTATTTCAGATAAAAGGAAATTACAAAGTCAGAGGTATGGGAAGGCTTTCAGCACACCATGCAGTGCTCACATTATAATCCCTCCCTCAGAGAACTTGCTTGACAAATACTATAAATAGGAGCCTACATAAGAGGATAAATAATTTTTCATCTGCTGATAAATTCTGACAGATCTTTCCCTATGCAACTTGAGTGAAAGACATAATCAGAAAGTCCTTGATCTGTTAATGGGCAAATATCAGTCTAAGTACAAACTACCTTGAAAAATACTGAAATAAACTATTAATTTACATTTTTCTCTTTGTGAGCAAGGTAGTATCACTGAACTCTAGACATCATATTGACATAGGACTGTGGGGGTTTTGTTTGTCTGTGTGTTTTTGAACTTCTTCACCCTATTAATGTTTAGTAGAGTTATTTTCATTCCCATTAAATTCAGCTTAAGTTCTCAAGCGTTGCTATTTGTCAGGGAGGCTGGCCACCCTCTCAGTTGAGAAAAAGAGTTAAGATGAATCATAATTAATTCATTCAATCAATATATGGAATGCAAAACTTCTTACCAACTGCTATGCTTGTTCTTTAGTCAGAGTCATTGTGTCAATTTCAAATGGACAAGCAGGTAATATTGGAGAAAAAAAAACCAAAAAAATTCTGCAACCTCCAACTATAATCCCATTATGTAATGATTGCTGGAGTCTCCAGAATAAGAATTCTAGCTAGTCTCATTCCTTGTAGAAACAGAAGAAATTTTTAGGCAAGGCACTTAGATGACTATAGGAATGTATGTCATTAAATAGAACCTAGAAATGGAAACAGATACAATCTCCACAGCTGCTTTACTTCTGTCCTGCCAATTTGCAGGGAGAGAAGGTGACTAGTGCTGAAGATGAACGAGAGAAGTATTTCTCCTTTTCCACCACACTAATTTAGAATCACTGTGCCGCTGACAGTTTTGGGCCTGCTATGATAGCAGATCTGAAAAATCAGAACACACCTCTAGTGTACAAAAGGATAATGATTTTTAAGAGATTTAAAAATACATGAATGCATAAGAACCTGGCTTCCAAAAATCTTCCACTGAACCATGAGGAAAAAAAAAAGTAATAAAGGTTTTAACCACGTGATATGGCCACATTTTCCAGATATTTATAGATATTTTGTGGAACAGCTTAGTGTTGGGGTTTTTTTCCATTTTGTCCAGGAAATAAAACATTTAAAATAAAATTATAATAGTTCGTATTCAGAATGAATCATCCATGCCAGATCTCTGAAGAATAATGATGCTAAAAATAAAACGTTACCAGGGAAACTGAATGGAACAGAAATTAACAATAGGGCCTGATCTAAAGCCACTGAAATAAATGGGAACAGGATCAAACTACACTGAAGAAAATAAATCTGCATTCCAGAATTTCCTCCTTTCACATTTTAGTGGCTTCTGTTCCATGTTTGTGAAGAAATCAGTCTGAGCTGAAATAACACATAACCTGTCAATAGAATACAGGTTCCTAAGATTCACTGTGCTGATTCATGTGAATTCACAACAGGAGCTTTTGCATGGGCATTTTTAAGAAGACTCTGGCCCATTTTTACTCCCTTGTCCTTTAAGGCTACAGACTAGAAACGGGGAATAGATTTCAATTGAAGAAATACTAGAAAAGAGCAGAGAAACAGACAATACAGCTGACTGCATGGGAAACCTGCAAGACACATCTTAGCCTGGACTTTACCTTGTGGAAGATACGCGACCACAGGTGGCAGGCACAGGTAACACGCAGCATCCCAGAATGATGGAGAATACACAGCTGCCTGATGGAGGAAACGGGCCAATTGATGGATAACCGGTTCAGCAAGAATGCAGAAAAGGAAGCTACTTCATGGGAAGGAGGAATAAGAGTGAAGTCCAAGTTCCAGTGCTCAGCATGAGGCAGACACTGCAAAGGAAATACAGTTGTGAAATGGTCTGTGTTTCCACATAAAGATAAAAAAAGCAGCAAGGATAAAAAGAGAAATTGGCTCAGTTTGTTTCATAACTAAAAGGTATTGTCCTTGTGAACATTATTTACCAATTTTATTTTTGTGCATTGAGTGCTGCTGCTATTAATTACATGGCTAATTCCTCCTGGTCATGGGGACATAGGTCGTAACTGCTTTTTTGGAGAGGGAGAACATGAAAAAAGGGGAAAATCCCATTGAATAAAATCCACCTCACTTTGTTCCATCAGTAACAGAAAGGCACAGCTGAATGCTAATGCTCTCAGGACCCCCAAAACTGTATTCTTACAGCACTAGGCCAAACATATAGATCTCATGCAAAAGAAGTGGCTTTTGTTA
This sequence comes from Grus americana, assembly GCF_028858705.1. NCBI lineage: Eukaryota > Metazoa > Chordata > Aves > Gruiformes > Gruidae > Grus > Grus americana. The sequence goes on along the minus strand of NC_072859.1, from coordinate 15,384,216 downwards.
AAATGCCCGTCATTTTCTTATGACAAAGCCAAAAGCCCAGACTCAATCTTTGTACAGGAACCACTCCACTAGCAGCCCAACCAACCAAATATTTATACATGCAAGGACCTTATATAAGAATTCCCATGCATTGCAGTAATTATGCCCACACTAATGTGATCAAGATTCCGTAGTTTTACTCCTGACAGAGACCTGTTCTTGGATGCCATACTACTGCCTAAAACTGATTCTGTCTTTTTATTCTGCACTAGTTTTCATAGTTGCATTTTGTTTTCCAGTGCAAAGAGTTTCTTACCAAGTCTGCTTTAACGCTTCTTTCTTCCAGCCATATAGAAGAAGCGTACCTTTTTTCACTACAGCTGATGAGACTACTTTTTACATTTTTTCATGTAAATTTCTTAATATACTAGCAGGGTAGTGGGGAAGGAAAGACAGGAAAAAAATCCTGTTAAGCAATTCAGCATTTTCTGTTAAATCAAGAGAGAGATAGATTCTGGTCTTGTTTACATTGACACGATCACACTGACATGTAGAGGGCTTTGTACAGGCAAAGGCAGAGGAATACTGGAGCCATAAGTATATAACTGTTAAAGAGACAAGCATGATTTTGCCAAAGTAGTTCACCTGAGGACTTGTAGAGGAGTTTAATCACCTCTCTCCAGTGAGGAGAGAAGCACGTACCCAATCATTTCTTAAATACAGTTTCAAACTCAAAACAGGACTTATTTCATGTAGATTTGCAGAATGGTTTATTTTAAAGTGAGGGAGAATGTTGACATCAACAAAGCTGAAATAGATTTCCCATCCGTTTCTTCATAAGCAGCTCAAAGGCTGGTTTATCTCTATGTTCCAAATTCCCCATGCCAAAGCCAATCTCCCATTCAGGAGTCAGTCTTGGACTTCCATATAAGGTTATTGCAATTATTGCAATTACAATCCTTCAACAGCAAAAGCTTTACTCTGTTAATATCTCTAGTTATAAAACAAAACCAAAATACAGCTCCTGGCATGGCTTTTTTCAGCTCTCTGAATATCCTTATGTGGGTGGGGGGCAGTCGGGGCAACAGTGTGTGAACAAGACTCTCAGTATCTACTTAGTGCCAATTGGCTACAAGAGGTCCCCAAGCCTGGCCTGCACTGCACTAATTTCCCCCTTACCCTAAGAGCTAATAACTTGAGTCAATTTTTTGTAACTAAAATTTCATCTGTTCTTTGACTTATATTAGCAACTCTACCATCTTATGTTTCTAAACTCCTTCTGAGAAAGTCAAAAGGTGGAATATTCTTCAGGATACATTTCATTAAGGGTCTAGATAATCTAATTTCAGCATACAGATACACACATTCATAAGGAGTATAGAGTCACCTACCACAAACTAAAAATCCCAAGCTTCTCTATTTCTGAATAGGTTACTCTGCTGCTATAAAATAACCAATTAACTATTTTCAGACAGAAGACATTACTTCAGGATTAAATTATTTAGAGAAGTACAGTGACTCTAGACTTGACATATCCATCCCACATTTGCTAATTTTAGCACCCATCTCAAGCTTATTTCCTCACTTCACCCACGACTTCACTGTGGTATTGGTATCAGAGATCTCTGCCACAACATCCATTCTTACTCAGCGATGGCAGAAAGGCTCCCCTGTATGTGCTATTGCATTGCTGAACCAGTTACCTGCATTTGATTTATCTATGTCAAGCCTTACATTTGTACTTGAATTTGCTTGAGTCATGAAACACTGACCCTGCCGCTGGATTTCCACCAGAGGAACTCTATGCATAGGCAGATACTCTGCAAAGGCACAGAAACTTTGGTGTAAAGATCCCTTTGCAGTTAAGTCCTTAGATTCTGAGCAAGTATAACCAGAGTCTGCCTTATATTTGTACAATGAGTCCATGAGTCTTATAAGACTTCTAGGGGTTACTGTAGCATAGATATCCTCTAAGCAGTAATAATTATTATGCTATGATGGTTTTATTCTACTTCTGTTGAGTTATGCTTATTGAAGTCAGCTGCACTATTTCTATTTTCAACTTTCTTGAAGTTTTTGAAGATGTCACTACATTTTAAAGAAAGGAATCTTAATTCTCTTTCATGCATAAAGTACTTGGGTTTTTTAATTAGAAACAATGAAGAAATTGTCAGCTGGAAAATAAAACTATTTGTCATTTCTATCAGATGGAATTTAGCAATTACTAAAGCCAATACACAAGAAAGAAACATCTAACAAACATCAAAATCCAAAAGTACAAAATGTTTCTTCCTCTTGCCAGAGTCACTTTACGTTGGTCAAGCAGGGGGGTAGGAGTTTGCTCCCGTAAAAACATGATTGTGCTCTTACGCGTCTGGGTTTGACTCATGATTCATGATAATTTGGCTGTGCTAATCAACACCAACCATTCCAGCTGTAAGAATTAAACCATGAGGAGTACTGACAGATCAGGAGGAAATCCTCAAATCTCAAAATGTAAGTAGGTAAATCAGTATCAAAGAGGGTCTGATTCAAAGTCCAGTGAAGTCATAGGAAACAGCTTTTGAAAGGAATTTTGGATAAAGCTCTGTGAACTCAAGAAACTGGTTAGCTCAGTGATATTTTAGTCATCATGAATTGTTTGAATAGGAATCCAAACTAATTCTATACATTTATTCAGCATCTGCATATGCACTGTTGCAAACCTATACTTCTCATAGCGGCTTTCAGTTCTCAAGCTATGCTTGTCAGTCACAAAAGTTTGAAAGTCCCCATCTGAATGTGGACACTGTTATGAATTAGTCATAGTGAAACATCTACCTCCAAGTATTACAAATCTCATTGCGTTCTAAAGACTGGCTTGCATTAAAGCATCTACACCATAGTCAGAGGGTGGGTGCAGCCAAGCAGAGACAAGGTCGAGACCACGATGACTACTATAAAAACAAAAACCCCATCTCATAGCTTGTTTCCACAGTCATCACAGGAATTCAGAGACTAGAGTCCTCTGTTATTCCTCCTCCCATTCTTCTCCATATCTCCTTTTAGATGATGTTCGGAAAAGCAGAAATGTACATTTCAGTGCAAATATTTGCTCAAGGGATCAAGGGACCTCAACAGGTTTGTTCAACATATGATGAAGTCTTTTCATAGATATGGGGGCCAGAGCTAGGTTAACAGTAACTTAGATATGCATATCCACACTATTGTTAGACTTTTCAGTTATAGTGTGGATATACTGATAGGTTTATTAAAAAAATCCTCACCCTTAGTCTGGAAATCACTACTTGTTCAAAATAAAGGTTTTCAAGAAGCAGTTTATGTGGCACCAATAAATACAGTATGAGTTCAAATCAAAGAACCAACCGTCCCCCCACCCTTACATTTATAACCATCTCCTCTCCCCTCCCTAACTTGTTTTTTTCCCTTCCTTACTGTAATCAGAAGAAATACTAACCTCTCTAAATCCATGGGTTAAACCAAGGTACATTTGCCATAAAGAACTTTGGCAAAAATCCTTAGCACGTGTAATGGCTTATGTATTCATGACACTACACTGCAATGTTGTGGCTTTTTGGTAGTAAAAAATTGTCACCACTCTCCGGAAGTAAAAGGTAAAACTAGAGAAGGTCAGAATAGGTGAAGGATACAACAGAAATCCTGGTTCAAATGTGAGCCTCACTAGATGTAACTGCTTTATCTAAGCCTAGAAAATACAAGTCTTCCGTCTTGCAAACAGTATAAAATATTTGATCTTTTAAGAATCAAATCAGATAACAATGGTCAAATTAAGAATTAATTTATCCCAGTATAATCTGACATAACTTCAATGCAGTCAGTGGAGCCCTACAAATGAGAGCAACTGTTATACCAGATTCACACTCAATGATTCTGCAATCACTTTTGTTTAGTCACCTAACAAGTAAAATCATGTTGGCAGCTCTCTGAGCATTATTTTCTTTAAAATGTTATTGATTTTTGTTTTCTGGAGTCTGACAGAAAGTTTTGCAATATAGGCGTTAATCAGTGATTTTTAATGGCTATTCATTTTACACACATTTTTGATTCTCGGACCAGATTTCTATATCCAATCCAAACACAGCTCAATATTATTGTTATTATTAATCATTTGTTCAGAGTTGCCATTGTGGGCTAAACCTTTCCAAGTTGCTGCCCCAGGGTTCATGCACAAATTTGCAAACTCAAGGGTGGATTATAATGTATTATCAACAGCATTTGCATCGTCTGTGTAATTACTCTAGCTCAAATAATATGTAGGCATAAGGACACCAGAGTACAATACTTTCCTTCCTTATCTTTTAAAAATCTTTGTATTGACTTTCAGCAGAGTAGATATTTTTTAATCAATTTAAACAATTATTTTTGCAGAAACCCTATTTTAGATTTATAGACATAACCATTTATTTTAGCTTGCATGGGAGGAGAAATAACAGGCAATTTATATCTCCCTTCTTCTACCTTTCTCTCCTACATGCCCCCAACACATCTCTCTCAATGCCAGGAATCAAAGCCTGCATGATATCAGTTCACACATTAAATTAAATTAACAACAAAACAAAAATCCCAATTCTGAATTGGTCACTTCTGAGTCATGTACACATCAAAGTGCTCAGTAGCTATGTTAATATAACATATTTTCTAAGCATTATATATACTGTATTATTCCTACCAAAAATTATTATTGACTACAAATGCCTATTTGACTTTACAGTATAGGCAAAAGGAGCCTGTTGAAAGTTTTAAGACTACATGGATAGAGCTGGGGAAGGAAAAGGAATCTGAAGAACTTTGTCTCAGTGCTGTGGTCCCACTTGTAAGAGACTGAAATGACAAGTTTGTGATGAGTCAGACATGTCCCTCTTTTTCAGAAAAAAAGTCAAACATTGAGTACCAACAAGTTATATCTTATCCAAGATTTCTTATAGAACTGCTGGTTGCAGTGATGTCAGGAAGCTAAACATCAGATGACTACTTTCAAATGCAGATCCTTGTTTGATCTTAAAAATTAAGGCTGAATTTTAAACTTTGAGGCAGGTCACCTGCTACTGTGCCTGATTCCATATAAATGAACTCAATGAGCCAGGTGGCACTGCTCGCATCCCCCAAAAAAAGTCATGACACATTTTCCCTCTCCCTGCTGGGAGTCCAGTCTGATGTGCCCTGCTTCTATGACTTGTTCTTAAAGAGGAAAATAAGGCTGGATCCAGGCCAGGTTCTCAAACGTTGAAATTAATCAACAGTATTATTTACTGAAAAGCCAGTGTTCTGTAATATCAGGTAAAAATAAAAGCTCATATTGCAATTAAAAACAATAAGCTAATGAGGATGCAGGCTTACAGTATTCTTAAAAGATTTTGAAGGACTGTAGGTTTTAGTCTTAAATAAATATGCATTGTTGTAGGCAAGATCTTGAAATTAATAAAAGTAATCAAGACCCTGTATATTTTATGTGGCTTGTATGTGTTGGTAGCCTGATATACAGGTGAAAGTTACCATTCAAAGGAAATACCCTGCAGTCATCTGAAATAAGCTCAAAGTACAGAAGGGAAAAAAAAAGTGAAGTTTTATAAGTTCATTTCATTTGATATAGATAGACTATGAATACCTGTAAAATAGCCATTTGTACATACATACGTTTGTTTCCCTGTCTAAATGTAATCTATGGGTCATTATCATTTTCTGTAGTGAGGCTTGTCATCACTGGGTGTTAAGGGCATTCATTTCCTCTCCTACATCTTTTCCATACATCTTTCTATACATAATAAATACATCTTTTTTTTTTTTTCCCTCCTTGTCTGCAGTATGGGTCTAACTCACCAGTTTCAGAGGTTAGTGGATTGTATCTTACACAAGAATTTCAGCAGTTTAAACATGCAAAGATCTGAAAAATTTCCATGAGATGAAGCACCCACAATGCAATGCCGTACATCAGTACACTGAAATTGATGGCATTGCGTTGAACAAAGCCCACATAAAATAAGAATTTAGAGCAAGATTCAAAAGAAAGATGGCAATGAACAAAAGCAGATGCGCTCCCTACAAAAAGTTAAATAATCATGAAATGAAAACCAGACAGTTTTGCAGGTAAACTACTGTACAACTTCACAGGCTCAAATAAACCAAAGCCTATTACATTATCTTCATCCTTCCATCCTACGTATATTTTTTGTATCTGTCAAATAATGACGAAATAATTCCCTTTCACTGTTTATTAAGTCATTTTCTTCATTAACATCACTTCATCTCCTTGTTGCACCAATTATTTTCTTTAATTTCACAGTTCATGGCCAATTACTGTTTGTTCCATTTCTTCCTCTAATTTACCTTCTCATAATCTTCTTTACCAGATGTATGAAACAATAAGTATTCATTACTTCTAAATGTTTGTAACAGTGATTCTGTGGAGCCTGCAGGTGTTATTATAATGGCCTGTCAAAAATAAAGTGCATAAAAGAAGAATATTTTATAAAAGATAAATACCTGTTCACTATTATAACCTATATCATCTTATTTGTATTTCAGGTGGTAAATATTAGCTGCAAACTTCACTCGTGCTTGAATTAGGAAACATTCTTTCTGGGACTTGCGTGAATGTAGAAAGGCTGTTCTAAATAAATAAATTGCATGTTTGGGACTAGTGTTTTGATTAACTTGATCCCAAAGACAAGAACTGACATGGAGACAACTCATTCCATGAAAAGGTTGAATTTACTTTTTTTTTTCTTTTAATACTTTGCCATATAGAAGGATATGTACTTGGAAACATTGTTCTCAACAGAACTATGCATATTAGACCACAGCCAGCACAGCCAGCAATGAACAATTGTGCACTAATTTTGGCTCATCAATGTCTAGGATCCAGGTAATAGGGATAACTCCTAAACATCAACCAAATAGCAAAATACTGTCAGCAGCTGCTTGTCTCCTTTTCCATGCTATGGATACAGCAGCACCACATGCTTCTGCTTGCTTGTTCACAGACACCAAAAAGAGATAACAAGTGCTTCCTGGGTAGCTAAACTCAGAGCAGCAGCCTAGTAATTTGCTGCATGTCATTTCCCATTGCACATGGTATATGAAATGTTAGGCTGGTCTGCAAAGTCTTTATGAGCACTTCAGTCTGAGAAAAACCAGCTGATCTTCTGAATTGTGGGATGACGAGCAAACATTTCTGAAGGGTGCAAGAAAGTGTCCATACTTTAAAAATTACGTTATACATTAGGTTGTCAGGAAACCCTAGATAAAGCATGTCTGCTGATGCAATAGGTTAAACAGAGTCTTGTGTTAACAACAACTTTGCCTTAAAAAGTTTACTTGGAATGGCATCAGGATTCAAAACAGCAAACCTCTGATTTGGGTAATTCCATTAACAGCTCATGTTATTTCAGCATGAAATGAGTTAATTTCTCCTGTCGAAACTTCCTTTCAGAAAACCAAAGGGTCTGATAAAATAAATTGATTAAAAATATATACATTCCCAATTGCTGTTTAGACTTGAATTTATATGTTTGCTATTTTAGATTGTTATTCTTTTATATATGTGTTTGTGTGTGTGTATATCTCTCCATTATTTCAGGATGTACTAAAAATAGTTGCAGGGTATAATGTGAAATATCTTTTCAAAATCCTGAAATCAAATGCTAAAACTGAAATATTATGAATTTTCATAATGAAAAAAAGTTTTTTGAAGTTGATTTTTCTAAATTAAAATGAACACTTTATGAAATGTAAATTCAGAACTTTAACCAATGCTATGCAGGGGCTATACAAGAGACTAGGATATAGCACTGCATAAGCTGTGTCATAATGAATGTTAGTATACAGCTGAAATGCAGTTAACAGTAATTCTACCTCCTCATATGGCTAAGATAATAATTAACTGGTATTACTGCATGACATTTTGTGTTTTATTATTAACTTAAGTATCTGAAACATCAAAAAAAGTGCTAAAGCTGATCAAACCTGAACTCAGTCTAAGTGATGTTCAAGAGGCTTTCAGACTTTTACTACCCTAAATGCAAGTGCAGCTGCTGAAATGGCAGCAGCTGTCTAGATTCCACTCCTGGAAAAAGCTACTGGGAAGGTGGTTTATCAGAAAGAGAAAATTCCATGATACCTAGCTTTTATTCTCTGCATTTTTTCAAGTGCTACAGTGCAGTGAAAAAAGAAAGCTTACTGAACCTGATAAAAGGAAATTTCCACTTGAGATAAAAGCAAAAATACAGTCTGTGATGGAGTAGCTTTGCCCTTCCCAATAAGCTCACTTAACAATGGGGAATATCTACGACATGTTCACAAAATGGTCTGAGGAAAAAGAACTGATTTCTGAAACAGATTGGACACTTTGAAAGAGGAAAGACATTGGTCGCTCATTGAAAAGTATCTCTTCCTAGGCAGTACTGTAGCAGCAGCCTGGTTGATGGCAGAACAGACAGTGGCTGTACATCCACCTGGTGGCTGAAATAACTCTATCACCAGGTATTTCTGAGTTACAAAGAACAGCACAATACAAAACCAGCAATTAAAATGTATCCATCTACAATTGTACCAACACATTTTTATAGGTGCTTTAGCTGAAATGTAAGACTGGCATTATGCACATCCAGCGTTTGTGAATACCAGCTGGCTATCACAAGAGACATACAAGAATCAACTGTAAATCCAGGACTCACATCTCCTTTTTACTCGCCACCACTCCTCAGCATTCTTCAAATCTGTAATTCAGTAAAACAAGCAAAGCCTATCTGTACTGTCAGCTATGGCTGATATACACAACATATATCTAATGTACCATATTCTGTTTTTTCAACATTTATAAAATTCTTTGAGACTAATAATCTTATGTGCTTGTGTATATTGTAATCAGGACTGATTGGAGCTTCAAAGTGAAAACCAACAGTGCTACAAGAATTAGTGCTAGAATGGCTTGATGGAGAAAAATATCTCAGGATATGGAAGACCAAGCAGAAATATCAATACAATAATGTAAGAAAAATCTCAGTTGCTCAACTGTCTATGGTTCAGAGGGTTCTCAAACTATGTCTTTGTGGTAATACATGAGGCCTGATGCAAACTGGATTTAATGCAGCCATGTTAAATGACTGATATCCTAAACCAGAGCCAGCTTTTACTAGTATCTGACTTGAGCCCTTGCGAGAACATTTACCATGAAATTTCCTGACATTTTCTATTTAATTTGTTATCATCTACAGTTCAGTGATGGATAGGAAGATGATAAAAAATTTCTTCTTCAAAACTTAGAGCACTGCTGCTCTTACATTCTTGCTATTCTGTTCTAAGAAAACTGCAGCTGCCACTATGAATACATTAAGGCTTCATAAAACAGCTGTCCTTAAATACTTCATCACACCTCTCCATAGACAAGTATGGCATAAAGCCATAATTTTTGTTTTCATTCTTTTCATCTATGTGTCATGGTTTAGCCCAGCAGGCAGCTAAAACAACCACACAGCCATTCACTCCACCCTTCCCCTGTGGGATGGGGGAGAGTCAAAAGGAAGCGGGGGAGTGGGGGAAGGAAAAAAAAAAGAGGTAAAACTTGTGGGTTGAGATAAAGACAGTTTAATAGGGCAGAAAAAGAAGACAATAATAATAGAAGAATATACAAAACAAGTGATGCACAGCACAATTGCTCATCAACCAAAGCCAATACTCAGCTAGTTCTCAAGCCAAACCGCCTCCCAGCCCACCTCCCAGTTATGTACAGAGCATGATGTCATATGGTATGGAATATCCCTTTGGCCAGTTTAGGTCAGCTGCCCTAGCTGTGTCCCCTCCCAGCTTCTTAAGCACCCCTCACCTTCTCATTGGCAGGCCAGTATGAGAAGCTGAAAAGTCCTTGACTGCTTAGCAACAACTAAAACATCAATGCGTTATCAACATTCTCATCCTAAATCCAAAACACGGCACTATAGCAGCTATTGGAAAGAAAATTAATTCTATCTCAGCTGAAACCAAGATACCATGTCAGTTATCATAGAATCATAGAATGGTTTGGGTTAGAAGGGACCTTTAAAGATCATCTAGTTCCAACCCCCCTGCTGCAGGCAGGGACACCCTCCACTAGACCACGTTGCCCAAAGCCTCATCCAACCTGGTCTTAAACACTTCCAGGGGTGGGGCATCCACAACCTAACAACAAGCGAACACACTCACATAGGCATTCTGTAATGGCTCTGATGAACCACATTACTCTGGTGATAACTTTGACTCTAACGTGCAATTGCAAACCACCCAAAAGAAAGACACTAGGAATAAAAATTATCAAAGTTGACATTATATTTCTGCACAGTTCCTAGTGGTTAAAAATGAAGACTGCTTTAGGCTTGCACCAAAACGTTAATGTTAACATCCCTTTTCCAGTTCCAGATGAGACCTTGTTTATAGATCCTCCTGCAGAAAGCTTCTAAAAGGCAACTTGGGAAACACAAAATATTAAACAGCTGTTTTCCATATCTCATTTGGAGTAGCAACACAGTATTAAAAGCAGTTGAGTGCCTGACAAATTAAGGATGTCCAAGAAAATTACTTCAACAAATTACTGTTTAAAAAACAGAGCTTCAACAAAATATAAAACTAGATTAAAAGCAAATATAAACTGTGACTGTGCATTCCTAGATCTCTAAAATGTAAAACTCATACAAATTGAAGAAACAGAGCAAGTTTATTTTTCTAAAACTTGTCTAGTATTTCTCTGCAAAATTAGACAGAATTCCCAGGAATCCCATCAGTTCTATTAGAAAAACATTCATGTGTCTGGAAATCTCAAACAGAAGCCATCCCAATCGCATATTTATAGCATATGTTACCAGTGCTAAACATCCTTATAAAATACACCAACTAATATCTTCACTCTTCATGTCCAATGTGTTAATAAAAATACACTGGAGTAACAGAATAACCACAGCCTGCAACTGTAGGGAAATATATCTGAATTCACTATTAGGAGGATGGTGACTATGCCCACCACATATCTTATATCACTTACAATATAGGATGACCTACAGATCCAGTTTTAAACTTTGTAATATCCCTAATGAAATAAACTTAAAAGAAGCAGGAAACAAAAAAAATCAGATTTTTTAAAATGAGTGTAAGATAGTGAACTCAAAATCCTCCAGTCTTTTGCTCAGACTCAGTATTAAGACTGCTAAAAGCAATATTTTCCAAAAATACTTACAGCTACCCTGTAGGCAACTTTGTATTTGAGAGAGAAGAAGAAGGAAAAAAAAAATAAAAGTGTCTTACAAGGATGCAAAGATACGCAGATTTAGCCTTCTGCCTTGGTCTAGCTGACATAATCACCATTAGCTATTGTCAGTGCAGAATACTGGTTTAACGTGGGGTAAGATGCCCTATGCCAATATTATTTATGTACTCTTTCTTTTCATTTTTGGGAGATGTTTCAGAATTGAATTAATGATACATAGCAAGAATTCAATGAAACATTTAATATCTTCGTCATAACTTTGTATCTTAAAATCACATCTATCATAGGATTAATTTTTGTAGCTATAACTACAAAACTCAACATTTGTCAGCTTTTAACTGGTTTTAGTTATGATTAAAATGGTTTCTAACTGTAATTAGCTAATGATAAAAACACTTTTATGTGTTTTCATAACGGATGGATTGAAATCACATTTGCTTTCCCTGTGGCTTTGTCACTCATTTCTACATAGCAGAAAAACAAAACAAAGCCAGCATTTTCATATAACTGCTGAAAAGATTTCTCTTCTGTGTTTTTATTTCTCTCTCCATCTATTCCATCACCACAGCTGCCAGCTTCATCCTAACCCCTTGCTTCCACTGGCAATGTTGATCACAAGATTCAGTACCATAATTTCCAGAAGTACAGTTTTCTGATAGGTTGTCATTTAATACAGGGAGGCAGCCATGATTTAAAGTTCCCACTTTCTATCAGAATATTTCCACACCATAATGTGAGAATGAAGAATTCTGCCTCTTTCTCTTCATAACTACATTTGTTCCTGCTTTTCAGCAGTGAATTCCACATTAAAATCACTCAAAACTTCAGACAAATCTATTCTAAATACTTCCCTCTTTTGCAAAAATGAACAAATCTTAACTCATGATGGTCATCTACTTTCATTCACATTTGGGGAAAAAAAAAAAACCAACAAAAACCCAACACCACCACCCCCCCCAAAAAACCCACAAAAAACCAAACCCACACCCCCCCCCAAAAAAAAAAAAAAAAACCAAACCAAAAACAAAAACAAAAAACCCCACCACACAACCAAAAAGAGAACAAGAGGATGGTGAGGCAGTGGAACAGGTTTCCCAGAGAAGTTGTAAATGCCCCCTTCCTGGAAGTGGTCAGGTTGGATGGGGCTGTCGGCAACCTAGTCTAGTGGAGGGTGTCCCTGCCCATGGCCAGGGGCTTGGAGTTAGATGATCTTTGAGGTCCCTTCTATGATTCTATGATTAGTTGTGTGTGTGTGTTTTTTTCACTTAAAACTTCTTTCTGTTTTCTTTCAGAGTGATTTTTTGTGTTCTTCCTTTACTTTTAGAATAACACATAGTTAATATTTTTATTCAGTAGTTCTAAATAAAACACTCGCTAAGGTGAGTTATTTCTTTGACAGACCAGATGGCTCATTTAGATATGACATTTAATTTATAAAGCTTTTAAGCACTTCCAGAGGCTCACACAGATTCCATAGCATATCTCCATAGCTCTCATCCATGAAGGACAGGTTAGGGCCCACGTACAGGCATAAACAGGCTGCTGTGAAATGATATACAGAGGTAGTCTAGCATAAACCAGAAAACAAATTCACAGATACAATTTTCTTCCATCAGTGGTAAAACTCTGAGTAGCTTCAGTTAAAACAGCATGGCTGGAAAATCAGGACCAGAACAGTATTCCACCAGCACACCACCAGTCCACCTCATTTAGATACCTCTCCCTATTGATTTTTGCCTTGAAAAATGCAAGTGCAGATGTGATTTGAGTATTCTAAACTGCTGAGGTCTGTTGTCCACAATCCTTTGTGAGAGTGTGAGTGTTACTCACATGTGGTCATTAAAATACGGTATGTCACCTAAAAGTGAGAATTTACACAGTTAACAGAGAACTGTAGTGCCCAGGATGTAGCTGTTGGTATCCCACATTCAGCTGTAAAGTGATTTACAACATCCCAACCCAAATATAAATTTCTACTTAAGGATTACTTTATGTTTGAATAATCATATACTAACAATGTTCCCAGTATTGCCAGAATGAGGAAACAAGGCATGGATATCACGCAGTCTCCAAACAACGAGATAAGTGATTCTCCTTTGTACAGTCTTTCTCACTGTCACACAGCAGCTATCAAGAGTAACCGCCACAGATTTTGAATAAAATTTACACAAATGACTACAAAAAGTACAACACAATGCAAGACCAGATGCAATGTCGATTGGAACATCAAGGCTTTCAATACTACAATACTCCTCTCCAAAAATGAATATTAAAAATTGTGTCCAGTACTTTATGCGTACAATTACTTAGTACCCTGTCATATGAACTTCAGCTTTGCTGAAAAAGAGATCTTAAATGCCTTCTCTCCTGCCTTCTGCTCTAAAAACTCTAACAGCAGCAGTCTTTCTTGGAAACAGTAACACTAAAAGCACAAGCCTGACAGCTCTGTAAGAGTAGGTGCCTGTCATATGCAATGACAGATATTCATCCATCCACCCATCCATAATGGCACAGCCTAAAATTATTATTTTTAAAAATCATTTGTGTTGTTAAAATGTATTATGGAGAAGGAAACATGATTTTAAAAAACCTTAATGTTAAGAGCTAGTTAAAACAGAATTCCTTACAGTACACACCTGTTCTCAAATTCATTTGAAAAGCCAGAACTCCAATGAAAAAAAAAACATTTTTCCCTTCTGCTTTTGTGAGCCTGTAATGTGTTTTCCCTTCTCTTCTTCATAACCACAGGAGTGATCAGAGCTAAAGTAATATCATATTAGGTTGGCATATCTTAAGAGCCTTGATTATTTCTGTCAAAGTCACTGTGGAAAGCTAAATGTAATTTAACAGCCAAACTGTTCAATATTAGTACTAAGATACAGTGGTTTTGACCTTGATCATTTCTCCATAAAAGAGGTAATAATAAGCCTCTTGGCACTGGTCAAAGGGCACAGGATCATCCTGATAATCTAAGAAAAATGTTGTAGCTAATGAGGAGTGTTGTCTTCAGTCTAAGTTGTCACAAACTGAAGTACATGATCCTAAATTTTAATTGTACTTGGGATGTATAAGGGTCCCCTATAACAGTGGATAGAACTACTCCAAAATTCTCTCCGTGAAGGGGATACAAATGCTGATTATGATTTTGGTAAGATTTCTTTTTAGAAGCAGCAGCAGCATTAACACTAACAGTAAATATAAACCCATTTTTGGGAGCAAGGGTCGAAGAGGAGAGTACTTGGGACACTTTTACAGCCAAGAGTTTTTAATCTCAGTTCCCTAGAAAAAACCTGCCCAAAAAAGCCAACAATCTATCCATGATGTCACTTACCACTTCTATCTGTTATCACAGATTCACTAACAATATGTATAAAGAATGTTATAAGTAATATAAGTGAAAAGTGGAGAGGAAACTTTAGATACACCAGAAAGATCAAAAATCACCACATTAGGAACATGATTTAGGCCAGCTATGAGTCTTTAAGTCTTACTTTGTTCCTCAAATACATACATAATATATACGTATTAGCATATATAAGAACCAAATGAACAATTAGTATAATATGGAGAGTCTGATTAGTCAGACTAAAAGAAAAAATGTGACTATATTTTAGTCTATAATTAAAAATAAACTTTGAGGCTTTTACAGATGCTAGCAACTAGTTTTTGTATGTGTATATGTGTGCATGTGTGTGTGCGTGTTTTAAGAGTTAGGAATAAATGCTCATTTTAAATCAGCCATAAGTGGGATTGTAACAATCGCATTTATATTTCAGTGCAGTACCTTGCCATAAGATCTCCCATGACTATACCGCACCTGGCTGTGTGGTATGAAAAGAATATAATATTTCAACATCATTAATATTGTTTTAATACTGATACAACTTTGTACCAGAGCTCTGAAATCTGAAAAATACTAACATGGAAGTCCACTTTTAGATATTTAATTAGTAGGTTGTTCCCCCAGTTGAGAAAAAATCTCCACATTTTCAGACCTGTGTTTTAGAAAGTGGGCTATGAGGCCAAAATTTTAAAGCACAAATGGCACACAGACAGCTGGTGTCCAGCTTCTATTATAATGCACATTTAAATATCCAGATTGGATTCATGGTTCAACTAAAGGCAATTACATTTTAGCTACCAATTCCAATGAAGCTCTTTCATTTTCAAATGCACTGGATGCTTACACCTTCTACTGAATTTTATGAAAGCACTGAATGACATTTAGGTTATTTATTTAGGTACCTGAATTTGCATTAACTTTGAAAATAATGAACTTCAGCTTAAGAAAAACTAGAGAGGATTATCTGAATTGGGAAGGATCAGACAAAGAAGGAAAGATTAGAATTATTTTACAAGATTTAGTCATTACAGGACTTTCCCAGGCACTTGGCAAATGCACAATGATTACAATTCCCTGCTCAGGGAACCATATAGCCTAAAGTCATGATGGATTTGCTTTTCACAGTGGCCTATCCCAACAAGCTCTGATGAACTAATAAAATCTCTCTGTGCTGTTTCTTTAAAGATGGTACCTATGGGCAGCCGTGAGGGGCCAGGGAGCAGAGACTGAAAGATTTATGCTAATCAGAACTCAATTTAATCTTTAACACCCTTAAGTAAGGATTTACATGAAATCCTCTCCCTAATATTTTAATTCTAAGCCAAGAGGAACAAATTTTGCCCCATGGTGTCCATGAGACAAATTTAATCCATTTGAAGATCAGGAGTTGTCACACCTACAAAACACTAACCACGTTACAGTGTAAAACAGCAAAGCTTTCATTAAATATCATTCTTTGGCAGAAAATTTGTCATCAATCTCTCCAGGAACCTTTAATTCAAGGTCCATACCAATCTAAAATATTTTGAAGAGAACCTGCTGAAACTATAGCCCATGGAGCCTGACAAAGTGCTGACCTACAGTAACTTCTGCTCTTCCACAAAGACACTAAAACACTCCTTGAAGAAGTCATCCCCTTGTCACAACCAGCACGGCATTAGCATGCTGTAGAGCCATGAGTCTAGAGGAGACAACCAGAACCCAGCATTGCCACATAAACTACGTAGTGGTGCCGCAGAAACATAATAAATTTCTGAGGCAGAACACATGCGGTACGTTGGACACTTTCTTGTCCTAGTTCACACAACCAATCCCCTATAAAATGCTTAAGTGATGCTTCTTAGGTGAATGTTCAAGCAAGAGCCTAAAGCTTCACTTTTCTTAGAAGTACCATAATTTAAAAACAAGTGAGGAAAAAATTATGACAGCTGATGGACTTTATCAATTGAACTAGCAGAACTATCTGCTGCAGTAGAACAACAGAGACTTTAGTGCTAGTTTGTGAGTGGCCTTCTGTATGTAGATGTTTTACAGGCCACAGTATATAGCTATGCAATACAACGAATACAACTATTACTCTGGCTCTTTTGTTTCCACTAGCAAGGATCTGAAAACTACACTAGCAATCCCAGTAGTTACCTGGAAGAACATGACACCTAAGCTAAGCTGCAAACACTATCCTGAGAAAAAGGATTGTCTCATAGTACGTGTCAAAGGCCTCCAGGACCCAGCCCAGGTCTCAGATAAGAGATACAGCAGTAGCTCGTCTGAAAAATAGCTACAGTAAGTGCCCAGAGAAACTGCTCCTGTACTGCATAAGTTGCCTACTAAGTGCAATCAGATTGTATCACATGTGCACGGGACTGCCAAATGGCCCTGCACTCCTGTGACCTACTGACAAAACTCCCAAGGCTCTATGTCACAGTCTTCTGCAGCAGGATGCCTGGTAATCCATATAGGTATATTTATTCCCTTCACCATTGGGCTCCTAACTCCACCAGATCATCCTAAACTTTCTACAGTCAATGGAAAAAACAAGTTTCTACAGTGGGGAATTCTGAGCCCCTGAGGTCCTGCCTCAAACATGCTGCCTGGGAGATCTGATCTCTCTCCATGAACAGTATCAGGAGTCTGTGGAGATCCGACAGCTCAGTGAGCAGTTATATTAGGTGGCCAGTGCTGAGCACGGTGCATATCCCCTTGCTGCTGTTTGCTGGTGTGCTGATAAGGCACATTGGCCATGGAAGTTGCTAACCTGGAGATACATCTGCCATTAAAATTTTAAATGCCTATTTAGTTATTCATGAGGACATTTACTCACATAAGCAAAATCATAGAGTGCAGGGGGATCCCTGCTCTCTGTCATAGATAGAATTGCATTCTGACCCCTAAATTACCTTGTATATGTCAAGCACCAGCATTTTTGTATTCAGCATAAGGGCTACTATCAGGATAGGCATAGTTCAGTGCAGTGCCAACGTGCATTATAATTTCATTCAATATTTTCATTATAATATTTTGGTGACTAAGAACACCAAAGATCAATAAAACAGTGGGTCTGCTTGGTTTACTGAAGTAATTTAAAATATTGCAAGTGTTCTATATTGTCTTTTTAACTAAACTGAAGTAAAAAAATCTAGTATTGGTTGGATCAGAAATTGATATAAGCGTAAAGTCTGTACTGGAGTTAGATGACAATTATGTGACTAAGTATTTTCAATTTAAAACATGGCATTGTCAGAGTTAACACTTTTTGTGGAAAAGAAACACTTTAACAGATTTCTTGTTTATGAGAAATGGAAAAATCTCTCTGGATATCCAAAAAGCTTATGCTGTATTTTCAAAACACAGAAAATACTATTTTTTTGTTAGAATTTCCTTTTATATTTGAACATACAAATTTATAATATAAGGATAAAAATTAAATATTCCAAATAATTTGAATTAAAAGTTTCAATTTTCATGACTGCATTTTTTCCATAAGTCCATTAATATTTTCAAGGGTCCAAATTTCATTACAAATTCCACAAGTATGCCTTTTGTGGAATAAACATTACATGCAGGGGACAAATTGTCACAAATGCAGAATTCTTTCATTTCCAGCAGGTGAGTTGCCTGTAGAGTTTCTTATACAGAAAAAGCTTTTTAAACTGCTTCTCATTTGCACTTGTGTAAAATGCACAATCATTGAAAAAAAGGCTGAGAGGGATAATGACAGGCAGGCTAAGCATACAGCAATTGATGGGAAAATTTCTTTTCCAAATCCAATGTGTTTGGCAAGCAGGTCTTTCGAACACACATATTAGCTGGCATTTATATTGGAAATCAGAAGAGTGTTCTGGTAACTAGTACAATCTTTTACATTCTGTCAGAGCCCACAATATTTATTTTGTACAGTCTAATCATCTATTTCTCAAACACTTTCTGTTAATATTTCCTGAGAGTTAGCTAGAGACCCAGCTGGTAGACATAGCAACATTAAAGCCAGGTAGAAGCACTAACAAAAGAGCTGAAAACAACAACAACAGAATCAGAAAACACATAGTTTTACTAGTGAAAAAACACAGCTGAGTTTTCAAATCCTTCCTGGTTCGTAGAATAGCACGGCAAATTTAGATTTTAGAAATATAAGGCCAGCTCCCTGAGTTAATACTTATTCATGTAAATCAGCCCAAAGTTCTCAGCTGGAATTTTCCCACATGATAGTAATAAGTTCTATAAAGACTTGGTTGATTATGTACATGGATTTTTAATCACATCATATCTGTCTAAATCCATACAGTAATTGAATGTGTCCAACATGCTATTCTCACCCTCCAAATCAAGCCTTTTCCCTCCAATTTTTTTTTTTTTTTCATCTTTTCACTACCATTAAAAAAAGATTTCCCATACTGGGATCTCCCACCATGCTCTCTGCACTTGACAGCGTGCCACCCACACAGTTCTGTACAAGTGATAAGCCTACAGTGTTCAAAAGTTCTCTAAACTGCAATTCAGTATATTTTCTACAGCAGATGTTTTTCCTTGCTTCTGGTTTCATATTTAGTAAGATTTAAAAAAAAAATCAGCACAGATTAAAATGAAATGCAATAGAAATATAATTGCAGCCAGCTGAAGACTGGAAGGAAAACCTCCATTCAAGAACATCTAAATGATCAGCATCTAGGTCTAAGCCTGGACGCTAAGAAGCAAGAGCATCTTCTACCCCCAATTTTTACTTCCACTGAAGTAGAGGCTGTGGGCTATTTGTTACAAGTCTTCCCTATTTGTATTGCTCCAGTGTTTTCACGTGTATATACAATGACTGAACTTATGAGTACAAAGCAAATAACCAAAGATGGGCCAACATGTGCTATGTGTGCACAGTGACATACATGAACATTGGAATTAGTAGGTTGGGACTGGGAGACTCTTGCTGTGCCCTTGAAAGTGTGATCCACAACTCCTGTGTGAAAACAGTTTGTTCATCTTTTTTTATATGATGAATATTTGGGTTTTTCCACTGAACTCACAAATGTTCAAAGACTACAGTATTTACTGCATGCACTTAACATTCATGAATAAACATGGTCACAATGCAAGTATCACTTCGGGTACTCAGACTTGACATAAATACTTCCTTCTTTTGGGGGAAGGCTGTCAGCAAATCAGCCACATTCTGTTGCAGAGTAAGCTTAAAGTTTAAGACTCAAATCCACATTAAAATATATTGGAGTGGGGCTTATATATGTCACCATTTTATTTTCCCACTGTTACATAACTTTATGTAGTTAATGTATTGCTTTATATCAAATTCATGCAATTGTGTTACTTTTTTCATTCTAGGTAATATTTTTGCAACAAGTGAAAAGAATTCAGCTGATAGTGATGAAGTTGAAAACCTTTGTTAAGAAAAAAATGTGTTAAATCATAAGAAAATTAATGTCTAATTGTTAATGACAGTAGTAACACGAGAATCTCCCTTTTTAAGATGAGATTAAGTACTCTGTTCCCCTTGTAAGACTAACCAGAAACCAGCTGGTTTTGTTGTCTAAGATATTGTTTAAGGAACCCCAAAAACATAGAAATGTAAATATGACCAGTAAGAAGAAGAATGCAAAAAGTGCTAAAACTAGAGGAGAGAGTCAGTAAATAAATACAACAGGTAGGATTTTGTTTGCAAGGCCCCTGCAGGGGGGGCAGAAAGAAGCAAAGAATAGAAATTCCTGGGCAACCACATACTGCAGATAATACTGGTCATTATTGTACAGACAACACAGGGATCTTTATCTGTAACTTAGGAGGGATTTAAAGTAACATATTAGTCCATTTTTTGGCAGGAAGGTAAAAATACCCTCAAAACAAACATTCTCTGTGTAAAGTCTCCATGACCATCTCGCTGAATTTCTCACACATTATTTTTCCTGTAGCTCAGACTTCTCCAGATCAAAGGCTGAACAGTGCTAAGCTGTGAGCTAGAACAAGAAAACGGACAAATTATTTTCACTGCTAATATGTGAGAGTCAAGTCAGAGCTCTGGTTTAATTCTATTAACTTTTGTGGAGGGTACATTTAAGTAAATTTAGCTACTGGATTTCAAAGCAAAGACTCTAGTATATTATGGCACTGCTTAACCTAACAGTCTGACAAAGCAATGTTAAAGGAGATCATCAACTTTACCACAAAAAGCAAAGCAAAGCGAAATGTACTTCGAGGAAAATAAAGGAAAAATCTCAGAAAAGTGTGTGGAAAGCAGAAGCCACTGAACTAAATAACTGAGTTTATTGAACTGTGTATAGCTGTCATTGGATCTCTAAAGCCTGGTGAGAAAGCTACCAAAATTTTAGAGGAATAAGAAGAGGTTCAAAGTACAGGTGCTATGCTGAAAAACTAATCTGTTACTTGCAAATAAAGAAAAAAAGAAATCTAACATTTGGTGTTACTTGATACTGTTACATGTATCGGTGTTGTTATTACTTAGCTGGAGGAACAGATGCAACACTTACATATTGAGAAGTAATTTGTGCTCCTGACAGTAATATGCTCTCATTGCCAGGTTTATTAGACATCACAGGAACTTATAAGAACACAAAAGTTAAAAATGAAGGAGCAATCAAGCAGAAGAGGGAGTCAAAAAACCCCACAAACCCAAGAATCAGTCATCTGAAACGTAAATGTAGAAGAATTTAAATTATATCTGACTCTCAGCCACTCATTTCCTACCAATGCATCTCAAATGAGACAAAGTCCAGGCAGTATGCCTGGTGTTGTACTCCCCCACTGCAGTACATTAGTACTATTTGCTACAGTCCTGAGAGTCAATTTTTCCCTTTTTTGTCATGGTTACAAACAGCACTGGTACAATGCAGCAATAGGTGTGTCTATATCCAGTGGACTAGATAACCATAAAATTGTTTCCTTAAAGCAAGCAACTTGAATAGAACTGCAAAAGAGCATTCTACTGCTCACATAAAAATATAGTGTTCTTATACTGTACATACAACACTCCGTTTTCTAAAGCTTTCGTGCAATTTCATTGTGCCTGTTGTGACTATTTTACAGCCAACCTGTAAATATAAACATATTCCAGAAAAATGATACACCTCTGTGTTTGATCTAATAACCAAATTCCCTCTTCATTTAAGCAAGGTCCCCACTGATGTTAGCTGAACAAGAACTCCTAGAATTATCTTCCTTTGTCTTTCATCTTGTTCCAAGAGGCTTTATTAGAACTGCCTTCCACCAGATATCGATTACCCTTATTAAATAAATGCAAAACTTCATGTTACCACACCCAGTACTGATTTAAACAGTTACAATTCATTAATAATAGATTTAGGAAATCAACCACTAGTGTGTGACAAACTAATTTGTCCCATTCTGATTTCAATGTCATTATGTATCATTAAAGATATAAAAATTTCAGCCCTGGAATGTGTTATTTCCTATTTCACTATACATTTTTTACTGAGGAACACACAGATCTAGAGAGTTAAAATATTAAAAAAAAAAATACACAACAATCATTAGTTTGCCATACTTGATATCCTAGTTACAAAAAGTCAGCCTTATATTCAGGTGCACCTAATGTGAAAGGGAAAAGTTCATTGATTGTGAACACATCAATACCTCTGTTACAAAAGGAGTTTCACCAACACTCTCATGCACATTTCACAGCCAGACTGAATGTTCGTGTGAATAGAATTACAAATCCAAGAAAAATCAAAACTTACCTTTCCCAACCCCCACTCCCCTGTTTCTTTTTCATTTCTTTCCCCCACCCCCAGGAGCTCTAAAAGTCAGTTTTGGAAGAAAGAAAAAACATTGTATACTTATTTCTCCCATAAAATCTGAATTTATGAAAGCTTGAGGCTTTTTAGAAAAAGTATTCAAGAATGCTTCAATACATCTTGTTGGATCTAAATGCTGTTTCATATATACTGTTACATAATCATAGAATCATAGAATGGTTTGGGTTGGAAGGGACCTTAAAGATCATCTAGTTCCAACCCCCCTGCCATGGGCAGGGACACCCTCCACTAGACCACGTTGCCCAAAGCCTCATCCAACCTGGTCTTAAACACTTCCAGGGAGGGGGCATCCACAACCTCTCTGGGCAACATTTTCCAGTACCTCACCACCCTCACAGGAAAGAATTTCTTTCTAACACCTAATCTAAATCAACCCTCCTTCAGCTTAAACCCATTCCCCCTTGGTCCTATCACTACACTCACTGATAAACAGTCCCTCACCATCTTTCCTGTAGGCCCCTTCAGGTACTGGAAAGCCGCAATTAGGTCTCCCCAGAGCCTTCTTTTCTCCAGGCTGAACAATCCCAACTCCCTCAACCTGTCCTCACAGGAGAGGTGCTCCAGCCCTCTGATCAGCTTTGTGGCCTCCTCTGGACTCTCTCCAACAGCTTGATGTCTCTCTTGTACTGGGGCCCCCAGAGCTGGATGCAGTACTCCAGGTGGTGTCTCACAAGAGCGGAGTAGAGGGGCAGGATCACCTCCCTCAACCTGCTGGTCACACCCCTTTTGATGCAGCCCAGGAATGGTCAAGAGGAATGCAGAAATATGGGTGAAATAAACAAACAGTGCTTCAAACATATCTTCCAGCTCTTGAACGCCTCTTCCAGTTCACTGGCAACCTGCCAGTGCCTGTAAAGCAATTGTAGAGGAGACAGAGCCAGGCCCTTCACACTGGCGCATGGCAGGAGAGTGAGAGGCAGTGGGGGTATGCTGAAACAAGAGAGGCTCCAGCTGGTTGTAAGGAGGGACTTTCCCACTGTGAAGCAGTCAGGTAGTGGAGCAGGTCCCCCAAGGAGTCTGTGCCATCTCCCTCCTTGGAGGTTTTCAAGACTGAAAAAATCCCTGTGCAACCTGGTCTGAGCTGATGGCTAACCATGCTTGGAGGTTAGACTAGATCTCTATAATCCCAGTCTTTGCAGTAAGATGCTATGATGACAAGGTCCTTCCTTTGCAGATGTAAAGATCATATTAAAGTTTTGTTTTCCATATGTAATTCAGCCAGTCAAAAGAGGTGATTATCCCACTGTATTCAGCATTGCTGCAGCCTCACCTTGAGTACTGTGTGCAGTTTGGGGCCCCACAATTTAAGAAGGATGTTAAGGTACTCGAATGCATCCACAGGAATACAACAAAGCTGATGAAAGGCCTGGAAGGCATGTCCTGTGAGGAGCAGCTGAGGTCTTTGGGCTTGTCTAGTTTGGAGAAAAGGAGACTGAGGGGCAACCTCATTGCTCTCTACAGCTTCCTGAGAAGTGGAAGTGGAGACGGAGACGCTGATCTCTTCTCCCTGGGATCCAGTGATAGGATGCATGGGAATGGTTCAATGCTGTGCCAGGGGAGGTTCAGACTGGACATTAGGAAGCATTTCTTTACCAAGAGGGTGGTCAAACACTGAAACAGGCTTCCTAGAGAGGTGGCCAATGTCCCATGCCTGTCAGTGTCTGAGACACATTTGGACAATGCCATTCATAACATGCTTTAACCTTTGGCTAGCCCTGAAGTGGTCAGGCAGTTGGACTAGATGATGGTTGTAGGTCCCTTCCAAATGAAATATTCTATTCTATTCTAATTGAAAAGGCCAAAAATCCTCCTGATCTTAGCTAGATCACTAGACTAGTACAACTTAGAGACACCAGCTTATATAGTCAACTTCACCAAAAGGAATGGCTTCATTTAGCATGAGATCTGGTTACTTTTGCCTTCCCAGCGCAAATGACCAGATACCCATTTGCAGATAGCTCATACAAAACAGTCCTTAGCACAAGTCCAGAGTGAAGCTTGAGTCATAATAAGAAAAAATTATCATTCTGCTTCATGCACTTCCACATGTAATTACTATTACAGATCTGAGCTGAAGGCGGTTACACAATTTATCTACACCTTTCTCTCCCATGTCTTCAGTGTCAGCCTTAATTAACAGAATCCAAGAGCATTGACTGCATTTGATTTCAACTGCAAACATACTCTGGTTAGGGACTGACCAAGTCCATTCATGTCAGGGTACTGCATAATTATCCTGGAATTGTAACAGAAAATGTAAGCTTTAAGTATCAACAGGACAACATGCAACTGACATCCATGTAACATTACCTATGGTCACTTCAGCTTACACTAAGTGCTTTTGCTCTCAAATACACCTTCCTGCCAAAGACAGCTGATTATTTATTTGCCTAGAATTCTTCACTGTGCATTGTCTATCATCTTGCTGGCATGTACAAGCTACTGCACTGATACTTTAAAATTCTAGAGAGACAGAAAGATAAAATAATGACTACAGAAACAAGTACCCCTCACAAGTGCAGTAAACTGCAGAAGAATAATAATTTCCTCTCATTCATGCTTGTATGGATTGGCTATGCAAACACTAGATGTTTACTCATAATGGTTCTGCACAAGCTGCTGTGAAATAAGCTCTAGAGAAAGAGTAGTGAAGCTGAAGTGCTATAAGAAAATCTCAGGTATTGCATATTTTATGTCTCTGTAGAGCTGCCACACAGTAATAGCTGGTGGAGAACTGCACAGAACAACCAAATCTCTCCTGAATATTTCATCAGGGATGTCCATCTCAGAGTTCTTAACAAATTTGGGACAATTGTGTTAAATTAATTTATAAAGTAATCTCTGTGAAATGTATGTCAGAAGACTCACTCTGCCTGGTTGCCAAAAAAAAAAACAAAACCCCAACCAAAAAAACCCACAGTGCAAAACTGAGTCTAGAAGCATTATTCACATTAATTAGTACTCTTCTGCTTGGTTGATAAGCACATGGCTACTCATCAGCTGACAAGAAACCATTTATCTGACATTTTTTTGTTACTTATTTCACTTTTGTGAAATAAATAATGAGATTAATCTGGTGCAATGGAAAACAAAAGACAAGGAAGCCATTTAGAGTAGTAAAATTTTCAGAAGTGGATTCAGGCCTTTGTGAGAGTTTGCACTAATCACTGTCAATCTTATCTTTTTTCATTGCTAAGCTTCAATCAGTACCTCAGGAAAAAGCAGTTCATTACGAGGTTTTCATCAGGGGAGACTTGACTTTCTCTTCTTACGTAACTGTAAAGCTAACCACTGTACTAATTTCTAGCAGGCAATTCCTGTCAGCTTCTACACAGAGCAGACAATGGCAACTAAAACACCAGTTTGCTAACCGATTATCAATTAAAAACCACCTCTTAGCAATTTATAAGATAAATAAGAAGCTATATTATGTCAAAACATTATCACGACAATGGAGTTGAAACCACCCAGCTTTATTATAGTATTATTATAATGAAAAACAAATCTAGATGCTATGCAATTGAAAGAACAGGGATACCATCAGAATGGAAGGATCCAATAGGGTTAAAATATTGCTTCATTCTTATGAAATTATACTTTAGAGCTTCTCTTGGGATACATATTCTGGGTTCTGACTGCTTATATTAAGGATTTTTGTAGATCAAAAAAATAAGCAATTAGCAAATTACCACTGCAATTATATGCATGGGAATTTGAGGGCAAAATATAGTCAGAAACAGTATCTCTGTTTCCATCTCCAAAGCAATAAAGGGTTTTCTACAGTGCTGGACAAGCTTGTATAAAAGACCTGCAGCAAAAACAATATTGCTGATTAATGCTCTGCTAAAAATTTATTTTTCAGAACACTGTCATTGACGTAAGCCTTGTCTCATCAAGAAACAGCTTCAAAGCACAATGAGAAAAAGTAATAAATGAACACATCTCAAACAGCAAAGTGGTCCATCTTGCTTGTTATGAAGAAAAATAAGGCTTCTTTTCAGTAGCTATGCAAAAGAAGCAGCATGGATCTAAGTATGCTAGTGAATGTCAAGAAGGAATATTGAAATACTTAAGTGTGCCCTGTTCAGGCAGCCATAATGGTGGAACAACGCTTTTTCTTACAACAATTATTTTCATCAATGTAAAACTAGGTCTTTGAGAACTAACTAATGTATGTCTTAATAACACCACCATAGGTAACAACAGATTAAATTATCATTTGCTGAATCTCTTACCAGTTAAAGAGACGACAGAGTCTGGCATTCAGTCTGTAACAGTATGATGTCCTAGAAATGCATACACATTTACTCTCTTTAATACTATAGAAAGCACTTAAGTACAATCTTCCATTCACCATGTCTTTTGGGAAAGGCTCACAACTCTTACTGCTCTCTGCATTCAGTCCATGCCTATAGGAATGGAGCACAATACGTGTGGGCAGATCCCAGCACATTTAAGATACTTCATTCCATACCCACTCCATACCACTGTAAGAATCTGAACATATTTTACACAAGAAGGGAGCATATGGGCCAGGTTTGTTTTGCTCTCTCTTTTTTTTTTTTTTTCCCCAGGAGGATGTCCTAGGGAGAACAGCTTTGTGCATACTGCTGCTCAGAACAGTCCATCCCAACAAGAAAAGATGACACCAAGGGAAGAATTGTTTACTGCCATATAGAAAAGATTTCAAATGGAGCCTCTATTAATGGAAGCAATCTTAATAAATATCAGCTAAGATATTTATCCAAACTAACAAAAGCACGGCGACAAATTACTGATTTTAACAACACATTTTTAGAGATTAAAAATTAATTGGCAGATGCCAAAAGGGAAAAAAGTGATGTGGCATTTTGTATCCTTTTATGACAGATGGTTTCAAACAGATTAATGAGATGAGTGCTGAATTTCTAGGTTGTGGTTAATATTTAACCTCTAGCCAGCAGAAACCTTTAAGATTTTTACACCTGAGTGGTAAAGAGGCCTACCTAATTGAACCATTAGAAACACTGTGCTAATTTGAAGAGTATCTTCCAAATAAAAAAAAAAAAAAAATGGGGGGGGAGACCTTGTCACAACACTTGTATGGAACTGGAAATTCAATACTTTTTCCCCTCTGAGAAGCTATGATGAGGAGAGACACACAGACTACTTGAGCTCGTATTATACTATGTCAGTCAAATGAAGAAAAAGAAAAGGATCAGTAAGAGATTTTTTTCCCTTCATCACTAGACAATTTTAGAATGGTAAAAACTTACTTTTCCATAAAAAAAAGACCCAAAACAAAAGAAAGTCCATCTGCAATAATGAATCTTGTCTCTGCACTTAAGACATCATAAAAGTTACTTGATATAACCAGCAGACATAGCATGTCTTGAATACCTCTTCAATATCTCCAAATTTTCACAGTTCATTTGGCTAAGAAGTTACAGGAAAGTGTATCATTTTACAGAATCTTTCAGACACTAAACTAAATCTGGAAAATAGTAGTAAGCAAGATCTAAAGTCAGGGTTTGTGGCTAAAACAATTGAATTGGATTTACATGTGTAGAATTGCTGGTTAAACACTTCAGAGTTATTACTAATATTCACTGTCATTTACATTTTGAAGTAACTACTGGAAATGCACTGTACAGCAGTATGTACAAGAATGCAAAGATGAATGAGAGCAAAATCAAATGAGAAATATTAACATTCTTGGTAAATATTTACCATCCTAACAAAAATAATTATTGGGACACTCCGTTATCTTCCTCCTGTGTTTATTCTTTTCCTGGAATACAGATGAAGTCATTCTGAAGTGACTTTCTATCATATTGAACACCCTGCACGTCTCCAACAAAATGGAAAAAACAATGCCTGGTCACACACTCTTATGCTGTAGCTATTTCCACAGTATCTGGTTCACAGAGACCCTGCATAGGCCATGGGTAACTCATGGCATATCCTAATCTTTGAAGAGTATAGGGAGTATTCATTATTCTCCAGTAAACTTAGAAGAAAGAGACTAAGAAACAAATGACTCTCTAAAAAAAAAAAAAATTATGAGAATAACAAATTTCTTTTGGTTTCAAAATTCTTAAAGAGAAAATTTTTAAACATTTTCACTTTTTTTGCTAATATGCCAATAATAGATTCATGCCGTGGTACCCACAGGCAGAAAATACAGTCACTAGACCTTGTCTACAGAAAGCCAACTATAAACAGCTGAAACACAAATGCTCTTTAAAGGACCTCTGCCTTGGTCATACAATTTCCTTGCTTAAAATTCATCTTTCTGCAGTGTATTTGAGAACTAATGACCAACATACCACACCCAGCTGCATCCCATTTTGCACTGCAAATCAACACAGGCCTCAGTACCCCAGTCACCATCCTGTTCTGTTCTAGGGCGACAACAGGAGATCTATATCTTTGTCTTCAGTGTGGGCTAGGCAATACACTGCGTGAATCAAATGCCCCTAAAGGGTTTTTCTTGACAGAAATGGGTAAGAACCTCCTTAATATTGCATTAATACTCCCAAGTAATTTGTGACAAAATGAAAGATTGATAGTCTAATTCAAACTGCAGTCCATATATCTGTTCACCCCCTTTACAAATTCTTTATAGAAAGCATTCATTTCTACAAAAGACTGTCACAGAAATTGTTATATAATGTATTTTTGTAACTTTTGGAGGAAAAAAATACATATATGTAATATACATAAATACACACATAAATATAATATATAAACCAATTCTGTATATGTTTAGATATTTTATATAAAATATATCTTGATGTCAATAAAATGCAGAATATGCTTCTCAATGATTGGCAATATCCACAGCATTTTTCAGATTTGTCTTTTGTGCTGTTTCAGCAGATCCCAGGTAGATATTCAAGAAGTAAAATAATTAGCCAAATTGGAATACATTGTGATTATCCAAAATGGTACTTAGAATTCTGCTCTAATAAGTGTGATGAAACCCTTAAAAACTTCAAGCAGTAAGGGGAGGGAGAACAGAGGGAAGAGAGTTTGAAGCTGTTTTCATCATGAAAACCAACAGCTCTTCGTTTCAATTTCACCCCAAACTGCCATAGAGATTAATATTTTTCTTTCAAAGCCACATTTTTATTAGAGATTACGTCTTCCTCTGAAAGCAGAAGAGCTCCATTCAAAGACATCCCCATTTGTTGTTGTCAGATTCTGCCTAGCTGGGCTGAGAGCCTACTGTAGTTCTGTGGATCTGTGACCTGCACTTCACTCCCTCCAGGCACTATAAATAATTTCCATGGAAACAGTGCTGAAGAAGACATCTGCAAGCCAGGAAGATATCTATAGCCTTTCTGTTAGATTTATGTCTGTCTTTTTTTTTTTTCCCCTCTCCATTTTCTCATTTAAACCAACATTAAATACATTTATTTTATAAAATACTTGACATACATATAACTAAAATTATAAAAGATACAGAGGAAAAAAATTAAGGAGATTCCTACTCCACAATATGTATGCATCTATCTATAGATTATCTTCATACCCTGCATTCCCATTTGCCCCAAGGAAAGAGTACATTCCATCTACACTGCACTTTTTTCACCCAAGGAAGAATTCCCCTTTAACCATCAAGGCTGGAGCTAATCAGCTGTACAAGCTATTTAATGAAGACTGTTCTAATTCACACCTTGATGAGGCTGAGAAGTAAGGTAGATACATGTGAAATCAAAGCTGAAGGGCTCTGAAACAGCCTCATCAGACCACGAAGGGAGGAACTGAACATGGTGGGGTGCACTGCAGCCTAGCCAAGTGCAAATCTGCAGCTCTTCAGGTCTGGATGTCAATTTATCACACAATGAAAATCAGCTAACTTCCCAGCCACTCCTCTTTCAGCAATGGAAAAATAATGTTCAACGTGTGGATGTAGGAAAGGCTCTGGAACTCTACCAAACCCTGCTTCCTCATGATCCCCCAATTAATGAGAATCCACACATATTGGAGGTGTACAGTACTCCCTCTTTCTCCTCCTGGCCACAGGAATACCATGGCTTTAGGCTCTCCCTGCAAACTGTACAGCTGGTATAATTTTCATTGTCCACTGAAGCTGCAGAGGACTAGTCCCGAGTTATAAGAGTCTCCTTACTCCAAGATCAGTCTACAGATATGGGGAGAAACAGAGATTGCCTTTTCTCTCCTTTATCTGGGGTTGTACAACCTGCCTGTAGCTTAGGGGACAAAGGAAGCGAGTCAAAGCATCAGATCAAAACTCAAACACAAGCACCTAAGGAGAAATAACTGTAACCACTGCTTTGTTTTTTTTCTTTTCAGTATCGCAATAGTTGTCACTGAACATAACAATAAATTTGAATAATTATTTTGGAGCTTCTTTTTGCTTCTGTGCTCCTCCAGTAGGATCTACTTTATCCTCAGATAAGCTTTGAGTGATGACCATGAGATTTTTCTTCATTAAGAGACATCAGATTCCACATCATATATTACATTTTTGTCTGTATTTTAATATCTTTTTTTATGATCTGAAATATTGCTCTCACATCAGGAGGAATTTGTACAGTTCATAGTAGCATCAACATTAGCATTAAAAATAATGACTTGGGCTACCTCAAGCCACTGCTCTAAAGCAAAGACTTCTTTAAGAAAAGATTACCTACTAGTACATAAGCCATTAACTGTATTCATCTTTTAAGGTTTCTCTCTGTACTACAAATGTTAGAAAAATACTTGAGAACTCAAGACTTTCTTGGAATTTTTTGATCCAGAAAGGTTTAGAAAAATATCAAATAGAAGCTAATTCATCATAAGAGATATTTATATTTGCACCTGTTCCTATAGCTACTGAAATCAAGATTGCTGTTCAATTAATGTTTGACAGTTTTTACTACTAAAAGGACAAGAGTATCAAGATTAGAAAATTATTTCTTGTTCTCAATCTAAGATATCCTGAAGGTGGCTATTTTTTTAGCTTGTTCTCAGATCCCAACTCTACTTGTCAGAATTCACACCGTAACTACTTCAGATATTACTAAAGTATCTAACATTATGTATACTAAACTTCTCTGTGCCTTGTCTTACCACTCTAAAATTAGTATCTTGTAATAATTACCAATCTTCTTTCAAAGAATTATTAAGAAGGTTAATTAATTAACGCTTCTAGCACTCCTGAGATTCTCAGATGAAATAGCAATACAGGTAAGAAGGGCTTTGGAGAAACTTTGAATTCACTGTCATAATCACAATTAAATCAAGGAGAAATTTTATATTGTTATTCTGAGATCCTCTTTTCTTCAGTTTATTATTTTATTTTTTCCTACAAGTTGCCATTTGCTGCAAAGTATCTCAACAGATTTGAAGTTCCATATTATAACTTGCTTTAGAAAAACATGTAAATTGCACCCATCACACATTAATCAATTCTGTCTAGGTAACATTGGTGAGGTTAGATCATGTTTTTGTAATCATCCCTGTGCAAAGAGATGGACTGAGTACCTTTCATCTCTTTCATTCCTGGAAGTAGCCACATTAGACCAAAAAAAGATGCATAGCAGCATAATTGTTCCTTAACTCCTGACATCAACCAGATACCTCATTAGAATCTGTTCACTGGGAACAGCAACTCAAAACAACATACGTTAAATCTACCCTGATCTTCCCACCACTGTAGTTATGTACTTTGACATCCAGCCCCTAGTTTCTCCTGTCAATCATTTTGAATTAACAACAACAGAGTAAGAAATTATTTTATAAAATATAATCTAGACAGTTAAAAAAAAATATCAAGAGTATGTGGGAAAAGGAAAAGGAGAAATTCAACTCTCCAATATTGTGTATATCAAACATATGCTGGTTTCCTTCTGGCAGTTTTCAGTAGAAAGATAGACTTTTCATTTACTTAGAGTTATTAACTGAATGTTCCTGAGAGACATCCATTTAGTGTCTGTAACAACTATCTAATAAGAAATCTTATAAAGTACAGTAAGATAAATAATTTTCAGAATCACATTCAGAATTTAAGATCATGACATTTGATTCATCAGAGATTACAGACTGTTATTAAAAATAGATGGTCTTGTTTTAATTTTCTGAATACCTGATTATTAGCTAATAAGCTTAAATAGCTTAATGTTCTGACATTAATTTAAAAACAAGATATTACCTTTAAAAAAAAGTTCCTTTTATTATTTAAGCATGCTTTAGCCACATTAATATATTTCACTGCCACACAACAGAACTATATTTTCCCCTGTGTGTAAGTACATATGAGTTCATGTACTACCTGTTTTAATTTGTCATCTGACATGGAAATACAGACCAATTAGATATACTGGTGGCTTCCACCACTTACAGAGCTTCGTGAGCAGCACCACTACGAACCCCATGCCACCACTGCAAGAGCACCATGCAGTCCAGCCTCGGACAACCCAAGGGAGAAAAAGGAGATATAAGCCACTGGCAAAACAGAAATGTCTCTGCAGCTGCTTTAAAAAATTTCATTTTTCCACCAAATGTTTTTAGTTGAAAACTTTCTTTGTGTTTCAGCCAGCTGTGAAACTCACACACACAAAGCCACTTTCTGAACTGTTCTACTGAGAAAAAAAATTAGTGAAAGCATTGTTTCTGGCTTCCACTTTGTGTGGATATTTATACCTCTGGAAGTTAGTACATACTAATATGCCTGAGGAAGTTTTTCCCTTTAGTACTTTAAGTTTACCATACGTAGACCTTCATCTGTTCCTTGCTAATTCATTCCATTTGAAATAAAGTACTTGGAGATTCCCTCACGGCCCCTTCATTTTGACCCCTTTAAGTTGCTGCAGCAAAAAAGTGTTATGTTTTTAGCTTCAGTAGCCAGTGGCAAAAGCTTAACACATTAAACAGATGGAACTATAAGCAAAAATGAAGAGAAATAAAAAGAATCTTAATAAATGTTTTTATTCTCTTGGGGGGTGGGGGGGGCTGACTCATAATATTGGAATGACTGAGGCCAGTAATAATAGTAAAATATTTCATTTTCACTCTATTTATAAGACCGGAAAATTTTCAGTTCGTCCTACCAGATCAGAGCTGTTTGGTACAAGTTACTACTGTTCTGCACTTAAATACATGCGATTTCTGAAGAACTGTTAGCATAGTAGTACAAAAACTGCTTAAAGCACTTGACAGATGTTAGAAATAAAATTATATATCTAATTATATATGCTTCAGATACATAAATAATTTTTATATCTTGCTTAAGATATATAGAATTTTTATATATTATTATAGTAATACATATCTATGTTATACATATAGATATATTGTATGTTCATATTAAAGTATCATATCTATTTGTATCTATTTAAGGGGAAGTTACCATAATCTGATCCATAACCTTTAAGAGTATCTTGGATTCCATCTAAATGTATAGAAAATAACTAAAGACTGTATCACTGTTATGTAAATGTCATAGTTATGGTGAAAATATAGGAACACAAACATTCACCTCCACAACACTGATATAGAAGGTTTAGGGCAACTTAATAGAGCCTTTCAATACCTGCAACAAGGTTCCTGGGAAGATAAAAGCTTTTTACAGAGGTGCCTGGCAGGAGGATGAGAAACAATAGACATGAATTAAAATAGGAGATTCTGACATGACATTAGGAAAACAGTTTTTGACAGTGACAGGATGCTGAAGCAGTGAAACAGGTTTGCCCAGGTAGCCCAAGAAGTCTCCGCATTTGAAGGTTTTCAAAACCCTGAGAAACCTACTTTGAACTCAGTGCAGACTCTGCTCTGAGAAGTGGGTTGGACTGGATCCTGGGTCCCATCCAATTTGCATGAGTCTGTGAATCTATGACATGTCTGTGTAAAAGCTGAAAGTATAATTACTTACACATAGATTCTGAAGCATTCCAGACGCTGGACTTTTAAATTTTTTTCCCCTATAATTCCGATTTTTGAAATGAGAAAGAAATCCCAAGGATATAAGAGAAATGTAAAATCTCTGGCTGCTTTGGAAGAGAACTGGCAGATGATCACAATCATGTCATTGCGACAGAGTTTCTACTTGACTCCTGCGCTGTGGTCAATTCCCATAAACACATTCTCAATACAATCCGCCACCACCCAAAAGAAGTGGGTTAAGTTTGGACAGTGCCGAAGACCACGCTGAGATTCACAGTTTCAGTTCAGAAGTGGTGGGTAAGAAACAGTATATGCCAGGCCTCCATGCAGTTGTTTACATCTCTGAGCATTCAGACCTTCCACATCACTTTGTATTTATTTTAACTACCTGTTTGACATAGTTGACCTACCTGAATAACTTATTTCTCAAGCCAAACACAATACTGAAGCATAAAGTTTTAATGAAAAACAAAAGCTCCAGAGATACTCAAATTAATAGAGTCTTTAATTACAGGTCATAAAGAGAACCTCCTCCTCTTAAGCAAGGGGGGGCCTTGCTTTGCCAGTAACTGCTGAAACACATTCCTTAAGCCTGGGAGATCCTTCAGCAAAGCTAAGTGTACTGCCAATTTCAAGTTGCTTTTTCACTGCCAAGAGTGTTCCTAATACAAAGCTATGATGAATGAAAACCCAGTTACTCTCACCACAGTTTCTGGTGCCTGGTGATTCGTACCTCTGGTAGTGTACATGCAAAATTATGGCTGTGAGCAACCCACAGGTAACAGCTACAGGCTTCACACCTCAGCTGTAGATTTGGAGTGGCCTGGGAACTAGTTGATACTTTTCTATTCTCAGATGATTCATCTCCTTTTACAGATATTAAATTATGTGGTGTAATTACTAAAAAGTCTTTCACCATCTTCTTGCTCAGAGATGAGTATTCAAATCATCTGGGATTAGGCTATAATTAATTATGAACAGCATTCCTTACAAGCACATCCACTTTTATGAACAAACCTAATTTTTGCAATAGCTTTTGCTCCTCACAGTTATTTGACTTATGGTTGGGCTAAACAAGCTTCAGTCAGTGGTCCCCTTCCATCACTGCACAAGTGGGTCACTGCAACATGTTAGAAACTAGGCTGCAATCTGCATTATTCCTAGACACAAGAAACACTGAAGATGTCAGAGTTCTCCTGTAATTGGGCATGGCATAAGCCTCAGGCTTCTGCTATGTTGTTCTTACAAAGGACAATATAATGCTACAGTCTTGAATAGTAGTGTCTAGGATTATCTTCAAACTATGTTTAAGAAAAATAATAGCTAAAATGCTTCAGAGGGGATTTAAACCATCACTGATTTTTTTTGCAAGATGGAAAACATACAGATTTATTGTATAGCTTTATATAGTTTAAAAATGCTTCTGTTAAGTAGATCTTAGGACTTATGTCTGTGAGGACATGCAGTATCTCAGAAGCAGGAATACATATATATTCACTGAAGCAGAAAGCAAGATTGTTTACATAACTCCCCCCCCCCAAAAAAAAAAAGAAAAAAACAAACAGAAGACTTGCTTTCACTCAGAGAGTCATACAGCTGCAGAGATTGTGCTTTTGCAGAAATTGGGGGGGGGGGGGCGGGAATTAAAAGCAGGGCTGTTGGGGTTTTTTCCCCCCCAATACTCCTAAATTTTTGTCTCGTCCTGCCCCCTGGTGGGAGCACAGGCCACGGGTCTGTTGATTTCACAAAGGCATGTTTGTACAATGTAACCCCAAATCACACTGCATTTCTTATATAGCTATTTCTGAAAAAGAATGTATATAACTCAACATAGGAAGGATTTAATTAAATACTAGGGAAATAAAATATCATTATTTAATAAAAGGTTGTGTGTTGATTTATCTAAAAATTAACACAGCACCTGCAGAATTTTTACAACATTGCAATAAATATCCTTTCTAATATAGATAGATATTTCATAGTCACAATTAAATGAGCATGTATACTAAAATATGAATGTAAGCATACAACGTTCATTATTCAATACCTCAAGAAATACCATCATCTATAGCCTGATAGAAAATTTGTTCATTTACAGATTACATAAATTCTAGAAGGATCAACAAAGATGATAGCATAGACCTGCTGTGGGTTATAGCTTGGTAGTTGAAAAGGTACTTTAGATCTAACAGGTAGAAAGTACAAAAGCACAATCAAAAGCCTTAAAAATGTTAACACTTGTCATCCATTTAACCGCTGCAATTCTGCTCTCACTGAATGATTTTCTCCAAGAGTTACAAAATAAGATACTACCAGCACAGATAAATACTAATTTTAACCTCTTCAGCACATTCAGCCATGTTTAGATTATTTTTGACTCATCTGTATTGCAACCTCAATTCCTTCATCCTATTTTACCTCAAAATACTCTGTATGCTCATGAACTCCCTCAGGCAGCAAGGTCATCACCAGGCACTTCAGCTTTCTCTTGCCCTGAACTCTGGGTGCTGTAGACTCTAATGGCTGCAGGCAGTAAATTCTGCTCTTGTCTACACTAGAGCTGTAGTGGAGGTGGGAAAAATCATTCAGCCCCACTCAGGTTTGACATGGAAAACACCAGCAGTGCAGTCTCTGAACCCACTAGAGTCACTGAGGCAACAATATTTACAAGGGCTCACCGTTGCACCAATAATGGCAAGACTAGGACGTGACACTGGAGTACACTCACCTCCCCACACTCCAGGAATCACCACAGGCCTCTTGATAAACCAGAACAGTCTCAGCAGCCAGAACCATGCCCACCTCGCTTTCTTCAGGTACAGCTGCCTTTATCATCCATCTTAAAAAACAAATGGGTTCTTATACCTTTCCTCAGTTTCCTGCCACAGAGAGCAAGAGTTACTTTTTAATGTAATTTAGTATATATATGCAAGCTGATAAAAAAGCTCAATCCTGTTCTCATCCAGACAATAAAAATCAGAAGTAGAGGCATACATAAGAACAAAACACTAAAATATCAGAAAATACCAGAAACCAGAGGAGAGGCTTTATGATTTCTGTATACATTGTGGCCTGGATTCTCAGCTAGTACAGAACAGTGTAATTTCCACTGCCCTCAACTTAACTGCTTTGCACTCACCAAGAATCCAACCATGTGTGACAGCTCTGGGCAAAGGAAGATTAGATATCTTATTGCAGTTACATAACAATTTGCCTAAGTTGTGAATTTACAAGTTGCAATCAGACTGGTCTATCCTGAAGAGGCATGTGAAAATGCCCCAGGCTACGTGACACAGAATTACAGTGTCCCTGACTGATCAAAAACCTGGTAAGAAAGGGTAGGTTGCAGATGAAGACGAACTGCCAGCTCCAGACTAAAACCAGAATGTTTTGAGAAAAATTTCTTATGACTGTGTATTATCACAGGACAACCTTTTCTCTATTTATCCACCCAACCCAGACTAATTTGTGCTCAGGCCTTATATGTCTTGATGAACCCCAGGTACTGAGGTACATAGGAT
Organism: Grus americana; assembly: GCF_028858705.1. Taxonomy (NCBI): domain Eukaryota; kingdom Metazoa; phylum Chordata; class Aves; order Gruiformes; family Gruidae; genus Grus; species Grus americana. The sequence goes on along the minus strand of NC_072859.1, from coordinate 15,346,458 downwards.
TGTGTTTTCAGGGCCATTTCATGGCTTATTTTAATAATGCTCTAACCACACAATTAAAACCTGATGAGATCTCAGTTTGTTTAAGTTCAATTTAATTGCCAAGGGTACAAGTAGGTGCTATAAAGTCTAATTAAAAAAGAGAGCTCCCACTCTATGTTGAAACACAGAAAGAATTCTGGTTCATCTCCAGTGACTGTAATTGATTTAGTCCCAGATTTATACAAATTTATATTCTAAATAATTTATATGAGGACCTGATTCTGCAATCCCTGTTGTGTCAAACAGGATATACTCAGATAAATAACAACATGGATTTTAATATTCTAACTGCACACAGGAACTAAGTAAATAAATAAGCAGAAAGCTTTGCAAGGTGAGAAAGTATCTTATTTTTTGTGGTACTGTGTTGGGTTTGCGTGGCAAGGTTTTGGTAGCGGGGGGGCTACAGGGGTGGCTTCTGTGAGAAGCTGCTAGAAGCTGCCCCTGTGTCTGATAGAGCCAATGCCAGCCGGTTCCAAGATGGATCCGCTGCTGGCCAAGGCCAAGCCAATCAGTGCCTCTGTGATAACATATTTAAGAAGAAGAAAAAAACAGTTGAGAGCTTTTGCAGCCGGAGAGAGGAGTGAGAAGATGTAAGAAACTCTGCAGACACCAAGGTCAGTGCAGATGGAGGGGGAGGAGGAGCTCCAGGCGCCGGAGCAGAGATCCCCCTGCAGCCCGTGGTGAAGGCCATGGTGAAGCAGGCTGTCCCCCTGCAGCCCATGGAGGAAGGATGAGGGGGTGTAGAGATTCCACCTGCAGCCCGTGGAGGACCCCACGCCGGAGCAGGTGGAGGCACCTGAAGGAGGCTGCGGCCCGTGGGAAGCCCACGCTGGAGCAAGCTCCTGGCAGGACCTGTGGACCTGTGGAGAGAGGAGCCCACGGCAGAGCAGGTTTGCTGGCAGGACTTGTGACCCCGTGGGGGACCCACGCTGGAGCAGTTTGCTCCTGAAGGTCTGCACCCCGTGGGAGAGACTCACGTTGGAGCAGTTTGTGAAGGACTGTCTCCCGTGAGAGGGACTCCATGCTGGAGCAGAGGAATGATTAAGAGGAGTCCTCCCCCTGAGGAGGAAGAAGCGGCAGAAACACCGTGTGATGAACTGACCGTAACCCACATTCCCCGTCCCCCTGTGCTGCTGAGCGGGGAGGAGGTTGAAGCCAGGAGTGAAGTTGAGCCTGGGAAGGTGGGAGGGGTGGGGGGAGGTGTTTTAAGAGTTGATTTTATTTTCTCATTCCTCTACTCTGTTTTGCCTAGTAATAAATCAGATGAATTCCCTCTCTAAGTTCGGTCTGTTTTGCTCATGACAACAATTAGTGAGTGATCTCTCCCTGTCCTTATTTCGACCTACAAGCATTTCGTTATGCCTTTTCTCCCCTGTTTAGTGAATGAGGGGAGTGAGAGAGCGGCTCTGGTGGGCACCTGGCCTCCAGCCAGGGTCAACCCACCACAGGTACTTTGGTTTATAAAATACTACCATGCTTAAAGTTGTTTGATTGGGCCATCCAGCCCATAAAGCAGTTTTCTTGACATGCTCAGGAAGAGGCAGATAGCCAAACCCTGCCCACTTATGGACAGCCTGTGAGTCAGGGGAATCTTCCTGAAGCAAGCTAGCGATAGCACAGCTCTGCTCCACCTCTGGGCCACAGAAAGGACCCCTCAGGGATCAGCCTCAGTGTTCAGTTCTGCAGAAGCTACAGAATGGAAGAAATTCCCACCTAGCAAGCTATGGAGCTTTCAAGACCTTTTTGTGTAACACCTCTCCTTTTACCTGCTGTGATGCTCCAAAGTTTTTGCCCCAAAGCCCAGACAGAGTTGGAGCCAACAAAGGGAGGTGGCAAAGGCTTGGAACATAGCTCCCAGGCATGCTGCTTCACATCTTGGGGCTGCTGACCAGAAGAACTGACTTCTTTCATCAAACTAAAAGATACATCTAGAAAAAAAAAAAAAAAAAGAGAAAAGTTTTCAAGACACATGGTCCTTAATGGCTTTTCTGTTCCCAAATCCCTTTTTTTCCAACCCACTGGTATAATACAAGGTATCACCTCTGTATATCCATCTTGCATACTCACCAAGCACTTAAAGCTATCCGAATAAAAGAAAACCTCTGACATTAGAAAACAGATAATTGCCTTAACAGATAGGACTGGTTGGTATATGTGTCTTGGCTCTGGTTAGTTTTTGCTGTGAACCTCTTTGATGGTCCTCCGTCATCTAAGCAGAGTGCAACAAATTCCTTGCAAAACTTTTATCTGTTCCCTTTCACTAATATCACACAGAGTAGTTTCTATAGCCTCACAAACTCTTTTCTCAACCCATAATGGGGAAGAAGGAAGTAAACCTCAAGTAGAAATATATTTCAGTAATCTTGTAAGAAGTGTGAGGAATTCTACAGAATAAGAGATTACTTCTATATAATCACCAAATGGCTTCCATACAACCATTAACTGTCTGACCATTTTCTACAGAAAGATGTGCTGCTTGGCAGTCCCAAGTCTTCCCACTGTAAGACCGTTAGAGGACTTGCTCTTTTTGCCCAGGGTGCAGCCAGCATAGGTTACCTGACCTCCCAGACAAGGTTTTAAGCTGCTTAAAGGAAAGCAGCGAAACATGTCACAAACACAAAAAAAATTCCCGCATTTCCTGGCAGTGTTAAATACAGCAGAAACCATCAATATGCGTCTGTGTATGCGTGTACAAGAGCGTACCAGTTATCTGGACAAATAACAGAAAAACAAATTTCAGCTGTGCAACTTTTAAAAATCCATTTGAGCTCACACTCTGTAAGGCTGCATGAGACATGTACTACACAAGGTATATTGCAAATATTTTTTTTCACTATAAAAAGAAACAAACTGTAGCTAATTATCACACTGCCTCTGGAAAAGAAAACAGAATAAGGGGAGGCTGAGGGCCATCTGTACTTGGCCCAGTGACCAGAAACTGTAACTAAGGAACCTACCTTGCTTCTAGCACAGGCTTCTGATTTGCTTTTTCATTGCAAACTGTGGTCTATGGCTGGGCTCTGGCTCTCTGCAGCCTCACTGGCAGTGTAATTCACCTTCTGAAAAAACTCCCTGCAGAGAGTTTGTTCCAATACCTAGGGGGGAGGGTCAGGTTTTCCATCTCTTCAGTCTTCAGTCAAGGACTTTACGCATTATAGCCAAAAAGTGAATGACCCAGTTAGCGAATTAAATATTAGTCCTTGCATATTTTCTGTCTCCTAAGCAATTATTTTTCTCTTTTTTTCTTGTTTCAGAAGATCTAAAATACAAACACACATATGGAAAGATATGTGCTCTCCCCTACCTGAGATTTTTTTTTTTCCATGGTTTGTAACCAGCAAACACTAGAGACACATTGGTATCATTTCATTGGAGAGAAGCGAGGGAACCTGTTGGTTTGTGTTAGGGAGCTCTCATCCCATTCACATCATGGATCTCTGCTCTGGTGCCTGGAGCGCCTCCTCCTCCCCATCCCTCCTCAACCTTGGGGGTCACAGGGCTGTTTCTCACACTTTTTTCCTCACTCCTCACCATCTTTGTGGCATTTTGCCCTTTCATAAATACGCTTTCACGGACATCCCACACCAGCTTGGCTGAGGGGCTCAGCTGTGCCCTGCTGTGGGGCTGGTGGAACCGGCTGGAACCGGCTGGAACCTGCTGTGCCTGGCATGAGGCAGCCCCAGCCTCCCCTCACAGAGGCCACCCTGCAGCACCCCACTGCCAGCACCTCACCACAGAAACCCAGCACAAAGAAATCCAATAAAGAGAAAATTCAGGATATTTTCTGGCATCCAATGAAATGAAACTCGCACAGCTCTAAGAATGACAACAGTTTGCTGTTTTTCCGTGATGAAAAGTGCTGGTTTTCCTCACTCACAGAAGGGACTTCTTTTTAGCAGTTGTCTGAAATTTGTGTGATACCTTACAGTCCAAGCAAGTTGAAATTGAGTTCTCCTTAGTGAAATGAGGCATTGCAATCTTCCACTCACATCCATAATCACATCCATGCCTGGTTAACTATTTGAGCTGGTCAAAATTATGATGAAAGAAATATACCATCAGCTAAAAAGCGCTTGCATGAGAGAACTGAATGGATTTTCAGAAAAACACAGCTATTCCCAAGAGGCAGCTGTATTGCCTGTTAGCAGCTAAAGGTGCACTGAAATTTCCAACCCGCTTTTCCTAAAACATAGTTTTTACCCCAAGAGAGACTGCAAACTGTTGGCTTTTTGTCTTAATTCAGGATTAAAAAAATTCTTTCAAGAAAAAAAAAAAACCACTTGAATATTTTCCTGGAGGAATATTCCATTTCCCAACTGCCTTCCTAACTCCTTCAAGCAGCCTCTCTTTACAAAAGCACTTTTATCAAAGCTCTTCCAATAGGGAATATTTTATGAAATAATTTTGAGAGAGATGTTCATCACCAAAAAGATGCAAAGACACATCTTAGCTTCTCCCAATGAATAATGTAATTCTCCCCCTCAGATCAGCCACACAAAAAGGTACTTCAGAGCAGCAAATAAGATGGCCGCCTCTGTCCTCTGCTTTCCCAGCACACACTGCTGGGAAAACGCTCACTGCTCACCTCACAAAGTGCAGGTTGTTAGCAGGACAGTAAAGGGTAAGTACATATGCAAGCATGAGTCTAATCTATTTCTTATCTATCTATTAATAAGCTAAAAAAAACCAGCTTGGAATTAATTGTTGGAGACACTCAGTACACCAAGAGAAAAAAAAAAAGGCAACCTCAGATCAAATTTTCTTCTAGAAGGTGCTATATAGAAACAGAATCTTCCTTTTGTGCACTTACTTCTTAATCTTTGATAAATTTTAATATGGTTAGCACATAAGGTCTCCAAAGTGTCATTAAATCCTCTAATTTTATACTTAGGAGTCCATAGAATTTCTTAAAAACCAACAACCACCTATTTTTTTACTTAAAGCAATGGAAAGTCCATCACCCCTTTCCCCATTCCTTCCAGTCATTAATACATCTGACTTACAAAAGTTTCATCTGAAACACTATAGGCCGAAACTGATAAAATCATGTGAGGCACCTTCTTTACTGCAGCAGGATTACAAATAGGAATGGTCCTCCTAACATGGCTGCAGAAATGCAGTCTAGCTTCTTACTGCTCAGGAAGAGAGAAGTGGACACATCTGCCTGGGCAGACGTGACTGTTTTAAGAGATCGTGTTTTAGAAATCACACTGATGGCATGTGTCCTCAGAGCTGTCAGTAAGCCCACTTCCCTTTTCCTACCTTCACCATAGGTACCATGATTATTGGTTTTATCTTCCTACCAGGACAGGAAGTCTCTTCTGCTGCTGCTTAGTACCATTGTCAGTAGATTTCCACAAGTTATATTGTGTGAAAATCTGGACCTTCATTAAAGTAATGAAGTAACTTCTATACCTGCATTCAGTTATAAAAAAATACATCTATCACCTAGGAGTGATATTATTATTCCTTCATTCCTGTGACTTCTCCAAGAAGAAGAAAAAAAAAGTTATTTGTACTACAGTAGTGATTATATCCCCCTAACAGTGTCTGTCTGTGCTAGGCACAGTAAATGCATGAAACAATAAAGTGACTTCCTGCCTCAGAGAGGTTACAATTTAAGCATACGTGACAACAGATGGAGAAAACCCTGGAGTATTAATATTGCATGCACCAGAAGGGATTATTCTCACCATGCATGAATTAGACTGTACATTGTTGCTACTTGTACCAAAAGTCCTTGGTCCAATACCACATCTTGCAGGACTGGAGGTGGAATTAGATTTTTTTTTTCCAAAGTCTGCAGATTGAGTGCTCCCTCCCACACATTTCATTATACTGCTGTCAGAGTTCATTCTCACTGGCATTGTCATTTTTATTTTGAAAATGTTTTCTGATTGCAAGAGGCTGCAATGGAAAGAATCACTGACAAAAATTTGGCGTGCTTTTCTGTAAGCAGTTGAAGGAAACTGCATTGCAGGCATGACAATCAGTATATCCTACGTGTAAGATTACTTGTTTCCCTCATCTAAAAGCAACACAAAACATAGCTGCACCAACAGTCATCTATTTTCGTATCAGTGCACGGGTGGTCAGCAACAGGGGAAAGAGACAACTTAGTAAAATCTAGCATGTTGTGCTTGAATATGCAGGGTCTGGAGCAGTTCTTCAGCAAGCTACTGACCTGAAAATCCAGATGGTTTGTAAGCAGTGCCCTTACAAGTGATTGTCACTCTGACTAAGCCAATTTAAAATCTGTTATGCTTGTCTCTACTGACAACAGCTTTTGGCATCTCTCAAACACATTGTAGAGTGGTTTTCATTTTTGAGAAGCTTTGTTTCTTCTTCTTATGCCCAACACATTTGAACTACCACGGAAGGACTAATCAACCAAAAGAATACTGTGTCATAGGCTGTGTGTGGACCAGATGTGCTTCTGTTGATGTTGCCGAGAGATTTCTCCCAGCAGATTTGAACTGGGAACATGAAGAGGCCATATGGTAGTAAAGATAATTTACATAGCATCTTTTATCACCAAATATCACAAAGCACCTTGCAAATCACCTACTGTACAGGAAGAATTTCACTCAGAACTGAAATGCAAATACCTTTGGGGTAAGACTTGGCAAATACATAATAGCACACAATAATGCTATGAAACAACTTGTAACTAGTTGTGAAGAATAAAGTCATAATAAACTGAAGTCATGAGAGGAACACAGGCAGACAAATTATAGTTACAAATCAGTTGCAATCTGCTCAGTTTCACTCTATATGTGAAGCAATAATTTATTACAACTAGTTTCTTCCTTTTGATAAATACAACTCTGTTAAAATGCTCTGCAAATATAGACATTGAAAACAGAACACGACTAAGTGGCTAACATGTTATTTTTGCAGACTTACTCTGCATATGTACAGTAAATGTGTATACATCATCTTAACATCAATGTCCCCAAAGGTAATGTGGCCAAGAATATATACTTTTATATTTGTTATTAGGAGGTAGTGTGGGAGGCTCTGGACAGTTTGATGCTGTCACACATATCACTATGAAATTAGAATAATCAAGAAAAAGCAGTTGTTTCAAACACAATAAAATTTTCTTTCTATCCATCTTGGGAAAAACGAATGGTAGGAGAAAGAACATGCAATAGAGTGCAATATGCAGAATCAGCAAAAAAAGTCAGTATTTAATTTTCAACTGAAGCAACATAAAATTGCTGTAGTGAGGTTTATTACTTGAAAATGTTACCTCCTTTGGTTACCATTCGACCACTTCCAGACTGACACCTTGTTTCAGCACAGAATCTGTCCTATCTCCTGTAGATGTATTCATATTATGTTTATGTGCTGTAAGAAGGAAACTCTAAATGCTGCTCAACAAATCAAATTAATATTATGTAGACATACAACATAATTTATGATGTCTATTTACAGAGCTCCCAGAAGAACTTAAGTGCAGTGAATGATCTTGTAGTAAAATGAAACTGGAAATGTAGTTTTTATTTAAAGATATTTTTGAGATGAGGATTTTCAAAGACCTCAGGAAGTTCAGCTGCCAGCTCCTACCTTTTGAATTTATCTTTCTAAGAACTGCTCTCCACCCACAGTAATCCAGGCCTGGTCACACAAAGTCACAGCAGTCTTAGTATCACATTTAACCTCATCACAAAGCCACAGTGGTCCTTCCTATTCCAGAAAAGATAAAGATGTAAAGACAATGTTAGTGATTCTATAGTAAATGACCAGCAGGTCTTGTCCTCACTCCAGCATTGCAACCTTTTGTAACCAAGAGCCAACATTTTCAGCACAGCCATGTGACATCTGCAAAACTTTTGTGTATTAAATTAGCTGCCAATTAGGAGCAAAGTGTTTTCTTGGAGCTGTTCAAACCCTTAAAATTGATTGCGACAAGATACAGTGTCAGGACATTCCTGTTCACTCCAAAGGAATAGCAGCAGAGACTCTACAGCAGACATACCAATACGGGGCTGTCTTGAAAATTATGGGTTAGAAAAGACACCAAAGATTTCATGAATAGAAACGCAGATCTCCGAGGGGGAGCAGCACAGCCATGTACCGAGGTTCTGTCTACTTACCCCTGACATGCACCTCATTAGCATTCCTGGAAAATGTGCACTAGCAGTGTCACTCCACAATTATGATGCCCATTTTCATGGTCATGTTTTGTTCAACCTCCTGATGGTAGTACTTACAATCAGAGGTGCAGAATAGCATGAATGCAGTGCACTCAACTCCCAGGAGCAATTTTCTTTTTTTATTTTTAAAGTAAGAGTCATATGCACTAAAAGGCTGCAGAAAGACTATTATTAAACTACCTTTAAATATGTTTAATGGCACCACATGCTGACTCAGAAATTTGTTTCCTTCAAGCCTATACAAAGTAGAGGGCCTAATTGTGAATGCTTTATTACTGTGTTGATAAGTGTACCATATTATTCATTCCTTTTCAGAAAAAATCATACAGGCCCTTTTTAATACAATGTTTTAAAGATAAAATTCCAATATATCTATCTGGAAGAACAATCTTACCTTCTGAAGTAAAAATAACAACAACAGCACTTACTGTACTTTAGATCTTCAAAGTGCAGTATGGATATTAAGCAATTTCTCCCTACTGGCAAGGATTTTAGTTTGCATTGGGCAGTAAGTAGCAGCAGGTATCTCACTTCTCCTCCCATTAAGGTATTTTCTCCTTCCTGTTCTATTGCACACGTGCTAGATGAGGGCTTTGCTTCTCTGTCCATGGGAATTCCAGACATCCCTTACTGGTGCTACTGAATGGCTTGAATTTGCTTTTACCAGCCAGAGGAACCTGTCAGACATCTATTGTTTCTAAGATCTCTCAGGAATGGAAGAGATTCAACTGTCTTCTGGGGCCTGCTCTCTTGCCATAACACTGAGCTGCCCTGGGTAGGTTTCACTAGGAAATATCACCTTTTTTTCTAGCTCTTATTTGCTATCACAATTAGTGGAACCAGAATAAGCCAGAATCTCATCTTTTGCAAGCGCTGGGGTAGAAACTCACAATGAGCATAGTGCCAGGGATGGTGCTTACACAAATACAAGAATAAAAGACAAGAATGTTGTCCTTAATTTTTCCAAAGTAGCCCAGTGAAGCAGGGCTTGACAATTCCTGCTGTTTATAGGAGACTACCTCCTTTTCAGGTGGCAGAAAGTACAGGCAAAAGAGTCAGTTCTGCTCTATAAACTAGGGCCAACTGTACAGTAACTGAAATTTGTAGAGCCAGACTCTGTCACAGCAGCAATGAGAGTCTGCCATTCCAGAAAACAGTTAAACTTAAAATATATGGCACTCCCATCCCACCCCGAAACTCAGAAGCTGGTATAGTCCCAATTCCTCTTTGCAGCATCTCTTCTTTCTGTAAGTGTTCAGTAAAGTACCTAAGTTCTCTAAATTTCGAACTAAACCTCAAGGATATTGAGGAGTCTGCAGATGTAACGAGCATTAATTCAGTAGTCGCTGTTGGCAGAAGAGCATTCGATGTTCAAGTGCATTACAGCCATTTATCTTTTGCTTATCCAGGAAACTATTTCTATAAGCTTGTAAAGATAAAATTGTCAATAAACATTAAAATAAAACCATTGGAACAGCTTGACAATTCCACTTCCAAGTGGTGCCAGCAGAGAGGTACAGCATATCCACATCACTGTGAATGCAGCGTGACCTTGTGTTGCTTCACCGTCTTCCCTTCCTATCTCCTAATGGCACGCCATGAAAGTGCTCTGCCACATGCTTGCTTCCCCCAGGACTGCATGGCTACCTCTGCAGAAGCAATTCTGAAGGGCTGTGTTAAAATCCAACTCCCTGCTTTAATGACCAATACAAACCAGCAGATCTAGAGAAAATAGCCCCTGCACAGAGATCATCTTGTCCTTTCCCAATACTAGTAAACAGTGCTCCAGGAAGACACAGGTTGGTATTTTACCACAAAGGCAGCAGTTCTCTATCACACAACAAAAAAAGACAGTAGTTTCTTAGGTGACCAAGTCAATCATCTTTGATTCAGACATCAGTTGTTAAGCTTTTCTCTTGAAAAGCTAACATGCATATGGCTCATATTTTCCATTATATCCAGAGCTGTATTCTGAATTCTGTCTTGGAGACTGCAGTAGCTACAGATTAGGTTTTGATCACAAGAATTAGGAAGGTATTATTTGTAGAGGGTAGGACTTGCTAGAAGAATTTATACAGCTGAGGAAAAAAATACAAGATTTCTGGGTCAGAAAGGATGAACCAGAATTGTTTTTCTCTGACACCACACAGAAAAATTTCTGCGCTGATTTATTGCATAGCTTATGAAAGATCAACACATGTACAGAGAACAAAATCATTGTTTTCTTCTTCCGTAAACCTATATTTCAAAAGCCACTGCTGAAGTGGAGGATGAGACGGAAAGGTTGAACTCTGACTCAGTTTTCAAAGGCAGGTCTTTTGCTACTTACCCAGGAATTTTCTGTGTCTTCTGTTGCATTCTATGCTGCCATCACCTGGCTCTTTTCATAAAATCCGGCATTTTCTAAATCTCAGTTGTCTCCAGGCCTAAGTTTTTCTCTGGGTAGGAAGCTTCAATGCTTTTTGTGAAGATATTTCACAGTAAGGATTTGCTTTTGTCCAGGCAGCAAGCCTCTCTCTCCAGCCACCATACTCCCAGAATATTTACCCAGCCTCTTGGCCAGGTATCCAGCTCCCTTTGCCTAACTGAGCACTCAAGATAGAGCGAGGGTGTTAATTTATGTGTCTTTTCATACTCAGACCTACTATTCTGATTCCAACCCTCCTCAGTCATATCCACCAGAGATTTCTTGATAGCAAGCCATTTACTTTTAGCATGCCAGCCACCAGGGTCCCGACTATGTCCTCCTAACAAGGGAATGAAGACATCTGGTCATGGAAAATACCTTTCCTCCTACAGTAAATGGGTATTACCAACTCCTGCAGTGATTAACTTAAATATAAACAGGTTGTTTACCTACTCTGAGGCAAATACAGTTTTCTGCCTGACAGGGCAATGATAAAAGGTGAGAGAATCTTTCCAATCATCTTACACTGATCCAAGGCCACACTGCTTCCAAGAGATCACAACCTTCACCTCCTTCCCATTTGACTGGCAACCAGAATACAGTATAAAGATTCAGAAATGTTGATCTGGCTTGAAGTCATGGTTTCAATGGCTGATAAAACTCTCAGGGAACCATGAAAGCACTGACACTAATGCAGATATGAGGAGAACAATACATACAATAAACATTGCTTCATCTTTAGATTGCAGCACACCACTCTGGGTCCTCCCAGAAGTCCTTCTTCTTTTAGCATTTCCAATGCTTGACTTTTTGTCTCTGTTCTTCTCCAGAGCCCTCTAGTCTCTACCCATGCCAGACAAAAGTCTGCTTAGCAAAACATGCTCAGTTGCTTTGTCTTCCTGCCAAAGGATTCACCCAACCTGTTATGTAGGTAACAAGAACAAGAAAGCAACGTTGCCTGCCTCTCTGCTGTCCAGCCACACCCTGGTTCCCAGCATAGAACAGAAAGACACTACATTGAACGTTTCTGTTGTGCATGAACTGCAAACAAGCGAACACAGCAGATACCCTCTATCACACAGCACATCAATTAATGTGTGCAGTTCTTGACAGGACACTAATCGATCACCATAGGGAGACAACGGCATGGGGTTACTGGGAGATATTCCAATACGTTTCCTTCATTCTTTTTCCTGAACAATTGCCCAGGAGAGGTAGGTTGGATAAGGCTCTGCTAGAGCTTGGGAAGCACATTTTTCAGAATATGGGGATTACCACATGCAAAGGAGACCTTCAGGCCTATAAATTAGAATTAACAAGTCTTGGGGCAAACCAGAAAAAAGGGCATATTTACATAGGGACAGAAAGGAGAGATAAACCCAAAAAGAAAAAAGAAGGGAGACTTGGTCTTGGAAACTTTAAGAATGGCTGCTTGTATTTAACCCTCACAGCTGAGTCCTGAGAAATTCTGCAGAATCAAAACTGAGATTAAATAGGGACTTCTTTAATGAACAAAGTAAAATCATGGCTAATATTGGATATGCAGAAATGACCAAGTATTCTGCTTGAGTACTAACTTCAAATGACTGTGCTGAAATTTACAGATTCTTTATTTGCTGTGGGTTTTTTTTGTATTGACAGAACAGAGCTGAGACAAAGAGGCTGGAGGATGAAACAGCCGAATCAAACCTCCATTCTGAATTCAAATCAGAACTGGACCTGAATCAATACACACATGTCTCAAGCACCACTGCATGCCTCCCCTAAAAAGCTTCACCGACCTGAATACTAGATGAATGCCTCCTGGCAAAACTGGGCACTGGCAGAAATGGAACTGGGATCCCAACGCTTGAAAGAAGTCTCAATCCTAAATAAGCAACACAGAAAGTAAATGCATACCTCTGTAAAAATACTCATGTCAGCACAGTTAGATATTGGAGGCTTGAGGAAATACCTGACATACAGTTTTTTGCAGAGGAAATGCGGACAAGTCCTTTATTGGCCCTACATAGTATTGCTAGCCAATTTTCCTAGCCTTGACCTGTGTAACTTTAGAGTAAGATGGAAATAGAGAAGCAGCAAATCATGTAGAAATATGTGCCACGTTCCTTACTCATGGATTAAACAAAACAAAGAATGCTTTATTTCATTTTTCAAGCAGGCTCTCTATGTTTCTGCAGAGTACTGATGCCTTCCGATATCTGAGCAAGAAAGCATTAGGAGAGTACATACCGTATTCCTCCTTGCTTTCTTAATAAAAGAATAATGAACTCAGTGGGGCAGAAACAACACAACACGCTGCTATGAAGGAGACCTCAAAGCCCACTCAGCTGCTTCACTGGTGTCTATTAAAATTAATGAGTTTCTGCTACAGAAAAAAAAGAAGAGGTGTCCTTACATGGGAATGAGATCTATGATCTTTGTATTGTAGCACCACCACTGAGCAGCACAGAAATCTGCACAGCTCAGTCTCAAATAATAAATTTCTTTTAACAGGAAGAAAGCAAGGACAGACTGAATACACTCACTATATATATTGAAAGAGGGGATAGGAGAACTTTTCATTTGCATCTTAAGCACCTTCCCATTAGTAAAGACTGGATTGCTGTTAAGGCTCTCCCTCTTCCCCATTCCCCCCCCCCCCCCCCCCCCCCCCCCATTTATGTAGCTAACAGAGCAAAAAATTGGCAATATTGAATGCCAGCCAGCACCTGAGGCTGCTAACTCAGCCAATATAGCCACAATACTTAATGCCTCTCTAATTACAGGGCCCTTATTTTTGTGCATAGGAACATATATCTGGAGGCTGGCACATTTCATTAATATTTCTGATTAACACAACCTTCACAGTGAGTTTGAGCTTTTAATGCTTCCCAGTTAATGAAGCAAAATTGTGAAGCAGCTAGTAGCTTGGTACAAATTACAATTTAAAAAAATGCTGTTTCATTAAGACAGCTCAGTTTTACCCTGAATTCTTCAAGGCTTCATCCAACTGCAAAGAAGAGTTAACAACACATCACTAAACTAACATTTCTTTGTAGCTTGCTCCCTGCCTCTGAGTTCCAGTGGGGAACAAAAATGACTAGCATGTTTCATATCTGAAAAGCACATCAAGTATTTTGTGAGTTCAGCTCAAGCCTGAACTTCTAACTGAAGGACAATTTTATCATAGATTACCTAGATTCCACAGAACAATTGCCCAAAATATTAAGGAAATCACTTCCTTTTCTTATATGCTAGAGACATCAACCTCAGATATATCAAATGAATGCCAGCTTCAAACATAGTATAAAATTACAAATGCCAAATCACGGTAAAAATCAGAATATCAGAATTCACTCAAAACTGCTTTGAACTGTCCTATAGGCACCAAACATTTGCATCGTACTGAGGGTATTTGATCTCAAACAATTCAGATTTAACATTTACACACGTTCTGTTCCAGAGTTCATTGCAACATATAGAAAACTCTGAGCTTTTACAGACCAGGAAAAAGAAAGGGGAAAAAAAAAAAAAAAGAAAAAAGTCTTGAAGAAACATCAACAATCCAATCTACTAATGCGTGCAGCTTTCCAAATTTAATTTTTTTGGGTAACTATGGCTGTGATTTATACCTGAAAATCTTTGCTATGTCACTGATGTTGAACTCAGTGTTTCCACAGTATACCTGCATCAGTCTGCAAACTGCTTCAGTTCTAATTTAATCAAGTTCAGCCTATTAATAGTATCATGTAAAGGGCAGTTATTTCGCTTATCTCATTAAAATCCAGAAATTTGCTACACTGCCATGCCATTAAATCCCAGTCAGTCTGGGAGCATTCCATTAGGACTGCATTAGTTGATCGTTACTGAAATGTATTTTTCTTTTAGTTTCACTAGAGTCAAGCTTTCTCAAAAAAGATACCATGGGATGAAACATGACATCTGAAGGTCAGCCTCTATCACTTCTTTTGGGAGAGGCAAGAAAATGGAAATGCAAATGTGTCCCAGAAGACTCCAGAAACAGTTATCTATATGGCATAAGTTGAGAACGCTCCATTTTGTCACTTCCCTGTTGCTAGCTGGCAAACATCTCTTTGTGTCTCTCTCCACTCCCCTACTATTGTGGAAGGTTAAGCCTGAAGTTAAGCTCCAGAGAGTACCTGGGGAATACTCTGATTCTGCAGATATTTGAACCCAAACACAGTTGATTCCAGCTTCTCTAGTTCAGCCAAAGCAGAACCCCAGCACTGAGCAATCTGCCATGTATTCAGTAAAACCTAAGAGTGGGCTCTGGCAAAGAACTGATTTCCTTCCTCCTTCCCTCCTAAAATAGAGAAAGTGCAATTGGACACGTGATCCCACAGAAACGTAATTGTTAAGAGACATTTCCACAAGGAATTCCAAGGCCAAAGAGACAGATACAACCTCTGCTAAAAGGAATCATACTAACAAGACAGAGGCCATGTACACATCAGCAAGGATTAGGGTTCACTAGAAACAGCTGTGGAATGAAACAGTTGGTGCTGATAACCTGACATCCTCACAATGCATATTTCATGGGGGTTTACCTCAGACAAGAGCTAATCGGGTCTCATTAGAGGCTGAATGCAGTTGGTGAGCATTGAATGTGCTTTTGGAACACTTTGTCCTTTTCAGTTTCATCTGAAAGAGATCCACTAAAGCACCCCAAGACTACTCCATGTGTGCAGGGACAAGCAGATTGGCTTCAAAAGCACATTCCTGATCTGAACTAAACCACCAATCTAGACACACTATAAATTCTCCTGCATGAAACCCTAACAACAGAATATACAGAGGAATAAAATACATTCTGTGCTATGCCCAGAGATGCACCCCTGAAAAGTAGAATCAGGATGCATGTTCCAAAGTGAGGTGATGCTATGCGAAAGACAAACAGATGGGCAGGCAATTTTTTAAATCAGAGATAATGGAATGAGGCAATTTAAAGCAATTTTACTCCCTCCAAGAGTAAAATTTGCTTTTACATTTTAAGCAAATGAGAGCAGCTATGCAGCATGAGCCACAGAGCTAAGCACCAAGAGGAGTGTCTTCTCTAGTGTCTTGGATCTTTCTCCAGTGACATTCAAATGACAGAAAAAAGATCAGGATTTTTGCAGGCTTAAAACCTTTGACCCTTTCAGCTTTTCTGTATCTAGGCTTTATCACAAAAAATTAACCAAAGGTATTTTGACATGCCTAAATAGAAATAAATTTATTTTTATTCAGATAGAAATTAAATATAGTAACAAA
Organism: Grus americana; assembly: GCF_028858705.1. Classification (NCBI taxonomy): domain Eukaryota; kingdom Metazoa; phylum Chordata; class Aves; order Gruiformes; family Gruidae; genus Grus; species Grus americana. The sequence continues at coordinate 15,330,594 of NC_072859.1, read as the reverse complement.
ACTTCAAAAGCAATATCTAACCAGTTGAACAAAAAAAAATACTGAACCATAAATTCATAAGCTGCCCTGAGCTGTTCAGTTGCCAACCCACCATGCTACTGCTTCTCTGTTCTGGTTAAACTGAGCAACAGTAAAAAAGATGACATCTTAACAGAGGAGGAAAAGGCGTTCTTTTGCTTTAAAGCTGTTTGGAGTTAAAATTCAATAGCAGCAAGAATCAAAAGAAAGTAATCAAGAAAGTATCATCACATCTATAATACTATGTGGCAGTTCTCAGAACAAAATTATCTCTTCAGACAAGCAAATTTCCTGTAGTACAACTAATAATATTAAGATAATTTCATGTTACAGACACTACTATATGAAGACTAAAGTCTCAATATAAAGTAAAATCAACATGGTCTGTGGTCCTTAACATACATCTATGCGTATTTTTGAATGTCCAAAATAAAACCCGGAGAGCACTAACTGCACGTTCCTGTCTTCTGCATCACATAGACCCAAACAATGCTTTCATGAATAAACAAGAACATTTTTATGTTATGGAGATTTTCTTACCAGTCACAGTCTGGTAGGTACCTCTCTATTTTGTCCAGTCTTTTCTGACTATTTGTGTATGTTCATTAGATTCCCATCCTGCTCTTCATGTTACTGTTCAGGTATTGGTTTACCCAAATTTGACCAAAACAGTCATTGTAGTCTAGAACTAAACCTTTGTGAATGATGTCTGAACATAGCACGCAGTAAGTCTTTATTGAATAAATATAGGGGATGCATATAAATTATCTAATTTTAATACCATAATTACACTTCTGACCCCTTTTTTAAAGGGTGACAGGCCTATAGCAAAAAATAATCCCATGCGTGTTTTTAGAGAACACTAAAAAAAATACCAAAAAGAAATATTTAAAAATAAGTTATATTGTTTCTGTCCAAGTAAGAAGCACAAACCTTTTAATGAATTAGATCTCTCACATTGCTCTAAAAATAATTCTGTCCTGAGGCATTAAACAGTTAATAATCAAGCTTGAAATTCAGTGCTCTGTTCCTGCTGGTAGTCGCTTTTCTGAGGTGTCAAGAAAGTGAGCATCATTTGGGATTGCCTCTGTTTTTCTTATCTGATACAGAAGCAGCGGTCGCACCTCTGCTCGCTGGCTCCCCGCAAGCCTTCCGCAGCTACCCGCGGACAAGGACAAGGTGCCCAGCGCTGCGGCATCACGGCACCGAGCTCAGCAAAGCCCTGAACCCACCCCTTCCCACACGCCCTGTCTAAATGCTGCGGAGAATCTCTGCAAGCCCCTGCAATACCAGAGAGAGACCGTAAGAGGGAGACTTCATCGCACCAGACCTCGTAAGTGAGATACTTCGAAGCTGTTTTATCAAAACCTAATCCACACTACAGCCAGACGCGACAGACATTCTGGAAAGATTTAAACGTATAGAATTCATTTTAAAGGAAATATTTTTAAAATTACAACATTTGGGTTCTTATGCAATCTAAGATGCAAATTTTGCATAAGGAGTTGATATTCGAGTCAGCGTAAAGATTTTTTTTAACGCCCTTTAAAATTATTTCCTCACTAGCATTTAACATATTTTTCTTATCTTTTCCTGAAGACAAATAACTAGGGTAATATATACACAAGAAGCACAGGATTTTTAGTTTTACCTGGCCAAGAATAGAAAGGACACCTACAAAACTATGTTTTCTAGTTCATTTACATTTACCTACCCAAAAGATGGGACCATGAGTTAAGAAGGAAGGCTAGGAGGTGGTACCATGAAACAGTTCACCAGCCTTCAGCTCTGCTGGTAGGAGACCAAAACTCCAGGACTAGTGAGTCTCATAGGTCAACAGATCTCCCCATCAGCAAATACCAGACCTTATTTGTAGCTGGTAATCTTGCGCAGCAGGAGTCACCTCTGGGAAATGGTGTATGCTGCTTGCATAACAAAGCTTCTAGCAGCCAGCACAAGTATCATAGACTTGGACCCAGACTGCTACACAGCTGATGCTTCTGTGTTAACCAATGCCTGTGCCAACTTACCTTTATCTTTGGTTGTGGATGTTGTCTGCCTGGATTTTAGTAAAGCCTTTAACACCATTTCCCACAGCATTCTCCTGAAGAAAGTGGCTGCTCATGGCTTGGACAGATGCACGCTTCGCTGGGTAAAAAACTGGCTGGAAGGCCAAGCCCAAAGAGTTGTGGTGAATGGAGTTAAAGCCAGTTGGCTGCCAGTCACAAAGTGGAGTTTCCCAGGGCTGGAGAAAAGGAGCCTGAGGGGAGATCTTGTTGCACTCTACAACTACCTGAAAGGAGGCTGTAGCCAGCTGGGTGTAGTTTCTCTTCTCTCAAGTAACAAGCAATAGGACAAGAGAAGTGGCCTCAAGTTGCACCAGGGGAGGTTATTATTGGATATTGGGAAAAATTTCTTCACTGAAAGGCTGTCAAACATTGGAACAGACTGCCCAGGGAAGTGGTTGAGTCACCATCCCTGGAAGTATTTAAAAGATGTATAAATGTGGTGCTTAGGGACATGGTTTAGTGGTGGACTTGGTAGTGCTAGGTTAACAGTTAGAGTTGATGATCTTAAAGGTCTTTTCCAACCTAAACGATTCTATATTTTAAAACACAGACAATATTCCAGATGGTCTTTGAATATTTCCACTTCTCAAAGAGATCCCACATCACCAAAATGGAAAGAACTAAAAAGACCATGTCTTTCTGTGTTAGTTCAGAGATTTACATGCCAGATTCCCCAACCCCTGAAACTTCCACTGCAAGTCATAACGACCCCTCACATTTCTGACCTGGTCCCAATCTCCCTGCTTCCTTAATTCTTTGCTCCTGACATATCTGTTTAGAAAAGCAACTTTTCCAGATTTTTCGATTTAATATAGAATCATAGAATGGTTTGGGTTGGAAGGGACCTCAAAGATCATCTAGTTCCAACCCCCCTGCTGTGGGCAGGGACACCCTCCACTAGACCACGTTGCCCAAAGCCTCATCCAACCTGGCCTTAAACACTTCCAGGGAGGGGGCATCCACAACCTCTCTGGGCAACCTGGTCCAGTGCCTCACCACCCTCACAATGAAGAATTTCTTTCTAACACCTAATCTAAATCGACCCTCCTTCAGCTTAAACCCATTACCCCTTGTCCTGTCACTACACTCCCTGATAAACAGTCCCTCACCATCTTTTCTGTAGGCCCCTTCAGGTACTGGAAAGCCGCAATTAGATCTCCCCAGAGCCTTCTTTTCTCCAGGCTGAACAATCCCAACTCCCTCAACCTGTCCTCATAGGAGAGGTGCTCCAGCCAACTTGAATATTTGAGACTGGATATTTTTCTGGCCAAGTCCTTTGCAGATTTGATGCAGACATTCTCTGCGTCGTGTATGCTGAATCCTGCACAGTCTCAGATATGGCTCAGAGAGCAAATATGGCATCCTGTCAAATATGGAGCCATGTTTCCTTTCATTCTTCACACACCACTAGATCGAGGTGTCATGAAGCTTGACACAGGAAAATCAAACAGGTGCCATGAGATTATTGCTTTCAAAGCAATTTTGCATGAAACAAAACACATATTAATTCCATATCCAATATAGCGCTCTTGTTGTACCTCTAAGAAAATTCAGCATTCCTGATCACAGAAGTTCAATTTTAGAATGCATTTGCTGTGATTTTTCCTGAAGACTGTCACACTTTTTTTTAAAATACTTCATCATATGAAAGTTTATAATTTTTGTTAAAAGCAGCCTTTAGCACCTGTCTAGCATTTTTATCTGTCCAGAAATTACAGTAAATCACCACAATCTTTACCTCACCTGCTAATTTAGTTAGGCTATGTCCAGAACAAAGGGCCACAATAAATGCCAACGTAAGGGTTACACCCGCTTATAAATCACACAACCCCAAATCTCTTAAGTTAAACATTTACTAGATTATAACCAGTAAACAACACAAGCAGGTGCCTTAGATGATAATTGATTTATCCAAGGAAAAGTCTTCAGCAAGTATTTCTCGGCGCCACCGTGGACATTTCTAAAACATCTTTTTCCATCTGTTTCTCTTAACCCCACAAAAGAAGGTCAATCTTCACCTGTGCAAGAATAAAGCACAATAACACAGCATCAAAAGGATTTATCATCTCAGACTCTACTTCTTTCAGTCCTCTACCTTGTCGTCATTTGCAAAGTGGTAGTGATAAATGTGACATCAAAATGCAGTCTGACGCTTTGCTTTCTGAACATCAAAGACAAAAAAGGTAAGATCCCAAGTTTTTAAAGTCTATTTAGGCTGCATACTGATCTTAAGAAATATGACTATCAAAATCTGTCTTTCCATAGTATTTTGATCCTGCTTCTCACTCTGCTTTTCTTGCTTACTAAAAAAAAAATTTCCTAGTTTATATATCTACAGTTATGGAGTGGATCTAGATTATGAGTTCTTGTGCTTTCAGATGTGGGAAGTCAGGACAGAGAACAATTTTTTTTAATCCAGCATACCTTCAATGCATTTGTGGCCATTCACAATAGATGAGTATCTATTTCAAAGTTACAGCTACACAAATCTTAAGATATCTGTGTGACTGTGACTATAGCTGTTCTTGGGAGACATGGGGAAAACAGGGACAGAGAGGACAGAAAGACAGGTGAAGAAGAAAGGAGAAGGGGATATTGAAATATAGTTAAATTTAATCCAACTGTTCTAAACCTGCTTCTGTGACATTAAACAGTATTAGAGAGTGATTTTGAATACAGAAGAAATACTGTGGTCACTGTGCTGATTCGGCCATCAGCACAGCAGCCATGCATAGCAATGATCACAGCTTACATAGATACACAGTTTGTGTGGTTTGGCTTTATTTAAACCACAACTTTTCCACTGTCAGAACTAGAACTATTTATTTCAATAACAGAGTCTAATTAGCCAGTTCCAGTTTAAACAATCTGTATGATCAGGAAAGGCAGCAAAAAGCATTGTGAGGAGAGCCGTCACTGTGAAACAAGTATAAATGAAGAGGACTTTTATCTTGCTCTGTGCATCATTTTTTGGACATCAGAGCTATATCCAGCAATGGATTGCCTTAAACATCCCCTACACTGAGTTTTCCGCTGTCTTATGTGACGATTCCATTATCAGAAGTCGCATTCTCATGAAGCTTATGTTTGACCTAACTTCCCAGTCCCTAACCTCTAGAAATTATAACTCCTGCTCAGCTTTTCTCACTCTCAAAATTGGTTATTTTACCTTTCATACACTCTGGCACCTTAATCTTCTCTTTAAGTTGCTGAAAACAGATAATTTCAATCTTCTCTCTCTTCTCTCTCTAAATTATATCCTCAGCTTGCCCTTTTATTTCAATCTCTCTTATTCCAATTTTCTCAGTTACATTTTGCCCCTCCTCTCCCTAGCCCCCACACCTTGTCTATAGAATTCGCTGGCACAGATGGAGCTTCTTTTAAATGCAAGGGGCTTTCCTTTTGCATGAAGGAGAAGTCTCCCCTGGCTGTTTACCTTTCTCTCACACCCTGCTTAAATAGTGATGCTCAGAATATTCATTTCAGATTGAACTCTCAGAGAAGAAAATTAACCGCAGTAATTTTTGCCTGATTTGTGGTAAATTACAACCCTGGACATCTGTAATTTTGGATTTGTTTTGGTAAAGACATTCGTCTGTTTCAGAGAAACAAGCAGATGAAGTAGGAACTGGTTTAGAAATTACCAAATTTCTCACATGCTTTTTTTCCCTCACACATTTAACCATAGCTGTTAGTGTTAATTATTTCATCTAAATAATAGACATAATATATAGGGAGTTGTGTGTGTGTGTGTCCTTAATATGCTTAGTTACAAATTAAATTATAAGTTTTCCCACGCAGATTACCGTGGGTTATCATTTCTACCTAGGAATGCAGAATCTCAGTTCCACTATGAATCAACACAGCACTCATGTCACAATAAAAATTGAAATTATTACAGAAAAAGGTCCAAGCACACTAGGACACACAGATCAGAAAGGAAAATCAAAGCTGATTAGCATGGTGTGAACATCATGCTAAACTCTGAATTAGCTGTAGGTATGTTTACATGGCAATATTTTGTCAAGAAATGGACATCAGTATTATCTTAGGTAAATGAAGATGTAACTATGTACACACCTGTAGCCAAAAACGCAGATACATAAAGACTGAAACTGTGAATAAGAGAATGTTAGAATGTGCTTATAGAAATCATTAGCACAAATTTGCCTAGCATATTATATGCACTCTGATCTCTGTATCTATGGAAAGGATTTTGGAGAATTAGAACAGACTTGAGGAAGGGTAAAAAAACCCCCTTACTTCCTGAAAAACAGAGAATATTAAAATCGCTTATTTTAGAAACAATGCAGAAGGGAGCAGACAAAGTAAGGAAGATGAAAAAACTCCTGATCTGTGTGCATCTCCATAAAAAAGGAGGCATTTCATAAAAGGTAGGCAATCAAAATAACAGTTTTACCCTCACTATGTAATGAAACTGTGGAACCTGTTGCCACAGGAGGCTGTTGAAACCTATGATTCAATATTAAGAAAGAGATTAAGTCATTATTTCCAGAATTTTCAAGTACAATTAGGATATCAGCTTAGTAGAAAAATTATCTAATGTTTCTGAGTTCAAGCCAACCTTTAATTGCTACAGATCAGGTAAGGCCCATGAGGGAAGAGCAGATTATCCCTTATCTGCCTCCTGGGAGGCTGGTAGGCCTTCGTCAGAAGTATCAGTACTGGGCTGTGCAGCATTGGCAAAGGAATAACAGACATAGATCCAGCTTGGTTCCCTTCCAGGATGGCATTTTGGTTTTCCTAGATTTGACAGTAGTCAACAGTCCAATAGAGTTAACATTCCTAAATGCTCATATTAGGGGGAATAAAGAATGTACATTAACATGAAAATGCAACATAAATGCTTCTGTTAATGGTAAAATGTTGATTTAATATAATTTCAAAGTCTGTGGACTTTCATTTGCCCACATATTAGACTTGTTCTAACCTGCATTGGTTGTTGTGGTTTGGTTTTTTTTATACAAAGAATCAAGAACATTGTTTTGGTCAACAGCAGAAAGAGGCTCTGTAGTCAGCAGAGGGAGTCAGCCACTTCCAGAAAGCAACTCATCTATTTTAGGAATGGAGATGCCTGTCTCCACTGGCTGCAGAGGGAATCTAAAGTCTGTCCTACATTTATAGTGAAACTTGTACATGGAATTGGTGGAATGACGTTCTCCCACAAACTTCTAAACAGTATTGGTGTGCAACTAGTTTAATCTCAGGATGTCTATCTCAACAAAGAACGTCTCTGCTAACTTCCTGTGAGAGTTATTAAGCAGATGCAGGTTAATACATAGTGAAGATTTTCAATTACTTTAGTTTTTAAAATATCACTCATTTTAAAAATGAAAATAAATCCAACCTCAGGCACAGAGAAGGCTGAAATCAAATTCTGGCAGCTTCAGTTCAACAAACAGCCATTGATTTCTCCAGCTGTTTTCCTGAAGAAAGGATGTATAAAGTTGCCCCAGTGTTTGCATGTTCCTGTTGGCTGAAGCGTCACGGTAAATTCCTCTCAGAAACCCAGGCCCTAGGTGAACATAAAGGTTTTCCAGTTTTTCAGCAGTGCTCTAGTGCCATTCCTCTTCCAATTTGCATCAGAACAATGTTTGTTTTAAAAAATTCCTGGTAGGACTGTCAGAAGGGCACAGAACATGACTATATAGAGCAAAAGGCAGAGAGCAAACAGCAGCACTGTGATTGCCTGGCACTGTCTGTATCACCTTCAGACTGGGACTTGGATAAATCAGTCACAACCAGCTATGCAACTGATAGCAAAGTTTATCTGCACACAAAGCAATAGAAGCTTGTATGATTTTACTAATTTAAGTACTTGGAAGCAGCAAAAAAAAGGCATAATATGTCGCGTCACCAAAGTCTGAAGGTAGAAGGGTTCGGGGCAGGGTAGGAAGGCTGGGTGTTGAGGGGAAGTCTGGACTGACTCAGAGTGACAGCAATAATAGCCTGTTTGACTATGGTCTATCAGTGCACACAATTTCCAGCAGTGCTACATAGCAGGGCTCAGTGGTAGTAGTCATAACTCAACATCTATCCAGCTGCTTTCAGGTGATATTTTCTGTAACAAAACAGAGTAACTTTACGGAGACATTTGAATCAGAGTAAACTGGTACTCACAGAACATGCTCATGACTTTGTAAGACTCAAAAGAGCTGTTTCTATTTGTTTAAAGACACTTCAAGTTTTGGAATTCCAGGGGGAATTCACAATCTGCTATGGAAATACAGTGTCAGATTCTCCACTACTATATATTTTCATACATGTCAATAGACAACGTGACTCCTAGCAAACACTATGAAGGTGTAGTTATACTTTTTTTTCTACCTGTAGTTTTCTACCTATAGCACCAAAACTTAACTTATTATCAATTTGGAAAGGTTCCCTCGGCTTATGCTGGAGCCAACACAGTTCTCTTATTCTATTTAATTCCTGCACACCTTGAAGTACCTTTGTCCATACTGATTACTAAAGAGATTACAAGAATCAAGTTTCCCAAAGGCTAGATGGCAAGCAGTAAATATGAAAGGGAAACCTCTAATGAGCAGCACTTATCTATTAGCCATTAGCTAGGGAGATTCCCACTCCATCTGTTGAGTGGGAAATATTTCAATAGGAAGATTACCTAGATCTGATAAGGAAGATTCCCACCACAGGAAGCTCTCATGGTTAATAGATAGCAATAATACCAGTCTAACATTTAAAGAGCAGCAAGCAGTGAGAACAGGTTCAAAAATATTTTATTATGGATTCATTGTCATATAAATGAACTAAAACTCAGTGATGTTATACTGATAGTTTAATTCTCAAATTCGTATAGAATTTTCTACTTTGGACAAGCCATGCATTGCATGAAAAAGCCAATGTAGAACTCTGGACAAATTAAATCATGGGAGAAGAGGTGAATTTTTTCCTGGTTTACTTTATAACACTGTACTTACCTTTGGCCTGTAATAAAATCCCTGAACTGAGCATATCATAGCAATTTTCAGGCAATTAACAAATACAAGAAAGACTTTGGAGAGATCTTTGACACAGCAAGCACTTGCCAGGCCTGCCTGTGAATGTTCTCATGAAAAACAAAACAACAACAACAAAAAAACCCCACAAAACAACCCAAACAAAAAACCCCACATAGAAACTACTGCAGAGTTCCATAGGTTCTGAAAATGCCTGCTGGGGGACCAGATATCAAGTTAGCGATGACTTGTCACACCCTATTCTTGCTAAGCAACCATTCCTAGCAATTACATAGTCTATATAAAAATGCAAATAAAGTTCTATAAACCACTACTTTTTGCTGGTTTCTTTACTTGTTTTTTTCTAGCAGTTGCCACATGAAAGTTACAGAAAAGCTTGGTTCCCTCTGTGATATAGATATACACACGCACAAACAGAATGACAATCAATTCTTTCAGCTGATAATCCATTTCCTAATCTGATTTTAAGACAGGGAGATCGCAATCTCTTAATATTTAACTATGAAATCTGGTCTGCCTAAAGCTTGTTACAGGAAGTTGGAATATTTTTACATGTCCATTTACTTGTAGCTTCGTTTCTGCAGTTCTGTGTATTTTCTAATTGAGGCATTTCTGAATTTGCAAAATTGCCTTAACTATAAAGTTATTTCATACATTAAATAAATCTGATAAATTACTCAAGAGATTAGCATTTTATATCCTGGACAAAATACCATGCAACACTCTGGCTACAGATTGCAGAAAAAGAACGAAGACAGCAGTCATGCCCTTTTAGGAGGCCTGACAACGCTGACTATAGAACAAAAAAGGCCAGATTTGTAGGATCATGAATCCCCATCACAAAAAAATTACACAAGAGCTCTGTTAGGTAGGTTAAAGACATCCCTGTTCCGGTGGTGGCACCCATAGTACCTGACTACTCCTGTTTATAGAACAGGATCAACCAACTAAAAGTACGTCAGGACACAGGCTCAGAGATCCTTGCACTTTAACAGCTGCATGTGGAGGTGGAACACATGGCCCCTGAGCCCAGTTCTAAAGTTCTGCTGATGACTGCAGTGGAATTTGGGTGTGAATCCACTCATCTTCCATTCCTCTATCTACAATGTGATAAGGCCAAGCCAACAATTCAGGCTACAGTTGTGCTTCTTCCTTAAATACCTTCTTTCCCCGTTTGCCACATTTCCTTTTTCAAAAGGCTGTCTCCTGTGGGAATAAAGAGCTCATGAAGCAAAATAAAATAACAGCTTTTTGCATTTAATGATGAGATGTTTAGAACACTCATCTTCTTTCACATTCCCAAACATTTTTCTGGCTCACAGCTATTTCAAAGATGTATTTGAGATCTGGGCACAAATAGCACTTTGCTTCTATATTTATGGTAAGATCTTATTTCTTTGTATCTAAAGATTACAAATATTTTCCATCTTCAAATAGATGGCAGTACAACTTGCTTCATTCAGAAGAAAGTTTCCACTAGTCTGGAAACAGCTAATGTGGGCAATGCAAGCTGAGGAAGCAGTAAGCTGGAAAATACAGCAACTGTCATGTGAAAGAATAAAGTGGGAAACTCACAAAGGTTTTTCTCCAAACCTGGGTTTGTCCATCAGAGTTTCATTGTGATGGCCTCCCAAAAGCAAGTACTTGAAGGTAAGTATTTGTCTGCTACATAGACTGGAATGCCAAGAATTTTCACCTTGCTCTAGGGTTGCGATTGAGTCAGTCCTGTTGAAAACGTCCTAATGCGATGCTAAAGTCAAAGTATTGGGCAAAATCTGCCATGAGGATTATCAGGTGCAGAAAAACCTATTTAATTCTCCACAGAAAAAAACATTACAAGGCATACGAAGCATCCAGTGGAAAAAATATGAACACGGCTTATGCTCATCCTAGTGGGATCATGCAAACATTTGTACAAACAACTTCTACTACTTTGTGTATCAGCTTAAAAGGTAGATAAAATCGGTCCCTACATTAAGAGAGAGAGGAAGGGAGAACAGGCTTTTTCCCTCCCAGTAACCCTGGCTGTAACCTAGGTCAAACTGCACAGACACACAGCAGAGAGAATGAGGTAAAGAGACAGAACTGTAATAGCAAAAGGAACCCTATGAGGTCTTTCGGGCATCAAGAGACAGTAATGGAAACAAAACATTGTCACTGAAATGGCCTTTACCTTAGTTGACCCATCTTCTCATTAACCCACAGCATTCTATATGGGCCTAAGCATGATTCTTAATTATTTTCATGAGATTTTTTTCATGTTTCACTGAAAACTGAGAAAAGGGAAAATCACTTCTTTGCAAAGGCAGCTTGTGAACAGGCAAAGTGACTCATGATGAATAATGAAAAGCCACACTAAACACAGCATTCCATTAGAGAAAAGCTCTCAAAAAGGGCTTCTACTGCAAGATTCAACACAGCGTTTATACTAAGAGGCTTGGGACTTTCTACAACTATAACTCCTCTGACTTCAAAGATATCCAAAGATTGAATTTGGCCCTGTTTGTTTTGGCAATGGCTGACTAGCCACAATCGAAAGCTAAAAGACTCAGGACACACCAGGGTAATGTTATTTCCTTTTCTCCTAATGCAGTGAGTGCAGAGCTCCCAGTCAACTGCAGAATAGCCAGGATGATGTGTGTCTTGACTGTCATTTGTCTGTACACTGCTGCTAGAAATTAAAGATTTATCTTCTCCAAAAATCTTCTTGGCAGATACTCCTAATTGCACTGCAAAATAATTCAGTGTACTGAAGCACATTAATGCAGTTTGCCTCGTATTTGGGCAGGGGACAAATGTATTCCTCTATAGACTTAATCCTTAGCTGCCATTTCCCATAAAGATTCTCTGTCTTGAGGCAACAAGCTTGACCTTGAATCTGCCCAGACAGAGCTTGTAATTATATGTTTTGAACTTCAAATACTTCATTTCTAGGTGCTCTTTGCCTCTTCAGCCCCTGCTAGTAGAGATCACAATGCCCTGGGATTGCTCAGTGGAGTCCAAAGAGTCAGCAAATTCCAAAAGAGAAATTCCTTAAAATGAGATATTTTTTTAATCAATCCTTATGTTTCAAGATTTTTTTTTACATAGTGAAACAAAAACTAAACTGTATCTATCTACAAACATATTAAGAATTAGATTTTAGGGATGCTGAAACAAATAATGCATGGCTGCTGGTTTGGGACATGCACTGTGATCCATGCAAAATTGAGCGTAAAGACGGACACAGTCCATCCCCTAAGGTGGATTTTTGGCTGAAGTTCAAGAATTTTTGTTTCAGAATAAACGTGTTCTTTCACAGAGTACACAGAAGTGACCTTCTCTGAGGTGAGAATTGAACTGCAGTAAGAAGTGATATTTCCCATCTACACAGAACTTTTCAAGGGCTCCCAGGTAGAGGATAGATCCAGGCTGTTTATTATTCCTAGCATCACTACAACATCTATCAAAATAGCAAACAATGATACTCGATCTTCCTTGCCAAGTCAGTACTAGGGGGGATAAAGATTGTATGTGTGTCTTTAGAAAGATACCCACAAGAAGTGTTATTTTAGAAAACTACCCCTAGGAGTCTATGAATGAGCCAGAACCTACCTTATGCGCGCCACTGAAAATTACTTCTAGCTTTCCAGTCAGTTTTGAGCATTACAAGAGTAATGTTCTTTTGGCTGACTCCCTCAGTACAGAGGAGATGCTAAGCTGCTTGGCCAGCCCCTCCTTCAGCCCAAGTGTGCAATATCCCAGCAGATGCTATAAAGAAATTACGTTGCACAGCCAGAACCACCTTTAACAAATTTGATCTCTGGAAATAATTAAGGTATTTCCCTCCCAGGAGCAAACTTCTTGCTGAAATTCAGGCGACTAAAGCTCTTCTGAACCTCATGTTGGTCAACAGCACCCAGAGCTGATCCTGTGCATTGTTGACAGAAACCTGAACTCTGTCAAGGTTACACATCTGATTTGGGGGACCTAGCTAGATCTGAACTGGTGAACAGAGAGACACAGAGGAGGATCAGGCTGTGTAAATAGAGGATCAGGTTCCATATAATTAAGTCCTAGCCCCAGTGAGTTGTTAGTATTAATTTCCCTATGCTGTAGGATGGAAGGATCACAATCAATAACTATGAAGTATGCTAGTGTTCATGGCTCTCAGAGCCATGGTATACAAGCACCTATGGACACTTCCTTGGCAACATTAGTTTCATCCAATACAAAAACATGCAAAGGGAACTGCTGGTACCCTGAGAAAGAACCATGATCATGTCAGGACTTCACAATAGGGAGAACTCTCTCTTACGTTAAAATCCCAGCTCAAGCAGTGTGTTTCTGGTCTCACCAAGTTTCATGCAGTCTGACGACTCTGTCACTGTGTTATTTCCACACAAGCTACTGTGTCATCCCATATTTCCCTGTCAGAATGCAACCCAGCCCTCTTCATAGGCAGTGCAGGATCTGATGAAACATGTATAGAACCTACCCACGCAGCACAGACAGCTGCCATCTACAGGCCCTGGCAGGTCCATCCCTGGAGCAAGGCTAGTTTCTGTGCTTCCTTTTTCAAAAGTACTTCCTTTACTGCAGCTGAACAAATAATACCAGATGCACTGTTGGTTAACCTTTCCATGCTCTTCTGCTACAAAAAGTGGTTGGTAGACGTTTACTCTATTACTGTTCTTACTGATGCCACACCAACTCTTGCTATATGTCCATCCTGTAACTCAATTTATTTGTCAGAATGAGGTCTCAGCTGAGCAAGCCCTGCCTCATTCCCAGTGTGGGAGCTCAACTGTTGATAAAAGAGCTTTCAAGCTTTGTTATTATATACTTGCTGATGGCCAGACAAAAGACCAAACTATAGATCATGAATACTGCTTTTTCAGCAACTTACTTTCTCATGTATCAGTTAACTTTTTCCTGGTGTTCCTCATGATCTCTTCCCTGTTTTATGTGTTCTTGAGGTTACCTTTATAATATGGTCTCTTCCAGAAGTTCAAGTATGATTTATTTAAATGTTTCCAGAGGTGCTAAGGCACATCTATAAGTTAGTTATTGACATGAAATAGTACCAAAAGTAAAATGAAATCAAACTAATCAAAAGAAAGTAGTGGGCTTCCTGTATGTTTTTCTTTTTTTTTTTCCTGGGTTTAAATACCCCTTCTGGGGTGAATTTTCCCCTCATCTTCCTCATTGCCAGTACTACAGCCCAAAGAAATCTCCCACTACCAGATGTGTTTTTCTGCCAAGCCCCTATGACTGCTCATCAGAAACATCAGTTTACTCACATATTGTGAGTGTTCAGGACCATGACCCACCCTGCCCTACCTTTCCCATAAAATTTTGTAACCTTTCAGGCAGTGAAATGTTCTGTATCTTTCCCAAACTGGAAGGTACTGTTGGAAAAAAACACTACAAATACCATAAAACAGGCTATGATCTGGAATAAATACAGACAGCTGAGTTAAAAAAAACAAGTTATCTAGTTACAGCTAAAGTTAAGGGAGTGGAAGGCTAAGTAAGTTCAGCTAGCTTTAGATGATCTTTGGTCACAGTAAGCACTGAATCATGTTATGTTATTTAAAGTACGTTAAAATCCATGTTTTCTAACAGTGCACTTTGCCCAGCGTAGATAAAGTCTCTAACATTATCAGAAAATTTAGCACATACAAAGCATCACAGATTCAAAGCCAAGCCTTTTATAAGCTAAAAAAATAAAAGGGACCTTCATAAGCTCACCGCTGGCACCATCCTGCCCAAGTGTTTGTAAAACAGCCAGTATGACTGGAGCACAACATACTTCACTGGTTGTAAAAGACTCTGCACGGACTGTGTTCTGTCAGTGGTCATTCTCTGAATGAAGGAGAGATTATTTATAGAGATACATGCAGAAAAGGAATATCTGGATTTGTGGGTTTTACATTCATACGTACACATTTTGCTGATATGTGCAGGCAGCTAGAGAGAGGCGTTATCTCTTCTGCCCAATATTGTGGCTTGTGCTGTATGTATACCATGCAACAATGTATCACCACCGACTACCACTTATCAAGGCAGAAGGAATTCAATGCTAACTAGAAGCTCAGTTATTGACAAATCACATTTTTCCTTTCAAAAGCCAATAAACAGCCCCTCTGAAAAGAGGGGAACTTGCAGGAATAGATGTTTGCTGCGTGCAGAAACAGACTTGCCACGCTGTTGACAGAGGCAGAGTTTCTACAGCTCTTCTCTGTTCAGAGCTCACTGTCCTGGGTCTTCAGGAAACTGCCTGTAAGTGTCACAAGAGCCAACTGAGCCCTCTGGAAAACCTCCCCCAGTGTGCTGGGCCTGTCACACAAGCAATGTGTTTGTAAAGAGCGGTTGTGCCTGCTGCAGCAAACATCCTTGTCACAAAGATTGAGCTGAGGCAGCGATACTGCCGCAATATAACAGAGGTGGTACATCTGCCAAGCGGGAGAAGTACAATTCCTCCCAGGTAGTTCATCTTCATGCCATCAGGCTGACCCCTAAGGAAACCCTGATTTACCAGAAGCCCTGCTGACTGGTTGCATTTTCTACTGCATATCAAAACGGCCAGGGACTTCTGCACAAGCTGTGACTGAGGAGAAATTCAATGGCAGCCCCTGGTTCAGCATCCAGTCTCCCGGGGTGAAAAATGCCACTCCTCATCACCAAACCAAGTGCTGTCATCTGCTAATGCATAATATCAGTCTGGTTGCTGATTTAGAAAGGGTACTAAGATGAGACCTGAACTATAGCCCTCTGTGAAGATAGTCAGCCTGCTGTACTCAGTCTCAGCATGCAAAGAACTGAGAAGTCAGCCAAGCCACACAGAGACATTTTTTGAGAGGTACTAGATCACATGACAGGACCTTCCCCTGGCAAATCGACAGGGGCAGGTTGCTTTTAGCAGATACAGCTACTCCTGAAAAAAAATGGTGATAGCATAAAATGGTTAGCGTAAGAGACTGTTCAAGGGCAAATCATATTTGCTAATGATGACTACAGTTTATTAACCTGCTGCTGGGCCTGTGCCATCCAAAATAATTCGTCAGAAGATAAAGTTATGGAGACTAGTAAGGCACAGTAGCCTATTGCAACAGAAATAAAATAGAACAGAGAGACTCTTTGAAACATTGGCAGCTCATACTTCACAGTCAGCACTTGCTTATGACTTCCAGGGTTTTCAACAGGAACCGAGCAGCTGTTTTAGTTCTCTTCTGGGCTGGGCTGGCCTGCATTTTGGTAGCACAATTTTGGCTATATGCCATTATTGCTATGGTTGGTTGCAATTGTTATTTTGCATGGATGTAAGTCAAAAAGGCTGTTTAATTTTTTTTCCCCAATGTTTATTTTACCAAATGATCAGCCATCATTTTAGCTAGATTCTGAATTCAGATCTCATCTAAATGGCTGTGCGAGGAGTAATCCATGTTCAATAATGGCTTTCCTTCCCCGTGAGCTAGGAAAGTACTGTTCTCCCCATCTGTCAGATAGGAAGCAAGAAATACACAGTGGAGCAGTGTTGATTTTTCCCAGTTTACACAAACTCATTCATACTTCATCTAGGCTTGTGATAAGACAGCAAGGAGACACAGTCCTTACACTTACATTTCATTACTCAGACCACCAAACCACCAGCAAATCCAGTCCTCATTTGAAAATCACTAGGTTCTGGATTATAAAAGATAGTTTAAAATGTGTAAAGTTCCAAAACGAAGGTTACAAGCAAGCGGATTCAGCAACTGTCATAACAAACATGTTCTGTAAATATGTTCTGTAACTGGTAGAGTAGGACTGTAGATGCTATTATAATACTGACAGCTAACTGTCAAAACCACCACCTACCTGTGACAAATAGCAAATTCTGATGTGATAGATTTTTATTTTTTAAATTTCTTCCAGTAATGTGAAAAGTCAGCAGAACATTTAAAAAATATCAATAAAAATCTTTTTAAATTGTTCTGTAAGCAGTGTTATCAATTATTAAGACATTTGTTTCTAAATAACTTCAATAATTTTACTTGTCTTCATTCATCTAATACTAATTACCAAGAAGAGGTAGCTGAAGAGTTGAATATAAGTATATTGGTTAGGTATAAATTTTAAATAAATTTAGTTTTTGTTCAGAGTCTTACTCCCCCCTGCACTCTTACTTGTGTCTGTCAAGTACTAGGAAACTTTATCTTCAGAGAAAAACATGGAAATGTTTCATTAAAACTAGGAAGTGCTGTCCAAGATTGTAAGGAAAGCTGAGGTGTTCTCACAACCTGAGAACTGCTCCAGAGGAACTGTGGAAGAGCAAAGAACATTTCTCATGGCTGGGGTGGCAGAATGGCTGGGGAAAAGGGAATACCAGCCTGTGTCAGGGATTTTTCATGCTCTTATTTCAGTAAATGCCCAAAACAGTATTAACAAGTTTGGCTGACCCTTGATTAAGCCATTTTTGTACCATCTAATCCATCACTTTTCTGAGTATGTTAAGAAATTTGTCAGGTTTTGTCACAGATTTCATCATTTTGCTTTTGCTGCTCCACCGGCGTTACTGTCCATTGATTTTAAGGTCTAAGGAATCCGCTTTTTTTAAGTCTGCAGCAATGGATACTGCACTCAGACCTTGTTGCATCAACTGGCTGATATCCCTGCTAAAAATCTCTTCTAGAATGCAGATATTTCAACTTTCAACATCCAGTCACTGAACTACATTATAATTTTGCTAAAGAGGCTCTTTGTTTTCAAATTTCTGTTTCTTAGAGTGTTCCTGATGAACCACTTTCTATTTAATAAGTTAAACTCCTTCTGCAGAATGTAGGTTCTATTAAATCCTTCTATCATTCTTCTCATAACATTCCAGTTAGATTTTAGCATCCCTCTTGAAACATTGCCAGCAAAATTGGACAATCTATTCCCCACAACAGTTGCACACGTTCCCAAATACAGAGGAATTTTAAATCTCTTTAGAACAGTAGCCATTTTAGCTACAGCTTTGCTATCAGAGTTAATATTCATCTAATTATCCAGTAGGACTCCCAAGATCTCCCCAGCATCATGAGGTTTCAGGGCAGTATCATAATCTGAGAAATTTAATCCTTCCTAAACATACGACCCTGCTTTTCACAGTATTGAGATGAATATTGGTTATGAGCACACAGTCTGCTGGTGTTCCAGATCACTCCATGCCAGCGGTTCCTAAAAAAGAGATCAATGAAAATAATATATCTACACTATTACCTTTTCCAGAAGTAACATCAAATTAGGGTGACAGAATTTATTTCCCATGTATTGGTACTCACTTTCCTTTAATGCATTGTAAGATCTCATATCAGACTACCCAATGCTTTGCCTGGAACCGATGATGTTAGGCTGACAAGCCAAAAATTTTCTGGGTCATACTATCTACCTCTTTTAATAGCAAAGCACATTTCTCTCAGGAATTTTAAACTGCAGTATATGCTACAGATTAAATCGGTAACTTTTGTTGAAGACTACACTTCTACTTACTGTTAAGAAAAAATCATTCCTCTCCATTCAAGAAAAAAAAAAATTACATCTGCAAAGGAGAGAAGACCATGGCCAAGGCTTTAAGGTTTTGTGACAGCAGTTATTACTGCCTTCAAATATCACAGCAGTTCAGTTAGAAAGTAACATAGTTTGCTAGAAGTCACCAGAAACTCAAATTTTAGTATGATGTGGTAGATGTATAAACTGTTTCTTGACTGTGCAGCATTACTCATTTTTCATTTAATGCAGGCCTATGAACACTAATTCTAATCCCTCACGGTGCTGAGGGGGGGAGAAAAAACCCCAAAAGCTAATTTTGTTGTTCATTCAACTCTTCTTCAAAGTGTTGTCAATTTATTCTCTACTTCTATATCACAAGTTTCTCTTTCAAAGAGTTTTTATGTGGCGATGAAGATAAGTTTAAGTTGCTAACATTTTTTATTCTTGTTTAAAGGAACAAAGAAGAATTTTTTATTACATTATTTTCCCAGCCAATATATTAATCCTCAAGCAAGAATTGTCTGATCAAGATACCTAGCAGTAAGCCATTGACAGTTGAATCAGATGGATTTAGATTCAGTTGCTTTTAATTAGTTTCTGTTTTTTGAAAGAGTGCCACAGATCAGAACACTGAAGAATACAAAAGGCCACTTATGGTTTGATTTAACAAGCATAGTCTTCCTACTGCACAATGGCACATCAAAATCTTAACTCCTGTGAATACTGCACTGTTGTTTTAGCTCTAAGCAGTACTGATTTTGAATTATAATAATTATAAACTAGCACTGTCATTTACATTATGTCCCTCATCCACATGAGCCTTAAGAAAAAAAAAATAAGACTCATTTTCTTAGAACTACAAAAAACAGATGGAGCAGTTTATCATTTCTCAATTGTAGAGGGCCACTGCAAAGGTCTGTTTGCCACATATGTGTAGACATTGTCAGAGGAAAAATATGAAACACTGCTAATGAAGCATTCTCAGGATATGCAGAAGTCCAAAGGAAAATAGAGAGATTCAGCTATTCCTTCATAATGCTTTGTTAATGATATGAGCCTTGCAAACCAGAGTTTGAAAGGCAAAAAACCAAAAGCCTGATTAGGCAAATCTAACTGTTTTGTAATTAAGCAGATTGGAGGCAGATGCCATCAGAGACTCTCTCTAAATTTCTAAAGTGCTGAGATTAACCCAGGCAGACTACTAATTTAGCCTACAGATAAATGAGAATGTATGACAGACCTCAAACTGTTTATTAATCATCCCTATCTATATGGGATGACATGGCACCTTGTTCATGAATTGTTGCAAACCTTTTCATTACTCAAGAAGATCCAATTATTTAGAATGATTAAATGAGAAAATAATTAAATAATCAAAGATGTGCAAACCAAAGAATTAAAATAATTCTTATCCCACTTTAAAGGCTGAAACCAAGAGTATCTAGATACTAGAGGTAACTGTAAATTAGAAAGATTAGTCATTGTCTCACCAGCTAGGAGTGTTCTTGTAAATCAGGCCAAAGTTTGTTGGCTAATCACTAAAAAGGTCAAGTAAGTAAATTAAAGGCAAAACTAGATTAAAAAATACAACTAAGAGGTTAATCTAGGATAACAGATTGTAGGATCTAATAACTGAAGAGTCTAATAATTGTAGGATTCATTCACAGCATGCAGATAGAAGTATATGGGGGGAAAAAAACCAGAATGGAAAGTGGATCCAAAGGCATTGATTTAGCACAGGAGGATTTGTGGCTGTCTCTAGTATATTTCCCTTTCATACCACATCTTTTTGACAAGCTGTACTACAGATAGCTTTTACCTACAGGAATTAGAAAAATCACAAGTGAATCAGTACTTCCAAGTAAAGGTCAATTAGAGAATTTAAAGAAAGAAGAGAAACAAGAAGAATCAAGAGTCAAGATGTTTGGTTGATTCACATTTCTCTTTGAAAGCTCTGTGCAAACAGAACAAAATCCTGATTTCTTCAGTCATGCTCATGATCTTTCAAAGTCTGTCCTATGTACCCATTCTTGTATTATTCATGTTGGTTTCAAAACTGCCATTTCATTTCACTCAAAGACAGTCCTACACCACAAGCATCATACACAACTTAAGGGACCAGTATGTGAGGAATATTTTCAGAATGTCCTACGACCACAAAACTGCTCTGAGAGTTTCATAATTGCTTAGGTTAGGGACAATTAAACAGGGGGGATTCAAACTACGGTCAGTTTTGACTGCAGCCTGTCAGCGCAGACTGTGCTCTCTGAGAGCTGTCATGCTGCAGAACAGGACCTTCCTCACCAAACACTCACAGAGGTAGACAGATTTGCTCAGGGTTTATAAGATTAATATAGGATAGGAGAAAAACTGAGGATTAGGACAATGTCTAGCAGAAGTGGGAGGAAGAGGGAGAAGAGGCTGAGGCTCACACAAAGTTTTTTGGAAAGCAGATGCTATCAATTTGGAGAAAGTATCAGCCACCAGCTCAGGTGTTGCTGTCACTGTCATAAGGCAATTAAGACAAAAGGCTGCAATCAAAGGAATGAGGGCTTAGAAGAAGAGTTGTTTTTAAACCCCTAGCAGGAGGCACTGAACAAACTCATTCTAGTACCTGCATCATCAGTTCTAATTGCTAATTTACATATGGTAGCA
Organism: Grus americana; assembly: GCF_028858705.1. Classification (NCBI taxonomy): domain Eukaryota; kingdom Metazoa; phylum Chordata; class Aves; order Gruiformes; family Gruidae; genus Grus; species Grus americana. The sequence goes on along the minus strand of NC_072859.1, from coordinate 15,309,356 downwards.
CACGACTGGCAGCATTTGCTTGGCTCAGGACAACCCAGTTAGTGCAAGCACAGGACACTCAATCACACAGTTCTGAAAATCCCCAACACATGCCTTCACCTATTTTTCAGGATGGATCCCAATGTCACTATCTGAACACAGACAAACTAAGCTAAACATAACTAAGAGTTGTGGTCATAATGTGTAGAAATTGCTCGTTACTTGAGAATTCATACACATATCTTAACAAATTGTTTTAACCTAGTTTCAGAAAGCCAGCAATCAGCTCTCCCAATAACTTGTTTCTGAAGTTCTCTGAAGCCAAATGATTACCTCAAAAGCCATTTTCCGCCTCTGTTAAGAACAGGTAACCCTCCAGACAGCTCTTAATTGCAGACGTTGTTCAAGTGGTGGTGGCGGCAGGGTACTCAAAAAATGCAAATTTGTTTTTATTTTATCTACCACCCTACAACCAGTATCCAATATAGGAATCTGAAATCACAGCCTGTCAGTATTTTTAATTGAGATATTTACAGAATTATGAAATTAATGAAGGGCTAGAAGAAGATGGAAGAATTTTGTCTATATGATCAAAAGCCATGAAGTTTTCTAGATATGAGCAACACATATGAAATGAAACTGTGTGAATCATTAAATAAATTCCATACTGGTAAAAAGAATCAGTTCAGAACAGTATTACCTTGCTGTAGGACCTTTCTTAGGACTAAAGAGAGCTAAGGTCCCTCAGCTGTGTTTAAGCCAACATTTCCTTCAGATAGATAATTTCGTCCCCAAAAGTGCCTTCCTCTGCTACCTGGAGGTCCAAATTGATGTTATTGAAGTTGTTTGATCTATCTAACTTCAGCTCTTCAATTTCTGACCTATAACATTAAACAACTCAACAACAAATCAGTGCAACAGTTATTGAGATTTATGGTATAAATTCCAAACAATACTTATATAAAGGGCTGTCCCCTAAGAGAAACGAGGGTCAATATGAACCTACATGAACATATACTTCATACAATTGGAGAAAGGATATTTACATAAAGAACATTCTTGAATCTCAGCAGAAAAAACACACCCAGCCATGTTTAAATAAATTAATTATTAACTTTTTACTGGCGTTTGAAGTGTAGACTATGTGAAAAGCTGTTGATACTTACACTGACATGTGGTGTTCCTTCAGTGAAAGGACAGATTCCTGATGGTCCACTGGAAATTGAGAATATAAAACTTGTCATACAAGCACTGAGCAGCCACAAGATAATGACAATTTTTTATTACAATCCTGAGCTGCATCAGCCAAAATAAGAGAATAGACCAACTAAATTAAAGGATTATAGCAGTTAACTGGAACTGCTAGAGCGTTCTTGATTTTTTCTTCAAACACCAAAATTAATTATGTCCAATTCAGAAGCAAGAAATGTGGATTAAGTGTCTAATCCAAACCCCAAGAACTGGCTTCTTGAAGTCTCCTAGCTCCATTGATTATAAGTCTGACAATATAGTTAGATCAGGAAGCTATTATACTACTTCATGAAATAAGAAGTTACCTGACAAGCCCCTTTTCCAGGTTAACACTGTGCATCAAAACCCTTTTCAAAAAGTCATTTCACCTACAGGCTAAATGCAACAGTGTTATTTTCAAATGCAAAAATGTTTTGATAAAATAGATGATTAAAATAGTACTCCAGCCTTCACAGACCATCAGTCTCCAGGTTCATTTGGACAGTGAGAAATCTATACAAAGACTATAATGGATCTCCCAAAGATCCTGCTTGCTAGGCTGAGGAGAAATTTGCAAACTCTTCAGAAATTACATGTAATCAAGCAGTACCATGAGCTGCAGATTAGCTTGGCTTTCCTGATGTCACTGGGTAAAAGACTTATTCACAGCTGAGAAGATATGGTAAGAAAAGAGCTTTTATATTCCAAAATATTCTTTCATACAATTTGCGGTGAGAGTATTTTTTGCATTATTTGTGGATGGTAATAAAATATTGACCTTTGATCTGCCAACAGTGTTTGAAAGGCCTATTCAGCCTTCAGGGGGAAGAAAAAGAAAAACAAGGTTTCCCCACATTGTGTTAAATAGTCTGTAAAGGTAAATTTACATCTAACAGCTTACCACCACTTCCCTTTCTTCCTACTCCTCCCTCCTCTTCCCCTGCTCTTTCCCCCTCCTTTGCATTTTCCAGTAGCCACAGTTCCACCCTCTGCCATCTTCCTTTACCACATTTTGGCACTCCTCAGACTTCTCTGGGCAATGCTTTGACTTGCTAGCTCAGCAGTAGCCACCTTTTTGCTTGGTTAGTTCCCTGCCAGCTTAGCAAGCTGATTCAGTGAGCAGACATCCAAGTAAGCTGTGGGAATACAGGTCCAGAGAGAGAGAAGAGCAGGATGCCTTTCCTCAGCACCACACAGCCATTATATCGGTTCAAACTTCTCATGTAATTTCACCCTAAGTGAATACCAAGCAAACCGTAGAATATCATTCAAAGGATCCACTTCTGATTCAGGTGAAAAGAAGGAAGATAATATTACCTTTCTGGTAAGAAAACATAGCTGTGAAACAGGTCTGAAATCCTGACAATCAAATCTTACAAGAAAAAGAAACTGCATTAGACCAAGATTTTTTGCTCCTAGGTAATAATCACTAAGAGATGAAGTAAATAGACACAGTGCTATAAGAAGCAGAAGTGAAATGTTTGAATCTTTTGAAAAACCTAAGTTGATGACATACTCTCACAGGCATCCGGATGACTATGCAGCGCAGGCAGCTGAGGCTGAATTGCTGGGCGCTCCACGCAGCAGGCGTCAGCCGTTCAGTCAGAGCCCCCGTGTTATTCAGATGACCTACCCGGCACTGCAAACAAACAGGGGACAGCTGAAGTTAACAGTTTGAATGACTGACAAGTTGAGAGTTTTTCTCAGGCACTGCTTCCAAATAACAAACTCCTCTGCAAAAAAAAAAAAAAATAGGTCTTCTTCAATGAAGAAAATAGGCCTCTATTTGCAACAAGTGTTATCCGCCATAAATATTCTTATCAGCTCTGCTAACAATAAAGTTTTGCATAATCTCATCACGTATTTTTTTCCATTAATACTTGGAAAGGCTTACGCAAAACAAATTGTATGTGGGATATTTTCTGCCCACCCACAGCGCAGGATACTGAATATCTGGAAGCACAGGAAGGATTGCCAGAGTCTGAAGTCATCATGTTTTTGAAACAGCGGTTTCGAGTTTCAGATAAATGGCTAAACATACATGCTTATTACACACATCAGTATAAGGTCTCGCGGTCCCTGGACCACTGTGGTAAGGTAAGCCTGAGGCCTGCAAGGTGGCTGAGTCCATCCAGCAACTCACTGCTGCCAGAAGGGTCACATTTCCTCCTCATCTCCCAGCCAGAATCTCACTCCTCCTTCCTTCATGCTACTGCTCCTCTCCTCCCTCATTGAACCAATTCAGCTCACTGGCATAGCGGACACTCATAGACTTGGGGGTTTAAGTTTGGGGGTTTTTTTAAAATTACTTTCCCAATAGATTAGCAAATTCAATTGCTTCACAGAGTAATCAGAAGGAGGAAAGTGGCTGGAAAATGTGGCTGGAAGCATGGGTGGAGAAAGCAGTAATTCCTCTCTGCTCTGCTGAGAGCTATCAGATAAGGTTCATCCCATCTTGCAGAACACCTGAGCTCCAGAACTCAGGGTAGACCTTGCTACAGGCACAGGCTAGTTCAGCAGCTTCCCAGGGGAGCAGGGTGAGCACTCTGCCCATGCCTTAGGAGATGGGAATCAATTGATGTAACCGACACAGCTTCCATTCTTCAGCCTCCAAACAAGAGGTTGGTTGTTAAGGGAACTTGCTGAATGGCTTCACCACCTCCAGCCTTGTCCCTGCACCCCACCCCAGCTCTAGCAGAAAGACTTTCTCCTAAGGAATTCCTACTTCAGCTCTGCATCCACACCAAATCATATACTTTAAAGGCTTCCATCAGCAGCACTTGTACTTGGAGAAACCACACCTGGCACTAAGCATTCACAAAAATCAGAATATGTCCTGCAGTTTACCTTACTATAGACAGCACCTCACCCCTGGGGGTTTTGTTACTTTCCCCAGGATCTGGCCCTGGTTATGAGGTATTTGGTTTCACTTAATGAAATGCAATTAAACTACACAACAACTAAAGTTGGTTCTCAGAGCCCTGCTAAAAATTCCCCACACAGTTGGCTGGGTAGGATTTAAACCTCTGCACTATTCTTAGAAGCGTGTATCTGCAGCAGTTGGAAAATGCTGGGTTGCAGGCAATGCGTTCCACAACATGTTTAAGGCTCTGATCCTGCCTATTTTACACTTTGTGGGTTTATTTCAGTTTACACTTCAAAAAAAAAACCAGCAACAAAAACTAAACACAATCCTATCACTTATCTAGGCACCTGAACACATTCTGTTAAGAATCTCACATTTAATATCACCACAGTAATTACACTTAAACTATTCACTGAAGTGTGATTTTTTTAAATCAGAGACAACAGTTTGTTCAAGCTGCTTTGGAAAGCCTCCCACATTCAGAGTTTCATAAAACATTTCCAAAATACATGAGGCCAAGAATTGATGACTGTCTGGGAACATAAAAAAAGCTGCCAAAAAATGTTTAACTGATTAAAAAATAATCAATAGACTTTGATAAAGTTCACCCTGTAATTTTAGAAAATAGGGGCAAGATGATTTGTATTTAGCACAATAACATTTATAGGTAGGCTCCACTGTGCATACAATATACAAACCTACCATGGAAGAGATGGTGGAGCCTGTGCTGCATTCTAAAACTTCTCTGTAATATTGAAAGATATCTGATAAGCAGATTTATTATAAAATGTGCTTAAAATAATCAATGTTTTAAAAACAATTGGAGGCAATGACCAACAGCTGTTTCTTTAGTTTGATTTTAAAGACTTAATATATTCACAGATATGAATAGCAACAGGAAGGGTGTTGTACCAACAGAGACATAATAGGTCAAGGTTTTTCCTTCCAGAGAAGTTTGTCTACTCAAACAAGTAAAGAAGGTAGAATTTAGCTTCATAAAACTGAGATACTTGGATATTGTTTTGCTTCAGTGAGAGGACCCAAGAAATTCATTATATGAAGACCAGCCTAGTAGGGAATTACTTCTCCAAAATAGACCTTCAAGGCAAAATTTTAATCCCTCCTGAAAGCTGGCAGAGGTTTTGTTATGAACATTATTTAAGATCCTAAAAATGTACACATTTTCATAATTTCTAATATTGTATACTTTGATGGACGGACATGAGGCTTTTTTTAAAACACACACACACACACACACCCCAATTTATGGCATATCTTTAAGCATACTGGCTAATATAATCTTGACTGGCTAAAGTATAAAAGAAAGCATCTTAAATTTTATTCACCTGATAAGGGTCAGGCAATCCCACATGATAACCAGGTCATTAGATTAAAGATTTAGCAGCCAACAGAAACTGAGAAGCTAGAAAGCTGTAGATGTATGAGCCACAGAAGGAAAACAATATTGTTATTTATAATATGAAAGAAATCACGTTAAAGTAAAACACGTTTAATGCGATAGGTGCTGCTTCGGCTAGTATTCTTTCCCTGGACTTCAAGCCTTTTATTTACTGAGGGCTAAGTTTTCCATTGCTAATAAGTGTAACTATCTTAAGCTTTTTAGCCAAAAATATAGCACCACGATGAACCCCAAAAGAGTTCTTCCTAGACAAAAGCTGTTTGCTGCTTATTGTGCAACATTAATGCACTATTGACTGAAACAACTGGAAGTACTTTGCAACCTAATGGTGGAAACGGCCTTCACAACCAACCTTTAAACCTTGTTTATGTTGAGAAATAACATGCAGCTGAAGACAAAGTCTCTCTAAAATAAAAAGAAGTTTTGGGAGCAACTGCCCGAAGGCTTTTGTTGTCCATTTGCATGCATTTCATCTAGAATAAACAAAAAGTTTTAGATCTTCACATTTCAAATTTCTTGTTGGCTTATTTTTCACCTTTAAAATGCAAAATCTTGGTTCTAACTGCAGAGATCATTTCTCAATCAGCTGAGGCATCCTAGACACCAAACCTTTGGGTCAACTGACAGGATGCTGCAGTAGACATTTTCAGTGAAGAACATTCAATAAATTTTGTCTCCTTTTCATTCTTCTGCTGTCAGAGATTCAAGGCTACATGCAGATGCACAGTGGCAGTACGTTTGCTCACTGTAAGAATATAAAATTCACTTGATATCAAGTTCAAAATGCCCTTTTCCTGTTTCAAACACAGCTACAGAAGGCAGCTCATCACAAAGCAAAATAATCAGACTAGTTAAGATGCACAAAATGGTGATTCATGGACTCAGTAACCACTCTTTCCAGAAGTATAAGCTATGTTAGCAGTTGAAAACAACCTGATAAAGTCTATCACTTCAAACTCACTTTTTCAAACAGTGAAAGCTTCTTGCTCCTTACCTTTAATGTTTCTTCTTAGAAGCAATTATTGTTTGCTACTATAATAACCTATAACTCACTGTACACATATTACCTTAGGTTAATGATTTGTTTCAAAAGAAATCCCAGTACAATGAGTAAGAGTAGAACTGAGGATGGTTTTGTCTGTAGAATGTGGCCAGGGACAGCCGCTACAGTTCTGAACTGAAGGGATTTCTCCTTGCCAGTACTCAGATTTTGATCCAGAAATGGGCAACAGAACTTGCATTTCCAGCTGTGAAAGTGCTTCTGTGGTCCTACCTCTAGATTTTAATTCAGCAGGCTTCTAAATTTCCACCCATTTTTCTTTAAGACTTCATAATGCAACTGTTTCGCCTTGTGCTTTAGATTCTCATTATTACTCCTACATTAGGTAACCAGTGCAAAACGGAAAAGAGCAAAGGAAGACGTGAAGCCAAAAAAACCCAACCTGTGTGACTCATGTGATACAACAAACATTTTCTGCATAACTCAGAGAATCTGCTCTACCAAAAGAAAAATACACAGTTGTCAGTTACAGAAACACAGGCTAACAAATTATTATTTTTTTTTCTTTCTTTCTTTCTCCCCCCTCCACCCCCCCACCTTAAACTTGCAGAATAGGTACTTTCCTCTGGATATATTTCTGGCAGGAAAAACCTTGTTCCAAGAATCCTGCAGACTGAAAACACAGCTATTCAGATTCGCTGATCTAACCTATAACACCATGGATACTCCTATTGGTGAATCAGGCTTAAGGGGTAGACAAAATGACAGCTGGTCCATTTCTTCTCTTGCACATAAATCCCATTTAGAATAGGATTAAGATAACTGGAAGACATCCTATTGACTGAACAACAAATCCTGCCTAGCAAGGGGATATATGATTTAAACAATTTAAAAATGTTTAAAGTGTACTTTAAGTACTTTCTTATAATGATCACTTAAAAAGGGAAGCAACATTTTAGAAACCATCTTCAGGTTACTTCAAAATCTAGGGGTTTAGACTAGGGAAAGACATGTTAAACACTTTTTTAGTCTGTAAATATATAACATCCACAAGTGAGGTTTTTTTAAACTATTTAAATAATTCTGGAGCATAAAGTTTGGAAAATATTTTAGATAATAAAAATTCAAAGCTATGCAATCCCATTGATTCTAATTTGAACTTGAAATACTGATCTCATTTCTCCACCTGTTGAGAATGGAATCCCATTTATATCAGAGCACAGATTCTCGCCCCAGACAGACTTCCTTATTTCTGATGTAATCATTTGCTGCTTTAAATATTTCTAAACATTTTGAAGTCCACATACACAATTAAATTGAGATGAATTTCGCAGAAGGCAAAGATGAAATAAGTTTAGGGATTTTTTTTCAAAATATAATAAGGGAGGCTATACTAACTTATGAAATATTAAACAGAAAGACTGCATCTCTATTGTCTTCTGCAGCAAGAATATATTTAATTCAGTGGGGTGGTTGAACATATTCTCAAATCCATAAACTTAATGTATTTAAATTCCCATGTAATCTGTCTCTTGATATACCTCAGTACACTTGCCTTTGAACTTCACATTTGCTTTTATGTGGTAATTTTTTTTAATTTTGGGTGCTGACCAAATGAGGCATATATTAATATTTAAAAAAAAAATCTTCACTGAGAATAAAACATGGGGTCTTTGCAAGTTTGAACAAAACCTCAGGGTGGATCATAGTATAAACAAAACATTAATGTATCCTTAATCCCAGTGTGGAGGGGGGTAGTCTGCTTGTTTATATGGATGAGTCATGACATACTAGAAAGGTGGAAATTGAAATTAAATATTGATTCGTATTGAATTATGAGGATGTAACTTCGCCATCAAGTGTTCAATTCTCTAACACCTTAGAATCTGCCACCAAGATTCAGGTCACTGTACTGACATGCAAAGTAAAACCCCTCACCAAATCCTGCTGAGTTTAGTCATCTCAATGAATTAGCAGGAAAGAAACCAAAACACGCTGACTGACTCTCCTGTTGGCGTCCTTACTTAAGTTACATGATACCGAGGGTCACAAAGGGATTCCAGATTCACACTACATCTTTATGCTGTTTGAATTCAGCTTTATGTCGCTTTAGAATTTTTTCCACAACTGGATTTTACTAGAGACAGTGCCACTTGTTTTGCAAATTTCCAAACATTGATTTTGGAAGGATGACTCCCACTCTTGTAACTGGAAAGGTCAAAACGTACGACATCCCTTGAGGAGCATAATGCTGTTTTCAGCAAAAATCTACAGCAAAAAAACCCCTTCAAGTCAGCTGAATGGAAATCCAGCGTGAGAGCTGCTGACATTTTAGACTCATCTTGGTAACCCTGAAATGATGATCCTGAAATCCTTACTTAGACAAAGCTTCCCCTGAGTCCTAGATAGCTGACCAGTAATTGCACAGATTAACACTTGCATTCAACGACAGACCTGATTGCTTAAAGTTTATTTTACTTTAGGTTAGCAGTTCTAAAACATTCTTCCAGCTATGAATACAGCTTCTCTAAAAATTTCATCTAGGAAACTAAAACTGCCATCTCAAAAAAACCCATGCCATCTACAGGGCTAATATTGCAACAGTTTAAAACGCACAGGTGAAATAAGTTTCATAAGAAATAGGAATACTTACTAAGTTTAAAATATCTGTTTATCACCAGAAGAATACACAAAGGGAAGAAAGAGGAATAGGAAAATAATAAAAGTTTACTTCTACCATGGTCCTGAAAAATTCTGGTTTGGGCATTTAACAGTTAAAGCAGCAGTGGCATGCTAACTGAGCACATTAAAACAAAGAGTTGGCAGCTTCTGAAGGAAAAGGGCTTGTGCTCCACTGTTCCAACTTGTCAGTCTGCTCATGCCAGCGCTCTCCACGTCTGCCTCTTCCACACACCCTCATTACATGTGTCTGTCTGGGCTGATCTGCTCATCTGTTCAGGGACTCTCCTGACAAGTCAAAAATTCTGCCTTCTCGCTGCTCAGGAATTGGATCAAATCACCTCAGCTTTTTTTGTAGCCCCACCAGGAGGCTTTCTGCTTATGGTCTCATTCTATTTTCCTTCACTACTTGTTTGTTTTTGATTTCTAGAATGGAGGAAACCGAATTGCTGAAAGAAAGATTCCAGGCCATAACAGTAAGTGCCTATAGTTATAACTTGCTACTAAAAACAGAAAACAAAGGCTTAGAAGTAGTATTGTATTAATGAGCTACTGTGTGTTTTCTGAAGAATGATTTATCCCAGGACAGAAAAAGAGAGAGAGAGTTATGTCTGCTTGATATTGTTATTTTTTAATTCTGGTTTATAAGCTATTGCTTTAAAGACATTAAAGTTACCTGTACTGACTTTATTATGGGTTGTATTGCACTTTCAAATTAAATTCAAAGCGGTCAAAGTATGTGTGCAAATCGCTACTGGACAGTCTAAAATGCATATTACTATCATCACAACTGAATGTTTGCCTGAAGGACAGCGGGTCAAAAGGCAGCTAGAGAATTCCAGAACAAACAGATAATTTTCCCATTTCACAACAAAACAGAGAGATGAAAGATTTTTAGTTGTGCATTGTAGAATCAAATACAATTTCTGAGTTATTAATGATCTAAATAAATATTTCTATCTGAAAAGTAAAAAAGGACAAGCTTGGAATAAGCAAAGCCCTACCTGTCAGTTTTCAGAGGGGAGGGGAAGGAAAAAAAAAGACTTCGTAAAGTTTATGCTGAAGACATCAGAAAACATTTTCAGTTTCTCTTCTAAAGGGACATTTAATTCAAAAGATTTATTGTGTTTTAAAGGAAGTACTGAGTTATTTTTTAAAGATCTATAACCTGATGTAATGAAAATGTCTGAATCCAAATTCTCATCTGATTTGATCTCCACTGAAACCTACTCAGTTACAAAAGATTTAAACTGAAACAAAATTTGGCCCTTTGGGATGAAAGCTGCAGAAGGATCGCTCACAGGCAATCTTTAAAAACAAATAATGGGAACAAAGGTACATTTCACATGCTTAGCATGACAGATTAGTTGTGAAAGAAACACTACTGGTTGAATAAATGGTGGGCAGAATTAAAAATACCTTACTGGAACCAAATTAAACATGAGAAGACATTACTGGAAAGCTACAGGAGTTTAATAGGTTGGGTTTTAATTATGACACTTGATAAAAGCCAACAAGCCCATTTATCCTATTTACTTGAGACCTGACTTAAGCCCACAATAAAGGTAATATGAAATGTTTTAGAGGGTAGAGAAACAAATGTACTCTATAACTGTCATGGTGTTTGAACCGGACTCATAACCTGGACTTTGTCTCTAACGTATGGGCTCAAAAGATAAGAAATATTTTGGCGCTGCAGAGGAGTCCGGGCCTTGCAATGTTTTATACTTCCTGGTACCTGGCAGGAGGAACGGGGCAGCACGCTTGTCTGATGAGGACTCTTATGAACGTCCTAGGGTTAGCATCCTCTGGCTGCATCTTCACCTCCAGACAAATACTGGAGAAGTATTTTAAGAAACCGTGACAGCTTCCAGCTTCTTGCATTACAGGAAATAGGTAATCATATTTGGGTTCTGGCCATGACTTCATTTATGACACTTTCTGTGTAAAGGAACAATTTGCTCTCTACTTTCATCAATTGAGAGCATTTAATTAAAACACTCAGTGTGTTTGTTATACTGCACTGCAGAAATGAAGGAGGCTAAATAAGGTGAAGTTATCATCAGGTTTAAGAATCTGCAATATGAGTTGTCTAAGAAAACAAACACATTACAATTACAATTGCGAGTGACTCAGTGGCTCTGGGAAGGTTCGTCCCAAGCAACATACCTAGGAATTTCAAGAGCTACCTACAAGATATACGTTGTAAAGGATCTAGCAGAGGACAGCAAGGTGCACTCAGGTGCTCAGAGCAGTAAACAACTACACTTGCACTAAAACCCGATTGGCTTCTGTTGTTAGTGCCTGGCTCCTTTACAGCATCTCGTGCTCTCAGAGCCACTATGGGTTTTCAAATTCTTTTTCATGTCTTCTCTATATAGCAAAGCAAAAGGGAAAACCCTATGGTTATTATAATATTTTGATGCTTCCATGGCTCTGAAAAGGAACTGGTTTTCTCTGTTATATAGCTTCCACCTGCTGCTGGCATACATAGAATCTAATAAGTAAAAAATAAGATGCATCCATTTTGTTAGAGAGACTGTCATATCTTAAAATACAAAAGCTTTAGTGTTTGCTGTGGCAAATATGTTGAGAGAAAACAGTCAAAGAGGAACCTTAGGCTTAACCCTTTCTCATCAAATCTTCCATTCTATGGGAAAACAAAAGTGATCGATTTGAATTACGATTAAAGATTTGAATTATTCCTGCAATCTTGTGCCATCAGACTAAAGTGTCCATACCTCTCGATAAGACCCCTCAATAGCCAAGCATTACATCTGGAAAATTACATGAAAACAAAAATACTTCAGCTAAAACATTAGCTGCTCCGTAGGCCTTGGCAGTACACGGCATCTGCCATGGGAGCAAGCAGACCAACACTGGCACCACTGTGGAACGCTGACACAAACTAATGGACTTGGCACACAAGGTGCATAGCAAGACACTGCTCCGTAAATGTGTTTCCCTTCCTTTCAGATAAATCCAATTTAGAACACAATTCTTTTCTAGGCTCAAGAGTCAGGAAAGATTCCTATATGTTTCAATAAAAGTAAAATTAGGACCAAGGCTCAAGTCTCACCTTGCAATGATGCACAACAGAGAGGAAGGGAAGGTGTTCTTTCATAAAAAGCAAATCTTGCTCACGTTAACAAGAGCATAGTAAGAGAGGATTAGAGGACTTCTGCCAGCAACCTGATTATCTACAGGGGCAGAGCATGAAGTTTAGTAGAAGCATGGATCTGTTAACGATCTAGGAATAAACACTTATTTCATTACATGTATAGTCAAAACTTTGTACAGCAAGACATGATTTGTAGACAAAGCATAGCAGAATACACTGTAGAAAGGGTCCTAACAGGTTTTGACAATTATTCTGACAACACAAGGTTCAAAATGGTTCCTCATATGTCTTCCTTGAATTTAGCTTCTGGCATTAGACCTTCAGCTTTCTTTGACTAGATATATAAAAAACAATCTACTTCAACCTATTTAATCTGGATAATTGCATAATGGATGCTTATTACCAACCAGCGGAATTAAAACATTCTAGAACACCAAGGGATACAAGTAGAAAACTTTAAGAGAAAAAAAATACAGGATACAAAAGAAACCTCTCTAGATCTCTAACAAGAGAAACAGGCAAAATTTTCATTACTGAATAAGTTCCTTATTACACAGTTAATTTGAAATGCAGTTATTTGTGCCTTTACACTTATTTGTTTCTGCACAGTATTTTTGTGTACCACTTCTCATTTCAGACTGCCCAAAGTCTTAGTGCACATCTCCACCAGTATGAAAATATTTAAATTTACTTAGAATATTTTTAATAGTATAAACTAAGTAAAAGTTCATTTTCTGGTTAAGAACCTTATCTAGAACTTCAGTAAAGAAAAAAAGCAGTTTCCTCAAAATTGTAACAATCTGTAAACACAAGCTCTTCTTGTACTTTGCTCATCTAATGATGGGTTATTTAAAGATCATTTATATAATGAGATCAGGAAATTATTTATTCCTAATTAAGGAAAGGTGTGAAGGTCAAAGACCAGATGTTATGTCTCCAAAATCAGGACTGGCTGAGTAAAATCCAGCATAGCAGCTCTTGGATAAAGTCTTTAAAAAGGGACATTGCAGAAAAAATACATATTATAGTGATCCTAAATCAGTAGCTTTGTTAACTGTATTAAAGAGCATAGGCAAAACTCAAAACCATTACAGAGATGAAGGTAGCATGTATCTTGAGGCAAGATTCCTACCTGCTCTGTGTATTAAAGAGGCAGACTAACACCATCCAGGAAAAATTGTAAAGCACAGATAGTGTTTATAGATGGCTACCGCACTTTACAGACTGCAAGAGAGAAGACGTCACTGACACTCATTCACCTACTAACCCCCAGCATGCCATCAGTTGTGCCTGGCCAGCCTGTAGTCCTGCCCTCAACCTCCACAAGGCTAGGTGGTTGTTTCTACTTCTTATCCTTCAAGAAAGCGCCCGTATAGCCTGTGGCCCCACTGCTAATTTCTAATTTCTAGTAACAGCAAAGCGATTCAGCCAAGCACACTATGGCTCTTCCTGTTTCCAAATCCCAGACCCTAGGGAAACCGTGGAGAACAACTCCCAGCCTTATGCCCAGCACTTCCTTCTTACTGACTTTCTACACTCCTTACACGCAGCTCAGGTGAGCTGAAAGGGCAAGTCTTTTCCTATGTTTATGAAGAACTTAACTCCTGAAACCATACTTGTCTGAAAACAGACTGTTAAAACACACCTATCTGTAATCTGTTCCAACTGAAAGGAAAAGGCGGTTAGCCTCCGGTCAGCAAACACATCTGCACAGGACAACAGATTATTAAATTTACTTCCCTAAATCATACTGAGAAACAAGCACAATAGTTTCCATGTCCAAAAACAGGATTTTATAGTATTAAGACTGACAAAGAGAATAGACTATTAATACAGCTTGCAAAAGTTAGCTTTCTTTGGCATGATCTTTCCCACTGGCTGCTGAGGACACAAAATACTAAATCAACGTTTGGCTTCATATAGAGGAGCAACAAGGATACTCCACGTGACAGCAGCTTTATGAAGACACAGGAAGATCAAGTGTTGCCAGCGTTCAGAGACTGTTCACCCATTTCCTTTTTTCTATAATCTGGAGCAAAAAGGATGAAGGTGGCATTATGCTAGATCAGTACTACTTAGGGTTTTTCCTTCTAAAGTTCAGCAGCCATAAAAACAGCCTTTGCAGAGACAATATTTTTTTTTAAGAACATATATGAAGCATACTACATTTCTCTGTGTCCATCTTCACCACTATGACTAATGAAATAAACAGGAATAAAGGCATAGAAATTTATTTCAGCTATTAGCCACAAGATACATAAGCTCAGTGCTGGATTCACCAACAGCCTATTTCATTTAGTGATGTATCACAGCAGCACAGTGTAGACTCTGCAGACTCCTTGCTCTCCTAAATGATGCGTGGGCTGCCTTAGGAATTTTGGTCAGGACCCATTCCTAATCTCATTTTGTACGTACAATTACACTCAAATGTTATTTCTTCCTATTTTCTCCCCCCTACCCTTCCCAACAGTAAATTATTTTTAATTTGGATCATCCCTGCTTTGTGGTCATTAACATGTTTAAATGTACGTCAGAGAAAGAGAAACAGAAACTGTACCTGCATAGGACAGACAAGCTGTTGCTGCTAGAATTATGCACTGCTTGAACGTCATGTAAGCTTTAAAATAAGGCTTTATTTGCATGGATTGATTTCACCCTACTGAACAGCACTTATACAATTTTTTCTTTTTTTTTTTAGCTACAAGTAATTTCTCTAAACAAAGTTTTGTTGTTCTCTGAATTTGTAGGACAAAAGAAAACTGCAAGAAGAAATTGCACAGAAACGTCTAAAAGTGGAAGAGGAAAAAATGAAGCACCAACATTTAAAAGTAAGTAAAGTGTTGCATTTATGTAACTAAAGACAGCCACAAGTCGTTCAGCATGAATAAAGGTTTTGGATTTTGGAATGCAAATCTTCATGCATTTAAGTCATGCTTTTACTGTCAAATTTTCACAGCTTTTTGGAGTCTTGCCAGGACTCCATTTGACTTTAATAAGCATCACCCTTTGAAAAAAATTACACTCAGGAGCTAATGTTATTTGATCACTTTCATGGCATAAAATGAGATCATAACTAGGAATAACTCACAGCTGAAAATTAAGCCTCACATTTCAGACTGGGTGTGTTCACTTCTTAATTCCTCTGAAGCAAGCTCACTTGGTACAGGGTGCAGAACAATCATGAGGTCTAATTGCACTTTTTTTTCCTGGAAAAAGCAGCCTATTTTTATTTGGCTATAGCCTTTTGTCAGCTTGTTTAATAACACTGGTAAAATAATGTCATTTCTTTGTATATTTTTTTTTAAAAAAGCATAAATGCTGCAAATATTGTCCTGAAATATGGCCTGATAAACTCAGGATTACCAAGAAACCAAAAGATCCACCTCAGCAGACATTTGAAATTGCAGTGATTTCTACCCAACACCACCATTCTTTAAATGTCTATTGCACTTTGGCAGTACATGTCAATTACGGAGATGAGAAAATCCATGCTTCTAGAAATATGCAAAACTTGGTATTTTATATACCCTTTTAATTATGTCAGCGGATAAACAGAAAGCTATGTTGAATGCAATAGCAAGAGCGTGGCACATCTCCTTGAGGAAATGTGGGAGAAGTACCTTTAAAACAGACTCCTCTTCAAAATAGACACCTGATCCTGGGTTTCATCCACCCTCTTCTTTTGTGTCAAGCCAAAAGAATGAGAAGTTATGATAAACTAGTTCACTGGGCCAGGCAAGCCAACGCAGACGTCACCCATGCTTAGGTTTTATTACAAGGTAGTGACAATAAGGACAGGCTTGACCAATTTTGTAATGTCTTGCCTAAAAGAGAGAGGAATATCTTTTCCAAGTCCTGTAACTAATGAGCAGCAAAGGTGACTGTCTTCCTCTGTCTTAATACACGGCTACATGGAGTACCGCAATTTATCTTTCAAGTTTCCATGCCTATAAATTCAGAACGACTCTTTTGCCCTTTTAAGAAGGATAAACTGATCTGTACTAGACAACCAGCTAATCCTCACTACTGCTGTGTGCAGACAGAGTCCTAGGGCAGTTGCCTTACAGTTTTAGTACATGCCTTCAGCTAACATTAATAGGTACCACTGAGTTAAAAAGATAAGGAAAAAACCCACCTTGCACTTATTCTGAAAATGATTTATGGAATTTTACAGAAGCTAAAACACTCCTGGAAAAATATTTCTGAAATGCTGTTCCTTTGGAAAAGGAGAGAAGATATGATTTTTTTGCCTGTTCTATGAAAAATCATGCAGATATCATACAGAAAAGTTTTTAAATTAAAATCAGTCATATTGCATATGAGGCAAATCAAGGATCTGTAGAGGAAATTATTCACTTGGCAAAAAGGGATCAAGCATACATTTAAATATATATATGTATGTGTAATGTATAAATGCATACATTTCATTAGCTATTTGGAGGACAGAAAATAGAGACTACTTTTTCCAACCGAGTACTAAGGCATCTAATATCAGATGCAACATTACTCTGTGAACATCCTCTACTCAATGCCCTAAAAGCCTTTAATGAACATTTATGCTTCAGACTAATTCAGGTATTTCGATGGCGTCAAACACAAGAATCTAGTGCAGAAAATCACTTCAAAACAGATTTAGACTTCCAAAACGTATAGGCACTTCTGAAAGTTTTATTGAGGGTTCATTTCCCTACAAGTCGATTTTGTTCATTTATACTCCTACCAGTTATGTATGGTGAAATCTAGAGCTCTGTGACCTATTCGACATAACTTGCACCTGTCCCTTCGGAAACTATTGCAGGTTAGTAAATCTCACTGTCGTATAGATGTTCCTGTTAGCTGGATATCACTATCCTGTTCCTCATTTTGTCCTTCATTCCTATTTATAGCCCTTAGAAGGTTGTTTTGTGTGTGCATGTTTGGGGTTTTTTTTTTAAATTTCCTTTTTGCATATCGAAATCTCTGCTTTGGCTTCCCAATGACTTTGTTTGCTGTCCCCAAGCTAAACTTCTTTCTAGCAAGGAGACAGATGAGGTATCACAACAGGTCTTAGTTGTCTGGTAGAACCATACTGGAGACAGAATATTTATTCCCTACACGTGCACCTCTACCACCTAAAGTAGAGGACACGCAAGCAAATACAGATACCCGCGTGGATAGGACTTCATGGAACTGCAGGGGGTAATGGGGGCTGCTAGTGAGAGAAATTCCATCCTCAAGTAGTTTTAGATGCACCAGCAACTAATTCTTCCTCCTACATGGAATCCTTCTCAGTGAGGCAACAAGTGGAAGGACCAGACAGAGTTGCTTGAAAAGTGTAGGTCAGCACTGATTTGCATGTACTTTCCAAGAGCTTTTCTAGTTTAGCTTATTAAGTTTTTTGTTTCTGACATGCCTGAACTCCATTAGTGTTACGTTGTAGGTGCTGGTCACACACCTTCTTATTCCAGGAGTTAACAGTGTTGAACTATATCCTCTGTGAAAACTGCAGAAATGATTTATGCCTCCCCTAACATGCCATGAGGTGAGCTGCCATACCACTGGGAGATCAAGACCCACAAACTCCAAACCCCTGTGCCTTCCAGGGAAGGATGAATCTTTCAGTGTTAGTCTAGCCTTGTTAAGGATTACAGTGGACCTATACCTAGAGCACACGTAGGGCAGAATTCACAAAATTTGCCGTACACTGTCTCGGTACTCCTGATGTGACCATGAACTTATAAAAGAAAGTGACTGCTTTCCAGCACTCTGGCCATTCCCAGGGTCTTACACATTACAGCGTGTAAGTATCCCTTTCTCTTAACATACTGAACTTAATGCAAAATGGAAGTGCGTGCACGTATGTGCTATAACACATGCACAGCCTAGTACCGAGCTAGACATGCTTTACAGTGGAAGGAAACACTAGACAGCAGGAAGAACCCGACAGCCCCAAAGCAGCTGCTCCTGCACTGGCTGGTGCCGATGCCTCAGTGGAGCAGCCTGGAAATGGTCTGTTGTTCAAAGGCTGTTTCCAAACTACGCAATGTGACATTCTTTCAAAAATGGCTAGTTAAATTAAAAAGATTACATGGCATTTAGTTAGGAGCAGCAGTAAACTATTCTAGGAAAAAGCAAAAGTATCACTATTATGTTATGCCTATATTTAGGGAGTTTGTTTTCTTGGGCCTAACCTTATACATACATGAAGCTTTTGTTGATTTCAATGGGTGTTATCAGTTTGAGGTCTACACTGCCAGCCCTGCTGTAATTCTCACAGGAATTACAGAATTATTTTTTGAGAAAACAGTGTTAGACTAATTCAGTTCCAGCCAGGATTAAAAAATCTCACTTTTCTAAGAGGCCTACTTATTAAAATCTAAACAGCTTGATTGAAAGGGAATTAATAATTGTGTTCCCTCCAACTTGAGAAAAAACAGTATTTTGTGGTTAAAAAAGGGTTGTACCAACACCAGACTATATGCATCTACCAGATCAGGTAAAACCATTCTATAAAATCTGCATTTATTTCATCTGAGCCTAAGACACAACTGCCAGGAAGTGCTGCCAATTGCTTCTACAGCCAGAGTCAAGGTTCAGAACAGTCTTGAGCAGCCCTTGTTCCCCACACATTTCCCAGGATCCAGTGTTGAGGGAGAGAATACTGTCCCACAGGGTGAAAGCAACTGCAAACATTGCTCCTATGTGCAAAAACAACCTCCAAAAAAAAATATACTGCGGAGTGCCACAGAATTCCCAACAAGCCTATTTTAGCCACAGTTTCTATCACATCATGTATGTCACACATCAAGCAAGTTGAAAATTGCATTTAACTGCAATCAAGTCCTACATGCATCCTCCTCCATCAATTGAGCCTCAATAATAACTTCATGTAAAGTATACAGTAAACAGAAAATCGTAGGAAGCAACAGTTTAAGTGACTCAGCACACAGGACGCAGACAGGGACGCCAACAGGTGCTGCGAGCAGCACTATGGTTAATACAGCCTTCTCATCAGTGCTGAGCATAGCTCTGCCTCAAAACAGCAGTAGTCAAAATCCAATTTAATCTTCATCCACATCCTACAAGTAATGAAACTATATAGGGAAAAAATATAAAAACTAGCATGGAAGTCAGCTCAAAAAAATCTAAATTACAAATGGAAAATTCATGGTTAATTAAAAACCTTACATGCATGCCTTTTTTTTTTTTTCCCCTGTTGAAAGAGTTTTTCTAAGGAGCTCTGATTCCCAGTTCTTCCCCAAGGCAGCAACTGGATTTATTTTCCTGAGCTAGACTGAGGGGAACAAAAAGAGCACAAGAAAGTTTGCATGGTTTACAACCTCTAGGCTGCAAATATGAACTTATCTCCATGAATATTTTTTTCCCCCATCAGGAATATTTTAGAGAGCTCTGATGACTTTCAGATGCCACCTTTCATATTGTAAAGCAGCTATAGGAAACAATCAGTGCATACAGCCATATTTTTCAAAATCTGAAGACACAGCTGAGAGATGCACTCACCTGTACACATGCAATACACCCATTTATAAGCCACTGCTGTACAGAAAGAACTCCATAGGCACTAAACAGGTCAGGACCTCAATACATAAACCCTGGATTTCCCCTACGACAGCAGTTCTAAATACACAGCAGATCTGCTGAAACACTAACTAGACATCAGTAACCCACGCTCCACCCTTCCAGTCCCACTCTTACCCCACACATCCTCACCAGATGAAATGCAAGTTCCCTACCATAATTACTCAAGTTTCTTGTAAATTCCAGAGACAGCATTGCTTCGCTTCCTTCCTAGAGATCTCTTCTTCCTATACAATCTTATTTACAGAAACTTTCCACCTTTTATACCCCCTCCCCTAATTTGTGCAATGCCATGACCCCAGAAATCCGGGCTATTGAAATAAAACTATAGCGCTTCTGACGACTGGGGTTTTTTGCATGAGTCTGTAGTATGGATGGTTTCATACAACTGTTTTGCTTTATTGAGGACAAACACACCATTGGATCCACTTATAAATATTAATCTGTTACAGGTAGCAACTGAAATCCTCTAGGAATTTGCTGGGTGGACTAATAAAATGGGACATTGACTTAAAACCAAACTTATTAAGAACAATCTCAAAACAAATGTTTTTTAATATTTCCCTTTCAGTGGCACTTACCGCTATCAGGTTGCCTTATACTAGATACAGCACAAGAATGTGGATCATGTCTATGGTATCAAGACAAATAGAGTAAATGATTGACTAGCCTAACTTTTAAAGTACACTTACTTGTCTGTATTTTTCCCCTATCAGAAAAAGGCCCTGCGAGAAAAATGGCTTTTGGATGGCCTAAGTTCTCTTACTCCAAAAGAGCAAGAAGAAATGCAAAAGCAGAATCGGGAGGACCAACAACGGACTCATGAGCTGGAACAAGACATTTTCAGGTAGGGTAGTACCCCTGCCCTTTTGTCTGAGTTAAAATTGTCCCTGCTTAAAAGTCATGCCTTATTTCATAAAAGATTAAAATGTCAGCAAGGGCTAAACATACGCAGTTTGATACACAGAGTAAAGCAATCTTTGTTATATGTTCTGCTCAGCTAAAATTAGCTAATATACAGTGCAAGCTTCCATACTCTGAATTTTATCAAACTGCACAATAAATATCTTACAGAGTATGTGTTTCTTTAATTGCAGCTACCCCTTCCATGCTATACTCAATAGATGTAAGCCACAGTATATAGGTTTTGCTCTGAAATAGTAATTGTTGAATCAGAATTTCAAAACAACACTAAACAGCTATAAAAGTTCTTCAGTTCCACTAGGCCCTGCACGGCCTTTAGTACCTGACTTCTGTCATAACACAGCACTTCAGAAAGTACAAGCTGCCTAGCCCCTTTGGTATCACTTGCCTCATTTCTACTTATCTTCCATGGTCTTTTGTTGTCAATTTATTCCCAGAAGCCTGTTAGAGCAAAGGCCTTTTTCTACCTTTTGTCAGATGTTCCTACAAATCTCATTGCCTCGTGCCTCCCTACCACATATGGCGAACATCAAACTGCTTAAACAGTCTCACATACTACTCCTTTATTTACTATGGACGTGATTCTAGGTGCTTATTAGCTGCTGTTAGCCTTTCCCAAATACCACAGGGCTCCGTACACATCAGCTCCTTCTCTGGGTCCAGGCATACTGACTGGTTCTACCCATTAACACCCACATCCTGTTTCTTTAGATTCTGGAAAGTTTCATCATCCTTTTTTGAGGCTTCTTCCTCTATTTCAGTTCAATAGCATCTCCCTCCATACTCTCCTCTTCCTTCACTGTCATCCTACACACATTCTTTTGGCAAAGTTGTCACCCGGATTAGGTCCTCCAGTTACCTCCCACCCACCTCCCTCCTTACTCCATCTCTGACACAAACGATAATTGTCTTGGCTGACAGGCGGCAGCCTAGTGCTAGTTTGTCCTATAATTATGCTGACTTCTTCCTTGAAAGCACTTTGTTCAATAGAACAGCTTTTCACACGCCTCTGTGGAATTCTTTGTTGCAGTGGTAGGAGGTAGACAGTGCGCTCTAAAAACATCCCAGCAGGTTGTGATTATGAAGATATGCAAGAGGGGTGCCTATGACAGTGTGATCACCAGGAAAGAGCCGAGTGGGGAAGGACTGGCTTTGGAGCAACAGGGAAGTTGCACTGAGCAAGTAGCTCCCCACCAACCCGTTGGAAGTTCAGGCCTTCTCCAAGCACTGGGAGGATAGACTGGATTTTCAAAGTCCCTTTGACCTTGAGTAAGGGGTGGAGGTTTAGCAGAGATCATCTTTATGCCCTAAGAAATTTGGTGATGGGAGATCTTTACAACTACTCCTGCCCTATCCCTCAGAAGACTTGGAATGCAGGCTGAGGACTTAAAACCCTTCCTACAATAGTAATTCAGAGATTTCAGCAAATAGGGTTGATTATTCCAATATGTAACGTCATTTCCATGTCTCTCAGAATCCTGGGTTTGTAACTCCAGTTGTTGAGTCTTTTGATACTGTTTTTGTAATTATTGACCTGAATTTGTCATCAGCTCAGTGACCTTAATTTTTATTTCCTCAGAGACCAAAACTGAACGCACATAGTGAGCTTTACTTCTCTGAATATAGACATATAAACTTTTTTTAACATTACTAGAATTTATCATTGTTACAAATAGTAAAACAGTAATCCAACTGGAGCATCAAACCTGAAACACTCCTTTAATTCATGTAGGTCAATTAGCATCAGAGGAATAATCCTTCTACTTTAGTTCTAGATTGGATCCAAAAGTTGACAAGGGGTTATAAATTTTAACATTTATCTGAATTAGAAGCTTCTAGGTCTTTTAAAAGATGCCCATAGACATTTAAAGGAAGATTTCTAAATGCTTTTGTGCTTTAAGGAAGGAGAAATGAAAGTGCCAAGCCCATCATTGTCCCCCGATTACTTTCTTAAATCAGAACATGGATCCTGGAGTAACATCTCAGCCCATCTCTTTTTTCATAATTACAAGGACTAGATGCAGATACACTGTGAATGGGAAGACTGCACATTTAGTACTGCATCACATAACCAAGAGCACACACGTTACACCAAACAAGGCAGAGGTTCCTCAGCTCGTACACTTGATGTGTGCCTGAGCCTGTAACAGCCTAACTATAGATACGTGCCTGTTACCTTCCCACTAGAAGTTTTGCCAGAGATTTGGTTAACATCTAGCATGTACAAAAAAACCCCCCATTTTAGAATTCCTTTCTAATAAATGTAAGTGGGATGTAGGAATGACAGGTTTGGTTTGTTGTGTTGGTTTTGATTGGAGGTTTTTTGGTTGTTTTTGGGGGGTTTTAAATAGTTTCTATTTATATGCCTGCATTTAGGAGAAATGTATTAGATATGAATTCTTTTCCTACATAGTTCCAGATTCAGTTAGTTATAAGCACAAGTAATATTTGTACATCTAGATGGCTAATATTCTGACCATAAACCAGCAATTTAAATGCTTATGAAAATTAAATTAAATAAGTTTACTTGCAACTGTAAGCACTACAGTGGAAAAAACTACAATAAATGTTTGATTGTAGTTGCTGGACTTTCTACTCTTATTAAAAATATTATTCTTTTTCCAAGAATATAAAGCTATTTTACTACACGTGCTTAATGGAACCTGTGAATGGTTCCTCTTATATTTTTATATATGCCACTCTTTCATGGCAATTGATTTTTTTTTCATGGTGAACTAAGTATTTCCACACCCACTTATGGTTAATAGCAGTGTTACCAACTAACTTTTGCCACCTGTGACGTTGTCCTGGGAAGCTCCACCAAATTGCTTCCTCCTTAAAATGATTCCTACTTCCTGACATACATCTGAAATATTTCAAACTTATTTGTAATGAAATGAATCAGACAAAATACATCAGCATAAAATGAAAAGATTAACTGACAAAGAAAGTTAACACAAAATGACGCACTGTCTTCACTCTTACGATAACAACTTCACAGGTATAATGCATCCTAGAAATGAAAATCAGGACAGAAATGCTCCTAATTACATTCCTGAGGCACACTGAATTAAGAGGACTTAACTGACCATTCCTGAAGTTCTAAAGACAGTTTAGAGGTTTATAAGGCCTTGATATCAAGAGAAATATTTTCATTACTGACATACTTAGGCTCATAACCAAACAATCTACATGCCTTAAAGTCTTTGGCAGCTTTTATCTTCACAATACACAGAGGACCCAGACAAGGACATTTGATTTTACAGATGAAGAACGGAGGCAGAAGAACATACCTAGAATCACGTAGAAACTTCCTTCTGAACTAGCAGTTTAAGCAAGTTTATTCACATCAAGCATCTTTTGCTATAAATTATACTTCCTGCCATTCCTCAATAGCTGTCTATAGAAGGCCTCTAGAAGAACATCCAGATATCATTACACTTTGTTTAGACATACCCAGCCCACTTTCAAATAAGACAACAGCAATACAGAAACCTAGTAATACAGAGTTCAGTATGAAAAAAATCCACTAAAAAGCACAAAATATGCACCATACAGTACTTGCACAGTGCTTTTGCTCTGACTACATATATGTGAAGTCATACCTTTGACCTGCCCTGTAAATCAAAGATTGCTAAACTGACCCTGTAGACACATGTCATGCAGTAGCAGTAAGATATATTATTGAAAAGCTCAGCAGAATTCTTTCTTTGGGTCATCTAATTATTAAACATCATTTGATTTAGATTCTGTCCACTCTGGTTATTATTCTGCATGTGTTCTATCATCAGTTAAAAAATCTGAATCACTTTAAAGATTTTTTGAATAGCGTTAGACCAGTCTTTTTTTCTTTCTGCTGAGAGGACAACCACAACTGCAGGCAGATTATTTCTGGTAGTGACATGGGCCTTTCCATCAGCCTCCTAAATGGGACCTCTGTTTTGAAACATTCTGTACTTGAGTGTCGAATAGAGCTAGTGTCTGCTATCAGTTCAGATTTGAGCATTTTTTGATAAAAGGGAGAGTTCCATTCTTTGTATCAACAACAAAACAGTAAATAGTGAGTGGCCTGAACCACCTTGCAGACAAATAGCTCTGGTTACAGACAAAAACCAGCATTTACATTATCTGTCTTATTCACCTTCTTTACACATTAGAGGTTACAGTGAGCCAAGTGAGCATGCCCTTGGTCAGGGTACAAGCTGAGTGAAGAATTAGTGGTCCCATTTTCTCATTTAATTTTCAGCAAATAGCACTCATTCTTGACAGAATTAGTTGCTAAACAACATACTTAAAAATGCACAAACAACATCACAGTTAACTAAGCTCTGTTCAATGGTTTGAATGTGATACATGAAGGCACGCTAAGGCTCGATGGACTCCAGAGCTGCGAAAGCATTTGACTCACCTCAAAACTTGTGAGGACTCACTAAATCGCCTTGTCCTCTCAGGCTGGTATTCTCTGGGGTGGTATCCTCCTATCTGCTTTTCATTCTTAAGCCATTTATTTTTCTTCTGGAGTGGCAGCGGTGCAACCCCAGCAGATTAGCTGGTGGCCAGCAGCAGTCAGGTATACTCTGTAGAATTTCTTAATTCAGCTACTACTTTGGCAGAGAAACCTCTAAATTAGCATCTCATCTTCTAAGGTTCCTTCTTGACATGCATCTGAAATGCTTCAGATCATTGAAAGATAGTTTCTTATAATTACTAAGGTAGCTGCTCGATCCTTTCAAGACAAATACAAACTGTGATGTAATTTCATAAAAGTGTCATTGATTTAGAAGTTTTAAACATTTAAACACACCAGAAAGATTCTGGCCTAACTTTTCAATTGCATGAAATCAAAAGGACTTCGGTTTCTTTGAAGTATACAGATTGCATCTTTTAAAAGTTTCCTTTCAATAAATTCCAGCATGCACACTCAGAATATCTTCTGAAAGTGAACCATAAAATTTATGTTTATATGCAAGTATGAGTGCAAAAGATATTTAAGGTCTAGATGCAATTCCCATTACGCGGGTATGAGAATTTTTCCCTAACCCCACCGAGCACTGAATCAGTCCTCTTAATTACCACATAAAATGGGTGTTGGTATGGGTGAGAGAGCATATATAAACTTAAATAATATTTTTCTTGATCTCCCAGATAAGTTTATCATCTTTGATTTATTTGCGTGTGTGTTTTCTCTTTATCTCTCCCTTCTCCTCACCTCCCCCCCTCTTTTTTAATACCTTTCCAGGAGTTTTCCTCCTCTTCTTCCACCTGTGTGTATAGGAGTGTTTAGAGTCCGGACTGAAATAAACCCATAGTAAAGGTTAATTATTCTTCAGTTCATTATGCTTTTGTGAGCTTTTAATGATTAATTTTCACATTATGATAATATTGCAATCAAGTCTCGTGTAAAAATACAACATTTCAATATATTAAACAAATACGATTCTGTAAGAAGCGCAGAAATATGGCACATGGTCATTGCATTACTTTCTTTTATGGTCCTCCAAGAATATTCATCCCCTTCATTATAAATTTTTTTAAAATTTTAGCACTATAATCAGTACCTTTGAGCAGGGTCCTAAAGACATCTTGCAGAGCTCAGGTCCAAAGTGTTATCTGCTTTTCAATATTTTTTTTTTTTAGCTTTTACTTTCATCCTGAATGCATTTTCTTCACATCTCAGTTCTCAGCTCTGTGATACCTTTGTGTTTCAAAGAGGATATTCTCAGAGAAAAGCCCACACCATATCCTATTATTGTAGCTCTACAAATCTGAGTTTAAACGGGGCAAGAGCCACAGTGTTAATTCAGACTCCTCAAGCAGTCACACAGAAGGAGATGCATAATGCTTCTCTGCCAGCCTGCATTCAACTTTTCTGGTCTGTTTACTTTAAAGGGACAACAGGTTTCTATTATTAATGTTGACTTTGGTGTAATATTGTGGATCCTAGCACATACTAAAGAATAAGTTAAAACATAAAACCATTTTTGCTATCAGGGTTATAGGCTATCATTACTCTATTTGTGACTTTGGCTCAGATCACCTAGTTGTAACTCTATTCTGACTGATTCCAGCAACTAGTAATATCAGTTGCAGTTGCCTTAAGTCTACAGTCATCAATTTCTGACATGGATTCAAAAACAATGGAAGATATATTTCACTCAAATATGGAAGGTTTATGAAATATGCTTTTGTTTTTTTCCTGTAAGTTAAAAAAGTTCTTCCAAAAATGATCCCAAAAGAAAAGGTAGATGAACCAGAGACTGAAGCTATATGACACTCACCTACAACATGAGAAATCCAGTTCAAGTCCCAGTTCAGAGTTAAATCTGGACTTGATTCTAGATCTTCATGGAAAAGTGACTTCCTAACTACTAGGTTAGAGGCAAATTTTATCTAAAACCCAACAAACTAATAAAAGGCTCATAGGTTGAGATAAGGGCAGGAGAGATCACTCGCCCATTACCATCACTAGCATAACAGACTCAGCTCGGGAAAATTAATTTATTACCAATCAAATCAGAGTCAAGTAATGAGAAATAAAACCAAGTCTTAAAAACACCTTCCCCTCACCCCTCTCTTCTTGGGCTCAACTTTACTCCTGAGTTCTCTACCTCCTCCCCCACAGCAGTGCAAGGGGACAGGGAATGAGGGTTGTGGTCAATTCATCGCACATTGTGCCTGCTGCTCCTTCCTCCTCAGGGGGAGGACTCCTCACATTCTTCCCCTGCTCCAGCATAGGGTTCCTCCCACAGGTGACAGTCCTCCACCAACTTCTCCAACGTGAGTCCTTCCCATGGGCTGCAGTTCTTCACAAACCGCTCCTGTGTGGGTCCTTTCCACAGGGTGCAGTCCTTCAGGAACAGACTGCTCCAGTGTGGGTCCCTCACGGGGTCACAAGTCCTGCCAGCAAACCTGCTCCAGCATGGGCTCCTCTCTCCACGAGGCCACAGGTCCTGCCAGGAGCCTGCTCCAGCACAGGCTTCCCATGGAGTCACAGCCTCCTTTGGGTGCACCCACCTGCTCCAGCATGGGGTCCTCCAGGGGCTGCAGGTGGAAATTTGCTTCCCCATCATCCTGCATGGGCTGCAGGGGGACAGCCTTCCTCACCATGGTCTTCTCCATGGGCTGCAGGGGAATCTCTGCTCTGACACCTGGAGCACTTCCTCCCCTTCCTTGACTGACCTTGTTTGCAGATTTTTCTCTCACATATTCTCACTCCTTACTTCTGACTGCTGTTCTGTAGCAATTTTTCCCCCCCTTCTTAACTATGTTATCCCAGAGGTGCTACCACCATCACTGATGGACTCAGCCTTGGCCAGCAGTGGGTCCATCTTGGAGCCGGCTGGCATTGGCTCTCATTGGACATGGAGGAAGCTTCTGGCATCTCCTCACAGAAGCCACCCCTGTAGCCAACTTTGCCACACAAACCAAATACAACTGGGCATAGTTTTCTCCCTCTCTCACATACATAGAGATTAGATATTTTATCCTGGACCTTTCTGTCTAGAAGTGTTTCATCAAACATCTAAATGCTAAGAAAATAAAACCTCTAATTAGGAAAAAGATGCCTTAAACATTGTACTCAGCTTTAACATATAACATAGATCTAACATATAACAAAAAGGAGAGGGAAAGGGAGCTGTGACTCCTTTTAAATAATGTACAAATCTACAGCAGAGGTCAATAGCCCAAAAGAAATTTTGACTGCTGAGCTTCAATCTCCCTTATTATATAACGATAAGGTTTAAGAAACTTGTTAGCCAGTCAGCCAAGTCTTAACTGGCAAGATACTTCTTGTTTGCACTGCTAAATCTGACAGACATAAGTCGATTGCTGAATATCCTGCTGTCTTAGAGAATATCCAAAGTTAGTATATTTGGTATTCATAAGAGGTAGGCTTGTAATCTTTGTAAAACAAAGCTCTCCCTGATTAGAGTTCAAGGTTCCTCCTCTAACAGACAAACCCTTAATAATTGTTTCTTCATGTTGGAAATCTCACCTAATTGCTATCTTAGAAAATGATTGCTATTTTCACCTGACACAACATGTATCACACTTAAGTGAACTACCCAGTTTTCTCTTGCAAATTCATTGGCAATACTTGTGAGGATATTACTTGAGCAAATAGTGCAAACATTAACCTTCCCAGTTGCTCATCCTAGGTGCATTGAACCAGCGTGTCTTACACAACCGCTGTTCTGCTGGAAAGGAACGCTTTCCAGAAACAAGATTTTAGCACTTTTCCTGGAGAATTAAGTACACAAAATGCTGATCAGTGACTAAGAAGGACACATGTATGTCTGTAAAAGCCTTAGTACGCAGCCTGAAAGAGAAGCCCTTAAACTCACCAGTGTTTTTAAGTCTGTAGCTGCACAAGCTGTGATCTAGTCTATCAGGAACACTACAATGACACCCACCCCACATCAGCAATATCTTGCATTTTTAATCAAGATTTTTTTCCCCTGAAGAATCAAGCTTCAGGCTGTCAGTTAAGTGCTGTTACATCTGTTTTACCAAAGCAAAGAATTTTGAAATCCCAGAATCCACATTCACACATGAAAAAAACATGGATAACTGTCTTGGCATCTTGGAGCTAAACACACACCCCTCCCTCAAAGCTCCTTCATCATCCTGAGTGTCTGTAAATTCTTCATTCTGAATCCTGGACAGACTGGAAAACATCAAAGCTTCAGACTTTAGTCTCTTGAGCATCCTCCCACTGTGCAGGTTGCTTAATTTTCAAAATCCACACAATTATGAAGTTATCACTTCATAGAAGTGGCCTACGAAGCACATCACTATTATGATTTCTAGCTGTATTGATTTTTATATTAGTAAACTAGTTAAGAGCCGCAAAAAGTACTTGCAAATGCCATTATTATTTTACAAAAAAAGTGATACCTGTTCTAGCCCTCAGAAATACAAATGCAATTTTATTTCCATTGATAGAGTGGTTCTTCTGGAATTATAGCTGCTAGTTAGTTATAGATTGACTAGAACTTTCTTCCACAGGGGATCTTCCTGAATGCAGTTTGGCTACATATATTAAAACATAGCATATGAAGTGATGTACTCTAGCCCTTTAAGTACTGCCAGGTACAAGAACATTCTTCTGACTTTCTTACAACAAAAGATCTTCTTTTCATCAT
Source organism: Grus americana (assembly GCF_028858705.1). Taxonomy (NCBI): domain Eukaryota; kingdom Metazoa; phylum Chordata; class Aves; order Gruiformes; family Gruidae; genus Grus; species Grus americana. The sequence goes on along the minus strand of NC_072859.1, from coordinate 15,279,413 downwards.
GTGTACACATACAAAATTAAGAGACAAAGTCATAATCCTGGTGTCTATATACTAGATTACTACATCTTAATTACAATGGAGTAATCACATCTCTTGAGACAATGTAGGGGAGAAAATTTACTTAGAGATGAGGAAATGTTGTGGGGGGCTATATTCCTTATCTATTCCCTCCCAAAAAATAAGTTAATTTCAGCCACTGTTTCCAAGTAGGTTCAGAAGGAATCTATGGCAGGTACATTTAAAAAAAAAAAAAAAAAAGAAAAGAGAGAAAAGAACAAAGAGAATACTATTCCACAGTATTTCCTGATGTATGTGAAGTTATAAGCTGATCTCATATTAGAGCAAAACTTGTCAGGGTAAGTAGAACCAGCCCCATTAATGTCCATATTCACAATGTATTGAATCTGCAGTGTTGCTCTCTGCCTGTTATTAAATCAAAGTGAATTGTGATTGCAGATTGGAGAAGGAAATTGAGGCTCTGGAAAGAGAGGAAATAGAAGTCTCAGCTAAGGAAGAAGCAATTTTAAAGAAACTTAAGTCTGTTGAGAAAACAACAGAAGACATAATAAAGGTTAGTGCCAAATTACTCCAGAAGTAGAATTCATTATTTGTTCATCATAATAACCAGGGAAGGGGGAACTAGCTGGATCCTGTGAGCGGTCATGAGCTTTTCTCTAAAGTGACAGTAGTTCAAATACAAGAGGGGTCAAGATTTTATACTGTTCCTGTTATGGGGGTGGGGGAGTAATTCCTGTCATTACTTGTCTATAGGATATCTTAAAAAAAAGAGTATATATATATACATAGCACTGCCACTGACACTAACCAACAACTTTGCATCTCAGCCCAAGACAGATATAACAGGTACAGAGGCTGACGCGTTCATTCTCCTGCAGGTGATGTGCCCAGCTAAACTGCATCATGTTTTCCCAAGTCCCTGAAAGAGGTTATATAGAATCATAGAATAGTTTGGGTTGGAAGGGACCTCAAAAATCATCTAGTTCCAACCCCCCTGCTGCAGGCAGGGACACCCTCCACTAGACCAGGTTGCCCAAAGCCTCATCCAACCTGGCCTTGAACACTTCCAGGGAGGGGGCATCCACAACCTCTCTGGGCAACCTGTTCCAGTACCTCACCACCCTCACAGGAAAGAATTTCTTTCTAACATCTCATCTAAATCAACCCTCCTTCAGCTTAAACCCATTCCCCCTTGTCCTGTCACTACACTCCCTGATAAACAGTCCCTCTCCATCTTTCCTGTAGGCCACTTCAGGTACTGGAAAGCCACAATTAGGTCTCCCCAGAGCCTTCTTTTCTCCAGGCTGAACAATCCCAACTCTCTCAGCCTGTCCTCATAGGAGAGGTGCTCCAGCCCTCTGATCATCCCTGTGGCCCTCCTCTGGACTTGCTCCAACAGCTCAATGGAGCTTATCAAAACATGACTTTAATGTTATCAAAGGTCATTTTGATTTTTGAAAATCATATTAAACCATCTCAAAGATATAGTGATGAAACTAAACTTCAGTTCTCCAGTTATTACACATGCACACTCTAAAGACATGCAGGGAGACAAGCACAACTGGAAAGCCAAAGGGTCGAGCCTTTGCAAGTAGCTCAGGCCACAGTGTGAGGCTGTGTCACTGATTAACACTTTGTAACATCCTGTCCTTCCCTGTGTGACTTGGAATCATATAGGCAAAAAAGACCAGAAGCCACACGTGCAAAAAGTTAAAACTATCAGGTGGAGCAAAACACTGTCTAGTTAACATCTTAAAACTGACTAATTACATTTATTGTTAATGGTTCTCTTTCCTAGTCTGTGAAGACTGAAAACGCAGGAGTTGAAAAAGGTATGTTTAGTAAAAAAAAAAAAGCTTTTTAAAAAGGTTCCCTTAGAAGTCAGTGAAAACATACTGAAAGCTTTATGGATCTTCTTTATTCAGAGGCAGCAGACTACATATACGCCAGCATACCTGACCTTCCCAAGTATTTCAAGCCTTCTGCACTGAGAAGTACAGCACATGCTGCCACCAGTGATGAAGAAAAGAAAAAAGGTATTGCTTAGCAGTAACTCCCAAGGGCGTCAATACACACAAAGACTTCCTATAAATTGAGTCTAATACACTTTAAGGGAAGGATAAGCATTACAGACATGTGACAATGTTGTTCTCATTTAAGCTGTGTTATATTATCAGTGAGGCCATCAAAACTGAGAGGTGGGACACCGGTGTAAGGTATGTGCCATTGAGAATAAGGATCAAGCGTTTTCAACATTGACGCTTCTTTGTAGCACTTCATTCCTCTACCTGGCATAACTTTAAGTAGCTCCTCCCTTCATATCATACATTTCACGTTTTCTATCTGCACTTACACCTACTGGGCAGCCAGCAGTAGTCCAGTTATTTCCCCAACTACTGCAAAGCCTCCTAACCCTTCTGAGTGCCCAAGACACTTTAGTCCTGTAGCACATTGAGCTCTTACAACTACTATTGCCCAGCACAATACCGGGGCCAAGGTTACATCTGGTTTTCTCAGTCAATCACATAATGAGAACTGGCGCCTCAACAGCTTATTTTTCCTCACAGAATTATATCCAAACGAAAATATTTTTTTCCCCACTTCGAGTTTTGACAGGATGGAAGGGGGCATTCAAAATGGGAATCTAATATATTGGTGATGTATGTAATAATTTCACATACTTGATAATTCATTCTGACAGTCATTCTCTATCACTGTCAGAACTCTTTTAGAATATTTCTTGCAGCTGTTGCATTAGCAGTTTAAGCACTTGTTTCTTTCAACAGCATTGTTTGCCATGGAAATTAAAGTTGAAAAAGACATGAAGACAGGAGAAAACACAGTGTTATCAACAATACCTCTTCCCTCAAAGGAGTTTAAAGAGACAGGAATTAAAGTCTATGATGATGGCAGGAAGTCAGTCTATGCAGTGTCCTCAAATGGGAGCACAACACAAAACGGGATAGATGAACTTGCTCCTGTTGAAGTGGAAGACCTGCTACGGCAGGCAACTGAAAAAAATTCCCAGTCTCCCACAGAGTACCATGAGCCTGTGTTTGCAAACAAATTTTGCAGGCCAGTTACTCCTCAGAAAGATAAATTAGTTCCTGGACCAAAACTGGAAGACACTCAGAGAGGAGAGATGAATGGATTTAGCAATCATCAGACAGAATTCTCCTCCAAAACAGAGCCTTTTATGCAGCAACATAAAGAGAATGGGTTTGATCTTCCAAAGGTAATACAGCCAAAGTCTCCCTTTCCAGTACTTTCCCATTCAGAGAAGAAAGTGCACACTAATCCTGAGAACAGGATGATACATAATGAAGAAAGAAAAGCCGCACACGAAGAATTAAAACCTTACCAGAATACAAGAGAAAGACATAATGAGACAAGGTTTTTAAGTCCCTGCCATCCTAATGAAACATCCCCTGCACCTCAAGATGAGGAAGATGTTCAATACAGCATTGTCCAAGCTGTACCATGTTATGTGGATGATTCTGAACCTGTAACAATGATTTTCATGGGTTATCAGCGCATTGATGATGATGATGCAGAAGCAGACCAAAAGTTGTCACGATACGATGGGGTTATCCACGCAGAATTAGTTATCATTGATGATGATGAAGATGACAGCAAATCTGAGAAACCAGCATATCATCCCATAGGCCACTATAGTCAGGTTTATCAGCCACCAAGCAGGAAAATCACAGAAGTCCCACAGACGAACCCTGTGAGCAGCCTGGGCGTGAGCCTGAACAACATACCCCACAAAAATTCCATCTCCCTGCGAGAACAAGAGGAACGCTTAAGCTCACCAACACACCGTGCTCATCTTCACAGCCAGATATCTGGAGATGGTACCGAAGATCCCTCACTAACAGGTAACAGAAAAGGAAAATCATGTCACTGCTGTTCGCTCATGTAGCAAACTGATGCTACTCTTATCTGCTAGCAACTGTTTCACTTTACTATTTGGATTGCTTCATGGACTAATATGCAATTAATAATCATTTATCCACTCTCGTTTGTTAACAAATGCCAATCTGCATTTTGGTACTGTTGAATTATGTCATCTTTAGCAATGCAGTAGTTACCATAGTTTATTTTTCCAAATTTTGATATCTCAGAAAAGCCATTTCTGTAACCTGCAGGGATTAAAAGTGGTTCTCTTTCAAGTGACAATTAAAAAAAATCCATTAATGCTACTGCAATTAGCAGAATTAGTTTTCATTTCTACCGGGTAACTAACAGCATTGCTTCTTAACGCTGTCTCCTCACTGGAATGTTTTTGTGCCTATCTGCATTCTAACTACTTCCTTGATAATCCAAATTGCTCCTTAAATCAGAAAGACTGTTTAATAACCAGCTTTACTTCGCATTTCTCTGGAATCAGCATTGACAATCTTGCCTTGACAATGTTTATGCAAGTTTTAACAGTTTTTTTAGCCTGAGTTAGATACTTTTATAGCCTCTAAAATTCAATGAAACAGTTTTCATCACTACATGTGGTTAATCCATATAGTCCATAGTGGGTTTTTTTTAAACACTTTTTATATTCTATTAATACTCAAGATGCCTGTTTCTTACTATAAAGTTTTATTATAAAAGGTTGAAAGAACAATAGCAAGATCTTCCAGAAACGCAGAAAGCTCTTTATGTTCATGTTGCACTTAAATGCAGTTTCATTGCATGCATTAAAGTATATTTACAGAGCAGCAGATTTCAGAAAGTAGTCACATTCCGCCTCAAGAAAAGAACACTGTGCATGCATTACAGGAAGATCAGGGGTCCTGATCCCACATTCTCTCCTAGCTCTTCTTCCAGGCTATATTCTGAATAATTTTGCAATTTGACAGCAAAAGTGTAAGTTTAGGCCCTGTCTAAAGCTGCACTGCCAGCCCAGCATTTCTTCACAATACAGGTAAAGCCAGGAGAGAGGGTGGTCATTGGATCACATAAGGAGTTTCAAGTATTTTTGCGTCAGTATGCATTAATTAAGAAGAGCCGTAACACTCTTAGTTTATAGGCCTATCAACCTCCTGCAGTCATGCACACAACAGCCCGAAATATTCCAGCAGTGCTGCCCAGCCTTTCTGATCAGTGAGGCCACTGCACTTTTCTATCACTAGAGGACTTTGCATCTCTCAAGCACCAATCCTGCCATCTGTGCACTCCCCTGTGTCCTCCAGGACCAAAGGCTGTTGCTGCCAGCAACTCTCATGCCAGCAACTGAAAGCTGAAGCAGCTGGTACAGGCAAGATAAACCACTTGAGCAACTGCTCCAGTCCATTATATTTTGGGGATGGTCCCTTAATGCCCTCATCACATATGTACAGACATATAATGGAGAAGCAACACTCACCCACCCACCAGCTACTGGAGCAATTAATTCATCCTACAGCCCACTGTATGGGTGCTCCCATACAGATCCTGGGAAAGATGTTTCCAAGAAGTACCTATGAGCTGGCACTACCATTTGGGCAGGCCATAGTCAGGCCATGAGATGTTAGCTGAGCACCTCTACCTGTAACAATCTTTGCTTCTTTTTGTCTCCTGAAAGTAGCACCTGAAGTTTCATTTTCCCCTGCTACTCAGACACTCTCTGAGCAACATGAGTTCTCTCTCTTTTGAGGTTAGTGGAAAACAAAGCCTGACTTTCAGGGAAGGAGGATAAGTGTAAATCTAGCAAAGACGTTGAAGAAACTGTTCTGTTAATCTGTATTTGGTCTTATGCGTTTACTTACAAGTATTCTACCAAGGAGAAAATAGCCAAATAGCCAATTAAGAAAAAACTGGTCCCAATTACACTAAAAGCAGTTTGGCAACTGCCTCAAAAATACACCCCAACAGTCAGCGCTGCCCAGTCTTAAGTGCCCAGTAGAATTTGGAACTAAGCCATATTCCTCTCTACCCCTCCACCTATTTATTGCCACTCCCTGGGACATTTTGATCAGTGGAAAAAGCCAGGAAGTGACTCAATTTTTCCCAAGCAGTCTTGTAATCCTACTGTGACTTCTAAAAAGGAAACAAAACCAGGAAAGCCTCTTAAATCTAAAACAATGTATTACACAGAGCTGTTTCTTAGGGAAATAAACGGTTTTCAAAGCAGCCACACACGCCCAGCCTAGGAGGTTCACCCTAAACACCACCAGTGAAAAGAGGGGAGTCAAAACTATTTTTGGTACCTCATCATTCATTACTAAAACAACAAACCACACAACAGAAAAGATAATCCTCTGAAACGAAAGCTTTGGGAGGCAATTGCAGCATTTGAACATTAAACAGGCACTGAGGACTCTCTGAAAGAGAACGGAAAGCAAGGAAGCACAGGACAGACCTGGGAGACTGTTACATAAGGAACGATCTTGCTTCGGGAAAGAAATGACCCTTCAGAGCAAGTTACTGAAAAAGTTAGTGATGGCCAAGAACAACTAGGAGGCAGAGAAATTGTTCCATGTACTAATCTATATAGAGAAACAGCAGATTAAATTAGGAGCTTTTGGCATGCCCTCAAACTCACAGAAAGGTAGGACATACCTCTTTCCATATGGGAACAATTTTCCTTTCCCCATGAGCTTGATGGGGGACCAATACCTTAAAGTATGTACACTCAGAAAAACCATGCAGAGAGAAGGATGACAATGCTATAATTAGGACACCAGTGTTTTGCATTATTAGAGCTTATTTTCTTCTTTAAATTTCAATCAAATGAATTAGCATGCAAATGTTTTGAAGATTCAATACTCATTAAGGAAATTAAAAGTCCTTGAGGGGGGAACAAAGGCTATACATAGTGGAATGAATAAGGTAAGAAAAAACTGAAGCTGAATAGGCAATAAAAATCTACCCACAGCGTGGAACAGGCTTTCACATGACATGAAGGTCCAAGACTTTTGGCAGGTAGCTAGGCTAGATGAGTTAATTTTTTTCCTTACCACTGGAAACTATACAACCTTCAGAAAAACACAATTGAGACTTAGCTCCATTTGCGTTAAAGTAACATGCAAAAAAACCCAACCCCTTTTTAATAGAGATTCATGCATACCATCTGTTTCTGTAACGCACAGAGCAGGACAGAAATGGACTATTGGCTATAAGTGAAGCATCAGATTGAGTGCTGTCTCAAACCACAGCCAGGACTCGAATCCTTTAGAATTCCTTGGTCTGCAAACAGTACACAGGGTCTTCGTAAGAGCTAAGCTTAACATCAGTAGCCCTATGATATAAAGTTACACTCAGACACTTATGATTTGCAACAACTTCAGCATTCAAAACATAACTCAGGTTGGACATTTGCTGACTGCATAAATCAAGTAAACAGCTGCTTTGACCCCCTGTCTCTCAGTAAAGACACATGTACACGATGAAGTAACCAGACATGCTATTTTGGGTGACTCTTCAAACTAACAGGTCAGAGCTGGAGATTATTCCCACTGCATTCTCAGATCAACTACATAGTGGGGGGAGGCTCTTACATATCAAACAACAGCATTATATTGCTGTTCTAAAAATAACCTTAACATTTAATCATCTGTCCTGCACTGTCACTTTCAAACTAACCAACATTATACCCAGTTACAGACAATAGCCATACTGATATTTATATGGATACAGACTCAAATCAGGAATATGACTAACTCCCAGTCTGACTCAATACACCAGGAAGGGAGGAAAGTTTTCTGTGAACATCAACACAAAAGAAAAAGGCTTTCAAACAGTTACAGCTCCCACTGAGGAGTTTAATTTAGACAAAGAGTTTGTTTAATTATTCATGCATCCTTTTAATCTGTCAGCATCTAGTCAAGGACAATACCATCTGTCTGCAACACCTCAGTAAAGGTAACAGAAGTCAAATAGTTAGAAAAGAGCTGTGCTAATTTTCAAATAGTGATAATGGAGTAATTTCTTAATATACTTGCTTTATTGCAAAATTACCAGAACTAATGCCTTTTACTGATTTCTTTCTATAACACTAAAACAATGCTCATTCTGCTGGATTAACCACTGGAGGTATGTGTATTCTTCATTTTTCTAAATAAGGAGATTTAGCATCAGAAATAGGAAGTTAGTCTTAAAATGCGATGGATTTGTTTGTTTTCTTTTTTTCAGCTCTGAGGATGAGAATGGCAAAGCTGGGGAAAAAGGTGATTTAACAGCTATAATGACATGGAAGTAAAATTTACTACTCAAAGCAGAATAAAGCTAAGAAGACTTTCTTCAACACACCTTTTTGGATCATGCTTGCTTGTTTTGCTCCTCTGTTTTATGGATTTGGGTCATTTTGCCCTCTGCATAATCCAATGGACTTTAACAGACTTTTAGATTTGACCAACTGCCACATACACACAAATCACATCCTGGATTTTGCTAAAAGTAGCAGAAAGTTACTTAACACCATAAATGCAGCACATGTCCAAGTACGAAGACATGTGCATACCTGTTCCCACAATCAGGAATACGTTCTATATACACAGAGCAGATAAACACTCATCTCCACAGAACTTCACAGGACATTGTTTCACTTTAAAGTGTGCCAATCTACTTGATCTTGATTGAAAATTCCATCCCAGCATTCTTCTGGTAGGAGCATTAATTAATAAAAAAAAAACCAAGCATGAGAGAGGAGCAGGAAGAAATGTAAATATAAAAGCTGGTTTCCAAGCATACCACCTTGGCCAAAATGTAAAGCATTCCTTTTTAAGTGACAGCAAAACAAACCAAAACCAGTAAATTCAGTATTTAAATATTTAGCCACCTTCTAGACTCCACAGTCCACCCACCCTTCTATTTTATGGATGACAGTATAGCCATCCTCAGACCCTGCTCCCTTCCCCATGCCACATACGTGCTGGCCACCCATAACCTCACAGATCAATCCTGTGTATAACACTGAAAAACCTGACCTCCCAAGCATGGTTTCACCTCCTAGCTTGCTACATAAAGCTCTACTTTTCCAGGAAACTCGTTGCCAGACAGGCAGTGCCTGTCCATCAAAAAAAAATTAAAATACTGCTTAGTATACAGGTTTCAGCTGGCTAGGGAAGCTAAAATTAGTGCAAGCCTCCCATCAGAAATACTGAGTTGCTAGTGGCTTGTCCTGCAGCTGCAACAAAAGATCTGTTACAGGTGCAGCCACTGCTGGACACAGCTCTCCAGCAAGGTCCAGAGCTCCCACCAAGAAGCAGTTAATTCTTTCCACATGAGGGAGAGGCTAAGGGCCCCTCAAAGCAGCCGTAAGTTACAATTATACCTAGAAAAATCATATGCAAGTCAGATTTTTCCAGTAGGTAGTTCTTGGAGGGGGAAGTGCCTCGTAGCACTACATCCTTATATTCAAATCAGTTGATAGCTTTATTTTGTTAGGCCTTAGCCTAGTTTGAATCACTAAATAGATAAAGCTCAGGTTGTGTTATTCTAGTATAGCTGACTCAGATTATGCACCAGTGAAAAACCACCATAACTATTTTGCTGGTCTTCCTCATTTCAAAGCAGGAAACTGAAGCTACTACCTCATACTGAGGCACAATGGTAGTAATCAGCTGACTTGTAGCCTCTAAACACTTGGTTGTTCCCAGTCCAAAATGGGTAATAATCTCAAATTTTAGGACTTGTAGAGATGGTTACCTGGAGAGTGGAATAGTAGATAAGAACAAATAAATTTAACTATATTACACTTTATGTCTATCTTGGGTTTTTTATGTGGGGGGTTTTTTCCCCCTTATGTTTCTTCTGTTATTTGTTGGTTCTGAGAGCAGAAGAATGAGTTACTTTCAACTTTTATACTATTTATTTTACATCTTCTCAAAAGTTCTTAACAAGATACACCAAAAAGCAAGAGTAGGAGAGTGATATGAAATAGTCCCAAGCCATTTTTGTAACAGTGGCAGATTGCTATGGACATTCATCTCCTGTCTTCCCCAATGATCTGTGTTATTAAACTTAAATGATCTGGAAAAGAGGGAAAAAATGCTGCTGCCAACATAATATTATTCAAAGTAGTTTAAAAGAAAGGAGACTGAAGAGAGACTTCACAATTGTGAATGTCTAGTAAATCTACAGGTGAACTTCACTAACAATACATGAAAAGTAACATTAAAAATATACACAGCATAAGTAGTGTTAAGTTGGTGTTACAGACCTTTTGGCTAGGAAGCAGAACACCTTGGCATTATTTTAGATAGTCCTCTGAAAACATCAACTCCATGCTCAGAAGCCATGAAAGTGAAGAGAATTTAGGACTCATTAGAGGAGGCATGGAAAATAAATCAAAACACAACTGTGTCACGGCACTTCATACTTACAACTTGAGTAGAGTTTGGCCAGCCCATCTCTGAAGAGACCAACAGAGAAGGGTAACGAAGATTGTCAGAAGTGCGAAATAGCTAAATACAGTAGCAGTCATACAAGGGAAAAAAACCAGTAAGGCACAGACATGAGAGGCCTAGAGAACTGTGATAAAGGAGGGTAAAAAACAAAATACAGATCATTAAACAATGATATCAAGAAGCAGGCTTAAAACAAAAACAAGAAGCACTTTCTCACAGTGACTAATTAAATGGGAGGGCAAAAGCATTAACAGGTTTTTTTTTTTTAATTCATTGCAAACTTCATCAATAAAATTCAATCACTACAAAAGTTCATGGTCCGGCTGCAGTTTCTAGCTTAGGACATCCTTGCACATATTGTGGCAAGTAGCAAGGAGATCTTAGCAGGAAGAGAAAAATATCACTTCAGTCTTGTTATACCTCCTGCTCTAAGCATTCATTACTACCACTTCTGGAGACAATACCAGGCTCAGTAGATTTCTGTTTTGCCATGTGGCAATTCTAATGTTGCCTACGTTAAAACTATTCAGTTTGTGCCAGATGAATCTGAACTGTCCCACACCAATACACTAGCTATGTAGCAGCATGGATATCAGATCATTAATTTGGAGGAAAAGACACAAAATGGAGCGTTCAAGAGTTGCATGCTTCTGGGAAGCTGGGATATTCATCATCCGAGTGCTGCAGCCCCAGAGCTTTTCCCCATCCCGTATCAAGAACGGAATTACAAGGCAGCAAATCATCTTTTTCACATGTCAGTACGGATGCCATACAAAATTCCAATTCAAAGCTGAATGATTTCCAAGGTCCAGCAATACAAAATTCTCTCAAACAAAGCCGAAGCTGGAGTCCTCCTTAGTGCAGTATCATTTGTACAGAATGACTATCATAGATACCTGGTTCAGTGTGATGCAGATGTTCAGCTCTTGTGGTTTGCAGTATGTAAAGTCACTTCTGCACAGTGCAAGGAAGACCAGTAGACGCTATACAGCAGTTGAATTAGCTCATGTATGAGCTAAAATAGATGGTACCAAGCATGTTCCGAAGCATTTGTCCTGTGCCAATTCTGCTGTGCCACTCCCCCAGGTAAGTGAATGCAACAGCTTCTCCATTCACACATCCCACGCCACCCCCCACCCCCCCTTAGAGAAGTTAGGATCAGACTGATGTGAGCAAAGAATTTTTCAGAATTACTAGTAGATCATCCCTCTTAACTGTCCTTCTACTCACTTTGAGTCTTTCTTGCTTCAGACTGCACTGAAAGTCTCAAATCACAGAGATATCAACTTCTGTACTGAAATGCAGAAGACTGTGGTTTTTCCTCAATGATTGTCATTCATCTTAAGTTGTTTGGAAAGGGATGTACCCACACAGAGAACAGTTTACACACATGACAAAAGAAAATAAGCCATAACTGTTCAAACAAAAGCTTAAGCATAAACATCAAGTAAACACCCATTTCATAATGTCTGTCCGTATGAACTGGCTTGAATTTAAAGATCAATGTTCTTAATAAAGCTTGAGAATTTTTCAGATTAGTTCATCTAGGAATACTTCCTGATTTGAACATCCTTTACCTGTCTCAACCTCTCACTGAGAGGTTAATGAAAACAAGCAAAATAAAAATGCTGTTATTTGAACAAGAGCGCCACATAGTGTTACAAACTGTGATGGAAACAAAAGGCAGGCCATCTCTCTCTAGCCTTCTCCATCCTGGGCAAAGGAAAAACATGGATGTTATTACACTGAATATGAAGTCCCCTCATCTTGTGAATTTTGACAAAACAGAAAACAATGTAGCATCCAGTGTAAGGAAGAGAAACAAAGCACACCTTTTCTTAGTGAATTCTGCAGCCTGCATGTCAGCTAACAAAAAAAATTATTTCAAGTAAAGCAAAGTAGCAGTGAATTCCCTTGCATTTGAGCTATTCGCATGTTAGTTTGCGTTCAATACATACACAAGAAACATTACGTGTAGTTAAGTCAAGAGCAGACAGCCAGTATTCAGAGGCTGCACCTAACAACTCAATCAAAACAGTAAACTACTTGTTGTGAGACTGATCACAAGTTTCTACTTGACTGGGAGTGCTTGTCTGTCCAGAACCAGGCAAAAAGAAATATGCTAGTGTTGATTTGTCATCACAAGTTTAATCTGAGAGTAAACAAGAACAGCAAAATCTTCTTGATCTCTTCTTGTGAAGAAGTTTACTTGACTTCAGTGGGATTCCTTTATGAAGCAAAGTAATGGGAATTTTCTTCTATACAATATTTTATCATTCAAGGGAAAAAGATAAGTTTATATACAGCAGCCACCATTGTCTATAGACCCAAACTGCCTGTCACCTATTTTCCTGCTGATATCAAACACTTCCATAGACTTTTTTCTTCTTTTCTTTCAATGGAGTATGCCAGAAATTTTAGAAGCAGTAGAATACAGTGACACGTTGCTTCCTCTTACTAGTCACGTAGGAAGGGTGCAGGGGTGGTGGTGTGAACAAACATTGCACAAAATTAACAAGTCTTTCTGTTATATAAGTTACAATACTCCACATAAGGCCTCACCTAAGAAACTACGCAATATTGCTAGCACTGGGAAGGAACAAGTTATCCAAGGAGCAACTGAAAATTTTGCCAACTTTAAAGCTGTATTAGATGTGGAACAAGGATTTTTTTCTTTTTGAGGAAAAGAAACTGCATTAGAGAGATAAACTATTCTAACATTCAATTTCAATAAGAGTTTCTCCAGAAAGCATTTAGATAGTTTTAATTTATAAAACAATGTCTACAAAGAAAACAATCCATTTTGCTACTAGGCAAGACTATTATTTTCTAGTTTCTATTTGACAGTGTTTTCATCTTACTAAAAGAGAGAAACTTTTATTAAGATATTTACATTCATGTTTTAAAAACCCTGTGTTCATTGTCACATGCAAACAAAACAACACACAGTACAGCTATTGTATTATAGGAAGAATCTGGCATTGACTTTAATTTAAAAGCCATCAGTTGTGCCTAGGTCGAGGAGATTTTCTTCTATAAACTCAAAGAGTCCCCCAAAACTTTAGCACTAGATGGGCCTGTGATTCCCAGGCTTTTGAGCTAAGAGTTCTCTTAAAAACCCAAACCCACACAATTAGCCATACACTTCTTGCCCTTCAGCCTAGGTTTTGCCATATTTCTTCACAGTCCCCCTTTCCCAATCTGCACATGACTTTTCCAACTTCCAAGAGGAAGGGGAACAATTCAACTTACACTTACTTGCGGTCTGCTGCTACTGCTGACAAATGGATTAATCCCAGCTCTGTAAGTGCCCTTATGGTTAAACCAGTTACTTGACCAGCCAAAAAGAAGATCACTGACTATCAACAAACTTGTAGCTTTCTGACTGACTTGTCCTTGCAAAAGGCTGCACTGTGGATTTGGGGAGATGGAGGAAGAGACAGAAATAGACAGCTTCAGTAAATGGAGAGAACCACTGCCTGACCCACACGTACAAGTATTTTAGAGCTGGCCATCAGGTTGTAGAGAGATGTTGCTGTAATAGTCTATACCAAGCCAGGCCCCACTATTATTATTTTATCTAATACTCCCAACACTTTTACTACCAGCTAGCTTAGTAGCCCTAGGCTGAAGACATTTTGAAGCATTATAAATAAAAATCGATACTTTCTAGTATCAAAAATGAAGTGTGGAAGCCAACTGTTCAGAGCTGCAAAAAACAAATGCAAAGCACTGTACTTAAGCAAACCATGAACCAAAACAGTTAAACAATATAGTTTCTTTCCATTCCCTGTATCTAGTTCATATATTTAAATAAATCTATTGTTGACCAAAAAATGCCCTCCCATACTGTTATAAAGACAGTTCTGTCTCCTAGATATGCTAGCTGAAAGGACTCCTCACATTAACAGAAGCTGCTTTTCCTGAAGTCAAACTCCTAATCTACATTTCACTCAATAGTGCAAATACAACTGCAACATTCCTGAGGAAATATTTTCACTTCCATTTAAGCATCAAGTGGTATAAATCCATCTTATTCACACAGAAAAGTAATGCAGAAACCACAACCAAAGACAGCAAAACACAAAAATCCATACACACAGATAGGTTCCTCCTGATTGAGTTCTGAGTAAAGTACAACTGGTTTTAATGCACTTAAGTTGCAAACATGTTTTCTTTATGGTTTAGAAGCACTGAGGGGGATGGAACAGAACAGTACTTTAAGCGAAGCAAATGATGGTTCTAGTAAAGGACTGAAGTTCCCAAACTCATATGCTTGTGTAAATGTACTGGTCTTACAGCAGAGATAGTAGTTTTTTGCATTTAACTGCAAAGATAGACAACAGCACTTAGCTTGTGCATCAACCCGCATTTGTGATGTTTTTTTCACTAAAGTTTTGGGTTGTTTTTTTTTTTTAAATGCACAAAATCATGAGCAAGAAGTTGTCACATCACATGCCATTAGAACGCAGTAAACAGATATGATAGATTCTGGATCAATCTTTCCAGTTTTCCCAATAATATTCACAAGAGGTTTAGGGAACTGACTATCAAAACAACATTCACAGCACATCTCAGTCATCTTAACCTATAAGCTTCAATCAAGTTAATTACTGCAGTTAAAAAATAAGAGACTTCATTCCTTACTCAGGCAAAGACTCCCATTAAAAGTCCCATTAGAAGACAGCTTTTGCAGGGCTGCAGCATCCTTCTATAGATTTGAATTCAAGTTCTCCCTAACAGCGAGCATGACACATACGTGCTATTATTCTTCAATTACATCTTCAGGGAGGTGTTGAGGGAAAGTTGTAATAGAAATCATTCCTTGCAGGTTTTTCAACTGCACAATATTTCATCACAAAATTCTCAATGACTTATTTCATATTTGGTTGATTGCTGCCAGGAAGGCAATGAGGAATACTATATTACCACAGACATAGATGGTTAACACAACCTGATTAAACAGACGACCCTGCAAGAGAAGGGGAAGAAAAGCCATATAAATGTCAGGGTTTTTTCTTGGTTTAAAGAAAGAATCATCCCATCTTATAGTAGTTATTGACAAAATTATGACTTACCTCTGCTTCTGCAGATGTGAGTGACTGCAGTATCTGTACTCTGTCATCCTCTATCACTTCAACTGTTAGCAGGAAGAAAAAAAAAGTTAAATCTGCTCTTAAAAGGAAGGGAGTTTTTCATTTTTATACTGCAGAAGTCCTGATCCTGCAACTAAGTCTTACACAGCATCAAATTTGAAGAGACTTCCAAGTGCTTATTTGACATTTCATGACCTGTACTATTATGCTCACAGCACAAATGAAAAATTATTCTGGAGCTGACCTACAAAAAGTAACTTCCAGACATTGAAGTGGCAAAACATTTTGTCTCTCTTGCTAGAGTGAATCATCAAAATATTGATTTTTAAGCTGAACAAAATGTTTGTTTGATCTAAACCCTTTTCCTTTTTGTTTTAAGATAACTAGATTTCCATTAGCCAACATGAGAACATTCATGGTTCAAACGTTTCAGGTTAATTTCTCTCTTTCTAGGAAGTAATTACTGCAGTTAAATTTAAATTCACATCTTTTATAATCACTCCTTCTCCATGTGCCGCCTTACACAGCCTCTTAACTAAGCGTGCTTCCTCAATTCTGCAGATGTCTCATCTCTGCCTTAGATACAGGGCATTCGCATGTGCAGAGTCATCTTCTCTCAGTGAGATTTGCCAATGAAGCTAAGAATGTCCAATTAATTTACTAGCAGTCTCTTCACTAGACACATTGGAGTCAGGATTTCACCTTCATTCCCCCATTCACTCAAAAGTGCAAGTATTTGTGCTCAAGTTTCTGATCATTTTGCTCATGCAACAACAGCCATTCATACCAGCAATTTGTCACAATAAAATGTAGACTAACCTGCATGAATTAATCTGGACTTTACCTATCCACCTAGGATCAAAATCAAAGCAGAGAGTAATAGATTCTTGGAAAATGCTTACTCATTTCAGTCTGCCCTTATGAACTGTGGTTTGAGAACCAAGAGGCCACTATTTAAAATGGCACAAAACCAATTTTTCTAGAACACTTGGGTCTTGAAAACTGGTTTACTCCCATATTAGTTTGTACAGAAGACATGACACTATTACTCTAGAGTTATTCCCTTTCAGCTTCCAAGTTAGAGGCCTAAGACACCTCCTGAAATTCAATCCACTCTGTTACAGCAAGCAAGGTAACAACAGGAGTTTTGTTGGGTTTGTACCTTTACGTATGAGACAGTAGCTGTGTATTTCTAGAAGAACATCAATACCAACATGCCAGGCTACAAAACCAATCATTGTATAGGTGTCCCATGGGTCTGGTAGGTCAAGTGCCGGTAGATCCATTCCCAAGAACACAGTCACCACTACACAGTAAAAACAAGATAAAGAGACAGTAAGAGTGCTGTGTCAGGGTAACTAAAAAATGCTCTCAATACCTTTGGTAACAGATTTCCCATGAACTGCCTACAGCTGCTTGGAGGATGAGGTTAAAGGAGTCCATGCAGGTAAAAGTTTTGGGTTTTTTTGATAGTGTGAGGGGGAAGGAGAGGAGCAAAGGAGAAGGCCAAGATAGTTTTCATCCTGCTCAGTGCCCCATCACATCCCAGTCACATGAACACTAGCATTTGTGACTCTACCAACAAGACCACAGTCACCACAACATTTGTAGTCAAGCTGCCTGTGGAAACTTGTCACTATTAATAGAATTAAGCCCAGCTTCTGGTTCTGTGAGTTTCCCCTCTCCCATGAAATAACATTGAACTATGTTACTATAAGAACACTATCCTCAGTCTTTCAAGACAAAAAAATTATTCAAGCCAAGAACAAGTCCTCATTACAGACAAATCTGAAAGATATCTGTAATCTCTTTGGTCTTATATAGTCATTTTTTGCTCCCTAAAGCTGTACCTGATAGCCACTTAAAACTCACACAGAAGATGGCCAACAAGAAAATAAATCTTCACAGATGCCTGAACTGGATGGATGTCCATAGATGTTTTAGATGAGCAATAGCCCAGACAATGACCAAAGTTCCTTTAAATCACTTAAAAAGGAGTTACAACTATTACTCCTACTCACCAGCTAGTATTCTAGCTGTTGTACCAGTACTCCAGTGAAACCAGTTAAATAATTGCCTCCTACAAAACAATGAAAAGCATTTTATTGATAACACAGTTTGGGGGTGTCCTGGTTCTGGCAAGGACAGGGGGAAAAAAATAAAAATCAAAAAACATTGTTACCTACTTTAAAGGTATCTTTTCAATGTAAAAACAGTCTTTAAAGAAACAGGCATATTTAATTCATGTGGCTGTAACTTAATGAGTTAGTTGTGAGTACCTTGGCGCATGACGAGATGGTCTGAAACCTGCCATAAGTGGTTGAAAGATTGTCAGAGCCATCACAGTACAGCCGAGATAGGGATGAAAACCTGCTTGCTAAACACAGGACATATTTCTTTAATATCATATCTATATGAAGATATAGAAAACATACAAAAAAGTTGATAATTTTATTTATGCTTGTATTAGTAAGTTATAAGGGTGAAACAGCACTGCATTTAGACTGGTAGAGGCAACAGGACGCAGTAAGCTGCCCAGCAGCTGGATGGAGATTGTTCTCCTTAGCAGTATTAGACACTGGTAAGTCTGCCTAGGATTTGTCCCACTTTTTTACTGTATTGAGAAATTCTACTAGCTGAAGAGCAGAGAGTAACATGACTGTAGAAGCTATGCTCCAAGCTCTTCATCCTCAATCCTGTGTCTTGATGAGAGGCCTATTTCATAACTCCCCCAGCACTGGTCTCCCCTCTCACCCTCTCTGTCCTAATCTTAACCCTAAAACATTTTATTCAATTTCCCCAGCTCCTAGATGTGACCACATTCTCCCACCTTCAATTCAGATACTCTCTAGATTTTTCAATTTCTGATATCACATTGCACCAAATATTACACAGGTGACAGCAGAGATGTACACTCTATCTAATGTTCCAGTCTAAGCTTAATCACTGGATACGGTTACTCAAGTCCAAGTTCATAACAACACTTATTTACAGCAGGTCTACCACCTTAAGTTAGCCATCCCATCCTCACTTGCCTCCCAAATTCAAGTTCTCTGAGGAAGTGGGAAGAAGGCTGATTTAGTACATAAAGAAACTGTGAGCAAGGACATTGTTTGGGAGAAATAGGAAGGAAGGAAAGTACAGAAATTTTTCAGTTTTAGTTAAAGGAGGCAACATTCCTCTTCTGTGCTGCTAGGATTTGAAATCAGCCTACTTAAGGACAGCTTTTGCAGCAATTTTCTCAGCAATAGTTGTAACATGATAGTAGACCTCTTTCCCATTCATTTGGTCCAATCTTTACATTTGAGTTAACAAACAAAACAAAAACACACACTTACTTGGCTCCAACCTCCTCGGTATATAAAAGGCAACAAAAAAGAAATGCTCGTGAGCACGACTGTGGTCAACATAAGCATACGATGCACCTAGAAAAGTTAAGTTTTGCTTTTAGAAACTCTACAGCTTTCTTAACACTCTATTAAAATACATTTAACAGATCTACAGTTAAAGATGTTCTTAGTGTCCTCTTTAGACTTGGCTTTAACTAGTAAGTAGGCAAACTTCTGATTTGTAATTGTTTCATTTTATAATATTAACGAAAGGTGAAAGTCACACCAAAGTTTAATATCCTATTTCTTGGATTTAGTAGGTTTACAATTCTGCTTACAATGAAGCTAGAAAATACAGTTGGCAGCACAGGGAGATTTTGCCCACCTGAAACCACATTTCCTTTCCAAACAGGAACGAATGCGACCAGACAGGTTTGAAGAATCGTGCAACAATAACACCAATACTAACTGTGGTAATCCAAGCAACAAACATCAGTGCTCCTGAAAATTGAAAAAAAATACAAGGTAAATATGAGTAATCCAGCTGCATACGAATACAACTTCAAAGACTATGTAATAGTTTGGTCTGTACACATATGGTCAGAATTTACCACTGACAAGTTTTAATCACCTGGTTCAGACTACAACATTATAGCATTTATCTTGCTAGAGGGCAGAAACATCCAGATAAAAGATAATCATACTATGCCCACACGGCACGACGGAGCAGCTCTGGCTGCTATATATTTCATATGCACCAGTACAGTCAGTACATACTGGTGAGAGATGATGTTCTGTCACCAACTTCGGCATCAGCAGATGAAAGGTGACATTTCTTACAATTTGTTTGACAAAGAATGAGTGATAGTTCTCTCATGGGCCTGCCCTAAAGTCCAGTACTGTGAGATGAAAAATTTCTCATTAACTTTAATGGCTCTGTACTGCCAGTTGAGGCGTTTCTCATTTGAAATAGAATTAAACCAATAATGCAACTAGAACAAATTAAACCAGAGAGAAAGAAGTAAACAGAAACAAGTCCTAATTATAAATTTAGGAGAAAAGACAAATGCAGGTTCATTTTCCTGGGCAAAAAGAATCTTATAATGCTGTTCTTGAAATGAAAAATTATTAATAGCTTTACTCTGTCTTCACAGTCTCAGACCTTGCTAGCCAACAGCATATATACCATGTGTGCCAGAAAGACAAGAGGAAATACCTACTCTGCAATAATGAGGAAAACTTAACTCTCCAGTCTCAGCAAGTCTAGACCTGGAAGACAAAACTAGAAATTGCAGCTTACCATGAGCCTTGATAAGCCTTGGGGACCGGGAACCTCCAATATCCTGAGGAAAGCCTGTGACATTGTATATTCCATTGGTGATCAGAGGCTGACGACTATGTTTGTGTATTAATCCACCTAAGCAGTGACAAAGCAGTTTGTTTATGCCTGAGGAAAGCCACTGCACTTGTAAGCATGCCCACTCCTTATTTATGAATGCAAGCCCTATTGTGACCACTGAGCATAATTATACTAACTAAATTTCTCACACACAATATGGTAATATATCGTCTATGCTGTCTTGCATACTTAATATACAAGAACCAACTCACCCCTCTACAGAAAACGGCTTTCTCCACTACGCACACAAGGCATAAAGAATAATTGCCCTTGATGCTAGTCTCCATTTTAAAAAGATGTGACCAGCTTTCAAGAAGCTGACAGTTCCTAGCATCAAGTGGGCATACAACAGACATATATGATTAAGTTTAGTAAAACTGCCAAAAGCAAACCCACAATCCAAGGAGACAAAGATGACTGGACTAAGTGTCTCAAACTTGGAAAACTTAGATCAGACACTAATTCTCAGCTAAGCCATATCTTCCATAAGGGTTACTAACTCATTTAGAACTGTTCAAAGAAAAGCAACCGCATGTAAGTCAAGTTTACCTTCACTAGTTTCCCCATCTGCCAGAAAGATGTAGTAACTGGCATCCAGATTAAACCTCCCTTTATAGGCAGGAAGACGAATACTCCTCCTGAAAGAACATTGAAGAACACCATCCACAAGCCTCCATGACACATCTTCAAGGGAATTCTGTGAAACAGGAGACATTTAATATCCAGTCTTTTCAGACTGGCCAAGCAATCAGCTTAAGAGTAACCCTGCAAAAGACAAGAGCGTCATTGGTGCACAAAGAAAGAATGGCAATGACTGGGGGCGAGCGCACATGTGAAAGCCTTGCATATGAACTTAGAAGGTATGTCAGTAAGTCAATACAGCAACATAAGGGTTGGACTTATTACCACCAATTTTTCCAGCTCACAACAACAATCTCTCCTTCCAACCTTTAGCCCAAGATATATCAATTGCAACTGCAGCCCTAGCAGATCCACCTTACTCTTTACAGCTGCTGTACTAAATAAAAGCACAAAGCAGCAGCATACCATTCATTACTTCAA
This sequence comes from Grus americana, assembly GCF_028858705.1. Lineage (NCBI taxonomy): Eukaryota > Metazoa > Chordata > Aves > Gruiformes > Gruidae > Grus > Grus americana. Next base: position 15,258,184 of record NC_072859.1, on the reverse strand, counting down.
AGCTACATTTGTGGAAGCGTCTTAGTTGTTTTCAAACGTACCTCTGAATCCAAAACAGGAGGACTTCGCCCCTTCAGATAGGCAGTGCTTACGTGAACACTGTGGTCCTCATTAATGCACAAATATGCATCATCACCACCCTGGAGAGTTTAAAAGAAAAAGGTATTTATAGCCCAATAAAAACCACTACTGGCAGTCTCCAAAAGCTCTTTGATTTAATATATGCAACAAGACCCAAGATAGATTTCTCTAGCTGTCAAGCTATTATTTCCCAGCTTTCAAACCCTTCAGTATTACAGAGGAACCACATGAAGTCAAACAGATGACAGTCAGACACATTATGATTTACACTTCCTCCCTCCCAAGGTAACAACCAGAATATCAGAAGTTTCTGTAATTATTTAGAATTTACTAAATTAACCAGACAAGACAGAGATAGATGTTGATAGTATTTATAAACCCTCTTTAGGAAAAAGTTGCTTTTCCTCATAGGTGTAAAGACAGTATTGTTAAGAACCAAGTGTTCTTGCGCTGAAGACATGAATATAAACAGCATCTCTTTTGTGCAACAGTATATGGATTATGCATTTGTCAACAGCATTGTCCCTTCATTTTAACACCAATTAGAAAAAAGGATCTCTCAACACTTTTTAAGATTGAATGGAATCACTCCTGTACAAACAGTGATAAAATGCAAATAGTTTTCAGAAAGCATAGCAACTCAGCTTCTGACAGGTGAGGGGTTTTAACTAGGTAAAGATTCCTCTAACCAGGAATTGCAATCAGACAGGTTGGATTCTGCTAAGACAGATATCCACAGGGAAAGTCTACTGCAAGTAGTCTGTAGCTAAAACTGAATATCCACCTAAAGGCAACCTGTGCATCAGCACTATGGGAGAGAAGTTACTTTGCATGACATCTAGCAGCATTTCTGTTTTCCATATGCCTGTTTTGCTAGAGTACCATTCAAACTTTACTAAGATCACAAAAGCAACTAAAGAAGTAGGATAGAACACTCACCATCCACTGGTCATGGGACAAGGCAAATGCTAAATATCCTTCACTTGGACCACTCATTTCAATAAATACTGAACTCTTCTCTTGTTGGAAGGATAGAAAAAAACAGGAAGCATGTTCAGGATCACAGTTTGAAGGGTTCCTAATGCAGAACTTCATACTTCCACAACCTGATGCATTAAACTAGACAAATAAGCAAACAAACAAGTCATAAGCAATGAGAGTTTCCCTCTTCTTCCTCCCTTTCTAGAAGAAAGCATACAAGGAACAGCAAAGAAATGCCATCTATGTCTACATACCAATCTCTTAACCCATCCCTACAATTACTCCCAGACTAGTAGATAAAATGATGGTGAGTTCCAAGCTATACTTTTACTCAAGTTGAATTTTCATTTTAAAAATATTATAATAGAATAACTTTGAAAAGAAAGTATAAACTTTACAGAAAATTTCTTTGGTTTAATTTTTAGAAAGGTAATATCAGCTGTAGGATGAGGGAGAAAAGAAGGGAAGACCAGCTACTCATTTCCTTTTGAAGTAGGAATTCCACAGATACACAATGAGAAAATACATGGATTAAAAGTCATGCTGCTTCTGGATCAAATAGCAACGCTTGCTCAATCAATTCAAGAATCAGTAGTGGAAGTCAGTAACACATATGAACTCCCAGAAGGAAGTTTCTGAGCCTGCAGTTACTAAATAGGAAGTTATTAGTCAAGACCAGAACAAGTCTTTTCCCATCTCTCTTCCCAAGTATGCGTAATATTTTCTGACCATTAATTTCTAAATGTTCTATCAACCTTCTGACCCACGTGTGGCATGACTACATTTAACCCGCACAAGTTCAGGCAAGTCAACTAACACAAGAGGGTAGCTGTCTATGTTATTAGTCTCTGATATTTAAGTTCCTCATCCATCATCTCTCCCTTTCTGTCTATAGGCTGTATTATCAATGTGATTTCATTAAATTCCATTGATCACAAGCATTAAAGATAGCATTATTTAGGTTTATAATTACTTACGGGCTTCGATAAGTAGGAAACCAAGTGTGAAGTTGATATAGCTTCTGGTGTTGTATGCAAGGGTGGTGTTGGGGATGGTGTATTAGGCTGAGAAACAACGGGGCCAGGAATCTTCACCCAGAAGGTCTTGTATTTCTTCACAACTGTGGCTCTTAAAAAACGCAACACACAGAGTCATTACTTTATACATCAACAGCTGATTGTTACTTGGAAAAAAAAAAAAAGGAAAAGCTCCTACAGTTTTTACAATTTCTTTGTAAAACCCCCATCTTTATCCAGACCTCAACCATTTTAGGGATTAAAGTAGAAAAATATCTGAAATCTCAGTGGAAAAATAATTTTAAAACATACTACTGCATGCTCTGTTGGATAGAATAAACACTCACGCCTGTGGAGCATTATAACCCCAGAGAAGAGTTGTATAGCTTTTATCCATTAGCTCCCAAAAAACTAGTAGTATAACAGGAAAGTACAAATACTGTTTTGTTAGGTACAAAGCACAGAAAAAGATTCTTAACATTGTATATTACAGGCATGAGAAGTGAGCAGTTAACTAAACATACTATAGAAATTGGTCTCCAAATTCCTTTCTACTCTCCCTGCAAAAATCAAAATAATCACCTCCAAGCCTTCCCTAAAGAACAAGCATCTGCATTAACATAGAGTCTACAGCAAGCAAGAGGTGTTGACTTTTCAGGCCATTAGTTGAAGGATACTTTTCAGTTGCTGGCCAATATTTAACACAGACAATGGTACAGGTTTACCTTATTTGTGTGTTAATCAACTAGAACTAATAATAGATTTACTTACAGAAACTGTACATGTTTTGGTGCATCTCCAGGAGCAATCCAATAAACTTTTATGTATTTCTTCTTTGCTTTACTTGTGTGACTGACAGCTGAATTCTGAAAACACACACATATAAAGCATTACACAGTGGATATGCACGAAGGAGATTTCAGCTAACACAGTCATCACAGGCTGCAGCTAAATCCTGAACAGACACTGCACTCTTACACAGCACAGACTCAGCGCAACTGGCTTTTCCCTAGTCAGGTATGATCAACTCAGATCAAGTCTACCACCAAAACTTACACATATCAACAAACTTTAAGGCTAAAAAGGAACAACTAGAGGTCTTTCAATCCAGAAGGCTCCAGTGATGAGACAGAAGTCCCTGCAGCATTTATGCAGTAATGGTGTGATAACATTCCATTTTTTTTGACAGCTAGATAACACTCAGTTTTTTGATAGTAAGAGCACAAAGGGACAGTGCAACAACTGTGCAGACAGAACAGAACTAGTATTCCAGAGGACAAAACCTAAAAGTAGTCTTGGGGTCAGACAGTTATTTGCACAAAATAAACAGATCAGACAAAGCACTGCAGTTAAGTCCTCAGAGCACAGAGGGTACAACCCAGACACCCTCATGGTTTTACAGCACTGATGAATGGGTTAACTGAATGCCACTGTAGGGCAGGTGGTAGAAGTGGACAGAAAAAAAAATAAATACATATAGGCAGATTGAGAACTTTGTCCACACCAGCTCAGATGACACTGTACATGTTCATGAAGATCAAGCAGGTTGCTGAAACACTAGTCAGAGTTCACATCTCTTGCACATGAGGCAGAATCAATTTATCTAAAACAGATATTGAAGATTGTGATCTAACCTGTTACTAAGAAGGCTCCATTAACAGTAACCAACAGAGCAACACCAAAGATAATAGCCTATTCTAGTGTTTGTTTACCACAATAACTGCCCTAAACTTTCCTTGCTCTAAGACATTTTCACTGTCCTTAGCAAGGATGGAAAATGATTGATAACTCTCCTTTTCCAATAAATAAAGCATGCCCTCCTCTTTTTAATATTAAGTACAATAATGACTACACACTACATTCATTGTGCACAAGTAGAAATTACTTTATGAATGCTGCATCTTCCTGCAGCAGTCAATACCCTTTTATCATCAGGGTAGTTTAAATGGCTCATAAGAATAGTCTGACAGAGTTGCAGTGAGCCATGCCTCTCTACTGTAATTTGGACCAATTTCCCGAGAGACTTACTGAACTCAAAGAAGATTACATAGTGTAGCTCTGTCCTATTACAGACATAGTCTAGTACAAACACTTCAGTGCCTGATATCCCATTTTAAGACACTAGGACTATACCTTGGTACGGCCACATGTTAGAAGCTGAGAAAGTCTCCGGTCAACTAACATGAAAGAACCAACAGCAGGGCTATCAAGGTTTTCTGCATCCCGGGCTTGTATAAAAAATCCTTCAAAATCTGGTCCAGACAGATGAACTGAAGCAAGAAGAAAAAAAAAAGGAAGTTGAAATATTTCAACAATGAACACCTGAAGCTCATTTTACAAGTACTGAGTGACTGCTAAATGGATCACCTGAACAAGATTCAACTGCTTACATAGATCTAGTATAGCTAACTGAGTAAAGACATGGTACAACACAAAGAAACAGTAATTTAAACCCTTCAGCTACAACTGACACAATACCTTCTATGTTGTCCCCCGGTTTAAATTCAGTCCCATTCACTGTAATAGTGTGCTCAGGTGACAGTTGTGGAGAGCTACCATGACAGGGTATCATGCTAGTGCAGGCTTCTCTTACTTTTCCACTTGGATAGCCATCCACAGGTGCATAGAAGCAAATGAGTATCCAAACAGCAAACGCAAGGCCAGGCAGCTCCATCTATGTAAAGAAAGAGTTACAGGCAATTAAATACAATAAACCTTTACATTACAGGTCACCACTCATCTTTAGAGGAGTCAGCTGAATACTAAAATCTAAAAACATATTTAACACAAAAGCATGCATGAGAAGACACCGTTCCTAGCTGCAGAAGCTAGACATAATGTGCACTTCTGATAACCACCAAACTTTGCAAGAATATTCACAGATATCATGTTTCAGGCCATTGAGAGTACAGATAGCAGATAGATCCCTCTGTCCACTGAGTGGATTATTTCTCTCAGTGCATTTTGACATCAATTTTTACATTTCTTTTGCTTATGTCTCTCCCGTTCTCTCAAAAAAAAAATCCAAAGTCCCTTAAACATCTGCACAGGACAGACGGATCTTAAAACACGTTTTATTGATGTATAAAGGTCCACAGTACTGAGGAACAACAGAACTAGCATCAAGACCACTCTTTTATTAATCATATCTCCAAATTGTGCATCATTACAGACTGCATTTTGTTTCCACAACTCGTGTCTATTTCTTCATGTATGACAAATAATTCCCAGGTAACAAGTTCTTCTTTCTGCAGGGAAACTAAGGCAGCCAAGTGTCAGAAATAGATTTTGTACATGCAAAAAAAGTGATAATTTGGTATAATGATTTAGACAAAGAAATATACGTGTTTGTTGCAGACAAGTGGAAGACTTTTCCTTTGAACTCTTCCTTTTGGATATTGGACCTCCAGACAATTTGTCAGAATGTAATTGGTTGTCACATTCTCCGTAAGGGAACAGTATGCATGAAAAACATGTGGGGTAGTAGGACTGAAGAGTCTAAAACAGTTATATGAACCCCTAATCTCAGCATTCATCATATGTTTTGCTCTGCCACAACACTGTTTTCAAAAAAGCTAATGGTAATTGTTTTGTTACTCAGCAGTATGCAGGTTTACAGTTGTATTGTTGTTTACAGAATGCCTTAGCCAACAAGAAAAAGCATTTGCATGTCCAAAATGCCCAGAAAACTGAGATAAACTTTCTTTCAATCCTTAGGCACAAGTGGATTATCAGCTCTAGTGGAACATATACCAGGCAAGTAGGTCTGCCTACTGGAAGAGCCATACCCATTTGACAGCTAAGTGATAAGAAGTATCAGGTTATGAAGTTCCCCAACAGCATGCATGGACATGAAGATAAGAAAGGCATGGAGCCATTTCAGACTGAACTCTAATACCTAAAAAGCAGTCAAATGAAGACAAGGCATGTCATTAGTGTTACACACTCTCCAAGAGTCATCAATATTAACTTTTCCAAAGTTCTCATACATTCATTGCTAAAAATCCACAATATCCAGGGCAATGCTACCTTTGTACTTCAACATAAGAGCTCCTTGGCAACTTCACACCAGTAAATAGAAGAAAATCGGAGGGGAAAGGGGGTTGAACAGTTATATTTCAGGAACTAAAAAAAACAAACAAACAAAAAACCTACACCCACACTTAACTCCTCCACCCAAACATTCAAGATAACATCATGATAATATCTTTAACTTCTAGTTCAAGTAAGCCTTTCTTTCTAGTTCCAATACTTCTCCAAGCTCTCACAAATCTACAACAACATGACTTTATTCATGAGTTAAGGAAGCCAATAGGAGGCTAAAACCTAAGGTTCAGTACAACAGTGGCATTAAAGTGGCTTTTCTATGTACCAGTAAAATCTTCAAAACAAGTTGCTGCCAGAAGAGATAAGGCTGCATACCACAGAGACAAGAAAAACTAGAATATTAACCTGCCCTTTAAGTAGCAGAGGATGTGGTAGGTATTTAAAATGAAACAAGACATATTCTTTGGCAGACTTAACTCACTTAAAAGCTGGCAGAAGAGAAAGAGGAAGAAGCAGAGATGAAAAGAATGAAAAAGGCCAAAATCTGAAAGAAGTACTGTACTGAAGAGCAATTTTTTAAAAACATTTTTTATTTTTTAAACAGAGTTAAGTGTAGAAGAGCAATCTTCTCTATGCACGTTCAACGATGAGGGCTAGATCCTATATAGTAGTTTCTATATTAAAATTTAGCCTTCCTCAAACAACACTTATTCAGTTGCCTTGAAAAGTTCCTTTCCTCCTTTAATCTGGAAATACATTGTGACACTCTATGTTGTCCACTTACACAGCAAAAGAGGCAGAGGGAAGATGGTAAGCACTCTTTAACACTAATCATTCTATGCTTAAGGATTCATTTTGTAGTTTTAGGAAAATACCTCCTAAAGTGTTATTGTAGACAAAACAGCACAATAGGTCAACATTCTAGAGAAGTCGAGCTTTAAGAAATTATTCCTTAATTTCAGATTAAAGAACTCTGGACTTCAAGTTAAATACCATAGTAAAACCCTTTTTATAACACAGTAGAACTTCATACTTAAAACTGTAGTTTGCAGTAGCCAAAAACAGAAGTTTAGAATCACTCATCTGCTGCCCCTAATTCAGCTAGGATCTCACTGTGCCTCCCTACCCTCTTTTGCAACAGGTACACACATCCTCACCCTTCAGCCAAGATCTGTTCAAAACAAGTTTCATACCCATCACGATGAGCAGGAAAGACAAAGACATAAAATTTTAAATATACAGGAAAGAGGGGAAATCCAAGAAATGCCCAGAACTTCTTTGTATAAGCAGGTTAAGAAGTCTCCTTTAGCTCTTAAAAAGTACCTGTTACAAGAGCACAAAACAGTATGTCATGCCCTCATGAATACAACAGTCTGGCCAAAAGAAGGAAGAAGTGAATTAGTCTGGAAAGCTGAGCACATATCATTAGTAGTTCAAAAATGAATAATTAAAAAACACCTAAGGAAGATACTTGGTTAAACTAATGAACCAGCAATAAGCAATTGTGAGAAGGGACAAGAAAGAGAATCTTTATACTCAAGCTGAAGATCAATAAGCAATTATATCCATCCTCAGCCAAGCATTTGCACAACAGATCATCTGCTTTGCTAAACAAAAAGAACCCCAACCAAGCAGATGCAGGCACTGGCAAGCAGCAAGTCACACCTATATAAAACAGTCACCTCTTCTGTAGGATTACATGGTTTCCTCTTTTGTCTGATTAGAGTTCTACAACCACAATAGGGTTATTTCCCTCCAGGTGATGTCAGGAATGACTGCATTTTTAGATATTTAGCACGTCATATATACTGCAATACAGAACAGTTCTTTAGAATTTGAGAACTATCTAGCTTTAAAGTTTTAACAAATCATACACAGAAGTAAAGGAATCAAGGTTTGTAATAAGTGAACATACAATAAACTGTAGAATATATGACTTTTTTCTGACATTCCCATTTGCAGGAAAAACAAAGACAACTAAATCTCACAACTACCTATATAAGTACAACCCCAAACAAAAAACATTGGGATTAGTGGCATTGAAAGGATTTGTTACAGAGGGGTTAGATTCAGGAAAGCTGAACTGTGATATGTGAATGATGCTTAACCTCACCACAAAAGAAAAAAATGCCTTTTAAAGAATAAAATAAAAACAAAAACAGCTCTTCATCTGTATCAAGAAGGACCTGAGAGACTGATCAAAGATGCCATATCTTAAAGAACTGTTGCTCACACTATTATTCTACTTCTCCCAGAAACATGGATGAATCAAAAAAACAGTTAATTTGCATTCTAATAAAGATGAATCAGCAGATTCATGCAAAATTGTCTTTTCTAGATAAAAACAACATAACAGTGTCAACACCTTAAATCACCAAGTATTGCCACTAAAGCTAGATTCAAAATAAGAATCTATTTTAACTCAAGTTTTGAGGCGAGAGCACTGTGGAGCAGCCTGCTATTATCTATAGTATTTGAAAATACTCTCAGTTTCCACTACAAAACTTATTATAAATTGTAGATTTGTCCTTCTTCACAGATTTTGCTTGAAAATTGTGTTAAGAAAATTTGGCCATAGGGGCTTACTTATGACCCTTTGAAATACAACTCCTCACTGGTGACAGCCAGCAATCAAGTTCCCTGTACTAAAGTGGAATAGGAATAGTTGACTTCAGGACTGAAGCATAACGATGTTAAAAAATATAAATTTAATTCCTGCAACATTTTTCAACTAGCAATTCTCCAGTGTTTTTGTTAACTATCATTTGAACAGCCTGGAAGAACAACAGGAAGTTTAAGGATTTCTGCACTATCCAGTGACTTGTTTTCCAAGATAAATGCATTACGCTGAAATGCTTGTGTTAATCAAGGGCCTGAGAGTGTGTATAATCTCCTTCCTGTAGCCTGCCTGCATGCCAGCTACACACCATGTGGTAGCATGCATCAGTAAATGCCGCAAGTCAAGGTTACAAAGATGTGCTACAGAGCATACTAGCTCCATAGTCAGAACAGAGTCATAGAACATTGATTGTTGATTTTAGTCTTGTACTATACACAGACTTTTCAGTATGTTATATATGAGCAAAGACAGCATAAAATCCAGCAGTCCTTCCTCTACAGATTAAGTACTAGTGTATACCATACTATTACAATATAAGACACTTATTCAAACCACTATGTTTCATACCTTTATTTAGGATTAAAAAAAATATTTCAATACTCATTTGTTTGAGGCATGACTACAAATTTGTTAGTCCCTCCCTCCTTAAATCTTCAGTATTATACATAACTCACATCCCCTGGGAAAAAAAGAAAGCTTCAGAACAAGTTTGTTCAAAGAAACTTCATCATTACCTGTAATTCTAACAGTGTTTCAAATATCATGTCACTCTTGGCGGGGAGGGAGACAATTGTGTACTTGGAAGCCATTTATAACACAGTCCTAACTAATAGAAAGCCAAAGTGACTGAGTGATAGTCATCTTCTCATCACCCTTGCCTAACCTGGGCAAAATGCTTCAGAAAGAAGTTAAGCTTTTCCAAGGAAGCTGAGTAATCATAATGCCAATTAATATTTATTTCATATGCAACTTGATTATAACTGTAAAAATCCATTTCATATAGAGATTACTCAATACTAACAACTGACTTCTAAATACCAAGTTTCAGTCAAGCATTTCTTCAGCCATACTACCAAGTTATTTTATATATTTGCTGGGCAGGTCAGAACTCAAGACAGAAATAGAGCTTTTTGTTAGAGCATTCTTTTTTGGGAACTTACATTGCATACAACCCACCAGAAATTCAGAGGAAAGTCATGCAGAAAAATCAGAACAGGGGTCCCAAAGGCACTCCATGTGTGGCCAGTTATTCCAACAGTAGTGGGATGCAGGACAGTTATTTCAAATAAGAGGCAGCCAAAAAAAAGCTCACCAAGATCCTACAACAGATATTCCTGAAAAACTGAGCTAGAAACAACTGTTTCAGTTAGTATGAATGGAGATGTACTATCTAGTATTCTTCATACTTATGATGGACCATGACAAGACAACACCTCTGTAATAATTCAAACATTAATGGTTAAAGGCCAAAGTATTATCTGTGGCTTAACCTCAAGAGATTCTGCCTGGTAAGGTAGATTGCAAAGAGAAATATGAGTTTGCTCATAATATTTCATATTTCATAATAGCTACCAGCTTCTGTCAAGTTTCAATGCTATACAACTACACTTGTCTGAACATTTGCAATTCATCATCCCATTCATTCAGGAGTCATCTCCTCCTAAGGAGGTAGGAGGAAAGAGTAAGAAATAGTTGGAAAAAAATGAGTGCTATAATTTTAAGAACAGAATCTTTAAAAGCCTGAACCAACCATACCAAATTTTAGGAGGAATCTTTTCATGATATTTAGTATACATGCGAATTTATGCTCCTAATTACATCTCACAATCTTACAGTAACTGAATTTGGATAAATAGAGAGCAGTAAGTTACTCTCTCCTACGTTGGAAAAAACTCCGACAGTCCCTGCAGGTATCAACAGCTAAGCAAGCCGCCCTGGTAGCCTAATTCCTCAAGAGCACAATGTTCATACACAAACTCAGGATTTCTACACAGAAATTACCTTCTTTCAGCTGTTTAACAGAACATCATTAGCTACAGAGTATGAGTTCTAAAACTAGTTTCAGAGAGGAAGAGGAGATGAGAGGAGGGGCAGGGCAAACATATTGCCAATTCAAAGGTACAAAAACTACCATAGCCAGAAATTTTGTCCTGAGTAACATCAGACAAGAGGGCAAGCAGAAAAGGAAAAAGCCATTGAAAGGAGAATAAGCTGCATTAACAGAAGGTATTTACACCATGTCTCTTTAGAAATACACTCTTACAAAGCAAAAGCAGACAGCCTTGGTGTCCAAGAGTCACCATCCCTCCAAGTTCAGAAAAAGAGCTTGGGTTAACTCCTGCTCATTTAAATGTGGTGCTATCACAATAGCTAGATTGAGCAAGGGCACAAAACAAGTAGTGTTCATATTCACAATAAGTTATTACTTTTAAAATACAAACACACACCCACAAGATGACAAAACATACGTACCTCAGCCTCTTGGTCTTTCTACTCAGGAAATATTCAAAGAGAACATCAAGGCTTTTCTGTTTCAAAATGAATTTTTATAGCAGTTTAAGGGTAAGTACTTACCTTACAGCCAGTCCTTCTGTTAAAGTGACCAAGTCTGAGTAAAAATGCCATTAGCTTTATACATATAGTAAGACAACTTATATTACATTGTAACCTCTTCTATTTGCCTTGCATCTAAAAGTATTAACCTTTATCATACCCAGGATCAGAGGAAGTTTGTCTGCAAGAAAAAACAGCACACACACAAAAAAGGAAACATTTATAAGCTTTCTTTACTTCAGGCACACATTTTATGCTGCTTCTCCCAAGCTAACCCATAAGACCCTACACTTCAGCTGAAGTGCATGAAGTTGTAATGAAGCACTGACCCTACAGCTTCCTTTGTCAAACCTACTTCCCCAGGCCTCAGAGAGTTTCATATTAAGTAATTATTTTAATTACCTTCTGGTGTAGTTAAAGGGAAAAAACCCCCACCAAACAACCCAAAAACCAAACAAACTACATCTTTTGGTACCACCTTCTTCAGAGCATAAGTTGGTACAAATTTGCAGCGTGATTTTTAAAGCTTGTTATACATTTACTACCATTCAAAGAAACACTTTCTCTTAGAAGCAATCTGAAAAAGGAATATGGTAAGTTTGTCTCTTTTCCATATATCCCACCAAGAATGAATAAGAGGCAAGGATTTTGCCCCGTTTGGTTGTTTACTTTGATTATTTAACTTTCTGTTGGGCAGTTGCTCTGCATATAACCTGTAAGACCCCAATCTTGCAAACTTTTATCTATATGAAAAACCCAAAGTTTCAGGCTGATCTAAAACCAACATAGTTTGTTACCCCAACAAGTAAATCCAACTACAGGAACAGCACATTTACTCTAACAGTTACCATACAGTAACATCCTATACACATTAATGAAAGAACAACATAATAAAATAATATTCACATAACAGTTAGAAGCAAACAAGATACAAGAAGAACATGGTTGGTGTGGCTTCCAAATAAAATAAGCCATAGCTTACCTTTACTTATTAAGGCAAACAGGCTTAGGAGTTTTCTCTAAAGCAATTCAGAAGTGCTTGTATGAAAGGCCACAGCTATAAAGCACTTCAAAAGCTTCACCAGACATTAATTTGCTTCATAGCTGCTACAGATATTCTGTTAAGTGCATATAGTTTTGAAAAGCTCACAATATATGCATTTCGAGCGTTTAACCACAGCGCTCTGAAGCTACAACAACTTCTCTAAGACAGCCCTGGCTGCTGCACACGACCGTCGCTCCACACAGCCCCACACTCTTCTCCCTTCACCACCGCTCCCGCAGAAAAGGGCAGCGAGAAAGCGCAGGCGGGCTGGCTCGCCCTCTTCCTCTGCTTAAGCTTCTCTCCGCAGTAGCAGCCGCTTTTCTAGCTGCGGGGTGGGGTGCAGTCCCAATACGGTCTCCCGCCGGGTAGTGGCTGAGGAGGCGCGGGAGAAGGGCAGGACAGGCAGCGAACGGAGCACCCCGACAGGAGGCCGCTGCCGGGGACGGGCCGCCCTGCGGACAGTTGCGCCCGGAGGCACATGAAACGGCACGCTAGAAGCGCTCCGTTTTCTCGCGTAAGTCGCTGGTTGGTGTGAAGCCCCAGAAGAGCTGGGGTCCTGTGCAATATGTTAAGGGCACGTAATTTCTATATAGTCTCCAAACGTTGGAGGTGTTAACGAATGCCCTGGTTTTGCAACTAGAGTCTTGCCCCGTGGGTTTTACTGAGAGACTGTCCTTGTAAAAGCTTGCAGAGCTCATTTGGGTGCTATTTGTATGCCTAATGCTGTTCACGTATACAGGCTTGCAAAATCAGGTTTTTCTTATCAAGAAAGCAAATAAGTACTGGCTGTAACTGGGGTTTTGCTGGCAGGAGCTGCAGTTACACAGGCTTCTGAGAGTTCTGTTTTTCTTTGTTTTATTCCAAGTCCTTAATTGCTCACAAATCAAAGCAGCACAAAACCACAATTATTTAACAAAAATCCAACGGGATTTTTACCCTCCCACAGAATAGAAATATTGTGTTTGTGTTTACAAATTCCTTGATTGGAGGGCTTGGGTAATTCACTTGCTTATTTGTAGGTCTGAGCAGTTCTGGTGATCTCAGTACTATTAATTCAGTTATATTTCCTTAAAAAGTACTATCTATTAAAATATAGCAGACTTGTAAATGCTCTGTTAGTGTTCCACTGTTTTCTCAGTTTCCATAAAAGCAGGATTAACCTAAGAGGTACTCTGTAATAGCATATTATAAGATATATTTAATGTGAAAAACAGTAATGAACTACTTCGCCTAATCAGGCCTATTTGACTGTTACACTTGTATTATCTTGCTCATGGAAGTCAGCAGGAAGCTGAGATCTCACTAAGTGTACAGCAACTGAAGAAATATAATGCATAGTCAGTAGCTTAAAATTAAATATGGATATTTCCCCCTAGCTGGGGGAGAAAAATTCTGTTTACAACAGCCATTCCCCAGAATATGAAAGTGTGATAAAATTGTAATCCTGAGTACATACATGCTATATTAAGTGCTTGTGTGTTTCTAATTAATTTATGCTAATTAAAACCAGCATTCCTTGCAAATACATTATTAGTATGACATATATTAACATAAATACATTCACAGTCTGAAAACTCTGGTGACCACAGTGACCAATATTCTTGACAATATTTAGGTTCGTAACTTTCACAGATTATGGTGGAATCAATATCCAAATATTTTTAAGATCTCTTATTTGAGGGTCTTGGCTTATTGACAGAATGGGGTATATACTTCGGAAACATTGTTATAAATATAAGAATATATGGAAGTAATTTCCTCATTAAGACAAACGAGGAGGGATGAAAATTCAAGCTACAATCCTGTTGGAAACTGTAATCAGAGTTTAAGAAAAAAATTATCTGTGAAAGGTAAACTGGGTAAGGGAGGGAATACTGTTTAGCTCTCATTTTATAGTGTCTCTTATTTCAGCTGTTAGCTATTGCCAAAGAGCTGTAAAGCAAGAAAACCAGAAAAACACCAAGAGAACCAGGAAAAAATAATCTCTGCTGAGCACAAGCACTCATACTCCTTCTACACAGGCAATCATCAATCTGTCTGGAAGGATTCTTTTAAAACATACTAGTCTCCTAAAAAAAAAAAAGTAATAATCAACAATTCTACAGCATTAATGAAAATATTTCTATGAAAGAGTACTGCACGCTAATTTCAGTGTCAAAATCCAAGTTGTATTACGGAAATAAAATGCATTAGGATATGTGAACTATAAAAAGCCTGCAGATGCACCTTCTTTGTAAAGTGTACTACAATTATAGTTCTGTTAGTGTGTTCATAATAATTCTGTATTTATTACAAAGCAGAAGTTCCTAGCTTAAGCAAATGATCAGTTAGAGACATAGAGGGCTGGGGGTTGGGTTTTAATCTGTTTGCAAGCCTGAAGAGAGATAAAGTCATGTAATCTACTAGTGAACTGTGTCAGGGGATGATGATGTCAAGTGGCAAATGAACAGCATAACATCTAACATGAAAAGAAGCTGATGACTTTTTTTGCATAGTTTGTTATAGGACCTCAAGGAAGTAAGTGAAAGCTTATAATTTTGAAAGCAATAGCAATTTCATAAAGGAGACTTCATGCTGAGTATATAAAGGGGAATTTCTCTTGTTTAAGAAGTGAGGAAACAATTAAGTAAAATATATATAATTTTGGAAATTAAATATTGTGCAGTCCAAAGCATATACTGATAGTTATGCTGGGTTTTTAAGCCCAAAGTAATATGGAAAACAATAAGCCATTGAAGCTAGGTCTGAAGAGAACCTGTGTTATTATGTGGTTCCTTGTAATCAATTTTCCTTTTAGGTATTAAGCTAACTATACAGCAAAACTGTGGTATTTTATAAAGTCAACCCTTGTTCCAGTTTCATATATGTGTGCACTAGGCAAATGGTTTCTCTGTGTCGCTGGCAAGATTATCATGGTAAAACATCGCTTGAGTTGAAATCAAGTGATATGCAAAAAGGCTGCATCCCTATCAGATCGTTTTGATGATGGATAACTTGGATCTAAGAAGGTTTTGTTGCTACTGTTTTCTATTTTGATATATTGACATATGTTTGAAAAATGCATTTACATTTAGCTGAACACATGCACGATACTGACCTTCCTATGAAGATAACAGTCCTGACACCTATATTAATTCACCTCCCTCTTGTGTATCCTACACTTACAAGACTCAACTTCATCAATTTTCAAGCTTTTCAGTGTTATCATCTTAGCTAAATATGTATTAGAGAAATAACAAATAATATTATCTTAGATAGGAAGAATTTTTCCTACCAAAGCAATCTGCATGTGCTTTTTTTTTCCCAAAGAGGGGAATGTTGAGTCATTGAAACAATCCTGACCATCTAAAAGGAAAAAAAATATAAAAGTCACAATGTAGGATGACATATTTTTCTCCATAATTAATTAATTCTTTTTCCTTGAGCTTTGGCACTGTTTCATCCTTATTTGTTTTACCAGCTTACAAGTTTTTACCTACAAACTAGATAAATGTATTCCACTGACCTCCAGGAATATCCTTTTTATGTATTCTTCTCTTTGGTCTTTATTCCTCTCTACTAATCAGTCCTTTCTACTTTCACTATTTTTTAATTTTTTTATATGACACGTAAAAGTTGACACTTGGAAATGTATTTATATGAAAATACTTGTTTACCTAGACATAAAAGAAAAACTTTACGGCTTTCAGTCAATTACACTAACTAGCCACCTGGTGGCATTAGCCACTAAGTAAAATAAAGTTCTCCACTCGACTACACAGAAATCAACTTTATTTTTGTATCGCTATTCTGACACATCAACAGCAGAAGTATGTGCACAATTGCTTTCTACCAAAACATGTATCGACTTTGACTTAAATAGAATTTTTTCAAAAAACAAAACCAAAACAAACAAACAAAAAACCCCAACCACAAAACCCAAACACTTCCTTGCTTATCTGAAATGAAAGAATTAAGTTTAAGTTTGGTTCTTTGATATCAATTTGAGCCAGGTCTGTATAGGTGCTATGATATGAATGACAACCTGCCACTTTTCTGAAAGCGTCTCCACTTGATTCAGTGCACAGCACAATTAAATCAATGGATAAAGGCCTGCAGTAAAATCATTTTACTCACTTCAGCGAATGTGGGCCATCACTTTATCTGATGCACACTATTGAAGTTTTATCTGATAAAAGTACTGAATTATTAATTTTATTGAGTCTTCTATATTTTTCACCATTTCTGTGGTGCTTTTAAAAATTATTAATTTTATTATCATAGAATGGTTTGGGTTGGAAGGGACCTTAAGGATCATCTAGTTCCAACCCCCCTGCAGCAGGCAGGGACACCCTCCACTAGACCGTGTTGCCCACGTTATATCAACAAGATATGAGGAGATCCTACTATTCCATTTCACAGGGAGCAAAGAGCTTGCTGGCAAAAGCATTGACCTGTAAGTGCTTCAGTTTAAGGCACTTTAGATCTGATTGCACAATTCATAATGTGAAACTACAAGTTTAATTGAAATCTAGTACAATGCTCTTCCACACACTGAGTTTCTTTGCCAGCCAATCTCAATTCCATCTCTGCTCCACAGCTTTTTTCCTCTTTCCTTTTACTTGTACTAGGAACTAATTTTCCTACTTTCTTTCATCTCATCTCAGAGGTCCTTTCACAGGCAACCTATTTCCCGTTTTTCACCTTCTCAGCAGCTTTCAATTTGTCTCCTTTATGGCTTATAAAGGCATTCTTTGTTCAGACCTGGTATGTCTGTGGGTTTTGTGGCTGCTCTGAGTTCCAGCACAAGCAATCATTCCGTAGGGATGATGCATGATATGCAATGCTGTTAGTCGTAGCAACATGCCAGTTAGTACATGCCCAGTACCCCTGGGGGGGGAACCATGTGGTGATGTTTGAGCCTGCTCAAACAGTAGGAATGCTTGCAGGGATTGTAGCTCTTACTTTGGCAAGACTCACCTAAATGCTTGCAGAGACTTTGAAAAGCTAATAAACTGGTCAGACTATAACAGAGCTAGTAAAAGCTGTATCCAACATAGGAGATTTGTGAGAAGAATAAGAGAGAGAAGATTGTTTCATACCAGCTTTCAAGTCCTATAAGCAGCAATCCTCACTTGATGATCACAGAGGAATATGAAGCAAGGTGTAAAGTGACCCAGTCCAGAGATGCTATGGGAAGCTGCCTTCTGCAGAGGCAGGTCAGTACATAGTCTCTGTCCAAGCCAGTACCTCCAAGGAAGTTCCAAACTTTGGGGGAACCTGCTGCACAGTGCCTGCAGTGACGCAACAAATACGTCAGTGACGTAGTTGGAGGCAAAATTTTTTCTTTGCTTAAAAATCAAATGTCAATTTTATACAACAGACATGAGTCCAATCAGTTGTTTACAATTTGAGCGTAAAGAGCTGTCTAGATAAGTGCTAAGGATTATTCTTTTAATGGCCATGAAAATATCCATGGTATTCTCACTACAGTTTGATACAGTAGGAAAGAGCATCATAAAGAAAATGGAGTGTGCAAGAGACACTCTTTAAATTTTATTTTTGAGGAGGAAATATAAAACTGAAAGAGTAGATCTGCTTGATAAAACATCACTACAGTTCCTTTAAGAATAGATACTCTGAAGTCTTAAATCTCAACATATGTCATTGGTATTTAAATAGGACAATTTACCAGAAGCTAAAAGTGCTGGTAGTGATTCAGCAAACTGGTGTAATATGTTCTTCTTGTAAAACAAAAATTGGCCCAGTACATGTGAATTTATTTTACACTTAACTAAGTTAAATGGTATAAGAATACCATTCAGACAGTTTAAAATATTGTCTGCCAAGTCACCACATTTGCAGAAGATTATTAACATCAAATTAATGTGATGCTGTTAGCTAAAGCACAAATATATCTTAAGCAATTATGTGAAAAACTATATTTAACTATAATAAAATTTTATTTGGACCTCTTTAAAGATAAATACATTGAACTTTACAAATTTCTATTAAAAATTAATAGCAGTCTAACTTTACAAAGACATTAATGCAGAGACCATTGATTGTTTGAGGCCACACAGTAAAAGAACGGCCAAGCTGGGATTAAAAACAAACCAAAAATGTTTCTGCAATCCAAAAATTCATCATGACACCAGATTTATCTTTGAAAGGTCAAACCAACACTGACAAGTAACTAGAGGAAAGGGTATTTACATATTCGGTAAGAACAAACTGCGTAGTCTAGTGTCCTAACTTCTCCATCTCGACTAATTTCTTAATTATATAGACATTTTTATTCCGGCCTACTATTTATTCACTGCCTATCAGGCTATTGCAATCTGTTTAGCTATTTAGAAGGGATTTTTAAAAAATAGGCTACAGGTAATTACTTCAATGTTCTGGCTAATATTTTCTCTCAGTACTAGATTCTAATGTCTAAGGCCATGTGTAAATTCCTGCTGGGTACAAAATGTGTTTAAGAACAGCACTTGTTTTCAGCCACTGCGTAGCAAAGATCTAACAGAAAAGACTGCAATCTAACCAAATTGCAGAGATACAGTTTTAAAGAAAAGGAGCTTTCTTTCAAAATCAGGTTTGCATGTCTGCATGAGATCTCCCCTTTAGAAGACAAAAGCAAGACAGAAGATTCAACACCTCTGAAGCTTCCTATTGTTTGAACAATAGTACAATGATAATTCATGAATGTACAGGTCATGAGTGTGGGGCATTGACAAAAACTGTGCTATCACTTTAAATGTTATGAAGTCTCGTAGCTCCTGCATACAGGCCAAAGGAATCTGCTTTTAATTTTAGTTAGATGTTCAGTTAAGTTGTCTCTGTGCTAGGTGGCTTTTACTGTTGTTATTGGGAGCTATTGTTCTGCTATTGGGAAAACAAACAAAAGTACTGTTATGTAAGTGCTCTAAGTTCCCACACTTTACAGTCATAATCTTTGAAATAGACATAAGCAATATGATGTGAGTGTGATCTGACACCTTGCGAACAGGCTCCCCAAAGTGGATTAAGGCCACTGCTACAGCAGTGTTCCGTAATACTGTGTTGCAAAACAGAAGGCGGAAGGGGAGGGAGTACTAGGAAGGTATATGTAAAAGGACTGAAGAATTCTGGTATTAATATATTTGAAAAAGCTGGAAAATTATTTCCTGATAATGACATTGATATGGTATCCACTCTTATTTTGAAGCAACTATTGATCTTTTCCTGCTGTGGTATATCACATCACACAGGGAAATTGCAAACTGAAGATAAAATGGCACTGAAACCCACCATTTAGATGCCAGTATAGCAAATGCCATGCATGATTGCTGTTGGCTGTGTCCTATACAATGTCTGCAATGGCATGTGCATTGATGTTTTTCTGGTGTGCTTTCCATACACAGAAAGCCTGCTCAATTTACATCTGCTAAATTAACACAGGCCCAAAGTCTGTAAAGAATGTGCCAGCATAAGAAGTGATGTTGATTGAGAAAGCTTTAGAGCAGTCTTCTCTGCTTTCCTTATTAAACTTCATCAAGGGACTTGCTATGTTCATTCCGTATCTTTGTAATAGTATTTTTTTTCATATTGAAGGTGAATTAAATGATACTGTTGTAATTATTAAGTGATTTAATAGTACTTAAGGAACTTTTTTGCCGTATAGTGGATCAAGTCCTTCATTTAGACTGTTGACATCTGTTTTAGCTACAGTCACAAATACTGGTCAAAATAACTGCTTCAGGATTTGGAATCAGCAGGCCATATGCTAGTTTGGTTTCCTAATGATTCTTGTCTTGAGAAACTTAAAAATCCTTTTTCATAAGCTTGGATACATTGCAAAACCTGTCTAAATGCATAGTATAGTGGAGATGTGGCACTGCAAACCTAGTAGAGCAGGGTGTTTCCCTATTAAGTAGGGAAAACAAGAGAGCCACATTTTAAAACTTAGTAGCAGTAGTGAAATTGCCTTCCGTAATACTTTTTTAGGTTTTTCTTGCTTTTTACAAGGTATTCAGAATGTACTTTGGGGTAACTATTTATGCAAAAAAAAAAAAAAGGACTTGGCTACATAGACGTTATTTGCTCTTCCTCTCTCAGAACTGTTCACTGCGTAAGCAGCTCACGAAATTTCTAAATCCCACCCTATTTGCAGTATGTGACAATGCAATAGCAAGCCTGGAGGAAGAGGCATTTGTGCAAGGCTCTGTGGGAGACAAACTGCAAAGTCACTTCAAGATACTGAAGTCTGCTGAGGACCATAGCAAAAGAGATGGTCCAGATCTCTTTCAATGAAATATCTGTTGGTTTTGTTCCCACGACTTCCATCCCTGTTGGAGCTTCTTGTATTTCCCCTTCCTGTGTTTTATCTTCTTTACTAGGACACGTCCAATTCAGATACCAGGAGAGCCAGGCTTCTGCTAGGTACAAGTCTGTCCTGTATGCAAAACCCACAGGCCAGCAAGCTGAGTAAGGAATAAAGGGGCTGGGAAAGACAAGGAAGATGAGAGAATCCTGCTGGACCCCCAGGAAATATCTGTGTAAAATAATCCAGACTGGAAGTATCACATTTGAATTGTATCCGAATGAGTCTTACTGAGGTGAATGTTAGGGGAACTGCACAAACACACAGGGTGGGGTTTACTAGGAATTTTCCCCCAGTCTGCCTAAGGACCCTAGTATTGTCAGAGGGCATAAAAGTTGCAATATTCACTTACACCAACATGAAAACCTTTCTCAGCAATAATAAAAAATGTGAGCTGTAATGAGGAACAAACAGATTTCTTAAAATGTTCAGAGGGAGGGGCAGGTGAAGGAGGAAAGAAACAAATTAGCTATCAAAAGATAACAGACTCAGTCTGAAATGGGTGGAAGTGTTTCCATGAGCATCAAGGCCTTTGGACTGCCCCTAAATGCATCGTAATTGAATGAACACATTGCAGGAAGACACAGTTATAAGGGTATGCATGGGATGACTGGAAGTAAATGGTTAAGTTTAATTTGTTTTGCAGACTCCTCCCAATTCCACAAAATATACCACTTTTGAAAAGGAAAAAAAAACAATAAACAGTATAACATAGTGACTGTAAATTGAGAAACACTTTTTTTTTTTTTTAATGTAGTTCTAGGCAGTAAAAATAGACTGACCTTCCAAAGCTGCAGGGCTGACCTTTACAGTGGGGTGCAGTTAATTAGTTGTGGTGAGAGGCCTGGAGAAACTGTCCCAGGTATTCTGCAATATAAAGCAATGGAAAGGGCTGTCTGGTGACAGCAGTTCAGATGACAGTATGCTTCAAAACGAGTGTGGTGGTTTTTTGGATGTGTGTTGTGTTTTTTTTTTTTAAACCACCTTACCTCTTGGTCAAAGACAGATCCCCGGAGTTTGTAGTCTTGCCCACATACTCTATATATAGCTCTTAAACCCTAGCTGACATCATGTTTTTTCTACAGCGCAGCCTACCAGCGGCTGCCTGGCCGCTTGTGCCCGCGACGCGGCGGGAGGCAGCGGGCTCCTTGCCCGCGCTGGCCCCTCAGGCAGCAGCGCGGGAACGCTGAGGAAGCCCCGCGGAGCGGCGTTTCCATCACGGCAAGGAGCGGCTGGGCCCAAACACGTCAGCCGGGCTGCTTCAGGCTACCTTTAAAGTCACATTTTCCTCAGCGGAATGCCCGTTAAATCACATAGACCTTTAGTTTCAGGTGCCTGAGCCCCCTCGGTGGGCGGTCTCCCGTGCCGGTACGCACAAAGCCGTGTGTAAAGGGGCTGGCGGGGGCTATGGCTGTAAAGGCAGGGGCAGAAGATCAGGTACCACCACGTTGCGTTCCCCGAAAGCCCTGGGCTACTCCGGAGCCAGGACTCGCGGGGACCTCAGCCCGCTCGCACCCAAAGCACCGGCGGGTACACGGCTCGCTTCTGTGGTAACCTCTCCCCTCAAGGCGCACTTCCCGGGGCGGGGAGGGGCGGGGCAGACCCAGCCTGGTCCGGCCCAGCCTGGCCCGGCCCGGCAGCCGTGCACCGCCGCCTGGGCGGGCCCTGCGCTCTCGCGGGAGCTGGGCTGGCGTCGCCTGTCTCAGTGCGCGGATACGGAGGAACCAGTTAAGTTTGTTTGAAAAAAAGCAAGAAAAGAGGAGGAAAGAAGCGGTCCTGCCGAGTCTGTCGCGGCTGCTGACGAGTGCGTGAGTGACTGCCCGCGCGGCCAGCCTGGGGCTGCCGCAGCAGGCGAGGGCGGAGGGGCTGCTCCGGCCCCCGCTCCGCTCGGCCTCGGCAGCCGTCGCCGTCAGCGAGGAGCTGCGCCTCCGCCGCTCCCCGGGCCCGCTCGTGAGTGTGGTGGGACGGCTGAGGCGGGCCCCGCTTCCCGCAGAGGCAGGGCAGTGATAAGGGGCCTGGCGATCACTCCCGGCAGCACCGGGGCGAGCAGGGAGAGTGACAGGTGTCAGGCTCCCCCCCCCGGGGGCGGCTCGGGCTGGGGGCACCTCCGCGGCTCTGGCTGCGGGCTGGGCCGCGCTGTGGGACGGGGAGCTGCTCTGGGGTGCTGCCGGCGGTGGTCCCCGGCCACGGGAGGGCTGGGTGCCTCCTGACAGCTCCCTCTTCCTCTCCCTGCTCTGCAGCGCCTAGTCTCCTCTCTCCCCTTGGGCTGGGGAACATGTAAGCGAGACCGGCGGCGTGAGGCGTTCCCAAACGGCCGCCGTCCTCCCGGGAGTCGCAGCTGACCTGTGGGTTTTTGTATGTGTTCCCTTACGGCAGGGCTCGCTTCTCCTTCCCCGAAGTGAGTCTCCTGGCACGGGAGGAGCGTCGGGCAGACGGCCGCAGCCATGCCGAGCAGTAAGGAGACGCGGCTGCTGCACCTCAGCGAGATGGAGAAGCTGGACAAGACGCTCTTCAGACTGGAGCAAGGTAGGTCGGGCGCGGTGGGCTGCGGCCTCCTCAACCTCCTGCTCCTCGGCGGGGAGCCCTCGGGGTCGGCTGGGAGCTTGCCACCTTCTTTGGGCAGCAGTGGGAAAGGAGCTTAGCCTGCGGTGGTGGTCTTTTTTTCTTTTCCGTTTTTGTTTGTTTGTTTGTTGTTGTTGTTTTAATATGAAACAATTTCTGACATGCTTACTTCCACTGCAGAGCGCTATGGGCTCTGGTCGTGATTCAGTCAGACTCATAAAACTCTTTAGAAATGAAGAGCAGATGGGCT
Organism: Grus americana; assembly: GCF_028858705.1. NCBI lineage: Eukaryota > Metazoa > Chordata > Aves > Gruiformes > Gruidae > Grus > Grus americana. Next base: position 15,234,688 of record NC_072859.1, on the reverse strand, counting down.
AAGAGCTGTCAGTCTTCATAGGAATTAAGTGTCAAGTGTTTTTTAGACAGGCCCTGCAGGACAGGACCTCTCCTTTTATAACCTGTACTTCGGTGACCCAAAAATTCCTCATAAGTCAAGCTCTCTATGCTCTGCAATGAGTTATGCAGCACTTCATCTTTAATATTATAGTTTTGAGATATATCAGTAATACTAATGTTTTGCAAGGTCTCAGGTAATATTTCAAAATATGGGATCTTTACCTCCTCCTAAATCTTATCTTGCCTGGCAGATTTCTTATAGCTGGGCTATGTTAGTATTCTGGCTACATACTTCTAAGAACTTCACATTATTTCTCTCTGGAAGTGTTCTTAAGTCTATTTGCAAAAAACCCAAAACCAACCAAATGAAAACCAAACCAAAAAACACCCCACTCATTGGTCCACTGTAATGCAGTCAGGAAATTCAGACTATGAAAATAAAGCCACTGTCTTTAGAAAACATTTTTAATGATTTATTACCCATGATATTTTGTGGGTTTTATTACTTTATGTTACTGATCTAGGAACCTAATATTAAAATGGTTTAGTAGAGGAGCAAGATTTTGGTTCTTGAGAATAAGAATTCTCTTAAACTATATTGATTTCAAAATTTTCTGACAGTGTAATCTAAGAAAATGTCAGTAGTGAAGAAGCGCAACCTAACCTCCATTTTTAACTCATCCTTCCAGTTGCGTAAATTTTATTGGAAGGAGTCACACAGAAGTGCATGGCTATCAAACATGCAAAGTGCCTCTGCTGGTAGCAGTCTCTGAGAGGGCATAGCTAATTTTAAGCACAGCATTCCTGATGTCAGTATAAGTGTTACAGGAAATAAGATATCAATGGCATATATCCCTGTGCTCTAATTTTAGTAATCTCTGTAATAAAATATCAGGACAGTACTGGGGAGAGTGTACTTAACCTTCCAAAAGTGATTTTTTTTCATATGAGATTTTTTTTTTTGCAGTCAGATAAGCTTCATTTCACCTGACAGGCGTTGAGATCCTAAAACCGCTGCTTTACATCATGGTTTTTGGTGCACTGGTGATTATGTTAATAAGACAAATTGCAAGCTTGGTGAGACTTACATTTAAATGTATTCAGACATTGAATTCTGGTATTAATCATGGTATCCCCATGATTCTGCTTAGTAAGCAAGTGGCTTTTTTTCAATTTAAAATACTTGAAACTTGCCATTGTTCAGGGTTTCTTTTAACACACTGTAATTCATTATCTGTGTAGTAATAACTTTCTCTTTTTACAAATACTCAGGTTTCTTTTACTTCCAATTTTGAAGACTGCTAGGGCTAGTGGGTATCTTACTAGAGTTTACTACGTGACTGACATGTAATTTAGTAAAAGTTATTGTGCAAGCACTCATACCTGTATCAGTCACTTGAAAGGACCCTGTAATTAGCCGTGCATATGATGGTGGCCCTCATACCTGCAAGTAGAACCTATTCTGAAACCTGTTGACTAAATTGAATTTTTTGTCTCCAACCGAATGGACTACAGTATGTTTTTTATTTTATTTATTTTAACTTAATTTTGTTCTCATTATCATGGGAATCTTAAGCCTATCTATGTGTGTGTGACCTGCAGCACACATAGAAAACTCCCTTCGGTTTGTTGAGCTCTCTGAAAGTTTAACGATTTGTTTGTACATTGTAGATTACACACAAGTATATATCACTTTACAGTTAAAAGCATAAGGAGTTTAGCATTGTTTAATAAACCCTCAAGGGAGAATGAAGGGACCAGAAATATTTTCTGTTTCGAAATGCGTTCCTATTTTTTTCAGATGTTTTTGTGGGTCGGCTTTATATATAGACTTGATAAACCTGAATACTTGAATACTACATAATCCAGAATATGCATAGTAGTCTGATGATCATGGTGTTTTGCTGTGTTTTGTTTTGATTTTTATAGACTTTTTATATAGCAAAGATGAACAAATTGGAAAGGAGTTGACTAGTGTTATATAAGTGGGCAAAGAAGAACGTTAGGAAAGTAGGGAGTGTTGTTGCGGTAGAAATACACCGTTCTGCTGAAATTCTTGGCAGATATGTTGGTGCACTTTCTTCTTAACATAATATCAAATTATGATTTGTAAATACAGAATAGAAATATCTAGTCTTCCTGATAAATTGATTTTATCTTTTTTTTTTTTCTTGAGGTTTTGAACTACAGTTCCGATTGGGCCCAACTCTTCAAGGCAAGCCTGTTACTGTATACACAAATTATCCAGCTTCTGGAGAAGTATTTGATCGCCACAAGTTCAGGACACTATCGTGGCACAATCCCACAGGAAAAGAAGATGACTCTGACAAATACTGCAAGCTGGATCTCCAAATTTCTGGGTCATACCAGTACTATTTCAGTCTTGGGTAAGTGAAATGCTATACTTACAGCCAAATGCAGTCTGCTCCCTTCGTCTAACGTTAAAAAATCACTGTTAGGAATAAAAAGATTTTTTCCATGCATTTTTCAAATTGCAGCCATGGGCCTATCTGAATCTGCTAATAAAAGGCAGTAGCTGTGGTGACTGTTTAATAGTTTCTAATGCAAAGATATTCTGGAGAATATACAGAACAAAGTTGATCAGTTTTCTGTGAATGTTGGAAAGGCAAGCCACTTTTACAAGTTTTCAAAGTCGTTAGCATTCTGAGTATCTGAATGATTAATTTGCACTTTCTTCATTGACTTTGAAAGGTGGTTTTCTGTCTTTCTAGCACAGAGGTTCTGTCGTGCTTTACTTCAGATTCTTTACTTCCTCCTTTGTTTCAACAGGACAAGTGTAGAAGAGAATGCCAGTATCTCTAATGTTTGTAGTCTGGTATTCTGAGTTTCTGGAAGATGGGTGGTTAAATTCCTTTAGGCTTAAAAGGGCATTTAGCTCAGGTCTCTTCCCATGATGGTGTTCCAAATGGAGGTCTCTGTATAAAAGATGGGCAGTCATGCTTCCTCTGTTTCTGTCCGTGTCCTGAAAGGAAGACCCAATACTCTGTCTCACTTTTGCAGAGGCTTTAAAGCTCTGCATCCCAATTGTATTCTTGTAAGTCCAGTAGAGAGATGATGCCTAAGAAGTGAACATCTCTTCAGTGTTTCTTCTTTTCTTCAGGTGCCCTGCAGTCCTGTTCCCCACCTCCCCTCAACCACTGTACTGGGCTACTCTGTTTTTGAAATAGCTGTGCTTGTTGGATTCTCTTTTGAAACTGACTGGTACAATGGATGTTCACTATACCAACAAAAATTAATTTTTCCTAGAAATGAAAAAAGTGGTGGAGGTTACATAGTTGTGGATCCTATTTTGCATGTTGGAGCTGATAATCACGTGTTACCTTTGGATTGTGTTACACTCCAGACGTTCCTCGCTAAGTGTCTGGGACCGTTTCATGAATGGGAAGATAGGCTTAAAGTTGCAAAAGAAACAGGTAATGCTAATACACATATTAAAGGATATATGTTTTTGTCTTATGATCAAACCCCAAAGTTACACTGAAGCTCTTCAGTGTAAGCAGCTCATGTGTTCTTTAGTTTGTAGACTAAATATTTTCTACTAAATTTAATTTAGTTAATAGATTAAGTCAGTGAAATGATTAAAATATTTGAAGAGGTCCAAAAATTCAGGGATTTCCAAATACAGGAAACCACTTTATATTGTCTTGATTTCAGATAGACTTGGAAGTTTGTAGAACTGTCAGGGTGATTTTTATAAAGCTTGTTATGTAGAATTTCAAGGAGAAGATTCAAATTACTTTACACTGGCTATTCCAAACACTAGCTTTTTAAGTATATGTTATAACTGTAACTTATTATGCTTCTTTCAATTAACTTTGACTGGAATTTGTTTTTCTTATTAAATAAATGGCTTCTTACTACGTAGGTTACAACATGATTCATTTTACACCACTGCAGAAGCTTGGACTGTCTAGATCATGTTATTCACTGGCTGATCAGTTAGAAGTAAATCCTGAATTTTCAAGCCATAATAAAAAGTGCACTTGGAGCGATATAGGAGCTCTTGTGGAAAAATTGAAAAATGAATGGAATATGCTTTGCATCACAGATGTAGTCTACAATCACACTGGTATGATTTTTGTGTGTGTTAATAACCAGACTGGTCCTATAATTATATTTCATTATTTCCCTTAACTTTCCCCCTTGAACCCAACTTTTAGTAGCTATTTTAAGTAACTCAGTTGTCTCTGTCTTTGAATCTCTCAAATCCACGATAGCTCTTTACAATTATAACTGATGTGTCTCCATAACAGATGTAAAAGAATTTAGTACTGTTGCTGAAAGAGTAAGAGTGAATAGAGCCCTTCTTACAGAGAATTAATGAACTGTGCATGTGTCTGTATTTTTTTATAATATGCTTTTTTTATCATCTTGCAGTGTGCATCTCCCACATAATTCATAATGCAGGTTCTATTCGTTTATTTGGTGAACATAAACTGAGTACTTTCTTTTTAAACAGGGTATTATTCTTGTAGCTGCTTAAAAGTAACTGCTCTAATTTGGATCTAACATGCAGACAATAAACAGAATAGGAACAAGAAGCGAGGATTAAGCAATGGAGGAAATGTTACAGCTCAGTCTGGGGGGGGAAAAAAGAGCTTTGTGTTTGAGGTGGGGTTTTTTAAGCATAGATACGCCAATGCCTTTAAGGCTTTACTTGTATTAATTGCTTGAGGGACAGTGGGTTCTATTCAGTATGATCTGATGAAATTTAAATTATAGTACTTAATAATTTGTAATTTTGCTGATTACTTGGATAATGTTTACTTTTATTATGTTTATAATACAGTTTTCATCTTGCACTGTAATCCTGAAGATCACAATAATTAGCATTCTCTTAGCAGGGAGTACAACAAATGGTTATGTATGTTGATGTTATGGTCCTCTGAGGCTTGAAAAAATCCTAACAACAGATATCTGTGAATTTCAAGCTTTATTTGCTTTAGTTCTTTGGTGTTGACTGCTGCCAAACATTCCTATCCAATCAGTCTGCAATGCAATGTGGGCCTTGTTGTTTGCCCTGTTTGTTGAAAAGTTACTAAGTATAGTTATTGGCTATGTGTCTGAGGGAATTGGGCTTTTAGACATTCTCCCAATTTTGGATAAAAAAATTTCTTGCACTTTACCAACTAGAAGTCCAGTTTCTCTCTCACATGTTTGAGATCCTGTCATCTTTTTACTCTCTCTGTTTGCATGCTACCAAGGAGAATGTTTTTATGCACAGAAATGCCTAAGTCCAAACTAATTGTTAGACTCCAGAAATATATTTGAGAGGAGAAATGTCACGTTATTTGGCTACATTTGTAGAAGGACTTTCAGGTTACATTCAGAGTCCAAAGTAATTTTCATTGGGATGGATGACTAAACACTTATACTATGGTGAAAGGCTGTTTAGAAGTGTCTTCTAACAACATAGAAATATTCAAATGACCATAGTCCTGACTTACATCGTTAAGCAAGGTATACTTGATGGCTTTGTTTCCTGCTTTCAAACTCAAATTTTTTCCCCTCTCTTTGTTGTTTATAATCAAAGCCTCTTGATTTACAACTGGCTCCAAACTTGTTAAAAGCCAAATTTAGCATAAGCAGAATGGCAAATGTCTGAGTAAACAATAATGTTGTATATGCCTGTGGAGCTTTTTTGGGGATGTTCGAAATAAGAAAATAGCCAAACAGGTTTTGGTGTTCTTCTTGTCTGGATCTTGATTAGATGGAAATTTAACTTTACCTTTTTTTTTTATTATTTTAATTGAACAGTAATTTCTAGTCATTAAATTAATTAATTCCTGCACATTAGGGTGATTTAATTGTAAAACATGTTTCATAGATCCACTTGAATGTAAAAGACACAAAGTGTCTAGTCACGTATTTTGAGCAGATTATGGATACTTGTACATCATTATTAATTCTGCAGCATGTCTGCATTAAAAGCTTAAGTTGTCTCAGTAAATCTTCTAAGGCTGGTAATGCTAACAGCTCATGACCCTTCAGCTTACAGTGGTTGTATCTGTTGGTAGTTTCTGCTTTCTAGCTGCAACCACTGTATGAAAATGGCAATGCTTCCCCTCCGTTCCTGTCGTAAAGTCAGACAGCTCACTTTAAATATTAAGTGGTTAAGCTAAGGTGTTTGGGTTTTACACTGGAATGGAGAACAGTCTGCTTGTATGGTATGGAATGGTGGGAATCAGTTTTTGATACTGAGTTCTCTGTTTGGATCTGATGAAAGCCAGCCTCTACGGCCTGACTTTAAAAGTAAAGTACATGCATGTGCTAATGTTAAATACAGATGCACCTTTGGTGTATTAGCAGGTGTTATAGATAAACTTGTAAACCCTGTCTGGTAACTGTGTAGATGTGCCCTTTTTAGGCTGCCATTTCCTTCAGGGTGTTCAAACACCCTCAAATAAGAAATACTGTGTTTGCTGGCATTTACTTTTCACCAGGAGATAGAATCATAAGATGATTTGGGTTGGAAGGGATCTTAATGATCATCTAGTTGCCAACCCCCTGCCATGGGCAGGGACACCCTCCACTACAGAGAAGAAGGAGAATTGTTTGTTTCTTTTCTTTTCTGAGCTTTCAGTGGCTGTAGTATAAAGTAATAAACTAAACTGAAATAAATGATATGATTTATCTTCTTTATCTTTCAGAAGAGGCTACTTTTGTCTAACTGCAATTTAACACTTGAGTAAATCCTATTTCCAAGCACTTGACTAATCACATCAAACATGACCTTTTTTCACCTTTATAAGGGGGAGGAAAAAAAAAAGTCTTGGGCAGTGAGCATCACTACTAAATATTAAGTTTGTGATTAATTTTATAGCAATTAATTAGTCCTTTGAAAAATATGAGGTTATTTTCTTAATACAAATGTAATGAATTTTAGAAATTATTTTCTGGAATTGCTCATCTTGATATTTCCATATTTTTATACTTATGTGTATTTTCTCCCCAGCTGCAACAAATGTAATTACAAGTCATGTTTTGGGCAATTTTTTCTGCAGAATTAGATTTCTTTTGGTGTTACGTTATGAATCATTGGAGCTTACCTTCTGGTCAGAAAACATAATTCTGTTCTATACCAGAATTAGTGGAAGGCCTGTTGACTTTTCTTTTTTACATGATAAATTAGATTTAAATGATTTATTGGCTTTTTAGAATTAATTGTATTTATTCATGAGAGTCCTTTATAGTAAATTGTGGTTCTTGCTAGATTAATGGAGTAAACTAGTTTATCTTTTTGGAGAAAAATATTTTTTTTTCAGAAGTAGTATATGTATTAAAAAAAAAAAAGAGGGGGGGGAGGGAGGGGATCTGGTTGCCCTTTAACAGCCTGAGTTTATTATTGCTTTATGTAACTTTAAAATAACTATGGTGGTTTTAGTTGTAGGTGGCATTTAAACTATGAAGATCTTACGGTCAAATTATTTGTGGAAATTATAAACACGGATTTTGCCATGTTTGTAATGATGTTGAGATGTAATGTGAGAGATTGTTCAGAAGACCTGTTCATACTATAGACTGAAAGAATATACTCTTTTCTTTCCCTTGGATGTTTTTGTTTTAACTTTGAACTAAGCAAACTTGAGTTCTAGGTGTTAATTGTTCTGCTATAATTTTGGACGTGTTAATGGCTCTTTCTTCATGTTTCAAATATAATAATTTGTTATGTATTTTCCCTTGTGTGAAGTACTACTATTTTTCTATGCTTTTCTAAAATAATGGATTAATAAGACATGTTCTATGAAAAATGATTAAAAAAAAAAAAACTTGTAAAACTTGAGTAAATTTTTTTTTGTTCTTATACACTCTGTGCCTTTTTTTAATATTTAGTTTTTCAATTGCAGAGTTTCATTCAAAAGTGTGTGCAAAAATTAGTTTCAGTTAAACAGTGTTTAGGGCTGTTCCAAAAATGGAAAGAGATTAACTCCTGAGGATTTTTCTTCCATACTTCCAAAATAAAGAATTTCTCTGCTGTACATGTATTTACTCATACTGCTGCATGCACACTACTGTTTATGTTAGAATATTGCACTCATTTTCTAGTGAAGGCTCCTTACTTTCTGTGAATTAATTCTTAATGTTCAGCATATGTTCTGGTGTTTGTTGAGGCTATGGGGAAAGTTTAGAAAATAGACACAGTAGAGTGCAGTGGTTGATCTGAACTAGTGTTCCATTTGCATGCACCAGCCAGTGCACTCATCTTACTGTGTAAGACTCGGTGGCATCACTTCCCATCACCCTGCTACTTATTATGTACACAGCAGTGTCGCAGCTAATCCTTTCTTAAAAGCCCATTTAACTACATTCTTCATTAATTATTTCTTGGGCAGTATATGTGCACTCTTGCTCTCTGGCTCTGTGTGTAGGATCTGATAGGGTTAAGAATATTAAAAAATAAACAACTTAGGCCATCTTAAATCTTGGTTTGGGATGTACATTTGGCTTTCAACACACAAAGAGTATTTCATGTCCATTATTTGATATATTTCCTGCAATGAAAATGTGATTTTTTTATGGTGGTACTATTGCATATTTTCATGTAAATAACAAAAAGTTTCTCTGCAGTCTCTGCAGCTGTATTTGTTGCAAAACAAATGGCTATCAGTAATGCACACCTCTGCATAAGACATGATTTTCTATTGGCATGGAAAACTTTAGTTGAAATGTGAACTAACTGTACATATCATAGTACCTTAACTTCTTGGTGTTAAGACATTTGCACAAAACAACTAAGTGTTCATCTTGTGTACTTACTTTTTTTTTTTCTTCCCCCCCTCCCTTTCTTGAATAAGCTACTAACAGTGAATGGCTCAAGATGCATCCAGAATGTGGCTATAACCTTGTAAATTCTCCTCACCTGAAGCCAGCTTGGGTCTTGGATAGAGCTCTGTGGCACTTGACCTGTAGGGTGGCTGATGGGAAGTGTACTGCTAAAGGGGTTCCTCCCTTGATTGAAAATGATCATCACCTGAATGTAAGTGAATAAGAATTAAGTATAAGGTAATGAACATTATAAATAGCTCAATAAACCTTTAGTATTTCCAAGGTTGTGGAAATGCACAAAAAATGGTGTATGCTTTACAGATATACTTAATGAAATAACCCTTTACTCCCCAATATTTTTTCTGAACAATTCATACAAGCAATTAGCTTTTCTTAGTTTTATTAATCATCAACATTATTAACTAACATAATTTTTATTTTTACAGTGTATCCGTAAAATAATTTGGGAAGATATATATCCAAAAATTAAACTATGGGAATTTTTCCAAGTGGATGTTAACAAAGCTGTGCAGCAATTTAAAACCCTTCTATCTCAAGGTAAAGGAAGGGTATGTGCTGAAGCATGTGGATTATATATTTATAGTTCAAGAAATTTATAGGTAAACTTAACAGTAAGCTGGAAAACAAAATATTCCCATTTTTTTGCGATGTGAGAAATCTACTGTGCTGGTTTAAGCATGCAAGAATGCTTTGAGGGCTAGTAAAGCCTTTGAAGACTTCGCACCCCTCCAAAGCCTTTATCTACTCATATCTTGTTTATGCTAGAATTATAAAAGTTGTATGTCTTTTAAATGTAATTCCTATTGGTACTTTATGGATACTCTTTTGTATCTTGTTCTTAGGCAAAATGAGCACTAAATCTGATCCAAATCAACATCTTCAAATAGTTCAGGACTCTGATTATAGAAGATTTGGGTGTACTGTAGATATGAATATCGCATTGGCAACATTCATACCACACAGGTATTGTAGTATTGATTACAAGTTAAAATCACAAGTGAAGTTAAATTTGCAAAATCAAATAAATAAAGTTATTTTCAGAGATGGGAAAAATTTAATTTTTCATTCCTTTTAGTTATGTATACATGTTTTAAAAATAAATTATTCTAATTCTTCTCTGCTTTTGATGTCTCCCTGATAAGCAATGGACCAGCTGCAATAGAAGAATGTTGTAACTGGTTTCGCAAGAGGATTGAGGAACTGAATGCTGAACAATACAGGCAAATTAATCACCATCAAGAGCAGGTCTTAGAATTACTGTGCTTTAATGCTGAATTGTTTTCAATTGCAAATAAATGCATGTATTTCAATAATGCATAATTTAATTACTTCTAGGCTGTCAATTGTCTTGTGGGGACTGTGGTTTATGAACGACTGGCTGGCGATGGTCCTAAGCTGGGTCCTATCAGTAGAAAATATCCTTTAGTTACCAGGTATTATTTTTGGGGGTTGTTTTTTGTTTGTTTGTTTGTAAACTATTCAAGTCTATCCAGGGAAAGTGAGTTCAAAGTTCATTAAAAGTATACATTTATATGTACAAGTGTATGTTTTCTTTCCCATGGACAAATGCCTCTTAATGAACTGACTGTCTTTTTTAAGTAACAGCGATAACTGTTTGATAAATGTGACCAGAGGGTATGAAACAATACTCAGAGCACATCAAAGCCTTACATAATGCAAATTGTTCTTGTAAGTGGAAGAGAGGTGGAACTAGGAAAACTTAGACCTTTCAAGTTTGATGTACCTGATGCCACTCATGTATCTAAAGAGCTAGGGCTTTAATCTGACGCTACCAGCTGACACCAAGATAGTGGCAACACATGTCCTTTCTCCTTCAAAGCATGCTACAAAATAGAAAACTTCCCATCATTTATAGTCTAGCAGCTGCTTTCTTCTTGTATCTGTTTTATTTACAAGCTAATTCATAGCAGATATTTTTATTTAATTTCAAACACAATGAATTTCAGCTTATGTTACCTTGTGTGTGGTTTGGTTTTGGTTTTTGGTTTGGTTTTTTTAATTGCCTGTCTATTCCATAGGTATTTTACTTATCCATTCAAAGAGCTGACTGTGGAAGAAGAAGAAACTATGATACATCAGCCGGATAAAGCTTGTTATTTCATGGCTCATAATGGCTGGGTTATGGGAGATGATCCTCTTAGAAACTTTGCAGAACCAGGTTTGTAAAAGAACTTTGAATCATCTTATATAACTCTTGATATGCTAGCCAAAGTAAAAAAAAGATTTTATTTAATCTATCTTTTTTCCATATGTATTCCTGTGAAGTTGCAAAATAGCAGACAGATACTCAGTTTACAGCACTTTTATTTCCTACTCAGCTCACAGATCAAACGTAAGAACTGAGACTTCAGGTACAGTTTTGCAAGATTTGAGAGGGAAATTACCGGCTTTCTGCCACTGAAATGGGGACATTCTGCCTCCCCACTTCTGTCACTGTCTTTGTTGCTTACTTTGTACTTTTACCAACACTACTGTTTGTTGGCATTTCCATAAGACAATGACAATGTGGCAGAAAGCTAATGCAATACAAATGTGGATAGTATTTTACTGTGTTAGTGAGTGAAAACGAGGTCCTTGAAAGGTCCAGTGAGTGGCATTCCGGCAGACAAGAGATGACTCAGTTAATCCAAATGGAGTATACAGATTACTTGTGAAGGTAAGATAGGGTATGAATTCAGCGTGCACTGAAATATTGTATTCTAACCCCTCTGGGGACAGCATTGATATCCAATAAAAACAAAGTTGACAATTCTTGTTTTCAGAGTAGTTGTTCACTTGGTAAATGGAATCAAACAAAGGCCAGTTTAATTATAATTAAAAACATCTATCTAAGAGTTTGTTGAGTCTACATTAGAAGCTAATCTGATTGATACTCCAGGGTGATCTGGAGTTAGCAAACACCTCATTTCTGCAAAATAATCTACAGCCCTTTCACTGCTTTTTATTTACTTTTTTTTTTTCTCCCTTACAAGGATGAAGATAATACGTGTTTCAAGGGTGGTTTTGTTCAGTTGCCGTTTGGCTAATTGCCCTTTCTTCTGGGCAGACTGTTGTATTTTTTTCCTTCAGTCACTGGCTACAGTTAGCATACCTAACTTCCATTACTGAGTTTTCTCTCTTAATTCATCTACAGCTTTTTGGGTGCTTTTTACATGTGTTTCACCTTCGTTTTATGCCACGTGTTGTTTCAACTGAGAATACAGTGTGAAAAGATGATACAGAAGAGCACAAATATAGGAATTGCAAAGCAAATCCAGCTACTTCTGTAAATTACCCTTAAAAAATCATGTGTACATCCAGGTAAAGCAAATTTTTCTGTCCATGTAGCTATGTTGCCGTTAGTGAAGATAAAAGGTAGGCTGTGCTAAGGTGAATGATTTTGGACACAGTGGTGACTTACAATCCATACTCTTTACTTACTAGCTGCTTATTCTTGTTGTGTGTCTTTCATTGGAGTAGCCTGAAATCATACAACAGTGTAGGATATATAGGTTTTGAGTTGATATGGTTATTGTTAGAATTTTTACTCTTCATCACAGTGTCTTCCTCTTCTTCAGCAGTAGAAAATGAAATACCACATTTTCATTTTGGTGCACATTCTACACTATGTGTATACACTATAGTGAATTTATTTCCCTTACAGGTTCAAATGTTTACTTGAGAAGAGAGCTTATTTGTTGGGGAGACAGTGTGAAACTGCGTTATGGTAATAAACCTGAAGACTGCCCATATCTTTGGGCACATATGAAAAAATACACTGAAATCACTGCCAAGTATTTCCATGGTGTTCGTCTTGACAACTGTCACTCAACACCTATTCATGTAGCTGAGGTACGCAAAATTAAGCATGTTTATTATAAAGCGGCTTCTAAGTCCTGCACTGTTGCTACAAAATCTGAAGGATCTATATGACAGAGTTCAGGTGTGAATGAATCTTCCTCATACCATAAGCAAGGTTTCTTGACTAATGATGTTTAGATATGGTTTCAGCTACTCTAAACAGTTAGTAGAGTGGTATATCTTTTAATTTTCCACTTTAGCTGAAATATTGTGGATGCAGATGGACCTGACTGTTTCCTCGCATAGCTATGGACTTAGTGCAATGACTGCCAGTATCCAGTATGTCAGTGTTAGCTGGGGTCACTGCCAGGACTTGGTTGAAAGTCTTAGTGTTTCTTTGCCAGATGTAGTTTGCTATTGCTGAATTAAACAGGAAGTGTTTTACTTCCCAGAATTTAAAAGTTGGTAAAGAACACCTGCGAAAAGTTTAGTCTGGCAGGTTTATTGCTAAGATTAGTGCTTACAGTTTGCCACAGAGCTGACTATAGCCAGAAATTGTACTTATCTAGTAAATTAGCTTTAAATAGATTTGAGTAGTGCAGCTTGTTAGTGCTTAGTCTTAGCTTGATTACAGACCTTACCTAAATATATGAAGAGCTCTCTAAAACAAGTTGATTTGCCCACACAAAAGTTGTAAGTGGCTCTTAAATGCAGCCATTTTAAAACTTCTGCCATTCTTTCATTTATTGTTACTATTTTTGGAATGGTAACTTCGAAGGCTTAAACTGAACTCCTCTTCCTATTTCTTACCTTAACAAGCATCACTTTTATGCAACCTTTGTTCTTGCATTTTGAGTTAAGATTTTGTTTAAACACAAGGCTTAAAGTCTTCAGAGAATTTCCTAGAATTACTTGATCCATAGATAATCTCTGTAAAATATAAGCATGGTTTTATGAATCTTACCTGTTATTAATATTTTAAATGAACTGCATATATGAATGACTCATTTAAGTTTGGTTAACATTCATGTTAATGAGTGTATATACATAGCTGACAATTGATGTCTTGCATTAAAAATGTGTTATGATCTATAGGAGATGCTAGCAACAGCCAGATCAGTCAGACCTAATCTTTATGTGATAGCTGAACTCTTCACGGGCAGTGAGTACATTGACAATGTTTTTGTCAACCGCCTGGGAATTACCAGCCTGATTAGAGGTACAATAAGCAGTTGAAAATTATGTAGGATTGTCGTGTATGGTTTGGAGTTTTTAATGTGAAACTAACACTGGTATACTTTTTTTTTTATTTTTCTTACATATTCATGTTCTTTGCTTATGCAATTACCTTTTCTTGTTGTTCTATTACCTTCTCCTGTGTTATATGCTAATTCTTGATTTTTGTGTGTGTTTGTGTGTCCTCTTCTGTGTAACAACTTCTTTTGTTCCTTAATTTTGGCTTTCTGTTTGTCTTTGCTGCATGGCATTTTCCTATTGTCCAACTCCCGCCTAGCTTTGAAACTTGTCCTTTTTTGTATCTACCTTTCCCCTTTCTGTGGCTTTTTTGGCTGTGCTTTTTGCAGTACATGCTGGACACAGCTAGAAAATTGCGAGCCGATTTGTATGTAGTGGCTGAACTGTTCACAGGAAATGAGGAGCTGGACAATATCTTTGTGAATAGGCTGGGCATTACCTCCTTAATAAGAGGTAGGCTTGCTGTGTGTGTGGTCTCTTTCCAGCGAGGGATTATAGATGACGTGCTTTTTCCAAGGAAAAGGTTTCTTCTGTATTATGCACTTTTAATTGCATACTCCATGTAATCAGAAGTACAGCTTTTGTATTGTGACTTTTTTGATACTCAGCAAAAAATACAATACTAGCTGTAAAATAAGAGAAGACATCCTGCATTAGTTTACAGAAGGTTAAATATTTCTCTCTTATTCTGGCAAGAGGAAAAAAGTAGCACAGTTCTGCTATGCAAGTGCTGCATCAAGTCTGATTTTTGTTGCATGAGTTTCTTAAAGCCTATGAAAACCAGTTTCAGATCTCTGCTTTTTTCTCCTTTTTTTCCCTTAGCTTTCTCTAACTTAGTATATTATAGTAAATGGAATACTCCAAGGTTGTGTATCCACATTGGAGAATATAGTTATATGTGATTTTTTTTTAATGATTGAACACACCAAAATAACAACTATAAAATGTTGCATTAACCTCTTTGTGCATGCTGTACTCCATGGTAGTTATTTTTATGTAAACACTTACCTATTTTGTCCTTTAGAGGCAATGACTGCTTATAATAGCCATGAAGAGGGAAGGTTAGTTTATCGTTTTGGAGGTGAACCTGTTGGCTCTTTTGTTCAGCCACGTTTGAGGCCTTTGATGCCAGCTATTGCTCATGCACTGTTTATGGATATTACACATGATAATGAGTGTCCAATTCAGGTGAGCACCTAAACCAAAACCCAAAGTTTACATTTAATGTTTTCTGAATTGATATTTCTGAGCTATTAGAAGGCTTGGTGCAATCTGGATGTTTTTTCTCAGCCATATTTGGGAAAATGTGTTTCAGATCTTCAAGCTTCATGCAGAGAATAGAATTTTATGACTCCCTCTGACAGTCAAGATTTTGACTTTCAAGGGAAAAAGTATATAAATCTACTTAATGAGCTACTATAAGTGGTTCTGTCTCTGCTTGTTAATCTGCTCTCTTAAGCTCCTGTTTTACAGGACAGAATGAGAGAGAATGGTGGGAATTGGAGTGCTTATTTTTGAGGGTTTCTCTTAAGTTGCTTTTCTTAGTACATTTGTAGTAAATTTTTTTCAGTAATTCTATTGTGATTGAGAAAATGATGGTCACATGATTGGCAATTCCTCTGTTAAACTGAGCATATCTTCTGTATGCTGAATTGGGAGGGGTGAATTATGTCTTTGTTTCGCTATTGATTACCTATTTATTTTTTAACATAGCACCGATCTGCATATGATGCTCTTCCTAGTGCAATGATTGTTTCCATGGCGTGCTGTGCTACAGGAAGCACCAAAGGCTATGATGAACTAGTACCACACCAGGTATGTGTCTGCAGTTTAACTCCTAAGTTACTTTTAAAAATGTAAACTTTTATTCTTGTCCTAGGACATATATTTTAACACTGTTTATTTGAAATTCCAAGCAGTTTTACTGGCTGGCATTACTTCAAAAATTGTCCAATTTCATATGAAATTTGAATTGATTATGTAGTTGAGACCTCCAGCTGTTTTGGGTTTTTTTTTTTTTTCAGAGTAGTTAATACTTGCTTAAATCTTAATTTCTTTGCAGATCTCTGTAGTATCTGAAGAGAGGTTTTATGCAAAGTGGAATCCAGCAGCACACCTGAGTTCTGGTGAAGTTAATTTCCAAACAGGAATTCTAGCAGGAAGGCTGGCCATAAACAGGCTGCATCAGGAGCTGGGGGCTAAAGGCTTTAATCAGGCAAGAAGTGAGGGTAACACTGTGATTTCTCTGTATTTGTGTTCTGAGTGAGCACAATTGCAATGGTACATCTTTTCTAGGTGTATGTAGATCAAGTTGATGAAGATATAGTGGCAGTGACAAGGCATTGCCCTAACACACACCAGTCTGTTGTGGCTGTAAGTCGAACTGCCTTCAGGGATCCGAAAACTTCCTTCTACAGTAAAGAAGTACCTGAAATGTGTATCCCAGGTAATCAGATTTCTTTTCAGGAGATAGCAGGAGTACAAAAAAATTCAAGTTACTCTAATTCCATACTTTTTAACTTCAAACGCATGAAATCAACATGAGAATTTTCAGTATATAACACTCCTTTTATATCTGCTAACATGCATATACCAAAAGTGGTTGAAGAAACACTAACACACTTACCTTGCTTAGGGTTTTCAGAGGCATTCATATTGAGTATACTGCCTGCTATAAGCTCTCCATGAGGGTGTGGTTTTGTGAACTGGTGAGAAATAGTTAACAGCAAGATGGTTAATTGTACAGAATTAGGGAGGAATTACTATTTATTAAGTCTTACACTGGGGAAAAAGGCTAAAATCTCATCATACTTGTTGATGTCATTGCTATTCAGTGTTCTTATATATTGACTATTTTTGTGGGTTTAAAATATAACTTTGTACTGCGTAAGTTAATATAAAGGTAATGTATAGGTAATACATAATATTAATTAAATATGTAAAGTATTTACTGTACTTAATAGTAGCAAAGTATAATGACTTCTACACATTACCTGAAAATAATTCTGAAGAGAACCTTTCCAAACTGGCTTTTTAAGTATACTCAATTCTTTGTGGGCATGTGTGTGCCTGTTTTAAAGTCAGTCACGTTATGTGTTAAGACATTTACAAATGGCTGCAACGCTTGTATACCTTATTTTGTAGATTATTGAAAGGATAAAGAAAATAAGAATATTTGAACATTAATGATAAGTTGTTACACTTTGAAGATAAACCATCTGTAGCTGCAGTTTGGAAACCAATCTAATACAGTCTCCTAACAGATTATAAGGAAACTAACAGAGCTGGTGATCAGTAAAAGACAGATTGTAATTCACTAATTGTTAACTGATTTTTATTGTTAATTTCTTCTAAAATAACAGAATTGCAGTTTTAAATAAAATACAGCCAATGAATGTGTAATGAGTGTTTATAGGATATTTAAAACACTTACCCATATGTTTTGTCACATTTGGTTGTTCTTTAGCTTTACAACCAAGGCTTGTGTTTTGAATATTTAGGGTTTTAGTTTTAGGTTTTGCTTCATGTTTTCAAAAGAATCATTTTTCATTTAAAGTATCTTAACAGCTACTACATGATTTAACTTTTTTTTAGGAAAAATAGAAGAAGTAGTACTTGAGGCTAGGACTATTGAGAGAAATGTTAGTCCTTACAAAAAAGATGACCATTTTATAAATGGATTGCCTAATTTCACAATGGAACTCAGAGAGCATATCCAGGTAATTAGCCTCTTTCACCCATGTTCTGATCTAATATTTTGTAGTTTGTGATATTTTATATTAGAAAAAAGACACTGAATTTCAGTTGCAAATGTGTTTTCTTTTCTAAGATTAAAGAGAGTAAAATTATAAAGCAAGCTGGAACTGCCATAAAAGGGCCAAATGAATTTGTTCAAGAAATAGAATTTGAAAAATTAACACCAGGAAGTGTAATAGTATTCAGGTACGTTTTTATAATTGCCAAATGACTGTGTTAGTTAAAATAGAATTAGGGGATTCTTTGTTTTGAGACTTGTAGAAATGTAGCACTTACAATAACTATTCTCAAGTTATGTATTCATATTTACAGAGTTAGTCTTGACCCAAAGGCACAAGAGGCTGTTGGTGTACTCCGCAATCATTTGGTCCAGTTCAGCCCTCATTTTAAATCTGGAAGTCTTCCTGATGATCATTCAGCACCTATATTAAAAACATTATTTTCTTCGTAAGTATTCTTTAAGTTTCTGAAGTAGAACCGAGAGCTACAGTGGGAGCAGAGAACAGTCTGTAAACTTAAAGTGAGGAATTTTTATTTTTTGGTTACTACAGATGGATGTGGATTGTCAGTGCAATAAAAAATCTGAGATTTTTTTTTTTTCTATATGTGTAATATTAAGCAGGGTTAATACTTAATCTTCCCCGGCTCTTTTGTTCACGTTCTGTGTAATTGCTGCCTAAAGTAGACTTACTAACATGGAACGCTTCTCAGTGTTGGAGTATGATTGTTCGGGGTTTCAACTTAATACTGTGTTTCTGAATAAATAACCGAAACGTCTGAGCAGAACATCTGAAAAATCAGGCTCTTGATTTCCAAGATTAAGTAAGTGGTGAGGGAGTTGTATATATTTGATTATTTTAATGTAAGTCTGAAACTAGAATTGTTTGTGAAATCTTTTTTGTATTTCATAGAATCATAGAATGGTTTGGGTTGGAAGGGACCTCAAAGATCCTCTAGTTCCAACCCCCCTGCTGCGGGCAGGCACACCCTCCACTAGACCAGGTTGCCCAAAGCCTCATCCAACCTGGCCTTAAACACTTCCAGGGATGGGGCATCCACAACCTCTCTGGGCAACCTGTTCCAGTGCCTCACCACCCCCACAGTAAAGAATTTCTTTCTAACGTCTAATCTAAATCGACCCTCTTTCAGCTTAAACCCATTTCTCTAGTAATGTTGCTTTTGAGTTTGGAAATATTTTTTTTTTCTCCACTGTTTTTTCAGTATTGCATCGAAGCTAACTTTGTCTGACCTAAATCAAGTACTGTATAGGTGTGAGGCAGAAGAACAAGAAGATGGTGGAGGTTGTTACAATATACCAAACTGGTCACCACTGAAGTATGCAGGCCTCCAAGGTAATAGTTGCAGCATTCTTTTCCTTTTCTGTCAGGAAAAAAAGTAAATAGAGCTACTCAATCTAGATCGTACCTTAATGCTGTGTTATGGCTAGTGCCATTGTTTGGATAGAAAAACAGCAAGTTTTTTCTGCTTGACCATGCTACTTTTCCATGCTGTACCCAGGAAATCACACACTAAAACAAGCACACTCTCTCTCGGTACTCTGGGCTGCAAAACTAAGTTTCAATATGTATTTTAACACCAATGCCCTTGCTTTTAAAATAAAAAGAAAATACATGTACCTCCAGTGAAAAGTCACATTAATTAAACCCTCGGCATTACTAGATTACTGAGGAGTGTCAATCATTTATCAAATGTATGAATTCAATCATGCTAGTTATTCCACAATGATTTGCGTAACTGTCTAGGATGTATGCTGAGGAAACTACAGTTGAGTTGTATCCTAACTCATTCTGCAGATCAAGATAAGTAATATGGTTAAATCCAGTTAAAGCATCTGTTGCTGTGTACCTTTTCCTCCTGAATTGTAATTGCTGTTTGTGATAATGGTGTGCCTTTTAATACAGAGTTGGGTTTGTATCTTCAGGGTTAATGTCAGTGATGGCAGACATTAGACCAAAGAATGATTTGGGTCATCCATTTTGTGATAATTTAAGATCTGGAGACTGGATGATTGATTATGTCAGTAATCGTCTGATTTCACGTGCAGGAGCCTGTGCAGAAGTGAGTAAAAATACTTACTTGGTGACTTTGGGGTTTTAAATTACTAGTTTGTGTCCTTTTCAATTACAGGTATGTTTTTAAATTTAGTCTGTTTATAACATTTCTTGTCTAGGCAATTTCTTCTAGGAGATCTGATAATTTTTCTATCTCTGGTCTCAAGCTTCATCTCTGGAGTCCTGTCTTTTTAAGCAATTAAAAACCTCCTTCCCACATTTGGGTCGTAGTGATGCCTTTTGAGTTGCAGCTTTCCTTTGCTACTCAGTTTTAATAACTTCTTTGTGACGATTTTTTTTTCTTCCTACAACACTAGTAAAATATAATCTCTTTCTGTAGTTGATGTTCTTGTCTATTTATGTCATAGTACATACATAGTACAGATTTTTTCCCTACTACTCTTCTTAGAGCTCATCTTTTTTAGCTGAAATTTTGAAGCAGGAAGGTACAGCAATTCTACCACAAATACCTAGCATGGACAGCTTTAGACGTGAATGGTTGCATGCTAGTGGTGTTATTAATAACTGAAGATAAGATAACCTCATCATTGTAGTGGTCAAGCATAACTTGGGTGTAATAAACATACCAAATCTGTGACAAATACTTTAACTAGACAGATCCTGAAAGCACTGATTTTTGAACCCTAGTGTTATCAAGTTCTAATTATATTGTATTTTAATAGGTTGGTAAATGGTTGAAGGCCATGTTTGTCTACCTAAAGAGAATTCCACGTTACCTCATCCCATGCTACTTTGATGCCATATTAGTGGGTGCATACACAACGCTTCTGGATGTGGGATGGCATCAGATGTCTAGGTATGCTTGGCATATCAGAGCTATAGAGGTATCTGTATATATTTGCACCTTTTATCTGCTGAAGAATGTAATTTGAATATTAGGTCTGTATGCAGGCATGAAGTAAACCAAAGCAATTTTTTAACCCTCTTCCCTAGAAGTATTTAACATAAACAATCCCATTGGCATTAATAAAATAAAATTTAAGGCTAACAGTGGGCACCCATTTTGGGGGAAAAAAGTGATTTACAAATTAGAGCTTGTGTACAAAATTAGTTAATGCGAAATAATAATATTAACTCATTGTTTATTATATTTATTATACATAGTATTTATAATAGTTTTCTGTAAATGAAAAAGGGTACATTTTATAGGCTGATGTTGCTGAATGTAAAATTAATTATGTTGAATTACAGCTTTGTGCAGAACGGATCAACATTTGTTAAGCACCTTTCCTTGGGCTCAGTACAGATGTGTGGGATAGGAAAATACTCTTGTCTGCCAGATCTGTCTCCTTCCTTACATGATGTTCCCTGTAGGCTGAATGAGATTACAAATGAGAAGGAACAGTGTTGTGTTTCTTTGGCAGCTGGTAAGTGAGGACAACATTTTAAAAAAAAAAAAAAAAAGTCTTCCAAAGTAGTTAAACTATTTTTAGTAACTATATTAAAATTGTCTCCATTGTGCTTGGGATCCATATGTCACCAAACATGTATAAAATGTAGGTAGCAGTTTTCCTCACTTTTCCACTGTGTTTTAGCTTGTGTTTAAGATAAAGATTTGCCCATATTAAAAATATGAGAGTTTTGTCTAGCACTACTTGGGCACAACTATTTTGTTACTGCTCTTGGAGGGGGTGTGTGTGTAGGGAGCTTATAAACACTTTATTTAGAGACATTTTTAGGTATATCCACTTTAATCATATATAGAGATCACAAGTATGTTCTCTTTCTTTCCAGAAGACCTGCTTGAGGTAAATAGGTTTTAGTTTATCTTTTTTAGACATGAATTTAAGAACTGAATTGTAATGGAGTACAAGGGTGAATTTATTGTTTATAAGTTCTCAGAAAAAGAACCATTAGCAGACCAGAAGAACGCCTGATCTGAAACAGTCTCCAAAAGGAAAGAGCATAAAAGCAGTCAGCAAATAGTGTTTATACCTCCAAATGTTCTGCCAGCATCTGGCAGTCTTTGAATTGGGTACTTTCCTATGTCAGAAGTATTGTCTTCTGTGTTTAGTGGCTTAGAGTGAATTTATTTTTGTTCTGCCTTGGCCCATTCCTTTTCTGAAACCATAGAAACTTTTAACGTCCACAGATTCTATGGCATCTGTCTTACTGGGGTGTTTATTTTCTTTCTCTCATGGAATTTTATTGCCTTTAGTTTCTTGGGTTTAGTAGCATTCCATTTGCTTGCTTTAGAGTTTACCTAGAAACAGAGGCACAACATTCCCTTGGAAAAAAAGATTAATATTGTAAGGATTAATTATACTTAATATTCCCTTCACATATTAACTGGTAGTTGTGTCTGAGACTTAACTCGTACATGGATTGTCATTCTCAAGTGCTGTTGCCATATACTATAAAATTGCAGAGGTGTGGAGGCCATATTTGAATATTAGCAAATACTTTGGAAAAGTAAGTGATAGAAGTTAAAATGTTGTTCTATCAATCATGCACGAGATGCTACTGTTTTGAAACTTTATGGAATTTTTTTGTTTATTAGATTGAAAAAGTTAAAATAAAAAAAGGAAGACAAGGATGGACCTTAGTGTTGTAATTATTATGCTTTATCAGTCAGAATCATTCTTAAAGTTACATGTTATAATGTCTGCAGTAAGATGTAGTTCTAGAAGCTGCTGTAAAAGAGAAGCAGGATTCCTTCTATAGTGGCTGAGAACAATTTTTGGCTGAACAAATTCATAGCTCTGCAGTCTTAGCCCCTTTATGCTACTAAGATGGCATGGCTCTCATACGTGAGCTGCTGCCAACAAAACATTATAAATCTTGTCATAGTTCTGGCTTTTTGTATGTTAGGAGTTTTCTGCTTCCTTTAATTAAAGGATGGCACTTGGTTAAGTTACAAAGTGATTTAATAAAAATTTAAATGTGACTATTATGAGAAATTCTGTTGCATGATCTTGAAACTTTAGAAAATAATTGTTCTAAAATGAGGTTTTATTTCATTTTATCAGGAGCTTGGTCTAGAAGATTAGGTATCTTAATCCAGGAAAAAAAATACAAATGTGAATATATTTTTACTTCTGGTTATTTTATACATACGTGTGTGCCTGGATTTTTCTGCAGTATCAATAAATGCAATGAACAATGGCATTTCTGTTTAGGTTTACCTCACTTCTCTTCTGGAATTTTTCGCTCTTGGGGAAGGGATACCTTTATTGCACTCAGGGGTCTCATGTTAGTTACTGGGCGCTATCTAGAAGCAAGGTAAGACCAACTTATTCTTAGTTCTTACTGGGTTTGCAGGTAGTTAGGAAAAAAGCAAGATAACAAAACCTGAGATGACACACAAGCTGTTAGAAACAGTTGAGGTGCAGTATAAAACTTTAATGGCCCTAGACGGATTTGGGAGTTCTGTGTAAGTGGAATTAAAATACTACTTAAATGATTCTCTCTTGCTTTCTTAGCTCTGATATGAAGCTGATGTTCTGTATAGATCAGGTAGTTTTAACACCTGTAACACTACTGCTTGTCCTTAAAATGATTGTGTTTCACATGTACTTGCACTGCTGTTGCTGAGCAATAATTTCCAAATAATTTATTTAAATATTTGAAGTAGCAAGAGAATACTGTTTTAGTCAGAAAGGTATGATTGCATGTCTATCGTGATTTTTTTTTTGTAACTGCTAGTATTTGTCTATTAATACTAGAAATCAGCTAATTGTGGATTGTTACAATCTGATATCTGTTTCTAAATGTTTAACCTGACAAATGAGCCAGATATAAGCCAGATCTATTGATTTGATGTTTCCATTAATCTTTTAATTTGGGTGGAGCTCGTCACATGATACAAACATAAAAATTAGTTGTTTTAAATTAGCATGTATTTCTGCTGTTGTACATTTGGCCCACTATGACCTTTCTCATGCAGTAAGATCTGCAGTCTACTAGAATGTTTATATTCCCTTTTAAAGGTAGTTGGAATCCATGTTTTCTGCAAGGTATGCGCGACGGTTCTCAAATTAATCTTCTCATAACCTCAGTTGCTGTCACCTCTCTGTATTTTAATAGGAAATTCCCATCTACTCCTGCCCTCCGTCCCCATTCCACCCCACCCATCAGAATGGATACCAGGGTAATCATAAACAATGTCAGTAAAAATCTTCCCTGTGACCTCAGTGGGATTTGGATTTAGGGTCTATATCACTACCTATGAAAAAGCAAACTAGCTTTTCTGTATTAGCAGATGTTGTATGTCTTGTACAAACTGATTTAAATGTATTCATGTTGGGGAATTTTTAGGTAATAGATGACTTTTTATTTTAAAGAAGTTCGTGCTAAATGAAGTAATTTGTAGCTTTCAACAGCAAACTTTTGGCATCTGTCTTTAAGATCCAGTTTGTCCCCTTGACTTACCCTGCTATTAAGATCAACTTGTACGCTTTGTACTTAATAGTTGGTCCAATAATGACCCTGAAAGTGACTTAGTCAAGACTGGTTTTCTCTTTTTCTAGAAACATCATTTTAGCATTTGGTGGGACTTTAAGACATGGTCTCATTCCCAATCTGCTTGGCCAGGGGACACATGCCAGATACAACTGTCGTGATGCTGTGTGGTGGTGGCTTCAGTGTATCCAGGACTACTGTAAAATTGTTCCAAATGGATTAGACATTCTCAGGTGTCCTGTTTCTAGGATGTACCCAAGAGATGACTCTTCTCCTCAGCCTGCAGGCACTATGGTAAAGATCACTTCTGATTTAAGTATTTAAACACAACTATAAATTTTTAATGCAAGAGTGTAATTTTTTTAGCTACAAGAACCTGTTGCTGTCTGTTGTTTATGTGAAATTTGATTGTAGCACAAAAATTGCATATTTCTGGCATGCCTCGTTACATCTGCATCACATGATTAGGCAGGTGTGGGTGATTGGGGATGGAGGAAAAAAATTCAATCAGCTTTACTTTAAATCTTTTCTTTGCTTTTTGTCTTGAAAAAATGTTTATATTAAAAATTGTATACAGTGTATTGCTATTGACAAAGATGCTACTGAAAATGTTAGATGCTTTTCTTTTGAAGTATCTTAACCTAGAGGCTGAGAGTTGCTACTATTTGCACATTAGACCCTTTCTACTCATTTTTAATCTTGCCTTTCACATATCATCCAAACATTCAATCAATCTAGGATCAGCCACTTTATGAAGTAATACAGGAAGCAATGCAACGACACATGGAAGGCATAAATTTCCGAGAAAGGAATGCTGGCCCACAGATAGATCAAAACATGAGAGATGAAGGTAACATAAGTAGAACACTCGCTATGCAATTCAGAAGATTATTATATTTGATTGATATATTTGGTATTTCTTTTCCTCTAGCTGTTGAGTATATTTTTGAAAAATGTATTATGTTTAACTAAAACTATATTACTTTAAATACATTTAATGTTTAAGAGGTGCTTAATTAATTTCATGTTATCAGCAACTGCTTATATGTTGTGGTACAAGTTATCTTTAAATAAAAGTTGACTTTAAAAGTATAGTTGCCTTCAGAAACCCACCTCAGATCTCTTGTTTGGAGGTTTTTTGTTTATTTAGGAGGCTTGGGCTGGGGTGGGGCAGTTGGAGTTTTGTTTTGCTTAGAATACAGATTTCATATGTGATCTTGCTTTGCAGGTTTTAATGTAACTGCAGGTGTCGACCCTGAAACTGGCTTTGTCTTTGGAGGGAACCGTTTCAATTGTGGCACTTGGATGGATAAAATGGGAGAGAGTGACAGAGCTCGCAACAGAGGAATTCCAGCTACTCCAAGGTACAAAACCCAGGCTTTTTGGAGAGGATTTGTTTAACTACTTTTTTAACCTGAAATTCTTCTGTAGAACTACTGTGTCTTCCATAAACACATCTGGGAGGTGATTTCTCAAATGTTTTAAATGTTTCTGCTTACTAGAATGTTAATGGATTTTTTTTTCTTTGTGCTCATTTGAAAAAAAAAGATGTGTTTTTAGCAGGTGAAGCCCTCAAATTCTGGCATGGTTTTACCTCCATGCAAAGAGTCGACTTTTGAATTCAAGTAGTAAAATGTAATTCAGGAAAAATTGTATACTTGTAGTACTAACAGTACTTTGTTATTTAGACTTATTATAGGAGATATCTATTGATAGTTGTGTTGTTTGAATACTACTTGCTTAGAATTCAAAAATATCTACAACATCTAAGTTTTTAAAGTTGAGATTAAACATTTTAAAAATAAGCTCTTTACCATGTGCTAGCAATCTGCTGCAGGCATCCTTGCTTGAGTTTAGTACAGCATCAGTTTCAAATCAATTGCTATCTGTGGGTGAGAACTGAAGGAAAACATTATTTTGCTTGACAAATCAGGCATTTTAATTGGGAACAAGGAGAGGTTGAGGTATGTGCCCTGAAGAGGCTAAATCATCAGTGATGCTAGAGAAAACTTTACATCAAGCAGACAGTAAAACTTGATATAATATGAAATTTATGCATACAGTGATTATAGAATATCACCTGAAATAAGAAGCAAGTCCAAGAAGTGCATTTAGTGCTTATTTTAATGCCTCACTTTTGACTTGAATAATCTATTAGGGCAGAAAAATTACCTAATTTACCTAAAAGCACATGAAGATGAGAACGTCTGTATTGAGCACAGTTTTAATATCAGAGGATCAAGTTGTTTGGGGCTGATCCTTTTTTCATGTTCTTCATCACTGGTATAAAATTACCTTAAATTGGTGTGAATTAGCTGGGTATGATGATATCACTTTAAATTAGTCTATTGTACAGAAAAAAGTATCTGTTTAGGGATAAAAGTTTACAATCAAGCTTGTTCCCTGACTTAGCTGATAAAAAAACCTCACTTGTTTTCTGCCCTTTCCTCCCTTGTTTCTTCATCATATAGGATATTACTGATCTAAATAAAAGTAAATTGACACAGTCTGCTTATGCTAGTGTTCTTTTCTCTTATTCTTGGCCCTTTCATGAAACTCAAAAGTACCCTATAAAACTGAATGTGCCTAAAAGTGGTAGATAAGCTTCAGCGTAGATAAAGTTAAGGTACACATCTAGAGGAAAAATAGTTAAACCATGTCTACACAATGCTGTCAGAACTAAGCTGCCACCCAGGAAGGAAATCTGAGTCATTGGTAGCTTTCTGAAATTGTATCTCAGTGTACAGCAGCAACCAAAAAAGTGACTAAAAAATAATACTGAGTGTCATCAGTAAAGGTTTTTAGAACAAGACAGAGGGCATCATTCTGCCTCCTTGTGAAACCTTGCACCTGCCAAGTGCGTTTGTATCTTGAGTGTCATGTGTAGTGCTCATCTCAAGGAGGACATAATAAAGGATGGTACAAAGAAGGGCAGCTAAAACTCAAAGGGATGGAGTAGCTGCCTTGCAAGGAGAGATCGGAATGTCTAAGGACTCTTTATTTTCAAGAGAATATGGGTGAGAGAAATATGACTGAAGTTTAGAAAAATCATGACATTAGTGACGATGATGGAGCTGTTAGTCACAAAACAGTGCAATACTATAGAACTTTGGGGCATATAGGAGAAATGGGGGAATAGTAGGAGAATAGGGGAAAATAAAGTGTCTAAATAAGATAGAGATTTCTTTTTCAGTTACTTATTGAACTTTAGCCTTCTTAAAGTAATTCTTGGGCTTTTTTTTAATCATTATTATTCTAGAGATGGCTCTGCTGTGGAAGTTGTTGGCCTGTGCAAGTCGGCTGTTCGCTGGTTGCTGGATTTATCCAGGAAAAATGTGTTTCCATTCCCTGGAGTCACTGTAAAAAGACATGGTAAAAACAGGCACATCCCATAATTGTATTACTGGAGTATAAAAATAACTAAAACCATGAAATGGTGGCCTTATAACATCAGGGATGATTATCAAACTACTCAAGAAGGTTTAGGGGGAAAAGGGCAAAAACTTGGGAAAGCATCTTGTATGATTAAAATCTTTTGTTACTAGAAAAAATTTTTAAGAGTTGATATTGCCTTGTGAATATTTCAAATATTTTATTCCATGTATTAAGGTGTGGATTACAAAGGAGTCTTGGAGCCTAAATACCATTTATCAAAATGGATATAAGTGATAGGATTACTATGTATTATGATGATGTGCATCATTCATTACAAGAATGCTAAATAAATTGACCCAAGACACTTTTATTTTTCTTTTCTTTTTTTTTTCTCAATATTCACAACACAAAACCACTTTTTTTGAATATTTATGTAAATATCTTTAGAGGTCTCTTATGTTTCATAGGGATACTGCTGTGGTTACAAAGTTACTTTATGAGCTTACCCAGCCCAAGTGAATATACATGCCCTATAAAGCCTTTTTACTCTTCAGTAAAGAATAATATTGGAAAACAATTAATTCAATGGTTTTTTTATTCTATTTTAGAAAATGTGAATGTAAGTTTTGGGGGTTTTGTCCTATCTGTCCTAGACAGTAGAAATTCTCAGGTCATGAACTTACCTGTCACTTCAGGATTTCTTAAAATCTATGTCTAGAATAAGACAATTTAGAATTCAGAACACAGCAGTATTATAATCCATAGATGTAGAAATAATGTGTATAGGACTTCTCTTCTCTCCTATACCAGAATCATAAGCAACTTTTTTATATTCACTTTGATGTTTGCATACTCCCTTCTGTTGTTAATCTCATGTACCTGTGTGTAAATTTCATTCATCTACTGCTGAATCTATTTTAAAATTGGCCTTAATTCTTATTCAAGATCTATGCCTTGTTTCTCAAGAATAGGCTTAGTCTTAGAGGTTCTAGGCTTTTTGTTCTTCTGGCAATACCACTTTCGATTTTGGCAGTATTGTCCTTTTTGCTGTATTTCAATTGTAGTTTAAGAAAAAACAGGTGATACTGCTGTACTCACCTAATATAAAACTAATGTACAATTCTTTACTATTTTTGGTTCTTTCATAAAAGCATGGCTTATTTAAGATGCATATATGTGTCTCAATCAGGAAGATATCCCAAGCACAATTCTGCTGACTAAAACTTGATGTTTTTCTAGTCTCACTTGAAGTTTCAGTGAGCTGTTCCTGTGAACTGTAGAATTGGCCTAAGCGTGGGGAATCACCAGCTGGAGAGAGGTGATCCTAGGTCTGCTCCTGCTATGTTAAGTGTCAGGAATTCAGGAAGAGAAAGCTTTTAAAAGTGACACTTACCCTAATGTTTTGAAACTCTTTGAAGTCTCCAAAATAGCAAGAGTATGTATATCAAGTACTATGAAAGAGTTGATGTGTTACCATGCTGAAATGTTAATTATGAATTTTAAACTTAATTAAATATTTAGTATAGATCACAGTACCTCATACTGTTTGCTCCTAGCTAACTGCAAGATGGAAAATGTTGTAAAAAAAAAAAAAAAGTTGTGGATGTGTTTGGAGTTGATCTGCAGTATAATTCAATGTCTAGATAACATTTTGCAATGCTACTGTGGCCTTTATTGTGTTAAGAGTATCTTAAGTAAAACTTCAATAAGCAAAACAGTAAAAACAGACTTAAGCATATTTAACATTGTGGCTGTTTTCAGAAAATAAAACTTCTGTGTAACATCTTGCAGGAAAGGAGGAGACTATCACGTATGATGAGTGGAACAGAAAAATTCAAGGACACTTTGAAAGGCTATTCTTTGTCTCTGAGAACCCAGCAGATCCTAATGAGAAACATCCAAATCTTGTTCACAAACGTGGAATCTATAAGGACAGCTATGGAGCTTCAAGTCCATGGTGTGATTACCAACTCAGGCCAAATTTTACAATAGCAATGGTTGTGGTAAGTGAGGGGGGCTGGGGGGAAGCATTTGCATTTAAAATTTTCTTTATTATTGAACTAAGTTTTCATTGTAAGGTTCATCTGCACAGCATTATATAGAGTTATAGAATTGTTTTGGTTGGAAACGATGTTTAAGATCATCAAGTCCAACCACTAAACCGTGTCCCTAAGCACCACATCTATGCACATTTTAAATATCTCCAGGGATGGTGACTCAACCACTTCCCTGGGCAGCCTGAACATTGTTCTGGTTTTGGCTGGGGTAGAGTTGATTTTCTTCCTGGCAGCTGATACAGTGCTGTGTTTTGGATTTAGGATGAGAATAATGCTGAGAACACACTGATGTTTTAGTTGTTCCCAAGCAATCAGGGACTTTTCAGCTTGTCATACTGGCCTGCCAACAAGAAGGCAGGAGGTGCCCAAGAAGCTGGGAGGGGACATAGCCAGGACAGCTGACCCAAACTGGTCAAGGGGATATTCCATACCATATGACATCGTGTTCCCTATGTAACTTCGAGGTGGGCCAGGAGGCAGCTCAGAAACTACCTGAGCTTCAACTCTGGGTGGTGAGCAATTGTGTTCTGCATCACTTGTTTTGTATGTTTTATTATTATTATTATTATCATTTTCCTCTTCTGTCCTATTAAACTGTCTTTATCTCAACCAACAAGTTTTACTACTTTCTTTTCGGTTCTCTTCCCCCATCCCACTGAGGGGGCGGAAAGTGAGCAAACAGCTGTGTGGCTTTTAGCTGCCTGACCAGTTAAACCACAACAAACATACATTGCTTAAAACAACTTTTTGAAAGTTTTTCTTTTCCATGCTTTTAATATTGGTCCATCTTGGAGTATCTCTTAAAAACACATCCTTGACAGGACTTAGCTAAATGAAACTGCTGTCCAATATATAGCTAGGATAAATTTGCAGTGTTCACTGTATTCAGAATGTCTTTTAAGGTTAGGTCTGGGAGACCACTTTCCCTTTCTAATTAGCTAAAAAGCATGGGTTGTTTTGTTGTCTTTATTGGGTTTGTAAAGAGCTTCAGTAATACTACTTGACAAATGTATTTGAAATAAAATAAAAAATTAAAAAAAAAAGCACTTGATAGCTTCAGTCATCTTACTCTACTTACATTGCTTACTCTACTTGTAGGTTCCAGAAGTTGATTCAGCAATACAAAACTTAGGCTTTTTGTGCTTTTCTAGATTTGTATACACAGTCTTATGTGAGTACATGTGCACAGTTTACTCATTAGATCTTTATTATTTTACTAGGCCCCTGAGTTGTTCACACCTGAGAGAGCTTGGAAAGCTCTGCAAATAGCAGAGGAAAAACTGCTTGGTCCATTAGGCATGAAAACTTTAGACCCAGAGTAAGTATAGTAGAGATAACAAGAAGTGTTAATTACAAAACATGACAGTAGGAGTTATTTGACATGTGAGGGTAGTACTACTTTTGTTAAAATCCTCGTATATACTTGTGAAATAAGGCTGCAATAAATACTTCTGGAACAATTATTTTGCTGTTCTGAAAGTCATGCAATTGATGTTATTTATGTAGACAATCACCAGGTGGATTTGGATGCCACACAGTACACAAGTCAAATTTGGTATCATAAAAGATGTTGAATTTGCATCTTGATACATACTTATATATGATACAGTGCACAGCACTACAGTTTGAGTAAAAGAATAAGGGCAAAATTATGACTTCAAGTCATTCCAAGACTTTAACCGTTTCCCTACTAGTTTAAACTGTATTTGGAATTCCATTGTCATGTAAAATACAGAACCTGGTGGAGACCTCCCTAACTGAACCATCATTAAATGTAAATGCCATGACAAATTTTTGGTTCATTTCTGCTTTCCATTTTCATGTATCATTTTTTTAAGGCTTTGTTTAATAATTTATTTCTTCTTTCTTGCAGTGATATGGTTTACTGTGGAGTATATGATAATGCTCTTGACAATGACAACTATAATGTAGCCAGAGGTTTTAATTATCACCAAGGACCAGTAAGAGCAAATTTCTTCAATTTTAGAAAAAGTGCTGTCACCTTTTCAAACTGACAGCTATAGCAATAATCTCTTTTCATTCTTTGCTTAGGAATGGCTGTGGCCAATTGGATATTTTCTTCGTGCCAAATTGTACTTCTCAAAGTTGATTGGTCCAGAGATATATGCAAAAACTGTAGTTATGATTAAGAATGTTCTTTCTCGCCACTATGTTCACCTTGAAAGGTAAGACACCAACTAACACAGGTTCAAAATATTCATTCAAGCTAGTGGTATCCATTATCCAATTGCATGTAAAAGTACAGATCTATAATATAAATAGCATCTGTTTTCTACATATAAAGTTCACAGCTGTATGTATTATTGCAGATCTCGTCAGGTTTCAAGTACAGCTGAGATCTGGTGCTTTTTATAGATTGCAGAATTACTAATACTTAACCATGTGAAGACTGGGTGAAATAGATAGATCCTAATTTTTACATAAGATTTAATTTCATACCAAAAAAAATTGCAGAAAAAAATGTTGGTGAGTTGTTTCATAAAACAAGTCAAAATATTTCAAAACAACCTGCAAAACAAAATAGTTAGAAGGCTAGTAGTGCCAGATTAAAATTGTCAGATAAGCTGATGCAAAATATTGTTAGGATTTCTTGTGTTATAAAAGAGGAAATTAGTACGACAGTGTTTCAGAATCTTAGAATATCAAGGTTATTAAGAAGGCAGAGGAACTTGCTTATGACCCTTAAATGTTCCTGTACTTTTTGAGTTCTCCCTCTTAAAAACCAAACCAACAAAGCCGCACTATTTTTCCCCTTTTCCTGTCTGTTACATTTTTAATTCTTAAGGATTCGAGACAAACAAAAACAAAACAAAGATCTTGCCCTTGATATCTCTTCCGTATAATGTGTTCTGTCGTACTTCCAATATGCATTTATTTGTATCCGTAAGAGTAACTCAGTAGGACTGGCCATGACAAGACGGGTTTGTCTGACTGCATGAATAAGAAAAGATATTTGTTCAGCAACTTTTTTGCTTTACACTGTCTTGCCCCAGTGTCTTGTTTGGCAGTATTAACAAACAACTTGCAGTTTGGTAACTTTCTTTATTTTTTCTGTCTTACTACTTAAATAGTGTACTTTTACTCTGTTTTGGTGTTTCATTTGTGCACAGAATTATTCATGTGGTAACAGGCTGAACTTATGAGTATTTCTGTATATTAGTTTGGGGGGGGGGGTTTATTCCTGTGGAGGAAAAAAGGCTTATACAGTCATGCTATCTTCCAGCTTTTTTTTTTTTTATCTTGCCACTTTTTAGCACTATAATCCAGTTTCAAGTGTAGTTTGAATACCATTCAGTTATCTCAAAGATCATTCGTGTTCCTCCAACTGCAAAACTACCTGAATGAGAAACAGGAGTAACATGCCAGTAGTGTAAGTTCAGATGTTATTAGTAGCAGAGAGTCTACTTTGAAGGAGAGGCACCCCCAAAAAACCCCTACAATTCTTAGCTGGGGGGGGGGGGGATTAGATCTGTTATCAAAGAACGTCCTATGCCTGTAGGACAACAGACCTTTAGTCATGGTTTTGAGTTTCCTACTGAGATAATCTTCTAAAAGGCTTTAAAATGAACTGTTCTTTTAATTTCAATGTCTAATCTAACAACAATACTTGTTTGTTTTTTCTTGTATCAGATCATCCTGGAAAGGGCTTCCAGAACTGACCAATGAAAATGGACAGTATTGCCCTTTTAGCTGTGAAACTCAGGCCTGGTCGATTGGTGTTATCCTTGAAATACTTTATGACTTGTAAAAGTTTTACTTTGATTTGCTGAGACTTCTGTGGTCTTATTATTGGGCATAAATGAACACTTATATACTGCAAGGGAAACGTCCTGTTCTGCACAATCACTTAAGCTGTGTCCTGACTTTCAAAGATGCTGAATGCCAGGCAGCTCCTATGCCCTATAACTGTGTGGGGCTTGGGTTGTATTTTGAAAATCAGGCCACGAAAATAAAATAAAACTGCAGTGCACACTTGATGCAGAAGCTTTTTGTAAGGAGCAATTTTAAGAATATGCACAAACTTAATTTCAAGCAGCTTTGGTTTTTTAGACTTTTCAAATCAAAATCTTAACGTAACAAGGTGGCTCTTTCCTGAGCTAAAAATAAGTAGCACAGCTTTTATGGGTTTTTTTTCTTTGTCTCTTAAACAGTAAATGGATGTTTTGCAAATGCATGCTTAAGGAGAGTAGACTAACCTATAGCTTTCTGCGTTTGGTATGCTTTGTGCTGTAGCACCGTATATTAATGAAGGCAGAATATGTTGTCCCTCTGTTGAACTATATGGTGGGGATTTTTTTGTATGTGTTCAGTTGAACACTCTATTAAGCAACCACAGAAATAAAGTTTACAAATACTGTAAATAAACCAACCTTTGAAGTTATATATAAAATTTGCAAAAACTTTAAACTACTTTTGAGAGTTAACTCGAGCAATAATGAGGTAATACTCTATGCTAATCCATTTTAAACTTTATTTAAATATACTGTGGGCCATGCAGCAAACCTATTTCTTCATTTAAATCTGTTTTTCCACCGTAAGGAATTCATAAGAAACATGTCCATATGTATATAATGCACAGCCTATATTTTAGGTGAGGCCAAAGATACAGTAGTCAATGTGCTTGACTGCTTAACTAAATGAATTTATTGAAGAGATATGGTCACCTCAGCCCTGTATTCTTAGGAAAATCCTAGATCTGTTGAAGCAGGTGGAAACACTTAACATGAGTGGGAAGAGATATTAGTCTACCACCAGAGAAGAGATGAGATTTCTAGGCCTTTGGAAATTACACCAATAAGAATAAGCATGCTACCTCTATGTTTTGTTCTTTGGGAACACCATCCAGTGAAAATGATGCAAAGCATGTATATTCTTTCATATTTGGATGCCTGCATGCCCTTACTGAGTTCAGTTCAGTGTTCCCAAACTGAGGGATGGTTGACAGAATTGGTTGGTAATTCTCAACTCTCTATTCATGAGATTTTTCCATCTTAGTGCAATAAACAGTCAGAGAGTGAGACTGACAATGCTTCCCACATCACGGGGGAAAGCAAAACTGATACTGCATTTCTTAATGTTAGACAACATATGCTGAAAAAAAAATATACACGGGATGTAATTACAATGCACTAATAACACGTAGGTCAAGGTTTTATTATATCCGTACTTTAAAGTTTCTGTACCCTGTCTAAAGTACAGTGCAAGTGTGCTGTCTTGTTCAGGGAGATGTGTTACAGATACATACATTTAAGGGCAAGTTAGTAGGCTGAAGATAGATGAATTGTAAGAAGTGGCTATATTCACACTATTTAATTGAAAGGTTAATAAGTATTTGAACTCCCTTGCTGAAGTGTTCAGTACTTAGCAGTTATGATTAGAGAAGGTCTGTATTGTACCTCAGCTTTTGAGCTGCTGCAGTACATGGGTTAGGAAATTTTTATTTTCTCGACACAATGCAAGAGAGATGTCATTTGATCGAAAACATTACTGAAATGTCAGCCATGGATTTTTTTTTTTTTAATGTGCAAGAGGTATATGAAGTATTTTTCATAATGTACTGAACTTTCCAAAATTCTTGATAATGATATTGAGGCTTAAGTCCTACTGTATCACTAGCTTTTTACTGTTTTCCTAGATAATTATTTCTCATTTATTATTTCAAGGTATGTTTTATAGCTCCTATGGCTTAGAAAGCAGGAACAATATGGCAGAACAAACTGTTCTTACTTGATGAAAACATTTTAAAATTGGAAGTGCGGCTTAAGAGCTATGACTGTTGAAAAAGATTGCCACAAAGTGTTAAATGATATACATTGGCAATAACACTCTTTCAGTGTTGGGAGAAAAAAAAAATTCACCAAAACCTTCTTACATTATTACAGATGACTTTCTACTGTATTGCAAACTGCACTGCTGGTAAGAGACTGCATGTTTGACACTGCTAGTTTTTTTCTAATTTAATAGTAAAATTTTAAAGATAAATCCCCACTGTGTACACAAAAATACATGTTATGGAACTTCTGAACATGCCCATTTATAATGTTGCTTCTGCACTGATTAGTTGAGCATAGTTTTAGTAACAGATAAATGTTTTAAATAGGAAAAAATATGTATCATATTGGTTGACTTTGCTGTTAAGTAGCAACAAAAGTAAGATTTGAGGTTATAACTGTTGGAGGGGGAGTTGGTGGTGATTTGTTGGTTTGGGGTTTTTTTTGGGGGGGATGGGGTTTATCACAAAGCTAGTCTACGCTTTGTTGAGCCAGACAGATTAAAAATGAAGAGGGAAGAAAGCAATGTTAAATCTAACTTACATGAACTGGCATTCATCTAGGTAAACTCTATACCCAAGTCATTATCCCCTGAAAATAGCTGACTTATGTTGACTGATCCTGAACTGTATTTTCATTCATTAGTATCATTTGTATTATGCACTCAAAACCTTCTAATAATGCAAAGTTATAATCAGTAAAATATGTCTTAGAAATAAACTAAAGAACTTAGTAAGAACTGTGAATCCATTATGTTCCAGTTAGCGTGTCTTTATATGGTATTGAGATGACTTTTTTTTCCTTCCTCCCAATGGAAATAATATTGAGTGTTACCAGTGTTCATACAGTTAATAGCTCTTGAATTCTCAAGTTAATCGTCTTTGAATAAATCAAGTAAAATAATGTATCATTCTTGTACTGCATGTTGTAATGTAAAATGGAAAGATGAGTTTTACATGTGTCTGTCTAGCACAGCAACAACTGATTTTAGAAAATGTCATCATTTATTTCTGAAATGCACAAAATAAAATTCTTTAATTCAGAGTTAACCTTTTCACGTGGTTCTTTGGAAAAAAGTCAAACATGAGAGATGCTGCTGCTTCTTCAGTTGACAACTTTACACATACTGCAGAGATCAGGAGCTGCCAACTCTGAAACCTCATGGCACCTCAAGCAGCTAAATCGAGGAATAAACAGATGAAGTGTTTGTTAGCAGTCACTGGGCAGGTTTCTGCTGAAAGCAATTTGGGAAATAATTTTAGTCAGGAAATTTGAGATGTGCCCATGTTGCTGTGTTACCGTAGGTCACCCTAGAGAAACAGCTAATCTCACCTGACAAAGGGCTCCACCTTTCCAGGTGGCTGCTGGCTGAGCCGAGGCCCAAGCAGGCTGCCCTGCGGCCTGAGGGGGTCCCCCGGGGACCGCTGCCCTTGCACTGGGCGGCACCCTGAGTCCCCGAGCCCATCCCTCACCTTTCCCGCCGCTGGGGGCCGGTGGGGGAAATGCCCCGCTGACAGGAGCGGAGCGCATCCGCTTCCCTGCGGAGGGGGCAAGACCGTATGAGGCGGAACGGGCCGGGGTTAGCGCCTTGTGTGTGCGGTGAGCCCATGCGCCCGCGCTCCTCGCCCGCTGGGCCCGGTAGCTGTGGGAGCCGTGTCGGCTCGCTGGCCGCCTTCTCCCTCGGCGGGGCAGAGGGCGGGAAGCTGCGCCACAGGGGCCGGTGTGCGCCTCAGCGGCGGCGGCGTCCGGAGCAGCGCGAGTGGGTGATGATCAGGTTGGCAGAAATACAATTAATCATAACCGTGTGCTCATACTAGCCTTTAACTGCATCTGGCATTTACTGCGGCTACTGCGTAGCTGTACATTAGTTAACTTTTGAAAGGTTATTTGGGTTACCTTCCTGAGCGAATGGTCCTTTGTAGGTACAGCCCGTGTATCTTCCCCTCCCACCGCAGCGTAGCACAGCGCCTCTGTAATTTAGGAGCAACGACTGGCAAAACACAACCCTGCTGGAGCGTAATGAGCCAAGTCATTAGGAAAAGTCTCTCATAAAACTACGAGAGTTGTTGTTCAACACCAACGCAGGTGCAGCACCATCCAGAGTAATAAGCGTTTCCTTACAGGTGAGCTCCACACCTGCCAGGGAAACAGGTGAAACTTGCCCTGATTGGCATGACAGAAAACTTTTTTTTTTTTTTTTAAATGTATCTGTAAGCAGTAAGAAGGAAAATGAATTTGCCTGTATTTGATTTGTTGTGCAAACTTTGGAGCTTATACACTTGTCGCTTTCATGTGGCAACATGAGGGAGAGCTCAGCCCTGAGAGTTATTCACAGTCTGTGAGACTTACCTGTGCCTTTGGTATTTCACAGAAGGTACTTACTTAAATCAAAGGAGAGGCTTCCTAGTTCTGAGTTTTGCATAAAAGTGCAGCTGTCCAAGTGGAGCAATGGCCATTTAAAATGGGGAAAGGTGTCCTGGTTTTGGCTGGGATGGAGTTAATTTTCTTACTAGTAGCTGGTATAGTGCTGTGTTTTGGATATAGGATGAGAATGATGTTGGTAACACACTAATGTTTTGGTCCTTGCTAAGTAATGTTTGTACTAAGTCAAGGACTTTTTGGCTTCCCATGCTTTGCCAGTGAAAAGGTGCACAAGAAGCTGGGAGGGAGCACAGCCAGTGCACCTGACCCAAACTGACCAAAGGGATATTCCATACCATGTGATGTCATGCTCAGTATGTAAACTGGGGGAGTTGCCCAGGGGGGCACTGTGGCTCAGGAAGCAGCTGAGCATCAGTTAGCAGGTGGCGAGCAATTGTGCTGTGCAGCACTTTTTTTGTATATTCTATTATTGTTGTTGTTGTTGTTATTATTATTATTATTCTGTCCTATTAAACTGTCTTTCTCTCAACCCACGAGTTTCACTTTTTTTCTGATTCTCCTTCCCATTCCACCGGGGGTGGGGAGTGAGGGAGGGGCTATGTGGTGCTTTATTGCCAGCTAGGGTTAAACCGGAACAAAAGGGGATGTTGATTCAGAGCAAGAGCAGCTTGTACCATCTTGAATGGGATGCAATTTCTCTTTCTTGTTTTAGTAATTGTTGTTTCTCACAGGGTCAAACTCCAAAGCAGAATTAGCATGCAAACTTGCCAGCAGTTGTGGTGGCAGGAAAATGAACCTGAGAGCAATATAGAAAGAAAGCTGTGTTCCTAGTGGTTAGCCAGGTGGCACTATTAGCCATCTATGCTGTTGCAGTCTCGAGTTTCTGTAGCCACTTGCCCAGTCCTGTTGCCTGTGATGTGTTTGTCTTATTGTGTAATGCCTCCTTGGATCCATTTCTTTTAGAAATCTTTTTCTCTGTGATATGTCTGTCTACCTACAGTCTTTCATCCACAGGTGGCTCTTCACCCTGTGTAGTAATCTCAGAGTACTATGCAAATGAAGTTTGGTATCATTGACTATATTTGACAAATAGTAAAATTGTTTACCTCAAGTCATGTAAGCTTTTGTAATTTGTGAGACCCAGAAGCACATCCTTTCTCTGTGTTCGTGTGTGTGCCACAGTAGTATCTCAGTACTACTTCAGACAGAGACACTATTCTCCCTGTAGTGCCTTTCTGCAATGAGAATGAAAGCTGGGAATGAAAGAAGAGAATTGTGCTGCAGCCTGGCAAGGGTCTTAATTTGGATGACCCAGGCCTCAAGCACTAATAGAGGTAAGTTCCTTGTATTCAATTTTCTAACAAACATGGGAGCTCTATATTTCTGAGTTCTAAGTCCAACTTTGGCAAATAAACTGGAGCCTAATTTTGTGTAGTGATGAGAAACGTATCTTCTATTCAGTTCTAAAGGAAGAAAGATATTTGCAGTCACTTAGGACTCACAGGCGGTTATTTTAAAGCATGATGGTCTAAAGTGGGGCTAAATGATAATAGCAGAAGTCTCTTTTTTAAAAGTGTTTTTTAGAGTCATAATTACATCTAAAAGTTCAGGAAAGCTGAAAGATTTATTTCTGGTGAGTGACATCTTAAAGGAAAGGTTTCTACAAAATGAACAATCAGTTCTTTTGTCGGGTACATTTAGGAGCTGTTTTTTAAATTTCTTTGTAATTGTTCTTACGGCAATTGTCTATAAGGGTTCTGCGTACAGCCTAGACCTGGAGAGTGGTATCTGCTCTAATAACATGCAATGAAAAATTGGTTCCAAATGCAAAAGTAAGGCTCACAGCTGCTTGCATAACATCCTGGACAAAAGCAAAATAACGAGGTAATACTGTCTTAGAGCAGTCACTGGAGGGCATTAGTAGGTTAACTTGTTTAAATGTTTTGTAGTGTTATGCCTAAGGAGAGTTTGGAGTAGAATTTTGAAATAAATTGGCATATAAATTTTGTGGATGTAAATGATTGCTTTAAACATTACGGGTGACATGTTAGAAAGGATCTTACCTGAACGTGTGGTAACCTACAGAGCAGCACTGTGGGCTGGCTGGAGGGTAACATCTCAACAGAAAGCTGGGGATGACAGGTCGGGTAAGAATAATGCAACTTTTTATCATAGCTGAAAAATTAACATTTCCAGCTTCATAGCAGAGGGTGGCGCCAGTTCGCCACCTTCCGTGATGCAGGCTCACGCTACGACTAGGCTGGGTGATTCAGTTCTCCCGTTCATCCTTCAGCGAAAGTCTATATTTCTGTATTGCCACACTCGCTTGTCTGTGTCTTAATGGCTGAAGTCTCTGTTCCCGCAGGTCAAAATTGTAACTTTTTTTTTTTTTTTTTAGAAGTTTAGAAAATGTTTTGGTAATATATTCCCATGCAGGGGAAGAGGAAAGGAATACGTCTTTGACAGTTTGATGTTTTAAGGTGATAATTGAAGCTAATGAGTAGATTTCAGTATTAAAAAGTTTAGGAATCTGTTTATCTGTTTTACTGCAAAGTTCAAGAATCTATTTATCTCCTACAGAGGAGGAAATGCCAGGATATGAAACCAGATGTATGTTAGGCATTTATTTATTATTTGTGTTGTAGTTCATCTAATGATTCTGTAATTGCTCACATTTGTATCTGTCTCCTTATAGGTTTTGTTTATGTACAAATAAACTTAATGTGAAAACTGAAAATAATTCTGCCTAGGCAATCTCTCACTATAACTGTGGTTATTTTAACTTAAGTATTTTGTTACATGGAATTTTTTTAATAGCATGCAACTTGCACACAGCATTTTTCTAGGACAATCAATTGCAAAAAGTGAGGCTAGAAATGATGAAACTGTAATTGAAAACTAATAATTTGGGACTGGGGAAAACTATGTAGTGCTTAGATTTATTTGCCAGAGTTTGCTTTAAATGTCTTTGTTCTCATAGAGTATGAAAGATTTGTAGGCCTCAGATTTATGTTGTGATATTGTTAGCTAAAGATAATTGTAAGGCTGTACTCTAGGAATGAAAGCCAGTAATGGAGAAATCTAGGTAAGAATACCAGCAGTAGGAAGGAATCTTGATGGCCTCAGGCACTGAGATTTGGTAAGAAAAAAGAATAAAAAGAGTGATATGAAATGGTAGATCATTTTAAGTGGCTTAGAACAGCTTTATATAAAATACAGTAACAAAAGAAAAAATATGGAGTCTGTAGATGAAAAAATCCAGGTGCATCTGTCCTACAGCTTTAAGTTCTAGCCATCAGCTTTATGTGTTTTTAACAGACTATATTTTCCAGCAGTTATTCCAGTGCTGAACCTAAGTGGGAACATCACATTTTCCAGATAATTTTGTAATTTGTAAAGCCTGTAATCAGACCTACTGTGACAGCTATTAAAGAGGTGGTTTTGTTTTCCTGTAATGGCTGGCTGGCTGGCTAGTACTGCTCCAGGTCTGTCCCCAGGCCTCTGGGGCCATATTGATGTGTTCGGTACAGTTACGTTACTCCAGAGCTTTTCCCAAGGCTTCCAAGCACCATTCAGTTAAATTTAAGCACCAGATTTTGTTATCAGCTGGATGAGAGTAAATATAGGGTAATCTAATTTCCATGTCTTGAGTAATTGCAGGTTTACTTTTGCATAATTTTGGCTTTAGACAGTATGTACACCTTTACAAGCAACAGTTAAAAGTAGAAATCAGAAGTATGAGTGCTATAAACTACTGTTTGTTCTGGGGTAGGGGAGCCTACACTGTGATTGGATACATTGTCACGATAGGTTCTTTAAAATAGGCATGCATAGGGGGTTTTTGTCTTCCTTGAAATATAAAGTTGGTACCTTTGTGGGAATATAAATTCTGTTGTACTCCCAAAAAGCTGATAGAATTTTGTACTTTGGATTTATCAAATTGGAGAAAACATTCTCTGCAAGAATATTAAAAGCTAGTTGATAATACAGTATATGTATTAGTAGGAGTAGACAGAGGTTCATCTAACTATTTCTGTCATGGTTTCAAAGCTGACCTTTGCACAAAAATTCCTTAAAAACATGAAGGGTTTGGAGATTTTGTGCTTGTGTTGGTAAAGTTTTGTTCTGTCTATATTTGAAGATTGACTAGAGAAGTTTGAAAGTTACAATATTCAAAAAGTAAATGTTTATTAGTTTAGTAGCTAAGAAGCCTTCAGTCAGGTAATTAAACCTTTCTTCCTAATTTCAGCACATACTTTTTATCAGTGATGAAGTAATTATTCTAAACTGAATGTTGCTGTTAAATGTCATCTTGCTTCCTATCTTTCTTCCTGATTTCACTTAATGTAAAAGGTGGGTGGATGTTTCTATGCCTGCTGACAGAGTTCAAATTATAAAGCACGTAAATATTTGTTGAGAGGGTTACAGTTTATGAGAAACCTTTGCAAAAAAATTTCTTTCAACAATTTAAAATATAGGTTTATTTTTTTAATATGGGTAGAAGTTAATTTAGGGTTATATTTTTCTAGTTTTACATTATACTGTAAGCAAATAAAAATACTGTTTTGTTCAACAGAAAGCACACCATTGAGCCTGGAATAAAATTATACATATGTGAGAAA
The DNA here is from genome assembly GCF_028858705.1 of Grus americana. NCBI lineage: Eukaryota > Metazoa > Chordata > Aves > Gruiformes > Gruidae > Grus > Grus americana. The sequence continues at coordinate 15,192,327 of NC_072859.1, read as the reverse complement.
CAAGAAAAAGTCAGTAAAATGAAGAACAAGAGAGTATTCTCAAGTTTTCATGGAGTGTCCATTAATGTATGGGCTGAGACTGTACAATAAAGGTAATCTGCAGTCTGTTACCATGATGTTAATAAATGTAAGAATTGAAGAGTCCTTCTGTTTGACACAGCTGTCCATGGACTATATTTCCAGGTCGTGGGACATGGAGGAGGAGGAGATGGTGGTGGTCAAAATGTAGTTTGATTTGGAAATACTGCCAGCTGTCTGGTGAGATTTGTACTCCTAAGTACGTTATGTTCTATTTTTCTGTCTCCCCAACTACATAGTATATCCTAGCAGGCATCACAGTCATAGAGCTCTAGTGATATTATACCAAAATGGAATAGTAGTCTGAGTGGGAGTTCTGGAGCACAGAAGGGAAGAGCAGCTTATCATAGAACTGTAGAATAGTATGGATTGGAAGGGACCTTAAAAATCATCTAGTTCCAGCCCCCCTGCTGTGGACAGGGGCATCTTTCACTAGACCAGGTTTCCCAAAGCCCCATCCAGCCTGGCCTTGAACATTTCCAGGGATGGGGCATCCACAGCTTCTCTGGGCAACCGGTTCCAGTGCCTCACCACCCTCACAGAAAAGAATTTCTTACTAGTATCTAGTCTAAATCTACCCTTCTTTATCTTAAGGCCATTCTCCCCTTGTCCTATTACTACATGCCCTTGTAAACAGTCCCTCTCCAGCTTTCTTGTAGGCCCCTTTAGGTACTGGAAGGCTGCTCTAAGGTCTCCCTGGAGCCTTCTCTTCTCCAGGCTGAACAATCCCAACTCTCTCAGACTGTCTCCACAGGAGAGGTGCTCCAGCCTTCTGATCATCTTCATAACCCTCCTCTGGACTTGCTCCAACAGGTTCATGGCTTTCTTGTACTTGAGGAACTAATTGTAACCATGGATGCATTTCTAAACTTACTTCAATTGTCATCTGGTTTTCAGATGACGATTTTTTTTTTTTTTTTTTACTTTTTTTAATATTGAAATCTCAGGGGGAAAAGAGCTCCTGTAGAGGCTGAAAAAACATTTTTTACTTGACTGCAGTCAAAAATTCTGCATTATTTTATCAGCCCTATTTCTGGCTTTTCAGCCAGTTCACTACAGTGTTTTAAAGAAGACTCTCAATTTCTCCATCCTTCACCCTTCTTCAGTATAGCTAAAATACTACTGTGAATTTCACCCAGAAATCATTAAAATACCTGAAACATAAGTGCTACATCAGACCCTAAGGTTTTATGTGTTTAAACTTCACATTTTAAAGTCTTTTGATGTCATATACAAAAGTAACTCATAATAGTAATTATTATAATAGTAACTTTTGTCTCATAAAGTTAATTCTCAGCGTTCTCTATTTAATTTGCTGTAATTATATACTCAAGGTACTGCTAATAAATATACCCTTTCAACATGTATATATGATGTATATATGTTTTCAAACATGGGGGAAAGCAGTTGAAGTCAAGGATACCACATCATCTTCAGCATTTTTTAGTATTAATGCCTTATTAAGTATTGTATTACATTAAAATTTTGGCATAAAACTCAGACATGAAGATGCTTTGAAATGCTAAACAGTTGTGACAGTAATTAGTACACACCACTCACACTAGTCTGTTTCCAATGCTAAGAATTTAAGGATTGCTGTGAATTAAATGAAGAGACATTTGCATAGTATGTAGGTGTCTCTGTGGCCTAAACTTCCTTTCTTGGAAAATTGTGACTGCTATGCCCTAGAACTTTTGGTAGCTTCAGAACATGCAGAAGTGGATAACAGCTAGTGCTAGCTGGTTAACACACTTCCTTTTGGAAAGTTTTGATTTTGATTTCCTGGTCCATCACTTTCACTGCCCTTCCCAGGTAATCAGTAATAGTTTTCTGCTGGTAACAAGAATGCTGCTAGCCAAACTCCTACTTGGCTGAACAGGTATCTTCTAAGCAAAGAACCATCGATTTTGCTGCTGCTGTTGGCTGTGATCTCTAAATATTGCTGCTTCTATTGCTGGTGGTACAATTAATGGGGAAAAACCTCGTCTTGTTAACAAGTGGATGAGAGGTGACTGGTAGTGGGTAATATTCCTACAGAGTGCCAAGTTCAGCAGAACACAGACATTTAAAAACAGGAAGTCAAGAATTAGTTTCCCATCCATACAGTTTTAATGCTGCCTGCTCAGATCACTCTCTCAGTGTACCAGTAACACTAACATTTGTCTTAGCACTGAACTCATCAGGAGCTACTTATACCTGCCCTATGATCAGGACTGTCATGAGGAGTGGTAAGACCTTGGATTCACCCTCCATATGTCCTGGATATATAATCCTACTGTATATGTGCCAGGGATTATACAGCAGTTTACACTATGCGTTAGAAATGTTAAAATAATAGATTCCTTAAAGGTGAAACTTGTCTTTCTGTGCACTTAAATGTAAAGCTGAAAGTATCTGGTTCCACAGCTAAATCCTATGGACTACCTAGTTATGAGATGTATGTTCTTCCTCAGCTACTTTTTCTGACTTGAGATGTGTTTGTATTTTCCTTTTCTCCCCTTTTCCTATGCTGTTTTTCACTTCTGTTCTCTCTTTATTCCCAGTTGTATTACTTCATTTGAATTAATGTTGAAAACTATACACAGTGACCTAGTTTCAAGTTAATATCTTACACTGTGGATGTAGATGTGGTTTAACCCTTTTAAAGCAGACACACAAAGGCATTTTTATGCATTAGTAGTACAAACAATAGTATGAGTATGCAGCTATAGCAGATAGTATAATGTTCTTTCTTGAATTACTGCAGAAATTCTCAGTGCTTTGTGAATCACTACAGGGTGTCAGGTGGTCCTTAGACATTTGACCTTGAGTTGACTCCAAAATATTTACACTTTCTAAACTTAATTAAAAGATGTATTAAGGAGGTTTAAATTACTGTTTCTCTATAATTACAGTTGCTACAAGTGTGCTATTCTTTTGTGAAAGGGTGATAAGATGTTAACAAATAGTCTGTCTTTCATACTGTAGATAATATCATACTTAGCTTGAAAGTCTTTGAATTAATGGATTATATTAAATTAATACTTCTCCATAAGGTTGGCTATATATTATAATTGCATTCAAATTTATTACAAAAAAATTAATTCTGCAAGGAATCCATTCAATAGGTGGAACATCAGATTGGAAGAACTTGAGAAAATTAACTTGCCAGTCCTCATGAGCAGGAACTCTACCTGATCGTAGTGATCTGATGGCCCAAAGAAGGCTGGGCTGTAGATTCTTAGTTGCAGAGCAAAAATACTAAAAAATGGTGGAAGAATAAGAGGACTTAAAAGGTATATTTGCCAGACATCCCACGCACTAACTTATTACCCTGGCTTTCTGTATGCCCAGTCACTACAGGTCTAGCACAGCTGTGAGGGACCTTGTACCAACAACAGCCTTGATGGTCAGCAGGTTCTTTGTGGAACCATTATAACAAAAAAATTCCACGTAGGATCAGAAGTGGTCTATAACCTGCACTCAGAGCACAATACAGCGCTGCACTAAAAAGCCTGATATACACTACTTACTACTAAGGGTATTCATCACCATCTTACTACCGTTTATCTTCATTAATAAAAGCTGCAGAACATTGTGTCATCTTACACCTACTCACAACAGAATCTGATATTTTGGGGTCTTCAAAGTGCTGTATAATATAAGTAATATAAGTCTGCAGGTTGTAGCCAAGAGAAGGAATTTGTGCAATATGGAAAGCCAATACTGAACATGCTTTTTAAATTTAACATGAATACTACTTTGTTAGCATAAGAACTGGATATGGGCCAACAGTAATAAAGACAACTGAGAAAACATGGATTCAACATAGGATTTTTTAATGATGATTAAAACATAGGTGTCAAATTAGGTAGAAAACTAGGCGCCTGTGGTTGGTCTTGGAGATTGCATAAGGTGGTTGAAATGCAATGAAAAGACTGAGATTTATGTGTTTGGGGGGGCTTTTTTGTTGTTGTTTGTTTGTTTTAACCAGACTAAGAACAACATCAGTATGCGTGAAATTCTTGCTGCTCTCCCATCTTGTTCAGAATAACACAGTGGTTCTTAAAATAACTGAAGCACCTTATGTCTGTGCAGCACTACCTTCTCTTCCTTTAAAGTACATATCCATTCTGAAATTCTGCCTTTTATCAACAATTATTTGGGAGAGAAAACATTATTTTACTTGTAAAACTTGAGTCCTGAAATGGTAGCATTATGCTACCTAGTGCTTCTTTGCCTTTCCAGTAGAATACTCTGTGGCTCTGACTGTTCTCTCCACTAGAGTCACCCCCTTCTCCTCCCTGTCCTCCGGCTGAATGGAGGTGTGGATTACTAGTAAAGGAATGTAACCCTTCCAATTTGCCACATAGGTGGTAATTGCTGCATACCAAAGAGGTTACCACAGCAAAACCCTCAGAGATACACGTACCTCAAGTAGAAAGAAAGTATAGCTTCACTTCCGGAGCTTGTTAAAGTTATAAATCGTGTTTAGTGTGACACTCAGTACACTTTAACTTAGCAATTTCAACTCCAAGGAAAACCCAAATAAATAGGTATCTGTTTCTCTGGGTGGCCAGCTTCTCACATTAGTTTTCCCTATCAGTCCTAATACAAAGTAGTAATTATGATCTCAGCTGTTTCCTTTTCCTCACCTTCCAATTTTCCATTACGCAACTATAATTATTATTGATTATACCTAATTAGGATTCATTGTGCTTCAAAGACATAATACTCAGTCTCTGCCTCTAAAAGGTGATAATCTTACATTTACACTTGACATCATGAGTAGCAGCAAGAGACAAGGGGACAATCGGATGGAAGGGCAAGAGCAACCACTTCAAAAACACATGATCTTTGCCTTAGTTAACTAGCTAGGTATTTGTAATTAAGTAAACTCTGAGTTCAAAGTATTTTCATCACTAGGGAATACTACTAGTGTGAAGTGGTTTATTTATTTCAGAAAAAAATGTGTTATCTTGAGGGCAACCATATTTATCTCATGCATAGAGCACATGCACTTCACTGGTCTTGTAAACTGAATGGCTTGCGCATACATCAGGGACTACTTTCTTCCATTTCACAGAATGGTACCCTAAAAGTCATGCTTCCCTGTAAACAAGCTCTGTTTACATGCCTGTCCCTCATTTATTTGGTGCTCTTTGTTGCTATGCTGTCTTCAGTTCATTTCTGTATTTTCTTCTATGCTCGGGTCTCTGTGTGCCCCTTGTACCCAGGGTTGTGTGATAATGAAACAATGGTAGGAACCGGACTTCTTTGTATATTCCATTCCCACCGTCCTCCAAAACAGATCCTCCTCTTCCAAATACTAGGAGTTGTGTGTGTTCTCATGTTATTACTTCATCTAGGAAATCACATGTCATTGTTGATATGTCACTCATTTTGCCATATGTTGAATACTACATGGGAGACCAAAGTATCTGACAGCCAAGTACTTGAGAAAACAAAGATTCTGTATTCTAGTAAAAATTATATCATCTCTGGCTTAGTCTATAGGGTGGAGAATTTTGGATGTTCCAAAGCCTGTTTGTTAATCAAGCCTCAGGACTGAAAGTTTTGCCAGAAGGACATTAAGGTTTATAAACTGACTTTGCAAGCCAGGAAGTTGGTATAAGCCACAGCTCACACAGGAAGACCATGTTCTCTCTGATGGTGGAGTCAGTGATGTTGTAGGAAAGTGATTAAGGGAGGGGGGGAGGTCAAAAAGGAAAGGTTAAGATGCCTCAGTAGAAATGTTTTGTTTTCAGCCTCTAGGTCCTTTGCCTGATACTGTGCTATCTGTAATGAGCAGTGTTTGCAAATCAGGCTCTATAGCTACTTGCACTACCAAACCATGTATGATCTAATAGCTGTTCTGAGGCTTTACCCATTACAGATTTTTCCGCTACTGTGCTTCTTTCTATTGCCGTGCAATGGGAATGGCAAACAGAAGCCAGATGCTTTTGTTTTGAAGATGAATTTGTGGGTATTCTGGGGATGATGTTGGTAGGCATTAACAGACTCTATCCCAGTCGAATAGTTGCAGACTGGTGAGTGAAGATGTGCCTGAAAATGTAGCTATACTAAAGATACTGCACTTCTAACTATTTCAGATGTGATTACAGGCACACTGTAATTTTACAGGCATCAGTATTTTGAAACAAAATGGAAGACGTTGTTCCAGCTCTGGGGAACTGACTATTTATAGAAAATAACTTGTTTTTTTCCTTGTAGTAGAGAGATTTCAAATTCACCAGGAAAAAAGGGTAAGAATACTGAACAGAAATTGTTACCTGAATATTCCTTATAGTGTTAACTGCTGAAGGGACTTCACCTGCTTCTGCCTTTGAAAGTGAAAACTCAGTGCAACCCTGGTGACATAGTATCATGAGAACACATCCTGTGGTGACTTCTCACTGCTATGCAGAGTGAAAGGAAGGGCTTGAGAAATAGCCAGGGAATACCTTTGAAACTCTGCAGACTCTGATTGACTGACAAGTCCTGAGTGCCAAGACACACATCCCAGTCCTGGCACATCTGGAGGAGACCTTTGAATATTAAACAACAAAGATCAGCTGATTCTACTGAGAAAGGCCATAGTAAAATAGTAAAACAATTTATTTGTGGGCTTCTCTTTTGCCTTCCAAGTCCCTATCGGGATATTAATATATTTGTATTAAGGTGATATCTAGAAGCACCAAGAAGGTATTCTTGTGTTAAGTATGATGGCATAAGCAGTCATAACCCTTGCACCAGTAAGCTTACTATCTCTGATCACAAACATAATTTTATATTTATGTAATAGATGTCTTTTATTTTTAGAAATTTAAAGAATCTAAGTGCTTGAAAATGTTAATTCATTATTCAGTGAAATTAAAACCTCTTTAAATTAGTCAGTCTAGTAGGAATTTAGCCCAAAAGACATGTGCAGCAGCTCCATGTTACCCACTCACTATAGCTCATCAATAGCCTTCTGCAAAGAAACATGAGAGAAATCTTTTGCTCTAAGTCACCAAAGTCAAGCTATTTTAGATCAATGAATGAAGCAACTTCCAGACTCTAAAATATTTGAAGTCATTTACATTTACACAAAATGTGAAAATAGATTATCGCCAAAAAATGATTTAACTTATACTTACAAAATTCATTCTCAATATGGGATGACAGCTACCCCTTAATAAAAGAAAGGAGTGAGCAGTTAGCGAGAGATGCTGAGTCAGCATAAATAAGGACCTTGTGGATCAGGCAGAATGAGGCACAGTATAGTTATTGCCAAGGCTAGATGCACTAGAATGAGAGCTGTGAAGGACCTTGAAAAAAGAGGAATAAGATTTTGCTAAAATAAAGAATACAAGTGCTTCAGGAGTGATGTGAAAGTGTACTCCTGGTCTGAACTATAGCATTAATATAGGTGCAGCCAGACTTTGCTTAGAATCAAGAGGACTGTCTGAGTCTGAGATCCAGCTGTCCTAATCAGTTGTCTGTTCTGGATTACAGTTACTGATGCTTTTGGGAGTAGGTACACCTTTACGCATCTCCTTGATTTATAAGACTGAAGATTTTACTGGTGATTGTTTATTTTAAAGCAATGAAGCTAGCATAACTAGTTTATCAGAAGTAACCAGGTAACAATGATAGCATTGTTCCCAACATCTCTAATGTATGAGCAGACCTTTTCTGGATGCTGTCTTTGTAATTGTTATTTTGTTTCTATGCTTTTTCTAAAAAGTCATTGTTATTGTGGTGAGAATGGAATGCTTCTCTGAGAAAGAAGGCCATCACAAAAACAGTTTCTTCAGTTATTCTTTCCTTTGTGGTTCCAATTTCTGCAATTGTATGGTAAGATCTGCACTGTCATACAAATGATCATGTAGATGGTTATCTTTTAAAAATGTTAAGTCAGATCCTCTAATCTTATACATAGTTCTGAGCATCAAAAATTCTAGAAGTAATCCAATAGTAATAACTGTAAACAAAAAGTCTTATGTTTGAGTTATGTTTGGCTTATGAAAGCTTGGTGAAGATATAGATAAAAATTGTGTTTCCTGACTGGTTTTAAAAATATGTCACATTAGTGTTAGTATATGATTTCTTGCATAATAATTTTCCTTTGGGTGGTCTAGAAGTAGCTCACAAGCTGAAGATATAAGGGAATTATTGACTGTCAGCAATAGTAGATCTTAGCTATGCTAAGATGTTCTTGTGCCTAAAATGTGAAAGTAGCTCACATCCAAGAAATAGCTCTAGTTCCAAGTTATTGAGAAATCTTCATCTATATAAATTAATTAGTTGAGCCACTCAGCAAGTTTTTTCTTCTGCTGCTTCAAAAAAAGATGAATAAATGGACATTAAACAATTATTGTTATTTTCAGTTACCAATCTAACATGTTCAGATATTGGTATGCATCAGACTTCTCATAATTTATCAATACAGAATAAGCATACCATGTGCAGTGCCACTGATCAGTGCCACCTGCCTCTTCCTGTGTCATTTGTGTTCTTCCTCATCATTTTCTTAAAGTACAACTGTCAAATGCTTTGGGTTTAATCTACTTTTGGAACTACAAAAATGGTTTGGGTATAAATTGAAAATGGAGTTATGATGCAATGCCACCCAATCAAGCCCTTGGAAATAATTATCACAGGACTGATTTCAGTGTAGCACACTATCTGCAGAAATGATAATAGGCATTGCTCAAGCCTGTCACACCTAACTTCTTGTTTCTTAGGCCATATAAATAAATAGTGTTCTTTGCATATATAAGCATATCCACACCTCTCCTGTCCCATTATTTCTGAGCAAAGAAGGGTCCTTCATCTCGATTAGCAGACAGATTGAAGCAGAAACCCTCATATTTTCATAACACTAGGTATCATTTTGATATGCTTCCAAGTGGAGAGGATAATTACCATTGCTGGTACCATCAGTGACATTGCTGTTACTGGTTAATAAGCTTCATTTTTAGGAACCTGGTTTTATTCAGTACCAGAAAAAAACAGCTGCTTAAAACTTCAGCTTAGTTAATGATACATTTTCTCTCACATTCAATTCAACCTTTTATTATTTTTTGGAATAGTTTTGTTAGGAAAAATATTCTAAGAAATAGCTGTAAATTCTGTACTTATAAATTTACTTCTAGTCTTTCCAATATACTGATCATGCTCTACAGATAGTTTATGAGTTTTAGTCTCGTTAAAGAAAATTACTTTAGGCTCTCATATAGTATATGCTATGCTTTTAATTTTTTTTCTTCATTAGCACTTCAGTTTTGTAGGATCCACTGGCTTTCTGCATGTCAAGTAAACAATTTCTTGAAAGGTTTCATTTTTTCTCATTGTAAGCTCCGAAATAATATCAACAGGTCATAGGTCATTAAGCAGGAAGTAACTCAGGTTACTAAGATGTGTTACCAACTATCTAACAGTCCAATTCAAGACTAATGCTATCATCTAGAACTTTGGAATGCAGCAAATAATTTGCTTTATTGACCATTGATGAGCTTGGAAAAAGTTTATGGTCTAGAAGTATGATCAATTCAGTGTGAGTTTCTGCAGTACAGAGCCAGGAAACAGTAGATATCCGTAGGGTGCTGCAAGATCTGTTCCTAAAATTAATTATAGGGTAAGCCTAATGAGACTGTTCAAAACAGGATATGGTGAAACACAGAGCACTCCCTCGACTCCCTCCCTCCTCTTTCTATATTCTCTCTCAAAATACATAGCTGTGGCTGCTTGGAATCAGAGTGCCACTAGTGCTACACTTTCCATTTTAGGTTTCTGGGTTGCTGTGTGTGGTTGTTAAATGCTGGAGACTGAGACATACATAGATATGATTTTCATCAGTCTCCCATCTTTTTGCTCTTTTCCTGATTTCGAAGACTATCATCTGAGTTGTTATCCACCATTCCTGTTTACTTGGATAGAAATTCAAGGTCATACTGGACCAGTATTTCTTTAGGATTGTGAGGATTAAATGTGTTTCCATGTTGCAATAATAAACTCACGGTTGCACTCTGTTCCAAAATTTTCACTGTAGTGAAAAACATCTAGCTTAGCAATGCTGCAGCCTGTGTAGAGTATCTAGGTCTTGTATTACCCAAAAGTTCAAAAAGCTTTATTTCACAAGATTTCTGATATACAAGAAGAGGGTCAAAAAGAGTGTGATTAAAATAAGAACCTACCCAGAAGTTTATGTCTTGAAGACATTTGAACATATGCTGCCTGTTTTAGCGGTAAGTGGAAAATACTGCTCTAATTTCCTGTTACTAGCATTTCTTAAATATATTAGCAGTTCTAAGAAATTGTTATTTAATGGTGTGAAAGGTCTCTCTCAACTACTTACAAGAAGTCCAGTTTGTCATTTCCACAAGCAGCGTTGCAGATCAACAGCTGTATCATGGCTAACATCCTAAGCCAAAGCCAAGGTTTGAAAAATAATAATCACTGTTCTCAGTATTTAAAATACAGATGATGTTTTCAATTTTTTTTTTTTCATAACTAGAGTGAAAAAAGAAAGCTGATATTCTTATGTAATCACTTTTCTTCTGGCCCTAAAGAAATTCATTATTGAATCACAACAATTGACAATACTGTGGTGCTTAAAAAAAAACTGATTTTTTTTTTTTTTTTGCAAAAGCCTATCAGTAGAATGCCTCCAAATGAATTTGCCCAGATTTTCTGGTTTGGTTTTTTTTTTCTGCTTTCCACTTCATCTGCATGAAGCTGCCACAGCATACTGCGGAACGTGGATAGCCTAACTAGCTTGTGTTTCTGTAGTGAGGAAATGAGAATCGAGGTTACCATTAACCAAGAGGCCAGAAAATTTTGTGATGTGTCTCAGCCAGCATCATAATAAATTAAAGGGTATCCCAGTTCCCTAGGGCTCCAAGTCATTATCATCCAGGTCAGTGTCAGCCCTTGAATTTTGGGTTGCACCCTTCCAACAAAGTGGCCCTCTACAATTAAAAGACACTTAAACACTTGCAAAGTATAAATTATAAATGTATAAAACTTTCGGTAACTTGCAGCTAACCACATAAATATTACAATTTGAGGTTTGTTATATATATGAATTATAAAGAAAGTTAATTTTTCTACTCTAAACTTATTAACACCATACATTACAAATATGAATTATAATGAAAGTTAATTTTTATGCTTTGAAATTACAAACTTCCTGTAGTTACCTATTAAACATTTAATATTGATACAGGAAAAAGGAACAAATTTCATTCAGAGGGTAGCTGGGCCATTATTTTGTTGGTTATCTATGACTTGCTCTTGTAACTGTATGGGGAGTTTATATGGGGAAAAAATAGAAAGTTTAGGACTTTCAAAGACCTCTTATTGCTCTTACCAGAAGTTGAATGGGAAAGAGCTGCTTTTGAAGGCAGTGGTTAGTATTCTTTTCAGTCCTTTATAGCTACTTTAGTGTCACTCAGACTTGAAGCTTCAAAAATGTTAAACTGGAAATTCCATACTGTTTACAATTCTTATTTTGGGAACTCAGTCCAGTGAAGGACTTGCTTCTCTGGCTCCCTTTCTTCCCTTTTACTTTTCTCATTTCAACCATTATATGCTCCTACCCTCTTAGCAGGGCACAAGAGCTTGTGCAATTTAAGAGCTCTGTAGTCATGGCACAGTAGTTTCTGCAGCTGCATGTTATGGTATGTCCTTTATAATTTCACACAGTTCAAATTAGATGGCAAGAGAATCAACTGGGGAGTTTGAGAATCAGCTGGGCATAATATACAATATTATATCCTTTTTTTCCACCCATATAGCCAAATACATATCAAGAGCAAGACTCAGGGGAAAATAAGTAATCTGTAACTTCTTCCTTTAGTGTTTTAAATGCCTCTTCACATTTTCCTAAATTTTCTTAATTCCTAATTTGCATGAACTTGTCATACACATTCTTCCTAACATTTTTTTGAAGATTCGGGGTTTTTTACTATTTTTTTGCATACCAACTGTATGGTCCCTTGTCCCTGTACAGTCCTTCAGTGAGCATTTCAGTAGAAGAAATAGGCCAAATTTTAATACTCTTGACCTTGCCCATTCCAGTTTATCCACTCCCAGCTGTGCATCTTCTAATGCCTACCTTAGTCATGCCAAGCTCACATTTTTCTCCATTGAGTATTAGGTCCTGCTGGCAGATGCTACCTCCTGAGTTAAAAGTAGGGCTCATTCTCAGTCATAAATCTCTGTGTTGTTATAAGCAAGTGTAGATTTGTACAGACCTGTCAGTGATGTCAGCTTATACAGTGTAGTTACTGAATTCCTTTTGCTGAAAGCAAATATTTGGAACTTACGTGCCCTGATTCAATTTTAAAACCATGGATTCTGGAGCATAAACACATACTAGAAAAGCCTCAGCTTTAGTGGATGATCAGTTTTAGGTGTTGAGTAGGCCTTGTCACAGTACATGTATTCTTCAGCAATCTCTGAAAGAGGTGAATCCTTCTTGTTTTAAAATTTGGAGTAAAGTTAATCCAAGAGTTTTCAGAGGTTTAATGCTGTCTCCTGTAGTATATCTGTTATGGTTTGACTTGCAAGAGCATGTATCAGGCACTTTAAAAGACATATATTAAAATTATTCTTGTCATGAGAGCACAGAAACAGGCAGAAAACAGTAGGAGAACAGGAGCAGTTCATTCAGGTACTCCTGCACCTAATTTGTAACCTTAACATAATAGCTCATAATTTGTCATCTACTGTGTACTGTTGCTAACAAAATTTGCATTATTCAGATACTGCCAAGCAAGAACAACCACAGTGATCCTGTGTTACAAATTCCTATTTCAACAGTCATTTGTGATTGAGTTTTTGAAAATTGCTGTAGTAAATGGTAAATTTTTCTTCTTTTCAGGACTTCAACTAATTATGTCATGTGTGTTTCCCAAGGTGCTGTTTCTAGAATTAATATTTTAACCTGTTGACCCACTATATGAGTTCTGGCCATTTACATATCATAACTGGTCTTTTGTTTTACTTGAGTTGATGTGAGTCAAGTCATTTGGTGGTGGAACTCAAAAGTGCAGCTACCTACAAATCTATGTAAATGATGCCTTTTGGCTCCACTCAGAATTGCTCACTTTCCAATGATACAGCAGTTCCATAGGCACTAGTGTGATGTTGTGGAATCACCGGATCTTTGAGGTATGAAACCATGAAATGTGACTTAGGTGTGAGAGGATCCTTATTCAATTGTATTGCTGTAGAAAGGTTGCAAAATGGTGTAATGAAATCTTAAAAATTGATTAGCAAGTTGCCCTGTGTTTGACAGAACAATATGTGAACTTCATGTTTATCCCAAGATGTCATGTTTTTTCTGAAATATGGATCTCCTGTGGACAGATAATGTTTCCTAGAGAAAATCCAGTTAAATTTCTAAAGCATTGTGAATTGAATGGATTAGATAGGACATTTAATGAATGCTACAGTTTCTAGTGCAGCTACCATTAGAATACTTTATTTCTGCTATGATTGTAGTAATATTCCTAGTAATCTCATGAAAGCCATGCCTTACCTTTGAGAATGTGTTCTGTAGACAGTGATACAAGAATAGCTTTCTCTGTGTCTTATATACTGTTTTCTCTATTACATAACACTGTTCTAATTCCTTGTTATTTAGTAACATGCATTTGGTCAAAGTGAATGCTTGATTAAGTTCCTTTTTCAAGTAAAAAGGTGGCTTGTTATTTCACGTAGTCAAGGTACTGGCTATGGATATCAATAATTTTTTAAGGTATCAGCAGTGGGGTATTAGGTACTTACAACCAGTGTACATAAACAGATATATTTACTTAAGCTGACCTTTTAATTTGAAGAGGAAAGCAACACACATTCATTGACATTTTACTAACATTACAACATCACAGAGGATTTAGGTGACCAGTATTAATCCCTTACCACAAATGAAATGAGGATTGCTACGGTGAAAGCAGAAGCATCAGTTTCAAGTTGTCCAAAAATAAGTTACCAGTCATTTTGTCAGCATGAGTTTTTGAGGCTATAGGAGATAGTCACATTTTTCATGTTATGCTGGCCAAAGGCAGCATAGAAGAGGATTAAAAGTCATGCCCTCTTCTCAAGTAAAGGAATATAAACCTAAAAAAACCCACCAAACCACAACCAAAACCAGGAAATATTGATGAGAAGGAGGGAGAGGATGGGACACTGGAGAGAAGTGAGGCATTGGAAGTTAGAACTGCCAAGTATGTGTGTCTAACATTAAGTACCTATATTCATAGAGAAGTTCTAAAAAAGATTATGTGGGTTTTTTAGAGATTCAAAGTATCTGTGATTCCCACTGACGGAATGAATTAGATATTTTGTCACAAATGTGTTCAGAATCTGTAGCTGCGTTCCTAGCTAAGAGTATGTGAAGGCCAGATACATTAGTTCAAGACCCATTGTTTTCGAGAATATCAGAGGAAAAATCAACAAGGAACTAATACCTGTGCTACTGTCTATGACTCTGATCTGTCACATGGTGGGATGTACTAGTCTGTAGCAGATTCCAAAGCCTGTAGGCATGTTCCTAAACTTTTTGTAGACTGATGCTCGCAGTTAGATTCTAAGACTTGAGAAAGGATGCGTCATTCTCTGAAGAAGGTATGTCTTCCCACAGGCTCTACAGGGTGTTAACAATTCGTCTTGACTTTGAGGTCCAGACAGTATGTATAGATACCACAAGTGAAGTAAAACACAAATTTCTCACTATGACTCACTTGATTAGCCAGGCTTGTCTGTGTAACGCAGAATTGTGATATTGACGTTACAAAGTGACTCTGCTAAAACCTTCCCACCAAACGTAATCATGCTATTACTGTTTACTCCGACAGCAGCTTCCTTCCATCCAAGGAGCTCAGCACATTTCACAACCATTAAGCCTCCCAATGAAATAGTTAAATATCATTATCCCATTTTCTAGATGAGGCATATAGAGATTAATGGTTTGCTAGAGTCACACAGGAAATTTGTGACAGGGCAAGGAATAGATGGCAGCTCCCCCAGCTCTCATGCCTATCCTTTTGTTTACAAAATGACTCTTTCTGTCCCCAAAGAAAAGGCACTCCTGGTTTTGGAGCAGCACTACTAATGCTTGAACTGAAAAAGCGGATTACTGAATCGGTAATAGAAAAAACCAAGAGCAGCTCCGCTTCTTTTCTAATAATATAATGGAAGAACTGAGCTATTATTGGTATAGCATTGCTTTTAAGTAGAGACAGCTAATAAAGAATGCAAGAATCCTAGACCTGAATTTGAAGAAGGTGAGGGAGTGGAAGGGGGATTTTGGGAGTTTGATGCAGCACCTGAAGTCTAGTATGACCAGCATAGAAGAAACAGCTGTTAATCGGGTCTTGAGTCCTGAACCTACTAATTCATTCTTGGGCTTCTTGCTTTGGCTGTGGCTGAATCTCAGCATTTCTGTTTAAACTGAGCAAAATGCAGTGTTCACTATACGGGTCACAGGGGATGATGGTGGTGTTTTCTCTTTCCCAGTGTGTGTAAAAGGCACGGATAATTTCTGTGGCCCATATATGTATCTATATTAATTCCTTTGCTGTGTATGAAGAGGCCCATATGTAATTGCTGATTCATGGGCTATGTCCAGTTTTTCAATTTACAGTTTAACGCAGATAAAAAAATAATGTGTTTCTCTTTCCCTGTCCAACACAGTTAACTTCTCCTTATGGGTTAACCGCAATCTCGCCAAATTCACATTGACTATTTTTTTACTTCACAGAGTTGCTTGCTCTGTTTATTGTCTGCCATGTTGATCTTACAAAAAGACTGTCATTCAGTGGAAAGATGGCTTCCTAAGATACATATGAAATGCAAATTAACATAATGGAAGTTAAAAGTAAATTAAATTACAAAATATATTTGTGCTATCGGGGTCTTTTGAAATTTCAAAGTGTATAATTTAACAAACTATTAAACAGTAAAAAAAAAAATAAATTCCATTGTTATGTGCACAAAGTAGAGCTTTGAAATGAGAGATTCAGGGTGTTTGTTCAAATTCAGGAATAGAAAAATTAAAGTGAGGAAGATATGGACAAATTTCTTAAGACAAAGTTTGGGCAACTGAAGATCTAAGACAAAGCTCAGGTTTCTGCTTTACCAGCAAGACAAAAGGACATGATATGCACTTAAGTTTTTCATCACCCAAACTAAGAACACTACCTATTCTGATACACAAACACACAATGAAATAATATGTGAAATGCATCACATAAATGCTTACACATAAAAATACACCAGAGATTTTGGTTGGAAAGTTACTGTAAAAGTGAAATATTTTAGCATGTGGGTTTTAATTTTTTTTAAGATTATTCTTGTTATTTTTTACTATAAGGGTTAGAGATTTCCATCTCTAATGTAACAGTGTCTATACAAGAGGTATTACGCTATTTGTGATTTTTCTATATGTGTGTATATATACACAGATAGTATGACATGAATTGTATGAAAATTTGAGCTGATTTATATTGTGTAAAGAAGGAAAGTGGGAGTTTTTAGGTGCAGAAGTAAAAATTGGGAGGTTTGTGTCCTATATGTGTTCTGAGAGAAATACGTATTTATCTTTGAAAATAATAACTGCATGTATTTATTATATGGTCTATTTGTGCAATATTATTCTGCTTAGCTACATAGTTTTAAATTAGAGGAGTCCATTAGGAGGAATTCTTGGTAGAGGTGAAAATAAAGTAGAATACTGGAGATAATCAGGAGTCCTAAATGAAACAGCAGGAAAGCCATTAACTGGGGATCATGCTCAGCCTGACTCTGACCTGGACTGATGAAGTTCCTTCTTTCAGTCAAGGTTAGGGTGGAAGATGATACTTATGAAATCTTAAGGATGCTGGCCTACGCAGAGAAAGGGGTTGAGTGAACTTTTCAGGGAGTGTCACTGAGTGCTGACAAGGACTGACACATACCATGAGTGGCAGCAGACTTTCTATATGACCTTGGCCGAGTCACTTAATCCCTCTGTGACTTGGTTTCCTCATCTGCAGAATTAGGTATAAATAATAATACTTCCCTGCCTCACAAGGAGCCACGGGGATTACTTCATTACTCTTTGCAAGGTGTGTTCAGAGACAAATAGAAAAGTTGCAGTGGAAGCGTTATTATATATTGCTGGAAACCTGCACAATATCAAATACCTTGTTGATCATGTTCTGGAAAATATATTGTTAACTGGCTATTGCTGGGAATCAGATAGTATCAGAAAACACATGAGTCCATCATACCTTCCCTCTTTCCTCTGCTTCCTTTATGCTCTTGTTTTCAAGTAGTTGTGCACGTGGTGTTAGGCAAGATTAGACAACCTCTCTGCCTATCAAAAAAGTATGTCTCTTTCTATGATGGCTGTTTTTTGGCTTCTATAAATGATGAACGTGAGACTCCCCCAAAGCTACAATAACATTCCTTTACCTAGAAACATCCTGTATAGATTGACATAAAGATAAGTAATAAACTTCCTTTAGCTACAGTTTCAAAGAAGTGGATCCCAGGTGTTTAAGTTGATTTTGAAGTCCAAAGGAATGTCCACTAGTGTAAGCATCTCTCTCTTGGCCTAGGAGTTTGAAAGAAACTCTCATAAGCTGCAGCTCTATGCTTATTAATACCAGATCTACACATTGTGTGATCACATTGTAGTGCAGATTTCATAGGTATCAGTTATGGACATGCAACAACATTTCTCTCAAATTAGCCAAAACTCAATTAGCCCAAGCAGTCAAAATTTTTGAATGAATGAGAGTGCATGAGCAAAGTGAGTTTATACCAGTCAGTGTTTTGTATCATGTAGCTATAGTATTTTTGGCCCAGTACTGTTAGATTGGTAGAAGCTCTAAAGCTACACTTACATTACTGAACCCTAGTGATCCTCATGAGTGGAACACACACACATATATATGCATTGCATTAACTGCACTATACAAGTGAATCTTCTAGGCCACAGGGACTTATAAATAGCCTGTAAACATATTTCAACTGTGCTTGAAGTGTTCTGGATCCTCAGATACAAATTACATACAAAGAGAATTTTTCAGTAATACCAGTAGGTGATATGTGTAAGAGAGACCATTTAGTTTCTCTGTGACTGTAAAAACAATGAATTTTGATTGTTAATATTAAAGCTCCGGTATTCTTTTGGACTGTGTATCTCAGTAGTGGGATCCCTAATCTATAATGTCTTCCATTCCATGAACAGATGTTTACATTTACTTAAATCTGAATATAAAGTCTGGTAAATCACTAACAAATGGTAGTGACTGTGGCTTATATGAAGTATTGCATATGTTTGCAGCCACACCCGAGCACTCACCTTAAAAGCACATAGGGACAGTACTATTTGTTAGCTTGCACAATGCACCAGATAAGATGACACAATGCTCCTATGTCATTGCTGTTGTATGTGCTGTTCATGTCAGGTGTTTCTCCCAAGCAGCACGTAAGTGTGTGGCATCAATAAGGTATGCACAGTCTTTTTCGCCCTCATCTCTGCTGTGGCAAAAAAAGTTCAGTAGAAGTAATCCATCTGATCACTCCATTTCTACTCTTTTGTAGTCAAGTCAAACCTTTTCTTTTTTTTGCTCACTAATTCTCATGTAAGGCTCCCTGTGACAATCTAACTAATACTTTCAGGGTGTGGGCCATTATTGTTATTTATAGAGTACCAGACTTACACTAATGTTGGCAGGGTTTAAATCAGACAAGAAAAGCCCTAACATGAGCAAAGACAAGAAATTAAAGACAACAAGGAGCTGAAAATTTTTAATATGCAAGAGACGATAATTTTAATATCTTCTCTTTTTCCTAGAAAAATATATAAATTACTGGTTTGCTGAATTATCAGATAGTTGCACATTTATCGAGAGTACGTTTAACATATTTCCCTAAGACTGCAAAATACAGTATGTAAATTTTAGTTGACTCTTGTGATGTAGTATTTTAATGTAATATTCTTTTTCTGAAGACCAACACTGCACTTAGTTATAGCTAGACCTATTTTGAACAGTAAGCAATTCTACTGTATTATATGTTGGTTCATTTTTAAGAAGGGAATATAATTATTGAACATAGGAAGTATAATGTTCCCTTATAAATAGAAAATGTGGCAATACTTAAAGGCCTTGGAAAGAGCATATAAATATTGACACACTCATATAAGGCAGAAGAAATACTGTTTTTGAAGGAATAGTAAATAAATATATCTCTTCATATAATCATTATGATACAATTCATATAGCCTATTAAGAATCCTCACCACCAAATTTAGACTAGAATGTGTTTCAAAATAACTTCAGTTCAGTTCTTTCAAGTTATAGAAAGTATGCTGAAGGATTGCAGCAATGATAACACCCTCTTGATAGCACTAATACTGCACGCTGAGCAAACCACTTTCATTTGGAGATGAAATGTAGGATATTACAAAAATTTATTGTGATTGTTAAAGGAGGTGTCAGGAGAGCAAATTTATTTTTAACATTTATAGGAATTTTTCTTGGACTTCCCTCTTTGAGCAAGGAGGAAACAAAGAAAAGGACTGGGAGAGCTTGGGAAGGCAGCTGGCACTTAAGAGGAGGCAAGTAATAATTGTTTTCTTTGTCAGAATTATGGAAAATAGTGTTTGGAAGAAATGAAGTTTCTTTCTCTCCCACTCACTTTCCTTGTTTCATAGAGTCAGTTTGGAGTAGTCAGCAAAAGATGTGTATGGTTGTAATCTCACCTCTTCATATCTGTAAGACCACTTCTTATGCACATTTTCTCTGAAATAATTTTAGAGTGGTTACTGTTTTATCATTCTTTGTCTCCCAGCACACCTGAGGTATCTAAGCAAAGAGTTTGTCAGTTCTCTGCAAAGTCCAGGACTCCGTGGTATATCAATACTGCATACTGGAAACATCAAAGCAGTTTGATAAGGATACAGTGATACCTGACAAAAATAACCCTCACATCTTTTACCTTGTTATTTATGCATATATGCTGACATTAGCTGAAGCTTTGTTATGCTTTCTAGCATTTCCAGTTGCAATGTGAGTTACCAGATCAAAAATAATATTTGGCCTAGAAGTTGCAGAGAGCAAGCTGAGGGCTGTTGAGGGTCATGAAGGCAGTTGGAAGCCCTAATGTCAGCGAGGAAAAAGGCAACAGGCTGCTTGGTCTGATTTGGTTTAAACAGCTATTAGTAGAAACAGAATATTTCTAGAAAACTCTGCCAGAGTTTGCAGTCCTTTATTCAAGAAGACACTCTTTTGTTTAGGTGAGTAGCTGGCTTCCCCTTTGTCCACCATGTACCCTTTAAAATTTTCACCCACTGCCCAGGAGGGATCCCCTTCCTTTCAGTGTTCTGGACTCTGGCCTCTCTCCTGTTTTCCCTGGCTTGTCCCTAAAATGAATTGACTCATCCTCGGTGGCACAAGTCTAATGCGGTTATTTTAAAGAAAGACCAGCTAACACTATATGGGCTACCATACAATCAGAGATTAAAAAAAAAAAAAAGGCAGCTAAGTTTCCCACAGGAGTATGCATTGAAGGTATTCCAAGCACAAGGGAAGTCCATGTGCGTACAGTGTAGGGTTGATTTATACTTGCACAGTAGTTTCAGTATATAAGAAACTTTGTAATCATGGTTTCACCAGTCAGGAATTCACCACTAGTTCAGTTGGTATTTGATTTATGATCTCAAAATTGTCCTTTCAAGTGTGCAGACCTGAAAAAGACTTTTTTTTTTTTTTAACTTGCAATTCTGGAGTGCAGGTAAATTAATACTGATTCAGTGTCCTATTTTTGATTCAGTGGAAATAATGCTCCTTTGAAATAAACCACAAGCAATATGTTGTGTAAGAGCTGGGACAGCAGGTTTACAACTCTCACATTGTAAACTAATGGTGTCTTTACCAGCTTATTCAATATAGTATTTTATTAGTATTACAGCCAACATAAGCATATTGCATGTCTTATCTATGCTCTTTATAACCATAATATTACCGAGATTACAGCAAGTCATTGCCTGACATTTATATATCTGCCTGTCAAACCAAATATTCATGGAGTACTCATTGCTGCTCAGAGTAGCCTGGAGTAATAGTTCTGATCCCTCTGGTTACTTCTCATTATCTTCAGCTGGTACTGAAGGAGGTCTTGCATATATGCATTTGTAAGATCTCATCTCTTTGTTTATGTGTTTCTAGTGCAATCAGTTGACATTCCTTTACTGTGTCATTTATTTGACAGCATTGCCATTATGCTATTGCATTTGTGGTGTGTAGTGTGCATTTTCATTACTATTTATAACATTGGTAACAACGGTAAGTTTGGTGGTACAGTGAGAGAAGAAAGATTATGATCTCTTCCCCAATGGATAGTAGCAGATAGGAAGTAATGTCTTTCATAATGGAATAATGTAAATAAAATGCTACTCATTAAAGGTAATTAACTGAAAGAGTATACAGTTACTTAAATATGTTAAATCTTAAAAATAGATAATGTTCTTAAAATGCTATCAGCATTTTGAATTTTAAGTACACTTTAAATGCACAAACATCAAGAAGTTGAAGAGGTTTCTTGTGAGCAGTCTTTGGTTCATGGATTTCCTGGCATTCCCTGGTTAAATAGAAATGTCTATCATATTGTTAAGGACCTTGACTGTGGGAGGGCAACGAAGCTGATGAAAGGCCTGGAAGGCATGTCCTGTGAGGAGCAGCTGAGGTCTCTGGGCTTGTCTAGTTTGGAGAAAAGGAGACTGAGGGGCAACCTCATTGTTCTCTGCAGCTTCCTGAGAGGGGGAAGTGGAGACGGAGATGCTGATCTCTTCTCCCTGGGATCCAGTGATAGGACACATGGGAATGGCTCAAAGCTGTGCATGGGGAGGTTCAGACTGGACATTAGGAAGCATTTCTTTACCAAGAGGGTGGTCAAACATTGGAACAGGCTTCCCAGAGAGGTGGTCGATGCCCAAGCCTGTCGGTGTCTGAGACACATTTGGACAATGCCCTTAATAACATGCTTTAACCTTTGGTCAGCCCTGAAGTGGTCAGGCAGTTGGACTAGATAGATGATTGTAGATCACTTCTAACTGAAAATATACTCTTCTCTCTTTTCTCTTCTCTCTTACTTTTGTCATCCAGCTTTTCGATTTCTCCCAATCTTCAGCAAAGACCTTGTGAAAATGCTCCTGAAGAGAAAAACAAAAGTTTAGTTCTTATTGCAGGTCAGATGCAATAACTTCAGATCCTTCCCACAAGTTGTATGAGATAAAACAGCCTCATTGACTCTTTGCTCTGAGAAAATGCTTGGCAGTATTACAATGATTGGAATTTTCCATGTCTTTTTCAATTCTAAGAAAGGAGTAAAAACGTGAGAAATTAGCAGCAGAATACTCTGAGGTCAAATTAAACAGACTAGTGTAGAATATTTTACCAGAACTGCTCATGAAAGATTAGTAAGTCTGTTGTATAGCATAATTCTGTGGATTTTAGTCAACATACTAGTTTAGGCTATCAACCTTCAGAAGCCTTACCTATCCCAGATGCCTAGTTAAAGGTCAGAGGGGGCATGATTCACCTGTGTGAGGAGTGTGTGTTGTCATCGCCCCATCTGGGCAGGAGAGTCCCACCTGCGGTGTCCTAATTGCTACTGCAGAAGCACAGTTGGCCCTGATTGGCCACGCTGGCTCCCCACCTCACTGCGGATTGGCCAAGCCTTACGCCTCCTCTCTCTCATCTTGCTGGGGCACCTGTGTTGCCCAGCTGCAGCTCTTCCACACTGACCATAGAGGGACCGGAGGATGCCCACATATCAGCACTCAGTCGATAAGGTGTGTTGTTGGGGATGTGGTGGACAGGGTGCACGCTAACTTGTGTTATTTATTCTCAAAGGCTAAAAAGTAGGTCTGTGGCTCATCAAGAGTGTTTAGGAGGAGAAAAGAAAGGAGAAAAATATAAAGACTGGGGTTAGAAAGGTGTAAACAGGACTGAGTCTTAAACTGTTGGCAGGATGGACTTGCCAGGACTGTGTTTTTCAAATTATGGAGAAGTATTTATCATATTAATTAAATGCTCTATGTTTAAAGGCTTTTAAACCAACTTTTGTCTCTATTCAGAAGTTTGCCCAAGGCTCTGAAGAAGCAAACCGCCTAAGTGTCTTTTCCCAAGTCCAGTAGACTTTGAATGCAGTAGCTAACTAACTAGCACCAGGGATTTAATTGCTGGCCTGAAGTCGTATTAGACTAAATGTGGAAGAGGATTCTTAAGGTAGCAGCTCAGGTACTGCAAAGATGAGGGCCATATAGAGTTACAGAAAGAAGGAATTGTATCTGTGATACAATCATAATTTGATTTTTTTCCTCAGATAAGGATACAGTTAGTTTTTCAAATTATATCCAATTATAAGCTTGCAAATAATATTTATTTGCCAGAATTCCCTATGCTTCTGTTTTATAAATATTTAGTTTTAGTTTCTTTGCATTTTTCATGGAGAAAAGGTAAATTTGTGATGCAAGATAACATGATTACCTTAACTATATATTGGAACTCGGGTTCTATGGAAATTATTTTCTGTTTCTGTGTCGTCTGAACTTCAAATTTTCTAAGATGCTAGTATCTGTCTCTTCCACATCTAAAACCTAGTTCCAAAGGCTGACATGATCAGACTCTTAGGATAGCTCTTGAACTGTTACATCAGAGAGCTGATGCAAAGAGAAGGCATCTCAGCCATGTTTCAACTTGTTGTGCTTGTGTTTCTGGCTCTCTTCTAGCCAGAAAAGAGGAAAGAAGATTTCAGACTGGTTTTCTGTCATGGCAGAATGCAGCTCCATACAATTTTCCAGTCCTAGCTGAACTAGTGCTAAGGACTCTGTGCTGTGAAATAGAACATCTAATTAGAAACAGATTTATTTTTTTTCCATGTCTCCGTGAGTCACACAAAGATTTCAACAACACATAGACTGGTTCATATTAAATCACTGTTTACCACATCTGTTAATATAATAGCACCTACATGCTGTATTTAAAATTTAATTAGAGGTGGGCCATGTCAAAATCATCATGAGAGATTGGATAACCGCACCCAGTGTACTGATACCAAAACATAATGCTTACCAGGATCCTACTTAAGCGACATTTTCATGAGAGTTTTGGGAGGGATAGTCTTCATCTGCTTTGAAGACATGATAACTTGCATATATAGCTTTCCCGATTGCTGCACTTGTTGTGACACCATGCAAACCTTGATAATCTTCCTATAGGAAATCTTTCAACACTTCAGTCACCTATTTTATTATCTGTTGACTCAGTGGCTTTTTAAGAAGTTAAGTTCAGAGTTAAATGCATGGGTGTTTTGAATTGTGTTCTTATCCCCCCCTCCCCCCCCCCCCCCCACTTCTAGATGCTTCTGTTACTTATTTCATTAGCACATACCAACTCGAATGGTCTTATGCATTTGTGCACAAATTAAGATACACAGGTAGATGATACACATTGAACATACCTCTTACGTTGTGTTTGAAATTACTTAAAAAATCTCAAGTAAATATCTCCATTCTTTCTATTACAGCCTATTGTATTACACAAGGCAATCTTGTAGCAGATAGGCATGAAAAATAGCGTTATTAAATACTTGTGATTTAACAGTTGTATCAGCATTTTTGTAACTGGAAGAGTGAGATACTCATAAGATATAATGGCCTTACAAATTATGTGGTGCCATGGTTGAACTTTGAATGCGAACCATAAAATCTAGTATTAAACACCTGAGAGTACTGCTGGGAAGTGTTTCCTTTCTTTCTTGGAAACAGTTTAATATCAGTATCAGTACTACAAGTGAATTATAAAGAAAATATATTTTCTTTCCACTGACAATCCTTGAAGACTGGACTTCTGTCCTGCCTCTTAGTTATTTTTGTACTGGGTATAAGTTATTCTTAACCCATAGGAAGCATGCACTAACAATTTGGTATTTTTAAATTATTTAGAAGTTCCAAAGGACTTTGTGAAGTCTTTTGTTTCCTGAAGTACTTAACAAATATTTTGCAGAAGTTCTAAGAGTTCTTCAGGGCATTTAATAACAGATTTCTTGGCTGTCTCTTGGAAGTGGGAGTAGCCAAGAAGTCAAAAGAGAATATGCTAGTCATCGTTATACCTACAAAAAGCACTTTGAGAGACCAAGGATTGTGCCTTAGTCCTTGAATAATGAAGGGGCTAAGCTAAATCTGCTGGCTCAAAACCAAGGAAGTTTATTTAAAGCCTTTTCTACTCCAAAGCCATAATGCAGCAGACATGGCTGTTAATGGATTGCTTTCACATAATCTGAGAATTTAGACTTCCATTAATAATTCAATATTTTTAAATGGAAATATTTGTGTCATTTATTGCACTGTTCTGCCAGAGTACATAGGTATTTTAATTTATTTTCCTCAAAATATGTTAATGCAATGAAAGCGCAGCTTTCTAGGCTTGTTCTGTTTCCTACACTGGAAAAAAGCAGATATTTGTCAAACGTGGCAACTACTAAAAATAAGTTACTATAAACTATATTGTCTTTTTGTTCCACAGATGAAGAGACACTCCTGCTTTGTGTTTTTGTTCTGTGGAATATTTTTGCCCAGAATCCTTGGTTTTCCACAGAAAAATACCTCAATTGATTGTGATTCTCTGTTACCAAACTATGAAGCTGAACCACAGACATCTGCACCACCATATCTTATTGCTGTATCTTTTGATAACTTTGAGCCAGGAAATGAAATTCAAGGTAAATAATCTGAATGACGTAAAATCTTTGTGTCTCCCAGAATTACTAGTCTTCACCAAAATTCCCCCATTTCCCTCTGTCTAGTTAAATTTATTTTTAAATTTCAATCTCATTCATCTATACTTGAGATATTAATCTTTTTTGGAAATGTTTTTTTATATATATATATATGTTTATATTTGTATGACTGAAAATATATTCTCTCTTTTTCTTTTCCCTATCTAATAAATATATCTTCCTGCTATAATTTTTGTGACAAAATTAAAATTAAATGGGACAGCTGGCCAAACTGGGCTAATAATTTGTTGCTCTTTAACTTTGTATTTGAGTATTTGCTGTTGTATCAGGCCTCTGCAATACAAAGGGATCCTACTCATTAGATGTTCACATGCTGTCATCTTAGAGGAAAATAAAAATTCAGGATGCAGTATAAGACAACTCAAGAGTGAGACATTTTGAGTTACCCGTCTAAGAGCTGCATCCCAGATTTTATCAAATTGCAAGAGGTGGAGCTATTGTGGGTTAAACCACATTTTTATCTTAATCCCAAATTGCTCTCTGGATGGAATACCTTGTTTCTTGGACAGCCTTGTTTCTCCACACTATGGTGCCACCTCATTGTGCTGTCACACTTTAAAATGGCTTGCAAATGCTTCTTTTCCACTTCAATGCTGCTTCTAGCAAATGGCTAGAAAGTGAGTTGTAACCTGTCACATTTCTGTCATTGTATCTCAGTAGCTGCAAATGAACTTTAGTCACTAAGCTACTGTCCAGCTGGCATTCTGTTTTACCTGAACCTAGTAGCATGGATGTGCTTCCACAGAGAGTGATATGTAGGCAGAAGAATGGAGAAATGTTAGAATCCTATTATAGCTGCCATTCTTGGAAAGACCGGGCTGTTTGCTTACTGATAGCTACTTTTAAAAGAGTATTGCCAGCAAAATGATGGATGGATTTAAGTATATGAGGACTTTTCTGTGAGGTTATATGGGATTTACCATGACAAAAATATTGAATCTCAGATGCCACTAACCTTGCCTTTGGTTCACCGCCCTTTTTTCTTGTTTCTAACTGTACTTTTCTTGCTTTAGCACTACATTTCTGTTGCTTCAAAGTGTAAGCATCCAGTGCCT
This sequence comes from Grus americana, assembly GCF_028858705.1. Classification (NCBI taxonomy): domain Eukaryota; kingdom Metazoa; phylum Chordata; class Aves; order Gruiformes; family Gruidae; genus Grus; species Grus americana. The sequence goes on along the minus strand of NC_072859.1, from coordinate 15,165,370 downwards.
GATCTCAGGGAGCTGCATTATGTTGCACTTCCATTGAGTAAATTGCAGTTTCGCCTGTGGCATCCCATGTGCCGACACTCTTACAATCACAACCGTGCTTGATTTAACACTGCATTCAAGTGTTGGATGTCATTCCTAAAAGAGAATAATTAGTGAATTAAGGCTGAAAGTTGACAACAAATTGGAAGGCTAATTATGCAGGTGTTTGGAAATGTAAAATTGTCAAGGTATGATTGATCATTGCCTTGACTTCTGTGTCATTGCCAGTTTATCTGTCCTTATTTTTAATGACTACACATACCTTTGGACATAAACCATTATTCTGATTTTATTTGTAAAAGTGCCTAATATGGCATTAGCAGAGAAAGTTTACAATAGATCATAAGGAATTTGATTATGCCTCTTAATTTCAATTTGGATATACACAAAATGTGAAACTGCTCTCTTCCGTATTTTTCTGAGCTCCTTCAGTAACAAAATTTGAGTAAAATCAAGTAGTTCATAATTATTAATTTTTCATATTTAATATAGAACATGAGAGGCAAAACTGTCTAGCTTCTCTTTTTCCAGTTGTAACACATTTAAAAAATGGTTCTGCAATTCTGCCTTAGGCAAAAGTTAATCTTTGCTTTTGAAACAGAGGTAAGGAATTGCAATTCTCTTTCCCCCATAGTTATTTTGACTTTGTAGGCTTAATTAGACAGAAAATAAATAACCTTTTGGTCAGCAAGGCCATTGGCCAATATTCTGAGTATATATGGGGAGCAAATGAGGTTAATAAGAAAGTTGTAGTTATTTGGTAGAGCAGAATTACTTTTAAAATTGTCATTAAATCATATATTTAATGTTATTTTGCACAGAAGTGCCTCTCCAAATTTCTTCCTTTTCCTTTATTGTCATTCTTTTGATAATTAATAAAAACTGTAATAAATCCCAACATTTTTAAAAATTGTGAAAGGTTTTAAGTGATTTCTGTACATGCAGTCTTGTGCTTTGGAGTGAGGGAACTTAGTTGTTAAACATTTAAGAGGTTTTAATTATGTGAAACTTGAATTTCTCAACATGTCTGTTTTCACAGTGACTCTAGAAGCACTTAAAGATGTTGGTTTTAAAGGATTTAATCTACAAGCTCGAGAAATAGAAGGAGATGTTCCTGTTGGTACTTTTAAAATTACAGATCCAAATACTAAAGGCTTGGAATGTCATAACATGACGGTATGTGTTCAGTCTTTGCAGTACTTCCTGAAGCTTGGTTTCCTTTTAAATACTTTAATCAGAATTGATAGAAGTAGTGACCAATTTTTATGTGGCAAAGTTATTTCATTAGTAGAATTTAAAAACTTAGACTTTCTCAAGAAATACATGTATCTTCTGTATATGATATGAATCTAACATAGAAGCTACCTGGCACTTTTTAGGAGGACATTGGTGTTACCTGTTGTAGTAGAGACAGTTCCCCTAATAATATAGGTAAAAGTCACTTTTGCATCTTATATGATTATATGTATTTCTTTTTAATTGCAGAATTCAGCAGTAAGTCATGCAAATTCAGATGTGAAGCAGAAAATTACAACAACATGGATCGCTCCACGTGATGTTAGAGATCTTCAATTTATGTAAATATTTTTTCCTTGAAATTTTATTTCTATGGATTATTTTGAGATGGATCTGTGTTGCTGTTTCCGATGTTCTTGTCTTGCAACAATCACGAGTGTTTTCATAGTTTGTCATAACTTTCCACTGTGTCCATTAAATAATATGATTTCCATTTCAAGGTATAATTATAAAAGGTAAGCACTGTCCTACAGATATTAATGTATGTAAATAATTCCATTAAGCACAGTTTTATTAATGGATCTTTGGGTAACCAGTCTTTACACTTTGATCTCTTTAATTACAAGAGCAACAATATGAAAGTAACTAGTTCCCTGAACAAGTGAAGTTCAAACTCTATTCAGTTATAACTTTTTTTTACTTTTGAACAGTGGAAAAATAGTAGTTTGATGTAAATGCTTGTAAGATAAATTTAAAACAAGTTTGACCCATGAACTAACTGCTGAAAGCAGAACACAAATTCATCCTACATTTAATGCTACTTTTCTTACAGATGTGAAGCTTATAGAGATATCACCTGGTCTAAGAAAATCTATGCTTGATGTAATTGGAAAATATCTAAATATCTGATAGCTTGATATTGTTTGAAGTGTAGATCTATGATAGGGGCATCTTGGCCTTGCTTCGTTAAATCTTGAGGAATACAAAAAAGGGCAAAAGAACAAAAATTAAAACAATGATCACTTCCACTTGTTTATGCCATGAAAATCAGTTCACTATCGTAAATATAGATTGTTGGAGTGGGAAAGAGGTGTGACAATTTTTATGGACATTTGAGTTGAAACTCCACACTGGAGTCAGTGCTTCTTCAAATAGTGTCCGCTCCTCTTCTGCTCCTTCTCAGCATCTTTTTTATTTATCTTCAAAACGATGTTGGATGATAATACAATAACTGAAAAAGTGTTCTGGAAAATTATGATTTTTTTTCAAACTTGTACTGTATACCCTTAAAATCAAAATAGAGTGGATTTTCTTGGGGAGGGGGGTATTGGTATTTTATACTGAAGCATTTTGATAGAAAAAAATTTACTGTTTTCTTTCCAGTGCAACTGTTATTCAAGATCTAGATAAATTTTGGGTTGGAATTCAAAGCAAAACTCTCACACCTATGCATTCTGAGTCAGTTAACGGGACAGGAAAAAGTAAAAGGAAGGTATGTTTTGAGTGTATTTGCATACTAGAAATTAATTCAGTAAATTAAAATATCTTTGACTTATACAAGACATATATTTGTTGTTACGTATTCATTAAATAAGATCGCCAAAATCATTAGGTATTTTCAACACTTTAAATTTAACTGCCTAATCCTCTTACTAAATTAATAAAAAAATAAATATTTTTCCCCCCACAGAAGTAAAGAAACTAATAATCTAGTTATCAAAACAATCCATAGCATAAAGACAAAGAAAATTGGTCATACGGAGAACTCTACTGTACTTCTGGTGTACTGTGCTATTCTTAACTGCTGGCCCGGTCCCTGGGAACTATAGCTGTGTAACATATTCTTAGAAATTACTTTGTTTATTTTTTGGCCAAGAATTATGCTTATACAAAACATCTTAAAAGCACAATAGGCAGCTAAAGTAAAGAAAGTGTGTTCAAATCTACTGTATTGGTTCTTGACTGTAGCAGTACTGATTTATGTCATCTTGTGATCTAACCAAGAGCGAGCACCTCTCTTTTGTCCCTCACTTAACCAAATTTATTTCCTGTTCCCTATAATAAGCTGCTATTTTTTCCCCAGTAAATAATTTGTAAATGTTTCTCGTTTTTTTCCACAGATTATGATAGAAGTAGAATGTAACAAGGTAAGAGCATTTTTCTTCAATTTCCCAATTTGCAGCTACCTCAGTTTTAGAATTCCTGTCCTACTGGTCCAGTTGTTTCATGGTTGTATCGTGAAGATTATATCGTACCGTTCAAATTACATTCCTAGCAATATCTCATTTATGCTTTCATTTTTCTATGCGGTTTTGAAGGTATTTTTTTTTTAATTCGTTAATATCAGTTCTCAGATCAGATTGTTAACAATGTGTAAGGTATTGTAAGCAATGAAACACTTGATGATTTCTCTCAGACCATGAATGTGAATTCAGTTGATTTCCTGTTTGAAATAATTTGGTATTCATACACTAGTCAATAAATAGTAACTGGAACATGTGCTTGCTTGCAGCGTGGAGGGACTTACACAACACAAGGCCGATGTATCATGGTAAATATTCTTTCTCGAAAGACACTGACATACTGCTAATTGCCCAAGATCTCAAGACCTAGTCAAAAGCTGCTTCTAGTCACATCTTTATCTCTCTTGTTGCTCAATTTAATTTTCTTTTTGGCAATTTACCGTGGTTGATTAAAATCCCAAACTTTCTAAATAGTTGTCAGCCTTGTTACCATTTCCTCCTGCAGGTTCTCTCTAGCTAATCTGGAGTAACTTTCTAATAGATGTTTTCTTTTTTCTGCCTTCACTTTTTAGTCATAGTGCTTGCTTTTCAAGATCACTTATTTTAACAGCTCTGAAACCTTGCCTTTTGCAAATCATGGTCTAGATATAAAATTTAACTATTTGACCGTTTTCTTCCGAAACTATCACTTTCAGCTCAATGAAGATTCTTTTTCTTCTTTCCTTCCTACCAGCAAATCTGCCCTATGTTTTGTAGTGTCTAGTGATTACATTGTCATATCAGTAAAAAGTTTTTATGTACTTTTTAATGATCTTGACAGTGTAGGTCTCCTCCTCAATGATGTATGAGGCTAGATAAAAAAGGGTGCTAGCAGAACTATGTTACTTTATACCAGCTCTTTTGGTATAGTTTTATTTGGTTTTAAAGATCTCTGAAATAATTTTAATAGTACCAGTTGGTGGAATGAAGTCACAGAAAACTACTTTGTGTGTTCTTCTTTTTCCCACCAAGTAGATCTTTCTTTCCTGAAAATCATTTATATAAAAATCAATTTTCTGCAAATAATGAATAGAGAGTCCTCCAGGGAAGCTACCCAGGAATTCTATTTGATGTAGGAGGCAGGTCCATGCCCAGTAACTCCTCTTCCCAGGCAGCTCCCAACTTCTTTTTGCCCCCTTCGGAGGGAGGAAAAATCCTGGGTTGCAGCCCCTGACTCCTCCAAGGTAACTAACCAAGCAGTTTGACATATACTGAAGGCAGGTCTGTGCCCAGTAGGTACCTGGTACACCTCTTGGGAATCTCTGGATGTCTTTTGGCTTCATGTGGAGACATCTGAAGACCCAGGTAGCTTCCTCAGACTCCTCCAAGGTGGCTACCCAAGAAGTTTTGTTGACGTCATGTTACATGTACATGTGGCACTTGGAGACATGGTTTAGTGGTGGACTTGGCAGTGCTAGGTTAACAGTTGGACTTGATAATCTTAAAGGTCTTTTCCAACCTAAACGATGCTATGATTCTATGATTTTGGTTTCTTTACAGGTTGAACCTTCCAGTTCCTCTCAGAACAGCTATTCAGGCAGTCAGGTAAGAGGCCTAACTTGCAGCATTTGTATGTTTTCCTTTAGTAACCATGAACAACTAAAATTCTGTAACTATAGAGTACTGAGGTGATTTAATACTGTATGGAAATATCATCTCTGCTAGTTAACACAGAATGCCAGGGTTATTCATCCAGTAAACTGTATGTTCAGTACCTGGACTAGGTTCAACTACCTACACTGTCGAACTCAATAGCTTGCTGTCAGTATTCTTACCTACAAGGTTCTTCACTGTCTCACGTTTCACATATTAAGCATTTTTATCAAGCATTAAGTTGAGCCTTTTAAGGAAAAAAAAAAAAATCCATCTTCCTAGAGGATTCCTACCAGTGTGTGCACATGTGCATGCAAACACAATCATAAACCATTTTTTTTACAGTTTTAGATACATCTGGCATAATGAAAATGAAACTGCACTTATTAATTGATTTGTTAGACATTTTTCTTATTTTTTAATAATCAAAATAAAAGAACTAATTAGACTTGTGTTTCGCTGTCTTCTCCACAAAAATTTGCAAAATTTCTCCAAACTTCACCAGATATTCATGCATATATTAAAGCTCCAGTATAATATCTGTATCACTTTGAACACTGGATTACATTTGCAGTTGAAAATTTTGGGATTTCACTGTCTAGTTAGCCTTTTAAAGCTCTGGGGTATGTATGTCTGCATTCTCACTGATCACTGTCACTTCTTTAATTACAGAAATATTGGGTTTTAGTTAATTATCTCCACTACCTGTATTGTGCCTATTTGCACTTGAACTGTCAGATGCTTTCTGGTATGTGTCCAGTCTCTTGAACTGAGCTTCTCAAGGATGTATTTCTTACTACTTACGAGTGATTATATTTATTAGTGAATTATCTGGTAATATTCCATTTGTTCAATCTTTACTGCTTGTAAGTGGAATTACCAGAGTCTGAGAAATATGAATTATTTTGATGTATATGCTAAATACTGATTTTCTTCATTGTCTTTTCTTTATATAATATATACTCTTTTCTAAGAGTTGAGTTTCTCATCTTGTCATGTAACTACCTGAAGTTGGTTTTGTTGGGGGTTTTTTTTCCTAAAACATAGACCATTTAGTAAAACTTGTGGGTTTTGAAAGGTTACGTGACAAATGAAAAAGTTATATGGAATCCAGATGATGATTAATGTCTTATACTAAATTAGAATTGTTACAGCCAGTTGCCAGTGAATTGGTAGCCTCTGTACTTGCTTATCCCAAACTTACGCATACACATTATCAGTTGCGCAGCTTTTCGTGCCATGAACAGCAGGGCCTTTTTTCTTTCTGCCTGCCCTCCCTCCCTCCTTTTTTTATATGGAAATAATTTACTTCTGTTTTTAATTTCAGAATGGAGTAGTCTACACAATAAGCAAGAATGGATGTGGCCCTGTAAGCACTTTTCTTACATTTACTTTTTTGTCCCCAACACAACTATATTTGTAGTAACTCCTAGCCTTCAATTGCATTATTATATGAGTGTTCGTGTGGGAGTTTCTGTTGCAAATAGAAAATAATGAAGAGAGAAGCTAGAATGTGAATATTACACCTTATTCAATGATATAAAGTAGATGGTAACAGATGTTAAATAGAAACATAGAGATTATAGAATCATGAAAAAAGGACTGGAAGGGGTTATCTGTTGCACTTACATTACACTCACTATACAGATTGTTTGTTCTCCCCTTCTGCCCAAGATAAGACTGGTGCGAATTGGTCGGCATGTTCTAAGTTGTTCCTTTGCTCAGAAGTAATCACACAGATATCTACAATAACTAAGGCTATTTCAGTTTTTCATTCTTTCATGCAGCAAGGATACTTGTGAAGTTATGAATCCTAGACAGGTCAAGCCAGTCATCCAGAAATAGGTGAAAGATGCAAGAGTGCTTTAATGTGGGGCTGAATAGATCAAAAACTTAGCTGAAGCATTTTTATCAAGATGGTGACTAATTATATGGACTAAAAAGGACAATGTTTCCAAAAATGTAAAACATTCATGTCATCAGTACTTGTAAAATGTAAGATTTATCACAGTGTGTACTGGGTTTTTGCAAAGAACAACAAAATTACAGTTTTGGTGGAGACTATTGATTGTTTTAATAATAACAAGAGAGGTTTACTTTAAAAAAAGGGGAATATTACCATTTATGCTGGACCTTGATATTTTATATTTGACTGCAAATCAGGAAGGTGCTAACCTTTTGTTTCTTTCCAGTTTCTGCTTCCTAATTTTTACATTGTATGTAGTATGTATATACTACATACATAATATGTTTGAATTTCAAACATTACATTAAATCTTTATAACTTATTTCTATCAAAATAATGTCTTGACAGTGTCTGTCTTAATGTTTCCTGAGTACCACTACATAATCACTAATATACAAAAGGGCTAATGTGCCTGGCTCTTACATTCACATGTGGGTGTTCACACATTAATAGTGGAGAGTACAGTACTCTCCTTATCATCTGTTCTTTACATACTCTACATAAAGATTGATTAGAATTGAGGGTGCCTGAAGTGTGTCTTTTCTTCTTAAGCAATTATAGAAGAGAAATAACTGGTTTCATTTTTTTTTTTTTCCTTAGGGAGGTGCTGCTAACGCATATAGTCAACATGCCTGTAAAGATGTAAGCTGGTTATATATGTATTTACTGATTGTCTACTACTATGCTTCTTAACTCATCTCCTTATTGCAAATTGCATTTGATTCTCTTCTGCAGAGCTATATTATTCTTCCTAAATATATTAAGGAAAATGGTGGTAATCTGAGGTATTATTCTGAGATTAAAAACCAAAATTAAAAGGTGTTACATCATCACTTCCTTGAAGTGAAATCATTTATGTTACAGGGGCTACTCATCACCCATTATAAATGCCTAATTTGTGAGCCAACTAAAATGTCAGCATTCTTACTGAGTAAGGATTTTTGTCTATTAGAGTATTATGCATATTGTGCAATATTATTTGGGGTTTTTTTTACAATCTTTGTGTATTAATCCAATAACTCTTTAATTAGGAGAGAAATTTCTATTGTCAATCTCATTTATTTCATTTTCACCTGAAAACAGATCGCTTTTAAAATCTAACATATTTTCCATTTTTAAAATCACAAAAGCGAGTAAAAAAAGACAACACACTCTTGAATACCTGTTAGGAACTGAAACCCTAGCCAAGGAACTGTTTAATCATAGGCTTCACTTTAAATATGCCGTTAGTTATATTCTTAAATATTAAATATATTTCATCTTTGTTTAATATGTAAGTGTAAACTGTATTTGTGATAAAGCAACATTAATCTTATGTCTATAGTAGAACGTTGGAAAATTTTTTACTTCAGTTATCTTTAAGCAAGTTCAATATACTTTGCTATTGCCCTAGATTTATTTAAGTATAGATGAAATCTGTTTGATTTGAAGTGTATATCCTCTAAGGAAAAAAAGCGATGACTTCTAGATATAATTAACAAATTATTATACAAATAAATACCTGATTTATATTTTTATTTTAGACTGCATCCTTATCCAGCAGTGGTCTTACCTATGGCCAGGTAACTATGTGCTTTCCAAAATGTTTTCAGTTTCCTAAGCTATTCAGAAACTAAGCAGTTACACTGCTTATATATATACACACTGCTTATATATATGGTATAAATATATATATATATTTACTTCAGTTTTGCATAGAAACTCAATTATATTTATTCTGTAAATGAACGCCAGTTACTTTTTTATGATTTTCCAAAAGTCAGTGTTTTCTTTAATAGTTACTAAGAATTAAAAGGATTTTTTAGTGGCTTTTTCCTATGCAATTGTACATACGGGTTGATGAAATGGAAAACTTTGCTGCATATTATGCTTCATTTAAAACATTTTTATTCTTATGGCACATCCCATTTATTTCAATTTATATTTCAATGGTAAGTTTTTTAGGTTTGGGGAATGGGTTCTGGAGCTTAGATTGGTTTCTTTTTTGATGAAGGTAGGAGATTTTAAAATTTTTTTCCTACCAATAGATTATTTTTATTATAAACAAACTTCCAATTTGATGTTAGATGAAACATTTGTAGCTTTTATACAGTACTGTGTAAAACTAGCAAAATAATTGGGGTTTGTAGGAAAAAAAACCCAACTAAACCAGTTCGCTTATTTCAGTTGTTCATTTATTAATTGACAATATATTAATAGTTTTCTTCAGAATTTTGTTTGGTACTTTAGGGAAATGATGTTAGCTATAATGTTCTTATGGAAAATACTGCTATAGTTAATTTCTCATGCATTTACCTAAGCAAAAAATGGAATCTGTATTCTTCACAGTCTATGCCTTCAAGCAGTTCAGATTCCAGTAAGAAGGTAAGCACCCATTTTCAATTCAAAGGAGAAAAAAATCTTACATTTGTCACTTAGCATGATTCCTGTTTTTTTGGTGGGGTTTTTTTGGGGTTTTTTTGTTTTTTTTTCCAGTGGTACTACAGTTACTTTTACTAGTTAAGACTTTTCAAGGTTTTAACCCTGTTATGGTTTTGCCCCAGCCAGCAGCCAAGCCCCACATGTCTGCTTGCTCACTCCTCCGCCCTCCCCCGTGGTGGGATGGGGGAGAGAGTCAGAAGAGTGAGAAAACTCGTGGGTTGAAATAAAGACAGTTTAATAAGTAAAGCAAAATGCATGCATGCAAGCAAAGCAAAACAAGGAATTCATTCACCACTTCCCATTGGTAGGCAGATGTTCGGCCATGTCCAGGAAAGCAGGGCTTCATCACACATAACGGTTACTTGAGAAGACAAACACCATCACTCTGAACATCCCCCCCTTCCTTTTTCTTCCCCCAGCTTTTTATGCTGAGTGTGATGTCATATGGTATGGAATATCCCTTCGTTAAGTTCAACACTGTTTTCAGCACAAATCCATAGCTTTATACTAGCAACTATGAAGAAAATTAACTCTATCCCAACCAAAACAAGCAGAAACCCAAACTGATTCATATGATTTGAATCAGTTTGGTTTTTAGATGTCATACTAACTAGCTGCACTGTGGTGGCTTTTGTTGATAGTTGACTTAACTGTTTATAAAATTTCATATGTGTTTATGAGGATTTGTTTTTAAAAAGTTAGGATAGTGGCTGTGATGTAATTAGCACATAGATTATGTAACTATTATTCAGATAGAGCTGGAGAATGGGTGTGACTTAAAGCAAGTTAAATCAATAAAATTCATATTACTGTTGAATTTGACTCTCAGTATTTCCATGGACTCTTCCTCTCAGTTCAGTGACCAGGAAGCTCAGGGCTAATGCTCTGGTGTGTTCGGTAAGCACACGGTGTGCCCATTCATGTCTTCACAGATATTTATTTTCACTTTAATTTCCCATTGTTTTAAGAATTCAAAACATACTGGTAGATTATTTTTTTTTTAATAACTTAGTTTTAAAAATAAAATACTTTCCCCTGTTTTGTACTAGAATTCTTTACTTCTGATAGCACCAACTCAAACTTCTAATTAGAAAACATTGAAATGTAAACAGAAAATACTACTATTGCATTTGGATTCATTTTTTTGAATTAACTCAATATTAAGCCTTTTTTAGCATAATACTGAATAAAGAGAAAAGAATTTGATCTTCCAGTTTGGGGTGGAAAGTTGAAGATCAAAAAGGATACACAGTATAGGCCAGTGGATATGGTACAATACATGAAATCCTGCTTCTGTCTCTACAGCTGAGTCATCGTGTGGCTGGGAGAAAGTCTCTTATCTCCTTATACTCTTGTGTAAACCATGTATACATATATATTTTTTCTTGGTTATGCACATTAAATTTTTTTATAAAAATACTATTTTTATAAGTGATCATCCATAGCATTATTATCAGAGTTTGTAAATTTAGGGAATTCAGTATTTGTCATTTTTCTAACATATTTTAACTATTTAAGTAAACTATGACGAGTAAACCACTTTCTCTGATTTCTCTATAGGTAGTGGTTATTGCCAACAGCAACCCTTTTCCACCCGTGGTAAGCAGTTTTTCTCTACAATGCTCAGAATTCTGACTCAAAAAGCTTTCAAATATCTACACGCTTAATTTGTCAGAAAGAGTCCTGGTCTATGGAGACAACTCTTTGGCAGGCAGGGTTTACCCTAGGCGCGTAATTATCTTCAGGGAAAGCCAGTAGTAAGATAGCTACAAATCTCATAGTTCTATGATTGCTATTAGTACTTGCAGACATATTGGAGATCTAGCTGCAGATTCCAGGTCTCTCAATGCATACAGCCTCTGTGTTCCTGAATAGTTTTGATTTTCTGTTTCTATTGCTATTTTATTTTGTAAATTCACTTCCATTCTCATTTTTAAACTATTAAATTTCCACTCTGCTTACTTGGAACTCATGCAGTCAGTCAAAGGTAAGTTTAGCCTTTAGTGAGTTTGTATGACCTAACATTTGAATTATATTTTTTTCTGATGTCTAGTTTCTAACCAAACATTTTATTGTTCTAACCTGAATGAAGATTAAGATGCATTTGTTCTATGCTATTCTTTCCATATCTTTCTTTCACATTTGGTTGTGTATTGCATCCAAAAGATAGGACCCTTTTTCTGTTTCAATATTCTGTTTGGACAAGCCCTTGTGCAAAATAATTAAAGATTGTTTTGTTTTATTTACAGCGTCATACCTACCCCCAGGTAAGTATACTTTTTTTCTTATGACTTCTATAATAATAATCTAGTTCTTATGGGATCAAACCAGTTCTGTCAGGATAGTGTCTGTGAACCTTCTACATTTGTCCCTCATGCCCCAAAATTCAGCAAATGACTGGATGAGGAATTGAATTTGTATGTGTGGCGATATATATCCAATGCAGGTGACAGTGAGACAGGTTGGAGGAATGATAATGTCTTAGCTTCACCCATCACATTGGGAAAAACCAAACTGACCGGGAGTGCAAAAAGGGCATAGCCTGTACTCTGCTGGTCTCCACATAAGCTGTAATAGAAGCACATGCAAGCGTAGAAAATTACTTAATAGGATTAGGCTGCCTCCCCAAACTTTCAGAGCTGCGGATAAACTAGTTTAATGCTAGGTGTTAAGAATTTGATGCTCAGTACACCACACGTACAACCTTTCCCTTTATTCTCTCAAGCAAAATAGTACAACTTGGTATTTTCTGTTTAGCTGCATTGCATTTAAATGAGTCAAATTAAATGATCTCTGTTATGTATTTTGTTTTTTTCAGAGTTTGGGAAGTTCTGCTACTAGGGTCATAATACAGGTAGACATTCTTTCTCCATCATACTTAAGTTTTAACTGAAGCCCTTTCTCAGTAAACTGAAAAATGATTCATCTCTCTGTGAAAAAATAAGTATGGATAACTTACAGATATCTTAGATATCCACAAACTACAGTGGCGGAATAGGGTGTTTCTGTGGTTACAGCAAAGTGGATATCCTACTTGGTTATGGATTAAAGACTGTTGCAGTTATTTTCTACAGTCATAAAATTATAAAACCTCTACACTCATTCTATAGTTCTCTCAAAATTTTCAAAATTTAACCATCTCGATCCACTCAGGAAGGCAGATGGAATTCCAGAACTTAAGCTTGAATGTTATTTGATATTAAATCAAATCTGCATAAATCATAACCCGCACAGTTCCATGTTCATTTAAACAGTCTATTTTTTTAATGGAAGCAACTAGTTCAGTGTTACATTTTTTAAAAACCCTGCTAGTTAGTGCTTAGGTGAACTTTTGTTTGCTGTTCTGTTTATAACATTGCTTCCTGATAACCAGGCAATTGGAAAGTTGATTACAATCCAATTTCATTAAGAGCATGTTTGTAAAGTATTATGGATATCAATCCGGCATATTTTTTTCTCGGTCCTCTGCAATTTTAACCCACCTGTGACTCTTCACAGTTTGGGCTTTCCTTCCTTCATACAATGGTCCTTCAGACTGTGACAAGTTCTCACTTTCATTGAAAGATCAGTAGCTAGTTACCCCAGCTGAAATTTGTCTTTTGAAAATCATTGCTTTAAAAATGTATAGCGTTAGATTCTTCTATAACTAGTGATGAATGCTGGCAGAGAAAGGATTAAGATTTCCTTGTTATTTTACTTCTGAATTTAAATGTATAGTGTTTTGATTACACAGGTTAAATATTTTCAATATGTATGTATAAATAAAACCGAAGAATATTTCATTGCTCATAATCCACGTACTGCATGGGAATTGAAAGATTATTTTTTTTTCAGTGACTTTTCCTTTGGTTAAATTGTAACTGCAGCTTTTCCAACTTTTATTTTGACTAAGCCTTTGTCAAAAGTTTGTGCTTATTCATGAAAAAATCAGTCACAACAAATATAAATGGATATGAGTTTAATGGCAATTTGTGTGATATATTTGAAGGGCAGAATTATTAAAACTCACTTGACATACTACAATGTGATACAACGATGTATTATATGATGAATTTTCATTAAGAAAATGACATAAATATGTATAAATACTTTTAGCACTTTATGAAGGATCTTTATACACTGAAGTATCGAACATTTAGCACATGGAGATGGCATAAATAAAGAAAGGGCATAAGGAACTCCTTCTGGCTTTTAAATTGTCTAGCAGATATGAGGATAGAGTTGCTTCTTGAAATGTCTTAGTACATAAGCAATTCCTCTTAAAAATAAATAATTTTTTTTTTGTTCCTGTGTAGAGTGGACAAAGACAGCAAAGCAGCAGCAGTACTTATGTTCAGGTAAGTGAACTTAAAAAGGACTAGAAATATTCCTGTAGACTTCACTAAAACAGGGTCAGCACAACATGGAATTCAATTATTTCCTACATCTTTAAATGTATTTCACAGGATGCAGATATTTCTATTTCTCTGATTTTTTTTGTTCATAAAATTGTCATCTGGTATTGGTGTTCAATTATTTTTGTTTGAAATGCTTATAAATTTATTTCCATGTATGATTGCTTGAAGTGGTATTCCACTCAATGTGTCCTCTAAAAGGTGCGTAAAAGTCACGACACTGAGAGGAAGTGATTCTAGGCTTGGTATCACACCATAAATACCATACTGGTAGATTCAGACCCTGTGTATATTAAACCTCAAATTGCCAAAGTTGTGAAGGATAGTTGCTTATCCACATCAAGAACAATGCAAAAGCATAACTGCAGACCTATGTGCAGGATCTTTCAGCCTTTCTTAAAGCCATGTAGATAAAGCTACTTGTGCGTGAATTTAGCAAATACTAACATAATGATAACATAAAATTTTGGCGATTAACACATGAAAATAGTCATAGTATTAACTCAAGTGTGAAAGCTCTTCAGAATTCCTCCTCGTTGGGGAGCGGGGTGGGGGACAGGCAAATGTCCATCAATGTTCTCTGTACGTGCAACCAGGAAACTGTTTCCCAAGGGTAGGTATGACTTCTAGGAATCAAGGCCACAGGGAGGGCAGTATTCAACATCACAAATATTCAACATGCACAAGTTTGGAAGTCTGCTTCTGGCTTTGATTCATAGATTTTGCTGAGAGTAGGACAATCTGCTGCGCAGATGCTAGCATACTGCTCTGTCTCCTTTGGCTCAAGAAGAGCCTTTTTGGGAAACCCTTGTGCAGCTGTATTTCCATAAATATTATGCCCTTTTTAGAAGCTTCTTTGTCAAGGTGGTAATTACCTTCCCTTTTTTAAAGGGTGTCCGAGGCAGCCAGTCCTATGGCCAGGTGAGATTTTCTTGCTGAAATGTGTTGAGTTTTCTGTAGGAGCCTGCCTTGTAAATGGACTTTGGGGTTTGGTTGGGTGTTTTTCCTTCTTGGTGTTGCTGAGCAGTCCTTGATTTTGGTTCGTACCACTGAATTACTGTGAAGGAAAAAGAACATAACAGAGAGGAACTTCTAGTGGAAATGTTTTGGGTTTTTTTCTGTTGCAGCTGTGCTAGGACTATGGCTTTGTTTACAAATGAGTTCTCTCCTTTCTTACAGGGCTACCAGCCTCAAGGTAGCAGTTCCTATAGCCAGGTAAGCATCAGTCAGTCACCAGTCAGAATACAGCATTTGGAAAGTGGAGTGCCATGGCACTGCAAAAGCACTTAGCTGTCACTCAGAATTTAAAGGACGTTTTCCCTAAAAGTGTGTGTTCTCACACTCAAAATTTATCCATGTGCTACTTGCTGATCTGGAATCCCAGCATGTGAAACCATCGCACTCAGCATCATTGTGAGAGCCAGGAGGAAGTCTGGGCTCTTTGTGCTACCTGTATAGCTTTAGGATGCAGTTGCTTGCTTTTGTTAACGCAGGCTGGATCCCTTACAAAAGGGAAGTAACCCAATGGTGTCCTTGTCTTAGGGTCGGCCGAGCTACTCGGGCAGCATTAGTTCCTACGGCCAGGTAAGCAAACGGGATATTCTGTAGGAAGCTCCTCGCTGTTCTGTCTGTGACCAGCATGACTGGCAGATTTTGGAGAGTGATATTTCCTTTGGAGGTCTGCTTCTGGCTTTGATTCATGGCTTTTGCTGAGAGTAGGACAATCTGCTGCACAGATGTTAGCATACTGCTCTGCCTCCTTTGGCTCAAGAAGAGCCTTTTTGGGAAACCCTTGTGCAGCTGTATTTCCATAAACATTATGCCCTTTTTAGAAGCTTCTTTGTCAAGGTGGTAATTACCTTCCCTTTTTTAAAGGGTGCCCGAGGCAGCCAGTCCTATGGCCAGGTGAGATTTTCTTGCTGAAATGTGTTGAGTTTTCTGTAGGAGCCTGCCTTGTAAATGGACTTTGGGGTTTGGTTGGGTGTTTTTCCTTCTTGGTGTTGCTGAGCAGTCCTTGATTTTGGTTCGTACCACTGAATTACTGTGAAGGAAAAAGAACATAACAGAGAGGAACTTCTAGTGGAAATGTTTTGGGTTTTTTTCTGTTGCAGCTGTGCTAGGACTATGGCTTTGTTTACAAATGAGTTCTCTCCTTTCTTACAGGGCTACCAGCCTCAAGGTAGCAGTTCCTATAGCCAGGTCAGCATCAGTCTGTATGCATTATTTGAGACAGTGGAGTGCCATGGCACTGCAAAATGTAACAGATTTTAAAATTACTTTCTTTTTTTCAATTTATATTGAGTTTTTTAAAAAAATACAAACCAAAAAACCCCAAATCACACACCAAAAAAGCCACCAACCTCCTGAATTAATTTCAAAACTTCTGTTGTGAAAATGACAGTTGTTTTTAATGGTTTTCTGCAGGAAGCAGGGGTTCCTGTTGCTATCTGATCTTTTCCATGGGTATGGAACTTTAAAATTTATGTTAGGAAAGTCTGTTTTGTGCTGTTCCTGTTATTGTGGATTTACACGGTATAGGCAAATTTATAGTCAGTTCTTTGCTGTCTCATTTGGTCTCGGTACAGAGAAACAGTGATGAGGAGCTACGGAACATTGGGTCGGTTCCTCAGCTGCCGGAAGATTTGGTCTTAGAGTCTGCAGCTGATGAATGTTTACCTCCCTTTACAGTTTTTAGGTGAATTAAAGCAGCCCTAAGATAGCTATGAATTGTGTCAGGATCTTTATGTTGGATAGCCAAATAGCCAAGTTAGTTCAAATCCTTTTTGGTAATCCATGTCTTTGTAACTCTGACAGCTGTGGCGCAAGTCTGCATGCACATGAAACATCTGCTCTTTTTTGACATATATCAAAGGCAGATTGCATCAGCAGCTTATAGTTACCCATAGTAACTTTATATCACTGAAAGTTTTTCAAAAGACACTGGCATCCTTGACTAATTCATTTGACCCGCTACTTTCAATTGCGTTATTTTGTTTCCATTGTATGAATCTATATTTTTCCTAGGATTCTTTTTCTTAATTTTTTAAAATTATGTTTCACTTTTTCCCCTCAGAAGCGAATTATGCAACTGGGGCCCATCAAAAATACAAATATAGGAAATTAGTATTCATCTACCATTAGCCATCTAAGTCCAGTGTCTGAGAAACAGCAGGCAAAAGAACCATAGTAAGAAAATGTTGTATCCTCATAAGACTAGAGTCCTGTTTGAGACAGATTTAAAACTACTCTGTGATTGTTGTTTGATAAATACAGTGTGATCAGATATTCATCCAGAGTAAGAAATATCAAAATAATTCTAGTTAAACATCAGAGTCTGTATATTCTCTGTCTCATTCCGGGTTTTTTTCCCTACAAAGAGACAAATGTGAGAGAGGCATCTGCTTCACAAATACAATAATTGTGAATCAATAATTCCTTTCTTACAGGGCTACCAGCCTCAAGGTGGCAGTTCCTATAGCCAGGTAAGCATCAGTCAGTCACCAGTCAGAATACAGCATTTGGAAAGTGGAGTGCCATGGCACTGCAAAAGCACTTAGCTGTCACTCAGAATTTAAAGGACGTTTTCCCTAAAAGTGTGTGTTCTCACACTCAAAATTTATCCATGTGCTACTTGCTGATCTGGAATCCCAGCATGTGAAACCATCGCACTCAGCATCATTGTGAGAGCCAGGAGGAAGTCTGGGCTCTTTGTGCTACCTGCATAGCTTTAGGATGCAGTTGCTTGCTTTTGTTAACGCAGGCTGGATCCCTTACAAAAGGGAAGTAACCCAATGGTGTCCTTGTCTTAGGGTCGGCCGAGCTACTCGGGCAGCATTAGTTCCTACGGCCAGGTAAGCAAACGGGATATTCTGTAGGAAGCTCCTCGCTGTTCTGTCTGTGACCAGCATGACTGGCAGATTTTGGAGAGTGATATTTCCTTTGGAGGTCTGCTTCTGGCTTTGATTCATGGCTTTTGCTGAGAGTAGGACAATCTGCTGCACAGATGTTAGCGTACTGCTCTGCCTCCTTTGGCTCAAGAAGAGCCTTTTTGGGAAACCCTTGTGCAGCTGTATTTCCATAAACATTATGCCCTTTTTAGAAGCTTCTTTGTCAAGGTGGTAATTACCTTCCCTTTTTTAAAGGGTGCCCGAGGCAGCCAGTCCTATGGCCAGGTGAGATTTTCTTGCTGAAATGCATTGAGTTTTTTGTAGGAGCCTGCCTTGTAAATGGACTTTGGGGTTTGGTTGGGTGTTTTTCCTTCTTGGTGTTGCTGAGCGGTCCTTGATTTTGGTTCGTACCACTGAATTACTGTGAAGGAAAAAGAACATAACAGAGAGGAACTTCTAGTGGAAATGTTTTGGGTTTTTTTCTGTTGCAGCTGTGCTAGGACTATGGCTTTGTTTACAAATGAGTTCTCTCCTTTCTTACAGGGCTACCAGCCTCAAGGTGGCAGTTCCTATAGCCAGGTCAGCATCAGTCTGTATGCATTATTTGAGACAGTGGAGTGCCATGGCACTGCAAAATGTAACAGATTTTAAAATTACTTTCTTTTTTTCAATTTATATTGAGTTTTTTAAAAAAATACAAACCAAAAAACCCCAAATCACACACCAAAAAAGCCACCAACCTCCTGAATTAATTTCAAAACTTCTGTTGTGAAAATGACAGTTGTTTTTAACGGTTTTCTGCAGGAAGCAGGGGTTCCTGTTGCTATCTGATCTTTTCCATGGGTATGGAACTTTAAAATTTATGTTAGGAAAGTCTGTTTTGTGCTGTTCCTGTTATTGTGGATTTACACGGTATAGGCAAATTTATAGTCAGTTCTTTGCTGTCTCATTTGGTCTCGGTACAGAGAAACAGTGATGAGGAGCTACGGAACATTGGGTCGGTTCCTCAGCTGCCGGAAGATTTGGTCTTAGAGTCTGCAGCTGATGAATGTTTACCTCCCTTTACAGTTTTTAGGTGAATTAAAGCAGCCCTAAGATAGCTATGAATTGTGTCAGGATCTTTATGTCGGATAGCCAAATAGCCAAGTTAGTTCAAATCCTTTTTGGTAATCCATGTCTTTGTAACTCTGACAGCTGTGGCGCAAGTCTGCATGCACATGAAACATCTGCTCTTTTTTGACATATATCAAAGGCAGATTGCATCAGCAGCTTATAGTTACCCATAGTAACTTTATATCACTGAAAGTTTTTCAAAAGACACTGGCATCCTTGACTAATTCATTTGACCCGCTACTTTCAATTGCGTTATTTTGTTTCCATTGTATGAATCTATATTTTTCCTAGGATTCTTTTTCTTAATTTTTTAAAATTATGTTTCACTTTTTCCCCTCAGAAGCGAATTATGCAACTGGGGCCCATCAAAAATACAAATATAGGAAATTAGTATTCATCTACCATTAGCCATCTAAGTCCAGTGTCTGAGAAACAGCAGGCAAAAGAACCATAGTAAGAAAATGTTGTATCCTCATAAGACTAGAGTCCTGTTTGAGACAGATTTAAAACTACTCTGTGATTGTTGTTTGATAAATACAGTGTGATCAGATATTCATCCAGAGTAAGAAATATCAAAATAATTCTAGTTAAACATCAGAGTCTGTATATTCTCTGTCTCATTCCGGGTTTTTTTCCCTACAAAGAGACAAATGTGAGAGAGGCATCTGCTTCACAAATACAATAATTGTGAATCAATAATTCCTTTCTTACAGGGCTACCAGCCTCAAGGTGGCAGTTCCTATAGCCAGGTAAGCATCAGTCAGTCACCAGTCAGAATACAGCATTTGGAAAGTGGAGTGCCATGGCACTGCAAAAGCACTTAGCTGTCACTCAGAATTTAAAGGACGTTTTCCCTAAAAGTGTGTGTTCTCACACTCAAAATTTATCCATGTGCTACTTGCTGATCTGGAATCCCAGCATGTGAAACCATCGCACTCAGCATCATTGTGAGAGCCAGGAGGAAGTCTGGGCTCTTTGTGCTACCTGCATAGCTTTAGGATGCAGTTGCTTGCTTTTGTTAACGCAGGCTGGATCCCTTACAAAAGGGAAGTAACCCAATGGTGTCCTTGTCTTAGGGTCGGCCGAGCTACTCGGGCAGCATTAGTTCCTACGGCCAGGTAAGCAAACGGGATATTCTGTAGGAAGCTCCTCGCTGTTCTGTCTGTGACCAGCATGACTGGCAGATTTTGGAGAGTGATATTTCCTTTGGAGGTCTGCTTCTGGCTTTGATTCATGGCTTTTGCTGAGAGTAGGACAATCTGCTGCACAGATGTTAGCGTACTGCTCTGCCTCCTTTGGCTCAAGAAGAGCCTTTTTGGGAAACCCTTGTGCAGCTGTATTTCCATAAACATTATGCCCTTTTTAGAAGCTTCTTTGTCAAGGTGGTAATTACCTTCCCTTTTTTAAAGGGTGCCCGAGGCAGCCAGTCCTATGGCCAGGTGAGATTTTCTTGCTGAAATGCATTGAGTTTTTTGTAGGAGCCTGCCTTGTAAATGGACTTTGGGGTTTGGTTGGGTATTTTTCCTTCTTGGTGTTGCTGAGCAGTCCTTGATTTTGGTTCGTACCACTGAATTACTGTGAAGGAAAAAGAACATAACAGAGAGGAACTTCTAGTGGAAATGTTTTGGGTTTTTTTTCTGTTGCAGCTGTGCTAGGACTATGGCTTTGTTTACAAATGAGTTCTCTCCTTTCTTACAGGACTACCAGCCTCAAGGTAGCAGTTCCTATAGCCAGGTAAGCATCATTCTGTATACAACATGTATTTGATGTTCCCATATATGTATGGAGAATTCTGTGGTTTGGTTTTTGAAATAATATAGTAAGTTGTTATTAGAAGTAAAAGTTGCGAACTTTTTTCATATGGGTCCTGGAACAATAGGCTCCTTGAAGCAACTCTTTCCCACGTGGAAATGAGTTCATGTAGCTATCAGCTCTTTGATGCACTATAACATTCAATATATACAATACTTTATAAGAAAATTCAGAGTAGGATGTAACTGGTGTCTACCTTTTAAACAGTCTGGCAGCTAAAGCCCTTTAAAATTTATTTCTGTATTTGAAATGGAGAAAAAGAATATTTGGATTACTGAGCTGCTGTATCTTTTCCCCAGCAGGGTGGATCTGCTTCAGGTAGCAGCAGTGGTTGTGGACAAGTAAGTCCTCTTTGTTCAAACTATTTGAAAACTAGACCCAGCTTTCTTTGTAGTAGTAACATATTTTTCAAGAAGTTATGTAATGTTCATTAGTTGGAATCTTTTGTTTTCATTGTTACATGGAATTATCTAGCAAAGAGATCAAGAAAGGCTAATATTGTTAGTCATTGTAACCAAAATGAAGTGGCTTCTCCTATGTAGCATTACATGCAGAAGACAGACAAGTAGTGATTCATCTGTCTACTCAGTAAACATAAAATCTTTGCTTGGCAATGATTTTTGGGTGTTACTCCGTTTAGTTCCTATAGAAAGCAATAGGATCAGAGAGTGGGTCCTGTGGAATAAGAATTGGATTAGTAGTTTTCATGCTGGTTTGATTTCAACTTGTGTATGCCTACAATGGTGTTAAGATGCTGTCCTCCATGCTGAGATCCTACGTGAAAGGATCTGTGGATGAGGCCATGACAGCAAACCTATGCTCAAATAAATATATTAGGGAAAGCAACAAGAATGAAAGTGAACTATAAATACACAATTTTTAGCAGAAGTATTTAGCAGAAATATTAGGATTGGTATGAGTGAAGTATGAGTGGAAAAGCATGTGAAAACATCATCAGAAGCAGCACAAGGACACTGTTAACAGCAGTGAAAGTGATAAACACTGAAGAATGTGTTACTTCCACCAAAGCGGTGTCACAGGTTGACTTAGCAGCAGAAGACCTGTGCTTTAATTACGGGAGTGTGACAGCCAGGGTAGAATTCATTGTGTGTGCTGTTTCTCATCCTGTTATCCCAACAGGAAGACTGGTTGTAGCCAAAATATACCCAAAACAGGGAAATAAAAGACACTGGGCAGCAGCCTTCACTAAGATCTATGATGGGTGAATCTAGCAAGATTCTGAGGTAGATGATCACACAACAGTAACTGTTGATTCCTAAAAGGACTGTCCAAAAAAAAAAAAAAGGCATTTCATTTTTACCAGTTCATCTTTACCAGTCAAGAGGAGCTAGGATGAGACAGAGAGATATCAATTGCCAGCCTACCTTGCTTTCCATGTGGCACACAAGTAGTCCTGCTTTGATCATCTGTGTGCATGTGTCTTGGTGCTTGTGAGTTTGTGGGTATGGGAGTGACAGAAGGTAAAGCCACAGACTTAAAGGGTTAAATAAAATTAAACTCACCCTCTGTAAAGTTTTATCTTGAGTTTTGTTACGTTAATTCTCACGTAAGAAATTTTAAGAAAGCTAATTACTTTGCAAGAGAATGAAAATTTCAGCATTTACCTTTTGGTTTGTTTGTTTTAACAGGGTGTTTCATATGACAGCAATCCCTGCCACCAGGTAAATGACCTTCCTCCTCTGATTTTAAGATGCATCCAAAATTAGTTTTGCCACTAACTCAATTAGTACCAACTTCAGATTCACGTAATGCAAATCCATTTAATCTTACCAATTATGAGATTAGAACTCGCTTTTTTCCTATACACAGGAGCATCACAGGGGCTTGGGGTCTTTTTTTCCCCCTTTTTCCTAGTATCATGTCTGTGAAATGTCTAGCTCTATAGGATCTTAAGGCCAGAGTCTGGAACGAGCAAGTCAGCTGCAGAGCTGCTCAACTGGCTCTACTTAAATCAGGGCTGGAGGTGGATTTTCCCATCAGAAGTTAGAAAATATTTTAGGACTGCCACTTGGGGTTCCAGAAAGAGACTGCCTTAACAATCATTTGATTTATGCAGTGACGTATAAATAGCTACATGTGTATTTGTTACAAGTTTCAGTGTTGGAACTCTAATAACCACTATCCTGAAAGATGCCTGTGGATGTTTAAAGAAACAATCTCTGTAAATGTTAAAAATGAGTAAGAAAACAGCAATAGATTATCTCTTTTTATTTGTCATACTTCTCTTGATTCTTACTGATTTTTCACAAGAAATTGAAAAATTGTATAGATTCATTGTATTAACAAATACCATGTTTTAGCAATATAAATATTTATTAGATTTATAAATATACAAACAGCATAGATGTTGATACATCATTATAATGGGGTATAGTATATGCAATATGCTGTAGGTAATATATTATTGTAACTTTGAAAGAATAATATATTATATCGGTATACAATTGTTTTATAATAGCTTTTCAAGTTTGGTTTGGGGTTTTTTTTTAATAAAGAGGAGCTATTTCTTTCTAAGACTAAAGAAAACACTTAAAATTTGTTCTAAAAGGTGCTAGAACATTGAAAGATAATACTTTTAATTTAATTTTCCTTTGTCACTCCTGAATGAAGTCTCAGCCCTATTTTAGTGAATGGCAAATATCCCACTTCAATAGCTCAGGATTTCACTGTTGTTGTTATGCACTTTTGACGCTAATACTTCTACAAATGTCTCTTCCGATTTCACCTGGAGGAGTTACATTCCTCTTCTAAGGAGGGCATGTTGAAACATACTGAGTGTTCTATTTCTTTTCCTCAAGACCACACTGTACCTCACAGCTGTCTCTGTAATAATACTATCAGAGGAATTTTTCATTTGATTTATATAAATTAGGTTTTCTACTGGAGAAAATAAAAATACATTCTCAAGAGACTGTTCAGAGTGAAACTCATCTGTGTACTAGGCATTACTTAAAGATAAATGGTTGTGGTTCCTTGACTTGTCTCATCTATTATTTACCTTTGCACTGTTGGCAATCTATATTACTATGTTAGAAATCATATCTATATCATATATCTGCCTCTGCTCCTTACTCTTTATTATTATCCATTGGTAAAAACTTTTAAAGCAGTTCTAATCCAGAGTATAGTTTTCTTGCTCGTGAGGGTATAGGCTCTTGCAGAGTCTCCCCAGCTCCAGGCTGTAACGCATTTTCTTCAGACATACTTTTTATCAGTGCTGAAATTCTGCTTACATAGAAAGAACTCAGCAACCTAATAAAACTAGCTTTGTGGATTCTGATCAAATTCAGCTCTCCAGCATTTTAACTGTTGCTGGTTTGTTTTCACAGGGTGGATCATACTCCTCACAAAACTATGGTGGTAGCCGAGTAAGTACTAGATTATTATTTCCTCCTACTGAGGTTTTACTTCACACCGGTTCCATGATGGTTGATCAATATCTGATCTGCAATATTGTAATATTAATTCTAATATTTTGTTGTTAGCAGGGTGGATCATCATCCTCACAATATTATGGTGGCAACCAGGTAGGTAGACCTTGATTTTCTCCTAGTAAGAATTTTTATCATATCTGATAAGTTATCTAGATATCTGGAAAGTTGTATTTCTTCAAAGCAATCCCAGGCAGTTGTTTATTCCAGCTTTACAGCCCCCGAACAAAATCGCAGTTTCCTCTGAAGTAGGGTTTATGTTTTTTTGGTTTATAGGATGGATCCTTCTCACAAAACTATGGTGGTGGCCAAGTAAGTAATGCTCTATTTCCCTACTTGTAGATAACTTCATACAAGCTTTGGCCTCTGCTCAAAACAGGGTTTTCTATATCCTAATTTTCTCTGATTTTGGTTTGTTTGTTTTAAAGGGTGGATCATCATCCTCCTCAGATGGCTATTATGATAGTCAGGTAACTAGTTCTTTCTTTATCCTAGTTATATATTATTTCATGCTAATCTTTGTAGTTCCTGAATCATCTTTCTCAAAGATGTAATAAAACATAATCATTTGTGTAGTCTTTTTGTTTTGAATTGGTTTTGGGTTTTTTTCTTTACTGAAGAATAGGACATTCCCTGTAAGTAACTATTGCAGCCATGTATTTGGATTCTTATTTTCCTTAAAAAGATCTTTCTTTAATTCAGCTTTTTCTTTGCACGAGCCTCAATTCTGTCTTGCAGAGTACAACATCAAAGTGTATTTTTAACAATCCATTTTGTGAGGAAATAACTAGTATCTGATGTCCTTCTAGGATTCACAAGCTTCCTCAGATGATAATCCCAATGCTTGCGACGATGTGAGTATGCTTTCTCTAATATATTTTAATCACAACATTTTTCATATAGATGGGAAAATACTGCACTGCTAGATGCAGTCTTGTGAGCAGAGTGATCCAGAAAGAATGTTGAGTTCCCACACTAATAGCTGTTTCAGCAACTGCATGTTTCCTTAAGAAAATTGTCATGTCAGTGTTTACAGACAAGTTCTGTGATTTTTAAATGCATTTAACTTGATGAAATGAAATATGGACAAAAAGATTTCAGTGGCTTTGCAGTAACAGAAGATTTTTGCCTAAAATCTAAGGATACATTTTGCAGTATTTAAAAAAAAAAAAAAAAAAAAAAAAGAAAATCCCATAGACAAGCTTTAAATATGTACAATGAAAGAAAGGAGAGATACAGTAGCAGATATTCCACTGTTTTTCATATTACATTTCTACCAATCTAAAGTTGCTATTAAAATGTTTTTAAGACTGGAATGGTAGGATTTCAAACTAATTTAGGCAAGACTGTAGAGGATGTGAGCAAGAAATTATTTTTATTATATCTGTATGCAGTATCAGAAACAATCAGGTTTCTGTGTAAGTTTACTGTATTTAAATAATTCTTAAAGAAGGAAATAATTTATTCTTTTCCAGAATGACACTACCTATAGTGCCAATGGTCAGGTAAGTGTGGTTTTTTTCTTTTGCAGTATTCAAATTTTTATGAGTAATGATAGTGTTAGTAACTGAACACTTCTACATTAGACCTATGGGCCACTAATTGTAGTGTCTGATTGCTTTATAATACCCTTCAAAAGGTTAATTAAAGAATGAGGTATTAGATGTTCTATTTCTCTGTACTCAGTCCCTTCTAGCCTCCGTTCTCAAGGCTGCTGCACAATGATTTAAAACTGCACAATACTTCTAAGAATATACACTAACACAGTCTTTTTTTGTAGTATATGCACTTTGACTGTATAGTTATTTGGGAATTAACTATCTGTGTACATGAGGCATGTAGCCACCTCAAACTTTTTCCACTTGGTCTAATCTAAACTCTCATCTATGCTAGTATTGTAAAGTAACATTTATCCCTGGTAATACTCTCTCTGCAAAGAATTTCCATCTGTCCTATAAGCAGAAACTGTGATTAACATGGACAGATCATGACCAAGCAAATATACTGTTGTGTAAATTAATGACATTTTTCCGTACTTCTTTCTGTTCATGGAAAAGCTTTTTCCATTTTTTACAGTCTCCTTTTGTTTTACTGCCATCTAGAGTAACCTTCTGTCATCAGCTACTTGCCTTTTCTTTAGTTGTCAGCCATAATACTTTACTGCTTCATTATTTTCCATATTTTTTTCCTCTCCAGTACTTTAGTACTGCACCAAACATGTATACTAGGAAGTAAGGAGGCCTTCTGAAAACAACTTTAGGTTTTGCTTGTATTTATCTTGAATGCATTGCATTAGGTTTAATGCAAAAGGTCCTGCAAAAAATAAATTAAAAAAAAAAAAAAATCCTTCAGCAGCAAGCCCTCATCGCTTTAAGAGTCTCATTAATTCCTCTGTTGTTCATAAAAGATGCTATTATTACTTTGTTTATCCCAATCCAGTGTGTATTGCTGGACTTCATTGTAAAAGAGTTTGCTTCTAAACATTCTCACAAGGAAGCATGGGGTATGTTAAAAAAAATAATAAAATTAACTATACAGATTGTTCTCTAAACCCCAGTGATTGAGCTGAAGGAGAATCCACTAGGTAGGAACCTCTGATAAAGGATTGATAAAGTGAAAACAGACAAAGAATATTCTTTTAAGGCTCTTACTGATAATAAAATGATAGCTCTGGATATTTTCCTGTCCTGAAATATGCCACCATAGACAAGTTTAGGCAGTTTTTTGCTGAAGGTGTTCTGTGTGGAGGCCTGCGTCTATAAAGTAATACCTGGCTTCTGGTTCCTTTACAGAGTTCTGGTTGTGCAAACAAGAAAGTTGTCGTTGCCAGAGTAAGTAACCTTTTTGCTTTTCTTTTTTTTTTTTTTTTAACTGCTTCTAGGATTTTTGCCCTAACCATTTCTAATTTGCCCCAATTACGCCTATTGTTTCCCTAATTATGTTTTTTCTAATTAATATTCTCCTATTTAAGGAAAATGTAAAATAAAATAACTTGGCTATTTGCTCTTTGGGTGAATTTACTTTAAAGGAAACATATATATATGAAAAAATAAATGAAAATCCTGCTACGAGGTATAGGGCAGCTCAAATTCCTGTTTCAGGAAGCACATACAGAGTTGGTACAAGCTAACATTAAAATGAAATGAGTATCATACAAACAGAGGATGGGTAAAATTTTAACTGAAGTAAGATAGAATGATGAAGTAAGAAAGAATAATGTTTGATAATTTATTGTGCTCAGCATATTGTGGAGATATGGGTATGTGTATTGTGTAGCTTCAAGTCAGACTCAACAGTAGCCTATAGAAATGATGTGCAAATAACCTTTTATTTTATAATAAGGCATTCCTACTCAATGTAGGCACTAAGGGGTCTGGAGTTGTTATAAATAAATAATATGGGAAAAAAAGGCCTGTCACTGATCATGGAGTTTTCATCTCCTAATAGTAAATGTTTTGATTTTTACAGGATACATCACATGTTTTGAGCAGAAGAGACTATGATGTACAGGTAAACCATTCTTGTAACTTTTTCTGAACTACTGCTGGTGTTACAGCTCCTTGGTGTATTACCTACAAGAAGAAGAAGAAGGGTCTAGTTTCCACAACAGACTATTCTGTTTACAGTTAGGTAGTTCTTTCCCAACAGAACAATGTATTTTATTTTTTTTATCCTTATGGAAAAATGAGTTATTTCTTGTTTCCTCACAGAATGAGTCTTCTACTTCAAATAGCAGCCACACTAACCTCCAGGTAATAATATAACGTCTACTGCATGATCTCACTGCAAGGAGCTTTCTGATAAATTATATTTCATTTCTGAAAATCGGGTTCCACTAATGTATTTGTATGGAAGGATGTTATTTTGATTTGACATTATTTTCCCTATAATGTCATAATTTTGCACAGTTGTAAATAATGATAATGAGACCAGGATATATACTGTCTCCTCTGCTCTTTCACTCCACTAAGCAGGTAAGCATTGCAGGTGTTTCTTTACATAACATTTTGTAAAAGTTGTTTGCAAAACACAGAAGAAACAGTTTTGGAATCTTTTTTTTAGAAACAGTCCTGCTCTAGTGATGGTAATGGCCAGATATATAGTTCTGTTTCATTTAGAATTTGGTAACAAAGCACATCTTAGTGATTATGTACATCTGTTACAAAAGCAGGTCCAACTTTCGTAGTCTGTAGACTTATGTACTGCTGCAGCAGTGTGTATGTCATAGAATCATGTGAAATTTAACTGATCCAGGGTGGCACCTGATTCTATTTTTCTCAATATTTTGTACTCTATTGGTACTCATCAGCTTCCCAGACGTCTAGAATCCTGCTATGCCCAGCATAATGTAGATGTTAACACTAGCATAGTCTCTGTCTCGGAGAGCTTGAAGTCTAATTCAATAGTACAGTCAGACCTCTGAGCTCCAGAGAGTAGCAGTGTTCTTAGTTAGTTTTTCTGATACCCATTCCCTGTGTATTGTATCCAGTCACTAATTAAGTTTCATCTACATTTATGTTTTCACAATGATTCGTACAGAGTTCTGAACAGATAAGGTTTGTTGGTGCCGGGAAGTAGTACAAAGAGTTTGTCACCTTGCTTGTCACTACATAATTTTATACCTGTTAGATTCTGATAAAATTCTTCTATAAAAAATAATTGTTTTCTTCACAGGGTGGATCATTTATCGCAACTGGTAGCGGATCAAGTAGCCAGGTCAGGATTTTCTCTAATTTTATCCAATCTTGTCCGTATAGCTTCCTGGCTATTAAACTAATTAAATTCAGGACTTGGAGTTTAAGTCCAGTGGTTTTGTGTGCGGGATTGGTGATGTTATATATTAAATTGTAAATGAAGTGACCCTGTTCAGATAAATTTAATCTGAAATGGCTCTCTGAAATCACTTCTTAAGATTGTTTCAATTTCACACACAGTTTATTGGTGAGAGCACAATGGTGATTCTCTGTACTCTTGACTACCCAGATAATTCTCTCTTGATGAGGCATCTGTCATTGAGACATAGCATTGAGAGATGTAGTATCAGTCTAACTTCCAAAGTAAACATTAAATGTATAGAGCTATGCTGTCCCCTCATTTGTTCTAGGTCACAGCAACTCTGTAGTCCCACAGTCTTTCTTCCCCTAAACAGTTTCACATCTGAAATAAGATTTTACTTTAAACTTCCACAAAGCAATAATTGTTTCTTCTTCCTCTTTTTAATTTATAGGGTGGTTGCATTTGTCCTGATGGAAGCAGTGGTACTAGACAGGTAATTGTTCTTCTGAGTTTATACTGCCATCTACATAATGGAGCATTTTGAATTAATCACCTAGTGTTACCAGAGTGTCCATGCTTACTAAACTTTATTGATAATTTCCTTAGTATGGATAGAATTACATGCAATGAAATGGAAGAATGAGTCCCACTTTAACTGTATAATTGCCATTTGACCACTAACTTTCTATAACTGTGCTTGGTAATCCAGATGCTCTGTCAGTTGACTGTTATGTGCTAATTATTCATTACTTTCAAAAACCAGAGTCAATATGCATGCCCTGTAGTAAGCACAGAATTTAATTGCATCCAGCTTAGGTTCCTTGTCCTTCCTACTGGTGCAATAAAATATTGTGACTGAAATGTCAAAATCTGATAAATATTTCAAAATATAATCTCGTAAATTAATATTTAAACTATTCTTTCCCATAAATAGAATCGCTGCAATTTCATGATCATTGGCACCGGATAAACTTTTCTCTTAGGCAATGCCTCTGTGTCAGGAAACAAACCAAGGAATGTGGTTACATGACTAATTTTACTAGGCTTCTGGCTTGGTAAACTTGGATTTTAAAGTCACCTATCTTCTACCTGAGAACTTATTTTTGAAGCTTTTACTGAAGCTGTATTTACACAAACCCGCTTGAGTGGTGTAATATTTTTCTAGTTTTAAATTTCAGCAGGAATCACATTGTGGAATATTATTTCTATTAAAAAGCATGCTATGTAAACAAACTAATTGTATGAAGAAATTACTGCTTTCTGAACTTAACTGTCATTAACTTTAACATATAGCAATAGTCATTTTGGTCAGGTAAAATACCACCTCTTTCATATAATTGAGGCCAAGCAGTAATAATGACCTACATGTTTTAAAATACAGACTAGTCTATTAAAATAACTAATATTGAAATTTCATTGAGGAAAAACTTTGTCATGTGATTGTAATGCTATATAAGCAAATCCATTTACAAGGAAAAAGGTGGACGTCTTTATGCATTTTTTCATTCTAATAGGGCCTTTTTCTTTGTATGCTTAAATTGGTGCAAAAAGAGGCTTAGCTCTCAATGGCAAGCCACCACAGCTTGGCTGGGCACAGGAGAGTGTATTTAGTTACTATCAAACAATAATTGTGAACATGAAAAAAATAAGACATCTAAACTGGACACATTGGAAAACCAGCTCTCAGTGCAGATGTGTCCACTTTGATACACAAGAGATTTGTATTTCAGTTTGTGATAGTATCAGCTGATAGAATTAATTTATGATAAACTAGGTAGTGATAGTCTTTCTTGATCTTTGTCTTCACCCAACAGTAAAGTTCAGTGATTTTGCAAAGGAATAGACTGAATTAAAAAACAGAAATATTTTCATTTTCTGTCCAGGGTCAATCTCTATATATGGCAGTAGCAGTGCCTAAGATTAGTGTGTAAACATTGGCCATCATAGGCAGGTTCGTTCATTCTTATTAAAAAAGCAAGGTATAGGTAGATGTATATGTATAAATAAAACAGCATTCATAAATCTTACATAAAAGAGACAGTCATCTACTTCTTTGAAGATTCTTCAGCCTAGGAGGAAAAGTCCTGCAAAAAGCCTTCTTCTAAACTTAAAAGCTATGAGTTACTTGAAGGTCTTTTCAAACCTGGAAAAGATTATAAATTGAGTCAAAACTACACATATTTAAACCATCTTGTTTCAAAGCAAATAATGGGTTTCCTGATGCAGATCCCCAAATTCCTCACACTGTAATTATTCCACTTTTTCTCTAAGCTTCATCTAAAGACAAGAGGTCAGTCTACAAATAGTATCTGAGGAAGCAGTGGCAGTAATAATGGATGTTATGTACTGGTAAATAGTATTCTCCTTTAAGTAGTGACCTGAAAAATCTGCTCTCCTAAACCCTATTAACACTTTGGAAATTCAGTATTCTGGCAATTTTTAAAAACACGACCAGGGTCATGATCATCTATAACAATATAAAGTCTGCCAGGTATGGCATAGGATTCTGTGATTAGAAATAGTAAAATGAAAAATTATTATTTCTTTCAGGTCTTTTAACCTGAAATGTACCTGCTAAAGGTTTCCCTATCTCTAACAAAAGTAACCAGTGTTGTCTTTTAATGGTTGAATTAATATCCTTTTTGAAAGCTCTATTTTGAAAGAATAGAAATTCAGAAATGGAATCCCTTAAATGTCTGTTTGCAAGACAATAGCTAGTCTGTGTTTTCATTTCAGGGAGCCCCAGGTTCTTCACACAGCACATATTCTGGTAACCAGGTAAACGTTCAGCTAAAATGCCCTATTCAGAAGTTCCATCTAAAACTTTCCCTGAAGGAGTAGCCAAATATAAACCAGTAACACATTCTGTCTTCTGCACAGGGAGGGCCTTCCTTCTATCCCGGAGGATCCTATGGACAGGTAGTTGTTCTTCATCCCGTACCAGGATGACATAGACTCCCATCATCCTGGTTCCTAGACTCCTGATACTGTGGATGCTATGACATGCTATAGTTACAGACCTGACAGTTGTCTCTTAGAGTAGAAAACTGAAATTAACCCTGATGTAACCTAGTGGTGTGAGGTTTGACAGAGAACAATACTGAATGGTACCTGCAGTTTCCTTGCAGAATTCAAATTTCAGCAGGCTAAGAAAATTGCCACCAGAAGACTTCTTCCACTTTAACAACATTAGTCTTGATTTTAATTTAGGTACATAAAAGTTAACTCAAAACTGGAAGAAAGGGTGTAAAGTGAGAACTTTAAAGAGTTGTCTTGTGTGTAAGGAAATAGCTGGTCTCTGTTTTCCTTTCAGGACGGCCCAGGTTCTTCCCACAGCTCTTACTCCGGCAACCAGGTAAGAATTCCAGTCAATGTGCCTACACAGCAGCAGTCTAAAAGTCTTTCTTGAGATAGCATTTTAACTACAAAACAGTAAATTGTTGTGTTTTCTGTACAGGGAGGGTCTTCTTTCTATCCTGGTGGATCTAACGGACAGGTAAGTGTTCTTACTTGTTTGTAAAGATAGGAGAGACTTCTGTTATCTTCATTCCTCTACTGCACTTGAAAGAAGGAAAGCTTTTTCTTGAGGGAACCAAAATAATAAACTTTTTATGTTTTCTGTACAGGGAGGCTCTTCTGTTTATGACAGCAGCAATGAATCCTATGGTCAGGTAAATACTCATTTCTTTTTTCTTTTTTTTTCTATTTTTTCTTTGTATAAAGGGTACTGAGGGCTGATACCCTGGCTTATATATACAGCAATGTTGTGTATTTTGGCTCTCGCTATGTTTTAATGAAGGTGTTTTTTGTGGAATGAATTTGCATATGCTTTTAAATAAGTAGCCTGAAAATTTATAGGGGAGTAAAAGGTGCGGTGCCTCCAACCATTAAAGCTTATTCTCCTCAACCATGCTAGCTTTGAATTATCTGCAAGATGAAGGTCTCTTCAAAAGTGGAAATAGAATTTGAGTTAAAATACGTTAAATTCATGTTTTACAGGGACATAACTATGAGTTGCTCAGTAGCCATTCTGATAACTAAGTAAATATTCAATTTTTTTATATCTCCCTAGAAGGGAATCCCTACAGTAAGTGTCAAATTAAAAAAAAAAATAAATCTGTTTGCAATGTGAAAATTACTTGTTTTCTGAACAGGGTGGATCTTCCACATATAGTGGTGCTGGATCTTATGGTCAGGTAATTATTGTTTGTCTCGTACATCAAAAGCTTAAGCTTGCTGTGTTTGTTCTTATGTTTACTGGGTTCTATATTTCAGTTATTTTTAAGCAATGACCATGAAAATGCCATTTTACCTTTTGTTTCTCTTTTATTTACCCCCTTACAACTCCAAATGTTTCCATAACAGAGGGAAGGTGATGCACTATATACACTATCCTCCTAACTGTGCAATTGTGACTATTCAATGCTTTAACTACTTTGTTGTTTATGCATTAGCTCATTCAAAACAAAAATATTTTGTGCATTTACTTTACACGCCTTGCTTATGCAGAAGCTGTTGAAAGTCTAGGGGAATGCACATGCTATGCTTGAAGTCTGTATTTATTGATGTGAATCTCATTCTGAGATCATTCTGTAGGGACCATCTTATGTTTTCTTTAGCAAGACATTTTAACCAGCCAAAGTCATATAAAATTATTTATTAAAAATAGTAAGACATATAATCCAGATAGAGCTTTCATAGAAAATTTTGTTGTGTTGCTACTTCTAGTGCAGGATCTAGAAAGAAAGCATAGATAATGGGAATTATGAATTTAAAGAATGGTTAATTTTGCAAATCATCTTTATAAAAATGCATGTTTACAAGGAAGGGTTTTTTAACCTCTTGTGCTTAAGCAACACGTAAAGTTATGTATTTTTTCATTTCTTGCACGTTCCCTGGTTTAGGTAAAATTGGAGATTCTAAGTGGCTCATTATTTTTGTTCTTCTATTTTATATTCTCCACAAGTAAGATCACATCAGAATCAATTTTATAGGAAAATAAATGATTTTCCATTATTTTACAGGATTCACCTTCCATAGGAGGTGATGAAACTGATGACAGTGTAAGCATTTTTTCTGAAGTATATCAATATCAGAATTTACTACCTTTTAAAGTATCTAGGTGCTTACAAGCACCTCTACCTTATCTCATCATCTTGTCTTTAAGAGCTCCTTCACAGTACATTCTAATCATCTATGTTGTTTAGTAATTTTCTGCAATAGGTTCTTTGAAATGATATTGTTTCTATAGATAAAGGAAAATGTAGATTTAAATTATGTCACATTATTGTGCTGTGGTATAAGGACTTGGCAAATTAAAATTGTAGTTACAACAGTTCTGACTTGTAACAATCATACATTTTTTTAAATTGGTTATTGGAAGTAGCATTTACAAAGGAAGCTCTTTTCCTTTATTTCACAATTTGCTTCAAAACTCAATATTTGTATACACTCGTGGTATACAAAACAACCAGACACATCTTACTTCCAGCAATTTAATTTGGCTATTTTTTCACTGAATTAATTTAGCTAATTTAACTACAAGAACATTACTATCAATATTGTCAGATCAGCCATTCTTGTTCTTGAGGGTTATTTTTTCTGATTTATTTCCTTAAGAGTATATTCCATATATGTTTCCTATTCTGGTCACTAATAACAATTCCCACAAAAACTTAATTGCTCTTAAAATACAGATTTATTTTAAAATTCAACTCTTCCTTGGTTTTTTTTTGAGAAAACACATTGTATTTGACCCTTAATCATTATCTCATTCTTTTTCTACAAACTTCCCTTATCGACACTGCACAGGCTAGTTCCCTCTCTTTCCATCTCCAATTCACGCTACACTTCATTTATGTTTTTTACAATGCCAGGCATATAAGATTCAAGTTCCTTCATCTATATATTGCATAGGAATGGTCTGTTTTCATGTAGTGTTGTAAGAACTGCTTGCTTTTCTGTTTAAGAACATGCCTTTACTCCTGACTAAAGTACATTTCCTATTAATTTTGGCGAAGCTGTTTATAAAACTTTCCAAATATAATGTCTCGTTTTCTTGGCGTCTTGAGTAATTGATTGTACTTTAACTGGATTTCTAATAAGTCTGTTTTCCAGTGTCCTGGTTAGTAGGAAATTGTTCCCCACAATTTTTTATAAATTCAGCTGTGTGCTTCAGCCACAAGTATAGTGTGTCATTAGTTTCCTTGCAGTTTCTGTATCAAAATCTTCTTGTGGATATTCAGCAAAGTTAAAATATGATTTTAGCCCCCAGGACCTCTGAAAGAAACTAAGGTATAACAACATTGGTGTGTACCACTGAGGTCTTACAAGAACCAAGACAGATTTTAAAGTGCTGATATTTTCCCCTATTGCATTCTAAGAGGAAATAACATAGATTGAGATGTGAACTCATTCCTTTATTACACTATATCAGGATTCAGCTTCCCAGATAAAGAAATGCAGAGAAAGAATTTGAAAGAACACTGCTTATCCTACAGCTTAATCTTCCCAACAAGTCACACAAACAAGCAGTAGGTTTTTTTGCCTTCCACCCTTGCTTAGAAAAAAAAAAAAAAATTGCCATGCAATAACTAGATTCTAATATTTTTTAGGATTCCACCTCGCCATCTGGCAGCCAGCAGAGTGAACGGGTAAGCGCTGCTTCCTTACGTGTTGCCAGGGTGTCTGCCCCAGTGCTTGGCAACTGCTAGCCACCTGAATTACATCTTGTGTGGTGTGGCAGCTTCCGGTGTAGGATAGAAAATCCTTGAGCACAGAGGGAATGCGGATATGGCTAAAGTGTTAAAGTACTGATAGAAATCCCAACTGTTGCTGAGGTGTGTTCTTGAACCTCAAACTCACATTACAAACATGGTACCACAGTTTACTTGTTCAGGTTCCTGCCCGTTTTCCCTCATTGCCCGACTGCAAGAGGCTTCAATACCATGATTTGTTTAGCATTTATTCTAAGTGAAACCCTTTGCTTTGTTGCGCTGCATGAATTTCTTATGAGGGCTTCTATTTTCCTGTCATTTTTACATGGCACCTATTTTATTTATTCTAATGAGGATTAAATGACAGAGAAATTATTTTGTTGGAAAAATAAGAACTATTTAATCGTTGTATCCAAAAGAATCTCTTTCACCAAAAGAGCAATAATCAACAGGCATAAAGGGGCATGTGCTGTTTTATACAGAAAGACCTTTTTTTTGTTGTTCTTGAGCAATCCATGAGAGAAAATTAAGGAATGAGGAGAAGCAAGAAGGGAGTGATCAGCTTCCATCCTGATCTTTCCATACTACAAAAGAAAGGAAGTTTTTGGTTTTTTCATGTAATTTTAATACATTTTCCAGGATTTTTATTCCCCAGGAGGCAGCCAGTCAGGTGGACATGTAAGCATCTATTTTATTCATTATTTGCAGTTACCTTCCAAAATAGCTATTCTATTTAAAAATTATCCTGATGAGTAAATTATACCAAACTATTTATCTCCTAGAATTTCTCATATCTGGCATCATATCTTATGAAACTAAATGGCAAAAGTTTTTAAAAAAAAAAAAAATTAAAAAAATTAAAAATGTGTGTATGACTATTCAACAACATAAGTCTTGTTTTGCAGAAGATATTTTAAACAAAAATAAATTGGATCTACTTTTTGCAGGGATCATCTTCTCAAGGTGGTGGCTACTCCAGTGGACAGGTAAATACTAACTCTCTGTATTTTTGACCTGAAGTATATGTTATACAAAAGCTTGAGTCCTCATATTGTATTACAGCAATTTTTTTATCTGGGAGCAAGTTTCATTTGGTACTCAAACACCTTTTTCTTATATATCTCTATGTAAAAGTCCAAGTGTAAGCAGAGTGGTCAAAATACAATTTGTGTATTAACTGATGTTCTAACACTAGGAAACAAATGAAGTAATAAATATTTGGTATTAATTTATATTTTAAAAATATAAATCAAGTTATTTTTATTTTTTCAGGACTCATCTTCATCTGGAAGCAGCCAGTATGGTGGGCAGGTGGGAAATTTTTCTTCAGTGTTGGTATTTTGTTGTTTTTTTCCCCCTAACGTACATATTTCAACAAAATATTACCAGATTGGTAATACCTAAGTTTCCAGACTACTGGGGGTCTGTGTGTGTGTTTATCCTCATTAATCTTTCTATAGATAAAATTTTAACCAGCTAGATCTTTTCAAACATAGTTTAGAGAGTAAAAGACAATATTTTGTAATCAAATATACTGTCGAACTTAAAGAAAATATTTTAAATGAAAATTTAACTTTTACAGGGTTCAGCTTCTTCAGGAGGCAGCCAGTCTGGTGGACAGGTATGCTCTTCTTTCTCCACACCATTCAGTTGTGCTAGTGTCAGGCAGTCAGGGTTTACTTTGTGTATCTTCCCTTCACAAGAACTGTTATCCTTCACCTGTGTCCTTTTTGCCCAAAGCCTCAGCAACATGTTATTTTCTGTGCCATTCAGACATCCCGCAGGCCAGAGTAGCCAGTAGTAACTGTCTGAATGGCAGCTGTATTTGAGCTTCTGTGCCTACTTTGGTGCCAAACATTTTTTTTTTCTTCTTACACATTTTGTGCAGATTGAATGTGGAAAGTGGCACACTGAATGGTGAACCCCTGGCCACATCTCAGTTTGTTTTATCAGAGTAGAAAACACCTGTTTTCTGTAACATTTGTAGTATGAAAGAGTACTGCATGTATTCCAGGTGCTCTGGCTTATCTAGAAAAAAAATTTGCTTTCTGTAGTACTACTCAGAATTTTTTACTTTTCCTTTTGGTGAGTAAGGTTTTTTTAAGGTAAAGATCGTAGATAACAAATTTGAAGATAACAAAATTAGAAGTTTTTTGCCCCATCAGAGCAATAAGTGTAGGAACAGTTGCATAGGATGAAGAGAACAAAAAATAGATTAATTTCTATAAATTGGGCACTTGGACCATTATGAATGTAACTTTATGGCTTGCATACCCAGGATGGTAGAAGAAGTAAACTGAGTTGTGACTAGAGTCCCTTTCAGTCCTGTGCTCTTGATATCTTAAATATTTTCTGCATTCTTTACAGGGTGGATGTGATTGTTCTGGGGGAAGTTCTGTAAGTGTTATTTGTTCATTATACCTTTTCTTTTACTAAATTATGTAACTGGAAAATTATCTGTGGTCCTTTTTATTTCTAACTTATTTATTTGAATGTACTCTTAATTTTATATTCATTGTTCCTTTGGTGACTTACATATTACTGACGTGGTAGGAGTTATTTCTCATTATGCCAAGATGAAGAATTCGGAATCATAGAATCATTTAGGTTGGAAAAGACCTTTAAGACCATCAAGTCCAACTGTTAACCTAGCACTGCCAAGTCCACCACTAAACCATGTCCCTAAGCACCCCACCTACACATCTTTTAAATACCTCCAGGGATGGTGACTCCACCACTTCCCTGGGCAGCCTGTTCCAATGTTTGACAACCCTTTCAGTGAAGAAGTTTTTCTTCATATCCAATCTAAACCTCTCCTGGTGCAACTTCTTGTCCTATCACTTGTTACTTGGGAGAAGACACTGACCCCCAACCTTGCTGCAACCTCCTTTCAGGTACTTGTAGACAGCAATAAGATCTCCCCTCAGCCTCCTTTTCTCCAGGCTAAACAACCAGAGTTCCCTCAGCCATTCCTCATGAGACTTGTGCTCTAGACCTTTCACCAGCTTTATTGCTCTTTGGACACGCTCCAGCACCTCAATGTCTTTCTTGTAGTGAGGGGCCCAAAACTGAAGACATTATTTGATGTGCGGCCTCACCAGAGGCATGTACGGGGGGGACAATCACTTCCCTAGTCCTGCTGGCCACACTGTTTCTGATACAAGCCAGGAGCCGCCAAAGTTTGCAGCAAGTTGTATTCTCTGAGCAGTGACTTTCAGTTACCATATAGTATTTACAGAGATGTGTATCTCAAAAAATATTTTTAAAAAATTGATTCCATTAATTAGCAGAAATAATTGACAAAAGATCTATTATGAAGGGAAGCTAAAATAATATCAAGTCTACAGAATTACCAACCATGAAAATTTGTCTCAGAAACCGATGTCTACCAAATTAAAGAGAAAAAAAAACAAAAACCCTACACCACAAACAAACTTACCCACTTCTCACTTGTGCTTTTAAGTCCATATGAAAATATTTAAAGACTGTGAAACAGAGTAATACATGCTTTCTGAAGCAAATCATATATGGTAAATCAACATGTAGTATATGCAGGACATTCCTGCACCTTGGGTAGCGTTCTTATTTTCTAGGCAATGAGTCATGGGTAGATACAAAATTATACTTTGTGATTTATAGACTTCTAGGCCAAAAAAGACTGTTTGCTATCTTGGCAAATTATGAAAAGTGAAATGCAAGTGTAATTTAATTTCAGACTGTGATGTTCTTCCTTTAAAATACCATAGAACAGGCATTTTAAGGTTTTGTTTCATTTTTAATTTATGATCAAAGACAAAGGCTTTTTTATTTTTTTTTTCTTCCCCCCCCCCCCCCCCAGGGTGGAGCCCCTACCTTAGTCAGAAGCGATTCCTCTGCAAATGTAAGCATGTTCATCAGCTTTTAAGTGTGCCCTGTTTGTTTTGTCAATATAATGGCTAGAGAGGTTAAAAGGAGTTAGTACCTAACAGAAGTCACACACTCGTTAAAATAACCTACCTTATTTACAATTAAAAATACACACAGGACACTCACGCAGCACTCACAGTTTCTCTTTCCATTTGAAATAGTACTCATTCAAAGAGAAGTCTTCGAATGAAAAATGTTGTTTGGCACAAATGTAGGTACCTAACAATATAAATATTTACTTCAGGAGTCAGTTCCATTGGCTTCCTTGGAATTATGTCAAAATATCCCCTAAGGACATGGATTTATTAATTTGTATACCTCTTAAATCATTTACTGCAAGAAAGGTTAGTATTCATAGATCAGTAATTTAATGATGCTAGCCCTCTCATATGGATAAAAACACTTTTGCAGGAGAGACCTGTTTACAGCATTCCCAAGTCCCATTCTGTTCATCACGTGTTAGAAAGTCATGACATGTATGTCACTGGAGCTCTGTATGTGCTGCACTGAAGGTAGAAAAAACATTTGTATCTTTTTGTATCTAGCACAGAACTCTGTGGCATTGTTACCAGACTGCTAACTCATATGAAGCTGGCGTGAATACAGCTACATAAATGTACAATACAAAAATTAATATTACATAATAAATAGGGCCGGTCTTGTGCTCCCTTGTAAGAAGGAGGAATGTGTATATATCTACAGTCAGGAAAATATTCTTACCCACCTGTGTTCTACATCCTTCATATCATTGATGTTGTAATCTGTTTCCTCTGAAACTTCCAATTTGGACTAATTTGTTTTTTACTGACTTGGCTGTCTCTGGACAGCAGTTTGGAATCTGGGATTGTGTATAAAGATTGATGGAACGTAGTGGTGGTGTCTACATCAACAAGTACTGCAAACTGCTAGAGTGAAACAATCGGTGCTGATGAACTGATGGCCACACTATACACGTTTCAGGAAGAGTTTGCTCTGGTCTGGTCCCATGGACCAAAAGTCCATTTACTACCTGAATGTATTACATGTGCCCATAGAGAGCATTCTACAGTTTGAAAGGCATCCAATTAATTCACTCCTAGACCACTCCATGATGCAAAACAAACTCCAGACAGCAAGTACTATCAGGAGTTTTGTCTCAAAGGCACACTCCTGATCTGTACTTTAATGCGTAGATGCACCCAGTACCTCAGCATGAGAATGGCTTTTGCATACTGAATGTAGATCTTGGTTCTCCTACACCTATATGTTGCAGTCTACCTCAGAACAATATCTTCTTTACAGGGCAATTCAAAGTCATTTTACACAGTTAAGATTCCTTATGAAGGACATAAGGAGACACCCATTCCGGTGGACAGATGCACACTAAACTTTAGATGTATTAACGAAGTAGGGAAGGCTAGATTTTACATTTTGAGTAGATTTTAAACCCAAGCAAAAAACTGTAAAATAGAAATTTACATCATGCTGTCCTTCAAGATGTTTTGCTTTCATATAGTTCTGTTAGAGAAAAATAACTGGTTCTGTTTTTCCTTTTTCCATTTTTTCTTTTTCCCCAGGGCTCATCATCTTCTGGAGGCAGCCAATACAGCAGCCAGGTAAGCATTCACTCCAAAAGGACAGCCAGCTTGCCAGTTCTGAAAGTGACCGTTATTCGCAAACTCAATTAAATTCTGTTTTGATATTGGAACTATGTTTAAAGAGCAAAAACTCGTTAAATGAAATTCAAGTTTGATATGTCCTAAAATTTCTACACGTGGCTTTTCTAGCAAATAGTGCCCTTGTTTTTGTGAAACTAATGTAATGAACCTCACATAAAAAAATAGGTATTCCCCCAAGTTAGCTTGTAAGGCTCGAACTCTAGTTATTAAAGCATACCGAATGTCCTGCTCGCTGGCCTTTATTCTTACCTTGCTCTCTTGCTCCTATTGTCATGTTTTGATTTAAGGAACTCCTACAGTAAGTAATTCACTTATTTGGTATTCTTTACAGGATTCATATTCCTCTGGAGCTAACCAGTATGGTGGATATGTAAGTTCTTACTTTTAAGTATTTTATATGATATATTTGTTTTACCATTATTTGACTCTTATCAAGTAAAGGGTTATCCAGATACCTATCTCAGTATTTCAAGAAACTTTATAGTGATCTATTCTCTGTAGTAATATTCTGAATTCAAGGAAGACAAAAATATAGAGTTTATTCTGGGAAGATTAAAGAGTCAAATAACAAAATATAGATGTCTGCTGCTCATGTCTATGAATTAGATATTCAGAAATAACTGATTTTCAATATTTTTCCAGGGGCCATCTTCTTATGGAGGCAGCCATTATGGTGGACAAGTAAGCACTAATAGTCCCCACTTTTGTAGTTTTGACCTATGTAATCTTGTAGTTTATTCATTGTGTACCCGGCTGTCTACCTTAGCTTTATTTATCTTAGTCTAAAATCTCAGTAAATCTTTCTCTGTAGCAATCTGGTGCTACTGTGATTAAACAAAACATTTTCAGATTAAGACCATTATTTAAAACTAAGAAGAAATAGAATGTGAAATACATGGTTGATTCAACTGGCTCCTGAAATTTGCAGGACTATAGGTCATGTCTTTCTGAAATAAATTAGGATTTCCTGAAGCTGACCCAAATTTTTAAAAGCCTCATGAAATGATTCTATGAAATGAGTGTAAAGAAGTTTCGTTTTCCTTTTTTGTTGATATTCAGGGTTCATCTTCCTCAGGAGGCAGCCAGTATGGTGGACAGGTGAGAATTCTTCTACTTTATCGAAGAGACTTGGTAGTTCTCTGTGTAAAAGAACATTTTAAGGAGATTGATATATTTCCCCCCCCCCCCCCCCCCCCGTTTTATTTAATTTGTTGCTAGGTATATAGTAGTTATAAATGTATGTGGTACAAAGCCACAGGAGAGTTTTTAGGAGATGTAATTTCTGATGCATCATGGTAAATGCAAATGAGCCTCACTCCTTTTTGCACAGTCTGGTTCAGTACTCTCACAGTTTTGCACTGAAAGAAATTAGGTATCTCTCCTTCATATGCAGTATGGTTTAAAGGAGTACTATGACATGGATATGGAGGATCACAGAATGGTAGGGGCTGGAAGGGACTTCTGGAGATCATCTAGGCCAACCCCCCTGGCTAAAGCAGGATCACCTAGAGCTGGTTGCACAGGATCATGTCCAGGAGGGTTTTGAATATCTCCAGAGAAAGGAGACTCTACATCTTCTCTGGGCAGCCTGTTCCAGTGCTCGTTC
This sequence comes from Grus americana, assembly GCF_028858705.1. Taxonomy (NCBI): domain Eukaryota; kingdom Metazoa; phylum Chordata; class Aves; order Gruiformes; family Gruidae; genus Grus; species Grus americana. Next base: position 15,122,513 of record NC_072859.1, on the reverse strand, counting down.
ACCCTCAAAATAAAGTTTTTCCTTATATTGAGATGGAATTCCCTGTGTTCCAGTTTGTGTCCAAATTTAATTTTTTTTTTTTTCCAGGGTTCACCTTCTTCAGGAGGCAGTCAGTATGGAGGACAGGTGAGAATCTCTTCCTGTGTAGTCCTATCACCCAACTTCTACATCAAAACTTGGTACTTTTATATTGACTGAAAAAAAAATATTTCAAGTAAACTCTGTTAATCTGGTAACAGATGATCAGGTATCTAAATACATATCATCTGAAACAATACAAAAGTTATGAAGTGCCAGTACTTCTGTTGTATCACAGTAAATACAGTTCTGGCCTTGTTCTACCCTCTGACCTGCCCTCCTTATTCTGAATCCATTTCCCTTCTGTTGCTGTCGTGGTTTCTTAGCTCTAACAGTAAGGAGTGGCTGGAAGCAGATTGCATTCCTCCTCTACCTATGGAATACCTCACTTCTTTCAGCAAAATGCAATATCAGAGTTGATACTAGAGAAGCAGTATGCCTCAGGAGGGGAACAGGGGAGAAGTTCTGGAGTTGTTAAGAGGTGTTCTGTGCTGTTGTGAAATGCAAGATGATGGATAGAGTTTAGTGCTGTCTAGTGGTATAGCCTTTAATATGGAGTGAAATCCCCAACAAACTCATCCTTGACATCTGAAAACATTTATTGTCAGATTTATTGCAGAGGGAATTAGAGGAGAAAGAGATTTTCAGTCCAAATAGTGTCTCCCAAAAGTAGGTATATAACCTTAATAGCTCATGATCAGTATTATGGAAGATTTTTATGTTACAGACTGACCCTAATTTGCATAGAACACATAAAGGGATAGGTCGAGTGTTTATCTTTCTGTAATCTTTCATTGTACAATAGAGAAAATAGTCTTTCTTTCAAAAACCCTTAAAGAAGATTTTTGATAGAGAAATAATTGGAACCTTTGCTTCAGGGTCCATCTTTCTCAGGTGGCAGCCATTATGGAGGACAGGTGAGAATTGTTTTTCTATGTATGGGTTGTTTTTTTCCATTGTTCACCTTTTTCACAAAACAGAAAAAGAGAGAAGCAGAATATAAAGGGGTGGCTTACAGCAAGAACAGTGTTTAGGTAGAACAGATGAATATATGACCTTCTGCTGCGTCAGCCCACTCAGGAAAGTAAAAAATAGGAGGCTGCCCTAGGCACACAATCCAGTACAGCAGCACTACTCACACTTGCCTGAAGCTGACTTTGATTGAAACTTTACTGTTCTGTTTAAACAGTAACCACTGTAAAGGGCAATAGATTTCAGTATGGTTATAAAGAAGTGTTCGCATTCCTGTGACACTTGAATCCATGGAAGAAAAATAAAAGTGTGTCTTTCTGTGACAGGTCATAAATTAAAGAATGTGCAACAAATATAAATGCTTTCTCATTTCTTTAGGGTATAGCTTCTTCAGGAAGCAGCCAGTATAGTGGACAGGTAAAACTTCTGCTTTTATAGTATTTGCAGTTTTGGTACAGAGTTCATTAGGAAAACTGACCGTATATTTTGCAAAAAAGGAACATTCTAAGAAAGAATAGCTTTAAGCCAAACTAAGCGAGGATTGCAAAGTATGGGTCAGTGATATGTCAGATCATGATATGAGTGAATGGTATGGGGGCCAGTGTGACTGCATGGAAATGCTTCTTTAAACAGATTGTTCTAAGCCGCCCATTTTTGTTATGTTTAAACAAGTGAGTCTGTTACTCCATAACACAGAAATAATTAGTTATTCATTTTTTTCCAGGGCTTTTCAGGAGGCAGCCAGTCTGGTGGACAGGTATGCTCTTCTTTCTCCACACCATTCAGTTGTGCTAGTGTCAGGCAGTCAGGGTTTACTTTGTGTATCTTCCCTTCACAAGAACTGTTATCCTTCACCTGTGTCCTTTTTGCCCAAAGCCTCAGCAACATGTTATTTTCTGTGTCATTCAGACATCCCGCAGGCCAGAGTAGCCAGTAGTAACTGTCTGAATGGCAGCTGTATTTGAGCTTCTGTGCCTACTTTGGTGCCAAACATTTTTTTTTTTCTTCTTACACATTTTGTGCAGATTGAATGTGGAAAGTGGCACACTGAATGGTGAACCCCTGGCCACATCTCGGTTTGTTTTATCAGAGCAGACAACACCTAGTAGGCCTCCACTGGAAGTCATATTTAGTTTTTTCTGTAATATCTGTAGCAATAAAGAGTACTGCATGTATTCCTGGTTCTCTGGCCTCCTTAGGAGAAAAAAAAAATTCTGTACTACTACTCAGAATTTTTTTTACTCATCCTATCAGTGAGTAAGGCTTTTACTGTAAGTTTTAAATGAGAAATTAGAAGACTGTATTTAAAATGTTGTCTGTAAGTGCACAGCTAGCCTGAAAGGACAGTGGAGGGAGAAATAAACTACTTTTAGATGGATCTTGGTGAGTCTATAAGCAGGATTTTATAGCCTGTTTTCTTGCAGTAGCAGAGTGTGAGTTTGATTTACTAACTTAGAGACCTCTTCCAGTCATAGACTCAGGAAAATAAGTTTGGTTGTGTTTTATACAGGGTGGATGTGTGTGCCCCGGTGGAAGTTCAGTAAGTATTTGTCTTTGTATATTTTTTCATAGTATGTACATACTGGAAAGTTCCCAAGAAACTACATTTCTTGAAATAATCCTATCTGTGAATTTATATGTATGATGAAAGGGTTTTTTTCACATTGTGCTAAAATGAGAAACTTTGAACCTGTTAAAGACAAAAATATTAAGTGACTTGCAACTGTAGTATCGTATTCAAAACAGCTACCCCAATGCATTTCTATTTTCAAACAAATATATGGGAAATAAATTGCACTTTCCCCATTCTGGATTAAACAAGTAGTAATGTCCTTCAGTAACTGTATTAAAGGAAGACTAGTCCTAACTCTGTAAAATACCCAGATGTGAAAAACTGCTTCAAAGCATTTGATTTCTTTCTTTTGCTTCGTAAGAGAGGGCTGGGACTTTTCTAAGAATATATTTCTCAAATATTTCATAGTATATCTGCTGAGTTTTGGACGTGTGTGTAACAATGTTGCTCTTATCACGGTTATTAACAGTATAATTGAACTAATGAAACCTAAATCTAAAATCTTGGCCCCAAATGCTTCTAAGTGGGAGCAGACCAATGCATTTAAAAAACTTAAAGCTATCTCCATTTTCCTAATTAGTATATTCCCTATACTTTTGTAAATACTTAAAAAAAAATCAGAAACCCCACTGTTTTGCTGAAATTACGGTAATTTTACTTTTGAGGGAGGATTCAGTTATCTGTTGTCTCAGTATAGTCAAAACTGTTTAGATAACTACTTCTCTTTTTGAGATTATGCAATCAAGCAAAACCAAATGGCCTTAAGTATACCACTCATGCTATATATGCCACTTCTGAGAATCAGAAGTGCTGAAAACAATATATAAATTATCAGTTTACTTCTTTTTGCAAGCACATAATCTGAAGGAATAAGGATGAATCAAAACTAAATCCTTTACTTGTTTAATCCACCAAATAGAAAGGTATCCTAGTAATAGTGTAAATGACTTGATCATTGCAATAGGTCAATATGTTCTCTTATTTTTCCTCTATATGACATTGAATTTAATACAGAGTAAACATTGCTATTTTGGTTTAATACAGGGCTCTTTTGGAGGAAACGGCTACTATGGTGGACAGGTAGGCAATTTTCTTTAACATTTACACAAATTAGTTCCTCAGGAATAAACATAGCTCAGTTGCCATATTTGCCCAGAAGCCATTAAATATTGGGTTCAGTTTAGTCATAGAGATAGGGACAATAATTCCAGAGAGTGCATGTGGCTTTTATGGAATCACTCTTGAAATTTCAGTTATATCTTTCTATATACTAGAGCCAAGATTTTACTTTGTACATTACCTCAAAAAAATACTGAAGAATAATTCACGAGGTTCATCTGATTGTAGAAACTGTATAAACTGCTAATATGATGTGTGGATACTGCATTAATAACTGTGTGAAGTTTTTCAAGTTAATCAGTGTCACAACTATTGTTTAGATTAGGTCCAGGTTTTTTGATGCCAGGTGGTATTTAAAAAAATTATTTACAGAAGTTTCACATTCTTTTTACAGGGTTCTTCGTATTCTGGAAGCAGTCAGTATGGTGGACAGGCAAGCAACTTTTCTTTCTTTTCAAAATCTTCTTCCTACTTGCTATTTATTAAATGAAAAATATAATGCAGTGCACGTACTGCCGGTCAGTTTTTCAGTCATTTTACTCTCAATAAATACCTGAAAACAGGGACCGTTTCTCAGTAACTGAAATGGAGTAGCATGAATAAACTTCAATTTAAAGAAACTGCATAGATCATAATTTCAATTGTTTTACCTCCAAATGCCTCTTATCTCAAGTGATAATTTTAATTAACCATTTTTGTTTCAGTTTCACATTGCTATGACACCAGTTCAAAATCTATTTTCTGTGTTACTTCTCAATTATATTGAAATTACTTTTTTTAGCATTTGTTTAATTACCTGAAAATTTGATACAAAATATACCAATATTTTTATATTTAAAAATATAAATTCTGGCATGTTACCCATAATACTACTACTTTCCTCATCTTCAGCTGCAATTCAAGTCTCTTACCATAAGCAGCTCCCTATGTATCTTTTGTAGATGCAGTAGTTTGTCACTGATCAAGAAATCTTACTCGCCTAAATAATTAACAGATGTAATGGATGACTGTCTAATGAGAATTTGGAACATATTTTTCATTAGTATTACTCTGTTTGCAATGTTTCACTCTTCATTTGAGTTCAGTATGACTCTATTAAGAAGATCATTTCTTGTAGTATGGAGAGGATTTTTAAAAGCTGCAAAACAAATTTTTCCAAATTACTTATTTGGAATAATAAGGATGCTCTTACAATAATACACATCATGCTCTCTGAACACAGTTGACCTAACAGAAAATCACAAATAAGTAGGTTGGGTTTTTGTTTTGTTTGTTTGTTTTGTTGTTTTTTTAACTTGAACAGAGGCATACTTAAAGACACTTTCTCTGACATAAATACACAGAAATAATAGTCTTAGCAGGTGGTTTGTGACTGTTTGCCAAATTTACTACTTTCAACTGTTAAGGAACTTAGCAGAATGGAGTCAGGAGTCTATCACTGTATCTTTCTAGATTAATCTACTTTCCAGATTCCTACTGAGATAATCTGTCAAAAGGTCCTTCTGTGATGTTTCATTCTGCCCAGGGGAAAAAAAAAAAAAAAAGTAACTGCTGTTATTTTGCCAATGCTTAAGCTCTTACGTTTCCTATGATTTTTTTTTTTTTAATAGGGATCTTCTCCCTCAGGAAGCAGCCAGTACGGTGGGCAGGTGAGTATATTCTCTTCCCATCCCATCACTCCTAACTCTTTCCCTGTACTGTTTGGATCAGGTCAGTTATTTGATGCTGAAAGATACATTCATTTGGCCATTTTACTAAGCTTAAATAGATGAGGAAATATAAATTAAATCTGTTTCAGCAAGCTGAATAAAAAAACCGGTTACAATGAATTACTGCTTTGTGTAAAACTATAATCACTATGCTGTATTTTGTAACACTGCTTTCTTGATTCAGAATAACAAATTGCCCTTGTTTTGGTGTACAGTAGATAGCTTACGTTTTAGGTACCCCAGGTTCTTTTTGTTTAAACAACATCCAAATAAGTTCATTTGAAGTACTGCACAAATTGTCTCGAGACAGCAATAGAAGATTTTTTTCATTCAATTAATAGATGTTTGACTTCTTACAGGGCTCATATCCTTCTGGAGGCAGACAACATGGTAAACCAGTAAGTAAAAGAATTCAAATTTATCTTTTTTCTTATAAACCCGTTAAGAAAAATTATATCCAGTCAGTTATGGACTAAACATTTTTCTGAGAATTACTTAAATATGCAAAGTGTCACATGATTTACTTATCTGGGATAATCTCAATAAATGCAAACGCAATATTTATTTTCACGCAGTTCAATAGTTTTGAGCCAGCATTTTACGCTGTAACTGAATTTCTAGTCATCTGATTCTAGTAATCACAGAATGAGATTACAGAATCCCTTTTGGGTTTTGGTTGTTTTGTGAGTTGGGTTTTTTGTGGTTTGGTTGTTGTTGTTGGTTTTGTTTGTAAGGGACTTCTGAACAGTTATTTCTGTTTAAATTCCCAGTAATCATACACTTTGTGCTCAGGGCTCACATTTTCATTTATTTTATATGCATTTGTCTGAAGTATTTCTGTCTTGCTTTGAAGAAAATTCTTTTTCTTTTTGAAGGAAATAATAGTTGATGTTTGACTATGCATATATTCATCTTCTCCCATTTCAGATCACTTTTTTTTTTTTGCTATGTAATTTAGACCTTGCTTTTGTTGTCATTCAATGGCAGGAGATATAAATAAGCACACACAATGTTTTAGCTTTTCTCTTATAGAAAACAAGATGCATCCACCTGCTATTAAAAAGTGGGCACAAATGTTACATGTTCTTATACCTGACTCATAAAAGTGAGACATTTTGTGTGCCATATTTGATGGCGTTTCTTAGTCAATGCTTGTAAGATATCCTCTTGGCAATGCCATTCAAATAAGCAGAGCAACTTTGCCAGAAAACTGAATAAGACTCTTGTAGAACATCTTCATTTTTCAGTATCCACGGGTATTTTCAGTTACTTTCTTTAATAGAGCCTTCTTCAAGTAGGGCTGTAAAGGACTCTAACATTTGCTTTCCCCTTCCCCCCCCTAAATCTAACTGTAGTCTGATCTATGTGAATTAATGTTTAGTTGGACCTTATTTTTTTCCTTTCTATATATTAAACACATCATAACTACAAAACGGCTCTTTTTTCTTGAGAACTTTGAATTAAATACTCTAGTACATCATTCAAAAGAATACTTGTAACAGAAAGATGTTAAATATTTGTATTTCAGATAAGCTTTTCTCCAGGATTTTTGGATGACTGGACACAAGACAGTGTTCATTCTCCTCTGGTCCTTTATTCCAAATAGCAAGAATGTAGTGAAGTACAAATAGGCTTAGAGTTGAAAACGGGTATCTTTTTTCAGGGTTCATCTTCCTCAGGAGGCAGTCATCAAGGAAAACCAGTAAGGATATTATTCTTTCAGTATACCACAACTAAGGTAGAAATGTGAATATTGGTATTTAAAATAGGTAACAATAATGATGCTGAAATTTAAAATTGTTATAACAGTAAGTGTCTGAGAAAACTGACCAATAAAAATAGGAATATTCTGTTGAAACTTGAGCCTTAGGATGAGGCAGCATTCATTCCTCTTATAGCAAAGTTTTTCATATATTCTGTTACTTATAGGAACATGCTTGGAACATTCTATTAAGAATTATGTATTTAAATAAGGATAAATGTTTCAGTTTCAAACTTTGTAGTTCAGTCAATAATATATTGCTTTGAAAATCCTCTGAAACTTGTCATGGAATAAAGAGGACATAGCTATGCTTACTTGAGACCATCCAGTTAAAATAGGGAAAAAAAGAGCAAGGAAAATGGTAAAATCAAAGTCAGTATCAAAACTACTACTATCTAGGGCATTTTCAAGACTGCTATGTGCTCTTTGGACACAATTCACGAGGAGTCTCATACATCAGAAATAAATGATTTATAATTATTTCACAGGGCTTCTCTTCCTCAGGAAGCACTTATTCTGGGAAACCGGTAAGGATACTTTCATCACAGCATTTTCATCTTCTTTTCTTAGTAAACAAAGAACCTGGGTGGTGGATAGGATAGAGCAATTTCGGGATAATTTGGTCTGAAGAGAACATTCTGTATTAATTACATTTACATTAGAGCATATTTAAAGAAACTGCTGTGGAAAATACTGCCTCAGCCTGGGAAAGCTATTTCAATACCAGTTACATTTTAAATCTGAATCTGTTTTGCTTCACATTCCAGTTGTGGCCTTGTTACTTTTTGCTGCCCTCTATTTTTAAATGCCTGTTCTCCTGTGTAGATGGTTATAGACTCTGGGTAGTTAATCCTTCACTTTTTTTTTTTTTTTTAAGCTAGATTGAGTTTTTCACTGGTTTTGGACTTTCTCTCCCCTTCCCCCTCAATACTCATCAATTTTTAATATCCCCTTTCAATTATAGGGATGGAAAACTCTGTATGGAATAGGATAATGAAATGAGACAAAAATAGGCTTTTTGGCTTTTCACCAATTTTAGCTGAAATTTTCATATGTAAGATGAGATAAGAGTGTGTAACTAAAACTATTTACGCAAAGCTGTTTTCCTCTTGAACAACTTAAAACTATGCTGTGGTAGGTTAAGCTATTAAAATTTTGTCGATCACAGGCAAAACTGTGTTCTAAACCATTGAGTGGGAACACTTCTAGACTTGTTTGTTTGTTTGTTTTCAGAATTCATCTTCCTCAGGTGGCAGTCAAGTGGTAAGCACTTTTACTCTTTGTAGTTTCTACTGGTTTCTTCCTATATGTATTGTAGAAATCTGAGAGTGTTGTTTATACTGTGAGGTATCTGTCAGATTTCCTGTATCAATAAATGTTTGAGAATACATGTGCAACATAATAAATGGCAGTATTATCAACAAAAATGAGTAAAAGTGGAACCACGTAAATGCTTTATACTTTTGATCCTGCCTATCACTTGAAAACTGAACACGTGTTGATTTATGTGTACTATAGATGTGCGCATGATCTCTTAACATCAGAGGTGTCTACATAATAGAAGGGGGCTAATAGGAAAAGATTTCTCTGAAACTTTCTATGCTTTTATAATAGTAATAAATAGAATTATTTTGAATTGGGTTTATCAAATTGCTTTTTTTTTTTTTTTTTTTATAGAGCTCTGCTGGGAAACACTCCACTCCCCCAATCCTGCTGCTATTCAGTGTTTTGAGTGCCTTTGCTCTCTCTGCTGCTACATCAAAATGGTCTATATGAACTTCTGAAGAGTCGCTTGGCACCCTAGACATGGAGTATATTCAGTAACATTAGATTAATTACTTGATGTAAGAAAAAAAATACCCTTAAGTCAAATTGGCAGATGCTGCTTGGCTGTTACGTTGTATGTCTAGCTAGTATGTCATGCCTCTTATTAGTTTACCTTTGGGTTTAGTCATTAGTAGATATCATTAGTTTTGTCAGTGTTTTAGGCATCATTTTAAGAGAGCATATTGTACCCTACCTACATGAGTTATTCTTATTTCCAGTGGGGAATGCAGTGAACACCTCCCTGAAATCTGATAGGTGCGATTAAATACTTAGAAAAGATTTGGTTATTAGCCAAAGCAAAGGAGGTCAAACAAATCGCTGTATATGCAAACTGAGCACCGTGCCTGGTCATCATCACATACAATAATGCTAACGTAAATATCTGATAGGCAGTCCTCCATAGGACAGTAGAAAAGATGCTAAAATAACTTCAGAGTATTGTTTTTAGCCTATTGTAATCAAATGCAAGTTAAATGTGCAGGTTGCAAAGCAAGCGAAATCCTCCATGGGACTGAAATTTTTGGAGGTTAATTAGAGTTTATGCATCAGCAAAGCCATACAGCTCAGATCAAAGAAATAGTGAACTCTGTTCAAACTGATCACAAATACCTAGAGTTCAGTAGAGAAGTGTATTGAGGCAATGCACCCCAGATTAGGCTGATAGTCTAAAAGCTACTGGAAAACAATGCATTTTCCCTTGGGAAGGAATGGAAATTTAATTAAGTTCATAAAACTGATATTATCTTGGCTCCTTTTCTCAAGTATTTAGTCTAACCTGTGATACCTGATATATCTGCAAATTTAATTTCAAGAATGATGCTGACATCTGCAAGCAGGTACAGTAAATGCGGTCACAGAAAGACCACGGCCCATTTTTGAGCTCAGGAGCGGTTCCTCATCTCGCAGCAAACTTTTGGAGCTGCCAGAGCCACTGTCTGTGTAGTGACCATTGCTCTGGCGCCACGTTAGTAGTGCTGTGTCTGTTGTACTGTACTGCTGCTCCCACAGCTCCTGCCTCAGTGGTAGCCGTGGGCTAAGCTCGTTTGGTGTTAACAAAGTGCATTCTCCTAACGCATACTTCTAATTAATGTCTTATTGAACTCGTGCCTAGTATTAAAATTACATTTATTTAGTAGTATGCTTGTCTCCCTATGGTTTACAACTGTAATTAATGAAATTACTTCCATTCAAGTTCTGCTACCAACTTCAGTGGGGCCAGGATTTCACCCAGTTTTGTCTCTCGTGTGATATGCTGCACAGGACACGCTATCCTTTGCCAACCATCACTATATCAACCTAAGTATCTGAAGCTGTGATTGAAGCATAAAGGAGTTTTACCTAAATATGATCTTCAAAATTTGGTGGACAATTTGTTTTTGGAATATGCAGTAAGGTTCTCTTTGAGAGGTCCGTATCTTAATTTTAACCTGCCTTGCACGTCTTTAATAAATTTATCATGGATTTCATACAAACCGCTCGTGTCGTGCCCTGCAGCACTACCCCTACTGAACGACTCCTTTCAGTCCCGTGACGGCAGAGCCTTCGCTGGGCGGCGGCTGCGTCTGGTGGCGCCGGCCCCGCGCACCGCCCCCCAATGGCCGCTGAGGCGGCCCCAGGGCGGGAGGCGGCGGCACGGGCTTGAAACGGGACCCCGCCTCAGCCGCAAGTATTCGCCTCACAGCCCTCTGGGCCCCTCCTGCCCTGCGCCGCTGCTCCTCATGCAGCGGCTCCGGCACCATAGCCGCTGCTAACCCCTGCCCGTTTCCGCCAGACAAGAACCCGTTCCGGCCGCTCCCAGACCTGCGGGCTATCGCTTCGCTGCCCACGGCGGCGGCTCCCGGGCCCGTGACGGGCGGGTCGCGCTGCTTGCCGCGGCCCTGGGAACGGAGCGGGCGGGGCTACGGCTGCAGCCGGAGCTTTTGCGGGACGGGACCGCGGCACCCGGAAACACCGGGTGGCTGGTGAGAGCTGAGCCGGCAGTGAGGGGCGAGCTGGGCCGTCAGCCGGGTGCTGCAGGTGGGAGGCCTGGGCTGGAACCGGGGGGAGCAAAGCCCGGGTGAGGCTGCCCTGGAGGGAGCGGTGCAAGGGTTTTGGATGAGGGAAGAAGCCTGAGGAGGCCTTTGGTGTGGGAGGGGGAGACGTTTGGGGTTGGTGGATGGGGTGGGAAGCAGGTCTGTGGGAGCAGGCAGGGGAGGGAAAGAGCTGAGAGAAATGTCTGTAAATGGAACGGTCTGGGGAAGAGAGAGGGAGGGGAGGGGTGAAGGTGAAGTTACTGTGAAGCAGCTATCTGTGAAGTTGGGAAGGGATACAGATCTGGTCAGCAGCTGTGCCTTTGCTAAGGTTGTGGCTCACTTGCTGGGTTTCTTCTCGGTGTAGGTGCAGCTGGTGCTCTGCTGAGAAGGTGCTCACTATGCTTCATGTGGTGCTGTATGCGAAGTTCACAGAAACACACCCTTTATAAATATGTTCATGGCATCACAATTTCATACTGGGTTTTTGAGATGAGAAATGTTCTAGCAGTACAAAGCTTATGGGTTAAGTCAGAAAGCTAGAAGATGTAGAGATAACAAACATAATAAGAAAATACATATTATGGAATAGACTGGAAGGTAAAAGATAAACACCAAAAGGACTCCACGTTGTTTCATTTTATTGAATCCTGTAAACAGTATTTTAAATGAGAGTGAGGATACCAGAGAAAGTATTTTTAAGGAATGATTGGGTGGAGAAGACTGAGACTGCTTTCTGCACTGGAGAGTTGTGTTATCTGGGATATAAAGAACATATACAACTAACCATTCTAAAACCGAGTACCGTAGTGGCAAGCTAATCTGCCACAGTGGCCTCTGCATAGGAGGATTGTGATCTAAGGCAATCCATGCTTTTCAAACAATGTACGTGCAGTCTGACAAAATGGGGTTTAGAATGAACATTAGGTGATGGACTGCTTCTCCCAGAATCTGTAGGGCTGCCTTTCTCTGTAGGCACTAGACTTGACTCATCTGAACTGTTTGTGGACTGAGTTGAGCCTGACCTGTTCACCTCTTCTCTGTTAAGTTAGTACACAGGACCTGCTCCACAAAAACTGTCTCCGTATAGACAGTTTGGTAGAGTAGACTCTAGCTCTGTGATGCATGCTTTTTTTCTATAAAAGAGTAAGCAACGTCGAATTTCTTTTGAGGCTGCAGACTGAGTTTGAGGGAGGTGATAGTTGTGGCAAAACTGATTTACAATAACCTTTCTTTAGAAACCATAGCTCATGTTTCCCTTGTACATTGTTAGGCATTGTGAGAACTTGTGATTGAAAATTACAGTTCTGGGAGATAAATATCCATTGGTTTGGGATGTGTGATGTCCTGGTTTGTAGAAGTAGGATGCGTAGCAAAAGTACTGGTTTTGGGAAAGACTATGGTGGTAGTAAGTACAAAATTGTTTTATTTAGAGTAACGTATTGTTAGAGTGACTCTATGTCTTTAACAGTTGTACAGGCTGCCTGCACAGCCAAATTCCTTATGCTAGTTATGCTGCTGTTCTCAATAACAAGAAAAAGGCAGGGATCATCTGGACCAGGTACCTAGTGAAATAAAATCACATATGTTTGTTTAAAAGAGTTCTAGATTTGGCAGCATTAACTGAGGGTAATACATTCTTGATCTTTGGGACAGGCTTACTAGATAATCCTCCCTTATTATTCTTGAATTGCTATCTGGGCTTATTCGTCACTAGTTACTTTAGTTCATACTCAGATGCATGCTGCTTGCACAGGCTCAGTGCCTTCATTGGAACTTGGGAGGCCTGGATCACATCAATAGAGGGTATCTCTAGAGCAGAGGAGAGATTCTTAAGATTTGTACCTCTTAGGGTCTAGCATAATAATGTAACGTGGTTAGGAGTTCAGGATTTTCCCATTGCCTTTTGAACCTTCTCGTCTTATATTCATGCCCCTTCAGTACACTGTTCAGCTGTCTAATTTTATTTGTAAATACTAGCTTTCTGTAATAAGTGTCTACAGATACATTTTCACTGTCATATCTGGTTTGTGTTACTCTACTCAAACTAGGTCACTTTGGCTGAGGGTGGGTGCATTGCCTTGAGCACCCGGACTTGATTAGTAATTCAGAAATAGCATAAGTGTAAGCTGTAGCTGAATCCTGTCTGTATTCAGTGTTCAGTCTTTCAGAACCTTAAATCAAGCTCTTTTATTGGCTTGATACATCTGCAGGAGTTGCATTCGGGCAGTGCTTCAGTTCATGGCGTTGCATTCCTGTATGCTTGAGAGGGGATGGGCATTTCAACTAGAACTGAGTGTGACTGCTAGGATCTCTCTATACTGTGATCTATACAATGAACACAGTGTATGTACAGTTGGAAAAAGAGAGGCAGTTAAGGCAGGTCGTATCAAATTTCTATGCTGGCAGGCAGAGTTTGGCTTAATGACTGTTATGTCAATATAAAACTATTGCACTACTGTGCACATAGTTGAAGTCTTCATCTCACAAGAAATGTAACTGGTGTTAGATTTAGCTCAATGAGGGCCTGAATTTTCTGAACACTGAATATTTATACTTGATATGTGATTTTTTTTTTTTAATATACATCAATGAAAGAAATCTTATCTTTGGATTCTTAGGTTTGGTGTAAAGGATAAAGGAGGCAGACTTAAAAGAGTATTTAGCTACAAATTTCACATTTAAGATTCACAATGGCCAATTTTTCCTGTCTGATACATAGATTAGAATGGTGATATTTTTTCCCCCACAAAAGAAAAAAAAACCCAAACAACAAAATACCTTTGTGACATCATCAAAAAACTCGGCTATGTTAAGTTCCCTTTCTGCTGGGTTTTCTGTCCACCTGTAAGAAAACCTTACCTGAGTCCTAAGCAATTTATAGCATTGTCTGAAATTAGACATTAGTTAATATGCAATTGCATTCCATTTGTTAGACTTAGCAATGAAGGAATTTCTTGATTGATAGGCCAGTGAATCACTGATATGGCCTCTGCTATCCTTGGGAAAAGCCTAGATTTTGGGAGCAAAGTTGAGAAGAAATCATTGATTGATCTTTAGCAGTTACAATTCAACATGTAACTGGGCTGCACATAAATGTACTTGCCAGTGCTAAAAAGTATCTGCATGATTTTAAAAAAGCTAGTTGTGGGTAGGGAACTAGATGACGTTGCAGGAGCAAGATCCATCGGTGTTCTACTGTGTCATGCTTGATAATCCAGTCACGAATGCAGTGATGTTTTAATTTTTTTTCACCATTTAAGATTTATCTTTTTTTTTTTTTAATGTATATGGAGAAATTGGAAATACTGCCTGGAGGAAACCTTCATGTGAAAAAAAAAAAAAATTGTTTCTCAGTTTCTGCTAGAAAAGTAAGGAAAAAACTTGCTAGAGGATTTGCTTTTAATAACACTTCTGAAGAAGAATACAAGCTCTAAGAAAAACATAGCTTATTTTTTCCATAGTGTACTTAATATGCATTATAATGTATTCATCAAGAAGAATAACAAACTGAAAAACAAAAGAAAAAGCAAGGGAAGTTTTAAAATAATGAAGTGATTTGCAGTGATTTAGTTGAAAAGTGCTGTGTATTTGGGAAGGAACATCTGACAAGTATAGATAGCTTTTGTGAAGGAACAGAAAAGAAACCTGTGTCAAGTATGAGGAAGATGGAAAATAGTGATATCTTAAAGTGAGAAATACAAGGTTTAAGATTATTAGAAATGTTTATAACGTTATGGTTTATTAAAAAAATTACAGACATGGAAGATTACCTATTTGGGAGGGTGGGGGGAGAAAGAAATGCGTTATTGAATGACAGTGGTCCAAATTTGTCAGTTAAAGTATTTATATGTATGTAAAATCTTGTTCATAACCCAGTTCAGCAGCACTTAGTAGATTTGGAAAGTCTATACACCCTCAGTGCCATCTGGGATATTTGTCATAGAAGCATAGAATGGTTTGGGTTAGAAGGGACCTTTAAAGATCATCTAGTTCCAACCCCCCTGCCATGGGCAGGGACACCCTCCACTAGACCACGTTGCCCAAAGCCCCATCCAACCTGGCCTTGAACACTTCCAGGGAGGGGGCATCCACAACCTCTCTGGGAAACTTGTTCCAGTGTCTTGCTAACCTCATCATGAAAAATTTCTTCCTTATATCCAATTGAAATCTACCCTCTTTCAATTTAAAACTGTTGCTCCTTGTCCTGACACTATAGGCCCTGGTAAAAAGTCTCTGTCTTTCTTAAAAGTCCCCTTTATATATTGGAAGGTTGCAGTAAGGTCTCCCTGGAGCCTTTTCTTCTTCAGTTTGAACAACCCCAACTCTCTCAGTCTTTTTTCACAGATGAGGTGCTCTGTTGCCCTCTGATCATTTTTGTGGCCCTCCTCGGGACCTGCTTTAACAGGGTCTTTAACAGTCTTCCTTGTGCTGGGGGCCCCAGGTCTGCATGTGGTACTTCAGGTGGGGTCTCACGAGAGGACGGCGTGGGGGGGCGGGGAGAATCACCTCCCTCAACCTGCTAGACACATTTCTTTTGATGCAGCCCAGGATACAGTTGGCTTTCGGGGCTGCAAGCACACATTGCCGATTCCTGCCCAATGTTTCATCCACGAGTACCCCCAAGTCCGCCTCTGCAGGGCTGCTCTCAATCCATTCATCCCCCCAGTCTGCATTGATGTTAGGGATTGTCCCAGCCCACATCCAGGACTTTGCACTTGGCCTTGTTGATCTTCATGAGGTTCCTTCCCTCCATTTATTTCTATGCTATTTGTTGTATTAGATAATACTTTTGGTAAAAAGAAGGCTACACCGAGTCCCATAGAAAGAAAATTTACGGAGTAGAATTTTCCTCTAAGGAATGTAGTTGTTTGATGGAAAGTAGCATGTTAGTTGTGTGTTATCCAACACAGGGTTCAAGAGCAACGCACCTGCAAAAGTGTAGAAGGAAGTCTTATAAAAATAGGTTCTTCAGGTTCTGAGAGCTAGCTCTTGCTCCACCTTCCAATTGTGCTTTTCCTCGCTGTTGCCAGCTTGTTATGTTTGTATAGGTGTAGCACCAGCACTGGGCTCGCCTTTCATTTGAGAAATATGAGAACACAATCCTGTTTCTTTAATCTGCTATCTTGATTTCAAAGCAAATGCTCAGGAAGTGTGTCCATACCTGTTTCACTGGAATGAAAGTGTGTACTTTACTTTCCATTCTGTTTTTCCTTCTGTAAGGCAGACTCAATCAGTGTTTATTTTCTGGCAGATCCCAGACACAGAACTTGGTGTACTGGAACACAAAACTTAAACTTTGCCCTTTGCAGTTTTAGGAGACTGATTGTCTGCATCTTTTTGGCTTTGTATTTTAACTAATGTGTAAGTGCCTTTTGGTTATGCAGTCTTAAACTCATTGATTGTAAAATGGAATAAGAACTACCAATAGCAATAACTCCTGTAACTTGCCTTTTTACTCTAAAAGACAGTCTGCAGTGAAAACATTTCACAACTAGTCTGGAAGGAATGTAATTCATGTAATGCCATCACTGTGAAGATTGGAAGCATAATAGTAGTTAGTAATTTATTTTTCTTAAAATTTAACTTTCCTAGTGACAAAGTAGGGAGGAGTGAAATAGTTACCAGTAGAAGTTATTTTCATGTCAAATCTTTTGGAAAATGGGTAGAAAATAATACAAACATCAACTCTCTAGCCTGTTGAAAAGGCTTCATTTCAGCATTTTCTGTTACTCTGTATATGGTTGTTTTCGATACAGTGCATCCCTAGGCTATCACCTAGGAAGGCCTTTGCTTTTGTGCCTACATAGAATCCTGTGCTCTGCTAGTGAGGTGCAAATTGCAGGATGGAGCCTAAACCAGAGGTACATTTTACCTGTTCTCTGTCATGAATTCGTCTCATTTTGTCTGTATGGACTTGTTCTAAAGATGTGTCAGTGGTAAGTGGTAAATGGATCTTGATTTATAGACATCATGACCATAGGTACCTTGAAACTATTTTAAGTGACTTTTTAATTGTGTCTTACGGTGAGAGATGCTAAGTACCTGCAAGTCATTGCCTGTAATATAGCCTGTCACATCTGTTACCTGGTAGTTAAAATACAAAGTAATTGCATGCATGGCTTTTACTGTGGATTGCTTGGTCATGTGACAGAGAGCAAGTTGTTATTTTAATCTGTGAATTTAACCTGCTTTTTTGTTACGTTACTTATTGGAATTCATCGTTAATTGCTTTTTTTTGTTAGCTACTTCTTGAGATGGTGTTGGGTGCTTGGGGGTTTTTTTGATGCTGATTTTTTTTTTCAAATTTTCTCTAATATCCTCTTGAAGTTTTGGAAATTTTAAGGAAAATAAAATTTAATGCATATAATAAAAAGTGAGCCAGCAGCAGTGACTAGAAGAAAAACATTCTTAGTAATTCAGGCTGAGTTAATGAAATATAATGCAGAATACTGGATAGTTTGGGATACTGAAAAATCTTTCAATGCAATTGACGTGGAAGAAATGCACAGTCAACTGAATGAAACCTGGATCATTTGTGCATTTTTTATTTATAAAATAATATGTGAAAATGTAGGGCACCCCAACCTTAAAATTTCAATGAGTCTGAAACATGCTAATCAACTAGATTCCTGATGTTAGGCAAAGTTGAGTCTTAACAGTTCTGTGCTCACTTAATATATTCGTATCAGCATGGTGTGAAGTTTTGGGAGTGCCTGGATCTGTGGAGTTGTCCCTGCTCTTTTGTTCTTGCACTGGAATATGTATCAAGACAGTCTCTAATCTCTGAGTTTAACTAAAGAGTCTTTAAAATAAATTAATCACATTTCCTTCTAGACTTCTCTTTTTTTAGTGTTTTAGATACCTCAAACTAAGTAATTTTGTCAGATTTTGAAACCTCCTACAAACTCAAGAAAAGGATAAATTCATAAACTAATCCTTAATTTTGCACAAGATTCTGTTACTGTAGATATTCAGCAGCTGAGAAGCTGAAAAGTTTATACCATCAGATCTTTAAAAGACAAAATATTAACATTAAGAAAAGTCCTGTAATCTTCTTGTTGCTCATGTAATAAAACCTGATTGATATTAGTGAGTTTTGTTCAGAATGAATAGAGAAAAAAAAAGTAATATGTTTACTGTTCATTGAGTCAAATTGATTATGTTTCTTTTGGCCTAATGTATTTCATCTGCAAATATTAGAATTTAGCAGTATTTTAGGAGGGAAGGTATAGGGACAATATAACAATAAAATGTAAAATATGAAATTCTAGTCTGTGGTGGAGAAATTATTAAAGGACATGAAAATCTGCAAGTCAGGGATTTATTCATTTTGTTTGAATGAATATTATGAAATGGAAATATGGAATTTTCCACTTCAAAAAAAATCTGCTTCCTTTGCACAGGTATTTTTCAGACTTTGCACAGTATGATACTTTGAGCTGAAGCTATTACTTCCTGCATAGATTATTTGGTTTTCTGAGTCTATAAAATCTTTCCTGGATCGTCTTCCTTTATACTTTTAAGGAGAACAACTCTTCACATAGTATCCATCTGCATTTTATCCATTTGTGTACTGAAGTCAAATGTTACATGGCTGTAAATATCAGCTTAGCTTACTGCACATGGACTTCCCATATAGACCTGCCTTTAACCTCTTCCCCTGCCTTCCGTATATCTGACTGTAGGGTGTGTGTACATGGTATACTGAATAAACTACACAGAAGTGCTTTACTTTTTTTTTTTTTTTACCAAGACAAATAAAAGAAAAGAATAATGACCCTAATCACTGAGTTAACAGATGTGACAGGCTACGTTACAGTCAATGAGTTGCAGGTACGTAGCACCTCTCACTGTAAGATACAGTTCAAAAGTCACTGAGTTAATGTCCAGTCTGTCAAGTAGCAAACCCAAATCTGATTTTTGGAACAGATGCATCCTACAGAGTACTGAGTAGTCCAAAACCCAGTGAGAAATCTAAGCCTGGTTGTAACACTGTACAGGAAATGCATTAGGGACTTCATTTCCTTATAGGTTTAAGACAATCAAAGTGTGTGCTGTTACTGAAGGCAATAGTTCATTACTGAAGACAATAATTCACTGCAACAATCTGTTGCAGTGAGGGTAGTAGGAGCTCACGGCTAGAAGAGATCAATTACACCTTTGGAAGTCTGCTGTGAAACTGCAGTTAAAGGCAGTTCAACTGTTTGAAGTTCAGTATTTGGCTTCTTTTCTGGATCCAGTCCCCAGTTTGCACAGAGTTCTATGAACTGATATGCAGCTCTTTTAAAAGAAAAGAAGAGGGATCAAGAGAGCTGATAAGATACTATGTATGCTCAATAGAGGGTGGATATTTTATTAGTATACGTCAGTTTCAGGACTCTGTAGTTCCTGCACTGTGAACCGATTATTTGTAAGTAGAGCATGAAACCTCACACTTCTCTACAAGCCTGTCTTGCTTACCACTGATGGGGCAACTTTTAGCAAATATCTGTATTTCAGCTATCACACTAGACACTTAAAGTTCATTTTGTGTGAGTTTTGGAAACTGAAACTGCTTTAGTGAATTATGGTCAAGAAATGTTTTCTGCTACTGGCTCCTTTTTGAGACACGTTGTCTGGGGAAAGTTATCTTTTTTATCATGATTACTAATGAAGACAAGACTGTAGTTCAAGATAATATTGTGGTATGTATTCCTTATGGCTTTGCTGATGGGCTTATTAACCGTTTTGCTTGTTGGTATGTTTTCATGCTGAATGCTTTGATATTTGCTCATAAACAAGGTATTAGTGATTTAAAATTACATTTTAAGCTACTTAGTAAATAGATGGCTGTATTTCAGCAAGAAAATCAGGTGAACATTATTTTTTTGATATTGTGATCTATTTTGAAGGTTAAGGAATTGATCTCTGAGAATTTTGAACGTTTGTAAAACCCTTTATCATTTCACAGGCTCACAGAATGCAGAAATTTCGGTCCAAGTTCAGGAGAGATGTGTGTTTCCCATTATCTGTATTTTGTTCAGAAGCATTTTGAAAACTGAAAACCAAAAAGTTTAAAAACTTATTTATCTGTAAGTGTGCTTTCATGAAATTTAGTGCGGTTCATCTTAACCATATATTGCTCTTCATGTTTCCAGATTGTCAGGTGTCAATACTAAAACATGAGGTAGATAGAAAAGGTGGAAGAAATTGTTTGTGCAAGTTGTCTCACATAAATGCACATTTTGCAATGTTAGTTTTCTCTAGTAGCATAGGTAGACCTTTTGATGAAGTTCAGTTCTGTATTTTCTCTCAGTGGATTTTTTTGGGTTTTTTTGTTTTTCCTTTTTCACCCCCTGTCTTCTCCATACTGCTGGTGTTTCTCCAGAGAGTATGATCTCTGCCCTTGCATGTCCCCTCTTCATCCCTTCATGGGAACTCTTCTGTTTCTCCTCCTTGTTCTCAGCTATAGCAAATCTATTCTGTCATGGTTTAGCCCCAGCCAGCAGCTGAGCACCACATGGCTGCTCGCTCACCCCCCCAGGTGGGATGGGGAGGAGAATCAGAAGAAAAAGGTAAAACTCGTGAGTTGAGATAAGGACAGTTTACTAGGACAGCAAAGGAAGAGGAAAACAACAACAGTACTTAGAAAAGAATATAGAAAGCAGGTGATACACAATGCAATTTCCTTACCGCACCAAAACCTGATGCCCAGCTTGTCCCTGAGCAGCGACCCCTCCTCCCCAGCCAGCCCCCTTTATATATTGAGCATGACATCATACGGTAAGGAATACCACTTTGGGAAGTTTGGGTCAGCTGTCCTGGCTGTGTCCCCTCCCAGCTTCTTGTGAAAATTAAGTATATCCCAGCCAAAAACCAGGACATTATCCACCTCTTATTCTATACCATCTACATCATGTCCAGATCCTACACTTTCCCTGTCTTTGAGATATATATAGATACAGATATAGATATATATACACACATGCAGTTATCATTTCCTTAGTCTATGGGCCATCCCTCTAAAATGTCCATTGAATTCATTTAGTCCTTGACTTTGGGCTCCATCTGTCATAACAGCCTTTCAGGGCGGGAGAGATGGTGTGTGCTGTTGGATTGTTACACGCTGCATTCGGAGCTCACGGCTGGTGTGTCTGGCACAGTCCATGCTCATGGTCTGCCAGTTGAAGATATCAATTTTGAGGAAGTTGCTGGGTGCCGGTAGCTGAAGCCAGTTCTAGTTCCATCATTGCTGCACTTTGCTCAGTTTCATCAAAGTTCATCTTCATTAATTTGAGCAATTCTTACTGTGATACCACTAATACGGCATATAGCAATTGTAGTAGTTATGACATACAATGGCAGGGTTATTTAGCAATTATCATCATACAATTTAATTTATTTACTATTCTCAGACAAAATCAAATCCCCTTGAGTTATACATTAGACTTCTGCATCCTTCTGCATCGCCCACTGAGTGCACCTAGGTCCTTGAGCAAAAGCAATCCCACGGATGGGTTTTCCTTTGCCTGAAGCAAGGGTAACCCCAACAGTCTTCCCCAACATATTCTTCATGTGCACTACAGGGACTTTATCCCTTTCTATAGTATGTGGAAGTTTTGACTGGGCAGGGCCAGCTCAGCTGGTAGCCTCCCTAGTGTTAACTAACCAGGTGGCCTTTGCTACATGTGTATCCTAATATTTGAGGGTCCCACCACCCATTGCTCTCAGAGGAGTCTTTAACAGTCCATTGTATCATTCGATTTTCCCAGAGGCTGGTGCATGGCAGGGGATGTGATACACCCACTCAATGCCATGCTCTTTGGCCCAGGTGTCCATGCGGTTGTTTTGGAAAGGAGTCCCATTGTCTGACTCAGTTCTTTCTGGGGTGCCATGTCATCACAAGACTTGTTTTTCAAGGCCCAGGATAGTGTTCCAGGTGGTGGCATAGAGCATGGGATATATTTCCAGCCATCTGGTGTTTGCTTCTACCATTGTAAGTACATGTTGCTTGCCTTGGCGGATTTGTGGGACTGTGGTATAATCAATCTGCCAGGCCTCCTCATATTTATATTTCAGCCATTGTTCTCCATACCACTGAGGCTTTTACTGCTTGGCTTGCTTGATTGCAACACATTTCACGTTCATGGATAACCTGCACAATAATGTCTGTGGTCATGAGCCCATCTATATGTTGCATCTCTTCCTTGATGGCCTGAGGTGTCATGGGCCCACCAAGCAGTCCATGACCACTTCCAGAACTCCTGGGTGACTGGGGTTTCCTATTCAAGCCCACTGTATGATCAGTGCTGCCCACTTACTCCACTTAGCATCAGTTGTATGATGTGTAGAGGGGACTGTCCCTATGAACATCCAGCCCACCAGCAGTCAGGGCACCAGGAGGAGCTATGCTTTAGTACCAACCACCTCTGAAGCAGCTAAAACACCTTCATATGCTGCCAATATCTCTTATTCAGTTGGAGTGTAACGGGCCTCGGATCCTCTGTATCCCCGACTCCAAAACCCCAGAGGTCAACCTCGAGTCTGGTGCTTTCTGCCAGAAACTCCAGGCAGGGCCATTCTCCCTGGCTGCAGCATAGAGCATATTTTTTACATCTTGTCCTGCCTGGGCTGGCCCAAAGGCCAGCACATGGACTGTTTCCTGTTTAATTTGTTCAAAGGCTTGCATTGCTCAGGGCCTCCAGGTCACCTGATAGGATTTACAATTTGGAATAATGTAATTTGGAATATGTATCCTCCAAAAACCCACAACACCTAAGAAAGGTCGTGTTTCCCTTTGGCTAGTCAGCAGAGACATATCTGCTCTTTTGTTGATCACATCCTTTGGGATCTGATGCCACCCATTGTGCCATTTTATTTCTACAGACTGGATCTCCTGTGGAGGTCCCTTGACCTTACTTCGTTTTATGGTGAAACCGGCTTTCAGAAAGATTTGAACAGAAGCAACAGCTTCAGTTTCAGCTAGAAATATTCAGAGGTACCAGCACATCCTTCAGCAGTGTGTACAAAACTAGATAGTTAATGAGTCAAAACTTGTGTGCCTGTAGGCGTAAAACATGCATAGGGACAGCTCTGACATGTGCTTCCAGTAAGTACTGGTTATGCTGTCTCTGGACTTCTAAAAGTGAGAACTGCATTCGTTGTCTTGACTTGTTACTGTTTTTCTTTTACTTGAAAACAGATTTGTTAACTTTTAATTACTGATTTGGTTTTACTTTGGCATCATAAAGCACTGCTCTGTTTTTTGAATATGTGGACAGTGAAGGCAGTAGTAGTTATTTTTTTATAGAAAGCATTAATTTCTGTACATTTGGAAATTCTTCATACTTAATATGAAGAATAGCAGAAAATTATATAATATTCTGAATAGCAGTGATGCATTGTTAAGTTTCCCTGTAACTTATTGTGCTTGCAAAATGATAATTGCTTTCTGTTAGTCTCCTGTAGTACATTAATGCTTTATTTGGTGACAAAGGGTAAAGAAAACCACATCAGCTTGGTGAAAGTTCATGGCAGAGGTGAGGATGATACAGCTTTACTAATTTAAGGTTTGTGGTAGTCAGTGCAGTATGAGAAAGTAGGTGCACCTAGTCATCTATATTCAACTAATTTTTTCTGAGCAGGATAATCAGCAGGTCAGGTTTAGTGCTGTCTCCCCTGCAGCTCCTCCATCCCACGTCTTCCTATCCAACCCTGCTGTCCCACAACTCTCCTTTTCCTTCAGTGCCAGGCATACCTCTCATTTTCATTTAAAGTAGCCCAACCCTTGACCTGTCTTATGCTGGCACTGTGTCATCTGGCGAGGCAGAGACTGCAACCTGAAAAACTTTTGAGGTGGAAGAATGAGAAGATCTTTTCGTTCTGGGAATAGCTCATTGCAGCAGAGGTACTGGGCATCCTGCAGTGCCACAGCGTGGGGCTTTTTCACTTTGAAAATACCTTCTGAGCCTTCACCTACATAAAGAAATCCATGATTGATTTAACTTGGGAGATCTCTTTTGTGAAAACAGTTATTGGAAAGCTAATTGTCAGTTAGTAGTCCTTCTTTTGCTTTATTATTATTACAGATAAGAAATATTTCCTTTATTAGTTATCACTTCTCCTAATATTCTCATATACTTCCCCTTTGGTAATCATGTGTTTGAAAAACATTTTTAAAGTGTCAATCTCCTTTATCTTTTTAAATATCAGATTAGGTTTGTTGTTTTTCTTTGGCTGAACTCTCTGGATAACTTTTTTAATATGCTGATTCCTAAGGGAAACATCTATCTGCAATATTACCTTTTAAGCCTGGGTTTGTTTGTGTTTTTTTCTGTTTCAGGAAGAAAAAAGTGAAAAAATGTCTACCAATTTAAAATATCTTTCCTTGGGCATCCTAGTTTTTCAGACCACAAGTTTAGTCTTGACGATGCGTTATTCTCGGACGCTGAAAGAAGAAGGACCTCGTTACTTATCCTCTACTGCAGTAGTTATTGCTGAACTTCTGAAGATTTTGGCCTGTGTTCTATTGGTCTACAAAGACAGCAGTATGTGTCAAATTTTGCACCAAGTAATTTTCCTAATCAATATGCTGTATTGCAGTGGCAACTGCAAAGCAGCCATGTGAGTACAGGCATACAACAAAGCATTTCCCTTCTCGCGTAAGAAATAGTCTTGGAAGGATACTAATCATACTTCACTCCTTGACACGCGATACAAGATATTATATATATTTGCTGAAGAGCATTCTCTCTAAAGCATGTGAATACTGAGGAGTGCAAGAATAAATTTTCTACTAACAGCTTGAAACTGGTGTTTGCTCAGACATTTTAAGAAATTAATATGTAAAAGTAGGAAAAAAATTAAAAGTTTTAGGTGTGTCCAAAATGTGAATGATAATTTAGAAGCCTATAATAAACAGCAGAGCAGAAGGAAGGAAGCAATTTCATTACTACAGGAAGAAGCACAGTTTTAAGCTCAAAAAAAGTATATCCAGATTTACTCTAGTTCTTATTTTGGACATTTTATATTGAATTCATTTGGTTCCTATTTGATCTCCAGCAGCTTAAAAATATCATTGTATATGCATAAATATTGATGACTCTGTAGGCTCCTAAATGTGCACCTTTTAGGTGACACTCTTTAATGTATCATCTTCAAATATTGATATGGTTTCACTAAGTTTTACTTAAAGTATTTTGAATAATTGTTCTAGTTCTGATATTCCAGGCTGTATGAAGACATTTTGCAACCTTTTTTTCTTACATATATGAGGCTTATGAAAGTTAAACATACATAGTATTTTGAAGTCTTAATACCTATAAAAAAGGGGCAACAATCTTTAAGAAGAGAATATTGCTATCTCTTTTTTTTCTTTTTTTTTTCTTTTCTTTCTCTCTCCTTTTAGTGAATGTCTATTTCTTTTATTGTTTTTTCGGTAGAGTGCAATTTACGGACTCTCAACAGAGTGCTACATGATGAAATCCTTAACAAACCCATGGAAACTCTTAAACTTGCTATTCCTGCAGGAATTTATACTCTTCAGAATAACTTGCTGTATGTAGCATTGTCAAACCTAGATGCAGCCACGTACCAGGTATTGCACATTTGGATTTCTCTGTAAGTTTCAAAAAAACCCCATGAATTATGTGGTAATAACTGTTTCTGGGTCCTTCTAGGTTACATATCAACTGAAAATTCTTACCACAGCATTGTTTTCTGTGTCCATGTTGAGCAAGAAATTGGGTCTATACCAGTGGCTTTCATTAGTAATATTGATGACAGGAGTGGCATTTGTGCAGGTAAATATTAACAGGTAGTTTGTGTTTATTTAATGTGTTTATTCAAGGAACATGGATTTCTGTACTGATTATACAGATTTCCGATTCTACCAGCTGCACATGAGCACCAGAGCATGGTCAGGAGCTACAAATCACAACTGGCTAGGGCTAGAGGACACCCGCAATGGTTCAAAGACAGAAGATAACATCTCTTTTGTGTCCCAGTGCTCTACTGTAGAATCTGACAGGGCCTTTGGAGCAACTTACAAATAACAGTGATAGCAGTATTTATTAGCACACTTCTTCAGACATTAGGGATTCACAGATCATCTGTGCCAGCACATCCTGCTGCTCACCTTGTGATACAGTTTCAGGATGGCAAATTTACTTGAACTTTTTCAAGAGGCAAACTTGGCCTCTGTTCTACATACTGCAGGTACAGTGTGTAGTTTTCAAAGGGCAGGATCATGGGATAAAAGACTATTCTAAGAATTTCTAGCAGATTTTAGCATATCCTAGAAATTTTTATTTTAAAACCTAAGGATTTGAAAAAAAAAATCTGAAGATTAAATTTAATGGAATTTTCAAATTTAATAATTAAAAGTGATAACAAAACATTCTGATAGTAAGTAACAGACTCTTCAGTATGGTTTTGTCTATAACATTGTATTTTATTCTGTAAGCGTTAGATTTATTGCAGGTTTTAGCTTCATAAATTTCAGCTTGTTTTAATCGTCTGCGTAATCACTGAAGGCGGCACATGCAAAAGACAACTCATCCCATCCTAAAGAGTGCTGGTGTAAGTGGTTTTGTAATTGTGCTGATATCTGTAAGGTAACTGTCAGGTGGCAAAAGTTGCTGACTCTGAATGACCATGATAAGTCATGCTGGGATTCAGGAACAGTTCCGGTTTATAAATCATAAATCCTGGACCTGTTTAAATTGACGGATATTCTCCCAGTTCAGGCACAATTTTACTCCTTACAAATATGTAGAAAGAAAAATTATGGCTTTGCAGCCCTTTAAAATTATTTATGCTGCAAAATATGAAACTTTGCAAGCATGTGAATGTATTTAGTAACTGCTACTGTTGCTAGAAAACAAATTTGCATTTTATAGATGCTCATGACTTGATTTTATCAGTGAATTTTGTGTAACTGTTTTTACATCCAGTGGCCTTCAGACTCTCAAGCAACAGCTGCTAAGGAACATTCAACAGGATCTCAGCTTGTAGGCCTGATCGCAGTTCTTATAGCATGCTTTTCTAGTGGATTTGCTGGGGTTTATTTTGAGAAAATTTTAAAGGAAACTAAACAGTCTGTGTGGATCAGAAACATTCAGCTTGGTAAGTTTACTTTTAGTCATCTCTTAGAGATACCACATTCTGAAGAATTAAGATAAATGTGCAAAATATATATATAAAAATAAAAAATATCACTAACATTTTAGTATTCTGCATAAATGTACTTTTAAAACCAAGAGTATAAACCCTGCTAGATAGAATTCTAGCAGTTGCTTTCTGATCTCAACCTAGTTCTTGATTTAACTTGCTCATAGAATGTCTGTAAGTTTGTACAGAATCTGTCGGTTGAATTTGTATTTAAAATTTTCTAAAGAATGTTATCTTATGCAGGATTCTGTATATCCTCTGTGTTTAAAATTTATTGTCTTTTGGACTAATTCATAAGACTTTTACTTTTTTTTAGAGAATATAGGAACATTAAAACAAAATATGTTTCTAAATCAACATTTTGAGATGTTTTAAAATTAACATTTTCTTTCTCTTGTGTCTGAGTAGACAGTTTTTCTAGGTTGGCATTTTTAATACCAAAAACTGCTTTGTGAATAAAGTTGAAGTAATGAATTATTATTTCAGTACAAAGGTCAGTTTGTTTTAGTTGTTTGTACAATCACTGGAGAGAGGCATATGCAAAGGACAGTTCATCTTAACTATTTTAATGCCTTTACCTATTGTGCCCCAATCAGTAAGAGAATACCTTCTATTTCCAAAGTAGTTCAGGGTCTTCTAGACCCTAGATATTAATGGCAGCAGAGTTGATCCATTTTCTTAAATGAGTTTTCCCTCTCCTCAAAGCAATCTTGTCCAGTTTATAGGGTTAGAAATATGACATCAGCAATATCTTCCATTTGCAATAGGAACAAGACTTGTTGTTGGAGTTGCCTGCCTTTCTCTAATGGAATCCCTCTAGTCTTCACCTGTAGGCAATAATTACTTATTGGATATTTGAATAAATGCTTTCAGCAGAATTTGAACTTTCCAGCGCCTTAGTGCGGACTCGTGATGAAATCCACCGTAGTGTAGAATTAAGTCATGAGGATGATTTAGTGGATCAGGGCTGTGTACCGAGTCTGGTAGAATGTAATGAAGTACCATAAAAGCAGGAAATGGTGTGTTTTGGGTTTTTTTGTGATGATGGTTTTCCTACAGGAAAGATGGGGAGGGACTGTTTATCAGAGTGTAGTAACAGGACAAGGGGTAATGGGTTTAAGCTGAAAGAGGGTCGATTTAGATTAGATGTTAGAAAGAAATTCTTTACCATTAGAGTGGTGAGGCACTGGAACAGGTTGCCCAGAGAGGTTGTGGATGCCCCCTCCCTGGAAGTGTTCAAGGCCAGGTTGGATGAGGCTTTGGGCAACGTGGTCTAGTGGAGGGTGTCCCTGCCCACAGCAGGGGGGTTGGAACTAGATGATCTTTAAGGTCCCTTCCAACCCAAACCATTCTATGATTCTGTGGTTTTTTTCTAATTAGAGAGTTGGTCAAAAACTGGTATGGTCAAACATGTTTGAATACAAGCAATATGTTTTCCTTTATTTTCCTGTTGCTGTGTTTTAATTATAAATGGTTTCAGTGAAAAATGCAGAACTGCATTTTCATTATATTTTAGTGTTTTTACATGCCCATAATGCTTTGAAACTTGAGGATAGAGAAGGCAATCAAAACTTTTACTTACTATCTGCTAGTATTTATTGAAATTGTGTATATTAAAACTAAGTTTTCTTGAACAGGGTGTAGGGGATACCTCATGAAAGGTTATGTTAGGGAATTTTGGAGGCAGAGAAGGGTGGGTAGCTGGGGCATCATCCAGGATTTAAGGTAAGATTGGTGCTCTGAATGGAACTACAATGTAAAATCCATCGCCAGGAAAAGCTGATTATTATTACTCTCCATTTCCATGCTAAAAGCACTTTGCTGGGCAGCAATACAGATAACTGAAACACTTTCCAATTCAACATTCATAATTGTTGAAAAATCAATGATCTCTTTTAACACGTTCTTCAGATTTTTCTACAGCGCACAAAAGTATGTATGAAAACTAATGAGTTCACTAGTTTGATAGTCGGCCTGGTCATATACTGAATGTTCCAATAATTGCTTTGTGAAAACAATGAGATCAGAATAGACTGCATCTAAACACAAACTGTTCAAGGTAATAAATAACTAGGACTGTGATATATGAAGACATAAACATCTGTGATAATAGTGAGAATCAAATCATCTGCATTTTTTATTTGTTTTTTCATCAGTGAGCTTAATTTGCCTCAATACAAAAATCAGCAGAATATGTTTACTGTTAAAGTTTTCTTCAGTTCAAAAATTAAATTAATTTCATCATATTTCATAGAGGATTTCCTGATACAGCTTTTAGAAAATATTTAAAACATGAAATCACAATTTCAAAAATACATTAGTGTATCCTTTCTGCAAGTGCAATATAATTACCTGCTTAAGACATGGTATCATTCAGGAGGAAGTTGGTCATAAGCAAGAGCTTTGAAATAGAACTTTTCTTAAAGCACAAACAACAAAACCCGTATTTCCAACTTGGTTTTCATTTTCATATCCATAGATAACTATTAGAACTGTAGAAAATATTGGAAAATATATTTGAATCATTTTTGAAAAATTGTCCTTATTCCATTTTTAATGCACACCAGTATCATATTAGGGATGTATGAATAGTTGATTTTATTTTTTTTAGCAGATCAATTGGAAAATAGAAGTAATTGGTTTAATCTGAATGAAACTTAAATTTTTTATTATGTCTACAAAAAGAATTATTTCTTGTCTAACAGAAGGTTTTATTTTGTTCAAAACAATGCTACCTTTTTCAGATACAAAGAAATGCGATGAAAATAGAGGTCAGCTTTTCACAGAAATGAAATGGAAAAAAAATTCCCCCTTTCCTGCTCAGGACTAGAGCCTGCATTAGGCACAGAGGAGGTGCTTGCATTACTTCCATGCCTGAGAGGATTAGGAAAAGTTTCCCATCTGATAGAACAACACTATACTCACCAAATTACAAACTTTTTAATCTCATCTCAATTTCTTCTTTTGACATTAAGTCTCTATTAGTAAACGTTAATTGTGCTTTGAGGCTGATTCAGGAGAATCCCACTTCCAAGATCCTTGTCTGAATTGGCAAACTGCTAAGTCCTGCTCTTGCTATGTCAGTGACCATCTCCTCCACTGAAAGTTTTCCCTGTTTTTCTCTCCAGGTTATAGTGTGACTTCAGCCTTCAGTCACGACTAGTTTCAGGAAAACTGAAATTGTGTTTAAATGAATTTTGCTATATGCCATAAACAAAAATCACCCCATTCCAGTAGAAAGCAATGGAAGATAAGTATATAAGAATGTCCTAATGGAAACAATCAAAACTTATTAGAAGTGTGGAAAATAACTTTTAAAAGACAATATCTGTCTGAACACTGATTGCATTTGAATGTGGTGGTATTGCAAGTGGCAGTCGTATTTTAAAATCAGATAGGTTCTTTAAGGTCCCTTCCAACCCAAACTATTCAATGATTCTGTGGTATGTGAGCAGTCCTTGAGGACAAGGAACCTATTTCCATGTTTTACACTTGATTTTAAATCAATCTTGTACTTTCAGGATTTTTTGGTAGCATATTTGGACTGATGGGTGTATACATTTATGATGGAGAACAACTATCAAAGAATGGATTTTTTCAAGGATACAATAAACTTACTTGGATAGTTGTTGTTCTACAGGTGAGATATCGCATGTTTCTGCAAAGGCACTTGGGATTTACTCTTCCATAAAAGACTGTGGAAGCTAGCGGGTGTTGTTGTGGCTACTGAGAATTCTATAGTTAAAAGTCTAATCTATCACTATTAGAATAAACCTCTAAATAAAAAACTGGAAAATATATAGCAAGTATATGAACAACATATTGTGCAATATGAAAGCATGCAAGCACTAATTATCTTGCAGTGTTTTAAATGTGTGTGTATATATATGCCCTTCCTCCTGTGGCTAAAAATGTATAGTACAAGCATTTCCACTAATGTAGTGATGGTAATACGATCAACAATTTCTTTAATGGGAAAAGCAGAACTCCAATATTTATCTTCAACAGTGCCTATCCATAACATAAAATAAACGTAATGCTCCTAAACATAGACAAAAGCTTTTCCTAAAGCGAGCACACATTAAAATAGAGGCTCTCAGTGGAATTATCACGTTGCAAATCTAAACTTCAATATATTTTTCAGGCACTTGGAGGGCTGGTGATTGCTGCTGTTATAAAATATGCAGACAATATTTTAAAGGGATTTGCAACTTCTCTCTCTATTATACTGTCAACATTGATCTCTTATTTCTGGCTGCAAGATTTTGTCCCTACAAGGTAAGAATTAGTTTCCATGTATGCTGAAAAAAAAATACGGTTGAAAACTTAATGCTTACCAGATATAACTGCAAAAACAAATAAAAACACTTCAAGCTACACTTTGAGAATGTTTAGATACAACTTGCACATAAAAGTTTCATTTTATAACATACTATAACTAATACTTAATTTTTTCAGTGTAGTTGGCAAGTTTACTGTAAGATACAGCTACCCACAGGTCAGGAATAATTGAATCTCAAATCTTGGCTTTTGACAAACCACTCTCTTGCAGGCTGTATGTTTTAGTTCTCTATCCCTTTCTCTTCTTTTCCTCCCTACTTGTTCTCCCTCAGTGTTTGACTCCTACTTTGCATTTATGCTGAAGCCAGTCAGTCCCCTCTAGTTTCAGCACTTGCCTTGCACTGCCTTTGGCGCTTCTCTTTGAACCAGGCTCCCCCCCTGCCGGCTGTATCCAGTAAGATCTCACAAAGAGGTTGCCTGGCTATTGTTTCCTCTTAGTCCTCTAAGTGGACATATCTTCCACAAGTCATCTTATTGCAAGATGAGTTATGGCTGAGCAACAATAATGAGGATAAACTTTTTATACTGGTTTTCACCTAATCTCAAAACAGTCTCTGAAAGAGATAATTGCAATCATACACGTGGAAGTTACACTACAGCAATTAGTTGCCCAAGGACACCTAGAAGCCCAAAAGCAGAGTTTTTTTCTAAAGACAATACCATATTCATTAGTGAAAACACTTCACCAAGAAAGAAAAATGCTTGCTTCTAGGCCAAATACATTGTGTCCTGACATTTTGTGAATCGGATCTCAGTAGCTCTCTGCACTGCAGGTTTTGTACGTGGGTGGGTTCTGGAATAGTGCTTGTCTTGGCAGTGCATGTTAATATATGGAGTGTAGAAGTAATATTGCAACTTTCAGATGTATTAATAGGATCTTG
The DNA here is from genome assembly GCF_028858705.1 of Grus americana. NCBI lineage: Eukaryota > Metazoa > Chordata > Aves > Gruiformes > Gruidae > Grus > Grus americana. Next base: position 15,090,090 of record NC_072859.1, on the reverse strand, counting down.
CTTTTAATTGACCTACACTCCTCCATATGTTACGCATACTCATAGTGTAAAAATATTTTGAATAATATTTACAACTTCTATATCTGATATAAAGAAACGTCTTTTTATCTAAAAGTAGTATTTACAATATCAGCAGGAGTTTGCTTAACCAGTCAAAAAAGGAAGTAGAACAACTATTTAGGCTTAAAAAGTGGAAGACATTGAACTTAAATTATAAGTAGCCTGTATTGGTCCTATTAAAATAAATGTAGAAGGTGGTTTAAGAATTTATGTCTGCTCAAATGGAAAATTAATAAGTAACTTACTAGCTTCTGCAAACATGGTGAAAATGGAAACAGCGGTAAATAATTAAATAAGATGACGCCAACTAGCAGCATGTAGAGAACTTGAAGCCATCTCATTTATTAAAACTTGATTAACCTGAGTTAATCAAACTTAATCTTGCTTATGCCAACTGAATTTATTTGAACTGCAACTGAGTAACTCTTTCTCTCTCTTCAGCAAACATTTTTTTGGGGGTAATAGATGTAAAGTACTTAAGTGCTTGAATGTGTTGCAATGGATCGTGTCCAGAAATAGGCTGTATTCTCTAAAGGATTATCACATCATGCACCACAGAGTTTTTTTTAGCATTTGGTTCAGAAGATCAAGTTGTCAACATTGTCGTGTCTTTATGACTAGGTTCTTTTCTAAAATTTGTACTGATTGTCTGTTGGCTTTGGATATTTTGTTTCAGACTTATAACTATCAAAACAACTTGAAAGGCCCATGTGTCACAGTACAAAAGATGCCTTTATTATCTTTTTCTTACATAAATCTTTAAGTATCTGCCAAAAATTAGATTATATTGACTTGCAAACTGGTTTTTGGGCAGCAGTAATTTGTTTTGACATAAGCTTTGGACTTCAAAGCAAACAACATGATTCAACTCCAACAACACGATGTATGTAAGATGTTAAAAATGTCTGGGTAACCACGGTAGTTGCACTTCTTTAGCTTCTGCTTGCATTTTGCACAGAGCTTTAGGCAAAAGAAAAAAAGAGAACATTAGTCTGATAACTTTTGACAATTGTTCCATGAAACTATAATTTTAATTTTCAGAATGTGTCAGTATAATAACACATTGTGGGTGTAAGTTTCTTATTTCAACTTCTTCCTGCATCCTTCTATAATAAATGTATGCAAATATTTTGTTCCTTATAAATTGGAAAAATATATCTTTCTGCGTTCCTACAGGAAAAATGTCCTTTTTTTGATTGTATTACATAAAATTGCATCAACTAAAATGAGCTAACTTTTTTTTTTCATCCCTGTTCTATTCAGTGTCTTTTTCTTCGGAGCCGTCCTTGTAATAGCAGCTACTTTCCTATATGGTTATGATCCCAAACCTGCAGGAAATCCCATTAAGGCATAGCAGACTTCCTCACCAACCTGCTTCTCGAGATCATGCACTGGGGGCCTTGCTAACAATGGCATGCGGAAAGTGTCATTGTGCATTGCAAGGAAAGGATTACTACCCTGAATGTATTGAAGAAATATGAATAGTTTTGAACAGCCAGAGGGGTTAAAGGTGGATAATGATACTGTCTGTAACTGATGGGGAAAAAAAAAAATGGCAGGGGAATGCCCAGTGCAACTTGCTAATAAAAACTTGAAAGGAACAGGTTTCCAAGAAACTGCAATTAAGAATGTTTACAGCCTTGACTGGGATTGCATCAAAAGAATTTACTGTATTGACTGCTGCAGAAATATGTCCTATGCACTCTTTGAAAGAGCACACAACAACATTGTCAGATTCTATGTTTTTGCAATTTGACTATATTTAATCTTAATAGATATGTTTTTAAATTTGTCTATTTACATGAAATCAGCTGAATACACATCGTAGTTCTAAATTGATGATTTTAATTAGGTATTCCTTATTAAAACTGTGAAGATTGAAGAAAGATGCTTTCACAATATCAAATATTTTTATATTTTTAGAAGGCAGATTTAATAACAGGAATCTGTTATTAAATTATAATATTATAATTCTGTTGCTTATATAAAACTCTTTTAAGAATATTAACATTCTCATCTAAGTACACAAAGGGAGAAATTCAGAATGAAAGATGGAAGTCTGCGTTGATACTCTAGCCTTCATCAGGATAGCCTGTAGTGTTCCAACAGATGCCATAACTCTGTGAACACAGGCCAGAGGTTACTGCACTAGCCTGCTACTAAGAGTAGGGTTATGATGGGGCACTTGCTCAGATGTAATGTTCATTCTTTTTTTTATTGATTATAAATCAACTTTTTGGTAAATCTTTAAAGTAGTTTTTATGCTTTAAATATCCTCTGGGGGTTTTTTTAACCTCAAATTAAAAAACAAAAGCCCATAATATACATTTTAAATGCGTTATTGTTGTCTGTAACAGCTGCAGCTGGAGCTATTATGGTGTATCATCTGTATACTGTACTGTATTTTATTACAGACGTGTTTTTTAAACAAGTGTTGTTTACTCATGAACTCTCCAAGACTTTTTCAGTACATTTCTCTGTAATGGCTTAATTAGAGATTTTTATTTTTATTATTATTAATATTGTTTTGTTTGGGGAGTCCTTGAGCCAGCGGACCAAAATGGGTTCTCTGGAGCTATTCAGTCTAGTAGTGGAATTACTTTAATAGGAAACAAAATGAAAAAGTAATTAATTGTGCAATAGGTAAATATAAAAGCATGCTTTTCTTCTGTTTTAAACCAAAAAAACTTCACAGAGAAACCTAGATGCAATTAGAACTTAGATCAATTAGACCGTTATCAATGCTTCACTTGTTGAAGTGTTTGCATGTAGCCAGAAACACACACACACACACAAAATAAATGCCAGAACTAATAAACAAAAAAGCTGTCTTAAAAATCACTTGTTTTCAGGATTCACAATGGATATTAATGTAGAGTGACTTCTTATCCACATTACACTTGTTGAAGGTATATATTATATAAAAACATATCAGTAGTCCCTTACCTGTAGAATGGCAAGGGGTAAAAATTTATGGTTTCCATTTTTTCCCCCCTTCATGCTCTTTCTCACTTCTGTCTTCTGCTAATGAAGACGTTGTGAAGGGAGAGGTGTTTTAAAATGTTTACCAAAGTACCTCATTCTCTTTTCCACATTTTAGTGGTGGATTGACAAGGAGATTCTGTCAGAGTGCTCTGAGATTTTTTTTTATGAAGTATTGTAAATGGGAAAGGAAAAATTCCACTTACATCAGCCAAGTAAAAATAGTGTTTTCCTTCTGTTGGCAATGACGTGGATTATCAACTTCTTGTTTGTTTATCGTATCAGAGCAAGACGTTAAAGAAATGTCAGAGTTATGCCAAGGGCTTCTAGGCTTTGTGAATGGTGAATCTGTCCTAGCATGCTGTAATTGCAGGAGATCTGCTACTCAGTAGTTAAAGTGTATCTCATATTACCCTAAACTGGCATTTATGTCAATATTAAACCTTTTACCTATAACACGCAATGTGGCAAAATCTTTGAAAAATTACATTTAGTCATTCCACCACTGAAATACAACATGAGGTGAGATGTGTGTGTGGAACAGTGGCTCACAGCATTGCTTAGTGTAGAGTGGGAAGTTCATGACTCTGAAATGATCTGCGAAGTGCTGGTAGTAATATCTGAATTGGAGTTTGGCCTACACAACAATACTTTTAATTTCATGAATCACAGTAGTGGAAATGTTCAGGTAATATAATTGATTACTTCCTTGAGCAATTTCTCCAAGAAATATAAGCAGCAGGTTGAGAACACAATAGCCAGTTTCACAGGAAGGGACCAAACAGGCCAAATAACCACCACATTGCTGGAATTCCGTTGCATATAACCCAGTTTTAATAGTTCAGGTACATCTGTCAATATTTGTCAGTAAGCATCAGTTGAAAGGAAAGAACAGGAACATGTGCTCTTTGCTTTTGAACAGGATGGCATACAGCTTTGGAAAACAATATATCTGCTGTACTAAGGAACAGTAACTCCTGTCCATAGATCAGTGACTCTTCCATGCTTTCAACTGACAGCTCCATTAAATTTTCCAGTGGAGGGATAGATCTCTTCATACACTTGCTGCTGTAAAGGAAATGGGAGTTTGCATTTGTAGCTGCCTTCCCTTAGCATGCTGAGGAAGGATTCTTGTCTGAGGCCCTCCAAGTTGAAAAGCATTATTCTAGGCAGAGGGAAGACAGCATATGTTTCTTGAGAACAGAAGGGATGTGAGGAGGGTTTACTGATTTCTGTAACCTTTGCAATCGGAGAGCATATGCACATTTTTGCATTGGGATACTTTTGTGTCTGGATTTTAAAATTTGACAAAAGGAAAAAAAAAAAAGAGGCAGTTTTAAGTCTATAACTCATTAACTAACCAAAGAAGCATAGCTAGCACAGAGCATTGGGAAGCAGGGGTAGCGTGCTTTGAGTTTGCCCTAAAAGCAGTCTGTAGGAGTCTAACTTTCCAAAAATAAACATGTCTTTCTGAAATATTTTTCTGACTTTTAGACAACAGATTTGTTAGTTGTATATTTAGGAGGCTAACCTATACTTAGCAAATTTTATTTAAATATTTATAAAATTATAGCTAGGTATTTATTTGCAATAACTTGAATTGTGTGATTTATTTTTTTTAAGACTTGCATAATGGGAGTGCTAGTATTTATTGAATACTTGGATATTTGGTAGTTTTATTTGAGAATCTCTGGGATACATGATAAATGGTAAAATAACAATAAACTTAGAACTATCTTTAAAATAGATCAGCATTTCAGTGGTGAAAAATCTTGAGTGTAATAAAGCAAGATGAACTTTTTGTTAAACTTCGTATTTCTGTGCTATCCGCAAGTGCCCAATAATCTTTTTTCTCAAAGAATTCAGATAATTTTATAGTTCTATTCAACTTCTTTGTTTTAAACAAACTATAAGAAAACTTCCATTTTTCTTTGCTTTAATAATGGGTAGATGAATGTTCTAGATCCGGCTTCTAGAAGGTAACACCTTGGGGGCTTTACTGTAACTTTTTAGAAACTATTGTTTTATTTTTCTTCAAAAAAAAAAATCTTGTTTTGGTAGCATATGTTTGCGTTTCAGTTAATGATACAGTCCTCAGATTTTTAGGAGTACATAATTGTTTTGTGTCCCTAACTTATTTTTATGGCTGTAATTCAAAAGACTGTAATGGATTTTATCAAGTTGTTTTACAATTGATAAATGAAGCATTGCAGTTCTTCTGGTTTTTGTTGTCAGTAACTTTCGTATTTTAATATATTTCCTTATCGTCCGTGCATGTACTGTTGTATTTAAGCAATCAACATTTTCCAAATTTGAAGTTGTTGCTCATTTTCTTCCTGGTGTGACAGTGTTTCTTGCTGGATATTGTGAATGAGGAAAATTATTCATTGTTTTCTTCTCTGAAATCCATGTTTTGTAACAATGAGATATTAAAAAACATTAAGGGGGTTTTTTGTGTGTGTTAGGTAATGTTTATCTATAACATGGTATTATACCACGATAGTGTATCATTACCTATGGTGTTCAGATATTGTAAGAAAGTCCAAGAAGTGTTTCATTGCCTTTGCTTTCATTGTTCTGTTCATTTTTAATGCTGATTATTTTCCACAGGAAGTTACTAAAGAGTTCTGCTCTTTCCAGGTAAGCTGATTATACGGTTTTATATATCTAGAATGAAGATATTTTTCTCAAAAAATTGCAGGGGAAAATGCAACAAAATAAGTGGGATTAATTAGATGATATCTTCTGCTCTAGTTACTGTTAATCCAAATTTCTGTTTAGTTGAATTTATAACTTTTTCTAATTATTTCCCACGAGGCAAATTTATAACTCTTTGTAGAAGCAAAAAAAAAAAAAAAAAAAAATCTATCCTGAGGTGCCGTTCAGTGCTCATTCTTGAATGTCTGCTGCACATTTGCATCCAAGAGTAGACATGACGTTTTTAACTCTTACCTTCAACCTTCCATTATCGTTCTGACTGTAATTAGCCATATTCATTTCATTAGCAATTTATAGCTCAGTAAGAATTGCTTATATGCTAAGCATATGTTTATATTTGCTGCCATGAGTAACACTTTTTTAGATTTTTAAAAGTTTATTGTCAATATATTTTAAAATATAAGAGCCCAAATATAAATCATATATTCAAACATTGTAGCAAAATTTTTAAGGTAGTCTTAGGATTTTTTTATATGTTGATGTTGATATTTGGGTGTGATTACACTGAATACAGTTCTAATATATGGTGTTTCCAGGCAGTTTGGAAACAGGTTGTTTTTTTGGTATAACACTGCTGAACCATGGAATGCATCTTACATGACCTAATACAGTCTTTTTTAATCCATATCGAGGTAAAATACTGTACTGTTTTTCTCCTATGTGTGTAGATAATGTCACTATAGTAATAAACTGGTTAAAATTAAGCACTGGCTTTATTAAGAATATGATATAAAATGGTTTGAGAGCTTTGTAAATGGAGAGGCTTGCATTATGCATATTTTAGCAGAAATAAAACAATGTTTTAATTAACATTTATTATTTCAGAATATAATTTTTGGCATAACTTTCTATAAACTCTAGAAGGCTATTGTAAGATGTTTGTTAATGGTATCTTTTAACATGTAGCTTACTGAATTTTGCCAGAAATTTAATTTTGACTGGGATGCTTCTTTCTGACTACTGTATCATGACTTCTTGTGAATCGCATTCGAGCAGTGTTCTTGTGACTGTCTCTGCGCTTTCTGGTCTGAAAACCCTGATCTCCTTGTTCAGGACTGTGGTTCCTGAAGCTGGTGGTGGTAGGGAATGTCTGGGTATCAAGTACCAAGTTATAGTACCAAGGTTTAAGGATTGTAAAGGTTTTAAAAGATTGCAAAACACTGTAATCCTTTGTCGAAGAGTTTTGCCACAAGTTACCAGGAGACAGCTGGTGATTCAGTAGCTATTTTTTTTCTTCCCTGTTTTAAATATTTAGTGGAAAGTACTATACAATATACCCTCTAGTATACAACGCAATGCATTGATTCGTGTTACGATTTAGAAGCTGAGGTTTTGTATAGCTATAATTTACAATATATCAAAGACCTGAACAGTGTTCACAAATACATTGCAATAGATGCTGAACAACATGTTTCCTTGTCCTTTCCATAGATAGATATAATAAAACAAGGTCATTTCACCAGCTATGCACCAGTGATTTCCAGGACTCTTCATTTCTGTCAGTTCCTTTTGGCAATTCCTCTCTGATCTTAGTGATCATATGCAGTATAATTTAAACTCAGATTTTTAGGCCATTAGGTGACAGAAATGAATTCCTGATCAACTAACCAAAGGAGCATAGCTGGTACAGGGTACTGGAATGCAGGGGACAGTTCTTCACGTTTGGCCTACAAGCAGTCTGTAGGAACCTTAACTGAAACCATCGAAACCGTCATCCATCTGTGCTTTAGAATCAGAGATGACAAGTACTCTGTACATTTTCATTCCGCTTAGAAAAAGATGGTAATATCTTCTACAGCTAGTGGGTGCTATTATGCATTTACTTTGTATAGTAGGTTGAGCACTACAGGTGTTTAGATATAACAGACAATTTTTGTTACTCTTCTTCAGGAGATTGTTTGTCAGGAATTTGTCTCAGTTAAATAATGACAGAGCGGATTATGTCAGGACTTATGTAGGTAAGTGGAGTTTAATACTTAAAAACGTGTAGCTGGCTGAAATTCATGACAGCAAAAGCAAGTTATATTTATCTAAAGTTTATTCTAAATTTAGAAATTCTTACTTGAATCTTCTACTCAGCCTACGTGAGCAAACTTGATATTTAAGATGCATTTATTTTGGGATAATGGCATCAATAAGAGGAGTGGTTCTAATATAAAGGTGTGGATGGAAAAATAGCTGTTTTATCAGCCTGGTTACAAAATGTCTTTGCTGAGATGCAATTGTAACTTTTTTACCCGAGATTCTTACATGTTATGTATGTGTCTGTGTGACTTTCCCACCAACAGCACTCTCTCCAAGGAGCAGACTTGAAACAATGTCAAAATTTTAAGACACTCCCCCCCCCCCTTTTCAAATGAAAGCTATGAGAACAGAATTGTCACAAACTTGGCATAACTTATTAAGACTTGTAACAAATGACTAATAATAGCAATGGCTGCAAACATCCTTTTTCCCCTGTGGGTTGCCCCGTAGTTCCTACTTGCCTTTGTCTCACTGTGAGACCAGAGTAGATCCATTGGCCTGAGTAGGGCTGTGCCTCAATTCTAAATTCCTTAAAAGCTGCATTATGATGAGATAAAAGGGTGCTTGGTCTTAAGGCTAATAGTTAACTTAAGCCCAGATGATCTGCAGTGGTGCATGATTGTTAACATAGTGGTGTCTGTACTGCAAGGGAGCTAGAGTACAGCTCTGTATGTTAGGTGGAGGTGCAGCATAGCAGCCGCTGTTGGTATGGACAGACATGATGTTAATGTGCGGCTGAGGTTTTGGGGTAAAGAGGGATGTTACAGGAGCTGGGGAGATAGGGATATGCAGCAAGAGGGCTGGAGGATGGAGGACTGAGTGAAGAGGAATATAGAGAAAAGACTGGTATGTGGCTATGGCCATGGAGAGTTGTGTCTGAGACTGTGAATGTAACAGTACTGGATGTGGTCAGATGTTCTGTTTAGTGCTGCCAAACATCAGCAGTGAAGGAATTTAAACTATAAGCCACATAATAATTAATAGTGCACGTTTCTAAAAGATTTTCTCCACCAACGGGCATCGTGCCTTGGGAAAGCTGATCCCTGTTACAATATTACATGCAGACAGTGGTAAGTCAGAACCTGAAATGGCCTGCCCATTTAAAGTTGTTAAAGCTTTCATAAGCTAGATTTAAAACTCGAGAGTAAGAAAGCAGGATGTCTCCAAGTTGGATTTTTAAGATGGATTATATCTGTGGTTATGTACTTTGGCTCTGGAAATGTATTTTGACGTCCAACAGGTATATCCGGTAAGAACTGACTTGTTTTGCTCCTTTTTTGCTGGCCCCTCAGCCAGCGCGGGGAGGGAGGAAAGGGCGGGAAACAGTGCTTTGGGTTCGGTCGGGAGAGGGCGGCCACAGGCTCGGAGGATTGGTGCTCGCCGAGGTATATGAGAAGCTGGGGCTTCTGAGGCCGCGATAATGTATTTTAAAATGCCAGTGTTGTCTGGATAGGGGAAAAAAGTCAAGCGTCTCCAGCAGTACGGGTGGGGGATCGGTGTTTCGAAAAATGGAGACTGCTGAGGGAGAGAGGTAGCACAGAACCACGGAGCACTCCGTCTTCCTTCGGCGCTCCGCTCGGACAGGCCCGCCGGGCCAGGTACCGCCGCCCCGAGCCCTCTGCCAGGCTCTACCTCCGCACGGCTTCTGGCAGCGGTCTCGTTTGTTTTTTGTTTTTGTTTTTGTTTTTTTTTAAATGTGTTTATTTTTTCCGACCATTAATTTTTTGAACGGCACCAGGGAGAGACCCCGCCTGGGCTGGGCGGGGCCCGAGGCACAGGCCTCGGGGGGAAGGGCGGGCGGCTGGGGGCGTCCCGCGCGGCGCGTCCTGTGCACGTGATCGGCGGCCGGCCAATGGAGCGATCGCGTGATCCGCGGCGGCGGCTGCGCCTGGGGGTGGCTGCCCAAGATGGCGCCGGGTGCGTGAGGGGTGGCGGCGGCCGCGCGGGGAGGGGAGGCGAAGCGAAGGCCCGGCTGCTGGGGAGGCTCCGCTGCTGCCCCCGCTCCCCCCCCGGGGCTGTAGGATGGTAAAATGACCCAGGGGGGGAAGAAGAAGAAACGCGCCGTGAACCGCAGTATCATGCTGGCCAAGAAAATCATCATTAAGGATGGCGGGACGGTGAGGCCGGGCGCGGCGGCTGTGGGAGGGGCGGCTGTGGGGCGAGCTGGCGGCGGAGCCCCAGGCCCCGCGGCGATGTGGAGGGCCGGCAGCGGTGGGGCAGGGGGCCGAGGCAGGTGCGGCCGGGCCCGGTCCGGCGCGGGGGACGGGGAGGGGAGCGGTGGGCTCGCGGGCCTCGGGCAGCCGTGGCTGGCGGCGTGCGAGCGGGCCGTGCTCCGGCGGCGGCGCCGGGCTGAGCTCTGTGGCGAGGTTTCGGTTTCTTTTATGCTGCGGGTCGCTGCAGCCCCGATAGCTTCGTCCCGGCATCCCGGGCTGGTTTCCATGAGGCAGCTGCCCGAGAAACACCTGTAAGGGTGTCACGCTAGTCCAGGTCTTCGTAAATGCTCGTTCTCGGTTTGTGCCGATTTTTAGGGCTCAGGATGCAAAACAGTGTCGTGTCAGGAGTTAGACATAGGTAACTGCAGATCGCTTACGTTTGTCTGAGATCATGCGGTATGTGTCTAAACGTAACTTGACATTGAAAATTATTTAAATGACTCCTCGCGGAAGGAAGAGCTGCTAGGAAGCCAGCTGTATGCTCGGGAGCAGCAGTTGGCTGCATAATAGGCAGGGATGGTGCGGGCTGGCAGTTGCTATTGCAAAGGAAAGCAGGAAGCACCGAGGGTGGTTAGGATGCAGTGTGGTGGGCTTTGGGATCACCGTCTGGGATGGGCTATGCCCGCACGGTGAATGGATCGCCACCACAGCAGCCTTCTGTCCTCTCTGTTTCTATCGTCGGAGAAAGAATCGGCCAGCGAGCGGCACAGACACTCATATCAGAGAAGTCACTTAAAGGGTGCCTGGAAGAAGGGTTTTGCAGTTCCCTCCCACTGTCTTGTTTCCTCTTAAATATATGAATTTTAAAAAGAAAGGAAGCTGTTAAGTGTTTTGGCTGCTGGAGCTTGGGTTTGGGGTTTTTTTAATTGATGAGTAGCATTACTTCCAATGTATCATTGCCGCTGGACTTTTTCCACTGTGTAACATTGTGTAGCTTTGATGTGCACTCTTCTAAATACAGTATCATTCTTTCAAATAAAGAGACATCTTGACAGACTAAATTGCTGGTGGTCCTTAAGGTTTTTTTTGAGCAATAATGGAGAAGAGGGAGGTGTCAGTCACTATAGTTGTTTATCACACTGGTGACCAACTGTCTGGATTACTTAGTGGTAAGAAGCAAAACTAATTCCACTGATGGATGTTGATGTTTTCCAGGATGTGTTTTCCTGCTCTTTGTAGCGATAGAAATGTGTGAGATTACCTTGTACAAATAGAAGCATAAATAGTGTAGAATGAATAACAGAAGCAGAGTGAATGTTATTGCTCATGGGACATAGTGCTTCAGAATTTCTCTCTGGAGTAATCATTGGTTAAAATAAAGTATACTTCCAAGTGTCTCCTCTCTTGGCAAAATAAAGTTACAGTTGCAAGATAAAGGAAAAGACAGTGTAATAACTGTATTCAGTGGTACTTACAGTGCTGCAGTCAGTGTCTCCCACTAGTTTCAAAAGCAGAGTGCAAACTTGCATGAGTTCTGTATGATTTTCAGTTGTTTTTAAAACAGTGGGAAAATGGACTATAAACATTAGTTGAAGGTATGTAGATTGTTGCTAGATAACAAAAACACTAGTTTGTGATATTTTCTGCCTTCAAATAAATATTTTGAGAATTTATTTGTTTTAAATACATTTTTAAAGCTAGACAGTCTGGTATAGTAGAGTATTCTTTATAATAGCAAAAATTTTATGCTTGGATTATTTTTTTTAATGTTTGCTGGAACGTTTAATTAGCCTTCTGCGCTCAGTCGCTTTAGTTTCTTTGCTTACCCAGCATGCTATGTGACATTATGAGAAACAGGTAAATGAAAATGGCTCACATCTTGAATGTCTCCAACTGGCAAACCAGTAATTAATCAAGCATCTAAGTGTACAGTTTCCAGCCTGATTGGTTTATTTTGAAACTATTTGACATCAAAGATGACTGTGACTTTTGTGACAGCAAGAATATACAGCTGTTTAATGAGGCAGTGTCACAGGCAAAAAGAGTTTATTGATGGGGAGCTTCGGTCAATTTAATTTATTGTCACTTCTAATCACTGATTCTGATGCAGAAAGAAAAGAACAAGCAAAAGGGAGAAACCACCCATTGCCTCTGCAAAGCCTCTCCTCCCATTGTGGGTTACGCTGGGTCCCCTTGTCCAGGCAACAGGTGGTGCAGGAAGTTGGGTTGGTGCATGGTGGTATTTTTGTGGTGTTCGCTTTGTAGCTTAGTAGCTGTATCACAGAAAAAAATGTGTAATGGTGTGTGTACTTAAGTGTATGTTATCAGATTCACTGAAGGAGAGGCAGTAGCACCAGCAAAGTGGTTTCAACGCTATTCTTCATTTTGCCTTCCTTTACAATCAATTGGAATTAATCTTATGTAAGATTATGTATTTTTGAAGTACTCATGAAATTAATTAGGAGGTGCACACCTGAGCAATGCCGGAGAGAATTAGACCTTAGTACCTTATTTGGTGTCTCTTCCTTTCCAGCAGAGGAGCAGCAGCTATGATCTTGTATCTGATGCCTTTGTTGCTTTGACAGTTATTCTGTTGTCATCAGATGCATGTTCTTAGGGTTGCCAGGGATATACAGTTTTTATCACTGGCACAACTGATGGTACAAAGTGTTTGGTTAAAGACATTTCCTCTCTAACTAGAGAAAGGGGCATTCTTAGAGCACTGTTTTGTGCCAAACATAAATACGCTCTGCTCTGGCTACATGGTTGCAGAGAAGGGTTGCTGTTACTCTGGAACATCTCAGTTCCAGGTTGTTCATACAAAGGCTCTATATTTTATCTCCAGGTGCAAGGACTTCTGATTTGATTGCACTTAGGTTATTACATTACACTATGCTAGGTTAGTGAGTTTGTAAAGCACAGTGGGGACAGGTTTTTAGAGTAAGACAGGGCTGAATGCCCAACACCTGTGCTGTACGTGTTGGGGTGGGGAGGGTATGTCAGACCAGCATTTAAGTCTTGTGGACTGAATGCACATAATATATCTTAATGCACTGCAATGTAACCACTTATTAATTTCCTCCCCTCTTTCTTCTACCTCGGGAGTATATTTGCTACTTCATGGTTGCAACCATCTTTAAAAATAGCTATGGAGGTGATGATCTAAATGTGACTAAATTACTTCTTTTTTATAGATAAGAACAAATAACAGTACCTACGATAAGTGAGCATTAGCAACAAGAAAGCAAGGAAGCTTAACCCTAGCGATCTAAATGTCACTTCTGTTTGTTTCTGCCAATGTAATGGAAGCATCTGATCACGTTGCTTACAGCTGGATGACATGGCTGGATGACATGGCAGAGGGCAGCAGTCACCTGCTTGTGTGCCTCTCAAATTGCCAACAGTTTAGCTGTGCAGGACGGCCACTGGCTTCATTCTGCTGTTCTGGTTTGTGCGTGTGATCTCTGAGTAGCTGCCCAGAACTGGACAAGGGCAGCACAGACGCAGATGGCTGTTGAGCTTGCGTTTGCTGTTGTGAACAGAACGGAGGCACTTTTGACCCCTGGTGCTTGGAGGGACTGGGATGGTTCATGACTCCTACCTCACTGTCTGTAATACCTTGGGGGGTCACGAGCCAGTAACTTGACAGGAATTTGGGGACTAAGAATGAACCTGATTTTCTGTATCAGACTGAGACAAACAGCTGAGATTGTTACTTATGGTTCGTGCAGAGCTGGATAAATTTTTAGCCCAAAACTAAAATAAGAGTTGTGGGTGGAAAGGGAAAAGAATTGTGGGAAGTGAAGATAATTATAACCACTTTCTGTACCTATAAAGACTGTTAATTTACCTCCTTAAGAGAATGGGATGTAAAAATAGCAGAGATACCTGTATGGTATGATATCTATATTTACTGAAGAGGGCTTGAGAGAGACAAAATAGCACAGTGCTAAGGTACTTCTGTAGCTCACCTTTTACATATTGATACAGTTACTTCTGAAAATGATGATCTTTTCTAGCAATAAAGGTGAATGGCCAGTGTGGTTTTCTGTATTTATTTCGTACAGTTGTTCAAAAGGCTTATTTTTATTTTGGTATTGGAAATATTGGAATCTGGAAAGAAAAGCTAGGTGTGACTTGCATAAATCTTGTAATAAGAGTCTAGTATTACCTAGCTGAAACTTAAAATTGTGTAGTGTTTGCGGTTGGAAGGCACCTCTGAACAACTCTAATCCAACTGCCCACTCTCTTCCCCCAAATGGGGTCAACTTGGAGCATTTTGCTCAGGGCTGTGTCCAGTCAGGTTTAGGGGAAGGAGATTCCATAGCCTCGTGGGGCAGCCTGTTTCCAGGGGTCTATTTTGTGCGAGGTTGAAGTAGAATTTCCTGTATTTCAGGGTGTGCTCTCAGTCCTGTCGCTGAATGCCTCTGACAAGAGTCTGGCTGTGTCATCTTTACTCCCTCCTATCAGATATTTATACATGTTGATAAGATCCCCCTCAGCCACCTTGAGAAGCAGCTCAGGACTTCAGCCTGCGTGTGTTTGCTCAGTATAAGTGCTAGGTCTAATCAAATCAGTGCCACTCTGTCAGTAACTCACCTTCACACAAAGCAGGGAAAGCAGACGTTCAGGCAGCACTTCTAAGCTTAAAGAATGCAAGATTTCTGATGAGTTATTCATACTACCTTCATATGGAAATAATTAGTGCACTGTTTCCTCAATTTGCAAATGATGAACTGTGGCATGTTGTTTGGCAGGGTAGCATTTACAGAGTGTATGAGATGAGCAGGTTGTCCTATCCGTGCTCTTTTTGTTCTCCACAAAAGCTACTTCTGATTATACTAAATCACCGAAGAATTTAAAGTTCCTCATTTTACATCTTTTATCCAGATCTCTTCCTGCATTGAAGCATGTTGTAGCTAAGAAGCTTGCTCTCAGTATTTGGGAAGTGATCAGTGCTGTTCCTGAGATTCACTTCTGGCGTTCGTTATTTCAGTTTTTCTTTCCTGATCTCAAGCTATCAAAGTTTTGTACGTAGCCATGGTGCCTTTTAGTAACAGAAGTACTATAAAACTTTTTGATAGACCAGGTAATTAGACTTTGGGATAGCTGAGTGTGAACACTACCATGTTTTGAAATGATGAAAACTTGTTTTCCATGTAGCATTGTGTGGGCTTAAGCATTTTTCTCAAGGAAAAGGAACTAATTATCTGAAGAAGAGTCTGTTTGCACTTTCAGTAGCATCCTTGTTTCCCAGACTGGCAGTATAAGTGGGTTATTTTTTAATTTGAGATGGGAGCACACTTTGTATTCTGTGGAGGATTAAGACACTTCAGGACGTTGACAGCAAAGGCTTAAAAAAGGAATTTCAGTCAGTACTAGTTAGCTTGAGTAACTGTATTCCCATGTTCTGAGTCCTGTTTCGTTTTTTAGTCCATTTATAGTGTTCATTTCTCATGACTGTAATAGATTGCTGGATGTTTTAATCACCTGTTTTTTCGCTTGTTTTAGCCTCAAGGAATAGGTTCACCTAGTGTCTACCATGCTGTTATAGTGATCTTCTTGGAGTTTTTTGCTTGGGGACTCTTGACAGCACCAACTCTGGTGGTAAGTGATACGTTTAAGTTTTTTCTCACTGTGCGGGAGATGGGCCAATTACTGCAAAGGCACTGATCATCTTCTGAATTAAATGAAAATTATATATCATTGAGCTGCTCTGTTGTGCAAGTGAAAAGTTTTGTGTTTTTACATGGAATCAGGAATTTAAAATTATTTCATTAAAGCAATGTAATGATGCAGTATAGCTGTTTATGTGCAAGTCCGCTAACACTCAAGCTTACATGTAAATATTTTCTGACTTGAAAGCAGTGAAACAGTACTGAATGAAATTATCTTTCCTGTCAAGATGTTACAAAAAGTTTGCACATTACAAATGTAAGGACAAAAATACACTTGAAATTTGGTAAGATTGTGCAAGTGTGTGTGTGTGTAGGGAGGGAGATCTTTGCTGACCTGGCTGTGCTTTAAATGGAAGCTTCAGAGCGCAGACGCTGTTACACCAGTCAACACTTCCCTATGATTAGCAAGACAGTCATACCAATGTGTTTGTACCAAATTATTTTCTGATGTAGTTGGTTGCTTTCCATTCGGATTGAATCTCTGAGAGTGACACATGCTTACAAATTAAAAGGAGCGAAGGCTTAAAGATCTCCAAGCAAACTCCACCTAAAAGGCAGTCTTGGTGTGGCTGTGTAAGCTGATGTTAACTATGAGCAGTCTCTTGGCTATGAACTGCACGTCAATCACTGAATGGAATCCATCTCATGTCACACAAGTCAGCCAGAGGTGTGCCCATTTTAACCTGCAGATCTAGGCTCTGGTCACCGAACTGAGAGGCACTTCAGAATGATGTCATCTCTCCTCTCTCTTCCCAGCCCCCTGCAGATGACACAGTAACGTGGAGTCTGGTCTGATCATTTTCTAGGTTCTCTGTGGCCTATTTAGATTTCAGACACTGAAGTTAGATGACGTTAATTCTTCCCAAAGTTCTGAGAGAACTGAGGCCTCTATCAAGTAAAGCTAAAATCTCAAAGTACCTTCCATGTGAATTAAAGATTAAATAGATTATTTGTGCTGTGTCTTTTTTTTTCTGTCTCTATATTCTGTGAAAATATAAAACTACTGTGGGTGTGCCACTGTAGAAGTTGGATGCATCATGAGCAATATTTATAGTTAATATTGTGTATATGACAGTGTTCATATTTCTTCTCCAGGTTTTGCATGAAACCTTCCCCAAACATACATTTCTAATGAATGGGCTAATTCAAGGAGTAAAGGTAAGGTGACAAAAGCAAATCACAAGTACAACTTAAGCTGAATGGTGGGAGTAGAGATGTGACTGCCAATTGAGAGACACATTCAAGAGGTTTTTCAATATCGCTTTTATGTTATAAATAAATCAGGGGAGTAAACTTTTGCTAAATAGCAAACACGCATCATTTTACTTTTAGTAAGATATTGTTTGATATGTACCTGCTGTTTGAGTTCAGCAAATAAAAAGGTAGTTGACTAATCCCAAGTGACACACATGGTGTTAAAATTTGAGAATTTCTTAGTTGGAGCTCATTGCTCCAGTAGGATATTCTCAATTACTTACATTTATGTGAATTCTAAATATATATAGAACTGTAAAACAGCAAGTATGACTGGATCATCTGCATTTGGAGTTTTGTGTAGCTTTGAGGTAATAAATCTCAAATTGTATGTAACCAGACATGGGGTAGAAGATCAGTAACGCTTGCTCATATTGCCTTTGAGGCGTTGCACTGTAGTTGTCAACTTTCGTAAAGACAGAGCCCAGCCTGCTATCAGGTTGTGGTGTGGTTGACTGTCACAATTCTAACCGCTTAGTTCTAACTTAAGACATTTTGTTTCGTTTAGGGCTTATTATCGTTCCTCAGTGCCCCGCTCATAGGTGCCCTGTCTGATGTGTGGGGACGGAAGTCCTTCTTGCTGCTAACAGTATTTTTCACCTGTGCACCAATACCACTAATGAAGATCAGCCCATGGTTAGTAAATTCTTTCACATTAGATTTGCTATTTTCTTGTCAAGGTTGCTATACACTGCTCATGTTTGTAGCCTTGTTGATAAAATACTGTTTGTGCTCTGTGGAAGGTTGAGACTTTTGTGTTACTTCAGTGCAAAGTTGGGAGAACAGAGTCAAACTGAGGTAGCTGCCATGAGGCCAAATGCCTCAGTCAGAATTTTAAGAGCTGCTGGTTTTGAGTGCTGTGCTGTAGGCCCCACTTCTACTTCAGCACATTTGCAAAAGACACTGGAATGCCATCCACTGAACTGTGCAGGTCTTTATTGTGGCCATATTCCTCAAATACTAGCCAACTATGCAGAAACTAAAACCTTACCTAATGCATGAAGTAACCATTTGTAACCTAAAATGTTGCTGCAATTTTATACTTTTGTTTCTCAAGTTGTAAAATCCACCTGCTTTCACCCCGTGTGCAAGTTAGTAAGCTCTTAACTGGCACGTACATTCCCTAGGTAGCGTGTGAGTCAGAACTCTCAGTGTTGTCAGACTACCCGCGTGCTGTACCTGAGGGTGTCGCTGAAATAACACAGACTGCACTGACGCAGGGCAGAGCCAGCTGTTCAGGTAGCTCTGTGAGCCTTTTCAGTTTTCTCTCCAGTCACACAGATTCTTCATGGATTCTTCATCCTTTTTCTGGGAAGTAGCTTGTTTCTAAGTGTAGATGAATGTTTCAGGTGACACAAGTGCTAGTGTCTATAGCATAAAGATAAGGCTAATGTCGAGCTCTCTCAATGACCAGATTCTCAAAATACTGAAGTTCCTGAATTGCTTTGGGTCATAGGCATCCAGTCGAAGTTAGTTTAGCACCTCATTTCCTAGAAGTACTTGATCACAGCAGCTTTTTGTAGATGTTACAAGATTATGCTGTTTCATTTTGTACTCGCTGCATTAAGGAGGAATTACACAGCTGTATCGAGACACGTTCACGTTGGCTTTATCCAAGTTTATCTTAATATTTGTCAGGAAAATTTGGACAAGATGATTTATTGTTGACTGTACTTGGATTGTAAATAGAGACTTTTTGTTTTTATTTAGCTGTTCTAATTTTTTTATAATGTTCTTAGGTGGTACTTCGCTGTTATCTCTGTCTCTGGAGTTTTTGCAGTGACGTTTTCTGTGGTTTTTGCATATGTAGCAGACATAACCCAAGAACATGAAAGAAGCATGGCCTATGGTTTGGTATGTATTTTGGGGGCTCTGTTCCTGTGGTACTCAGTACTAAACACTTCAGGTAAAGCTTTTCAAAATTGTCTTTTTGTTTCTTCTCTGGCAAGTTGATTTTAGTTTGGAGTAAGGTTTTTCTGTTTTCTGTTGTTCTTGTCATCCAGTCCTGTATCTCCTCTTGAATATTCTGCTTCTACCTTCAACAAAATACAACCGTGTTAAAAGCTGCCTTTCAGATGTCTGTCTTAACAGTGTTAATGGTGTTGTTTGAGGTGCTTTAGTTATTCCTCCATTGGTTCTCACACTAGCACTACTCTGTCATCTTTTCAAAAATCTAACCTTTTGTTCCTGGCTAATTTTGGAATTGCCATTGTGTGATATCTTGACTACTCCTGCTTGTGTCTCCTGGCACACTGTTGCGCTTCGGTTCAGAACAGACTTAGCTGAGTAACCTGTCGTCTTAAGTTCTTACAGCTCGCCTCCATTTTTCCATTATCTCCCGATAACTTGTTGGATCTCTGGAGCCTTCCCAGCCTGGTGTATTATGGATTAGCAGGATTATTTGTTGCGTTCAGGTTACAGAATCCATTACCATATTCAGCAGGAAGAGCCAAAAACCGGATATGAAACTAAATGGTTTCTCTCTGCCTGTACACATCAGGGATTGAGATATGCTGAGAAAGTTCCTTCAGTTTTAAAGTTAGCATCTTTCACAACAAGGCCAGCTGGTAAATGGAAAACTGCTTTCTGAAGATCCATTGTACTCAGTTGGATTAACCAGCATATTAAATTTAATATGACCTTGATACAGGCATATTGATACATATTTTCTTATTAACAGGCAGGTGTATTTCACCAATATGAAGATTAAATACTGCTCATCACTTCCCAGAGATATCAGCAGACTGCAGTTAACGAAACTTAATTATGTCAGCATATGCAAGAGCGCCTCACATTGCTGTCCACTTATCAAAACAAAAATTGTTTTTCTTGAAAAAATTTGGCTGAAATACCTAGCTGCTACCATAGTCACAGGAAAAAGGTTACTTTTAATCACTACCCAATTAAAATGGTTAGGCTTCTGAACATGTGGAAAAGTGGGTAATACTACTGTTGACTGAAATACTGGAAAATCTTACCAGCTGTTATTTGCTGTAGGTTTCAGCAACTTTTGCGGCAAGTTTAGTGACCAGCCCTGCTATTGGTGCCTACCTTGGTCGAGTCTACGGAGACAGCTTGGTTGTGGTCCTGGCTACAGCAATAGCCTTGTTGGACATCTGTTTTATTCTTGTTGCTGTACCAGAATCGCTGCCAGAGAAGATGAGGCCAGCATCCTGGGGAGCACCCATTTCATGGGAACAGGCTGACCCTTTTGCAGTAAGCTATTTAAATATGGAATATTTTGGTATTCATAAACATTGAGCTTTTGAGACAGGGAAGAGACTGAATTTAGTACGTTTCAAGCTTGAAAAACAAAGCCTGTATTTTTTCAAGTTTAACTTTGAATTTCTGCTAATACTTTTCCCAACCGTCTTGCTAAACACACAGGGAATGTTTTGGCAGTACCACGTCACAGCTTCATTACTGACATGCCTTTCAGGTTCTTGCTAGGTATGCTTTTCTGAATGTGAAGATGAAATGTTTATAATACTTTTTTTCTTGCTGTAGTCACTGAAGAAAGTCGGCCAGGACTCAATTGTGCTGCTGATCTGCATAACAGTCTTTCTTTCCTACCTCCCAGAGGCAGGTCAATATTCCAGCTTCTTCCTATACCTCCGACAGGTAACTTCATGTTTTGCTATGGATTTGAACAAAAGTAAATTTATAGGAAAGTTTTCAGTATTGCTGAATACATACATAAAGTATAGATAACTAGTATAATTTAAAAGCTTCCACCAGCTGATTTTAAGTCCTCTTGCTTTTCTGTTTTTGTCTCTTTTTAGAGAGGCAAAAAGAGAGGAGAGGGATGAATGTTAAAACAATTTCTTGTATTTTGTAATTATTTGCATTATTCTTGGACTATGAGGTTCATTGTGTTAAACTGGAGGGTTTTTATGTTTTGAGGGAAGCATTTATCTATTTTCTATTTTATACCCCCTTATTTTTATATACTTGTTTGTTATAATAGAGAGAGAAAAAAACCCCAACCAACTTTTTTTTCTGCATTAGGGAGGAGTTGAATACTACTGGTCTTCTGTATTGTGTTCCCCCACTGATATTTGTGACATCATGATAAGTGATTTATGGTTAATAATCAAATTGTCTTTTTTTAATATAGATAATGGGATTTTCATCTGAAAGTGTTGCAGCATTTATAGCAGTCCTTGGGATTCTTTCCATTATTGCACAGGTGAGTTACTGCTGTGTAGTTCACTGGCGGGGTAACTTTGGAAAGAGCTGAGCACTGTGGAGAACTTCCATAATGCTGTGGTTCCAGAAACATGACTCGCCTTTTTGTAGGTGTTTTTCTAAGTCTCTACCAATTGATTAACACTCCAACCGAGATGAACAGGAGCTTGCCAGCCAGAGTTTGGTTCATTCATATCCAAAGTGTACTGCGTTGGGAAAACTATGTCCTTTGTGCACCGAAGAAGGGGTGGCAGTTTGTTCATATTACTTGCTAAAGGATTGCTATTTTTTTGGTAGAGGCTCCTGAATACTTGGCAAATGCTGCTTTTGGAGAATTTTACTTGGCTTTTTAAAATTAACTTATTTACCTGCATGTATTTAATGTTTAGAATAAAATGTTATTTGTCTTTGATTATTTTTTTTTCTTTACTTCCCCCCCCCGTCAGACAATAGTTTTAAGTTTACTTATGCGGTCCATTGGAAATAAAAATACCATCTTGCTGGGCCTAGGATTTCAAATACTACAACTTGCGTGGTACGGCTTTGGATCAGAACCATGGTATGTACGTTTCATTTTAATACCTGAATGATACGGTATTTTTCTGCTTTTTATCCTTTATCCAAGGGAGACAGGTAAGCGCATGTATATATATATATACAGGCATACATACATACATATATACGCTCCAATCACAGATCATCATCCATGCAGAGCAGTTACTTTGAATCTGTATTTATTTCTTGCAGGATGATGTGGGCAGCTGGCGCTGTTGCAGCCATGTCCAGTATTACTTTCCCAGCTGTAAGCGCACTGGTTTCACGAACTGCTGATGCTGACCAACAGGGTAGGTTTTGTCCTCATACTTTGAATTCTAGTCAAAGAATACTGTGAAGACAGACATATCAGGCTGTCCTCACAGTGCCTCAATCTTGGCACAGAGTAGCCCGTACACTTGAGCACAGGTCACAGAACGTTAAAATCCAAGTTACTTGGAAGTTGTAAGATGTGTGGATCGCATCCTTCTGGCACAGAGGGAAAACATTCAACAGCAAAATATTTAGCCAACTTAATATGCTGTTTATTTGCCTCACTTGGGACAGAAGAAGTTTGCCTAGTTGTCTAGGTTGCATGCAGTGCTTTCTCTCCTGTGTTAGACAGTGATAGCAAGGGTATTGTGTATATATACTGGTGTCTGAATGAGCATAGCATGGGAAGTGCTACCCTGTGCCTAAAGGGAGAGGCAAAAAAACCCTTGCATATACTCTAATAATTGTTCTGTGTGCCTTGGTTACTACTACCCATAGTGCAACACCATTTAGAGAAGCTTTCCTGCTTCCATCAGTTTGAAGGTGACACAAATAAAGTCTTACTGATCTGTTCATAATCCATTAAAAAGTTAATTGTCTATGTATAAATCCAGCTAGATAACAATGTGTGTTACTTTTCCCAGGTGTTGTTCAAGGGATGATAACAGGAATCCGAGGACTGTGTAATGGTT
Source organism: Grus americana (assembly GCF_028858705.1). NCBI lineage: Eukaryota > Metazoa > Chordata > Aves > Gruiformes > Gruidae > Grus > Grus americana. The sequence continues at coordinate 15,067,533 of NC_072859.1, read as the reverse complement.
TGGGACCAGCACTTTATGGCTTTATATTCTATATATTTCACGTTGAACTGAATGAACTCCCCATGCCTGAATCACCGTCAGGAGGTAGTGTGGTCACGCAATACCATTTACAACAGGTATGCTTCTTTTTACCTAGTCATTCAAAAAAAAAAAAAAAGAAATTAGGAAGGGATCATGTGCCTACCAGTTCTTGAGTATGATGCTGTATTATATTTTGTTATGCTAACTGTAAATGAAGCATGTGAAAAAAAAAAAAAAAGTTCTTGTGTCACTCTGGAGAGGGTTGTTGATCTGTTTGGTTTAACTAGAGGGTAGGGCTTAGTTTAATTTTCAATAGATACAACTGATGACCCTTGTAAAGAGAACAGATGGAGGGAAGGATGGACTAATCACTGCAGCATCCCATTCTTGTTTTCCCAACACTGTATTTACCTTTCACATGTTGTATGGGTTTGTTTTGTTGTCCCTTAGTCTTTTAAGTAAGCTCTCTGTATTTTTTTCAGTTCGCAATAGATAGTAACTTGTTGAGGAAGCTTGCAGTAGAGAAGGAAGTTGGCAGGCATTAAGAAGATCCCTGTCTTAGGATGTAACAGTCTTTCCACATTTCTTTTAAAAGATGGCTCCACACTGTTATTCCTGTGGTGTGTGATTAGCAAGTGTAGTCTGTTAACACATGTCTGAAGGGTTATTAATACTTTGTGGTGTTATTGTTGTTTGCAGAATTCTATAATTCCCGGACCCCCGTTCTTATTTGGAGCGTGCTCTGTGCTGTTGGCACTACTTGTTGCCTTGTTTATTCCTGAACACACGAACCTAAATGTCCGGTCCGGCAACTGGAAGAAACACTGTGGCAGCCATGGCCACCCCCACAGCCCACAAGCTCCTGGTGAAGCTAAAGAACCATTACTGCAAGATACAAATGTATGACAAAAATCCAGGAAGATGGCTTAGACTTTTTTTTTTTCCCATCGGCGGTTTGGGATACACATTCCAATTCCATCAAAAAATGTCATTTCTTAAGGTAATCTTAAGAACTAGCTTTCTGCATGAAATTTGTACAATTAAAAAAAAAATTTCTCCAAAGATGTTGCCATTGAATTAATAATTTGTTTTTAAAAACAATTCCGTACTTGTCTCTTGCCAAGAAGTACCATTACTATTAACTTTACACTCTAGTTGAGAGACAAAAAAGAAGAGTTGAGGCATGAGCATGTGTCCGGTTTCCTTAAGGTGGTGAGCTTTAATTCTAGTCATGCTGAGTCTCAATGAGACATACTAGCATCCATGTGGACCCATTCATTTTAATGTTGTAAAATTGTGGGTCAGATGATTCAAAGCCTTAATGTAAATGTACTCAAGTAGGGAGAAGGTGAATTGGTATCATTTTAAAAGTCATATGGCGGGTTTGTTTGTTTTTTTTTTTAGTTTGTACTAATATAAAAATCACATGAGCACGCTTGCTGAACAGTAAAAGTTATTTTTTATGTAAGTGCATTTACTCTTTCTATTTTTGAATAAACGGTATATCAAACACTTGTTTAACTATTAAGTGGGTGTTTTGAGCCTACAAACTTTAATATTGGCTCTCAAACTCTGCTTTCCTAAGTACCGTTTATTATACCACTATATTTCTGATGTTTGCGTAATCATAAAGGACCTCAAAACTTGAATACACAGACTGAAATATAAGCTGATAGCCTTGAATATGTCCGTGTGCTATATAGTGGCCTTTGAGGACTGTCACAATAACCCTTTTGCATTACAGAGCTAATGTTTTAGTCCTAAATTTTCAGGACCCTTAGTACAGAAGAGAGCTTTATACAATTACTGATGTGAATTTCTCTAAAAGTGTATATTTTTGTGTCCAGTTGTATTATTTAAGTGTTCCTTTGTATAAATTTGTGTATAAAAAGTATTGTATAGGTTTAAAATGTTTTCATCTTGTGGTTATTGCTTAATGCTTTTTTACCTTTGAACATTCACCATGGTTGACCAAGAGCAGGAAAAAAAAATGTAAATATATTGTTAATAAAGTTGAATATTTTAATGAATTTTTAAATAATTGTTAATGTCTCTTAAACCCTTGATGGAAGGTCTATATAGAGTGCGTGTTATACCTCAGCAGGTGGGAAAAGAAGCAGGCTGGAGTACAGACCCAGCACTGTGCTCTATCTGTTAGATAAGGCTGCCTTGAGCATGTTGATGCTCTCCCTTCTGCCCAGCAGCACAGGCTGGCTGCAGCTGGCTGCTCATTTCCTTGTGGATCTACTGGAACCGGATTAGGACAGATACAAGCTCCAAGACACAGGTCAGTAACAGTCACCCTCCAGTACACTGCAGTTCCTGCCTCCCCTGTGTTGTGACACTGTTAGTCTTACCAGGGCCACTGCAGTTTTGCTTTGTTTTAGATTTGAATAGGACTGGGGGATCTGGAAAACCACCATGTTATACTTACCAGCTTTCTTTTTGATAGCAGCTTCTATATATACACTTCAAGAAAAATAGACCAAATTCACATTCATTTACACCTATTAAAACTTAATTAGAAATAGCAGCATAAGCACAGACCTTAAAGGGGGTGGCTGTCATCTGGGGACCGCAGGTGCATCATGGTGCTGGTCCAGTAGCACTGCCTGGCCTGAGGACAGGCAGCTGGGAAGAAACCTCTAGAAAAAGGTAAGGTGAATAACACAGGACTGTTCTGGCCCTTGGTTGTTTAGTACCCTTAAAGCATTACTCAGAGGTTTTTGATAAAATCCATTTAATATTTCCATTGAAACTTACACATGACAAAACAAGTGAATATAGATTTACATGGTGCTGATTTAGAAACAAATATACACATTTTGCACTGCAAAACAAACCACTTAAATATACAATCCTCTGGATGCACTTACATAACTACAGTAAAAGGTATGAAATATCTTTTAACAACCAAAGTAATTAAAAAGTGTATTTTGCATGTTACAAATACTTGTGTGCCAGTTCTTTATTGGAATGGCACAGAATGAAGTTGTTACATGGTTCTAGCATTCAAGCTTGAGTGTTATGAGTATCTTAAATTTCTGTACAGTCTTGCAGTTGTGAAGTATAATTAGTAAAAATAAAGTAGCTTTTAGATGTTGTGATACTTTCAATAGTTAACTGTTCAGCTACTTCACCTCGTAATGTTTTATGCATGGTGGCTTGTAGAATATAATACTGTCAGATTAACAGAAAAGTCAGGGTAACCAAGAGTGAGAATTTTAAAATATAATTTTATACCTTCAGTGAAATAATTTAGCATTGTTAACATTAAATATATTTGTAAGTCTAAATGCAATCCAAATAAGCTAGTTCCAAAATTAAGCAAGTTTTTAAAATTAAAACTGTAAGGGAGGACTAGTGAGGCAGTCATGCTAATTTATGAGTTTGTTATTAAAATTGACAGCATCACCCTGTTCTCCAGCACTTTCTATTTCCATCATCCTTTCTCTGAAAGGAGTCAAGAAGAGTATTTGCAAAGAAACATTCTCTTTCTGGGAATGCTAGAGAGTATGTTTCATCTGTTAAGAGAGCCACACTCGTCAGTTCCTGCAACAAAGAAGTCCATGCGCTGCAGCAGGTTTTTAGGAAGACTACAGGGTCTCCAATATACTAAGAGGAAAATTCCACACAGCCCCAGTGACTTAACGGCAGCCGTGCTCCCACTAAGGCTGAGGCTGCCTAAAGCTTTGTCTTTTTGTTAGGCTCAAGTATCCTGAAAGTCATTTAAGTCAGTCAAGAAACCGTTCTCAAAGAAAACAGATTAAAAATTACAAAGTTATTTCAGTTCACATTGATACTTTACATTTTTACAGGACATCCAAAAATCCTCCAGATGAGGACTCTTACTTTAAGAATCCTGTCTACTATCCAGGAAAATAAGCTGAGGTTGGTGTTACTGCAGCTTTTGGTGACGGCTGGGCTTTTGTAGATAAGTACGGTTTCAGATACTCTGTAGTACAGCAGAAACAAGATATGGTTCTATGAACAGTAACAATTAATATAATCCTTTTAAATAAGGTCTTGTTTTACTATTTCCAGACATACCTGAGTTGAGTGTATTTTGACTAAGCCCTTGTAAAGGAATGCTGTCATCTTTTTTCTTGAAATACTTTGATTCCAGCCCCAAATTATCACCACTAGAAAGAAAAAGATTAATTATTAAACCAGATGTAGTTAGTTAGTAGCATATTAACAGCAAGTGTGAATACAGACTCATCCAGAAGAGTCTTAACGGGAACTGCTGCCTTCCTATGAACTTTATTATTTAAAGTTAAACCATCAATAAGTAGGTTAAGAACAGTCTGGAACTAATTTTTTGTCTGCCCTCCTCACCTGATAGCCTTAGCTCTGTCACCAGGAGGGACAGTGAGCTTTTGTTCCTTGGGCCCCACTGCTGAAAGCAGGGCTCTTCCTTTGTTATCTACAAACCATGGTTAGTGACCAAGTAAGTTTGCCACACCTTAAAACTCATTAACATGTTGATGGAGAAAGGCAGATCACAAAACTAGCTTGGTACTGGAAATGTTTTGCTCAGTTCCAGACAAATGGCTTTATAAAAATAATAATAAAGACCCAAACCACTACAATAGATGATACTGACTTCTCCTTATTTGCTGGATGACCAGTTGCAGCCACTGTCTGAACATCTGAACATCGATTCACTTTAGAAAGCTGGCTGTTGAACTGAATCTGCAGAAAACACAAGAGTTGCAGGTTAAAGAGCTACTCTGGGTATGATGGTGCACCAGTAAGCGTATTCGGAGAGTGAACTTTTGGGGGATTAATGTTTCTATACCTTGCATAGCACTTCTGTGCAGCAAAGCATGCAAGAATAAGCAACTGAAACCCAAGCATTACTACTATTAGTCACTAATAGCTAATGTTCGAGACAGGCAGTTTAAGAGTACTAGGATATACAGTCAATATTTACACATATTTCAGAACTATTCAAAACATTAAGCTTTGATTATTTTATGCTATCACATTCTTAGCCAAACAGACAAGTCAGAATGCCTGCCTTTGGTACTAGACACTGTGAATTGATGTTTTTGTTGTGCATTGGTTCCAGAAGGTTCTGAAAGGCGTACAGAGGAGAAAGGGGATGGCTGATTCCTGAGCTGGGGAAGGATGGGCGGTCAGGCTGCAAGAGAAATAGAGTACATCATAAAGGAGAAAAACAATTCCTGATGTAATTGTTTGTAGAGATTCAAAATTCCAGAATTAACAACCAACCACAATTACAAAGCTAATGCTCATCTGTGTCTTCCTGATGGGAATAAAACATCCCTTTTCCAAGATTCACGTCCTTAAGGAAAACTTGTAACTTTTAAAAAGTTAGATGAGTTAAGCACTCTTAGCTAATAAGAAGCTCATAATAAGCTACACACTGGAACTGATTAATATACTAAATGTATCTAGCTATAAATCAGAGACCTCTTTGCATGATTATGCCCTTTCACTACTAAATAAGCAGCTCATCAATTGCTAAGTGACAACAGATATCTGTACACACAGGTACAACAAAGAATAAGAACCAATAAGCTCTGGTATTTAACAGAGATAATAGGTAATGTTTCTTACCCCTTATTTTCATGTTTCTAAATATCACTAATAACATTCAAACAGTACATTTTCAACCTATACAAAGATAATTAGTATCTAAGTTAAGGTTAACACAAAAATGCCTTTTTTTTTCCTTCACTCTGCATTTCATCTTTTCTAACCTAATTTTGCATTGGTTTGTGTATTTCAATAAATAAGAGCTTTGAAAATTCTCACTCAGCAGGCCAGGGCATCAAGTAGCACCTAACAGGGTATTATGTTATTAAAAAACCCCACTAAATTAAGGAAATGATGACTACATCATAACCACATTATTTATAGTTGTATCTTACCATGCCATGAGGTGAAACAGCAGCCCTAACACCACCATGTGTACTGGCAGAAGTCTCTAGCTTCTTTGCCATCTGAATTTCATTCAGCTGTTTGTTTAACCATGTGATTACTGAAGAGAGAAGAAAAAGGTCAGGCTCACTTCCTGCCTCTTGCAAGCTGTTTAAAAAAGCAAGTAACCCTTCCTCAAAAAAAAAAGTGACAGCTTGGTGGGCTCTTTCCCCTCCTTAAGCATCACTAGAAGCCCTAGTCTCACAAAAAGCCTTTTTGTTCACACTTCCTCCACCCCAACATGCCATTCTGTTCCTTCCTCTAGAGTTAGCCCCCACATGCACACCACCCCAGCGACCACAAGTGCCAACTGCAGAGGAAGTCATCTCAACTTTAGGTTGTTGCATACCCACTACAGACAGAAGCTGATTGTCCATAAACAACAATAATCGCAGCTCTTTGCAAAAAAGAACACAGGTAAAGCAAAACAGTTGCTTCCATTCATTTTCAGGAGCATCTAGATCACTCCCTTGTTTTTACAGAGTGAGAAATGAAATTGTATAAGCCTACCATTTTCATTGGTTTTCAGTAACTGCTTGCTTTCTTCTAGTTTTTGTACTGTAGTTTCCAGCTGTTCCTGTAGCTTGCAAACCTGCAATATTCCCATAATAATACCATCAGGAGCTACTACAAACTGGAGGAAAAAAATGTAATATAAATAAATAAAAAGGCTCTATGAAGTTGTTCTAAAATTAAAGTAGTTCAAACTCAATTTTTTATAAAAGCAGTATGATAATTCTTTTAAAATAAGGCCTCTACTCTTAGTTAGGGTTTCGACAAGTTAACAGTCAGAAACCTTTCTGACCTTAACTTTTTCTATGATTAAATAATGCAAGTACTCCAAGCAGGGGAATATACTTAATAGAAAAAAGTTCACTCTCTTCCTGCTCTTGCCTCTTTCACCAACTTTCACATGAATATATCCTCTGAAGCATGTCTATTCATCAATCATATTGCTTTGTACTCAAATAACGCAATTATAGTCTTCTTCCATATGGATGGACAGCAAATCAGTTTAATATGAAAAGAAAATTAAAAGCTGCTTACACATTTAAATAAACGTGCTAACTAAATAAAAGAGTATATTCTATTCCACAGAAAGATTTAAGACCTTACTGCTGTAAATAACTAAGTTAAATCCCACAAAACCCAACACACTACATACAATAGCATTTACAGGACAGAGGGTGACCCTATTACAATACCTCCTGCTCTTTCATTCGAAGAGATTGTCCTGTCTCCTGCAATTCTCTCTGCTCTTTTTGAAGTCTCTCTTCTTTTTCTGCCAATAGTTTTTCTTGTTGAATTGTTACTGTATTTTTCAATTTTAATTTACTCATTAGAGTTTTCAAATCTCCTTGTAACTTCTTGATAATTTCATTAGCCTATTAAAAAAAAAAAAAATGAGATAGTCTCAAAATAAAGAAACACCTAAAAGCAAGGAAGACATTTCATAAGGATAATGACACATTCGAACAAACCTTAAGAAGTTCAGCTGACAGCGACTTAATTGTTGTCTCTAGTTTTTCAATATGACTTTGTTTTTTCTCTGTACTCTCTTCCAGTATCACCTTTAAAAGAATATTAAAAATATTATAAAAGATATGTGATAGACATAGTGTATGATTTCAAGAACCTCAATAATTCTTTGAGAACTAATCCTTACCAAAACTTCAGTCCTTGCTTTTCAAATCACATAGCATCAATTCATCCATTTTTTCATTTATAAAAAGTGCCACAATATTAAAACAGTGGTGACCTTTGTAAAACTGAATCCAGTATACTTTCGATGCCATAATTTAGAATCTTTAGCTACATTTGAAAGCTTACTTGCTGTATTCATAAAAATGGTAGTAGAGACTACAATTAAGAAGGTTCTACAAAGCTTTACAGAAAATTATTTTTGAAGGAACCTTTTGTTCTTGTGTCGCTTCTAATACTTCTTTTGTTCTAATAACTAGCTGATCTTTATCTTTGATCTCTTGTTCCAGAACAGCAACCCGCGTCTGCAGCTGATTAATGAGTTTCTCTTTTTCATGACATTCAGCATCCAGAGTCGTGTTCTCCCGACGCAGTGACAGCACCTCCTGCTTTGCTCTTTGACATTCCTAGAATGGTGGGAAGGAATAATTTCATTTTAATTTTTTTTAAGAAAACCCATAATAGCAATTTAAACAGATATATCTAAATAGCAAGCATAATGTGGAACAAAGAGGAGCTGAACAAACTTAATATGCTATATTTTCTATTACATGCATAGGCAGGCAGTGTTAATGCTCTAAAATAGTTTGGTTACGGAAATTAATAACCCATACATCTTCTATTCCAGAAAGCTTTGCTTTCAGTTCTCTGACTGTGGAGTCTCCTTTGTATCTCCTTTCTGTTAGATCTTTATTGATGACCTCGAGTTCTGAGAGTCTGTTCTGCAACTGTTGAATACTTTTCTGATGCAAATTTTCTAATTCCTTTTTCTGTTGTTCCTGCTGTTGTTGGTACTGAGCTTGTGCCTATGAGAAGCAAAGAAACTAAGCAGTTATTCAACAAATCTGAAAATTAAGCCAAGAAACTATACACATATAAGAATATTGCTAATTCTTTTCCGTTGTCATACCTGAAGAGCTCTTTCCTTTTCACTTGTCAGCTCCTGTGTGTGTTTGTTTGTTAGAGCTGTAGTGTATGATGTCCATTCATTTTTCAGTTTGTCTAGTTCTCGGCTCCTGTCTGACAAGCTCTGTTTGATAAAGCATGTAGAGCTTTAAAAATTTAAGCACTTCAGTCGATACTGAATGATTCTTTACTGTTACTTCTTAAAAAGGACATGGAATTATTAAGAAAAGTCTAAATTTCAGCACCAGATGCCCAAATACCTGTTCATTCTCTAAGTAAGGCACCAAGAAACTAAAGAGCACCTTTCTGACACTGTGGATAAAATAATCTTAATTTCCAATTGTATTTTCTTCCAACCACTATCTAAGAGTGAAAAAACAGTCTGCTGACATTCCCTACCCCTGTAACATTAAGTGGTCTAGTAGGGAGGGAAGTTTTTCAGCAGCGTCTTTTCCTCTTTTTTTATTTGTAATTCTGCATTCCAATTCAGCAAACACATTCCAGTAACTCCAACTGAAACTGCAAAGATAGGGTAAACAAGTATTCCGTTCCAAAAAAGCTCCATAATCAGTTTTAATGGAATGTTTCTGTTTCACGATAGTCAAAAAAGTCACCTTGATAATTCCAGAATTTGACCCAAATCATCCTTTTGAAACACAAATGTGAAGTCACTACTGAGCTGGCTGCAAAAATCAAAAAGTAGTAGAATAACACGAAGTCCAAGACTTCAGATGTATTTATCACCGTTTCACAATTTTTCCAAACATAAGGATTTCCATCCATTTACAGAATATGTAGAGTATATTTATCTTCACACTACCATATATTTAGTATATAATTTGTGTGTGTGTGTATATAGACATAACTCTGTACAAAATAAAGTTAAATTCTGGGTTAGTACTGTAAGAACTGAATTTTATTCCTTAGCTGCATGCTTTACTCATTCTTAAGAAAAGCTACATAGACCTCTTTTCTTCTTTTCACTCACTCCCAGGTCAATTATCTTGGCTAGGCAGTGGCTAACCAACCAGCCCACAAGAAGGTACATTTCCCACAGATTAAAAAAAGTGGAACTTATGACAGGAAAGGTAAAAATTTGCATTACCTGTTGAGTGTAGCTCAGTTGCCTAGTAAGATCCTCTTCAGTTTTTCTAAGCTTTTCTTCCAACACCATTTTGTCTTCCTATGGACAAATTGACAAGAAGTCAAATCCTTAGCTCCCAAAATACAAGTAGTATTTAGCTTCCATTTTATCAGCGTACCCTGCCTAAGCAACCACACACCTATTATATTTGTGGAAAATTCATCTTATTAAATAAACTTCATACTGAGTAAGACATAATTAATAAATTTAAAACAAAAGGCCTTAGCTCCCATGGTAAAAACCCTGAATTAAATTCTTAACAAGTTTCTCTATGAAAATAGTACCTTATCATAAAGACTTGTTTACAAAGGACTTGCATGAACAACAAATCAACTGAAATACTGTAACTTGGTAGTATTAAAATGGCTTATTAGGTGGCTATAAACATAACACAACAGTAGGAGAGACACCAATCCCAGGCTACGAAACTGAAACAGACAACAGTCCAACTATGAGACCATTAATTTGTCATTAAATAAAACCTAGCATGCTACCAACTGCATAAACATTACAATTTTAATTTGCTGTTTGTAACTACTAGCGCTTTGAAGTCCATAAAGCCTTATAATTCTATACACACATGTGCTTTCCCAAACCCAACTGCAGAACAAAGACTAAAAGTTTACATCACTTTACTTTTGCAGTTGATCTGGCAACTAGCACAAGACACTGAAGCATTCAGAAGCATTCAACAGCTGCACACTACATGCACTGCATGTGTAAAATACCTGATTTTCTGCCAGTTCAAATTATAGCGCTTGGTCGAATATACACATAATACTTTCATTGCTACAGTGATGGTAACAATGTAGTTTTATAACATGCACCCAAATAACTGCACGCAATTAAATATATGAACAAAAATAAACCAGAGCATACAGTTTGGTACACACTTTTGAAGTATTAAGACTGAAAAAATGCTTAAGTACACACAGCATCAAGGCTTAGTTGCAGCTATGACAAGCCTTCATTTTACCTTAAGGCATTTCAAACAGCTGGCTAAAAACTTCTTTATTTCTGCATCATTTCCTGGTAGGAATTTTAGAGAAAGATGGGTAAGATGTTTAAAAGGGTTGGTCTCCACTACATTTAAAGAGACAGGTGTGTGATCTAGAACAGATGCTGAAGAAACTAATTGCAGCAAAAACCTAGGGAAAACAAAAATAACCAAATGTTTAGCATATTTCTTTTCCCGAAATGACCTGTAGATCCTACAAGCTATTTTCAAATAAAATACATTTTTATATGTGCAATAAAAGGCTACCCAGTTTTTGTTTGAAAGAGAACTATGAAATTCAATTCCTATGTTGTAGTTAATACTACAAATATCAACTAAAATCCACCTTATAATAAGTGTACAAAACTAATCAGTTTGTTTACTTGTAAAAATTTCAGAAGCCCTTCTAAGACTTAGGAGTCCAAAACCAAGTAAGGCCTTTGTAACCAAGTTCAGACTCCTGACTTTTAGGTATCCTATAACCTAGTAAAATTCATAGCCACAGTACATCAAGAAACAGCCTCACTACTGGAGTGGAGCTAGGTACTCTGGATAGGGCTTTCCTCAGTACCCACACAAACAAAAATGAGCTATGAAAAGGCCACTACAGGGAAGGGTGGCTCTCAGGTCTCCCCCCTCACATATTAATATCTGAAGTGAAAGGAAAAAAAAAAATCTTGTTATAGTGCCTTATAACTTTGTCTTCTCTTGTGAAACAGAATGATTTACACCTCAGTCCATCAAATTCACACTAACTTTCTACCATTAAACTGTTAAAAAAGGAAAAAAAAAATTAAAAAGGACCAGTGCACCAGTGCTGCATCCTTCCACTTCTGCTGGTTTGTGAAGCTTGCCAGCTTCAAATCAGATGGGGAGACTATTACTAGACATCAATTCCACTGCTCTATCCTCCTAAGACTTATGTTTTGTCAGCAACATTCAGTGACCAATACCCTGATGCATCCAGGGGAAGGTTAAATTATTCTTGTTCTACTGACTCTTCTCAGTCAGAGCAGCTGACAAGTATTTTAAGACCTCAACAAACGCGCGCACACACACTCTCACTAACGCAGCACTCACTTACTACCTACCTTGGGATATCTTTGTTCTGTTCCTGAATGCATTGCTGAAGCAGATCTATAAATTTTTGTGGGAAAGCAGAGAAGTCTACCAAGAGACCTTGCTGCGATTTTAAACTATATAAATAGATTGGAAAAGAAATATTAACAATATATAGAAGTGTAATTTATTTTCTACAAAATATTTCATTTACACTAATAGAAAGAACTAATTCTGATCATATCATTAAAGTTTGCTAGCATATTATTTTCAGTCCTGAACACAGTAGAAATGTGATCACATCTTGGATAATAATTACCAGAGAATATTTTATTTCAAGAGTTCTTGCAAATGGGCTGCACTAAAAAAAACATAAGTTATTGTGGCAGAACAAACATGCTCCTTTGCATAGATTTCTTCCTTACAGCACAGCAAGGTTATTGAATAGGTGCACATGGAAGAAGCAAAGGACAATGAGGGGAGACTCAACCATTATCAAGACTTTATCTGCCTACTTGTTTATTTAAATTGCGCACCTTCGCCATAGACATAGTAAACTCAGAAACAGACATTCAACACTGTATGCACAAAGCCATACCTGTATAACAAAACATTTCTGCACATCTGTTTACAAATACTATTTCACTTTTGCCTTTTGATCCACACACTGATCACATCTCTTTAAAAACCAAAACCACAAGCCACCAACAAAAAACAAGAAAAAAAAATCCCAAACAAAGCAGAAAACTCAACTGTTCATGCCTCGTGCCCAAACTGGATTATCAAATTCTGAGCAAGTAAAGTGAGACCCAACAGTACAATCAGTATGCAAGAAACCCACAAGACAAAGGCTCAGGTCTGTGAATCCATGTCCATGCAAACAGACCTTCCTCTCGCAGTTATTTTTTGAAATAGTTCACACATCTACAGTAGCCTATAAGAAGTAGTTACGATAAACAGAAGATGCAAGTAATAATATAAACTGTACACATAAACTGTGTACAGCTATGCAGGGAACTTAACATCAGGATTTTGTCATTCATCTATATAATCTTGGGCCAATAACTCTCCTGTTTCACCAACTGGTCCAAGAGAACAATACTACCAAAATACTGACAAAATTCCACAGGTGAAAAATGCCAAAATGTAAATTCCAAGATAGACCATTCTAAGCTTAAAAAAAAAAGTTAAGAAAATTCCTTCATTCTTTTTTGCCATTTAGATATGTTTCACAGAGAAGACATTATAATTTCACTTACCTTTGAAAATCTTCCTCAGATATGACAAGGTTATAAAGGAAAAAAGGGTCAGTATCATCAGTCAATCGAACAGCTAAATCCTGAAGAGACAGATATTTAAATATGATTTAAAATACTATAAACCACCCTGTAGGATTGTTTAAACATTGTAAACCAATATTACAAACCGTATTTAATGCTTTTACTGTTTCACCAAAAATAAGATAGAATTGTGGCAACTAATTCAGGAGGAAAACATTAACATTTAACACAACTTTAAATATTACAGTGGGAAAAACAGGAATACTATTTCTCACAAAAGTAAACCAAGTAAAAATCTTCAACTTTGAGCAGCCAAGGTTTCAAAATTCAATGTGCCTTCTTCATTTTACAGAAAGAAAACTATTTGCCATTTCTCTCTATCATGAAATAGAGGGTAGCACTAGCAGTCCACTGTAATGGGTCGCAAACACATCATTCCCTTAACTGGAAGTTTTTCAGAACATACTTCACCTAAAAGTTTAAGAAACCACCTTCTGAAGAGTTTATATATTTTAATACAGAGTACAGAGCTTCACAAAGCAAACATAAAACCCATACAGCTGAAGTCCAGTCAGCTTGTAAGGAAAATTGCAGCATTATGCTGCTTAGCTTTTAAAAATAAACTCATGTGCTCTCTGGAGGTCTACACAGTGTTTTAGAAAAACTGCCTTCTCTTTAGTCTTTTGCTACAAGGCTAGGGTTATGCAAAACACCTGGTGCATTAAGCCCAGGCACCTGTTCCCTATAACGAGGCTCAAACCTGTGTGTAGAATATAATATTCCCCAGCAGAGGAAAGAAAGGAAGTAGAAATGTGACAGCTCTCCCAACATAACTGAAGTGTGACCCACAACACAGGTACATATAAGAACTGAAACAAGTTTCAGTAATTCAAATACCAGTAACACTAACAAAACTCTGAGCTGGAGATGTATAAACAAACTTAGGGACTTACACCTGCAGCTGGCTTATGTTACAACTAATGCCACCCCAAACCAACTAGGGTAGGTTGCTGAGTAGTGTAAGAATGCCTGCTTGGTTTGATGTCCCATTATCTGATCCAAGCATTTGAAATTATCTTTTTAGACTGATCACTCGCTGACGTACCCAACTGGATATCCAGGCTCCAGCTTGGTACACAGTTCTTAACTGAACTGACTGCTTCTTCATGCTTGTCACAGCAGAGTCTTACCAAAAAATGCTGTATTGTTTTACAAGCAAATCTTTTCTCAATAACACTATAACCAACTAATAACTGATCTTAACATCACGGTAGGTGGATGTACAGTTTAAGTGACAAATTAGACATACAACAAAAAAGATTTTATAACCTCCAGTAGTAATCTCATTGCTATTTTTCCTAAGAAGATTTTTTCTTACTGCAAATTTAGTACATTACTTCCTTCCTACCCCCACTGGATGAATTCCAAATGGTCAAAGACTAACACACTTATCAATAAGAAGCAAAATGTTACATCCATGTACAAGCTGTCATTTTTGCCAGTTAAGATGAGGACTTTGCAAAGACAACTGCTGCTCTGCATTCTTAAATAAGCATTGAGTATATTTAAAGCGAGACTGCTCTTAAGCTCTAACTCAAGTTCCTCTAAGGGTCTCCAAATACTTTTAATTTGCAAGTTTACCAAGACCCATGAACAGCCAAACTAAAATAGAGCACTAGAAAGGCTAGGAAAAACACACCATACCAAACCAATTAACTTACTCAAGAAATTATATAAAAAATAAAATAAGGTCAAGTGACAAACATACTAAAATCCTACTTTGTTTTTCCTTTATCTATTTATCCTCTTATACAATGAAATTCAGATAATATCTAATGAATGACACAAACATAACTAATCCACAAACCTTTTTATGAACAGGATTAGAAATTGACAGTAGCTCAATATTGACTCGAACACTTAATCTCCTGTGTACAAAAAAGATGAAACTTAGTAACAAATCAAGAAAACATTCTCCAAATAACAGGTGTTTGAAGCGACATTACAGGAATCAGACCATATTTAGAAAAAAAATAGGCAGAAATATCGAGAAAGTTCCCATTGATGACTACTAGTAAGATATCTGAAAGCCCCATAGTTTCAGTTATCATTACAGCTCCTCAGTAAGCTCAGGTTTTTTTGTTGCTTGTTATCCACCAAACTTTAAATAACAAGGCAGAAGTTTTAAAACTTTGTCCAGATACTAGAACCCTTGGAAAAGCCTGCTGAAACTTATTAACAATCGCTGAAACTTTTGATAACCATTTATACAGTGCTACCTTGTCTTCATTTACTTCTTGTTGAGTAATCCAAGAAGTTACTTGCATTACAAAACACACCCACAGACATCAGCCTTTCTGTGCCATCTAATACAGGCAAGCCAGAGTAGCCCTAACACCTGCACACACTGAATAATCCAGATAAGAGCTATATTACTGAAATCCACTATATTTTAAAAAGACATTTTAGATAAGATATTCCTGGGTTTTCCCAAACACCAGTGCTAAGCCATGCACACACGCACACGGCTGCGCCCAAATCGACTTATCCCTCGGCACAAACCGATCGGGACGGACGCGTGGGCTCGCCCACGCCGCAGAGGCGGTAACGAGGGAGCTGAAATGATGCAGGAGGCCGCGGTAAGGCCAGCTTCAGGCTGCGAGGAGGAGCAGGAGGAAGAGGAGGCGGGCCTGCCCGCAGAGCAACCGCTGCGGCCTGGGAGACGCGCAAACACCGGCTCGGCCAGCCAGGCCTGCAGCGCAGCAAGGGCCCGTGCAGGGCCGAGGCAGAAATCCCAGCCCTCATGTCGCCTGCTGGGGAGACGCGTTTGTCCCCGCACCCTTAAAGCGTTTCTGTAAAGCCACTACGTGTTTTCTCCACTACCAGTACCCCCTCCGCCCTCTCTCCTCGGCAAGGCACCCACAGCAGCCACTCCAGTCCTCACTGACTCCCTCCAGCCTTGCTGCGACCAAGTCCCCTTCCCTCTAACCCAGAGGATCCCCCCACAAGCAGCCTCAAAGCAAAAACAAGTCTGCTCAGCTCACCACCCGCAATACACGCAGGGCCTCGCCTCTCACCCAGCAGCTGTTAGGGCACAGGGCAGGAAGAAAAGAAGAGGAAAGAGCCTGTTGCTCGGCAGACCTTCTCCCAAAAGATGCAATAAAGCTTCCACGCAAACTGGTGAAGAAACCAAGCCAGCCCCTCACCTCTCCTCGCAACCCTGGCACCTCACTTGCACACACACCGACCGGTTGAACATACTCTCCGCCGCCATCTTGCGCTTCGAGTTTGGCGCCGGGCTCCCGCGGAGGAGGAGCCTCAAGATGGAGGCGAGGCAATGGCCGCAGGGGGTGCTGGGACGGCAATGGCGGCGCTGCAGCCGGAGCAGGGCCGTGACTGCCTGGTCCCAAGGCGATGTGCCTACTTTGTGGAGAGAAAGAAGCGTTTCTGCAAGATGATCCCCGCTCCTGGGAGGCGCTTTTGCGGAGAGCATGGGCAGCAGGAGGTACCGGGCCTTGCCGGGCAAGCAGCAGGCCCCCTCTCTGGCGCGGGTAGATGGGCTCCTGGGGCCAGAGGGGCCCCGGCGGCACCCCGGGGGTCTGGGGTAGCACGTCCGCCTGAGCCGGCCCCGCAGTACGGGCAGGAGAGGCAGTGCCTGTACCTTCCTTTGAGCCCTGTATGTGCTAAGGCCATCGGTTCACCCTAGCAGTATCACTGCCATTATGTTATAGGTTTATTCTTTTAGGATCCATTTAAGTATTAAATTCTTGTCCTAGTTTCTCCATTCTGGTTAAGCCACCTACCTCAGAATAGATGTTTTATGAAACTTGGGTGTCTCTCAACAGCTTTTCTATAACAGGAACACTGAATGCATGCTGAAGTGTTGTCTAAAACTTTTCTTTTATAACCAGGAAGAAAATGACAGAAAACGAATTCCATGTCCTCTTGATCCAAAACAGTAAGTATACGTAAATGCTTTTCCTGTTCTTTGTCAGAGTTTACATGATAAATGCTGTTACTTACTTCTCTTTCCATTTGGATTTTAGCACTGTATATGAAGACCAACTACAAAAACATTTAAAAAAATGTAATTCAAGAGAGAAGCCAAAGCCAGTAAGTGCAGAGTAAATTCAGCACTACTTCCTCTCAGATTTAAGACCCTAAACATTACAGCTCTGCAGAGAATTTATTGTGCTGACAGCAGCTGTGAACTGGAGGACAGCAGTCTTAGCAAGTCCTACAGTAAGGACAGTGGTGGGAGCTGAATAAGTACTTGCTGAAATGGAATTCACGTTCCACTCTCCTCATCTTCTATGTCTTATCTCACTGTAGTTCAGTATTCTTCAGTTCTCTTAGTTACAAATGAAATTGCTGAATTCGCTTTTCTCAGAGATGTTCCCTAAAAGCAGTCTCTCATGGTGCCATTCCTTTTAGAGGCTTGGCGAAAGCTTGTCCTCAGAAGCAAAACTAGCAGGGAGGCTCTAGGCGTTTCCTACCTCTGGCAGCCTGCTGCCCTGGCCAACTGCCTGCTTCACTCCAGCTAGCAGTGAATCACAGACAGCTGGGCTGACAGTTGCAGCCAGTGCCTGGGGAAGGAATAGGACGTATGTCTCAACAGCTGTTTGAAGAAAACAGAAGATGGTTTCTTTATTGTCTGGTTTTTTGCCTTATCAGTATCGCACCTTTCGTACTACCTGGGAAACCTTAAAATGGTGTGTGGAATCAGTCTAGTAAGCATTGACAGCTGAACTCTTATGAACACGTTCAATCTTGTCAAAATGTGTCAGAACAGTCATTTCTGCTGGGGATTCAGGATCAGACTATAGGCAAAAGAATTACTTGGAATATCTTCTGTTGCAGTGGATTCCTATTACTATGTACCTTATGATAAAAACACTGAAGAATTTAGCTTTTTTGCTTCCTAGTAATTAACAGAATCAGATTTCTTTTCTTTTGATGTTTTTAAAGGTCTACTTTGTTCAAGATATTAATGCAGGTTTCAAAGACGTAGCAGAAATACCAGAAAAACAAGTGAGTACAGTTATTTGTTCTAAAGCTCAGTCCCTACATAACGTTGCAATTTATTATATGACTAAAGAACTAGAAAAAATAAAAAGGTCTTGTATTTATGGGTGGCACTTTTTTTCCTTAAAAAGGTACCTATCTCTTCTCTATCCAGAGAAGAGCTGGAGGACTTAATTATCAAGTTGAAAAAAGCAAGTAATGGTGAGCTTACTTAATACTGAAAATAAGATGTTTTAAGTTGAATTGGTTAAATATTTCATTTTTTTGTTGTTGTTAGATATCTGTGAAAATCTGAGACGTATGGCACTAAACACATCTGAAGTTAATTATCATCAAGATGTAGGCAATCCTCCAATAGCTAAATTTTACTCAGAAGAATACACTTGACTGAGAGAATGATAAAATGCTGATCTTTTGTTCATAAAGCTAATTTCCCTTTTGTGTTTTTTGTTTCCCACTCACATATCACCACAGATAACAATACAGCTCTATTAGAAACATATAGTGATAGATTTATGCTCCCAACAGACTATTTTGTTAGTGCTACAAATTGAGCTCATGTCTGACTATTGTAACATATATTACAAAACCAGAAACTCTTGAAACTGGAAACCTACACCTAAAAGGTTTGCTTTTGCATGCAGGCCTGGAACTTCACCTTAAGGAACAAATACTGTCCCACAAGGCTTTACAAGAAGCCTTAAATGACCCAAAGAATGGGGAATCTGCTTTCAAACACTTGAAACAACAGGTATGGTCACTGCTTTACTAATAGCTATAGATGTTTTTATATATGTGGAATACTGCTGCTGTAAATGTGAGTGACTGTGCATGCATAATGCTAGTCACCTCATATAGAGGAAATCTGACACGCTCTATAACTCTCTGCTCTTCAAATAACAGCATATATATAAGCTTTGAATGGCTTCTTTGTTAAGCGTTAGTAACAAAAGTTTATTAGGATACTGAAATAAATTACAAATTTTGTGGTGGTGTTCTGAATTTTTAATTATTTAATATTAACTCATAATAAATCTAAGCTACAAAATGTAAAAACCAGGGCAATTTGCTAAGAAGCAAAAGGAATGTTTTACTTTTTCTGTAAGAGCTGGTCCTAGATTTCCTGGTTGTGTAACAACAGATGCATAAAAAGAATTGGAGAGCCTGAGTTTACCTTCTGCCTTTTTAACCTATACTGAACAGCAAGAATTTTAAGAGAGATGGATTGCATACTGTAGCAAAATAGAAGGTTTTGGGAAGAAAAATTAAAAAGTGAGAAATGACTGTTTTCTGTACCTTCTTCCTGTGCTCTACTTTCCTATGTATTACAAAATGTGTAACTGCAGCAGAGAGGGCAGGCTCTGCAGGCACTGATGCTTCACAGAAAATCTAGTACAGTACCCATATTTTGGATGACTACTTCGAGAATCAGCAGAGAACAACATTGTAATGTGTACCTGATCCCAAAAATCAATTCCAAAAACAACTGGGTGGAGTTCTGTGAGCAGTGGCAGAAGGGCAGGGTTTAGACAGAATTTATAATCCCTTTCCTTTGTACACACAAGATCTTTTCCCTAATCCCTCATGGACGGGAAGACTTTTCCAAGTCTTCTGCAGTTTGGTGAAGTAATCATTTTTCTATCAGGCATCACAATACACAGTGTACATATTTGCTTGGTTCATAAATAATCTTTTGATGTTTGTAGGCTTCTATTTTAGGTAACATGGAAAAATTACATTTACTTGGTCCGGGAAGATGTTTTGTTGAGTTTGGAGCTGGGCGAGGAAAGCTGTCTCATTGGGTTGATGTTGCCTTACAGAATGTTGAAAACGTTCAGTTTTTGCTTGTGGAAAGGGCAACTACACGATTCAAGGTAAGAGAGGATATTGTCACATTAGCAGAGTGTAATTTTTAAACTGTTGTCGTTGAAGCTGTTAGTATTTGCTTTTTATCTTCAAAAATAACATAAAGCCTCTGAAATGTTAGAAGTTTTGGAAGTGTGATTGCCTACATTCTATACTTTGCCAATAGAAATTTATTAGAAAAAAATCCTGGTGTCTAATGTTGGAAATGTGCAGACGTGGGACTTGACAGGAAAAGTCTGGCATTAATACCTGGAGCAAAATCATAATTATTAGTGGCCAGCCCTACTTAATGATATTGTTCTGTTTACACAGGTGGATGGAAAACATAAAAGGAGAGATTCTATATTTGAAAGGCTTCAAGTTGATATTCAACACTTATGTTTAAGTAAGTTCCTTCTTGGCTTGCGTAATTCTGAAATAGAGGCTTAATTGTACATTTTTGAATACTGGAGTTCAAGTCAATGTGTATGTAGCATGCTTAAAGGTACTTGGTTTTGAAGATTATTCTCAGTGGTTGCTTCAACGCGTTAATGCTGTGTGTATATACATATACACACACACACACATATTAAATGGGGATTTAACATTTTCTGCTTTTTATACACTTACAGGACATCATTATAGGTGAGAAATACCAAAACAAAAACATTTTGAAGGTTTTTTAGAACTTGCAGGATTAAGCTCCTTTGCTGTGTTTGGTTTAGGTGTGCAGAATGAAGCAAGTCATGCATATCATTGATATGCTATGAGTATCAATACTATAGAATTTGTGGGAATACTTGTCATCAGGAGATGCATTAATGTCGCATTTACATTTCATAGGCAGTATAGAAAGGCTAAAATGGTTAAATAGATAAATGTAACTATCGTAGTAAAAATACAAAATCCTATATTTCTAATACTTCGTTTTAATAAAAGGCAAAATATTTATATTAATATTTATCTGGAACTAATCTCTGGGCCACAGATAATTCTATTAAGAAAAATAAGTCCAGTGTTCTCTGGTAATCATTTTACTGCTATATTGAAATGTTGCTGTTCAGAACAAAAATAGTATTGCTTCATAATAGCATTAAAATACATTCTTTGCCTTAGGACAAGGTTGAGCTGCTTAGAAAAAGAGTATGTTTCTCAGCCACAGTACCTGATTCTCTCTTTTTTGTTTTGGTGGTTTGTTTTTTTTCCTTGTTTTTTGTTGTGGGGGTTTTTGTGGGGTTTTTTTTTTTTAGAAAAAGAAATTTTCCTTTTAATAGCTTATAACTGTATGTACAGATAGACTGTCTTTTTAGTAGTGGTAAACATTTATTTCTCTTTTTAAAGTGTGCTAAAATTATATTATCCAGAAAAAAGCGTTGCCCCAACTATAATAGAGGTTCTGGGGTTGTTGTGGATTGTGTGTGTTTTTCTTCTTTTTTTTCCTTTCCCTCCAGAGAAGGTACCTATTTTGGAGAAGAAAAAACTACCAGTGGTAGGAATTGGGAAGCATTTGTGTGGTGCTGCAACAGGTATGAATTATGTATGTGTTAACTGCAGAAGGTTAGGATACTAACTCTTACAATCTGGATGGAATGATCTTCCGAACTGTCCTGTTAAACTTTTCTTGCCTTCTAACCTTTTGTTGGTGAATGCAGCAATTATGTTCTAAATACCTATTAACTTCAGTGGAATAGTAAATGTATAATAGATGCAAGGCTACTTGAGACAGATGTAAAACTTTTCTTGTTTTCTATAGAATAGAACAAAAAATAGTGTGTGGTAGCGAGGGTCATGTATGTGTAAACTGGTGAAAATATCTTTTCTTAACACCATCACCTCTACTCTGAAATACTTTTCTTTCTAAATTTGTATTGGCTGGCTGAATATGTATTCCAAGCAAACAAATAAGAAGAACGTGTTTCTGTCCTGATGATTTTCAACTAATACTTTTTTTTCTATGTTATGTCTACTAAGTAGAGAAAGACATCTCAAATATGACACCTACACAGGTACTGTTACAAAGATGACAGTTAAGCATTTAAGAAGTACATGTACATATTAAATAGCTTGTGCCCTAAATGTCAAACTTTTAGAGCAAATACTTGTTTTACAGGGAGGAGATCCTCCTACAGTGTGCCAGTTTGTTAACCAAAGTATTTCAAATTCACTTGTGTGGAACAAATACTCAAGAGGATAAGCCCTTAGTAGCTCCAGAGATCTCGTAATATTCATTTAACATTTAGGGTTTCATGTTTTCAAAGCATGCATGTAATTTTTAGTTATCCTTAAACTTGCTTTTTGGCTTAGTTTGTGATGTACATTTTGATTCTTTGTGGGAAGTGCATTCCCAACCATGATGGAGCCAGTATAAATAAAGGCATTGTGTTCATCACAATTTTTTTTTTTTGAGATGTATCTGTTTTTTCCCAGATCTTGCTTTGAGATGCTTGGTTGAAAGTTATACAACTTGCTGTGATGGAGAAAATGAAGAGCCTGCACTAAAACGTTCTAGGACTGATAAGACAGAGGTGGCTTCAAACAATTCTGCTGATAATGAAGGCACCAAAGACGACTGTAAACCTGTAGCTGGAATTGTTATTGCACTGTGCTGCCATCACAAATGTGACTGGACACATTATGTAGGCAAAGACTTCTTTAAATCAGTAGGACTTGGACTAGTAGAATTTAATTATTTTCAGAGAATGAGTAGCTGGGCCACTTGTGGCATGCAAGAAACCACAACCAAAGCCTCTACAAGTGAAGAAAGTGAGGATCAAACTAATGACACAGAAGAACATGAGCAAACCTTCAGCAAAACAGAGAGTGGTTCTGATACTGTACAAGGGTATGTAAATTTTTTCTAGCAAATGGACTCCTGCAGAGTACTGCAAAATTATGTACAGTGGTATGTGACATTGTTTTGAGTCCTCAAAATGACTCATCAAACATTTTAATTACTAAATTTATAGAAATATGCTACTTTAAAAATACAGTTTTCATGGACATATGTTTCAAAATATGTAAACAGTCATGCTTGCCTGAATTGAAATGAACTTACAGTGATTTCAATAGTTTAACTTCTAATGTTAATTAACAAAACTATTCTGACGCATGTTGTTTGTTCTTTTCTTCCTTTTCATGAAACTAGGATACTTACTGTTGAAGAACGAAAGGAGATAGGTTGCCTCTGTAAACTACTGATTGATCATGGACGGGTTGAATATTTACAACAACGAGGATACAAGGCTGCACTACAGTATTATACAGAGTCTGCTGTGTCCTTGGAGAATGTCCTCTTGACAGCTGTTCCAAGTCCATCTTTGATACCAGAGCCAACTAAATAACAGGAGATAGATTTGGAATTGGTAGGAGAAAAAACCCTATAAAACATATCTGGATTTTTTAAAAAGCTAATTAATTGCTTGTGGAAAAAAACCCTGGTTTAGTCTTTCCTATACTCAGGAAAAGGTCTTATATTTCCCAGTTTCACTGAGAATTACAAATATGCAAACCAGTTCTCATCAGTGGAAAAATAAAATCCCTAAGAATATCTGAAACCTGTTGTATGCCTCTTTGTTAGGAAGTATACTTGATATTTTCTTCCATTCATGGTTACATTCTTTATTCATCAGCATTTATGATAGGAGAAGGACCAGAAGTACAACTTTCCAGATTTCCTGAAAGACAATAGGTTACAATAAGAGAAATCAACATACTTTATTTTCACTTTGAAGTTCAGGATAGCTTTGTATTTCCTCTTAAATTATTTAACTAGGCCTAGGTACTTTGATCAGCCCATGCTGCTAGGGGAATCTGTTAAGGAAGAAAATTTAATTGTAAACTGTCATGTTCATAGATTTTTGCTAATTTGAGAAAGCTGCCTTGGCATTCTAAATCAAGAAGAGCAGTTCAGTCATCCATTTTTTAAGCCTTCATGATATTCATTCTATATATCAGAGAGAACATTTTATATCTGCAATGAATGAAGTTCTCTCTGCAAGTAACAGCTGCCACCTGCACATCTGTTCAAAAGTGCTTATTTTGGTCTCTTATTACAACCTTTAAGCTATTACCTTTGAAACTAACAGCATTTTTTTTTTGTCATAGTCATTTAGAAATGGGATGAAATTGTGGGGGGATTTTGCTTAGGTGACTGGATTTTCTGTCAGGGAAATCAAGTTGTGAGAAACGTCTGTTTATCACGTGTTGATACTTCATTGCTAAAAAATGGTGTGTGTTGGGAACATAGGCGTCTCTCCCTTACATCCTTCTTTGGTAGTCCCCATCTGGACAACGTCCAAAATTAGGGAAAGTTGAGCTTCATGAGACAACCAGTGCTGGAAGACCCACATTATGTAAGCTCTCATTAAATTGCAAATACAAAAGACAGTCATCAACTTCCAGTTATCCAGGCTGTAGGTAACTCAGGCACGTTTATTCCAATGTTCCATGATTCCAGTATGTTCCTACTGGAACATATGCTGTTCATGTGAAGACCTACTGTGCCAACTCCTGATACAAGTGCCCCTGCCCTCAGTAAAAATCTGTTCACAGATTTTTGGAAAATGTTACTCATTTATTAAGAAGGTTATTTATGTTTTATTTGTATACGTACCCTAGCTTTCTTTTATTCAGTGTATCCTCCCCTTTCTGGCTGTATTGCAGAGGGATTAAAACCAATAAAAAAGCCATACCTGTTTTCTTGAGTGACTCCTGGATATACATGTGCATGAATTCAATGCCAAACATTTCCTGTTGCTCCTCCTCTTCTGTATTCTCACATGGAGGGAGTGTTACCTCTAACTCCAGTGGGTTGTCTCTGAAGTTGACAAATCTGACAGTTCACCAGAAAAGGTTACTCTTGCAATAGGTTTTGTCCAGAGAGAACAACTCTCTTGAAACTGAATTAAGATTCCTCAAGTAGTATTTTGAGCAAAATAAATATTTTCTTATACTAAACCTACCACTATATTAGTAGTGTTAAGTAAACTAAGCTAAGAAGATGCCTTACAATAACAGCTGATTGTGTTGGGAGAAACCATTGCAGTCCTCATCATTTTGTCTTCAGATTTTTACCACATCATCAGCCTTACTGAGCTTCCACAAAGAGATGAGTGGATGAGAACAAGAGCGCAAATGCCTGCATCCTTGCAACTTTGCAAGGCAACAGCTCACTCTATCTCCCTCTGTTCTTGGTCCAGCCCTAGGCCTATGCTTGTATACATTTGCTTAAGGAGGTGCTGTTTCTTGCAAAATATCTGAAAACAGGAATTGTCTTACTGGGCTAGATGTGATTTATTTAGACTAGCATTCCTTCTCTAAAATGGCCAGCATCCAGTAATTCAAATGAAAAAGCAGACAACAGGAAAGTTTCTGTCACCATATACAAAATAATATTTCCAATTCTACCAATTAAAAACATACATTCGTTGTTTTGTACTTTTCAAATCAAGTACAGGAGAGTTTCATTCATATCCTTTTACCTAATCCTATTTGTTTAATTCTGAATGCTTCACTTCCCAGTGCCAAAGTTCTACTTTTTGTCATTTTTATGCTTGTCACATTTTTCCTCCTAGCTCTTAGCTTTAGAGAGTGATATAAAAGGCCAATTAGAAGTGGGCATTTGGACCTTTCAAAAATAAGAAAGTGTGTTATAGTCTCCTTTTTCATGTGGGACCGTAACTGTCATAGCTTACTTCTTTAAATAAGTTGTGCTACACAAAGCTTTCTTGACCAGATCCTCAACTGTCGTGAATCTGTGTAATTATGCTGATTTATGTGGTATTGTGTCCACCTGTACAATTGTGGGCATGCCTTTTTTTTTTTCCCCCACTTCCTTAGTATCACTCTATGATATACAACTCAAGGGAGGCTTTAAAATGTATCTGCTAGTATTTTTATTGGTATTTCTGTTGCTTTTTCTTACCTCAGATTTGTCATGTCCTTCATACAAGCTGGAATATCCTTAAGTTTGTTGTTGCTAAGAACAAGAGTACTAAGATTTTTCATATTACCAATGGTTTCTGGCAAAGAGCTTATCTCATTCCTTTGGAGCCATAAAGTGTGGAGATTTCCCATTCTGTAAAATAGGTATTTGTGCAATCAATCAAGATTTAGAAAATTAATCTTATCAATCATTAATATAAAGTAATTGATTCATTTTACAGCCACATAAAGGACTCATATAAAGAATACAACAACTGTCAAAGAAAACCCCATATCCAAGATAATCACCTAACCTCTAGTCAAAAATGTCATTGGCAAGAAATATTTAACTTGATACTGAATTTATTTTTCAGTGAATGGATTATTCCAGCTCATCCAAAATATCACATTAGGGGTGATAAATCTAAAGTTTGCAGTGAGGTTAACATTAAAATAATCTTTTGAAGTAAGATTTAATAATTAGAATTTCAATGCAATGGAATTGAGACTAAGATGTGAACTTTGAGCTTTATTTACCTGTCAATTGCATCAGGAAGCTCCTGGAGTTTATTTCCCCCCATATCTAGCCATTCTAGATTTGGCATGTTGAGAAGAGCTGAAGGGATGGTAGTAAACTGATTCATGCACAAATCTATGTGTGAAAGCTTCTTTAAATCACTGAGCTGAAAAGAAAGGGAAATTTAATGCAAGTTTGTATAGCTGTTGCATTACAGCAGTGCTGTAATAACACTGATTGAAAAAAAGAAACTATTTAAAGACATTACAACACATTTTGGAGTTAGTAAACACAGCAAGGTTTCTGAGTTACATTAACTGATACTACCTAACAACTACAGTTCTCACCTGGAAGGTAGGTAGGTTTGAAACTGATCAGGCAGAAGAACTTTATCTCCCACCTGGTAGTGAATGCCCTAACTGCTGAGAAGCTGAATGCTGTGACTACAACACAGATAGACCCCAAGCCTTGAGATGAAGAGGAATTTTAAAGAAACCATTGTCCTTAGTATTTCATACTCAGTGGTGTTTCTCCATGCAATATGCCATTTTTCTTTAGTCAACATTTTTATTTTTATGGATCAAATTGCATGGACTGTATTTTAGAGTGAAGTCTACTACTATGGCAAGACATTCTAAAAATTAAACACAGCATCATTCAGTATTGCAACACCTAAGTCTTTTGGTGCATCATGCCTTCAGGTGCTTTTACAATGTTCAAGTGATGTAAAGATGTTTTATTGCAAATCTGGTCCAACTGTCTAAGCACTGAATGGAACTCAAGTACATATAACCAAAGCTTCATGGTTGATCACATCACCATAGTCTCAATAGGACAGAACTATGTATTTGCTATGAGCTGTTAATTTAAAAGCTATCACTCTGCATTACACCATGTAACCTGTATCCACATAGATTTTGTAAATTCTGGATGCTGATTAATAATGTATATTTTCGTTCGAAGATTTGTTGTTAGTTATTACTCTTTGGACTCACTCAGTTTTGCAAGGCACCAATTGCTGTCAACTATTGCCACTACTGTTTTTTAAAATAAATTAAAACAAGTAACAGCTACATACTTATCATCTCTAAGAAACTAATACTTAGAGACACAGGTCTCTTTCACATTTGGGTCAGTCCAAATTAAAGCTCAATAGTAGGTGAGCAGTTGTTTTTAGTCTCTCTTAATTGCTTTCAACATCTCAGAACAACATTCATTCAAGTCTTTGTGCATAGACAGTTGTGTAAATCACACAAACAGCTCTGGTAAAGATGCTTAGAGTTGTGTCCTGGCATATGGTATGAATTGGTATTCTCAACCCTGAAAGGGAACTTGTCTGTGCTAAGGTGTAGGATCCTCAGTGGGGTAAATCAGTGAAGACCTTCAGCCTAAACAAATTAACATCAAGTGTATCACTGTCCTACACGCTCTACCAAGTCATTTATCTGGACAAAATAAAGATTGGCTCCTTCAGCTACTCAGGTATATGTATGTCCTTCTCATGTGGCTTCAGTTTGACTAGTCATATAAATACTGCTCACATATGTGTTTCTGCGGAGTAGTTGTGAAATCAGAATATCAAAGCAATTCTGAAGACATGGAGTGCAATGTTTACTGATAATTGGGTTTGGATAAATTCAAAATATGCATTAATCAAAACTAAACAAAATGAAACAGCCTGTCAAAACCTGAAGAGGAAGATCACAGATACTCCTGTTGACAGCCAGTTCCAATCTTTCCAGACTGACGCAGTTACTTATTTCCATAGGAACAGACTTTATTCTATTGTAACTGAGAAGCAGCTCTTGGAGGCTAGTCAGCTGGCCTGTGGAGAGCACAAATGAGAAATGATAAATGTTTGCATTCATTCTATTTGAAATACAATATTACTTGGTTTGTGTTATCTTTATACTGTTATACAAGTGTTCTGTGTTCTCACTAAAAAAAAAAAAATATTTACTGAAATTTGAATAATAGGACTTCAGGACTCTAGTACAGAGCTGCACTGTAGTTGAATACTACAAAAAAACCCCCAAAACCTCAAAAATCCCCAACTTGTGAACAGAGGATACTCATGCTGTGGACTCAGAACACGAAGCCTGTTTTTCAGTATCACTTTCCTAGCTGCATTCTGATGTCTAGTATCTGCTGTGCTTACAAGCTTTTTTCTCATGGGGAGCTTTCATAAAGATATGTCTCCTCCATCTGGCCATTTTTTTTTTTTGTAATTTATAGGGAATCCATGGTTTTAAGATCTCTATCTCACTATCAGATTTAAATTATCTGTTTTACAGCTACCCAATAGGACAGGCAAAGTGCACAAAATGGCATGTCTATGTAAGATTAATTTTCTTAGAAAAGCAGCTTAAAATAAAAGAAAGCACAGCTCACCAATTTCTTTAGGTATACTTTCAATTGAGTTCCGGGATAGATCCAGAACAAGAAGATTGCGAAATCTTCCAATGAACTGAGGAATTTTCTGCAAACTAGTTCTATGAAGCTGCCATTCCTGGAGATGAACTAGTTTCAATAAGCACGAAGGTAGTGTCTGAGACAAGAAATATGAACCAGAAGAAATTAAGCTTAGTATACAACAAGAATACAGGCTTAGGTAGAAGTTTTATTTGAAATGGTAATAGTCTTGTAATTAAAAAAAAAAAAGAAAAAAAGAAATCTTTGCTTCTTCTCAAGCTATACTGTAACATCCCAAAATGAACACCATCAGTGTGGGTCATTCTGACCACAGATTTAACTTTCCACTTTTTGCTCCCAGGATTTAGATATCTGCAGCACTGTCAATGCTTGAAAAGCCTGAGGCTTGCTTTTGGTTGGTTGGGTTTTTTTTAAACAAAGCCAATATAACTGAAGATGAAACTGCTCTAAATAGCTTTTTGCATTTAAATGGTGATCTAAATTGTATTTCCTATTCTGTTAGGAAAAACAGTGAGTAGCTGAGAGCAGAAGAGGCAAAGGATAGAAGAACTACAATGTCTGTATGCTACGAGTTCTGAACAAGGATCACCAGCCTATGGCCCACCAGACTATTGCTGGGTGTGGCTGTCACTCTCTCACTGGCCTCAACATGGTCTAATTCTCATCACTTCAGAGGAACTGGCATCTGCATTTCTGTGTGGCTCAGAACAGACTGTTAGCTTCCACCCTGTTGTTGATTCTACAGTTAGCCACTTCCCCCCCATGAATTAGAAACAAGAATAATAGTATTCTGGGAACCTACTGGCTCATTTTCACTCTTAGAAAGAAAGTAAACAGTAAGAAATATTTTCATGCACCTAAACACCGAGGGTTTTCACCTTGATACATTTCACTAGTTCTAGTGTGTTAATGTTAAATGAGGATTTACAAAATTAAACTCATAATTTGCAGTGTAAAAAAATTTCTAATGCAGAAAAGCCTCTTGGGCTATACTTCCGCAGAGCAATTAAAATTCGAGACTAAAAAAATCAGCTTGGTTTTACACTCTCACAACAGCGTGTCTCACTTCATTGTTAGCAATGTGCACAGTGAGCATTTCATAGATTAAAAATAGTACAACTGTGAATATAAAGTTGCAAATAGTAGTTTTCTAATGCATCAGTCATTCAACCCAAGCAATAATCATTCCTATCAACACTACCTTCCATTCTTCTTCCTCTATCCTTAAAATTGCTCTTCCTTCTTCATTAATAACTTTTTCTTTGAGCTTTGCTAAAGCAGCTCTCTCCTCCCAGACAAGTAGTAGCCTACAAGGGAAAGAAGATCTGTCAGTGCTGCAACAATGAATATGGGCAATAATTACTATCTGCTCTATTTTCTGGAACAAAGAAACAGTAGCTTTTTTGGATGTCAAACAACATTTACTATATCTGGATGCTAAATATACTATAAATTTGAGGGAAGACAAGAAGTAATGTTTGGCTGAGGTAGTTCTATTTTACAGTTCTTCAAATTTACAGTCAGAGGAAGACATAACTTCATTCATTTTCATCATGTTTCAGCAGGGCAACAGAATATAAAGTTCCAACAGAATTAAGTTCCAAAGCCATTAATTTTGCAGCAGTCCTCTAAAAAGAAAGCCTTCATTTCTACCAAATATAAGTGCAATCAAACAAGGTCAATCAGCTAGGGATTCTTTTAGCTTGATTTCCAAAGGGGACTTAAACAAGAACTATGAAAATTAGGCTAATTCTCTTTCTTTCTGCTTGTATTTTCCATTAGTAAATTTTGAATTTGTTACTCCATTTCAAACACATCTGACAAATTAGGAAGAGTTCCAAAAATACAATGCTAAATTTCTTCACATTTCATGAAATTGCTGGCCAGACAGAAGACCAAGCAACCCTGTTAATGCCTCCATTGAGAAGAAAGCATAACAAATTAAATCTCCGCTGGTTAGAATATCCACTTAGAAGATAATTTTAATATCTGAATTTAGGGGATTTAGTATATAAGCTAATATTTTTAGCACAGAACACAATTCTTGGTTTCACCTGACAATATTGCTAGATTGTAACAGGTGGGAATTCTGCTGGAGTAATGACTAAAGACTTTGACTCTAGATGAGTTTCAGAAGACTATAATTGGTCTTATCAAAAGTAACATGTGGTGTAGCTTTTCACATAAAGATCTACAATCTACCTACCTTCCTGCAGACCTCTGTCTGAATTCCTTTTCTTTCTGTAATTCTTCATTTATCTTGTGTATTCTCACTTCCCAAAGTGCCTTCACAGCAGTGAATGTTCCAACGCAAACTGCAGTTTCAGTCATGATCCTTACATGTTCAGATTCAGTCACAAGAATCTGACTGAATTTCAGGCTCAATGCATCAGCGCATGTATCAGCTACCGGATGGGGACAGTGATGTGAAAACTAAAATACTGCAATACCCACTTGATTATATTATTAAATTTAGGTAATGTAGACAACTGACAGAATTTTACCAACTGCTTTATCTTTATGAAAATAAATAATTGCACCTAGTTACATTTTCTTATAATACGAAATGGTATTCTTGCAATGTCTCTGCATTCTTAGTCAGTGAACAACGGCTTCTCTCAGTTCCTTCCAATGGTAGGCGGAGTACTGACCATAATTACTCAATGCAGATAGGAGCATTCGTTCCCTTCCCAGGAAGAAATTAAGCTGTTATCTGGAATTTAAGGCAGTTAAATCCTGGTAGCTGCATCCTGGCAGCCACCTGGTATAAATACTTGTAATTAAAGGAGTTTTGCACTTTAGAGAAACTCAACTGTTGCTGGAAATAAATTAGTACACTTTATTTGTATTCAGTTTCTTCATAGTTTAACTCATTATAATATATTTTATAGTTAGTAATGCATTACCTTTAAGAAAAGGTTTTTTAAATTCTTCAGATCTCTCTCTGAATCTTCTTGTAGCCCTGCTGAGTAAGGGGATCCACATTAAAAAAAAAAAAAAAATCAGCCTAAAGTTTTGAAGTCATCTATTCCTTAGTGAGATAATTAATATATATTTTCCTGAAGAGCAGCAAAGTGGGATACTCAGTCATCATAATCAGTGCATCCCTCTAAAAAGCATTCTTACTGCCATTATTGTAGCAATTTGGGAAAGAGGTTTTTTTGAAATAAACTGGAGCCAAGATATTGATATTCAGATAAGCTTGGAGGGCTAAACTTCATGCCAACAGCAACGTACTCCTAACACTGATGACCTGAATGCTCTCTTTCAAACTTTATACTAACACTTGCAGGGACAAGTCAGAAAAATGCCTTACATATCCATTCAAACGAAAAAAGTGAGGATAACTTTCTTCCAAACAAGCAGGTATATAACAATAAAAGTGGAATTTCAGGTCTTTTGATACATATATTTCCCTAAAATAATTGCTGCAGGTCTGTCTTTTAGAACAATCTTTTCTGTCTTATTTATTCCATTATAATTTTGTGTGGCATGGATAAGACACAATTGCTTAGTGAACATTTTTGTGTTCAAACTGTCAATCATTCTATTTTATGTTTACCATGTCTTTGCTAACACTGTTATTTGTAAAGCCTGATTATATTGAAATAACTTAATTAAAAACATATAGGCAAATAATAAGAAATATAAATATGCCAGCACAAAAATCAAATTATAATGCTTAAATAAAGAAGAATCTGGTCTAATACATTAATATTAAGGATTCTTAACTGTTCCGTTTGTTAAGGAAAAAATGGCAGGATTTGACAGGTGACACAAATGGCAACCACAGTGTGGCACAATACAGTCTGGCATTTGGGTTCCTAAAGAGGGATTGATTTTTTTCCTCTAAAGAGAGGATTTCCCTCTTTCCCTCACCCACATGAAGGTGATCACATTTAGTAGTTTGAAGGATTAACTTCTCTTTCAGTGGTTCTCATAGTACCTTTCCCATTCCTCATCCCAATATGCAACAGTAATGACCAAGACATTGTATGAGGTTTTCTGCTCTGATTAGTCGTTACAATTTAAATTGCCTTATTTTTCAGGATTAAACTTCTACTAAGATTAAGTGATTTACCTCATCTATCATTTCTTGTTGTTTAGAGACATTTGTTGAACTATAAGCCTTTTTAGGTAGAAAACAAGAAATCTTTTTATATAAATTGTGCAAAAAAGAGACATTTGTTAATACCTGTACTACTAAAACCAGTGTCAGACAATACAGTTGAAGCAATAATTATTTTTAGTAAAGCTCACACTGGGCAACTCTCTTTTGCTGTGCAAAGCATATTATTCAATAAATATTGCTTTAGAGCCATGAAATATGAAAGGGGGCCTAAGTATATGACTTTGTTTTGAAGGAGATTTAATTATATAATAACAGGACTACCATCAAAAGCTTCTTGTTCTTAGATCTTATTTGTCAGGAAAATAAAAACCATAATCATCATGCTATCACAGTCAACAATTCAGAAGTGAATTCCGAAGCACGGCTGTAAAACAACTGCAAATTTACTCCCAGCTAATCAGATCTCCCAACAACTTCACCTCCAAGCATCTGAAAGAGTTTAACAACTTACCTCAATTATTTGGTATATTCAAGGATTTTCTGTAACTCATTGCTTTCTGAGTAAGAGCAGAGATAAATTATGAATCTTGTCTGTACTACCAAAACCATTTAGAACTCTCACCCAGACTCCAATGCAATGTCAGTCTAGTTCTAATTTTAACCTATGCTGAGAATAGAAGGTATCACATGAGGCACTTTGGCAAAACCCCCAAGCATTTACCATTCTTAATGTCTTCCCAGTTTGCTGAACGTGATTGGACTCCCATTAACAAAAGTTAGCAATTGTGAACAAAAAGAACAAAGGACTACTTGTTGTGCTCCACAATGAAAAATAAGCTAGTTTTGAATTCAGAATGACAATTACTTGCTTTAGTAATGCTTCTCTGGAAGATAACTGAGCTTCAAAGTGCTATTAAACAGCAACATTGACTAATTAGACTACAAAAAGTATTACATCACTAAGTCTTTTACTCATTACTTTCGCGCATGCTGAAGAATTCTCTTGTTGAAGAATTTTAGTACAAATTATCAAAGTCCAGACAGAAAAGTAATCTTTGTCAGGATATGCAGGGGTTATTACTCACCCCTTTTCATGCTTCTAATCATGAAACATTTTTAACATTCTATTTCTTTAAAGAGCCCTTGGAGAAGATAAAAGAACAACTCTGTCAGAATCTTTTTCTTTGACCAAATAGGAGGAGAGAGACAGCAATAATTACAGGTCACTGTTTGAGGCAGAAGTCATAGAACTAGGTAATTCTAACCAATTCTTGCACTGCATTCTAAAATGTGAGGATGAAGTTTTAAAAATATAGTTCATTTGGTTATAACCCCCTTTCAGTAGAAATAATTCTTCCTCATTATTAGCCTTAGATTCTAGCATTACCACATAGAACTTTATAACCAAAAAACCCTCTCCAGTCCATGACCAACTAAATACCTGAACACCAATACCTATTTAAAAAGACGCTAACTGCTTTCAATCTTCTAAGTTTGGTGGGTTTTGGTTTTTGTTGGTTTTTTGTTGTGGTTCTGGGGTTTTGTTGTTGGTTTTTTTTTTAATTTTGCAAAAGCAAAAATGATCCAACAGGTTCTTTGGCATAGGTATTTCTTCTTTTAGTTTTGGTATAGATTCAATCCTCACAGTGTTTTTTAATCAATGTTTTTCTTAATCTATAAAAGTCATAACGAAAACCTAACTACTTAATTTCCTACTCCTTAAAAGAGACAGATAATTAGAGCTAGGAAAATTAAATAACCTTCCCTTTTACTGCAGTTTTGAGAGTCAAAAGAAATTTCAGGCTCCTTATGTGAGCAAAATTATTCTGTCTCAAATATTTCAAAATCACTTCATTACTTTCTATCATACACTTAGATTTCCTCAATTTTTCTACATGGTCATCAAATTAAAAAAAAACCAAACTATTCAGACTAAGCCCTTACCATAACAATACACTTGTAGGAAAGTAGCCATTAGGCTGTGGTCTTTTGGTAGTCTTGAGTACACTAGGTTCTTTAAGATAAG
Organism: Grus americana; assembly: GCF_028858705.1. Taxonomy (NCBI): domain Eukaryota; kingdom Metazoa; phylum Chordata; class Aves; order Gruiformes; family Gruidae; genus Grus; species Grus americana. The sequence goes on along the minus strand of NC_072859.1, from coordinate 15,032,636 downwards.
AAGAAATAGAAGTTTGAGTCACCTGTACAGGATTGCCTGCATAAAATTCACAAACAAAACCAGGATTACTACAATTCTTTGTGGCTTTTTTTTTTTATTAGGAATAAATAAATCTGATAAAAATGAAATGTGATAAGCACGATATATTAGTCAAACTTTGCAAGAAATGACCTATATATAAAAGACCCTAATATCACAATAGAAATATAAATAGCACCATACACGTATGCTCCCATGCTCCCTCCCCTACATTACCAGCTTTCCTCTTGCTCAGTCTCAGCATCAAGGATAGCAGAGATTCTACCTCTGGTAGCTTGCATCTCACATCTTCGCAGCTAAATAACAATAGACAACTTTGGTCTACAATTCTGGAGAATGCTCCTGTAAAGGCAGTTTTTGATCTATCTAAAGAAAGGAGAAAATGTCCATTTTGTGCATCACAAATTAATTTTTAAGGCTGTGTAACTGTCTTTTCTTGTATCTGTTTGCAACTTATGTTTCTAGAAGGTATTTATATCCAACAGTTTTCTTCATATCTCCTGTTAAATAACCAGGGCAATCCTCACCATCTGTTTAAGTTTACCTTAAAGCCACGTAACTGTGGTCTGTTCTGAAGGCATTAACTTGAACCTATTTGTTATATGCCTTGTATCTGAGTTTAAAAAGTCCTTATCGCGCATAGTACTTTTTTTAATGTTAATTCTTTGTTGTATCTGATTAATCTGTCAAATTCTAGTATCTGAACATCAATAATATAAGGTGATGCAAGCTTTTAGAACACGTTTTGCTTACCATCAGGCTTACCTAATGACAGAATAATAAATGAGATCCTCCTTTTTTTTTTTCTTTTTTTTAAACAGACAGATGCTTTCTATAAGAAACAAAAATAACTGGAAAGTATTTAAGGACTGCAACTACTTCCAGCTTATAAAAACACAGGATATTCTAGAGATTACTAAGGCCCTGATAGTTATCAATAAATGTTATCAGTAAGCATCTGAATAAATATAGCCTCTTAATTTATAATTTGATAAAGAGTCCTTGTGCAAGTAATTGCCAGGAAAAAGCGGTCTAGCAAAAGACTTCAGAGGTTTACTTAGTTAAACAACAAAAAGCTCTCTGGACATCTTACAGCAGAAGCATAAAAGGCATTTTATTTGTTTAAGAATTTTGCATAACTTCTTTTGGGAATTTGGGTATTATTTGTTAAAATAAATTTATGTGTCCAACAAAGAAGAACTATGAGTATTTCCCTTCAAAACAGGTTAATCAGATTATAAATACTGCAGATGTAGATTAGTATCATTCAGTCACACCAGCCTCACAACCGTATGTATTAGAAAAGGCAAAATAAAGACATTTCATCACCATATTCAGAAACTGCGCCATGACCTATGAAGTTTGACAGTCTGCTGTAGAAGAAATTACAGCACTACTAATTAAAAGAAGTAACAACTAATTGATAGACTGATATCAGCTGTTGAGAACTTTTAACCACGTAAAATTATTATATAATGTGAGTAGCAAAGGGCACGTGCTAGCAGAGCCAGCTTTTATAATTATTCAGTCTAATCCACAAAGTTTAAAGGCATATTCTAGCCATCGTTTTCTTTATTTAAGGTCTAGGAGCATCAAAGCAGGGTTCTCCAAGTAAGATTTCCACAAGTTAGAAAACCGGGCCATTGTAGCTCCATCAATGATGCGGTGATCAGCTGACCAACTCACATTCATTATCTGTGCTTTAAATACTTCACCTTTTCCATTAAACCGAGGAAGAACCTAAAAATCAGAGAAAGAAAAAAAAAAAGAAATATTAAATACTTTCATTAACAAATCCGTATTTTTTTAATTGTTAATTTGTTAATCTATATTTAAACATTTTGCTAAATTAGACACCAGTAGTGCCATTCAAAAAACAAAGACCTTCCCATTATCGTTTGTGCTGTGGATTAGAATATATTGCAAACCTACATAATAAACAGTCATATCCTGTTTCCACCATTGTGGAACGTAGTGAAACCCCTTCTTGACTCAGAAGTTTCTTCCTGAATAGTTTATTGCACTGTTGTGCTCAAACTGATGGTTTCCTTAAAGCATCCCCTCGACAAAAGGTTCATAGGAAGAACATACAGAAAGTATTTTAAATTAATACTATTTTCATTTCCAGCATTGATCTCAAGTGTCTATATTAAAGAATTAAAGCCTGAAATTCAGAAAAGCCCATACAAAGTTCTGTATGGATTCAGCTATCTGGCTCATGAAATTAAACTTCATTATCAGAATATTTTTTTAGTCTCAAGATTTCTCCGTGATGATAGCAAAAATGCTATCGCCATGTTGCAAAACTTGTAAAAATATATTTACGTTGTTTCTTAATAACTAGAAGGGTAAACATAGATGGGAGTGAAATGTAACAGGATTCTAAAAAACAAATCTGAACCTTTGGCATAAGAGACTTCTATTTAAACATTTGGTGTCTGCACAGTCATTTAAGAACATCACAAAAACCTTTCAATCACAAGCTATGCAGTTTCTGTAACATAAAGAGGAAATGTTTATATAAGAAAAACAAAGGGAGACTCTGCATTTCATTTTCATTACAGGTGACCTTAGTTAGGTGGAGTTAAACACTCACATCACTGAGATAAAATTAATATACCTGTATCTTTCCAAGTGCTCCAATAGCTACTTCAGGAGGTAGTATCACTGGTTTGGTGTAAGTGCCACCAATCTAGAAAAGAAAAAGGTGTGGATATTAGTTAGCAAATATATTTTTTTTTAAAGCAGATTGCCTCTTGCATTAATTGCTACAGCTTTTGTTCATTGCATATTAAACCTTACTAAGGTATTCATTTCAGAAGCAGTTTTCAGATGTAAATTCTCATTTTTCCTGTACTTACTGTGCCAATATTTGAAAGGGTGAATGTTCCCCCAGTGAGGTCACTTGTTCCCAGTTGGCCTGCAGAACCCAAGGACTGTAGGCGATTTAATTCAGAAGCAATCTCAAACACACTACAGACTTGAACATTTTTCACATTTGGAACAATTAAACCTTGCTCTGTGTCCATAGCAACTCCAATGTTGTGCGAAGCCTGCAACAAGTTTCATTAACCAGATATTAACACAAGCAGTCAACATAAAATGTATTTTACATAAAAAAGCACTTGAATAATGTCTTCATTATCTATCTTTTTGACCTAGAAAAGGCTGTCTGTAGCAAGCAACTCCTTTGAGGGGAGAAGGGGACGTAAATTTTTAAATATTATCTTTCCACATCTGCAAAGTGCAAATTGATTTTGGCAATTTCACTTCCAGGAAACACAAAATCCTGGAATCAATTTTGTACTGAAAATATTTCACTTTATGATGATTTTATAGGTAACAAAACATGACTAACAAATTTTAAAGAGAGCACTAAAATTGGAAAAAAAAAAAAAGAGGAAAATGAGTTGCCTTTCTTTTGGTAGAAGGAATATGGAAGGATTCATCTGAGATTGATAAAACAGTAAAAAAAGGAGTTTGTACTGCAAGAAGCATGTATATGTCACTTAAGAAAATAGACACTTGCTGCCCAGAAGTATCAATCCAGCACCTTGTATGAAAATTAAATAGTTTTTATCAAAACTGAGTTTAAAAAATGACTTTAATACATAACGATTAAGTGTTGGAACAGTGGAACCACTGTGCCACTATTAAAAAAATACTGTATGAGATTTTAAATGTTCTCATTTTAAATGCTTGGCCCATCTTCAGGTGAAAAATAGGAAATCGCTATATTAATATGCATTTTTTGAGGCAAGCCTGAATAACAAAGTGACTCTCATGAAACAAGCTACTGAAATAAGATCAATAATAAATCAAATCCAATCTTAGAATCTGGACACAAAGTATTTTCCAGCATACCATAATTTTGGTTCTTACAATTAGCTCAGACATTCTGAAAAGCCCTTGTTAGCTATTAGTTTAGGTTTCCTGCTCACAGCTTTTATCAGTAGTTTACAAACCTTATATGTGACATTTTGACAGCTTTCATCCAAAGAAGCATTAAGAATGGGATACTGCAATAATCCCAGAGAGGCTGCCTGTTAAATATAAAAGAAAAAAAAAGATAGATACATACATAGATAGATTTTTATATTTTATAACCAGAGAGCTGCATGGAAAAGAAGTAACGGTGGGAAACAATTTAGATTAATAACAATATTGATCCTCAATGCAATCAAATTTGGCTTAAATCTCTCCTACACTTGTCTGTTGATATTCTGTCATTATTAGGATAGCAGAAGAAAAAGACAACTTACAAAAACCAAATATAGATCAGACAGGCATATAATTGAAGTTCAATCTGCATTTGTTATTTCTGTTCCACAATTCAAATCAAATACCCCAAGACAAAAGTTACGAGATTCAGCAGCAATGTCATTCTCAGCTCTCCACTTAGATGACAATTATTTCAAGGAATTAATATTCATTCTCCCTGAAGACAGTGAGCATAATCAGTGCTTACTTAGCACGCTCATTGAAATAGCATTACCAGAAGTTTCAGACTAAGTTATGCATCCAATGCTTAGTTTAGGCAGTGCATCAGCCTTCATTGATGAGACATACTCATTCACCTGAACAATAGAAGAGACACACTGATTCACCTAAGGGATTAATCACCAACAAAAATATAGTAACAATAATAATGATGCATTTCACATGAAGTTCATTTTAATGGAGCTGAAACTGAGAGTTTCCAAAATTTGTTTTGTGTAATTCAAACACCTACTGATGCTTAAACCCCATCATGAAAAATGCTTTATCTGCTCTATCCTTCCCCTTTAATATTTAAAAAAAATTCCATGATATTGTATAACCCTAACTACAATTCCAACAGTAAATTGGTAAGTGGTTCAATAAACAAGAAAAGTTGAGTCTGTTCTTGTGACCTGTAATTATTCAGATGATACAGAGGTGCTCCAAACTTACAACAATCATCGATAAGATTTTGGCAAAATCTGTGTAAGTACTCCATACAGTGCTTCTGCTGCACATCTCACCTTTATGAAGAAAGGCATAAAGGAAAGCTTAATTCCACGAATTTGTGCTAGAGGTTTCAGCTCTTCTCGCAACTGAACAAGCTGAGTCAAATCAATCTCATCACAATAACCAAAGTGGGGTATCTTCAGGGCTGCACTCATAGTCTTTACCATTGCCTTGTGAAAACCTGGAGAAACATTCACTGATTTCTTAAAGCAACAAAATGAACTTCTGGGAAGTTATAGTGAAATTTCAATTATTTGTTTCTATTAAACAAATTACATAACCTAAAAAAACCAAACCAAAACAAACCCCAACCACAAAACAAAAAAAAGGACAGGGTAAAGCTCACTTTAGGATCAACAGTTTTTCAGCACATGCAACTCAATTTTTACAATTGTAATATTTCAGATTATATTACTGCATATCTCTCCTATGTATGTATGTATTTGAAATCATAATACAGTAATCTGCACTACTCTTTCCAGCCTCTCCAAATAAACACTGCGTGAAAGGCAAGCAAAAACCTTTTATCTTACTCGTTTACTTAGGGTCTTTTGTTGCACTCTTCTCCGGGACAAGTGTGAATGCTGAAGTACACTATTATCAAGCACTGATAAACCCTTAAATTGACTGCACTTTGCCACTAATTGCATAATGATTCATACTGTGACAAATTCGCATGTGTTTTAGAATTCCTACCTGTTTCAGCATACATTTGAAGAAACACGGATTAAAAATGAGCAAGTGCAATTTGAAGCCCAACTCCATCCAATCAAAACATGAACAATTATTTCATAAAATAATAATTTCATGAAACAGAGCACATTTTCCTATTGCTCACTTGCATGACAATAACATGAAACACACTTCCATCAAAAGGAATCAACTGTTCACTGAGTAACATTTACTGGTAGCCTACTGTGAACACAGTCTCGAGATTTTATATTTCATGACTTACCTGTTATAGGTTCAGTTTTATCTTTTCCTGAAAACACAATAGGTCTAGAAACAGGTACAGGAACTTTACGTGCTTTGTCCTTTGGAGCAGCTGGTACAGTCTCTGATTTTGGCAAAGGTGGGATAATTTCAGCCTTTGGTGATGGAGGTAAAATAGCTCCTGTTTGTTTGGCCAAGTAATTGAGTATGTCTTCTTTAAGGATTCTGTTATCTTTCCCTGTTCCAACAACTTCACTCAATTTAATCTGAAAAGTACGTAACAAGCTCTGACACCTTTGTTTTACAGCAATATAAACATATCCTATATTGTCGGCTACAGTTAAAAATTATTCCAGTTACTGATCTAACCTACCTAGAGGGTTTTTTTCCCCTTTCTATGATTTATTAGGTATTCAACATTGTTCAAATCATCCAGAAGGCCCACTCGGTGACCAATCGCAAACTTTAAGGAGGAACTATGAATACTACTTACCTCTTAATTACCTCACAGGATCAATAGTGAAATATTAATTTGAGGAAAGCTATTTGTCACTTAATTTTCTCTACTTATTGTTTACTTTTCTCTACTTATTGTTTACTTTTCTCCTAGAAATGCAACACGAGCTTTCAAAAACAATGGAATATTCATAGATTCACAGAAAAAAGAATTTGAAAAGCGCTTAAATGATCACCTAGTACATCCTCAGCTCTAATACAAATCTGAAAAACAGAACGAGGTAGCAAAAGCTGAGATTCCATTTTTCCCTCCTCCTTCCTCCGTCCCAGGAATCTATTCTGGTACTTTATTATTTTTAGTCTAAAAAGGTTTTTTTAATCTCCAGCCCAAAGCATCCTAGCTGCATTTTAAGCCCAGTAATTCTTTTCCTATGCACCATAATCACCAGAAAGCACAATCCTCTTCATCCTTACAACAGTTTATACACATTTGAAATATATTTGAAAACAAGTAATTTCTCGCTGCACTTTCCTCTAGATCAATGTTCTCCTAGTCAGTCAAACTGCTATATAAAAAAATGGATAAAATGCAGCAGGACCTGATTCAGCAAACTTACATTGTTCTCCATGGCAAGACGACGAACTGCAGGGGTTGCTAATGTTTTGTGACCTTTTATCTCTTGGTGAGTGTGCTCTTCATGAGACATAGGAGGTGTTTCAACAACATCTTCCTCTGGGGCAAGACCTCCAAACAAAAGGAAAAATTTTAACTTTACTACATTATAAGCATTTGTTAAATTCCAACCTCAACCATTCTATGACTCTGTGACAGCTGAAATTTTTAACATTTACTTTGAGCTGCTGTGGATGGGAACACAGCATTCTAAAAGCTGCTGCTTAAGCTAAATTTTCAACAGGAAACACCTGACTTTTGAGACTCTAAATCCTAGTAAGATATCACAGCTTTTTCTACTTAATTTTCTTGACTTTATAAAGGGTAAAAATAATACAGTTTTAAGATTTTCAGGAGGAAAAAGTAAACTCCTGTCACTGATGGTTTTATGACAACAACCATAAAATATGCAAGAGAAAAAAACAGGCTTACAATACCTTTTGAAGCATCGATTTCAATGTCCACTAATGGTTTTCCAACATAAGCAATTTCATCTAAATTGTAATGGAGTTTTCTAATGATGCCATCATAACGACTAGTAATAGTAACGGAGGCTTTATCACTTTGTACTTCACAGATGCTATCAAACTGAGACACGCTATCGCCTTCTTTTATATACCTAAGAGAAAAGACACAGGCTAGTATAAAACATATTAAGTGCAAAAATCTATGCTGTGTATTCTTTTGATAAGTTCAGTTATGTACGTCCCCACAACATGAAAGTGCATTCCAGATAAGAAGACAAATTCTACATTTGCTATATACCTTTTGCCTGACTGGTCCAGAACTGTTTGTTGTGTGAAATGATGCAATGATTTAGAATATCATCACACATATATTTTTACTATTACTTTAGTAAAGCAGAGTTTTCTTGACAGATTATAAGCCATCTAAAAATAAGCCCAGCTTAGTCTGAACCTAAGGAAGTTCTTCGTTTCAAATTGCCAGGATCAGTATACGATCAATTTCAGAAAAAACCCTGAAAGCGGGAAACAGTCTCTTCTATGCAGAGAGGTATTTTCACCTATTTCTACAAAGAACAAAGCATTTCAACGCTCCCTCCCTTCACTGTACACTTTGATTTTGCTTAATCTGTTCATCATTGGGTTTTTATAAACAACTTCAATGTTCAAATCTTTTACTAAGTAAATAGAGAAGGGGTATAGGACAAAATTATGTGGATTCTCCAGACTAGTCACTTGTTTCTAAAGTTCAGCCTAAGTAAGTGTAATAAAAGATAGACCTCCTGCACTCTGAAAACATTAATCACTGAAGGAAAGCCTATATATAGGTGCAGTTAGGGCATCCCATTTCCTTCCACCTTTTGCACTCCCAAATAAACCAGATTGCAAATAAACAAAATGTAAAGCTCAGTATATATAAGGTTTTAAAATGTGGAAAATTAAACTTGAAAAACTTCATTAGTAACCCAGAAAACATATTCTCAGATAAATAATTGATAATACAGCTGTTAGACTACTTGCGGATTACTCAGTATATTTCTAAGAAAGTAGACCTTACCATTCTTTTACAGTCACCTCTGTAATCCCTTCTCCAATGTCAGAAAGCTTAAACTGGACAATTTGGCCACACGAAACTTAAAACAGACAATAAGGAAATACAGCATGTTTAATATTAAATATATCAGGTAGAAAAATCTGAATGCATAAAAAATACTCCACACACCAGTCATATACAAACTGCTAACATAACACTCATAAAATAGCAAAATAAAATAAATTATTTTATTATGAAAAAGATTACCAGCAGATGTTCTGAATAATCGTTGTTGATGACTAAACTTGAGGGTAGATTTGTCAAACACGCACACATATTTTGATTTTATAAAGCGAATGCTGCTGCACGATCTAACACGGTGAATGCAAACCTGGGGGAGAAAAGTCTCAAGTGTTAATATAACGGGCTGAGGAATGTAGAGCTCATTTAATATTCCTGATGCAACAGTAATACTGAAACAGTTTATTTCTAGTTTATATAAAAGAGGTTCTTATGGAAACACAATTACACTGAATACATACTGAATGTACAATAACCAATTATATTAGCACAAGCTTTGCCAGGTCTTTAACTTCTTTCACTAACACAACACATGGGGAGATCAAAGCCACAATAACATAACCAATTAACAAAAATCATGACAAGATCTGGTAAGAGATTCATACTGGCTATTGTTTCTCTAAGCAATTGGTTTAATCAGGACACACACACAAAAAGCATACATAGTATCAACTACATCAAGCCACCTGAAATATTCTTATCCAGAATGGATGCTGGAAGGGTACCCTAGACTGCAGGAAAAATCAGTGTATTTTTCTTTGTGAGTTCTTATTCCAATCAAAGGTTGATCAGAAGTACTAATTGGAAAGGATATTCACACCAGAGGGCACAGAGAGTTACCCTTTTATTTCTGTTAATATATAGGAAGCAGTAATCTTCATGTAAATATCATTTCACATCAACTTGAATGACTTTTTTTAAGAACTGGGCATGAGATGGTTTTCTTTGATGGTTACAATTATATTTATCCAGAAATCAACTTAAAGGGTCAATGGAATTTTCTGAAACATTCTTCAGACAAAACCTTATGCTTTAAAGCATCACGTAATCAGTCATGATTTTGGTCAAAAGCAAAGCCAGTAGCACTTGCATTGACATAAACAGGCATTTTATCATTAATCTCAACAGAAGTTAGTTCAGACCCTTTCTTATTTAGTAAAATTTCTTAAATCTAATGTAATTCTGGTGTTATGTTGTCTTAGAGTGCTGTAAAATTAATAAAAATAACAATTTATCTGTAGATACTATCTCTAATTTAGAGATATGAAAAAAATTCAGGTGCTACAATGTACCTCAAGTAGCTCAAAACTGTAAAATTTAGAAATTATCTTCTTAGAGGAGCCAGAAAACAGCACACCTGCATGGGAAAGTTAATTTTAACTTCTTTTTTAAAAAATCCTTTCAATAATTACAGAGTATATCAAACTTCCTCATTGCCTCCCCACTCCCAAACTCTTCAACTATTTGGTTTTATATTACACTTTAAGAGACTAGATTATTCAGAAAACTGTACAATTCTGAACTGACGATGTACACATTTTCTATATTATTTAATCCAGCACTGCAAGTTATATCTAATATCACCTTTCTTTTAGCAACAAGTATTTATACAATACAATGTATCATAAAGGACACAACAAAGTTATATTGAGTTATTTTTCAGCTGTCTGCTACTGAGATTCTATCTACTGATCTAGAATAAGTATTTTTCTAATTCAAATAACAAGCAAACAGTAAATCCTCATCATTAATCCTCCAAACAATTTTCCCTATTAAAAGAGGTAAAACGGTAATTTTAAGCTATGACAAATCTTATTTTATGAACACATTCAAAATTCTCTTTCAGTTACAAAACTGGTATATAATGTACATCTTCACAACCTATTTCTCCTATCTTTCATTATGTTTTCCTTCCCACTTGACTTCATGGTTACATTTTTTTGTCCAACAAGATCTTTTTGTCCAAACTTACAATAAAATTCTTTTCTCTTTATATGAAAAACATTTCCTTATATGGAAAACATTTAATATTTACCTGTGAAGATGATCACAAGGAGCACATCAAATGTCTGAACTATTTCTAGATGTGAAGTTTCATAATGCTTTCCATGTGCTTTTTACATTTGCTAACCAATGCAGGTAGTGAATTAGTAATGTCACTGCCAAAAAACCAGACTGGTTTTGTCACAGAAGAGTTTCAATGCTGTTTCAAATTATATTTGTACAAATAATTCAAAACTACTGCATTTTTTAAAAATGGAATCTTTTTGGTTTGCAGTCTTGCACATTGTCTACTAAAAAGCTGGTGTGCTAGTATGTTAAAGCAGTAATACGGTACCCAATATCTTCATAGAACAGTGTTCCTTTCTAACAAGGGGAAAAATTAAAATCCATAAAAGAGTCTGTGCTTATTAATTTCAGTATTTCATTACCATAATACTATTTTCTGTGTAATGCTGAAGAAGGAAATAAGAGAAGCATATAAAAGATAAAATTTGTTCTAATATCTATAGCATACCCATCTATGTATCTTGATGTCTGGAAAATATAGTAATACAAAACCAACAAGCACAGTACTAGCAGTTATGTTTATGTCACCACTATTACTCTATATGACAATTTAAAGGCAATAATGGCACAGTAAGATAACACCTTTCCTGTGCAAGTCTTCAAAGTGCAGAGTTACTGTGGGGAGAAGAAACTGAGGACCCACTCCAGTCTCACTGATACTAAGGACACATCAGCCACTGATATCTGGTTGACTACAACTTGTGGTTTGAATCAAGACAACATGGACGCTGTATGCTATTTGGGAGACAACGGCCTTGCCCTTGTTGTTTCCTTAAAAAGAAGCACATTGTGCTCTTCTAAATCAGCACTGATCCTAAAACTCTACTGCTGGCCTCAGAACAAAATGTTTTTATGCAGCCTGCAGGCAACAGATTACCTGATGAAGTAACACTGAATTTCAAAGTCAAACTGAACAGTTTGTGCTCAAAGACTTCACACTCAAGGATACAGGTCTATAGAACTCTTTTGACTTGCTGCCACATTGAGTCATTTTAATGAACATTTACTTACATTGGATTTGTTGTGCATGTATATTCTGTATCTCCAAGTATGTAGTCGCCTATATACTAAACCAACGTTCTTGGTAGCATGTTTCAGTCAGACATTACTCCTCACACCTAAATAACTGGCACCATGTCCCAGCATCCAGGTAACTGTTATCTCCCCACCACTTAACACAAAGACCCCCAGGCTCCTTTCTTTTCTTCTTCAAAACTTACAACCACCATTACTCTGTCCTTCTTCCCCTTGCTAGCCAGTGTTTGCAAAAGCATTGAGAATATTAAAATAAAGCCCTTTAATATTATAATAACTATATTATTTCTTGGATCTTATCACTGTTTCACAGTAGACGGTCACAAGAAGAATTAGTATCTAGCAAAATTGAAAATGTTCTTGCAGGAAACACGCAGTACAAATAGACAATTCTATAGTTCAGCATGCACATTTTCATCTCATCAGACTCTTCATCTGGATTTAAGAGTAGATGGTTTGGTTAGAAAGAAAACTAAAAGGAAGCTGCTATGTTCAATATTCTTAATTACTAAAACTACTTATAGATAGCCTAAAACTAGATAATTACAAAATTATCACTGAAAAAATTCCTTACTAGTATGCTTTCAAAAGGCAATCAATTATTAAGAGAAAAAATAATAATAGAACTGATCCTTTTTTTTTCTTCACTTGGACTCTCTTACAAAACGATGTTTCTTTTTCTGACATTCACTAAACAGCAGTGACAACTGGAAACCAACACTCTTCACTACAGCAGGAAGACTATAATACAAGGCAGAAGCAAGCATGAAGTATTCATGATGGTATCCACTTATGAGATTAAAAGTGTCCTAAGACAACCAAGTAGATTCACTTCTTGAAGTATGGTAAGGTATCTCAACTACTTAATTTACAAATATCAAGGCTCTTGGGATTCAAAGAAATATGTTTCCCCGTTCTATGTGTGTAACTACACCATCTCTGTGCAGATGTGGTATGCAAAGGGGGCTGATGCACGGGTGGAAGAGATGGCAGCGTAATGCATAGGCAGTGCAATGAATCAGATGACTAAGAAATAACAGAAGAGAAGGTCAGTGGCTTATTACAGGAGGCACACGTTTCTTTCCCAGGAAATATGGGCAAGTCGGAGGACGTTCAGGGGGCAGCAGTGTGGGGCAGAAGAAGCCTGTTCTGAGGGTTCCTGGGGAGCGAGGACACCCTGACCCCAAGGGAGCAGCGTGCGGGCTCCGCCGGCGCCGCGGCAGCACATGGCGTGCGGGCCCGGGCACTGTCGGCTGACATGGTGCGGGGGCACACGGTCACCTGTGCCGCCTCACCGTGGGGCAGGTGCGGAGCGGGCTGGGGCGCTGCCCGCCCGGAGGTGCGGCTGAGGCGGTCGGGCAGGCTGAAGGGAGGTGGGGAGAGTGGCTCAGGCACTGCTCGCCCGGAGGCGGGAGGGCTGAGGGGAGCCGACAAGCCCGCGAGCGTGTCATGTTTGCTCTGAGGGTCTGCCGCGCGGCTCTCGCTCGCTCCCGACTGGAAGTAACAGGGCTTCAGGATGCCGATGCCGCCGAGGCGGAGATGCCGCGCGTTGTCCACCCCCTCACCGGCTAACCGGGAGCGCCACCACCCGCAGGGTCCCCTGCTCCCCTTACCAGGCGCCCCGCAGCTCGACAGCTGCTCCTCAGAGCGGTCACGGCCGCCATCTTACTTCGGGAAGAGGCAGCCCCCACGCCCCGCACACCTCCCACCGACCAGCCAACCGGAGGGCAGCCACGCCAACCGCAGCCAACCAGGCGGCGGGCGGCCACCCTGGGCACGGGCCAGGGAGGGCGGCGGCGGAGGGGGCCGGGAGCGCGGGGCGGCAGCAGGAGTAGCCGGCTAGTCCTGGCCGCTGCCAGGCGAGCGCAGGCGGCGTCTCGGAGCCGTCACATGCCCATGGGAAGTAACAGGAGGGCGTCACCTGCCCCAGCGCCTCCTGAGGGTTCCCGTAGCAAAGCCGCTAGCGGCGGCGGTGGAAGGAGTGCGGTTTCCCCTGGCCGAAGTGAAGGGGAGCGCGAAGGGCCCGGCCTTTCCCCGTACACCTGTAATAAACTCTGAGTGTGACAGCCAGACCGACACGCGTACGTCTCCGTGCTTCTTTTAGCGATCCCGCTACAGGGGAAAACTACTCGTTTGAAAACATGACGGCAGGAGTCCGGCCGCTCTTCTCCGGCGGCACAGGGCGCTGCGGGACAGAGCGGTACCCGCGGGGCTGCCGTCCCAGCTGCCGCTTGGTCGCGGCCTGCAGGGTGCCGCGTTTGTCACCGCTCCGGCCTAGCGTGGCCCTTGGCCGTAGCCTCGGGACAAGGGAAAGGCATCGCCTCCTCCGGGACGCCAAGCCGCCGCAACTCTGCCCTGTGCCGGGACGTCGTCGTTAACGCGGGGAGAAGGAAGCTCTCCCCGCCCGCTACGCGGCCCCCCGGGCGCTGGGACCCGGTGGCTGCTCCTCACGCAGCGGAGCCGCCCTAGCCAACCCCCGCGGGCGGGCGGGGAGGTGGCTCCGCTCTGCGCCTGCTCCAGCGCCGCCGCCCGGCCCAGGCACCGGCACGTTGCGGCGCCGCCGCCACCGGAGCGCATCTTAGGCGTGCTTCCCTTGCCAAGCGTTCGCGGCCCCGGGGGGCTGCTTTGCCGCGGGCTCGCCGTCTGCAGGGCCCCCCCGGGATCCTGTCGGCACGGCAGGGGCCTCCGCGAGAGATCGCTCCGCTCACCGCCGGGCATGGACGCGGACAGGGTGGAGATAGACGGCGGGATCATGGAGGGGGTGAGCACCAGCGGCGCGCTGGCCTTGCCTTACCTCGGCCCAGGCAGCGGTGACGGGCGGGTGGGAAGTGCCGTAGCGCCTGGCGAACGCCGTTTCTCTGTGCAGGGCGGGCAGATCTTGCGAGTGTCCACGGCCCTGAGCTGCCTGCTGGGCCTGCCGCTGCGGGTGCGCCGGATTCGCGCCGGGAGGAGCCAGCCTGGCCTCAGGTAACGGCCCTTCCTTCCCACGTCCGCTCGCCCGGGATCTGTCCCGGTGCGCGGTGGTCTCCGGGCGCGTTCAGCGGGGTCACGTTACAGCGTTGTGAGGCCCTCCCGGGCCGGGGGCGTAGCCGTGCGAACGCCTTGCCTTGCCTTGCTTTTGTCTTCCAAGAACAAACCTCATGTATTTCCATTGCTTTTAGAGGGCCTTTTTATCAGAAAATCCTGCCTGTGGCTCACTTAATGGAAGGACTGAGTGCGGAGGAAAACCAAGGTGTGAAGGGGCAGTCCGCGGTCTCCCGGCGGGAGGGTTCGGAGCCCTCCGCCCGGCCCTCAGCGCAGTGCCCGGCCCCGCCGGCTGGCAGGGCAGGTGAAGGGCGCTGCCCCTGTCGCCACCTGTCAGGCACCACAGGCTTACAGAGCTCTCGAAAATATATTCAAACGTGCTAAGCAGACTGCACGGTATGAAACATGAAATACAGTTGAGGTCATGTAATGCCTCAGCAAAACATGATTCACCGAGCATATAGTGTTATGAACAGTTTGTTTCTGTCCTGTTTAAACAAATGGAAATGCGAGCACAGCAAGATGTAGCAAAACTGTTAGCTGTCTGGTGGCTCAGGCAACCAGTTACTGGCTTGGCTCCAGTTCAGCATTGCCATCGTTATCCCATTGCAGTTTTGTCCGAGCATTTATTACATCAGGACAAGTGAATGCTCCTGCATCTCATCTGTCTGTCTGGACTCATTCTTATGGAAAACACACCAGAATCCTGCAAATTCCAGAATGGCCTGAATGCTGCTGCTTTGGCTCCTGTGAACTCGGAAGTACTGTAGGAACCAGATCGAGTTTCTCATCCCTGTTTGAGCTGAAATTTGCAGTTGTATTTATTAGCTGATGTTTAGTAGTTCTTTTAATGTAACACAAGTATCTAGTCTACTTGCACTTATCTAACTTTGTACTGTCGCTCCAAGGCCTCAGCATCTGTCTGGATTGGAGATCATTCGAGATCTATGTGAGGGGAAGCTGGAAGGCGGAGAAATTGGCTCAACAGAAATAACCTTCACTCCTGGGAAGATCAAAGGTGGAGCCCACATAGCAGATACAAAAACAGCAGGGTATGTCTTTGTACAGGGATAATGACTGACCAGTAACTGCTCTTAACTGCTTTTGGTAACTTTAGAATTATGACAGAAGATGTTTTGGCAACTTTAAAATTAACCCAAAAGAGCGGGGAGAAAAAGAACGTTAATACATGGGTAATGAGCCAAAATCTGTACTGCCTGAGCCAGATACACGTGACCAAAGAACCTTTAGTGTAGGCAGGATATGTATGAATAAAGTACATGTGAGTGTAATAGTTTTAAAATTATAATTGATATATAAGTTGAACACTTGATTATTGTTAGGCAAAAAATAGCTGACCATGTTTTTAAAACTTTATCTGTTATTTTCTCCCATTAGTACATTACATATCACGTCAAATGCATCAAATTAGATAAGTATCTCAAGTCCATGACATCTGAATTAATCCTTACCATATAATAAAGTAAATTTTGAGTACAATATGGGATACTAGTCTTTTGGAATGGGGAACATCATCTATCCACGGTTCTTTGTGCCTGTGTTTCTTCTGTCCTATATTTCTGCATTGGGTCCTTTGTCTTGGAATCTGTTGCAAAGCCAAGTAAATGGGTTTAGCTATGGAAGGCTGGTGTAAACAGTTTGGACACATAAGCCAGGTTAGGCATAAATTAAAGTTTCCTTTAAGTTAAGAGAAATATTTTTCTGAGATGCAATAGTATAAACAACCAAGCTGACGCCTTTTACTTAACACATAAAGGTTTGAGTAAGCAACAATGCAGCAGAATTAGTAATTAATCACAAGCAAAAAAAATTAAATTGCTGCCTAAGCCTTTTCCGCTTTTATAATCTGCTAGCTAAATCTACAGTTTTCACAGTCCTATCACTGTACTACATTACTTTTATTTCAAACAGGAATATTAAAGACACAATTATTGTGAAACAAAAACCTTCATATTTAGCCTTGCTAAGGACATGAAATTTTAAATTTGTGGGTTTTAAGACTAATAAATTTACTTTATAGATAATGTTCAAAATCAAATACTTACATAAATGCTCTTGAAAGTCATTTGCCTTTGATGTGTAATGATTCTATGCAATTCTATGGATTATGACTGCATGACATTTGAGTATCTTATAATTGCTTTTAGGAGTGTGTGTCTACTGATGCAGGTAGCAATGCCTTGTGTGCTGTTTGCTGCTTCCCCATCAGAACTTCATTTAAAAGGTGGGACTAATGCTGAGATGGCTCCTCAGATAGACTACACAGTCATGGTAGGGAAAAATTTCTTCAGCTTGGTGCATCTTTCACACATATATATGCAATGTAACTGCTGTACTTCTGTTGCTCTTACTGCAAGTTTATTTGTAATTATGGAATTGGGCATGGGAATATAACACTATTAGTGTACTGTATGTAGAGAGCAATCAGTGTTTCATGGAATTCCCTGAAACAGCAACTAGTCTGTTTGCTTTTAATTACTAAAGAAATTTTTATTTAAAATGTATTCTTTATTCTACACGTGTCATTCAGAATGAAGTATGAGGAATGTCAAAGCAGCTGTATGGATGAGACTTTTTTTTAATAATGTAACTGAAATTTTTGTGTTGACCTTTTTTCTTTTTCTTTTTCTTTTTTTTTTTTTTTTGGAAGACTGCATAAGATAGTGAGAAATTATAAATGCAAAATAGATTCACAATGTAATTTTATATATACTTGTTTTTCAGGTTTTCAAGCCAATAGTTGAAAAGTTCAATTTCACATTTAATTGTGACATAAAAAAGAGGTGAGTTATGGAGACGTGGCAGAGGCAGGCCTTACTGAACTGGTGTATGAGCACAGAGGCGCACACACACACAAGGTGCCCTCAATCAAGCTAAGGGATGAATTTATAATACATGAACTAACCTGCATTAGCTTGCCCCCGTGTGTACTGTCACCATATGATGAATGGGGTATGGTTC
Organism: Grus americana; assembly: GCF_028858705.1. NCBI lineage: Eukaryota > Metazoa > Chordata > Aves > Gruiformes > Gruidae > Grus > Grus americana. The sequence goes on along the minus strand of NC_072859.1, from coordinate 15,014,857 downwards.
TTTCCTGTCTTTTTTTCATTACTGAGTCTTCAGCTGCTGTTTAGTGTTTCCTAAGGGCTACCCCTGAGGGAAGCTTTTTCTGAGATGCCAGTTATGTTGGTGTTAGGTAGTTAATAAGATGTGTGTTATGAGGTGATACTGTTAGGGAACCTAATTCTATTATACAGATTTCTAAGGCACACATCAAGAAAATTCATATGTACAGTAACAGAGAACTTAAAAATGTATAATTAAATACATGAAGAGCTTTCTTGCTCTTTTCTTGGTTTCTTTATCATCTGATTACTGTTTCTAAATAGGGGCTACTATCCTCAGGGAGGTGGTGAAGTTGTAGTCCAGATGTCACCAGTCAAAGAGTTGAGCCCAATAAATTTAACAGAACGTGGCACAGTGACAAAGATACATGGAAGAGCATTTGTTGCAGGAGCACTGCCTATAAAAGTAAGTGCTGATAATAGCTCTGGTAGTATCCAACTTCATGTATCTGTATAAAATTGCATGTAATCTGCTTAACTTACCTCTATTTTTCCTGGATGCAGTCTTTCACATACAAACTAAGTAGCCTTATTAAATGGTTTCAATTATTCAGGCCATATAATAGAATTCTGGACATTTTAAAATGTGTATATTGCATAGCAATATGGTAGCAGCTAAAACAGGAAATGAGAAGAGTATGCTTGATACCCTTCAGGTGACTGTTCAAAAGTCTTTAGCATATATTGAGGGTATCACATCTGATTTACTTATTGCTCATATTTACGTGGATTATTTTAAATCTGAAATCATGGTTCATAGATTTATGGGTAAACTATGGTGCACTGTAATAGGCAGAGGTCAGACCACATCAAATTTTTCAACCATTGCTAAGGGTATTAGGCAGAACAAATTAAGAGTTGGTTTAGCCAAAGATAAAACAGAGAGAAATTTACTCTGTTGTACCCCCTTCTTTCTGTTATTCCTGTCCTGTCTGTGTTTACACAGAGAATGAGTGGTGGGATCTCCTTAATGCTCCTTCTCACACGCAGGCTAGGAATTAGTAGAGGAAGTGAGAGGAGAAACTGAGTTACTTTTGGAAGAGCTGAGAATTGCTGGTTTTGGTCTTAAAATCTCCAAACCTATGAATATTGGCTATGATTGGATCACAAGGATGGGATAAGCTTCATCTGCCCCCACCTGCCTGTGATTTAAAATTGTTGGTTTATATATTATGTCTTAATATATCCTGGAGATAATAATTGTGGGGTAGTTTATGGGGTTTTTTTAATACTATAATGTCTTGAGATAATCAAGACTAAAATCAAATCTTTCCCTATGAATGGAGAAAAGTTCTTTAATTTGTATTGATATTGAAGCTTCTACATACATCACTATAATTGTCATTTGTTCAGCATTTAATGTTATCTTAATTTTGTGTGAAAATTCTAGGAAGAGATGATGTTTAGTGCTTGTTTGTAGGGGGTTTATAACAATCCTTTGTTTTCCTAGTTAATAAAGTAGCCCCTTTATTCAGGGATTCACTATAATAATTAGAATTATGATGAAGAAGTATTGGTATAGTTACATAATTTCATTAATGTTTTTACCTCTTATCTTGTTAGCTGGCAAAAGACATGGCAGCAGCAGCAGTGAGATGCATCAGAAAAGAAATCAGAGATCTTTACATTAACATTCAGCCTGTTCGAGAACCTGATGATCAAGCCTTTGGGACTGGAAGTGGAATAATGTAAGATAAGCTGAAACTTTCTATTGATACCTGTAACCTTGCTGGTTGATTAGCTAGATCTTGACTAAATATCTGATAAATAAAGTATAAGGTGAGTGATTTTGTTCTTAATATTGATTCTGTTTTTTCTGTTCAGCGTTGTTGCAGAGACTTCAACGGGTTGTTTGTTAGCTGGGTCATCACTTGGCAAGAGAGGTAAGAGTTACATGAAGTATACCTCTTTTGGATTTAAGATAATGTACTATTAACAAATAGGAATCTGAAGTATAATCTATTCAAAGATCTGATGGTTTGAGTGTTGCATTTTTAAATGAATGTTGTTTAGTAATAAAGAACAGTAGAAATAAGCAGATTTTAAAGGTAGTAAATGGAATCTTACACTTTGTACTAAGCTGCATCTGCATAGTGACAAAATTTAGAAAATTATTAAACTCATCTTTTATCAGAATGGATTGTTGAGGATCACTGAGTTGAAAATGTTTCTGGACTTTAAGAACATACAGTCTTTGTGGTTTACCTGTGAAGTTTTTGTTCATCAGTGAATCTAGATGTGTATCGATATTAAAAGGAATAGAAGTGATTTTGGTTTTAAATGGTTTGAATAAAATGTTTCTCTGACTAAGTGGGGCTGCTTTCTTTCCACTTCTTAGTAAGTACGAACTATATGTCATCATAAGATGGGAGGGTTTGTTTAAGCAGACATTTGAGGCAAGAGCATGGAAATAAGGTGTAAAAAGTTGATTGTTTCTTGATTCTCTTTTTTTCCTTCTGTATTTTTCAAATGTTAAATAATAATTGGCAGCATCCTAATCTCCTGGATTTCTCTGTTAGGAAAGAATTCTGACAAGGTTGGCATTGAAGCAGCTGAGATACTGCTTAGGAATCTTAAACATGGTGGAACTGTGGATGATTCTCTGCAAGACCAAGTAAGGTTCCTGTATGTGTTTACATGAAGTTGAAGTAGAAAGAACATGCATGTATGTATCACTTGTAAATAATATAAATCTGAACAGCGGAAAGAATGAAATGTAGATTTCAAAGTTAGACTGTATCTCTCCAGGTAGGCGTGGCTTTACATAATTATTTGATAACTAGAAGTCTTAGGAGGTTTCCAGGTGCAGTCACAACATTACTAGGATTAGCAAATTACATACAGTTCTTTGGAACCACAGATGCTCCTGGCTTTGCACCAACACCCTTAAATTTTCCCTTCCTGTAAATCTTAGTAGGTATGGAAGAAAGAGGTAGGAATTTGCTTCTGTTTGGCACTGCATGTAGTGGAGTAAAAATAGCTCCCTGGTAACACATTAAGAATGATACTAGGTGAAGCTATTAGAGAACAGAATATCTAGGAGGTGCTCCTGTTTGTCTTGCTCACCTAATTTCATTTGAGAATGAAGCGCCTCCACTATCTTATTTTCAATAACGCAACTTGATAGGAATCTTGGGCTGTTATAGATGAGATGATGTTACCTCTTAGCTGTAAACACCTGGCCACACATTACTATTATGTAGTAAAATAGGAGGTATTTAGGTCTTGGACTTATCCTACTTTTTCCAAAGCATGCACAGTACAATTGGTGGAAATGTGCTATAGCTAGGTTCAGTGTGTATGGGAACTGCTTAGAGTTGTATCATGTTTTACAGAGTACTTGTCATGGTGATGTTAGTAAATCAAATCAGATTTTTTTAAATATCTGTTTGGCAAATATGTTGTCAGAAAGTGTTAGAATTAAAAAACCTCTTCCTGATTTTTTCTTTCCATAAAGGTAATCTATCAATTTGGAGTCTGACATGACTTTGGGGAATTTCGGTGTGCGAGGGTGGGAGAGAGCAAAGTTAAATGTAGTAACAGGAATTCAGTGGCAAACTCCAGCGTGGAAAAGTAGCAGCCCTTCTGTAATAGGCATTACAGTAATTTCCAAGCTTCTCGAGCCTTGGATCACTCTTAACACTCAGCATCATGAACTTCTATGAAACTGGACAGATCACATTTTTACATCTACAGACATTTTGATTGTTTTTCCTTCCTTTTTTTTTATCAATAAGTTCCTAGGATCTGAAGAGTTACTCAATAATTACCTCTCCTCTTTCAGCTCATCATTTTTATGGCGCTAGCAAAGGGGGTGTCTAGAGTGAAAAGTGGGCCAATTACACTTCATACTCAAACGGCTATACACTTTGCAGAGCAGCTAACAAAGGTGAGTCCAAAAGTTCAGGAAGTTTTACCTATCGGTTGAATTAGGCAGCGTACAGTTTAGCAGGCCTTGTGAACTGAACTTGATCATGGAGGACAAGCATTGATAAAACAATTGCTACAATATTTATATGGGAGTTCACCTGTAGAAAGTGAACATACTTAAGAGTTAAATGCCTTTAGAATGGTTAGATGCGTTTACCACCTTTATTTAAATGTTTTTCAATGAAATCAGTCAAAGCTGTAATATACATAGACACATGGCAGTATTGGGCATCAGATATTGAATATTTAAACTTATGTATGTTATAGCTTAATTAGTGATATACTTCTAATCCTGTTTTAGGCCAAATTTACTGTGACAAAATCGGAGGAGGAAGATCCCAGTGAAGACAGCTACATCATTGAGTGCCAAGGAATGGGGATGATAAACCCAAACCTATAGGGTTAAAAAAAAGAAAAGCAGCAAGCTGACAAAAGCAAAACTCAACATACCTCAGCGATGTATTGCATGTGAACAGGAGGAGCTTTCTGTCACATCTGAGTGATTTAACTTCAAGGATGATGTCGAGTTTTTCCTTGGTGTGCTGAGAATCTGTGGTGTGAAAAATGGAAACTTTTCTTTTTTTCTTTTTTTTTTTCGTTTTTTTTTCACTATTAGCAGCAAAATGAGTACAGACAGGACAGCAAATAGAATACACTGTATGTATCTGAGATCATCAATTAGAAGCTTTGAAAATTCAGGTTCACCAAAGTAGAAAATAACTATTCCAGTTTTGAATAAAATACTGATACGTTCTTTCCCCTTTACAAAATATAAGTTTTATTCTTTGGGAACCTTTATGTTATGAGGTATGTGGAATGAAGTGCACCATCAAATCTGTATCGCTGTTCTTCCTTATCCATTTTGCTTAAATTGTGCGTGAGGAAATAATAAAGCAATATCACCATATGAAAGCCTGGCATATGTATTTGCTGTTATTTCAGCAGGTTGTGTTATTGGGAGATGGATACAAGGTAACTCTTTTTCTCCAATACTGGGAATGGTCTGAAGGGGGCAGCAGCTACCTGCTGAAGTGCGTTTGTAGCACTGGCGTTGAAGACCACCTGTCTGAATTAGCGGTCTGTGCTGATAAAGATTTTCAGCATTTCCTTTTGAAGAACTCTGTATTTTTCAAAAAACAATTGAAAGAAAGCCCCCAAAGAGTTGTTGTCTCTGCTTAAGAAAACAAGCTCTTCTAAAGCACATTTGAATGCATCTTTACTTGTTTCCACAATTCAAAATATTAATTTACTTGACTAATTTAACTTCTAATGGAGAGATTCCTGTTCAAGGGATGGCTGGGTGTAATTTAATTCGACCTCCTGATCAAAGGACCACTAACTTAGAAGTTATATGGGATTGATTAGAGCCTTGTCCAGTCAGATTTTGAAAATTTTTGAAGATGGGGGTTCTACATTTTTTCTGGGCACCTTCACCACAAGCTAAACCACTCCCAGAACTGATATTTAACGTGAGCAGGCAAAAGGGTCAGGTTTTTCGTTTGTTTAGGTTTTGTGGGTGTTTGTTTGTTTGTTTCTTAAGCTGGGAGACTGCTTCTTAAATGGAAGTTACTTCTTGCTACAGGAAACATATTGGGAAGGTGAGCTTAGCAATATACCAGTTCTTCATTATTTCTTCAGAAGTAAATATGGCAGAAGAAAATGATATAGTCAGTTCTACCTTACTCAGATTATTTCTGGTAGGTGGGAAATACTCAGGTTGCTCTGGCAGCTGAGAACAAGAAAGCTTCAGTAAGCCCTAGAATGAAGATGATAAAACCAAAATTTTATTACAAGTAGTTATATATCCTTGCTGAAAATTAATACAGAAAAGCATATTGAATACAGTTTGTAACCTACATTGTTAAAGTATTCCTTTTTGTTACCTTTGAAGTTCAATTGTTGGATTCTCTGTAATTGAATATCTTTTTACCAATATCCAATCAAGCAACTTTCACAGAGTACATGCAATTAGATTTATTTTTTATTATGCAATTCCAACATTTATAGAAATTATGCTCCTCGAAAGAATAAAATTTACATTCGTTGTACTGTTATTCAAAGTAAGCCAACATTGTATACATCTTTATAAATTAAACTAATGCCTTCCCTATAGGTTTTAAAATCTCTAGCGAGTGCCTTACACACCTGGTCGCCTTACCTTGTAATCACTGCTTCACTTTAGCAATCAAATAAGAATGACCCACTTTCTTGCCTAATAGATTCTTTGTGGACTGTAAGCATACTTAGATGTTAATACCTGGATGGTTTAAAGACTAAATAAATCAGCATAACTAGCTCCTGTCATGTTAAGAAAACCTTATGAATAAAAGCACAGCTAAATTAAATCATTTAGATTTAGGCAGACTTTTATATATTTGTGCACATATACATACTGCATTATGTATGAAAAGTAGGATAAGCTTGAGCATGATTTTATATCTGGTCTCAAATGCTGGTTGGAGAACCTTTTCATAGCTTTTTCATAGCTTTTTGCTCCTGAAAAACTATGCCAGTTTGCACACCTGACATGTCTGCAGTACTACAAAAATTTTTCCCACATTCACAAATGCCCAAGGCTGTCTTGGAACAATTACAGCAAAAAAGAAGAGGTAGTGAAATCTTGAGAGAACTATTTCACATTAGCATTTCTAGCTCTATCCAACACTTCCTGAAATCAGGTCTATCTAACTAAAATGTTTTTGAAATAATTTAAAAATGTGCAGGTTTTGTTTCTAAGGAAAATTAAAAAAAATCAAGAAAACAAAATTCAATTGAACAAAAATTCCCATTCAAATTTGAAATGCAATTCCTGCCTTCCAAACAGACATGCAAAAGCATATAAATGCTTAGGCAACATATTTAACAAAGATTAACAAAACCCAGGTTACCAGAAAAACCTCATCTTAGTAAATGTACAACCAATAGCAGCTCAGTAATACTGGCAACTATTACTGCCCCTCCCCACTCTCCATAAGCCTGTTGTAGGGAGCAGATGGTCATTAATAACTGGCAGTCCCTGGTACCTTCCTTGCAGGCCCGTTCAAGTGTCCAGCCCCCTCGTCCTGTGGCATGGCCACTGGGCCACTAGTAGACGGATGAGGAGGATGGTGCGCTGGCCCTTCCTTCCTCGCCTCTGTCATTGCAAGGGCTGTCCCCTTATGCCATCCCTGCAGTGCCTCCTGGCTTGAAGGAACCTGGTCCTCATTTGATCAAGCTATACATGCAACCTTTTTCTCCTTGGGGGTTAGAAAAATCTCTAGATGGGAGACACCCACAAGAGAATGTACTCTTCAATAGGATTAAATTCCCAAAACAACTTTTACTCCCTGCTGTACAGGCAGACACACGTACATACACACAGAATTTTATTACCCAGGCCCAATTCACATCCTGTCACCTTGTGGTGACCTCTTACAAGGAAATGTTTAGCATAATTCCTGTTCTTTTTCTATATACAATAATTAATTAGTCTTCATTACATATATACTTGAACAAATTTTAACTGAAGTAATAAAATTCATAAAAGTAATTTGGGACTACTAGTATTATTCATATTCTACCAAGTTGTTATTTTTCCTTTTCAGTGGAATTCTGCATCATACAACTTAAATCCTCCAGGTTTACATTTACTTTCAATTCACTTAGATTTTAAATCTGCAAGTCAAAACATGAGCTGCAGATCCTGTTACATCACACTCCTACATTGCACGTGCTGTATGTACTTAAGCTTAAATTTTACAGCATAATTAATTCTTAAAATTAATGCAGTATGTGCAAATTAGTTGTTGGTAGTTAGTGGTGTAACTTTTCTTTTTTTAAACTTCCTGCCCTTTTTAAATATTAACTAATAATTACAGTGCATTACTTGAAGCTTTTTGACTTTCATTTATATCCATTTACAATCATATCATTTTTAGTGATAAGGTTGGATTAAATCACTTGTGGGAATATATTAACCTTTTGTTCAGGAAGAGATGAGACATTGCTTCCACCTGCTCTACAAATATACACTGGGTTTTCTTATGTTAATCAGGCACATTTGAATCTTATATAAAAACCTCAGTGTGGGTGTATAGATACAACTAGGATGCTTACATTTAATACTGCTCAAACAAGTAGTGGCGATGACTCACAAGTTCTATATACCAAGGAAATGGAATTAATCCTCTCAAACCGTGTGTCCCTAGTGTACTTCCATGAGAGAGAACTGTGTTTGGATGAATGTGATGATCAGAGAAAGGCACTGCACTGAGATATGCGGGGACTGAAGTCTCAAGACAAATAATACGGGCATTATATGCAGTCAGTTAGTTACAAAAAGTTCCCCAGGAAATACTGCACTCTGCATCTGACTGAACTCTGTTACTCTCAAACATAGTACCTTTGAACCTTTGCTCCTCTCATGCCCTTAAATCTACTTCAGCTGGTAACTCTTCTGAGCCTAAGTGTCTCATTCTGGTCACTAAGTATTAGTAAAACATCTACTATTTTCTAGACCTTGTTGAGAATACTGATCCAGTTTTGGGCCCCTCCATACAAGTAAGACAGCAATGGTCAAGCTGGTCTGGGGTTGGAGCCCTGTGCAGAGAGGCTGAGGGAAGGGGCCTTGCTCGGCCTGGGGAAGGGGTGGATTTGGGCACCTACCAGCAACCTGCCAGTGCCTGCGAGGACATTATGGAAGAGATGGAGCCAGGCCCTTCGTGCGGGTGCACAGTGGGAGGGCGAAAGGCAGCAGAGGTAAGCTGAAACAAGAGAGGCTCAGGCTGGACAAAGTCCTGACCAACCTAGCCTGAGCTCATGGCTGACCCTGCATTGAGCAGGAGTTCGGACCAGAGCCCTCCTGCAGTCCCTTCCCACCTCAATTACCCTATGATCCTCAGTGCACTATCTGGCAACTAATGATCATCTAAACGTAGTGTGGAAGAATTCTCTAAAATATTCCAGCACAGGTTATTTGTAACTGACATTGTTAAAATGAGCCATAGGTTAAATAAAACATTATACCAAAAAAAGGTGCATATAGGGAAAAAAATGCCAAATTAAATTCTTTATAATGGAAATAATGGAGTTTTTTTAGAATTAGAGCTACATCTTCTTGAATTAAAAACAAGTGAATGCAAACACAGAGATTCAATCTGTTGGTAATTGGAGAGAATGGGAAGTATTATCACTATCTAAAAATCAAGTAAGATAGGTAATCTGGAAAGTGCTTCCCTAATATTTGACTGCAGAAAAGTCTGTAAAAACTGAGGAGAACAAGTGGGAACACAGTCTTGTGTAAACTTAGGCAGAACCAGAATTTTTCCTTTAATCCCAGGTTTACTAGTGCATGGAAGACCAAAGTTCAAGGCTTAGGAAACCTACTCGTAAGTCTACTTCAAAGGTAAAAGCTTTTATAGAGTACACATATGGAGAAGCTCACACTACAGGCTGTGTGATTTTGAGTTTTTTACCACCCAGCTGCCTCTTAGGTGTTTCACAGCCTCTGCCCAGGAGGCTTTCTGTCCAATGCTTCCAAATCCAATACCATAATCCCATAATGATAGGATATTTGCTAGAACAAGTAACTCTGATTTGAAAATCCCATTTTCAAATAATAATGGAATCTTTTTCTTCACATACAGGTATTTTAGGATGAAATTTAAGACAAATTTTCTGCCACACCATGCAAGTTTTCAAAGATCAATAAAAAGAACAAATCTTGTTAGCTCAGAAAACACCCCAAATTATTTCTCTTTCTCTCCTTCCAAATACATTTGTCTAGCTACTTAAGACTTCCATTACCAGATGAATGACTCCCATGTAAAAAGACAATTTGTGAAACAGTTTAATGATTTTTCCACATGGAAACTTCTCTATAAACATGCACTGCACTGTTCTAGTTTATACAACTCCAATTGACCTGAAGTTTACACAACTTTTGTAATCCAGGAATGCACTAGTAGATCATATGTTTTCTCAGCCATTAACGCCTGTAGTATCTGAACAAAGTCAGGCTTATTTTAATCTCAGACTTCTTTCCTATACTGGTATTCCATTTCATTAAAAAAAAAAGTGGCAAATAAAGCATTTTCTTTTTATCAGGATGGGGTCTTACACAAAAAGCCTGTGCAGACTAAGACAAATTCCAACATACTGTATTTTAGAAACAGTGGTCAAGACTTTGCTGTTATAATACAACAGCAAACCTTTGGTTATAATATGATGAAACCATGACTAAGGGAATTTACATTTGTATAACTGAAGATGGAATTTGGGCTATATGCATAAATGAAAAAGATTATCAGATTACAGTATTTGGCAAAGAAAGGAGGGGAGAGTAAGCAGTGTCTAAACAGCATTTCCATCACTTTTTTTCTACCACCATCCCTCCAAACTTAGCTACAGACTACTCTGATTTTGAATTAAACTTTGCTGTAATGACTTGCTAGTGAGTACTCCATAGCAAATTAATCATGCTCACTCATCTTTCAGCTATGCAAATCTACCAATTATATTGCTTTTTACAAAAGTTAGTCCTCTCTTCCCTAGACCCCTTTCCCAAGATTTCTTAGATTTTTCCTTTCTACCTGATGAAGAATAGGTTAAAAGCTAGGTGCTCTAGATTTTTTTTTTAGATGTGAGTGTAAAGAAAGATTCTCAATTTATAGCGATTAAATTCACGGAATATCCAAGTAAGTCAAAGAAGTTACTCTGAAGTAGCACTGGAAAGCACTGGCCCCGACTGAACAGGGAATATCAACACGTGCTGACAAACCTTAGATAGCCTCAGTGGGCTCGTCATCAGAAATGAGGATAAGCACATGGCCCCCTTATGTTTAAGTGATTTGGTGGTGCTGTATAAATATCTCTTATCAGAACAAGATTGCTAGCATTCTCTTCATTTTCATAATCAAATTATCAGATGTAAAACTAAAGGAAGACTCTGCGAGTTAAGCTGAACTGTTTGAGCTCAAAATAGGACTTAAAAATTAATTACTTTCCATAAAGCCCAGCAAATCTTGGGCCTTCTATCCATTCAAACCTTTTATCTTTTTATTACCCCCCACATCATAACTCTGGACTGTAAACTTCAGCTCCTCAGCTTTACCAGTGATTTTGCTACACACAATTGACTTCTCAACTGAAACATTCTTAATAGTACCACTAATTGTTTTTTTCTCTTTCCATTCCAAAATGTAAAAGTCTCTGGTCTCAAAAGCCTTTGAAAATAACTTTTAATTCTATATTTTTTCTTTCTCTGTTTTTCAGTGTTAAAAAAGGAACAATTCCAAAAAACCTAAAAAATCAGTCTAAGCTGCTGCTTTTGCTGGAGGGCTAAGAAAAGACCTATACAGCTAATTGATGAAAATATTCAAATGTGCTGATTTCTTTCACCTTATTAATTACAACTGGATCAAAATTTGTTTATGGACTGCTGGATCAAAATTTTAAAAGCAACTAACTGATTTAGAAGTTTATATTTTTCAATAAGACAGGTCCTGCTTCCTGGTAAAGTAAAGAATACTTACAAACCTGCACAAAGTCTTATTTCCAAAAGTGGCTACTTGCCCTCCCACTGAAGTTTACAATTGTTGCAGTGTGCTCAGCTCCTCTGAAGCTGAGGACTTATTTAAGTTTTCTTTGCTTCTTTTTTTCTTTTTTTTTTTTAAATCAGTTGTAAAACCTGCACAGCTGAAGACAAATTTTATTAGTAATCATGAAATAAAATATTTAGAATGGGTTAATATAGTCCAAAAAAGCCATATACAGAACAAAAAGACTTTATATATTAACCCTTCATACTTGCAGAAAGGAATTAAGGTAACTGAATCAATGATAACCATCATCAGAGAGAAAAGGTTAATGGGATGTTGAACTAACTTGCTTTTAACATTTTTTAGTCAGTCAGCACAAGTAATTTTGAAACTGTGCTTTTAGGCAGATTTGTTTGCTTCCGTCTTAGAAGATGGTGACCTCCAGAATCACAAGATTTATGTTCTCTGACTGCAAGCCAGATTCCTGTATCCTGTTTATTATTTAATACATGCTGTGTAAACCAAGCACAATTCAAATGCTTTGCCACTCAATCAAGAGTCAAGCCCTAGCCCACATTTAAATGGAATTTAGATATGTGTTTTATCCAATGATTATTTAATGATCCTGAAATACAACCAATTAAACCTCCTTCCATATGAACGCCCCAGCCACTCTGGTTATCATGCAAGAAAAGGGGAGAGTGTCTCTCCCACAGCAAACTGGACAGCTAGTGATTGCTGCAGTTTGGAGGGAAAACTATTTAAATCCTTTCTGGCAGAGGAAGAAGTTAAACCTGGATCTCTTAGGTCCTGGATGATGCTTTAACTCACATATTGTGATAAGAAGAAAACCCTGCCACCACTTTTCCTGATTGTTAAATGGCTCCTGCTGTCTTTCCGATGAAAAGGTTGCTGATCTCTCACACTACAAGATCACAAACGGACAGAAAGATGTCCCTGCATGAAGAATTGGGTTTCAAACATACCCATGTACTGCTTAGGTCTCAGCAGCAATCACCAAGAATTTGGATACTTCCCTGCTCCACTCCTCATGGGCTGCACAGTGAGCCTGGTGGGGCAAACCCAGGCTCCCACTGTCCAGGAATTTGAGTCTCATAGCCAGCCACAACAATCTAACCGATTTTCCCTAAAGCTGCTTCTCCCATCACGTGACTGCATGAAATTCAAGTTTCCAGTAAATCATAGGCAGGCTGTTTCCAGGAGCCACTACTCCCCTGGACAAGTTAGTAGTATGGGTAAGATAAACAAGGTCAAAATTCAGCAGAAGAAAATAAGGAAATCTCAGCAAAACCTGCACAATTTTCCATATGATCTCATGACATATTACAAAATCTCTGATACTTAGCAGGTTTAAATTATACAGTCTAACCCTATTGATCTAAACCTTTCTTTTGCCACCTTTCTCATTCTCTCTCCTGAGTCACTATTCACTTTCTTTGTATCACTGGCTGTAGCATGTGAATCTGTGAAGAAGTGAGCAACCCAACGCTCATTTTCTGCACTGCAGACTATCAGCATCTCCAGCTTGCTGACTCAGTTGCAGTCGAACAAAGTACTTATGACAAATAGGATCAAATAAAATAATAAAAAAAAATTTACTACGTTTGTTTTTTACTTCCTTTTCTGCTTCTATTTTTATTTTCTATGTTCTGTTTTCATGTTAATTTCTTTCCTGTCTTATGTGCATTTCCTCACCTTCCCTCCTAATTTACATGTATTTCCCTTCTCCTCCCTCCTCTCACATTCACATCTACTCACAGAAGCATTACAATATCACAGTATTGTTAAAACTACAGAATTACAAGTACAGTCTGGTTCCAGCTAACCTTGGTCCTTGCAAACCATTTTACTTCCTGCAAACTACAATTGCAGATGCAGAAAGCGTTCAAGGACATCTCTGCAAGGCCCTCCTACGGTTTAGCTGGCCAGAGGCTCAGTTCCCATGAATACAGCACTAGCCTACGCCTGCAGAGACGGCTACAGTAAATGGTTGTTCATGATATCTTACGAAATAGAATGAATAGTGGAATATGGGATTCATTTTATTTCTGCATGAATAGAGGAGACACACATCCTCCTACAGAGTTTGGTTGAGTCTTTTTGCATCAATTTGTCTTTAAACTGCATGAAACTAAAGCAAATTAAGCTCGCATATATATTTTGCTGTAGCTGTGCTTGAGATTATGCTCAAGTTCCTGAAGCCAGCTGCACCCACAGACCCTAGATGGGTAGGACTTTCATGTGAATCTGGCTATCCCCATGCCTGAGTCACTCCTCCTTGAGAGTCCTTGGCTCAACCAACTCAGATAAAGTGAGATTTAATGTGTAGGTGGCATGGATTATCTGGGAATTCCGGCTCAAGCAAGCTAACAAATAAAGTCTAGACAAACACGTAGTCAAATACCGTTCTAGCAAAAGTGGTTCCCCATTGTATACGTGGAGATTTGTGAAGGCTTGCAACTACCTCCCAGTCCTTAGCAAAATAACAGCTATTGGCTCATAGACAACAGATGTCTTTGAAAGACGGATGTTTTTCTTTCAGTTCTCCTTGTTTAGGTGACAGAGTATTGTTCAAAGTATGCCTAAGACTGCATCCAAACTGCTGGGAAGCTGTGATGGAAATTTCACAAAGTGACTTGCATGAGATTCCTGAGGTTTCCCAACTTCATCCAGGAAAAGAATAAGACTGGCTTTTCTCACATAAATGTAAGACTGACCTTCAATTAAACCAAGATATGCAAAATCCATTAAAAAAAAAAAAGCCCAGAAACAAAATAGATTAAAGAAAACTTGATCAAATTTTATAAAAGTCTCTTTCCCAGCATTTTACTCCCACATATGCTTTATCTACCCCACACTCAAACTACCACCATATGAGGAAGAGCACTTTTCTGCCCCAGCGTCTTTCTCCTAGTAGTTGCAAAGTGATTTACATGAATTAAGCTTCACTATATGCCTGTAAGATAAAACAGTGTAAAAAGGCAAGATACAGGACAGATGGAGAAGTGAAATCAATTGCTAAAAGGTATATTAAAAAAGACTGAGTCAAAAAGTAAGTTTCAGCATCCCTGGTTCTCAGTGCCTAGTTGCACTACCTGACTGCTCTTACTATTTTGTAATCACTGTGATATTTAACTATTTTGAAGATTTCTACACATCACTGATGGTAATGATATTTTAAATCTCTCTAGTATCGGACTAAAAAAAAAATCTTTGTTTTCATGCTAACAGATCTCACAAAAGTCCAAAAGTACCTCATACACGATTCAAATTTAGCATGATTTTCTTCTCTGGAATAAAATGTAGCACCCAGTTTGTGTGCTGTGCCACAGCTGTTCCAGTAGAGCATTAACACTCCCAAGCACACAGAACATGTTTAATGCCTCTTTACAAATAAGAATGAAGCATGAAAACAAGGCAAGAGCAATTCAGAAACAACTTTAATTTATGAGTCTGAGGGGGTCTCAGCTTAGGATCAAGCGAATTTTTGCGGCAATTTTTAGGATTTTATGCACAAAATCAAGAGGAAAACCTTTGCAGGGAAACTGCTGCATCTGGAAAGCTTTTTGAGAACCCATGTCACTCTGCTTCATGACTCCCAGCACTTTCATGGCCATCCTTCCAGTGTCTCACAAGCTGCTACCCTGCCTCTTCTCCACAACATTTCTGCAATTACAACCCCACAGCTCTAGAGTCACACATCTTGCATGTGGCATAGGGTTGGGTCACAGTCCTGAAAAGACTTACTGAAGCCTCAGTGAAGTGCACTGAATTTACTTACACATTTAAAAAGCATTGTGTTTTGTTAATATAAGATTTTTTGGCTCTGATTTTTACTTTCTGTGAGCATCCTGGTAATTTTTAAAGACTAACAAAATGGATGTTAGCCTCTGGGATGACTTATGTCTGGTGCAAAAAGATGAGGGACCAACTTATTTAGTTACTTCTTACCTTTTCAATACCGTTGCAACTCAACCATTCAGAAAGGAGACAAATTTGTTAACAAAGTTAAATTAAAGGCCCATTGAATTAGATTGCAGCTATTATTAATATTAAAAATAACGTCTTCTACTATCCAGAAAAGCCATCATAAACAGCACCAGCTTTTGCCTAAACAGTTTACAGATTCTAGTAATTAGCAGAGTAAAACCTACTCTGGCACAACTTTACAACTGCATGAAGATAGATACATTATTTCCCCCATTAATCTTAGTAGCAAATAGTAGTAGTGTTGGCGATGGTGACAAACACCCAAATTTAGGTCAGGGGATTAAATAGCTTTGAGGACGGCTGTCAGTTCACACTATAGTCATGCTTCTCTAAAAAGGCACAGCTGTTGGTTGACATGGATTTTGATGTTACACAGACATGTGTCTGAAACAGCTGACTAAATTATCATGGAAAATTTTCTTCATGAGAAGACAAACAACAGCAATTTGTAGAGTTATGTTCTTGACCCATGGATTTTAACACAAAGTTCTTGGGGTTTTTTTTTTGGGGGGGGGTTGTTGTTGAGTAAGAGGGTGATAATACAAGATGACAGGAACAGCATGTGTTCTTAGCCAACTTGCTGTTTCTAAACAATGCTGGGAAACTGCTGACTTACCAGTATGTATCACTTGTATGGCAAAACTGCTGAAAGTAACTCAGAGTGCACATTCATCTATAGCTTCAGATCTGCTCACCAGGTTCCTTGGGAAAGTGCCTGGCTCCAGACTCCAGGCTTTCTCCAGGGGCAGTGAACACTGAACCATCCTGATGCAGCATCAGGGGTCCTGCCGTTCCACCCAGCGTGACTCTTGGTTAATGCCATGACTGAGGTGGAAGACGCTGAGGAGGTGTTATCTCAGTAACATAGGGAAGCACATACTGGAGTTCATGGCTGCATCTGGGATGTGGCTGATGTGGTCATAAGACAGGTAATCCAGAACAGATGTACAAGTGAGAACTTTCAAACAGGAGAGGAACAGAGGAGGTGTTTTCTGTAACTAATATTAACGAGAAGTGAAAACTTCTCTTTTACTCAATGCTTACTCATTAAAACAGAATATGCTGACCTTCCCCCACATCAAAAATTCTTATAACTTTCTATAGTGAGCAAATCTATATTTGAATTGGCTTCTGATGATATTGGTGATTTGTGGATCGCTGGTTCTAAATGCTATTTGCAATAATCTGAAAAGCAAAGGGATATGGCTGTAAAGCACTGCAGGGCCATGGTAGGAGAGACACAGCCCATCATCACATCTTCCTTTGTAAGGCCTGAATCCTGCATCCTGTGTAATCTCTGACAAGTCTCATTTATTTCTACGGTACAAGTCTTTGCATTTAAAAGATTGTCAAGACAACCTTAAACTCCTTCTGGGAATAAAGATTTACTTTTCAATCAAGGATACTCTAAAGGAAGTCCTAAATGTGGTTATCAAATACACTTCAAATATTCAGGGAAATGGAAAACATTTTTCAGTCAATTTACTTGGAAAATCCAGGTCAGGCTTTATAAATATCAAAGACTTTCGCAGAGAAGCTAACTGCTTTAGACTTCCTACAGGAAATTTTTGGGGTGTGACATGCTGAACAATGACCATTTAGATGAAGTTATTAAATCCATTTTAAGTTTAGTGTGCATGCTATTAAGTAGGCAATTAACAATCACTGCTCTAAGCTCAGTAAAGGTCTCTGCTGAGTGTGCTTCTATGGTCAAAAAAAGGTCAGCTAATCAGGAGTAACTGGTTTTATAGACACTTTCAATTAATGCAAGTGTGGGACAGATAGTTCTGTGATGGTGTTGATGATCACCACCACTAGTTTGGTTGCACTAGCCTAAATAGGAGTAAGACCTTACAGCAATTTGGATTTGGGACCTGATTCAGTCAAAAACTAACCCAGCAGAAAAAAAAAATGGGTGGGTGAGAAATTAGTTTTTGGTAAGGAGCAGACTCTCCTTTTGGCCAAGTATGGGCAATTGGGATTGGAAATTATGAAATATCTTCTTTTGGTACCAGCCAGACTTCGTTGGCTTAAGACAGCAATATCCCAAAATATTAGGATCTGCAAGGAATGAGATACAGAATAATACAAGAAACATTATAACTCCTTTAAGGTAACTAAATGATGGAGCTTCATTTGGAATAGAAAGTATCAGACTGATCACCACCTATGAAAGGTGCCGTTGCACTAGAAGTTTTGGAAAGGGTGACAGAGATTATTGATGTGAAAAGCATTTCCAAATATAAACACTTAAAAGAGTGATATTTTGGTGATTTTTTTTTCATTTAGAAAAAATATGAGTAAGACAGAATTGCACACATTAATGATTAATAGAAAAAAAGATGATGACAAACTTGTAGTCTTCCTGCATTGTAATTCAAAAACAAGGAGACAAACAGGAGAAGTATTTTAAATCAATCAAAGGAAAGACTTTTTACAAAGTGTCTAATTAAACTATGCAACTCTTTTCCACAGGAAGTAATTTGGGACAGCACTATAAAAGGAGTCATGAAATGACTGGACATTTAGACTTACTACTAATGCCATTGATTTGGAAGAGATACTAAGTCTCATGCCTGCAGACTTACATTTAAGCAATCTATATCAAAAAAAGCTCAATACTGCAGAAGCAACTGTTCCTAAATCTGTCTTCAGGGGTGTTTTGTACATCCTCTTGTGAAACTTTGGTTGCTACTTATTGCCATAGACCAGTGTACTGAACTGTTGGAATATTTTTCATTTGATCTTGTATAGGAATTACATTGCTCCTTACAAAATGAGTAACAGTATCTTGTGGAAGCCTCTGTCATGCATAGTTATGGAAAAATGTAGGTGGGGATGACCACAGGAGATCATCAAGTCCAATGTCCCACACAAAGCAAGGCTAACTTTACAGTTAGATTAGGTTGATCAGGGTCTTTTCCAGTTGAATTGCAAAAATCCTCAAGGACAGAGGTTCTACAGCTGCTGAGCAAACTGCTTTGAGTGCTGCACCACCCTCACCATGAATTTGCTGCTCACATACAATTGGAACTTCCCTTGTCACATCTTTTAACCTTTTCCCCTTGTCTTTTTATTGTACACCTCTGAGAAGAGACTGGCTTTGTGTTCTCTCTAGCCCCTGCTAAGTGGAGGGATATTGAAAGACTACCATCAGTCCAGAAATACACTTTGCCCTTCTAAAATGTGTTTTTTATCTGGTAACAGTCTTTAACCATATCTGCAGATTGCAAACTTCAAATTGCAAAACAGATTAAATGGGATAGAAAAGTAGGCCTACATTAGCCACCAAATTTCTCATACTTTGGCTTTTAAACCTGCTATCAGTATATCTTCCAAAAAGTCTATGTTTTTAATTCAATCTAATTGTGACCTCTTTAAAGTTAGGAAATCAAATTATGAAGAATTAAATTGATCAAGCATATTGTATGAAATTAAGGTGTTTCTTTGTACAACTTGTGTATGGGCCATAATCTCAGGATGACCTAGAAGATGTACTGTACTACATTCCTTTATCTAGACTGCAGACTTCTGTCTCTTTCCATAAAAATACAGAAGCCTCAGGATGGCTCTTTTAAGACACTGAAAAAACATGCTTTCAAGATGTCTGTGCTTGTCAGTTCAACTGCAGGAAAGATACAACTAAAAAGAGGTATTCATCTTTTAAGTACAGGCAGGGATGTTAATCTTGTGGTTCAGAACTGACAGTTTTTCTTTTCAAGTGTCATAGACTTGAGCTGTGATTACACACTCTTCACAGGCTCCAACAAAAGAAGCTCATTTCATCTATGCTTCATGCTGTTGGGCTATTGTTTCACATATTCATTTTGATAAATCATACAAAATGCTACCTTCAAATTAAGTTTTTGTCATTAACAGTAGAAACAATACCTATGTAAACATTTTTTTTATAAAATTCTATGAGATTTTTAAAATGTTCTGCCAATTCAGTAAGGTTGCCAGTATTTCTCTCTGATCTGTTTCATTACTACTCTCTACCTTGTTTTATTATTACTCTTATTTTACAGTTTAGGACATTTAACAATGTCATTCTTCTTTACCACTTTCTGGTCAAGATGTCTACATACCAAAAACATTAGACTCTTAGAATCCAAATAAGCTACACCTTTTTTTTTTCCCCCAGGATTGTTGTGAAAAGCATAGTGAAGGCTTCCATTTTGTTTGCAACGAACAAGAGAAGGTGCGGCAGCTAGTCTTGCTCCTGCCAGCCCTGAACCTGACTATAACAGCCATCCCCTGCTTCACTGTATACTCCACAAATGGAATGGTGTAGCACAGTGTAACAGAAAAAAAAAAAAAAAGTCAAATAATCTGCAACAAACTCAAGGGGACTCTTCTTCAGTCCTTCAATGAGTCAAAAAAACCCCCTCCAAACTGTATTCTTTACCTTGATTTTGCTTCCTTGGAAGGGCACAGGTCTCACAAAGGAGCAATATTCTAAATTACTGTACACCTTCTGGACAGGAGATCTTTTTAACTTTGTGAAAGGTGAAAAGCAATTTTGTGAATTGACATAACATTCTAGCCAGTCTAAAAAGTGACCAAGCTAGGGTTTTAAAGGTCAGCATTCATTTAATGTGATTGCAACACTCTCCCAATGAAATAACCTCAGTTTTTATTTCAAAGAGATACAGCACAAAACTATTGATTTTTGGAAAGTTTTAAACATTCTACTCTGATTCAAAAATAAACTCTTAATAAAAAAATACTATTACATCAGTAGGATGACTACTTTCCTCAAAAACAAAAAAAAAGAGGTTTTCTTCCAATCCTAATTCTATAGAAAACACATGACCTAATTTTTAAAGTAATTATCCAATCTGCTTACATTGGTTTTAAAACATAATAATTCGAATGTTAAATATTTAAGTGAGAGTTCTTCAAATGTGAAAGTAATTGATTACTCACTTGAACTGTGTTAAATACAGTAATTGGCAATAGATTGTATGCAGAATTACTCTTTAATAGAATTTGTACATTCAGCCCTCCAGCTGAATTTGTGGGATGACTGCCAAACCCCTCCCTCCTGTTGCTGACAGCTTGTGGCAATGCTGTGCAGAGTTCTTAACACTACATTCTCTTGCGTCCCAGACATTATCTAGAAATCTAGATGGCTCAGTGTTGAAAGATTGCTCAAACTTTCTCCTGCTTTCCTCCATCGTGAAGAGAACACAAATTAAGAGAGTATAAACCAGAAACTTCAAAAGCTCCCAGGCATGCCACCACAAGATAGCAAACTCAGCAAAGCAGTGCTTCATTCCTTGCAAACAAGGATGTTGTGCATGCTATGAATTTACAGAATTTCAAGTGACAAAACAAACAGAAAACAAATCCATACAGTGAAGCAAACTCTGACTGAGAAAAATCCTGAGCTTCAAAACTGTTGAAGGCTAGCAGTGCATTTGGAGAATACATTACAATACTTGTTTTTACAGCATTTTTTAGGCATAAACTTTTACCTACCTCTGGTTAAAAAACTTGGTCTGACCCAGTGTGGTCATTCTTATGCTCTACATCTGTGTTGGGTTTGCGTGGCAAGGTTTTGGTAGCGGGGGTGGCGGGGGGGAGGGGAGCTACAGGGGTGGCTTCTGTGAGAAGCTGCTAGAAGCTTCCCCTGTGTCTGATAGAGCCAATGCCAGCCGGCTCCAAGACAGACCTGCCACTGGCCAAGGCCAAGCCAATCAGCGCCTCTGTGATAACATATTTAAGAAGAAAAAAACCCAAACAGTTAGAGAGAGCTTTTGCAGCCAGAGAGAGCAGTGAGAAGATGTAAGAAACTCTGCAGACACCAAGGTCAGTGCAGATGGAGGGGGAGGAGATGCTGCAGGCACTGGAGCAGAGATCCCCCTGCAGCCTGTGGTGAAGACCATGGTGAAGCAGGCTGTCCCCCTGCAGCCCATGGAAGAAGGATGAGGGGGCGTAGAGATTCCACCTGCAGCCTGTGGAGGACCCCATGCCGGAGCAGGTGGAGACACCTGAAGGAGGCTGTGCCCCATAGGAAGCCCACGCTGGAGCAAGTTCCTGGCAGGACCTGTGGACCCGTGGAGAGAGGAGCCCACGGCAGAGCAGGTTTGCTGGCAGGACTTGTGACCCCGTGGGGGACCCATGCTGGAGCAGTTTGCTCCTGAAGGTCTGCACCCCATGGGAGAGACTCACGTTGGAGAAGTTTGTGAAGGACTATCTC
Organism: Grus americana; assembly: GCF_028858705.1. Classification (NCBI taxonomy): domain Eukaryota; kingdom Metazoa; phylum Chordata; class Aves; order Gruiformes; family Gruidae; genus Grus; species Grus americana. Next base: position 14,993,159 of record NC_072859.1, on the reverse strand, counting down.
CAGTGAGTGGGACTCCATGTTGGAACAGGGGAACGATGAGAGGAGTCCTCCCCCTGAGGATGAAGAAGCAGCAGAAACAACGTGAGATGAACTGACCGTAACCCCCATTCCCCGTCCCCCTGCGCTGCTGAGCGGGGAGGAGGTTGAAGCCAGGAGTGAAGTTGAGCCTGGGAAGGTGGGAGGGGTGGGGGGAGGTGTTTTAAGAGTTGATTTTATTTCTCATTCCTCTACTCTGTTTTGCTTGGTAATAAATTAGATGAATTTCCTTTCTGAGTTCAGTCTGTTTTGCTCGTGATGATAATTAGTGAGTGATCTCTCCCTGTCCTTATCTCGACCCACAAGCTTTTCGTTACACCTTTTCTCCCCTGTTTAGTGAATGAGGGGAGTGATAGAGTGGCTCTGGTGGGCACCTGGCCTCTAGCCAGGGTCAACCCACCACAACATCATAGTAAACCTCATTTCCCTTTCCCTGGGTCTTTCTACAATTATCCTGTTGCATCCTTACCTGGGTCTGGTTCCAAAATTATGTGTGTGCACTACAGAAACCTTGGGAGTGAGTCAGCATTAATCTCACCCAGTATGTACCTTCACTTCCCTATTCAATCAAGCCCAAGGCTAAAAAAGGTGCCTCAATCATAACTCATATCTACTCACCTGCCTCTCATCTCTGCAACAAGAGGGCTTTGCTAACAAAAACCACAGCAGCTTTTAGGAGGTAGATTTTCATGTGCAGAGATGTGCAGATCTTGGAGGTTTATACAGCCCCATTCTATTGAATTAACAGTGAGCTAGACACAGGAAAGAAAAAGGAATAATCATACATGCAGACTACTGATAAAGTGTGCTCTTCAACTGCTTGCTACTACAGATACTTGCTACAAAACAGGGAAGAAGACAAAGAATAATTAAGTTCTGACAATAAGTTTACAGATATAATAAACTGGATATTCCAGTACATTTATATTTTGAACACAGAATTTTCAGCCTATGAATTTACCTTTAGATGTAAAGGTCTCATGTATCTTGTACGTTTCTTTAGCTGCTTTTACAGATACACCACTGTCATGGTTTTACTCCAGCCGGCAGCTGAGCACCACGCAGCGGCTCGTTCACTCCCCCGCATCGGGATGGGGGAGAGAATTGGAAAAGTTAAAGTGAGAAAACTTGTGGATTGAGGTAAAGACAGTTTAATAGGTAAAGCAAGAGCCGCGTGCACAAGCAAAGCAAAGCAAGGAATTCATTCACCACTTCCCATGGGCAGGCAGGTGTTCAGCCATCCCCAGGAAAGCAGGGCTCTGTCACGCGTTAACGGTTACTTGGGAAGACAAACGCCATCACTGTGAATGCCGCCGCCCCCACCCCCCCTTCCCCCAAGCTCCTTATAAACTGAGCATGATGTCATATGGTATGGAATATCCCTTTGGTCAGTTTGGGTCACCTGTCCTGTCTGTGTCTCCTCCCAACTTCTTGTGCACCCCCAGCCATCCCGCTGGCAGGGCAGTGCAAGAAGCAGAAAAGGCCTGGGCCCCGTGCAAGCACTGTTCAACAATAGGTCCATAGAACAAAAACCTCTCTATATTATCAACACTGTCTCCAGCACAAATCCAAAACATATTCCCACACTACCTACTATGAAGAAAATCAACCCTCTCAGCTGAAACCGGGACAACCACTTTTTTGGCTGACAGACAAAGCAAGTAGAGCATTATTCAGCCATGTTCTTGCTTTTTACTTCAATTCAGACAACTCGGGAAGAGTGGTTTATGTCAACATTATCCCAATTTCTCAAAAGAAGTGATGTTCTTTAATCAATACAAACAAAATCTTGCTATCTCCTCCATCCCTGCTCTGTTATTGGCACCAAGGCCAGTGTGACTATGAACTAGAACAAAAGACTCAACAACAATGTGATGCTGGAATGACATTTTGTTTGTGAGAAGGAATTTTTCTTTCCTTTTTCCCAGAGCTTATCTACAAAAACTAAATTATCTCCCTAAAATGTTTATTTCTATATGCTTTTCTGATAAGAATGCCTGAATGAATTATTCAACAGTGAAGAATCATGCTGTCTTGCCTCACTCTACTGTTACGATGCTTGGATATATATGGAGGGACAAAATGTTTCTGAATTTACTTGAACAGGGAATGAATAGAAAGAACAGCAGATCCATTTTGATGTAATTTTAAAAACTGCAGTCATGTTGTACCTCTATTTTATACATATTTCTGATATTGTAAGAAGCAAATGAATGCACCATTTTTTGGTAAGATTTTGTTATTTAAGCCCATTAGCTAGAGGTCAAGATACAATGCCAGTAAATACTCCAATCCCATTTTCTGAAGTTCTCTCTTCAGCTACTTGTTAGAAGTAGTGCTAGAGGATCTAGTACTGGTTTCTTCCATGCACAGCACATGCACGGGAATGTAAAAAGCCAGTTTAACCTACTAGGTTTGACTAGCCTAAGCAAAGAGGCTCTGTGGCTTAACTGGTAGCAGTGTCTCAAAGTTACATCACTGTTAAAACTGATAGCCTCCATCACTGTAAGTCTCTGAGCCCTTTACAGATATGAAAGACCAACATAAAATATAACAGTCTGAAATAGGTGGGAGTGTTCAAGACATATCTGTGTTGGGAACATGAATTCATTCAACATCTTTGGCACTGTTTCTTTCAACTGCTGAGAGCAGATGTCCCATATCTGCCTCTCATTCAATGGAAAGCTAAAATATTTAAGAGAAAAAATCAACATTAGGTCACAACATTCTGGTTTTTACAATTAAGCACATCGAAGAGCAGTAAAGTCATTCTGGCTTCCTCATATGCTCCCTTCTGGTTCAGTCAACACATACAGGCACAGTTTTCATTATTGCAATGAAAAAAAAAAAAGTTATTGCTGTCCTACTTCAAGTCACATGAGCACAGACTGCCAGACCCTCTGTCACATCCGTTTATAACATAAGTATCTGCCTTTTTAAAAAATATATCTTCAGTTAGTCCTGGCACATATCTTACAATTTAAATGTCTAAATTTCTTCACATTGCAAAAAGAAAAAGGTGCCCTTGCAAGGGTAAATTTTCAACCTGTCAAAAAAATGTTCCCTTTGTTTCATTTGCCATAAACCTTAAACATAGCCGAGAGGAACCAAGAACACAGTAAGCAAGGGGAAGTTCTCACCCTTGAATCTCAAAGATATACGTTTGGCCATTCTGTGTACTTTAACAGCATCACAAGGATTCCTCTGGTGGGAAGGGCAGAGTAAGCTGAATGGTCTGGGTAAAATTCAGACTGGTTGGTATGACTAAGTTTTAAATAACTGGAAAAGCTGATGCAGGGATTAAAGGATAGAAAATATAATTAGTGCAGTCACCATGGTTTTATGGAACGTAGGTAATATCAGACAAATTAGATTTAAGGTATTTGGACTTATGAGGCATTTGACTTTGTATCATGCAGCTTTCTGTTTCAATAAATGTACTAAGAACAGCTCTGAGGGACTGTATCCTACAAAGGACTGAGAAGCCATAATGGGAACAAGGAACTGACTTATTCTTTATTCCCTGCAGTGATTCTCTGACAAAAAAAAATGGAAAATGTAAAAAACGCTGTTTATGGAAGCACAGCTGCACGGAGGAGGAGTAAAGAAGCAAAATCACCTCTGGCACTGGCAGAAACAGCACTGGAGGATCATATACAGATCTTGTGCCACATGGTAAAGGGTATGTTGAAGTGCTAGAGATTTAGAAAAGACCACAAGGATTATTTACCACTGTAGATAATTCCTTTGAGAAAGGTAGGCTTACAACAGGTCAATCTGTTTAGCTTATCAAAGAAATGAGAGGCAACTTGATCAGAGTATGCAATTATCTTGTGGAGAGGAAGTCATAAAAGGTCAGACGAACTGGACTAGGAAGTAGGCCATGTATACACAACAGAAAGGGCACTGCTAATTAACAAGGCCAATGGTATATTCTCCGTTTGTGAGGAATTTCCAGTCAATATCAGATTCCTTACAGGGGGACATGCTCTGCTCAGAGAAGTTACCAGGTGCAGCACAGCAGCAATCTGATGAAGCTGAATGGCCTGCTGCAGCCAGACACTAGATCATCATTTGGCCTTAAACATCATGATCAGGCCCTGCTAGTCCCCAAAACCAGGGGAGCCTGTCCCTGCAAACACAGGGCCTCCGGTGTTATCTCCAGCAGATAACAGCACCTCTGTCACCAGGCTTATTAACTATTCCCTTCAGTACACCTACAAAATAATTTTAAAACATTCTTGGAGAAGTTTAAAAAAATGTATCTTCTATCTGAGCTTTACACTTGAAGGAAGAGCACATTCTGAACTAGCTGCAGGAAGTGAGATTTTGCAATCACTTTTTAAAATCCAGGCTCATTTTAGCATTAGCATCTGGCATTGCCCCATTCCCAGTATGCTGGGATAAATCCCTGCTCTGAGGATACCAGGGCAACTGGTGTGCCTGAGCACAGGCCCAGGCAGGGGAAAATGCAACTCTAAAATCTGTGAGGTGACTCTGTAGAGAAAACCTGAGCACACCTGTCATAGCCCTTCGCTCTACAGACCACTTCCTTGGTCAGAAAGATAGGCCCCGTGGCAAGGACTCTTACCTGGACCTCCAGGCAGCTCTGACCCCTTCTGAAAGTGCTTGCTGGGCTGGAGCTGCTGTTCATACCTTTTTACCAGGGCAGAGGCTCTGCATTTTGCTTGATGAGAAACAGTGAAAGGAGAAATAATATTCCTTCTGTAATTTTCAATAAAAAGAGAAGTTTTTTGACTGTGAACTTTTAGCCTCCATAGGACAAGCTTCTGCCCAAATCATTAAGAGTCTTGGAAAATACCGAGAATCAGGCAGTAGGGGAGGAGATCCCCTGGCAAGGTCCTTCTTTGTGATTTCACTGAGAGGAAGTCTGCTGCTCACACAACAGCAGCCTCTCCTAAAATGAGCACTACAAGCTCTGTCTATTCATTTAGTGGTTTTGGGTGAAAAACTGGCCCTGTTGAAATCACCGGCCAACTCCTATTGACTTAAATGATTTAATGGCGACCCTGAGAGGGCAGACAAGTCATGTAGACATTAAGGTCTATATATGTATCACACATACCAGTGAAACCAACAGCACAGAGGATACTGGGAACCTGTGGAGGAATTTCCAGGAAAGACTACACAAGCACCAAAGCACTGTTGCAGGATGACTCCTATTTCTCTCCCACTCATCATTCCTTCCTCTTTCTATTCCTTCTAAGGCACTACAGGAGAGGGAAGAACAGCACAGGAACTGCTAAGGACAATAGATTAGATTATATATTAGGAAGAAATTCTTTACTGTGAGGGTGGTGAGGCACTGGACCAGGTTCCTCAGAGAGGCTGTGGATGCCCCCTCCCTGGAACTGTTCAGGGCCAGGTTGGATGAGGCTTTGGGCAACGTGGTCTAGTGGAGGGTGCCCCTGCCCACAGCAGGGGGGTTGGAACTAGATGATCTTTGAGGTCCCTTCCAACCCAAACCATTCTATGATTCTATGATTCTCCAAGTAGGCCTGGCCCAAGACACCTCAGAGAAGGCGTAAGAAGGCAAGACATACCTTACTGGGTCTCATCAGTGATCCAGCTACCCCCATATGTCTCCAGCAGTGGGAGACACTATTTCAGGAGAGCATGCAATCCTGTCCACTTTCTGCAGTATCTTCCCTGAGGATTGCTCAGCATCAACGGCCATTGGAATAGGGATGATATACAGTACCGTTCTGCCTATTCCCTTTAGTATTTTTTTATGGATCTTTAGTCCATTATTTTTTCCATTCCTCTTTTGAGCCAATTGATACCATTATCCTCCACAACCTTCTGCAGCAACTTCCGGTAGTTCACCATTCACTGTGTAAAGAAGTACTTTTTATTATTTTTGTTAAGCTGCTCTCTCCTTAGTTTGTATGCCCTGCAATTCTGGTATTGCATGATTTAGCCAATAGCAGTTCTGCTTCTGTTGCTTGCTATCAACTGCCTTCACAATCTGGAAAACGTGAGTCACATGCCTTCCTCCTTCAGAATTCTCTCTCTAAACTGGAAAGTCCCAGGCATTTTCATTTTTACTGTTTTCCAGTCCTTCTCTGTATCTTTTCTAACTATCCTTCTTGCAATGCAGATACCAGAACTATACCCAGGAGGCAAAACGTGTGTGCACCAAAGTTTCGCACAGTGGAAAAATCATGCTTTCTGGTTTGTTCACAAGACAGCACTGAGACAGGCCTGACATTATTCTGAATAAATCTGCCTGGCACCACCTCCAAGAAATTTATGTCATGGGCCTGTCAAAGCTCTCCTCCTCCTCTGTCTTCAATCTTTTCTTCACCCTCCTACTGCATGCTCACATTCCTCCAAGCCAAGTCCACACTGCTTTCCCATTTTTCTGCTACACTCCCACTTTCTAAGCCTCCCTTTCCCACTGCAGATAAGCACAGGACCCTGCATGCACTCATTTACTGTGCACGAAAGACTGCTGAATATGCTATGAAAAAGATATGGGAGATCTGCACCACTGCCTCATCTTGCAGCTAGCTACCAAGAGACATCTGCGTTTGTCTTGCAGTTGGGGGCAGTTGTTACCATTTGTATAATGTAAAGAAACTCTTTTCATATATCTCTGACCTTGTGTGTGCCAGTTTGGGGGAGCCAAGCTCACCTTCCTGTGCCTAACAGAGTGGCTCAGGGCTGCTGAGACTAGATGCACTTCAACATCTCAGCCACAGTGCCTGCACCTCCCACGACCTTGCCTTCATTGCTGAACATCACCAACCAGCTGAGCCAAAGCAGCACTGCTAGCCAGGAAAAGGGAGAATATCATCAAAGGAGAATACCATCAAACTCCACCTTTCCTTCCCCCCTCATCTTTGCCTGTGCACTGAAGGCCCACTATTTTCACAGCCATTTTGTCAACACTAGAAAGAGCATGTGGTGAAAAAAGGTGCTAACCAGGGTGAAGCATGCAGGCACCAGATCGCTATTAAAAGGAAAGTTGTCAGGCTAGTGGTTTAGTTTTCCACAGTGATAAGCTTGGGAAGGGCATTTCTTCAGGAAACAACTCAAACACCATTGCTGAGGCTGCACAGATTTTTGCCTCAACTCCTTGCCTATGCCCTTAGGTTGCTGCCTGCCTCGCTTGTGCCTTTACAGCTAGGGCTTCCCATGACACTTGAATCTGCTGTTGCTAGGATAATAGTTTTCACTGGTTCCTTCAACAGGAACCTGTATTCTGGCATAATCTTAAGCAAGAATGACTAGGGAGATCTAGTCAAAGAAACCTACGGCTGTTTTATTTCACAGTGGAAATCAGTAAAGCATATTTATTGGCAGCCTATATTCTAAACGAAGAGTCTGATTTGGCTCATCATGAAATAACAGAATTCTGACACTAATTTGAGAATGATTAAACCCAACAAAATACCTCAGCTGTCCTAAACCTAACTAAACATAACACAGATACTTTCTGAATAATATTAAAATAAAATGTTCCACAAATGAGCCTTGGGATCTCAAATTAATTAGAAATGCATAGCCCAGTGATTTTGTAAGTTCATTGAAGGTACAGAGTTTATGGTAATATGAGTGAAAAGAGAACATTTTCCAAACGTTACCACAAGCAGACAAATTACATTAAAAACATTACTCTGTAGAGTAATACAAAATAAAATATTATCATCTGATCAGCTCAAGTAATGCTGATTTATATCTTTGAATTAACAACATTTCTCTGTACAGTTGCAGTAAGACTGCAATTTTACAAACTGATATTCAGTTGAACATATTTATAACACAAATTATACACTATGTACAAACCTAGTTCTCCAAGGAACTCTTTGTTCAGCATGCTTCAACGCAGAAGTGATTTACCAATTTCTAGGACAGGATGCTAGCTTTCCCTTTAACTTAAATAATGAAATACTTATCAAAACATGAAAAAAAAAATCAATTTGCTATCATATGGTGGTGTTCTTCAGTCACTTGTTTGTTACCATATGTTATAGAAGAGTAGAACCAGTCACAACAATAAATAACATTGCTTATTATGAACTTAGACTTATATTCATGTGATCACACTTTCAGCCTGAGTGCTTTTACAAGACTGTAGGATCCATTTATCTTTGCTTTTCTTGACACGTAGATCAAAATTGCAACTACAGGTACTGCTATTGCTGTTACAGAGGAGAATGCAATAATCAGTGGTATCATTTGATCTGTTTTTTCCAATCGTCCTGAAAATGGAGACAAAAGGAGAAAAAAGTTGTGTAAAAAACTGATTGAAACAGATACATGTATATTACTGTAAAAGCAGTGTTATTAATGACCTTCATTTAGAATGCTGTTTTCATGCACAAAGCATATTTGAAAACATTTTCCTTATGCTTTTTTCTTTAGTAACTCCATATTACACACTTTAATTCCTAGCCACTATGTTAGTCTTCAATTTGCTATGCAAGTTCAAATCCATCTGATATCACCTACAATGAAGAACACCATGGAGTTCATGAAGAATACAAGAAGAATATCATGTATTTTACCCAGGAAACATTTGGAGACATTTCTATCTCTTGGAAACAATGCTTCAGGGGAAGACCATGTTTTAAAAAGCCCAATCTTTAGATCTTTTTTGTGAAACAGAACTTCCTCTGGTGTAGTTTCACTGTTCATGCATGTGGACAGAAATATGGTCAGGATTCACCTTTTTCTGGCCATATCCTTAAAGCTACTGCACCAACTCAGGTAAGAGAGACAAAAATATCCACACTGAAAGGAGGCTAAATACAGTTTATTCTCACCAACTGTTCTGTTATTTGGTTTGATTTTGGGGGGGGGTTTTTAGGTTAACTGCAGTATTGTTGCACAAGGATCAGCCATGAACTAGGTGTGCTTACCTTGACACAAAATTCATTAGAAAGTACGAACTTTAAGGCACTGGATCTACCTACCTACAACAGCTATCTCAATCACTTTGATGTTGTTTTCAACCTCACTGAAAACCTCAAGCAAATATCTGCCTGTATCATTTTTGGTGACACAGTAGAGTATAAAGGTTCCATTCGCTGATAGCAGAATAATTGCTTTCTCCTGACAGATTTTTTCAAGACCCTCTGTGATGGTGGGTTACTGTGTGCGCTACAAGTAATGGTGACATTTTCTCAGTCTTTAACATTTTCTGATGGATATACTAACACAGTAATATTTTGGGAAGGAACTGAAAAGAAATGCAAGGTAGGATTTAGCAACAAACAGAAGCAAAAAACTCGTAAGTTATCAGCAGCTTGTACACACAAAGTACTAACCCAGCTAATGGATTCACTATAATATTGGAGCACATAGCTTAAGACACTACTCCGTCCCTAGCTATCCTTCACACACCACAGTCAACAGCAGATGACAGGAAGAACATTTCGTCAACTGATGGAATATGTTGCATATCTTTTACGTTATATGGAGCCTTTTCTTCTTTTCTTATTTTAAATTCACTATTTATCTGAGTTAATGAAACTTCTTTTGAAGTTCTTTTCAACAGAAAAGAAATAGAAAAGGCAAAGAAAGGAGTCCTAGAACAGTATTTCTTTCACTAGGTTCCACAGTTTTACATCCTGTTTTCAAAGGTGGAAGTGGAACTGTGAAAAAAAATTAAGCAGAAATTATTTTGTGCATCTGACATTTTGGACAGAAGTTTTTGTTAGCTTAAGATCCTACCACTGATGACAAAAGCCTGTGCAACTCATCTCAGTTTTTTAAAAGACAATTAATTCTTAATGGAATTGAAGATGTCATTCTGTCTGCCTAAACCAAATGCTAATATTAACTCTGTACAATAGTTCTTTTAACTAACTTTTGACATAAAGTACTATGTGTTGAGACTGCTCTCCCAGTTCATTAATGATATGCAGTCATATGTCCCTGTGTCTTTCATCAGAGTCCTGTCTACGGTGTATTTGCCATCTACCATTTCAAGGGTTGTGATCCCATCACCTATTTTCTTTCACAGAGCCCTCTGAACAGATGTAACATCCACACATGGGCAACAGATGGTAACATTTTCTCCTTGTATCATTGCACTGGAAGGGAAAACTGAAAGTGTGTTTTTTGGTGCAGCTACAAAAATAGTAAAGAATAAGGAAGAGAGATAGATTAGTGAGAGAAGTGATCCCTAAGCAATACACTGCTGCCATGCAATAAACAGAAACTGCAGGGCTAAAGCAAAGAAGTCTGCTTACTACTGAAAATGAAACTTTGCTAGCATTGCTTGTAGGTTGAGGAATCAGCATTTGGTACAGTTTAAATGCAGCTTGTGAGAACAGGATGCAGAGTCATAACTTAAAGGAGAGCCAAAGGACTGTAATACAGTTCCTCAACAGAAAAGTTTCAGCCTGTACTTTCTCTTTGAATCTTTTGTATACAGGTATCTGGAATCTCCACTGAAACATATTTGGAAGAAAATATAGCGCTGCATAGCTTCTTTGCCTCATGCATACATATGCCAATTGGAAGGAGTGATGGAAGCTCAACTGACATGAGAACTTCGCATAAACTATCTATGGCAGATTTCACCCTTCATTGTTTAAAGCTTCCTAAATGACTTAATGACATTACAGCCACCTTTTAACTCCTTTGACATAAAAGACAGAATTCCCCAGTCCTTCCCAGAATGAGATCTGGACCTAAAATACATCAAACTAAAACCTTGTGTTCATCTTGTTCTACTAACCTTGAACAACTAATTTCACAGCTTTTTCTTCTTTGCCAAATTGGTTATGAGCTTCACATTCATAAAGACCCAGATCTTGACTTTTTATGTTTTGTATAGTTAGAGTTGCATCTTTTAAAATTTTCTCAGATTCCCCGGTGACCTTCTTTTTCTTCCAAGAAATCACTGGAGCTGGATTACCAGAACTAGTACATTTCATCGTCACAGTTTCTCCTTCTTTAACAGCAGTAGCAGGGATAACAGAGACCATCGTATTCCTCGGTCCATCTGAAAGGAAGAATCCTGTAGTTAATCACCATTTGATTTTTTTTAAGAGATGGATTCAACATGTTATACTGGAAGCCAGGTTGTCAGCCTCCAAAAGTTGATTTCTTTTTCATTCTCAGAATAAGTAAAACACATAGTATCAGAGCTTTCATACAAACTCTCCGTAGCCTGAATGTACTAACCAAGCATTTCTAACCAAGAATGTTAAAAAGGTAGATCTGTTTCTCACTCATTCGCATCCTGACTTAAGACTGTCATTACATTAAAGATTTCATGTCTTTGTTTTGCTCATCAGCACTGCTCCTTTCTTTGGGGAAGAGCAGAGGACTACACTGATTTGTTTAGTTTGATGGTTACATTTATCACTGAAGGAAGTGGTGAATTAACTAATTATTTTTAAATGATTTGGAAAACATTACAGATACTTACATTCCACATTAAGCGTTATTTCACTTTTAATTTTCCCAAATTCATTTTCTGCTATGCATTCATAGTCTCCTCCATTTAGGAACATCACAGATGGAAAAAGTAGAATTCTCCCCTCACTGTAAGGCCCCATGTCTGCACTGTCAGATTTTCTCCTTAAAATAATCTTGGGAGGAGGGTTACCCTCAGCAGAACATTGTATGGAAACATTTTCTCCTTCTTGAACTGTTGCAGAAGGCTCAATGGAGAGTTCTGCAATGTTTGGAGCACCTGCATGACAAACAAAAAGGCTGTTATACTAATGCAAAAGTACTAAAGATGAAGAGGGTTTTAAGAAAACAGGAATTGCTCGCCCAAGGATTTGTTCATTTTCATTTTGGTCCCAGGCTCCATCTGAGACTTTTGGCTCTACTGAAACAGTAGTAATGTCCCAAATTATTTTACTACTAAATTTACTACTAATTACTAAAACTACTAGTTCAAAGAAGGAGACTGTGACATCCCTGTGAAATTGCTATGCATACTAGCATTTCAAGGAAATAACAGTGTCCCCCACACCACCACTTTCTCAGATTCTTTTATCACTTTGAATGCTGCATTGCAGGAAATGTAGAGAGGTATGTGTATATAACAGCAGTACAGAGAGAATTAGTTAAAAATTAATCATAGAAATAAAAGCACAGGCCATGAAGAGCAGCACTAAATTGAAAGCTGAATACATAACAAAGGCGGCCCCATAATTTCCTAATTTTCAGTATCCTCCAACCCAACAGGAAGCTGCCAACTGGATAACACAAGCTAAATTCAAGCAGACTTGTACCTTGTATAACAATGTCCACAGTTGCTATCTCCATTTTATTAGTTACCAGATTAATTACTTCACAAATGTAGAGTCCTGAATCAGTGAAATGGGCACGGGGAATAGAAAGGACATTGTTTTCTATCAGATGCTGAATGCTTTCATCAGCCAGATGTTTTCTCCAAACTATTTGTGGTGGTGGATTACTATCAGTCACACAAATGAGTTTTAGAGGGTCTCCTTCCATTGGTGAGTTGCGTGGAGATGCAGTAATGATAGTAGTATTTTGTGGACCAACTGGAAGGGAACAAAAGAGAAATCAGGTCAGTAAGTTAATGAAGAATGACATGTACATCTTTAACACTGGCTTCTCTAGAGGTACGTTTCACACAATACCAAGAAAAAATGAATAATGTGTATTTCAGTAACACAGTGGAACAATTTTTCCAGACTTGATAAGACATTTAGCTTGCACTTTCAAAAGCTAAGCTAGACAAAATGTCTACAAATTTTTTTTTTTTCCCCTTACATTTGTATCCCTATTGTTTAGGACTATAAACTTGGAACCACTAAGCTTACAATGGCAATTTTAAAAACAATTGTATATCTGCATGCTGCCATTTGTCTTCTGGTCTTTACTTTTTGACTGAGCACCAGTGCCCAAGCCAAGAGAGCGAGAGAGAAGTTACTAGAGCATTCCTTAACTTCTGTCATGAAGAACTATGGGTATGTAATGGCTCAATGACTGTTACTGAATACAACAGAATCAAATGAATACAACAGATTATCTACAAAAACAATATAGATAAGAAGTGCAGCTTATAAATGATTTATAGCACATACTTCGTAAACCTATTCCATGAAACTTAACATTAAACAGTACTTGGTGTGAAAGCCCTGGAATAAAAATACTTACAGTTTGCATTCAGTTTCTGAGAAGTTACTCTTTCTTTGGGTTCAAAGTCCATATCAGTAATTGGTAACTTGGCCACACAGGTAATCTCTTTCCCAATATCTTCAGCCGTGGGATTAAATGAATATGTCACAGTTTTGGTCTCTGTATCTGTGCTGTCATCATCATAAAAATTTTCCTTAAGAAGGACATGTTCCTCTTTTTTTAGGAATACTTCCAGGTGATCAGAAGGATACACATCAGGAATTTTACAGGTGACAGTGACTGGTTCTCCAGCAACTAAGGATGGGCTGATCTCAATGATAGGATCACTGGGGAAAGCTAAAAGAATAAAATCCATTTCTTTAGTCTAGCAGAGATGAGCTCTAGGGTCAACATAAGAGCAAGATCCAGACATCAAACATCTTGAGTTTAGAGGCATTAAGAACATCACATTAAATCAACTTTATTACAAGGCACATCCTGTTATGAAGACATACAGGTCTTTTATAAGCAGCTCATACACTAAGAGGAATTATATTTGTACAATTGTTGAAATATGATCACATATGACCTGATAAGATCCAGCAAGGCACCTAGATGGTGATACAGCTGCCTAAATATAGGCATCCAGAGTGATCCATACATTGGTGGTATCCTGTTTTCTGTGCTGGCAGGTTTAGATATCTGAATCATTCCCCTGCAAACTGCAAAGGCTTTGATTAGGTGCTCTGCACTTGCAGGTTTCCCAAATACATCCATCTCAATCATACTGGTTGCTTTTTTTTTTTTTTCCTCCAGCTCTATGAATGTACTGAGGAGTCTATGTTTTGGCTTTCAAGTATTACCGAGAATAAGAATAAATAAGACCAGTATGTACAACCTTCAGTGCAGAAAGCTAAGCAGAAAGGGGCTGAGAGAGTCTTGAACAGATAGATAAAGACATCTTACAAGGATATATATGTGGAGCTACAGCCGACTCATTATGCTAGTATTATCAGTTAACTACCAACTATGATATCTAAAAGCAATGATTGATTTTTTTACGAACATGTACTACTTAAAGACAATTTTACATTTTTACTTACAGTAAAGTTCAACTTTGACACTCTTCTCTTTTTTCTCTTTCTCACCACAGAAGACTGTACAAAGATAATCATGAGAATTCACAGTGCTAACTGGATTCATAGTCAAGGTAGAGTACGTCCTATGGTTGCTCACTGTTCCTCCAAGGGGGTTGTCCATCTGGGTTCTCCAGGAAAAACTTGGTGATGCACAGCCAGTAGTATTGCATGTGAGTATGAGTGTTTCTCCAATTTGTGCAACAATTCTGTTAGCAGGTATAATCTCCATTTCAAAAGCTTTAACTACAACAGGGAGAGCATATATAAACTCAGCAGCATTCTCAATATTTACTTTCCCATTTCTTCTCATGTTCTACTGTGACATGAGGTCATTACTTTGCAAGTTTACTTTACAGTTGTGTGGAAGTTAAACTCATAAAACTCACACAATAGTTGACATCTCCAAAATACCCCATAAACATTGCAATTTTTTGTCAAAGATAATACAGACTCAGATGACTAACAGACAGTTCTCACGTATAAAATGGCATAAACCCAATGCTGTCAGTGAAAATAAATGCATTGGCACAATATAACTTTTTTTGTCAGGTGGATCTGGTTCTAAAACTTTGTCACATTTGAGGGGAGGGGTGGTAAGTAAGATAGCAAGGACAACTGCAGAATCACTTTCAACAAGACATTTAGTACCAAACTTGAATGATATTGCCAGGAATGACAGTAAAAATCAAACATGCAGTGATATACTGCAGTTGTCTCCTAGACTGTCTCTTAGCAAACTCAATAAGAAAATGACTGTGTCATTACAGAACACAGAAAAGCTCAAAGTAAATGTCAAAAAAAGTTTCCTGACATTTTGACAGAACTACTTAATTAACAGTTGTATTCACTGAAATGTAAAAGCAACTGGAACAAAGAGAAATAAAGATCAAACAGTAAATTGTAGGTCAGTTTACACTTAAAAACAAATAAAGCAAACACACGCCCCCCGCAACTTACCAGTCACTAACACATACAAAATTATTAGCACAGCTCGGTTTGTTCTTCCCATCTGTTTTAACATTTTTAATTGCTGTTATTAGGTAAAGAAAGTAAATTCAAAAGCCTTGCTTTCTATTTTCTGTGAAGAAGCACAGTGAGATCCTGCTGCTCTGCAACAGTTTATTAGAACAGAGCCAGCGCGCTCTTTATAAAGGCCCTCCTTGAGGTGGAGTGGGAAATCCCTGGCCGGGGAAATCCAGAGCAGGGAGGAAGAGATCCATATCGGGCTGTGCTGGTGAGCTCAGCGCCCTCTGCTGCCTTTTTAATACGGAAGTTAAAGCCCAGGAAAACAATAAATATCAACCCTTGTAATACAATGCCTACCAGACTTTAAAAGACCAAGTCGAGATCTGATCCTGCAAACAACTGATACAGTGAAAGTATGTATGTGGGTAATTCCAAGTAACTGAATGGCACTATATCTCAGATGGAAATTCAGTTTTGCTTTCACACAAGTATTTTTGTAGGACCGCGGCTGAGAACACTTCTAACAATACTTATTTCTGTAAATAACTTTACCTAACTCAGTACTCCCCTTGAAAACTGTGCTACCAGTTAAGGAGGTGATGTTACTCACATTCCTAAGTATTTTTGATCTCTAAAAAATGAAGAAATAAGTCAGATAACAGAAGTCTGGAGATCTGACTTGATCAGCTTGAATCAGGCTCATCCTGTTCGGATGAACTGAATGAATAAATTTTCCCAATTCCACTTCAAAATGTTTCTAAAATGTCCCTCTTCCAAGATATACTGGTATGCATCACATTACTGATATGCCTCTCAGATCTCTCATGTCCTGTTTATGTATAATTGAAGTATAGCAGTTGATAATACAATTCTGGGATTATTTTCAGGATTTGGTTTCCAGTGGGTATAAAAATCCAGTTTGGAATATTTCTGAGGGCAACTATTACTGGTTAATATAGTGACAATGGTATGAGAAAAGTAAAATAACATTTTCATTGTTTAATTTTCAGTTGGGAAATACTATGAGTGCAAAGAATGGATAAAGGTTTCCCAATCATCTCAATTGTTTATTTACTCAGCTACTTGAGTAGTTCATATTGGTGAATTATGACTCAGTAATAAAAGCAGCAAGAAACTGAAAACAAAATATATATGCTTTTAAATGTCTCTGGCAAATTGTTTGATATGTAATAGTTTGGTCATTTGATGTCCATGAAATATTGTAATCATATAGTATATTTTATAATCAGCACAGATTCAAATATCTAGTAAACCAGTAATAACTTAGAAAAATAAAGGCAGAAAGAACAATGCTGTAAATGCTAAAGCAACTTAATTGCTGAAAAGCTGGCACTACATCAACCTAATACTTTCTGAGTCAAGCAGATTTTATGGTTAATAACCTAATGCTAGCTCCAAAATACCATGTCCAGGTGAGAGTAGTACCAGAGGATATAAGGCTCCCACTGGCCTACAGGGAGCATGTCTTCTTCAGGAGCTACTTTTCTGACTTTTTCCCTGACTGCTGCTGCCCCTACATTTGCATCCTCATCAAAAGATATCTGGACAGTACAAGTTGCTACAGAAACACCAAAACACATTGTAATAAATACATTTATGACTCTTTCAAAGACCTTACACTAGGCAAAATAAGAAGCATCAGCCACTTTCTTCATACACTTATCATAGACTCATAAAAGGGATGATTATGGGAAGATAAAATTGTGGTCTCAGGCAGAAAGTATGTCTTCAAAATAATAACAACAACATTCAGAAATATGGAAAAACCAAACAAGACAACCAAAGAATTACCCAGAAGACAACAAAATAGGGAAATCTCAAGCACCTAGCAATGCCTAACCAAAAGTCACTAAAGCTGAAATTCTCTGAAACTGCTACAGTGGATTCTTCCATAATATATTATTTTTATTATCATCATAATTGGTTTTATTAGAGGAGGAAGAAAAAAATAAATCTCATTATTCTCAGGAAATGCAAGCAGAGTATTTTTCTGTTATCAAAGTACTGTTATCAAATCCAGAAACTCAAAATCCATCCAGAGTAGGTAACAACATCTACAGGATGTGATTTTACTTCACAGAAAAGGGTTGTTGAAGAAAAGTGTGCTCTCTTAGTTAAGTTGCCAACAAATACTTTTTAATTATAGGCACAGAGAAGCAAAAAATGAAACTCTTCTGCTTTGACAGCTTAAATAATCATTGGCTAAGCTGAAGAAGAAAAGGCAAAATTTCCCTATTTCTGGGAAATCAGTTTCTAGACACAAAAAGATATAAACATAGGAGGCCATATCCGCATGCTGGAAAAATGGTAATCAAGTCCTTCATCAGATAACATGAAATAGGAAATAACTCTGATCCAGCTCTCAGTAAATTAAACTGGACAGCTGCCATTAACTTTACTGGAGTTGGATCTTTACCAGAGGGATTACTATACTGAGCAATCAGATAAATTTAACTCAGCGAGTATAGGCAAGGGCAGGGTTAGCCAACAAGTATTATTAAAGGAAGTACAGATCTGCCAAGAAATTAAAACATTTCTTAAAACTTGCTCTTCACCTAACTTCAAACACGAGCCTTCTATGTATTTTAAGAATAATATGTACTTTACTGTTGCTCCTACTATACTCAGCATCAACCTGCAAACAGGACAATGAGTATCAAGTTTGCTTATTTTCAGAACTGGCTGTTCTGTTGGAAAACAAATAGAGATCAGGTGACAAGTTTTAGCAGTTGATCTCAAGAGTTCAGATAATCTAGCTTTTTATTCAAATGGCACAGAGGAGGATGCTGGGGATAAAAATAGGTGATGCATGTAGATTCACAGTGAGATCAAGTATTATAGCATCAACTGGAAGAAATTCTGACATATGCAGAGCATAACTAAGACTGGAATGTAACAAGTATTATAAAAATATTACTAATGCCAAAAGAGATCAAAAGAATTAAGTACGGGGATGTAAATATGTGTTTTCCAATACATGTAGCAATCAAAAGAGACTTTTCTCAGCCTTTGATGGACAAGGAAAAAACAATTGTGTTTCTCAGAAGGGAGTTTGGAAATACTTGAACACATCATTTTTGGCCTGGCATCAGAAAATACAAATGTCCTCCAGGAAACTGAAACTGACTTCAGACTTTTCTGGAACGTAAGAAAAGAAAAGCATTTCACTGTGCTAGGCATTTGCTTTAGCTCATACTTCCACAATCCTGTTAAACAGCTATATGATAAACTTCAATTAATTTCCTCTAGACAAAAGAAATAACAAATTCTTGATACCTTAATGAATTATTTGAACAAAACACACATTATGCAACATGTTAGTTATCCAACATTTCTAACCCTCTTCCTGCATTTTTAGTGTACTTCTGTCTCATGGAGGCTATTAGAGGAAAGCTGAAAGGGTAAACATCATGCAGAATTCGGTCTCTTAAAACCTTCACCACTAGTTTTGTGATTTATGGCCAAGGACCTATGGAGAAGAGGGCTAGTCCTTCTCTTTTGGCAGAGGAGATTTATAAAAAAAAAAAAAGTAGAAGGAAACTCATCTGATTTGACATTCTGTTTCCTGTGTCAGCAATAAAATGGTTCATGGTGCTTCATCCCAATACCTGCATCTAGAGCCATCATCTGGGATTTCTGCTAAAATACCCAGTGCTGGAGTAATAACTTCTATACAGAACCCCAACACAGAAACATATGCAACATTACTGAGCATCTTTCTGTCCCATCAGCTTGAGAGGGCAGAATCCTGTGGAAGGCATGGCATTCGAGGGGGGAAGACGCAGCTAAGTCTGACTCAACAATTCTACAGCCTCTGATCATAGAGATATTACAGCAAGTTCATACTTAGGTCCCCCATTCAAACTGCAGCTGTCACCCATCTCATGAAAGATCTCTGGGATGCATACTGCATGTCTGAGCATAAGAAAGCCTCTTACAGAGTTTCTGATGCTTTACAGAAGCAGCTGGGATGAAGAACTTTCACCCTATGCAAAAGGCATCTAATATCTCCACAGTATGATCATGCCTAAAGAATAAAAGCAAGAGGAATGTGCTATAATTCAAACAAGAACTTTCTCACAGGCAAAACATTCTGAGTTGACAAAGAAGGAATGCCCTTCAGGCACCACATCCAAGGTGCCACCTTTAATACGTATCAATATCTTGATCAAGTAACTGAGAAAACATGAACCTTGAGGACATGTATGAATACTGCTGACTATATGGCTTAGACAGCAGGTAACGATCTACCAGCCTCCAAATTGTCAGTTCTCAGCAACCTCAATAGCCTGCTACATGGGTTGTATACTGTCTGTCTTTCCTCAGTGCCTACTGGCTTTTTTGTTTCCAGCGCTTCCCTGACCTTTTGCTTTGCCTAACTCCCTCCACCTTTTTTCTCATCACCTGACAATAATACAACCTCTACCTAGCCCCCAAGAGGGGGAGGAGAGCATCACTGACTCCCTATAATTTTCATCTCCAGATGGGAAGGATGAGATCTACATGCAGATCTATTTAAAGGGTTGTGGCTCTTACAGGAATTGTAACTTTGTTCCTAGCTACAAAAAGAACACCAACGCATTACCCTGTAACACACATCACAACTTAAATTGTACTCCACATCTAACTTGTCATCTACTGAAAAAAAAGGGAAAAAAGAAACAACTTAAGAAAGTTTTATTATCTGCTTCTTTTCCTTTTCTGGAATTTCTTAAATACTCTATATAAAAATAAATGCATCTACTTCTTTCTTTATCTTTCTCAGGCACCAGCTCCCCAGCTATGACACTTCCTGTTTGGTTAGTCTGAAGGCATTCAGAATCTACAAAATATGCCAGATAAAATAATACAGAAGTATGATAACTTGCATACACTACAAAATAGCTAATTTCTTATCTTCTTCTATTCAGAGGCATCGTCTATTGCACTTCACAGAAGGAAAAAGAAGTTAGTCTAAAAAATAGATGCCACTAGAGAAAAAGGTTCCTACTTCTTATCTTAGTCTTTGTTGCTAGCAAAAAACAAGCTGTGGAAATTCCAAGTATGATTTTAGTGATTCTGGATCTAAAAGTGAAACTGTTGAGTAGCCTTTAAATCCATATACTTTTTAGAGTGCCAAGTACTGTACTGGAAGTCAAACTTTATTAGTTTGGGTAGCTGAGCTTCTATTGTCTTCACAGTGACATATGTAAAAAAAAGTTTTCCTTTTGAAATATTCTCCAGTGTATATCAAGAGCCAAATTCAAACACAAGCTTTGCAGTATTCAAAATCTCTTCGGGAATTTTGAAGAGAGAGTTCAGATCTACTTTTACTTTGAGCCAAATATGCTGAGACATGTCAAAGTCTTTTGTTCTCATTGGAATTACAGCTTTTCAGACAAAACTCATTCAAAATGGTAAGAGTAAAAAAATAAAGTGGGATTGGGTCCAAGTGCAGTTGCTGGCTAGGACCTGGGATATGGCAAGATAAAGTCAGCTGAAAACATTTAACAAGAAATATGACTAAGTTCCTTAATTCCTCCAACACTCCACATGAAATTCCAATTCCAATAAATATCATTATGTACCTCAAAGGCCTGCATTTCACATGATCAGATGAAGAAAAGGGTGCAGAACTTTTTGACCAAGCTTTGCTATTACTAACCAGCAGCTGCTCTCCAAGGCACTTGTAGATCCTTGACTGTAGGAAAATGGAGATCAGTCACTTCCCTATCTCCTACCTCCTTCCTGCTCTTCAGTCATGAGGTACATGTATGTCCCTATGGACCCAGAAAGACAAAGGGGAATGATGAGAGCAAGGTCTGTAACAGACCATTCCAGCTGGAACAAATGCAGAACTTGGATTCTCCTAGACAGGCTACTGACAACTGCACTGCTACTAATTGATTATCTTTAACTTGTCTATTACAGACTATATTCGTTATTCTCTCACAATGGTTCATATTCTGAAGAGCTGTGTTCAGCAGTATAGATGTTATTTTTGCTGCACCGTGTTATAGAAATGTTATCTTTGTAGTCCCACAGTGGACTGGCTCACTAACAGGTGGAAATATTGCACAGATATCAGAAAGGAATTAAATTACTTAACATTGCATGATTCAAGAATCATGATTTTTAAATCTTCCATAAGGGAGAGGATTACAGGGATTGCCCAATATTTTTTTTAATTTTTATTTTAAAAAGACACATAAAGAAATCTTCTTTTATCTAGATATTGCCACTTTTCCTTCTCTGGAAGTGGACTGAAAGTTTTAATGGAAATGACCCCCCAAATAGAAACAAGAAGGAACAAACTGATTTTTTCCATCAAGCCAAAATGATGAGTATCCAAGAGAAAGTATTTTGCAGTAGCAAAATATGTGGGTTTGTGTGTATGTACATATACTAACGAACTGAGTGACACAAAGCCAGCAGCAAGTCCATTAAGGATCTGGCACTTTTCCTTTATTTCTTGAACATGCTCTACCCTAAGTCAAAAACACGGTGTTTTGTTTCTTAGACTATTTCTCCTTAATTTTTTCCCCACAGAGTTAAGTATCATCTTAACCGCTTCCTTTGTAACACTTTCATGGAAGGAATATGCTAATGTAGGAATAGCTAAATAATAAAAACCATGGCCAGCTGAATTTTTCTAGACAAGAGAGAGTAAGAAAGATGCGAGTTGCTGGGATTTATTTGCCCTTTCAGACCATTACTTGGCTAAGCATCAAAGCCCCAGTCCTTGTTGTCTGATATAGACAAGTGAGCAAGAATGACTTTCATAGTTGTGTCACCCTATATCATAGACCTTGTTACTCTCTAGTGATAAGGGAGGCAAGTAGAGAAATTTGACACGTTTGAAGTTGCTGACAGGCAGGATAAAGCCTGTGCTGAATTAGCTTGAGAAATGTCTGACTTTCAACATTCCCATGCTTCTTAGCCAAGGAATCTCCTGAAATTTCCCAGAATTATATGTGAATACTAATTCATAAGGAACAGATAGTTTAATGACCCTTTTGGTTGGATAAATTTTGCCTCTATTGTCTTCATTTCTGACTATAATTAGCTCCATGGCATGAGGAACAGATATAAGTATCTCTCTTCCAACAGCTGAGCTCCAGACAGATGCTCTACCTATATGGTTTTCTGGCCAAGGTTCTCTCCCTGCTGAATGAAATCACTACTGACTGGGTCAGACAACCATGCAGCTACTGCTAGGGCTTTCACTTGGAAGCTGGGATATCCTAATGGGAAACAAAACATTTCTGTGAACCCCCAGCTTCTAAAAGATAAGGAAGACATGTAAATGTTGCATATGCGGTGTTGAATCCTTTTGTGGATCAAGGCCCAAATCCAGTTAAATTCTGGCAGGCTCATGACCTTGAGATTAGTCTTACCTCTGTAATGTCTTTCTGTATTCAGGATATCAAGTATCATGGTGACTTGGCATCTGCAAGACCACCATGATCAAGGCACAGGATTATCCAGGGGGATGTTCAAGGGTAAATTCATTAAGATTTTGAGCAAATTATCTTGCACTCAGATTCCTAGATATTTGAATGAATACAATACAATTATCTCACACTGAAAAGAAATGCTCTCTAGTAATTCTGTATTATTGATCTAAAGTGTTTGATATAAAACTATCAGCCTTTAAATGATTTATTATTACATTATATTACACTGATTCATCTGCTATGGTGCCAAGATTTAGCTGCTGACTTTGCTTTTCTTGCACTTTCAGGCATCTTGCGCCATGACTGTATTGAATTCTGTGGCATGAAGAGATGTTCATTCTACCTCTAAGGCAAGCATATGGATCCTGCTGTAGCTTATGGCTACAGAAGGTGTGTTTGTACAAAGCAATATATATTCTATTAGTAATTTAGGATCTCAGACAATTTAAGAAAAATTCTTTCCCTTTATCCTGCATATTGGATTTATTGAAATGTTTAATTTTTACTTATTTTTATATGCATTTTATTAATTGGAAAATTAATGTATAAAATTTATTTTAAAAGATGACTAGAAGGTTTTCATATTTAACATAAAGGAGGACAAATTTTCAGGTGGAGTCTATAGCACAGAATGACTAGAAGAATGAACAGAAATTTATCACAAGGTTGAAAAGTAAGCAGTGTGTTTAAAAACCCATAACTACCTGGGGGAAAAGCAGTTACCAATTTAATCTGCACTATTTATTAGTACCTACTAGATCATCATATTACTATTTTAATACAAGTGACAGCACTGCTTTCTAAGTTATCAAAAGGATTGGACAGTAGAGTTGAAAAAGACCACTAGTTTAGATTAAAGCTGCAGATTATTATAAATATTAATAATGAGTTGACAATTTTGCATAACATTCTTTGTAAAGTTAGTTTCATTTTTGTGAATTATCTGTAAACTTACCTTGATCTTTTATTTTCTTAGTCTTTATAAAATTTAATGTTTTAATGAATACATTTCATACTATGGTATTCATCTATTTGCGTCAGGACTTGTATTGTACAATATGCCATTTAAGATTCACTTTATCCTCCCAATCCTTTTTCAGATGACGAAAACTCAGACAACCAAGCTCGGTGCTTTCACTGACAGACACAACTCTCTACTGGGCTTGTCTGGGAAGAGCACTTTTCTGGCACATAGCTATAAAGCAAACTATTGTGAATAACTGGAAATCCTGGCAGGATCTAATTAGAAGAAATAGGACATAAAAACAAGCCAAGAAGTCATCTGCAATTTCTGGGTAATCTCATAATAACCAAGCTATATCAGTGGTAATAATTTCATAGCTACTCTTTAAGGTCACTGAAGGTAAAATGCTATGGAAGCCTAACTCGATATGTGATAGAGAAATTCCAGTTTTATCTTGGTTTTAATTGCTCACTGTCTCCCAAAAGAGAAATGTCTACATTATTCAAAGAGCTCTCTCAAGTACATGGAATTTCAAGAGCCTGGAGTGAAAGCGAGTATAGCCTGCATTGTCACATCTGGGTTTACAACACACAGGAGTGTTCAGTAACAGTGACAGCAGCTTCGTGCTTCCCAAATGAATATAAAGTAAGTGCCCAGGAGCCTAAGGCAGCTTTAAAATCTTGCTGTTAAAGAGGAACAAGATCTACCATTCCTGCCAATGTAATAGCGCTTTCCAGAGAGATAAATTTCACAGGCTCTTCTCTGAGAAATTTACTACTCAACATATGCATGAATGCCAGACACTGCCACTTCATAAAATTTCCAGGATCCACATAGTGGAAGGCTATTTAAAAGAGCAGCAAAACAAATTCTTACAAACACCGTAAGTCCTTCTTACTCTAAAACTTAAAATCCTTCCTCACAAACCCCAGCTTTCTGCTCAGGAATCACTTACAGTTGCTCCACAAAACATAATAAATCACGCAAATAGATAAAAGAACAAAAAAACAGAGAAAAAATGGAAAACAGGAAATGGATATTGATGAAAAATCTCTTCTGGAAACATTATTAAATAGTCTTAAATCTTCAGTAGCCCACATATTTTAGTAAAAATGTTTTATCTTCTCAAGTAGTTCAAATGGAAGGGCAAATGGTGCTACTGCATACAGTTCAGATAGTAAGAATATTCTCTATAATATTTTCTTTTATTCTTATTTTCATATATGATGTGTTTTGGGTTGGAGGTTACACTTTTTATCTTCTTACACCAAAAGGAACCTCCTTCATCCATAAATTCTGCTGCTGCTGTTTCTCCCTTACATTTATAACTATTTGCTTCTCATCTTCTCCATAATACATTACAAAAACGCAACTCTACACCAAAACTTTTGACATAAAGGTCTACTTTTGTAAGAGAAAGAAGTTTTTTTCCCAGTTAATTCAATATTCCTCTGAATCTTCGTAAGAATCATGGAAAGTAGGCCAGAGGATAGCTAGTACCCCAGATCTCACCCCACCCCACCCCCCACATTTACAATACTTCTGAATTCAAATCCTGTTTAAATGTGCTCATCAGTGTAGTTTCTTATAAGGAGAGAGAGATGGCATTATCCAGACTTTGACATACCACTGAGGTTTTGGTTTATTCAACTTAAATTTTTATCAGAATATCTAAACACTTGCAGTGGGTCAGTCAGAATTTTATTGAGCCAGAATCCCATCTCTGACACCAGCCAAAACCAGATGAAAAGAAAAAAGCTTGAGAATGGGGGAAGCACAAGTGATACAGTTAGTTACACAAGGACTGAGACATGGTTTCTATGCATGTAGTCTGTGGTTTTGAGAGTGTAATTCAATACAAGAAAAATCCTGTGAGTAAATGGAAAGAAATTTGAGAAATGTCTAAGAGATTTGGGAATACAAGTCTACTGACATGTAATCCTAAAGCTTGTAGCCTTTGAAAATCTTATCTTAAACAGTGTAGAAAAATAGAAATTAATAGTACTAATTAACATTAGTTCATTTAGAACTCAGGAATCACCTGCTCTGTTCTGCTACTCTAAAACCAACTCTGCTGCTCTATATAGCTCTTCTCTGCACTACTACTGCAAAATCTTTTTCTCCATGCAACTGCAAAACAATCTCAGTCATTCCTGAATCTAGAACGTCACTGAACTTCATCAAATGAGCTCTTCTGAGCATCCCAATTTCGCATAAAGACTCTGCCAAACTTTTACATTGCAAACAGCTGTTGCTGTCTGCCTGTTAATGCGTTACTCCCAGGCCATCTTACAGTCCTGTAAACATGTTTTGGCTGCCTCTACTGCATAGCAGCTTCTCCATCCACTGACTTTGCGCTACATGCTGTTACATAGCTGCTTGTTGGCATCCACCTCTAAAGGCAAGTTATTCCTAAGTTAAGCATGTCACCTTCTTACCGCGGTCTTCATTCTGGCCTAATCTAAACCCCAACAGACTCAAATAGAGAATCTTCTAAAGATACTATTAGACTTTGCATTGTTCCCTTCAGCTGTGTAATGACTTACTAATCGATTTCTTAAAATTGAAGGCATCACATTTACTACCACTAGAAACTGGAATGACTGAAAAACTAATGAGCTACTTTGCTGCCAAGGATCTGCATAACTGAAGTCACGAGGAATGAGATTCATAAGTACTTTATAGGGGACACCCTGCTATGACTGGCCACTCAGCCCAGGGCTCAAGCTCAAAGCATGGCTGTAGTTCAGAAGGCTGTCTTTGTCATACTACAGAAGTTTGGAAACTTTATCACAAAAAATAAACATCTTTATCTAAAGAGTGAAAGTTGGCTTTGCAACACAACTTGAAAAGACACATCAAAATTGATTTCAAAATACAAAGAGGTTTGTATTTAGGAATACAAAGAGAAAGGAAACTTATGAAATAGTAGATGTCTAAGGCATATATTCAAAATCACTTTCTTCTTCTGATGTGTTTCTTTCCATTCTCCTCTTGGGAGAAAATTGGCATTTACCTTTTTAGTTGCATTTATTATTACTCTTTAAGCACTTCTCAATTTTAGCAGAAAAATCTCCACCTTCTCCAAATAGACCATAGATGAAACCTTTCTATGGCTTCAGTCATTTTCAAAATCCCAATGTCACACAGGGGATAAAGAAAGAAACAGGATATCCAAGTAAAATATACAAAAATAGGAAGAAGTTTGTTTATGGAACGGCAACCAGAGTCCTGACATATACAATATTTTCATTGTTTTTTCCTTTGCCATAAGTTTTCTGACCCATCTGTTTTGTTTTTCTGGTTGATTTATTCATCAGCTTTTTCCATCACTATGGCAAAGGCAAATATCCTTTGGAAGGAAGACCATCTTCCCCCTTCCACACTTCCTCTGGGACAGAGAAGAAACAACATCGATTTATTGTCTTGACAAAGTTGGCCACCTGGACAGAGAGACCCATCGTTCTCAGGCCAGAAGTGCAAGACTATAGGATACCCTGGAAAAATCTGCCTGAGGAACAGGTCATTTGCCACATCAGCAGCATTTACTGTTGGTCCACTGTCTAACAGTGATAGGCAACAGCGGGTGCTTCAGCAGAAGACGAAAACTGCACATAACAGGCCAAGTTCATCATGCAGTCCTTTAAATAATTTCCTTATTTGCACAGAATAGCATGTCCCCTTAATTGAGGTATGACTTCCTTCTCTAGCTTGGCTTACTTTACCGCAAATACTATTCCTTCAACACTGAAAAACCACAAATCTTTTAAAAAAAGTCAAACCCCATGCAGAATAAACAATACATACTAAGAGCGGTAAATACTGGAGTGTATAAATTCAGTAAAATTCCTGCATTTTATCTCTGAAAACAGCAAGAAACTTCCTGAAAGTTTCCCAACTAAAAAGTATCATATCAGACAGTATCATTATCTGAAATCAAAACCTACTTAATTCAAGGAAATGTGAACATTTGACTGGAAATGAGAGAAATTCTCACTTACCAAAGCACAGTGCTTGCTATTCTTCAGATAAGAAAAGTAATCTTCCTCATTTCATCTATGCTGTGATATTTGTAACATCAGAATTGCCTGTATTTAGGCTGTGAGCTTAATATTTGACCTTTAATCAAAATAAGTCATAGAAAAATAGAAGAAAAATGTTAGGAAAAAAAAGAGGAACTTAAGGTTTATGATGGTTTAGAAGTTAAAATCATTGCCATGCAAAACCTGATTTTTTATTTTATTTTTTATACATTCCACCTAGTTGTAGGATTTAGACCAGTTTTATTGAACTTCAGTAACTGTGCTAGTTGACATATGGACACCTACAGACATCCTGAGGTTTGGACTTGATGATCTTAGAGGTCTTTTCAACCTTTATCATTCTATGACCGTGCAGGTATCCTATATCTGCAGTTTAATCCCATCCTGTTACATCCCTTTGAAAGCGTATTCTTTCCCAGTTACAGTTTAAAACTCCTTACAACACAAAACTTTATGGCCTATCGTAATGTTATAAAAATATTGTGTTAAGTGAAACATATGCAGATATATCAATATAATAAGTTATTTGTGTTTAAGTGGCATATATACAATTTACATCCAAAAAAGAAAATACACATCTGTTTCTCCATATATTATAATTTCTTCTACAGTAAATTTTTCTTAGTGATTTATGTATATACTGCAGATTACTACTGAAAATTACTTCTAAAAACTATCGTTTAGGTAAGTTATATAAAATACAAATAATTTGTTTCCTAGTGCCACAAGGAGTGCCATATCTGCATCTATTTTTTCAGTATTAAGAAACTGCATATCAAAAAGAGAAACTGAACTCATTTTAACAAGAAGACAAGGAATTTATAGTTGAAATTATCTCAGATTTATTAAAATGTAAGTTAATTTACAAACATTTTTCTCACTTTGCTGGTGAATGCCATTATCATCAAATTGTCTGCGTACAAGTGGAGGCCATGGACTACTGTTTCTGGTGGAAACTGCTATTTGACTTTGTCTAACAAGCTCACAGGAAATGTGTGCTGCTATTCAAGCTGGGATGGAAAATGATCACTGTGAAGGAACTACACAGGAAAGTTGAAGACGACATTCCATTAGAATCTTTCTAGATGACTCAAATGTAGAACCAATGTTTCTACATGTTGAATTATGTCAGTCTTCAGAAATACTGTATTCTCTACATATACATATCCATGTCCATATACAAGCAGACAGGTAACTCAATCTCAATTTTAGTTTTCTTTAAAAAAGTTGAAAAACTTTTTCAGTTACAAAAAAATAATAATTCATCTATATCTTGTTTTGATTTTGATATAATTGTCATGTGTTCACCAGCAGGACACAGAAGTCATCTCCCCAATGCAAGTACGTCATATTATTATAGATTTTTGAGTTGACATTCTAGTCATATTTTTATAAATGTCCATCCAGCATTGTTACGTTGTAAAGCATCAGAGTTGTTGTTATTATTGTTAATAATAAAATAGACATAGTACTCATTTGGAAAAAAATAAGGCAATTGAGAGACACTAATATTTTTTTTATTTGCTTCACTACAGAGAAATATGTGACCAGAGTGATTTGGCCATACAAACATTCATGAGATTTTCTTCATGTGGGCCTTGTAAATCTTGCCACTGATCAGGCATCACAAGTTCTTTATTTGCAATCACTTCAGAGAGTTATTGGCAAGGATTAGCATTAGCCATTGAATTTTGATTCTTTTCAATTCAAAGAGGATGGAGACTCGCCTTCCTTTGGAAGGACTTCAAAATTATGAATGACTGCCAAGACATGCAGCTTTTGTTAGGAAAAGTAATGTTAAAACAATGCAATAAGTCACTAGAAGTTTGCCTCTAAATTTTTTTATATGTGTCCTTTTGCAGAGCAGAGGGAGATAAGGCCTTTCATTTGAAACAATAAAGCCCAACTAAATACGATTCAAATATATTTTAAAAGGAAAAATAAGTCTTAGGATAGTTGGAAACTAAGTACTGTTACATAGTACTGCTACTGTTATGTAGGACTGCTACAGTCTGTTCTCTTAAATCACGATGTTACTCTAACTGACCCTACTGCCTGTCCCTGATTGCACGAAAATCTTCCAGGGCTAACATATCTGGAGCAACAGTAGCAAAGAATGATTTTTTCCTTAGCTATTGAGGGCAATATTTGGGACAGCTCGCACTGTGCACGCACTGTGGCTTGTGCCAGCCCCTGGGTGAGCTCTGGACAATTCAAGTTGAGCTGTTCCATATGAAATACAAGCAGAAGAAATTGTTTTGGTAACATATATGGCACATCGTAACAGGTAGGACACATTTTTAACAAAAACATAACATTTACATATGTTGCAAGAACATACAGCTTCCAGTATATGTCATGCTATGCCATGGCATGTGGAATGGAAGAGTTTCTAAGAATTTTTCAGTTAGGAGAGAAGACTGTTACACTTAGGGGCAAGCCCACCTGCTGTAATGCTACTTTTGCAATTAGGTTATTTTTGCATTACTTTTTACTGGGTATGGATACACATCAAACTAACATACAGCCAGTTCCCAGATGCAGAATTTTAATCTTGGTTTTCAGTACAGCTTTTAGGACCAATCATTTTTTAATTTCTTTCTTAAGTCAGTCTTGCTTTGTACTGCTGTACCGAGAATTGACTCTGTGATGGGAGCATGACAAAATTCCTCCCTCTGCTACGGCCAATTTTTTCCAAATATTTTGCAAAAGATAATTTTCAAGCTTTTGTTTCATTTTGGTGTCTATTTGAAAGATGGTAAGAGGCAGTTAGCTGATAACAATCAGCAGAAGCTTAAAAATATTGAGGAAGCAAAGAGAAGAAAAATAAAGAACCCCAAATGCCCATGTAGCAGTTACGGAAACATAGGTATTTGACACAATTATGTTAAAGAACAGTAGGTGCTTTAGGAGTCCCCACCCTAAAACAGTTTCCTGTTTTTCAAAACCTCAGCTACAGATTTTAAATGTTACAAGATTCTCCTTAATGCAGTTCATCTCATTACAGCCCCTATGCCGTGCTTCTGAATCTTCTCAATCACTGAAATTAAGCTCTCACACAGCTGTGAATTCTGTGCAAACTGACCACCATGTACATGCCAGATCAGAACATGATGTGAGCTTACCTGAATTAAGGATGTGTCTTGTTGTTTTCACTGTGGCATATCTCATATTTCTGATGTGCTATAGTAAAAGCCTTAAAAATGCACAAAAAAAAAAAAAAAAAGAAAATTGAACCATTGAACTAAATTTCCTAGTTCTTGCTGAGTTTCTTCATTCAGCTATAGGGTTAGCTTTAGACTTTAAAAATGCTCATTAAAAGCACAGATACATTTACAGAAACACAGCTTCACAGGATGAAAGCAATTAGTCATGGATCAAATACTGTTAATAAAATGGAAGTGCTTTGTACTTCCACACTTGTCCTCGTGAAGATGACTATTGATCAAAACACTTTCTTAGAAACTCCCACATCAATAGCTATATGTAGAAACAAAAAAAATTAGTCAAATTCTGTATTGACATCATTTGATAAAACAAAATCCATTTCAGGGTCCCTTCCAAAGTGTATCTCCTGTTTCAGTCCATTTTCTCTCTTTGATAAAAAGAGAACGAGTCAGCTTTTAAGAAACCTGGAGAGTAGACACATAGGAAGTACTGCAAGTTCTTCCCAAGTTGTGTCTAAGCTCTTACGATACTTTTTAATGATCCTGGAAATTTGTTCTGGTAAAGTATGAATACTGCTTAAAAGAATTTCTCCAGAATCTCTCAATTTGATTAGTCGGTTTTTTTGGTTGGTTTGGGTTTTGGTTTTGGTGTCCTCCCCCCCCAAATATTTGAAGCAATGTTTTTCAAAGTACAGGCTGCAACAGCATGAAATCTGATTAGATGTGTGCTGCTTTACTGCACTGATGTGATTCTCAGACTTTAATGACATCCCCCTCCAAAAAATTAAATTTGATACAGATGTACAAAGCCTCACCAGTCCTCGCTCATTGTCTTTACAGTACATGAGTTAAAGCAGGTTGATGGGAATGGCTGTATTTTTCCTATAAAGGCTTTTTGGCTTTGAGATATTGTCTGGCAATTCAGACTATTTTGAAAGTGTCTGCACCCCTCACAACATCCACTGAACTGTGTAAAATTTCTATACTGCCAACATCTTCAAAAATCACTATAGAATCATTTCCTAGGTAAAATCTGAAAATTCTCAACATCACTTTTGATCTTTTATAAAATTTTTTGATCTGTAAAGCTTTGAGGCATGATCCTTCCCTACACATATGAATGTCCATGTACAAACATATTTTACAAACACAGTATAAAACACACTTTCAGGGTCGTGCTTATTCAACCATATTAGAGTTTAAAACACATCACCAGTATTTTACCAACTTCCATATAAAACAGATTGTTCATAGCAAAGTCCCCAGTGGATTTCATAGTATGTAAGCTGCTCTTATGATATAATTTTTAATACCCAGCACCCAAAAATATATGGTTGCTCATGTTACTTATTTTAAGATGCTCCTTAAAACACTTACAACTCTCAAATTTTAGCTTTAATGATTATTTTTGTGACCAAAAAGTTCAGCTATTTCCAAATGGAGGTATTATCTAACTATTGTGTATGACCAGACCATACACATACCATCCCTTCAGAGCAAATAGACGTGTTTCAGTTCTCACTTGCATGTACTCAGGATAGTCCTAAATGCACGTACATCATAGCTCAACAGCACAGCTGATCTGGTGGTGCTGCAAGTTTAAGGCATTCCCACGGTCTCTCTCAGCATGGCACGGTATGATAGAATTTCTGCAATGAGATATTATGTTAAAAATACTAACAAGATTGCAAATCCACATGCTATAAAATGGGAAAGAAAAGAATTAAAGTTTACTTACATGCTCACATACTTTCTTCCCCAGGAAACCTTCAGCTCTTTTTCTGTAGGAGATCGATTGATTGTGGGAACGAATGAGGAGTTGGAAGACAAGGGAGACTCTTTGCACCTGAACTTTGACTCATTTAGCCACAATTAGAGTTGGTGAGAACTACCTTTTGCCTAATTAAAGTAGTAAGGAATGCTTATTACTCTGAAAACCCAAGTACTGAAAATTAGTCATTCAAAGTTAATGGAGTTGAGGTGCTGCAGAAAGTGAGTGGAAAAAAACCAAGTGGCAGTTATCTTCCATGTTTTGGTAATCTACATCAACTATGTGGGTGTAGGTACAATAAAATTCAATTCAGTACATCTACTATTCTCTGAATAAGCTGTAAGGGAAGGGAAAGTTTTTTTAAATCCTGTTACTAATGGGAATTGCCGTAATATCCTCATGATTATGAGGAAATGCTTTGAGATTACAGGCGAAAAAGAGAAGGCATCTTAAATGAGAAACTGAAAAAAAACCAGCTTTAGGCTATATCCAGCTTCTAGACAGTTTTTACATGGGAAGTAACACCCATTTGTCCCATTTCCTACACACACATCCACTTCTACAAGGAAAGAACACCAAGCAAGATCCAGATCCTCACAGCAGTTTCTCTTGCCAGAAGTTCACATTTTTTTTCTGTACTAAGCACACCTAAACTCCAGAGAACTTGAGGGAAATAACACCCCCCAAGCAGAGACTTTAGTCCCTGGAGCAGGACACATGCAGAGTCCTTTGGTTACACCAGGAGAACACTTCCTTTTTAGAAATGGGCCTGATAAAGAACTTGGTCTCTGACAGTGCATCTTATAAAACACAGTGACAAATCTGAGATCAGCAAAGCTTGGATGAGGAGTGACTCACAGATAACAGTCCAGCACTTGTGGAGAACCCAGGTGCCTGATCCCAAGCAGCCGGTGGTGTCTGCTGTGAGCCTCTCCGCAGCACAGGCTCCTCTGGGCTCCCTACAACTAAGTCTTAAAGTTGACCATGAAGAATCAACTCAGAGAGCTCATCAACCAAAGAACAATACTCAGACTATGGAGAGAAAGACCTCATGCAGAATTTAGATTAGTGATTCCTATCACTGGGGGATTTTGTGTGATGTAATACTTGTAGTAGGGAGTTACAATAGAAAAAATGAGTGGAATTGAGCTTGTTTAGTATCAGATAACTTTGTATTACCTGTAACCTTAAAAAGATTTATTTACAACAAACATACAAAAGTATATGCTATGGAGGTCTCAAAAGAACATTACTATTATCATCTCCACTTACAAACACAGATGGGCGTACACTGCGAGGGAAACCTTTGCTCACATTAAAATGTTATGCTTCAACTAGCGGTGGTACAAATCATTCCCAGCTAGATGTCCCATGCACAATAGCCCATATTATACAATGGCACAAATAATAGTCTGCCTTTTAGCACGTTCACAACATGCACAATTTGTTGCTTCTTCTAGAATTTTCTGCATAATATCATACTTTGTTAATAGTGTGCAGAAGCTCAACATAATCTTTTCTAAATTTCCTTTTTTCTTAAATGCTGTAACTACACCCAGAAAAGCAGCCCATAGTAATACATTTACTAGCAACTTGTTGATAGATTGAAGCACATCAATAGAGCTCCTTCCTGATAAAAGTACCAATGACTGATCCCCAATGACTTCTTTGTCATTGTGTGAATATGTATATAGTTTTTCTTATTCAGGCATACAGACAGCTGCAGGTCACATTCTCATAGCAATTTCCTCTTCCTTCGTTTCCTTTTGGACAGTTAGAAGTCATGCAAACTCCTTCCAAGTACGCTGATAGTCTCATGCAGCGGGGAACAGAAAGTCATGGCATAAATATCTAACGAGCACAAAGATGTAAAGAACCAATAACTTATGAAAAGATAGCTACATGAAAAGACAAATTCACCCTTGGGAAGAAAGCCGCCTCTCTGCCAAGCAGTTTTGCAGTACCGCAATGGCAAAACCCCAAGTTATTTTGGTGAGTTCAATTTGGGGAAGCTCCCCTGCGCAAAGCACTGAAACACTTTAAACACTACTGTTTGAAAAGTACCTGGAAGATCTACTTCTCACAAGCATATAGTTCTCCATGTATACAAAATTGTTCTCAGACCCAAAGGAGCTTAAAATAGTTCCTTCTTCACTATCACACGCCTATACTTCCTTCTTAATTACCACACGCCTTAGCAGCCTCTTTTTTGCTGCAACTGTTTGGCACTTTTGTCCAAGCAAACAGCAATAACCCAGAATGAAGAAGACAATCTGCTGACAAAGGTAACTTGCTCTGTCGTTCTATCCTTCTGAGTCTGCACAATACCAAACCTTGGCTACTCTCCTGTGATAGAACAGTTGCAAGTGCTAGCATTTAAATTCACATCAGGTATATGAAGCTTTTGAACCTTTCTTGCAGAAATATCTCTTTAAGTACCTGGGCTCTCCTCTTTCAATTTCCTTTCAGTTATCAGTAAGTTAAAAGTTATTTTGAAACTCTTCTTGCTGGTACTTATTTTTTCATGTTATTTTCAAGATTTCAGTTTGACTATCTTTCTCCTTAATTATGAAATCACCTGCAACTTTATACACTACTCTCAGCACATCCAGTTTCCCTTTGCATATTTATTTTCTCTTCCAATTCTGCAGAGGGTAACTTCAAAAACCTGTTATTTTCTTTAAAGACTCTCTTCCACACTGACAGTTTCACAATTTCTATCACCATAACTCTTCTTGTGCCTTTTTCCAGTCCTCTCAATATCATAGGCTACATGTTCTCATTTCTTTTCCAATGTGCCTTACCAAAAGTCAGTTTCTAACATTTTGAATCACAGCTAATCTCTTATTCAGTACGCTGAACATCTCTCTTACTCCGTTGTAAACACTTCCTCACTTCTACCTGAAGTTAGCAAGACCACACAGCTGACGACTATTTCACAAGCCATTAATGGTTCAAGCTGCTATTGAATGTAGCCTGCAATTGCTCTTACAGCTGAAACTAGCAGAACTTTAAGATATTTTGTCACATAACATTTGCAGGCATTTAACCTGTTTGCATTTCTTATAACTTCCAATACCAGATGAATTCTCAAACTCCTTGCTTCCAAATCCTTCCTAAATCTAGCCCCATATTACTCGCTAGTATTGTGTAAATGTGCTATTGTTCTTTTCCCACCTAGTTCCTGCTCTGTCATTCCAGTTAGTTCATTTGTACAAAAATAGTAGAATTAAATTGATTAAGATTTCCTACTATTCTTCCTTTCAGCTACCTTGTTGGAAATGCCCCACCTACTTAGAAACTTGAGAAAAAATTCTGACATACTGAAACTGAAACTTTCTACAGAAAAATAAAAAAGAAAGAAAAAGAAGCAAAAATGGATAAAAAGTCCTCTTACTTCTGAAACAAAAGAGGATTTAAAAAAATTCTCTTAATACTGTTCACACTAAGTTCAGTGTAGGCTCTCAGCACATTACAGACTCTCAAAACTGAAAAAAATATTTAGATGTTACTCTGCAGGTAAACATTTTTAGTTATGAGTTCTCCAAAATACTGAAATATATACATAACATCATTAAAGGCATTAGTTGCAGTTAACTATGTA
This sequence comes from Grus americana, assembly GCF_028858705.1. Classification (NCBI taxonomy): domain Eukaryota; kingdom Metazoa; phylum Chordata; class Aves; order Gruiformes; family Gruidae; genus Grus; species Grus americana. The sequence continues at coordinate 14,956,929 of NC_072859.1, read as the reverse complement.
ACTGAAGTCTCATATATGCTTAAGAGTTTTGCTAAAAGAGCCCTTACTTTGATTAAATAAGAAGTGTATAATGAAGGTGTAAAAATGCTAGAAGATACTCCCTTTAGCTGGTAGAGCATTAACTAATGAACTCAGAGGCGCACAGGCTTTGTGTAAAAAAACTTCAACAAACTTTTACTATAGTAATCACATCTCAATAGCTCTGAACACATTTTGTACATATGTACTAAGAGCAGACAGCTGTTTAATGAGAGTTTGAAAGCTGTGGAAATACCCTTGTAAAAGAGAGGAAATGGAAATCCCCCCCACATTCATTATTTCTTCAAAAATCTATTTGTATAAAATTCGTATCAGTCATGGATGAAGTTGAATGTTTAGGAATATGGAAAAATCTTCGTGCTTCACCCAAATGCTTCAGACAGCAGACCAGATGCATGGAGGCAAGGCTCTTTTCTCTGGCTTGTTCCACTGGCTATGAACATTCTCGTCTTTTTTTCTTTGGACCTCACCTGTGCTGGAGCAAGTTGCTGTTAGACATTCCTGCTCGTAATAGAAATACTGTAGTTTAGAGCTGCATTACTGGTCAATGCTTACACTCAGAGAGAAAACAGAGAAAGAAGAGAAGCAAAAAAGAGTGATACACAAGTGAGAAGCAAGTGGGAATCTCTGTCCTTCCTCCATGCAGCGGGCCCTGGAAGGAAGGCTGCTGCTCCCAGGAAGGTGTCTTGTGGATGGGGAGCAATTGTGGAAGCTGCGGCTGATTTCAAAGCTGTAAAGGAAAGAGATGCTTGGGCAAGACTGGAGTCACTTGCATATAAGCTATTACCACAGCCAGCAAATTTAAGAGTTTCAACAGGAGATGAAAAGAAAGATATGTGGCTTTCCACAAGCTGCCTCTTTGCAGGCTTGGTTGGGGTTTGCATGCTAAACTGGGGCAAGCAGAAAAATGGTCTTTCAACCTCCTACTCTGTTCTCCAGCCTGCCTTCTTCAGCAGGTAGCCTGGAAGACACAGTGTAGCTGAATTACTACAACTAAGTTAGGGTATCTCTGGAAATACTGAGGTTGGGTTGGGAATTTGTCATGTAATTTGCAATGGAATATTGCACTAAATATTTACAGAGGCCTGAAATAAACAAACATTGCAGTATAAATGCTTTTATAATAATTACCTGAAATTCTAATCCACTCTTCAAATCAGTACAGTGCAAAATGCTACGTCAATGAAGAGCCTGTTCAACATCCCATTAGAATGTCATATATTTCTAATACATTCCTCGTATTGCTCAGAAACTATTTTAATTGTAATAAATAATTGTTTATTAATTCAGAGCAATTAACACCTGTAAGAAATGTTAATGTTTTCATGTACTGTCTGCGTCTTCTGCTAGAAGACTCACAATGCCCTAGGCCTGTTTCATAGGCCCTCTTTGGACTTCCTGTGAACAGTCACCAGTCAAAATTTAATTATCCTACTACTTTTAGTATTTTACAAATACGTTGCAGTTTTCCCTTAAAAGACACTGTTTCAATGAACCATCTTGTGGATAAATTCATCCAAGTATAGTGAAGTAAAATAGGTGGTTTCAATGTATGGTAATTTAAAAAAAAATATTAATTTTAAGAACAATTATTTTTAAGCATTCTCACAGATGTAAAGTACATTGAATTTATCACTTCGTGCTTTCTTCAGTTCACCTATGACACTACATCAAAAAAACACTCATGTGGGATTTCTTGCTGAGTGTGCTCATTTTAGGACAGTTGCTGCAATCCAAAATTAGTACTTTATTTAGTATCAGCACTTTCTTCAAAACGAATACAAAGTTGATGGTTATTTTTAAGAATTTGCTGCATCACATATTTAGAAAATACAAATAATGCCAGAAAACATGAAGGAGATGTACCTCATAGAGTGTCACAGGAAACAGAAATCTGATAGAACAAAGAGATCTTCCTATCACCAATAACTAGAAATTGGACCTGCTATTGTTTATTTAAAACATAGGGAAAACTCTGCTTCCTGTCACTATACGTGTATTTTGCTCCGTATACAACATGACCCTTGACTTAAAATAGACATTAGAGAACTTTTTGGCTTTCATTCAGTTTAGCTGTTATAGACTGAACCTGCAGAAGGTTCAGCCAACATCTACACTACTTTAAAAGGATTTGACACATCATCAGAAAAAAAGAAAATGTGTGTTTCCTTGAATTCTAGGGGGAAAGCACTTGAATGGCAAAAAAAGAAAAGAACAGCAACATCGTTAGGTCAGACAGTACTCTGTGGACAGTCCTCCTCCTTGCTGCTGAGGCAGCACAAAGCAGAACTCACAGCTATACAAGTACTGTATCAGCACCGCTGTATTTCTTAGGGCTTTTGAGGCTGAAACCTGCAGTCAGTTCTCAGAAGTCCAGAGCCAAATGGCAAACTGCACAGTATGGTCTCCATAAAGGAAAAAACTGTACGATTCCCATAAAGTTAAAGAGAAATTAAAAAATAAAGACTGGTGTTTAATAAAGCAGCAGTAATCCATGGTTAATTAAGGACAAGGCACATGACCTGCCATGTCTTAATGTAAGTTGGAGGAATGATACTATTTACTGGATGATGCTCATTTTTATGGGTGATCTATGGCAGCTGCATATTCAATGCAAACGGGGCAGATCAGCAAGTAGATGGTGTTTCTAAAAGGCGTTAACAGGAACTAGAGTTTTTCATGTTGTTGACAGAAGGAAAAGATTTTGTAATTTGTTATAAATTATTCTGAATTTTCTTCCTAAATCCCTCCAGTTAGCTGTTTTGGTCATGGAAGGCTTTTATGCTTTCCATCTCTTGGGAAGCATCATTCTTCCCTTTTAAACTTGAAGTGTGTCCTCCTAGCATACTGATACTAAGCACAGGAACTAAAAAGGACTCCTGAATCATCAAATACACAATAAAGCAGGAGCTGACAAATTCAGTGTATCTTGAAACTGGAGGACGATCTCAAAAATAATTGCTGTGAAATTTTTTTTTTCTTATTTTTAAACAGTGCCATGTTAAAAGTAATTGATTTTTTGCTTTTTAGTAGCCCAAGGGAAATCTGTTTTGCTACTCCAGTGTATGGTTGTTTTAATAGCCTGGCTCTTCAAATTTCCAGTCCTGCTGCCAATTAATATGGACCTGCTTCTCTGCACACTTTCTTCAAAACTTTTTACCTTCTTCTTCCACTATGCCTTCTGTCTAAAGATTATTCCCTCTCTTCTAAACTCTCTTGAAGCATCTTTGATAAACTTCCTAGTTCCTTGCCAGTATTGGCTATGTCCATTATCTCATTTTCACTTCCAAGGAGGTGTCTTGTTCTCCCGTTCCTTCCAACCCCATTTTCTCCTCTTCATTCCTACTCCTTGGCTCTATTTCTTTTCCAGCTGCTAGTTCCTTAACACTGTCCTTGTAGGATTGCAGTTCTATGAATTTGCTTCACTGACCTTCATATGCAGTTTTGCAACTGTGTGAGCATTAAAATTCTGTAATTATATTAAGCTTTTAACTTCGTCTTGTTCATCCTTTTTTGCAGGTTTGCCAGAAGTTCCTCAAGTGCCTCCCTAACAACTACTAACCTTGAAGCTTTTCTAGCGTTTCCAGACTAGTTACATGCCCATCCATACCCCTTACTGTCATGTTACATACTGAAATTTGAAGGAACAGTATGGTATTCTATGGTTACCTTCTGCCACAGTGAAATACTTCAAAATCAGTCATTTATTGCATCTCTTTTGTGACAGATGCATATTTTTGTAACTTGCCAGTTTGTATAGCAATACCTTACCTCTAAGCCAACAGCTATTGAACTCCTCTAAAAAAAAGGACTCATCCTTTAGCAAAAGACCTTGGTTCAAACATAGCATGCTGCAATGCAGACCCCTTTGTTGCATAAGCAAAATGTACTAATGAAAAGCCTAGAAGCTGGCTTTACAGCAGATGCAAAGTTGTTTGGCTGCCTGGGTTTTATTTACTTTCAAATGTTGAGACCTTCTTTAAACACACTATTAAATAAGACCTCCCCAGACTTCCAAAGCTTAGGGATATTTTTGTTTATTTGTTTTGTGTTTTAATAACTTTGACATTCTTCTAAGGAATTCTGAAGCTTAAATTGCCTACTTGTACTCTTAAATACTAACTGCAGGTTACGTAAAGGTTTTGGTTTGCCTTATAATTTTAATAAAAACTATATTAATATATTCTTGTCTGACTTTCATTTCTGATAAAAATACAAATGGATGAATTACATATATTAGTTAACTAAAAACTAATATAACTTAGTAAAACAACATTGTGTTCTAGAAAACTGACATATGAAAGTGAAAATATATGCATATAAAGATAACTTAGTGAGTGTCTTACAGTGACTACCCCCGATATTTGCTTGTACAAAATTTATACTTTGGCGGTGCATGTCATTTTACCTCCATCCTTAAAAAATCATCAAAGAAAATTTTCATGAGTGGATCAGGGTGGATGTTTTTCCCCTCTAGCTTGCTGGACCAAATAAGATGAGTGTGTTGGTTTCCTCGAACTGTACGCATGTGGTGCATTGCCTATCTATTTCCATACATATTAACATATTTGAGCAGAAATATCTAAGTGTATGTTTAAAAAATGCAGATATGTTATGTTGAGGCAATAATGCACAACTTATTTCTCACAGGTTTATCTGTGTAGGCAATCTTAAAGCCATTTAATATCTGTAATCTTCTCTTTCATGTCTATATGCTTAAGTTTAAGCCTGGTTTTGTCATAAAAACCAAAAGCTAAATAATTGTATCAGTGGAAACCCTGTTCTCTCCCTAATTCCAATTCAGGGATTCTGACTCTGTTTTTGCTGATATCTATTACATTCTGGAGGCTTTTTAGACCAGATGACTTGCAGAGCTTCATCTTGTTTACCAGCAGCACATGATCTCTTTGGACCATAGTGCCATCTAGCTTCTCTCTTCCTGACCTCAGTAATTCTGTGTGCTGAACACAATTGTGTAATGTAGCAAAAGGAGGTCCAGGGAGCTATTGTCGATGTAATTGTCAAGCTAGTCCTGACTATTTATCTAGACATACAGCTGAATAAGGGGAAGAAATTACTCACTGAGCCTCTCAATAAACTCCTCTTTGATCATCCATTCAAAAATGGGAGACAAAAGTATGTATATTCCTTTGGAACAGGTCTTATTGCTTCCCTCCAAAATGGAAAATCAAGATCCATACCGATGCTCTAGGCAAGCTACCTGTGTCTTTGCAAAAGCTCTGGCACTATACCAATACACACCTCACAGGACATCAAGGGCAAGGTAGCTAAATCCTCTCACATTGCTGAAGGCATTTGTCTTTTAAAGAAAAATCCCTGCTCTCAAAGGAGTAATGTTTGAAAAGACGTGGAAGATCCCCTGAGGTGCCAAGGAAGGAAAAATGCTAGAGAAACATACTTTTAATACACATGGGGGGTGTGCGCGTGTGTGTCTTCCTTTAGTAACAAAGACTTTTTAATGAGAATAGCAGAGTAGACATGAAATGGTCCACCATAACTCCTTGTAACAGGCTGTGTGAAATGGGAACCTTTTTTGGGTAATGGATTTCTTTGTATACACCTGGAATCTGAGACCCACTCAAAGATGCCTGGGTTTCATTTGCTTTTGTTATGTATGCAGGACCTACCTATATGCAAACATACAACAAATGAAGTCCCCTTAACAAAGGTGTAACCTCATAAAAAAGGCTGCAGTAGAAGACCAAAACCACAGTCTCTTCCACATCTGGGTCTGGCTCACATCCTTGGCAGCTTCTGGTGAGCCAGCACTATACAAGATCCAATCTAGTTTTCTTAATCTTTCTTTCTAATTCACTGATGTGCTCTTTACTGCTAGGAGTGATATTTCCTCCTGTGTCTCATGATCACGGTTCGCTTACATCAACTCACATCATTACACAAACTTCTTGCTGTTAATGCCCAGTAGTAAAACAGCCGAGTCTTCAAACTCTCACTTCAGACTTTCCATGAAATTCTACTAATCAACCAAACTTCTTAAATGATTAGGGTATAATAAGACCTTAATCCCTAAATAATTAACAAACTAATTGAGATTCCACTGCACTTGATAAACGTGCTATGGAGTGTATAAAAGTGGCATATGCGTGTAGCTGTTAGGACAGTAGTTGTGACCTTTTGCAACTGGCTTGTATGAGGGAGAATAACTCAGAGTAACTGGCTGGCCATTGTAAAAGAGTGGGCTGCAGGCTAGCAGCCTTCTTGTTCCTGAAGAGCTTACAGTCACAGCTATCCTCACTGCTGACAGTATCCACTAGCATCAGACACCCTTGCTTAACATCTGCAGACAACCTTGTGATCATTGAATGTTTTAATGGACATTCTTGGCAAGAATTTGTTCATAGACTATCTGAATTTACATAATAGGTACCTATGCCATCCTAGGAATGGCTGGCACATAAACACCTTTGTACACTCGTGCTTGAAACCAAACATTGATGTCAAAATATTACCAAAAATATATTACAACCACTCACCAACTTTGTTCTCAAAATCAATTAATAAAAAGCAGTATTTCAATATAGTACTGTGTAAGCGATGAGAACAAGAAACAAAACAACACTGCAGGTTTCTACAGGTATCTCATTTGAGGATAAAAACATGTATGTGCCATTCTATCCTGATTACAGTGATCATAATTATTTTCAAATTACTGATAAAATTAACATATAATCAGCTATTTTATTCATTAGGTTCACACAATATTTGTAGTGTTAGATGTTACTAAATGAGATAATGGTTACAAGACCCTTAGTGAGTGTTTGCTTTGAACTATTTGCTCCCTGAGTTGCATTCACAGATTCCTCAATATGGTTTCCCTAGAACTCTTTTTTTGGGAAGGGAATTGTTTTACACATTTCTATACCTATGAGACAATATTTTTTTCTTTAGAGTTTAATGAACAATTGTCTCCCAAATCTAAAAGAAAACAGACCAATGCTAGTAATAAAATCTGAAGAAGATACCAGATAATGACAAAATTTGTTCTCAGAGTTCTGCCCTTACCTTCTACAGAAATCAGATCACTCTCTGAAAACACATATTTTATTCTCTGGGAAGTCACTCTCTACCTGCCACCCACAATCTGCTGTCTCATAAACATGCATCTCCCAGGAGTCCTGGCTCTGGTTCCTGGATCAGCTTCTGGGCATTAGAGGTCACCAGCCTCTGCCACAAGACAGACCTTGGGAGGTATAGCTGGAATGCCCGGGGCACCATGTGTTGTACTGCAAAAGGGTATGGGCTCATCTACCACACTGACACATGCTGCCAAACAAGCTTTTGCATAATTTCTTTGATCTCTGAGTAGTAACTGCAATTTTTTATGTTCTTAAATTCCCAAACTCAACCAAAGGGATGTTCAGCAAGGGATAAGAATTTCTGACGAGCTTTGTATATCTCAAATGAAGTAAAGCCATAGTTCAAAAGGCTACATATTTTTTAATGATATACACATATATGTACATATAATTTCCCTTGAATGTTAATAAAAGGCTACATATATTTTAATATATACACATATATGTACATATAAGTATATAATTTACCTTGAATGTTAATAACTCAGAAACAAAATATTTTCCCCTCAAAAATCTCAAAATGTATTTGTGTTCGGGCTGAGACCAAGCATGGGACACTACCGTCTCAAAGATACATTTTTTAGCATAATACGACTACATTGCAGAAGGGACTATAATTATAATCTTGACATTACCATAACGACCGTGGTTGCTATCAGGTGACAGGTATAATATAGATAATCAGTAGACAGTACAATAGCAATATTTAATGATGCATGAGATAGAAGAAAATTAATTCATGCCTTTAATTCAGCTCAGAGCTATCTTTTTTTATATTTGTGTGTGACTTTCCTAATCCTGTTAGCATGTACATAACAGTTACAATAAACAGCAAAGAGCCAAGCAAGACATCTACCGTGGAATCCAGAGAGCTCACATTTACTCATCATATACAATGAATAATTTTTGTGTTCCTATTTATCTCTTTTTTTTAACATGATAGATAGTTCTACTGTTTTGTTTTAATACCACACAAAAAAAAGCTGATAGCCACAGCGAAATCTATCAAAAGTGCCTTTGCCTTGAAATCAAACTGAAGCAGTAGTGAGGCTGTGGTTTTGTTTTCCCATGTTGCAATCTACCAACTCTCTCATTTAATGAGCCTGAGAGAAATAATGCCACAAATCGAAAAAACCTAATGTAAAGGAAGATGCTCTGTTGATTGAAAGAGGGACAATTATGCTCACTGGAGGAGCTAACACGGCTGCACAATTCAAATCCTGTGAGATTTTACCACTACCTTTATAAAAAAGGATTAATTGAAAGAGAGTTTTTTATGGAAAAGGACACACCTGCAATGAAGCTATTCCAATATGGGTAGATAGCAACGGATGAAATGCAACAGAAGACAAAGGAGTAATACTCAAACGTAAATAAGAAGAAGTACTACTCACATATCTTCACAATACTCCTGGTTATGACCTCTGTTCAAACCTTGCTGCTCCTGTCTCCACAGCTACAACAGTGCTACAGCCATTTCACTGAGCCTTAGAATGAAAGATGCAAAGTTTATAAAGAATCACAGAAACAGTGTTTTATGAAATAACACCAAGGACCATGTCAGAGGCTTTAGGGTGAGAAGAAAGTGGCTAACCCAGTGCTGTTGTGCACTGAGGCAAGGCAGACAAAGGGGGGAAAGAAAAAAAAGAGGATATTTCACTGTGACACCTCAGTGGAACAAACATGAAGCAAAGTTTGTGTAACGCTTTGCAAAACTGGCTATTGTTCTATTTGTCAACTTTGTCTCTCAAGGTCTCCCTTTCATAGTTTTCTTCTGTTGCTTTTAGGCTGACATTGCACTCCATCACATCATCAGCTTCAGAACAGATCAGGATGGATGCCTGAAGCACATCTGCATTTTTAATTCTGCCCTGAGACTGTCACAGGACAGGTGAAGACTCCAGACAGCCTGAAGACATCTATTAAGAAATTTCCATCTGAGATGGCAGATTCATGAAGCTATGAATAAAATAACAAGATATCAAAGATATCTGTTCCAGGTATGGTTGTTCCTGCTGTTTCTCCCCCCCAGGACTGCACTTCCACTTTCCTCACTCACCTGCTCTCTCAACTGTAAGAGAGGGAACAGAATGGCCAAGTCCTGCTGCTGTAATCAAAATTTGCTCTTACTGAGAAGCCCAAGCTGCACAGCTGTTTTTCCCAAATATTAATACCTTCTCTAATGGCAATATCACATGCAAACACCACCAGCGTGTCCATTCAGAAAACAGCAAATGTGACAACCAACCATGGTATGGGCTCTATGACAGCATTTTTCACCAGCAGCTGTTTCACATTGTAGGGCTGCTCCTGACCACAAAGCATCTTTGGTCTTAAGTGAAGCTTTTCAATAATAGTGGCTCCATCTTTGTTCCTTGTACCTTGGTCCTTGAACCATGGGAGCTGGTTCTGTCCAGTGAGAATGAAAATTATTCTTTCTTCCTTTGTGTTTCTTTAATAATTAATACTAAGTATGGTTTTCATTTGCTGTCAGTTCTAAAGCAGCAGGAAAACTTTTGAGGCAGAGGATGATCTCACACAAGTACAGAAAAAAAAAGGCGTTTAAAGAATGCTGAAAAATTCTGGCAGAGGTGCATTTTTGTTACTCATTGTTTCAACTCATTGTCCCACAAAGGCATAGTTCAGCATGGTGAAGCTGTGGTGCTACACAGCTCCCTTGTTTGGCTTGAGACCCCCTCCAACAGGCAGTTTGCTTTCCTTCCGAACAACTCGCAAAAGCTTGGCTCTATACTTGTGATAAACTTGGTGTGGGATTGCAGGTTAGATATCCTATAGCTTGCCCTAAACACCAAACAGTTAAGCTTCCTGGAGTGGTTATTAGGTTTCTTCAGAAACCCAAAGCTGCAGGTCAGAAAGGAGCCACAAAGCATTTTTCTCCAGGATTATTTTGTTTGCAGTTCATATTTCATGAATTCCTGCCCGGAACAGGCGTAGTGCAAAGACTTGCCATATTGAACTCATTGACAATAAACAAACAAGGTGGCCCACACTCTTAAAGCAGAGCTATTTTCCTTTAAGGTCGTGTTTTCCAAGGGAGAAGAGATCATTAGATCACCTTCTATAGTAACAGATCAGTTTGAATACTTGCATAAGGGTGTGTATTCTGTAATGAGGTCACTTCCGATAAGCTAATCATAATAAGCTCTTCAGCTACAAAGTTTTTTTCTCCAGCCTTCAAACTATTTGTGACTTTTTTCTATATTACCCCTGATTTTTACATAGCCTTAATCAAATGCAAGTATCTGTAAATATAGACACAGCATTTGTCCACTACTCTACACATGAAAAACCCACCTTCAAAACCTATTCAGTCTTAAGTAGAAATTTAAGTATGCAGGATTTGTCCCTCAGTTCTTTAGTCTTAGTTTACAATTGTCTCTCAAAACTTACACTGCTCAAGGAGTCATGCCTTGATCAGCAGGATCAAGTACCTTTCCCTTAGTGAAGGAAATTACAGAAAATACCGAAGAAAGGGAAAAAGAAAGAAAATAGACTATTACTCTGGTAAAATGATGACAGTGCATGGGAAGAATTGACATAAAAGAGTAAAAAAAAGGTAGCTTTCTTAGAAGTTAAATAGTCACGAGAAAAGCTATTTTCGCTGCCGTTTGGGAAAGGGACTTCTGAATTTAAAGAATACTGCAATAACCTAGTTATGTGATTTAAGATGAAATGGAAAGCTAAAGTATATGTTGTCACTTTTTTCTTTAATGAAATGCTACACTTAAACGTCTTCATTTGAAAATAATCTGTATGTGGGTTTTTTTTTAAAAATAGCATCAATTTGGTAGTTAGAAAAAAAAAAGGTTCACAGCATGCTTATGGCTGACTGAATCTGGAGGTTAGCCAAGATGTTATCCCTGCTATCCAGTAATGCTGTGGAATGTAGTCTCCAGAAGAACACTGATGCAATTTGTACCTTTAATCTTTTTTGATTCCTGAGGTTAAAGAAAATTTTCTGGTGTATGGAATGCTTTGTTAAAAGATGAAATTGAGAATAGAATTGCATGTTTTCAATTTATTAAGAAAAGCATAGAATTCTGTTTCCTAACATATATAAGGAATCAAATAATTGGAGGTGGTTTATTTCATCATAATCCCAGGCCTCTTTTGGCTTTCAGACTTTGCTCTGTGTTGTTTCTCAGGACCACACTGTTAGTGGCCCTGTCCTACTATCTTTATCTCCTGTCATATTTTCCCAGCTTCACTTTGCTGCCTGTACTTTTTTACGCAGCTTTGTTTAGGGCAATGATTGTCTAGTTTTGGTGGAGGCTTATATTATTGTAGCTGTCTGATTCCACAAAGCAGCTCAATGGCTTTTTACAACTATCTTAAATTAAGGGTAACTTCAAAAGTTTTAATCCAAACTATAACTTCATGAACATCCTCTGCAAGCAAATAACCATATTTCTGCCTCAGGATGTTATTCTGCGGCACCACAATTTTACCTTCAAAAAGCAGGTCCCATGTGTATTCCTGCATGGGCAAACCACAAACTGAGTGGCAGATTTACTTCGGCTGTAACACGCCAAATGGCTGTTTTCAAGCCACATCAGTACAACTGGCTGCAATTCATCCAGCCGATTACTAACTCCTAGCTTTCCAGAAGCTCTGAGAAAATAGCGGAGGAATAGGCAACTATTGCACATGAACAATGTGACTGATCTGCACTACTGTATAATAAATCCAATGCTTTAATGAGATCGCCTCCCTCATCTAACATACATGAGGCCAGCTGACCAGCCATTCTAGGAAGGGCAGCATTAGGCCGTGCTCAGGTAACTTGCTTGGCACAATGTCAGAGCAAAAAAGCAATTCAATTTAAGCAAATCTCACTGGAAGTGCGAACAGGATTTCCCACCTCTTCAAAGATTGTTTGGTTGAGACGTTTTAAAGGACGATTGGCAACAGATCCCTTGCATCTGTAAATCAGTTGTTTGAGCATGACAGAAATTTATATTAACGAAAAGTCACCATTAAACTAGCAGTGGACACATTTGAATCAGCCGTAAAAGTAAAGCATAGATACCAAAAACTGAGAGGCAGATCAATCTTCTCAACCAAGATGCAGTACCACAGAGCCAGGAGAAGCTGAGCTAAGCTGTGCTTCCATTGCTATTTACCACGGAGTATTTACAATGTGGAAATAGAAAGAATATGGCTGTAGAACAAGGCATACAGGACTTTTCTGAGCAGTAATTTCTGAGAAATTGATCTTAAGTTGAGACAATTACTCTTTCTTAATTACTTTAAATTAAAATTCTTTTCTGAGTAATGCTATTTAGGTCACCTGAGTATATTAAAACAGTCAAAGATTTACAGTCAGATGTAATTACATCAGACTTTCCAAGGGATTTCCAGCTGTTCTCTGGAATTAATGCATAGCATAAGGATAGCTGACTGGAGTTTTGTACATGATAGCATTTCTTATACGTGTTTGCATTTAAAACGTAGTCTATATAAAATACAGGCATTTCAGATTTAACTGGCATGCTATTTTACAAAGGAAGAAGTTCAGAAGTTCCAGTTATCTGACATTTGGACATTGAATTCTGAAACAGGTTATTGCTTTAATTCCAGACTAACACATTCCATAGCCAAAAACAGGGCAGGGGGGACAAACATTGTCTAGTGTTTTACTTTAAAGTTTGTTCTTTTGATTATGGACCCAGTAGTGAGCTTTACCAAGTGTCTTCTGTTCCTTTAGCCATGGTGGGAAGTGGCGATGTGCATCCTTTTGTGGGTTCCAGCCTAAGGATTACTTTATAGTAGAACAGGGTCTTACCCCTGGGTGGCCCTTGGTTTACCTTTATTTTGGCAGTGATCCAGAATATTTTCCAGAATTGGTGTAGGTGTGGTCAGAACAGTTTTCTTTCTCCATTTCCTGCACAAAGCTAGCAAAAGCACAGTCGCTGTGATTAGGATGACAGATTACAGCAAGGATATAGTGGCTTCTCCACTCTCCAAGATAGGTGCACAGTGTTGATAAAAATGAATCTTGCATATCTCGTATGTTCATGTTTCCTTGCTAGCCCTCCCCATCATTCTGATTCTGTCACTCAATGGCACACTGTCTCTCACACCATCTCCAAGATGGAAGAAGAAACTCTCTGTGAGCCTCAGACTCTAGGAAACTTCTCTTATTTTTCCACACATCCTTGCAAGTGGCTAAAGCTGTTTTCAAGATGTCAACACATTTTCAGGACGTCAAGATAATTTATTTTTTTTTTATTTTCCTTTTGAGGCCTTTGTTCCTTGTCTTTATTAAATCCTGACCTCAAGAGGAATCTTTTCTGTGATGAAAGTGAATTTTTGTATTTAGAAAAATAAAATATTGGTATGGGGATTCTAGGTACATCATTGTATCACAGATACCTAACAGGTCTTATACTTGGGAAAAAAAAGAAATTCTTCCCTTCCTCTTAAAGCAATTTCTGTTGAAACTCAAACCCCATCAGGTAAGGCAAGCAAATTGTGGAGCATTACAACATACGGCCATAGGGCCTTTTACGTTATACCTATCGTGCTTGTCTCTTCCTTGTTATCGTCCCATCATTCACATGTCCTCATGACAGCTGCCAAGCTCATATTAATACCTGTCACCTGATGCAACAAACTCTTGTTGTGAAGAACTTTCCTATGTTCCCATGTGTCCATTCTTCTCCTCAAGATAGCACAGTTTAGGTGATACTGCTCGCGGATGTCCATGGGCTCAGAAAAGAACTACCTTCTTCCAGTCTTTTGTGCCGAAAGGCAAACAGAGCACTAAGTAACATCACCACAAGAACAACAGCAACTGTGTTGGAAAAGAGGAAGGAGGTGGTCAATCAATAGCGAAGGAAACACAAGGATTTTAGCCTCCATTCCTGGGAGGAATGAGGCTGCAGCGCTCACCACCGCAGTTTGTTTCCCTCGCCACTCTCAGTGCGAGGAGCTGTCGCCTTTCCAAATGCCACACAGAATCTGTCATTTTGTATTTAGCAAAGGCTGTGAAATCGCACTTCAGCAATAACATATTTAATAGAAACACAATAAACTGGTAACTGAACAGGTGACAGGGTTAGATGGACAACACTGGTCGCCATATTGCATTGTATTTTATCAAGTGCATTACCACAGGCACAGGCCTTTGTCAGAACAGGCCTTACACTTTATAAAGAGCTTTCAAAATATCCAAACCAGATCACCACAAAGGTGTATATGTTTTTCTTTTTAACAGTTTTCACAGACAGCATCATCCAAGAGTTGGCCAGGGGAAAGCTGTCTTGCATGGAGCACACAGATTAGGTAACCTGAGGGAAAGGAAGCAGTTCCTGGTGGATTTGTGTGTGCGTGTGGATTTGTGTGTGCTCGTGTAATGAGACACTTGCCAGTTCTTCACAAGCGAACCTGGCGTTCAGGGAGCTCGCTTCAAAGAATTACTTCAAATGCTGAAAGAATTAGATAGATTTTATAAAAACAAACTTGCAGTAAGTCTCAAAAAGAGCTGTCTAGGTGCCTGCCTCATATTGAAATCTTTAAAGCATAACAAGTTACATACGTTGCCATATTTACCAGTTACTCCAGATGTCCAAATCCACCGCTTTTGGCTGGAGTCCTGGCGCGCACCGGGGGGCGGGCAGCTGCCGTGAGTGGGAACGGAGTTGAGGGGGTGGCGAGGGCAGTGCCGCGGGAGGGCGGGCAAGGGACCCCCACCCTAGCGCCCGTCCCGCTGCCCCAGAAAAGCAGCCGGAACCTTCGGCAGTGAAAAGAGGGAGCGGGAAAGAGGTGCGTGGGGTCAAAAAGGAGCAGCAGGAGAAGGTTTTACAGAGCAGCGCTACCGGGCAGGGGGCCGGGGTGGCAGCAGCAAGGGGACTGGGCCTCACGGCGGGGCGCGGCAGGCGGCTCGGCTCCCCGACGTGAGGTGTCTGCCGGCGGGAGGGGCGGGAAGCGGCCAGGGAGGACGGGGCTGTTCCTGCCCAGCGGGGCGGGGGGCCACAGACTGCCCGGGGGTCCTCGCCGTCCCCCTCCCGCAGCCGCGGCCCCTCAGCGCGGCGCAGCGGCGGCGCTGAGGCTGGCCGCCGTCCCCCGCCGCCGCGGCAGCTGCGGGCAGGGCGGGGCGGCGGCGGGGCCGGCGGCAGCGGCGGGGCGCGGAGCGGCGGCGGGGCCCTCGCCGCGGGGCAGGACGGAGCGGGCCGCCCGGCGGAACTCCTCGCTGCGCCACGTGTAGAGCAGGGGGTTGAGGGCCGAGAGGGAGCAGAGCAGCAGCCAGCTGGCGGCCTGCAGCGCCGGCGGCGCCGGCCGCAGAAAGAAGCCCAGGAGGCTCACCCACACCAGGGGCTGGGTGCCCAGGAGGAAGACGCAGCAGAGCAGCAGGACGGAGACGCTGCTGAGGCGGCGCTGGGCGCGACGGGGCGGCGGCGGGGCGGCGGGGAAGGGCAGCTGGTGGAGGAGGTGGAAGTTGAGGACGCTCACCCGCTTGGCGCTGCCCCGCACCCGACGCACGATGCCGAGGTAGCAGTGGAGCAGCAGCGCGGTCTGGCCCAGCACGGCCAGGGCGAGGAGCAGGGCGGTGTAGCGAGAGCTGCCGTTCGTCTGCCGCGGGGGCAGCTGCTGGACAGAGCCCGGGATCCAGAGCCCGGGCAGCAGCAGAACCAGGAGCAGGGCGAGGGCCCAGGAGAGCCCGATCATGCAGCTCGTGTGCCTCCGCTGGTAGAGGGCCTGGTACACGCTGGGCAGCTTGGTGATGAGCACGTACCTGTTGAAGGCCACCAGCAGGTGAGAGGCCAGGGAGACCGTGAGGCCGAGGCCGAGGAGCCCCCCTCGGAGCAGCCGGTACTCCACCGAGCGAAGGGAGGAGGAGTTGGGAGGCAGCAGCCCCAGCACAGCCTCCTGGGGCATCCACAGGGCACACACGCTTAGGTCTGCTGCACAGCCATTCACAATGAAGGCATTACTGGTTGTCTGCAGCTTCTTGAAGGAAAAGACTAAATAGATGACCATCACATTGGACAAAGTCCCTGAGATAGCTAAGACTGCATAGAGCAGTGACAGGAAGATGCGGGTCCCAGAGGAATCCTCCCAGAGCAGCAGCAGAGGCGAGCTAGCAGTCCAGGAAGAGGCGTTGGGCATCTCGCTGAATGCAGCTCACTTTTGACTTCTCCCTGTAAATCCCATCCTTGTCTGGGTCAGAAGATCCTGCCGCAGGAGTCCCCCACCAAGCACAAGGATGTGCAGCTGAGGGACCCTCAGGCAGGTTTCAGTCATACAAGCTGCAAGGTCCAGAAAAGGCAGTTTGCAGGAACGATCCAGAGAACAGCAGTGTCTGAGGCAGGTAGGTAGTAAGAGATCCCACAGATTGTAGCTAGCGAAGGTGGGTCCATAGGGAGCAGACAGCTGTTAGCAGACCAGAGCACAACTGAGGATTCTGTAGCAGTGAAAATGCGAAAAGCAGCAGCACCTTACAGCAGCAGAAACGGCAGCAACTGATACAAAGCTTTGCAGTTTCTCCTGTGCCACAGTACGTACACTGTATATCATTCCAGGAAGATACAGCCCTTCCACTCTTCATGAATTATTCAGCAGATTTTCAACTTGTTAAATCAAGGAAGGGAAAAAAAACCACCAAAACCCTATCATGCTCCAGAAATACTGCAACTACAGTCTGACTTTTCTCGTTGCCTTACCAGTTTTCTGGTTCTGACCCATTTACACAACTTTAATTTGCAGCAAGCTTTCAAACCAGTATCAATTACTTCTGTCTGAAATACAATCCATTTACTGTAGAAACTCCTCTGCTAGATATTCAAACTGTTTTTTTCTGATCTTATTTTTGTTAAGAGAAAGCGCGCTATGCTTTTGCAAGCTTAAAGTTAATTTTAGAACCAGTCTATAATAAGAATACGCTTTCCAAATTAAATCTTTCAAAGATGATAGATACCCAGATCCTTGGTAAGACTAATAAGTACTACTTATTTGAGGAAGCTGGTCAATTTACATACTCATCATTTCTTCATAAAACTCAACCTGCAGGAAATCCTGCATCACCAACCCGCTGAAGTTGAATGCTGGTGCCAGTAAGTACACAGGTAAAACACAATCGGTGTAGTGTTTGAAACTGTCTTGCACAGAAATTAATACAGAGGACAAGTTCCCACAGAGGCGAATGACAGGTTCTTAGGCGGACTAAACACTGGTTGAAGAGCAGGGCTTAGCAGTCCTAATGGAGAAGAGTTAATAGTGGGATTCTCCCAAGAACTCTAGAGCACTTTACTCAAATGGGGACAAAATGTTAACTCTCCTTACCTTGGACAAGATTTAATAAGAAACTGAGTAAAAGAACTTAACATTTCCTTTCAAAAGCTTTCCAGAAAAGGAATACTGATTAATTTTGTGGTGAGTTGAGGAGAAAAGCTGCTTTTACAGGTGGGTTGTATGAGCTGAGATTGCTTACTTTTGTAGCCCATAAAAGGTATGACCTGTACAGTGACCAAAGATATCTCTATGAGGCGTTTTTAGATATTGTTAAACTCACAATGCTAACAAACAACAATACCGAAATAATATATCAGGAAGTAATTATAGCCACAATATACATTCTTTAAAATAATGAAGTTAATTTGTGGGGGGTCAATGGATTATTGTTGCCATATAGCACATCTTTTACTGACAGAAAGGCTCATGTTTGCAGTTGACAGGACTATTGATCCGAATGTGGATGTTACAAATGTGAATATCTATGTTCTTTTTTAATTAATTAGATTGCTCATGTTCTTAAGGTTAAAGACATACCTGAGTGATTTACTTGATCAGGCCCTTAATTACCATATTTTTTTGCCTGCTGCACTTTGCAGTGTAGATCTAATCAAGTGTCAAACCTTTTGAGGCCTTTCATTGTTTAGCTGTCAGTAGAGAACAGTTATTATAGAAACTAAAATCCTCCTCTTTCTGCAGTACTGTAATTGAAAAATATTCTCTAAATCTGTAAGAAGAAATACCTCCCTAACCAAAAAGCTTCATATAGCATACTTGAAAATACTTAAGATTAATTTTCATAAGGTGTTAGCCACAGAATCACAGACCCAGTAGAGATCTCTGGATTTATTGAATCCAGCCTTATGTGTTTGTCAGACCTCTTTTTAAAGATCTCATGTGCTACAGCTTGTTCTCCCAGAACAAGGAGAAATATTTGTATATGAAGCAACAGAAATGGTAGAGTTCAAGGATAAGTGAAAAGAGGATATGAAAAAAATTGGTTGGTATTTCTTAAAAGCTGCAGTTCTGAAGACCTCCTTTACCTTTCCTTGTCCCCAAATTTGTTGTTAAGCAGCTGATTGTTACAGAATACTGGCTATATTCATAATTAATTTTTAAGAACAAAAAATATGTGGTACATTAGCTGACATTTACTGTATTTTGTATCAATATAAGTCTAGAAAAAGGCTAAAGGAGATGTTGATGCCTACATACTAGAAACTTTTTAATTAGCTATTCTTCCTTTATATTTACGCTACACATCCAAATCAACATCCATTAGTTGTCTGAATGTAGTGGCAGAAGCCTTTTATTGTGTTTTTAGATTGTCACTAGAATTTGGGTAACTTCTAAAGTATCTGCTCTATTTCTGGCTTTGCCATTCCTTTGGAGTGGCAGTGTTACAGTTACGTACTGTCCACATCATCTATTGCAGTACAGACTTATCTGAGAGGAATATTAAGCACCGTAGATAAATAATCATGCAACACAAATTTGTTGAAAATAGTCAGCAGTTAAACAATGCTAGAACCACTTGTGACTGGTTTTTAATTGAAGGAACAATAAAAAGGTAAATGAAAGCATGATCTTTTAAGTTCTTATGGACAAAGACCCTGCTGTTAGTAAGATTAAGAAGCCTGTTGCACATACAAAAAAGACAGGGTATATTACACCTTTAACAAGGGTCCTTGTCCAGGAAGATAAAAAAAGTTTCCTCAATTCAGACACAGCTTTTAAATCATGATTTTTTGAAATATAACCTTTATATCATAGTGTCAATATGTTGATTAAATACTTGATGTTATACAAAGCAAATACAAGAAGGTTAGCTAGAGAGATCAGTTGTAAAAGAGACCTGACATACTAATGTCTTTTTGCAATGTCAGCTTTAGCATGCTTTAGAAGGTGGTTTTGAAGAGCTACTCTTCAATTAGAGATCTAATCATATTAGTTTACATCAAAAGAGCTAAGTAAGAAAAGCCAAGAAACAGGGAAGCTGGCTGATACATTTTATTATCAATTAGCTGTATGTGTGTATATATATCTCTACATTTTCAAAATTAAACAATATTTTATTAAGGAAAACTATTTATAACAAAGTACATGACAAAATTCTTGATAAGAGGTAGAATTACCTTACCATTAATCTAGAATTCATATACAGTATATTGTATATATATGCACACACATATGCTACTTTGTGTGTGTATATGTTACATATACACAGTTGTGAAAAAAGTACAGTATTACATGTAATTTTATTCAGTGATTTATATAGCTGCTCTCAATATTGCTTATTAACACTTTCAGTACAACTTCCCATAGCAATTTGTGATCTGATCTTTTTTTTTAGAAGAAGAATGTGGCACTTTATCTTAACTTCGGTTGTAAAGCAGATGCAAGGCATTCCCAGGTCCTCAGGAACAAAGACTGACAATTCAACCAAGTTTTATTTTCAAGTTTCCACAGGTATCGGAAAAACTCATAGGTAACACATGTGGTTTTTGTCTTCTAAATTAATAGCAAATCAAGTCCTTTTTTTTTGTTTTTGCTTACTATGCACTTGTGGAGTTCTGAAAATTTTACATGTGATCTCTAGTACTTCACTGTAATACCACTTCATTCTAAGTCTCATCTCTAATCACACCTGATTAGACTATATGTTAAAGAGCATCTTTACAACTGATAAAAATATTCTGTGATACAGGAGGTTACCTTAGCTGTATGTTTAACAATAATTTTCAAATTAAAAAGTTTATGAAGCATCCAATTGATAAGTGAAAATTTAATACTTCCAACATTTACTTTAGTATGCTTTACTAATGAAACTGTATATGTATTGCCAAACGTAGGTTAAAAACATGTAAGCGCACAGCACTGCCAAATTCATTATACATACACATTCTTACCAACTTAAGTTTGGTCTGCCTTCATCTTTGCAGTATATATTGCATAGCAAAATTTAGCATTGTACATTGAAAAGAAAATGTGCCTTTAAGACAAATTGAAAGAAAGCCTTAATTGTACAATTGAATCATCAGATAAATTACTTCCTCTTTGCAATAGAAGATGCAAGTTACATTGCATCTCAACAAATACTTTCCTTTTATTTTTGTTTCATAGTGTTTCCTTATGAAACATTAGCAGCTGAAAGTGGAAAGCAGACTATGTATCAAGTGCTTTCAGTTAATAGCGTGATAACTAGTATCTCACTAGTTAGACTGCCATTAAGTTACCAGAAGACCATTAGGCTTTCAGCAATAATGATGGACCCATAAACGAAGAAAAACATCTTGTTCATAAAAAAATTTTCATCTTTGATAAACATGTAAAAATTCTTTAAAATATACATTTTTGTAGCAAAGTGAACACTAAATTAAAATATATTCTAATTTTTACATATTTTTATATGTATTGCTTACCAAAATATTCTCTTAATACATATTTTAACACTGTACACATGTTAATAAATGTCTTAATGAAACTCATTAGAAATATATTCAAGCTGTCAACATTAAAAAATTAAATCTGTGTATAACAAAGTAAAATAATTTTCACAAATTCAAAATCAGTGCATCTGCAGTAGTCATTAACAAGAAATTTCTGCCTGTTAAGAAGTCTCCTCTTGGTGTTAAGGTTTTAATATGTTGTCTTGAAGATTCCTCTGAGTGCGCGGATTCCTTCCTTAAGTTCTTCTCCTTCATGAAGGACTTCGATTTTAACAGGTTTCACCAAAGCATCAAGGCTTTAGTACTGAACATACTCAGACTGAAGGGACTGTGCAGAGAAGAAAAACTGATTAAAACTCACTGGGGATGTTATGCTTGTATATAACATGCATTTTGCACTGAAGGAATAGAGGAAGGACAGGAAGAAGAACAATGAACAGAGTTGGATCTGAATCTCTGCATAGGTAAATATGAATAAATTAGAAGAAACTCAAAAACTAGATATGGTAAAGTCCATCAACTTTTCTGTATCTACACCCACTTTTCCAAACCAAATTCTAGAGATTCTTGAAGAAAAGTGTTACAAATTTTTTAAAACACCACCTTAAAACAATGCCTTAAAAATGTATTGGAAAAGCATATGATTGCATTTACTATAATTGAATTGTTTCCACTTATCCTGAATGAGAATCAAAGTGCTACTGTAAAAAATACAGTATACTTTAGATGTTGATGCAGGTAATGACATAGGAAACATACATGGTGTAGATAAATAAGAAAAAAGCTGCAGCAGTACAATTATGCACATGAATAAATTCATGTATGATTACTAAACCCAGATGAAAGTGAAGCACTGCAAATGGTTCATCTGGATTAGCAAGCAGTCTAATTAACAGGAAAGCATAACCTGGTCTGCTCTATTTATTTACATTTCCGGTTCTGCTTAAGTTTTTATTACGAAGTAATTAGTAAGTTCAGACAGCATCCAAACATTTTTTATTACCTCCTATACAGATGTGTTCAGAAAGTCATTCTGATGAAGAAAAAGTCTTATCTAAGAGAGCTTTTTGCTGTACTAGTATGGTTATAAGTAGCAAATAAACAAGACAAACCATATTTTAAAACTGCATCCATTCATCCGAATTAGATCTACTTGAGAATAACATGAATCCCAAGAAAGCTAAGAACCTCGGAGTCTTCTCTTCTATTTTCCCCACTATTCCTAACCAGTCACTTTAGAAATCCTCTTTGGCATCCATAGTGAAACACAGTAGTAGTAGTAGTGTGTAACAGGGAACCTCTAGAGCTCTAATAGCACAAACCCACTTTTTTCTGTATCTTAAATCTCAGTGTATGTTTCCAAAGTTGTCTTTTAAATGCATTTTCACATCTTTAAGATCTGAGACCATCTGGATATTCTTTCCTAGGCTGAAAAAGAAGTGCTGTCAGCATATAAAGATTTGAATACCACTGACTGAAAAGGGTCTGGGTTTAGTACTAAATGGATTCAACATGAAGGGTATGATTTAATAGAAAATACTTTACTATAAAACTAAACAGATGTACCAAGTATTTTTTTCATTATAGGCTCATAATCACCATGGAACACAATCATAGAAGGTTATTTTTCCTAACTCCATTCTCTAATAATAATTCTGGATTATTTGCTTTGGTGAGAGCATTTGTTTAGCTGTTTATTACATGTGTAAGAGTGAGGCAGAAGGAATAGCCCTTCATTAATGAGCACTTGAAACTTCTGCTGTCTTAATAATCCTCAAAGCTTTCTCATTTTTAGAAGTGTATTTTAACAATCAGAATGATGGTTACACTTAACTAGAGCAGTATTTGTAATGGATCCCTCAAAACTGAATTCCAAGTAAAGCTGAGTAACAAACATTAAAAATGCATGAAATTTAATTATATACTCTATGTTGTACAGTAATAGATTACTTTAAGCTTGGACAGGTATAAGATGACCAGAAAGCATTGTACACTCTTGCTGATCTTGGAAACAGCTAGTGTTAGTTGACAAAGAACTACAAACAGTAGCCTTTTACTTAGCAGGCAGTAGTAACCAGGAATTCTACATCATAAGTTAAATAAATAAACAAGCAAACTATAAATTAAAGATTCCAAAGTTTAAACTGAAACTCTTAAAATTATAAGGAATCCAAGTTACAAAAATACACAAAAAATTAATGGCAACATATAAAAAAGAACAAATATCCACACAGCACAGGTTGCTTGGAAATAAGATAGCATGTTTTGTTAATTTTCATTACAGATGGGTAGGCAGGGTTTATTTTATTTATTTTCAAATTGAGAAATATATTTTTCAGTGTGTTCCCACCCTCACCATAGCTCTACTTCACATATCAATGACTTCTTCCTAATGTTTCAAAGCCTTTTCTGAATACAGGGAAGAATTAAACCTAAGCAGCATTTTTTCCAGGTTAAGATGAATTGATGTGACTGCCCATAAAGTTCCTACTACTAAAACTATGGTGATAGCCGTAACAACTGAGCTGTTGTAAAGTATTCGGCTAATTTTTGAGTTTGAAAAATTAAATTTTAGCTGGGGAAGTTTGGGGGCTTTGTTTGTTTTGGGAGGTTTTGGGGGTTTTTTTCCCTTTTGTAGTGAAGTAATTTGTGCTCTTAATTGTCCAGAGAGATTCACTGTAATATTTCAAAGCCTGTAATTGTGATTTTCTCTCTTTTTTTTTTTTAAATTTTTTCAGGATTTTCTGTTTTAAAATTTACCTTCCTACCTCCTCTATTTGCAGTGACTTAAAGTATGGCCTATGATTATGAAAGCTTTATTACAAGCAAAAAGCCACAATCCACCTTTACAAGTCATATGCTGGTATTTAACAAAATCTGATTTAAAATAGAGGGAAAAATAGAAGGGAAAAAACCAAAGAAAATTGACTGCTGAATTGCAATGATGAGAGTGTAAAATCAGTTAATTGAGTAGAATTCTCAATGTGTACTCCTAACAGTGGTCCACGCAGTGTCAAGCTTGGCATTTTAGACCCAAGTATCAGACATTTAAACAAAGAACTAAGATAGCTTCACTACCGTTAATGATATCTCATGGAGTTCACTCTGAAGCAACTGCTTAGATCACTATCATTTTCCTTCTTCAATAGGAGGTGTGAAAGCCTCCTGGAAGAAAAAATAAGCCACAGATCCATCTAGACACTAGAACCATATTTGTCATGCATTCATCTTCAGGATCAAGTCAGCTGTGAGTTAACTTTGAAGGGGGAACAATCCTATAACATTTAGGGCTATCCATTAGTACTTGAACATGCACTTTTTCCAGGTAATTAGAAAAAGTAATTTAACTTTTCTGAATTGTGCATCAAGTCTCCCAAAACATTGTTGCAGCAGGGAAGAGTTACTGTGAATACACAAGATCCACTAAAATAAATCGGGATATATTATATAAAAGGCATACGCACTTGAAGTGATCCTTTGACTCTGCTAAATTTACAGATCAGTAAGATGCACTTGTGTTTGTCTCTTTTTGCAAAGGCCATCCTATATTCATTAGCAGTAAGTTCATATTAAGAAAAACTATTCTACAAGTATAAAGATCATGTATATGAATTTTAGAATACTGCTACACTTCTCGATTTTTTATAAATTTTTCCATCTTGCCAGTTTCCATGACAGCTATAGAAGCAAAAGGTGACTCATCTTAAGACTACCCAGTTACGTACTCTTCAATAAAAATACATTTTAAAAAGAGTGATATTTGGATTTATAACTATTGTAATAACAAAGTAAAATTTTTATTGTGGTACCTTAAATGTGATTATACTCGATAAGAATATTTCCAAAAGTTATAATTGTGAGATTCTGCTTAATCAAAACATCCAATTTGTAAAATTTGCAAATATTTATTCTATTTGGCTAGAATGGTAAGTTGTTTGTTCTATGAAAATCAAGCTTTTCTTCTAGTTCATCAGCACACAACAGCATAAATGCAATAAAAGGAAGTGGATTATAAGCTTACACTGATGAAGGAAAAATATGGCTGACAACAACAGGAAGTCAGTCATAGTTATTTTTTGTTTTAAATGGAATGTGGAACAATAGTATTAATAAATGGGTTTTTTGATGTTTCATTACAAAACAGTAGAAAAAAAGACTATTGAATAATTTTCTCTTCCATACTGAGGTGCAGGGGGCAGAGAGAGGGAAGAAAAATGTACTTGCGTTGCGTGAAAATGAAGTTACCAGTTTCCTCACCTCTACGCCTGGAGGAATTAAACTAAACCAGTTCTCTTGTTCTAGAACTGGATTCATCATAAGAAAACTGAGATGGTTTCTATATCCAACTTGAGAAAAATCTCAATTATATATAGCTTAACCTCAATCCATGTAGCAGGTACAAACACAGCCAAATTAAAAGGTAAAACAACTGAAAGGATATGGCGATATTCAAGAAGTCCCTTGTAAATAAGTTACTGCTGATGTTTAAAATAAAGTTTAAACTCAAATTTGAACTCAATGTAGAACACTGAGTGATTCTAAGATCATAGAATATTAACATTTATTTCCAGGTAAGTTGTAGTGGATAAACAGCTAAATGTACTTTCAAAGGAGTCTGAAAGCATCAAGTTTTTTAAAGAGTTGCTTTAGGTCAAGCACATCTTAGCACAGTAACTCCTTTTCCAGTGGAATTATCCATTGAATTGATGAGAGTACAGAGTCAATCTCCCTCAACTATCTTAATTTTCAATGTACTTTGTATACTAGTTAGGTTTCAGTCACACATGCAATTTAACTCCACAATGAAACAATGAGAATTTATTTCCTACTGTCATCTATCCTCAGAAAGTACAATTCATACTCTGAAGATGTAAACATGTGGCTTCTGAACTGTAAGTAGTGCGATCTACTAGCTGTTGAAGAGAGGATAGATCCCCTACTTCTTCAGGAAAAAGAGAACACAACCCATGAATGATCTTTTTGGCTGACATCCTAGTTACATGCAATGTGTCTATTAGCTGTTTTAAAACAGGGAACTCATCACACAAAAACCGTAGCAGGTATAACACTAAAACTTTGTTTACAATGAAACAGTTTATCAGTGGTAAGGAAACAGAAAAGAAAGGTATAATATTCTGAAGTTAATTTCATATGAAAGTAATTTTATTTCCAGCAGTTAAAAATCTGAAGTGTCAGTACTACTAACAGAGGCTGACAGGTTCAATTAAATGTAGCCAATATATTCTATTAAAAACACTGCACTAATTTTTAAAATTAGTAGGACATCAGATCTTTGGAAACCAGACATTTTAAATTGGTTTTAGATTTATAGTAGTAAATATTTTTTCCCCCTAAAATAGCTGAAGTGATTTCTGGTTTCATAACTGAAGTTTCTCTAGTCTCTTCTCCACATTTAGTATAGAATCACTTTCAAGTTGCATTAATTTATCCGTGTATCCTCTTTATATAGACTCACATAGAAAAAGGACACAAAATAAGCCCAAGGCAAAGTTGTTGAATAAAAGCTAAAATGGTGAGACCATGAGAAATATCTTGTTCTAAAATAATTTTCACATTTGGTGTTAGAAAAGGACTAGGTTTCAAGTCAAGTGGACTCATCTTTCAAGTGAGCCCTATTTTTAAGAATGTTGTACTTTCCATTTAGTACGATACAATCAAAAGCTTCTTTAAATCTGTTACTGCATGAAGAATAAGATACATAATAAACTTATAAAAAATGTTATGGATAATTTGAAATAAAATCTTAAAGGTAAGAAGGTCCATAAAAAAAGATATCAGAAAAGGTGTTAGTTGAAGTTCAGGAGTGATTTATTTTCCATGAACCCTCCATGATCTAGATGCTTGAAAGAGATGGGAAAAAAAAAGCAGCTGAAATGATAATTACTTAAAAAGGAAACAGACAAAGGTGGTGTTCAGAAACATTAAAGGAAGTCAGAGAATTATGCTGGGTTAAGATTTTTTTGCAACAGTTTTGCTCACAGAAGCAAGGAAGATAAGCATCGGTGAGATGCCTGAATGTGCTGTTTTAACTATGAACTTACAGAAATTGACTGACTCTGGTATGGTCAATCGCTGGAGGAGTTGCAAGGCCCATAAAGGAAGGTTGATGTGTACTCATCTGTCACGGCGCTGTGAAAACTGGTTTGGCTGCTCAGGTTGCCACTACTGCTGTTTCTGTTGTATAAGTTGTTGTTCAGTTCATGGTTATTTCTGTGCGGCAGCTGCAAGCTGCCATTCAAGTGGCTGGAGAGTTGGCTTATAGAAAAACCTGTCCTAGAGGCCAATGATGTCATTTTGCTCTCATCATCATCTGAAGCAGCATACAGGTTCCCTAGAGAACTGGCTAGTCTGGAGTTTATGGAAACGCTGAATGGAAAACATGTGGGGAAGAAAATACACACAAGGTATGTACAGGTAAAAAAAAAAACCCAGACAATTCAGAAGACATTAGGTGAATAACACAGACCATTCTAAAATAATTTGTGTTTGCACACAGGTTCATCTTCTAGCTCTCAAATAATGAGACCCAGAATTCTTTGTCAAGAGCTCCCAAACTTTCTTTATTCAAGCACTACCATGGTCAGCCTTCCCCTCCATCAAACCATATGCACATGCAGGAGATTGTGTTAAAAGGTCTAGGCAGTGGCTGATCTACCTTGAAGTATTTTGTGTACATGTAACAGTTTAAGAACTCCTCTTCTGTTTCCTGAAATTGGTAACATGATATGTGTCTTCAAGTAACCAAGAAGTAATGTGATAAAATTTGAGAATAAAAATAGGGTGTCCTGAAATATCTCTTGGTTATTTTTTTCAAGTAAATATTTGTGCCCAGAAGTTATTAAAAATGCATCACTCTAAATTTCATTTAACATCCATAATTACTTAGTGCAATAGTAATAATGGAATTAAATATAGCAATAAATCAAGGGTTCATAAAATTAATATTAATTACCACTCAGTTATCTTCTGCGATTAATAGCATATAGACTTGTGGGACTACTTACAAAACTTCTACACACTCAGATGCGTTAAAAAAACCAAAACCCCAACACAAAACCAAACCCCGAGTAATGTAATACTGTTTCTGACTTGATACGGTCCCACCAAAACTCTCATACCAGTAGTACAGGTTTTGGTTTTTGTTTGTTTTTTTAAATCTGCACACAACTAAAGTTTGGCAAGTGGAACAGCAAATCACTTTCTAAGTAAATTTAAGCCTTCTTACACCCAAGATCAGCAAGTGCTTCATAGACTGCATGTGTGTTGAAAACCATTGTAGTATACAGGAAGTATTTGTACCAAAATGAGAACAAAAAAACCTTTTAAGGTTAGGGCCTGAGGATGCGGGAATTCTGCTTATTCTTTCTGCAGATGGTGAATTAACTGCCATCACTTTGGAGGCCTTCAGAGGAGACATGGATCCTTCTGTGCCACCTGAAGTATTCAGTCTAAAAGGAGTGCAGAGTTTTAGTGAGAAGGAAGATTTTTATAATTGAAATATACATCTCAAACACATACAGTCTTTTAATACACAGATTGGTATTTTAAAAAGTGGGAATTCTCAAGTCTGAGTCCTGAGAACTCAACAGCAAAAACTTAGTTTGCCTGTTTTCAAATATCTTTTCAAAAAAACTTTTCAAAATATCCCACTCCCAAGTTTTCCCCTGTTGTACCGTACTATACAGTTACAGGCTACCTTTCACCTTGATTATTCGTGAAGGCTAAGTGTCCATTTTGTATCAAGATTATTGTAAATTTCATTACAAATTTTAAATATTGTGAATTTGAGAAAGAGTACTTTTTTTTGCTTATAAAGCAAGTAGGAGTAGGAAAAAACCCAACACTGTAGCTTTCACGAGATCATCATCATCATCTCCAAATGACAGAAAGAACATTTTTACGAAGCTCTTTCTAGGGTGGGACTCAATGACCATATTCTTCATATTTTGCTAATGAGAAGTATGATACACTGGGCTACTCAAAAATATTGGCATTATAGCTCTCCATATTAGTGTATTAAAAACTGATAAATCAATAGCCTCACAGTAGTATGAAATTCTCTCCATCCTTAGACCAGGGTATATTACCATGATCAGCTCTTAAAGGATGAAAGACCTTGGGTACAAGTCTCCAACTACAAGCACACAGGAGTGATATTGAGCAGAAATAGCTTTAATTCCAAGAAAGGGTAAACAGGTATCTCCAAGGTAAGACATCTAGAATAATCCACCTCAGAAATCCAGGTTGTCACAAAACTGAAGATAATGTGTTCTTTTCAGTATTAATGCTTTACAAGGACTGGTATTTTGTCTTACATGTATTTTAGATGCAATGGTTAAAAACAAAATACTCAATTCTGCTATTCTTGTAACTCTTAAAATTAAGTAAATTCTCACTCTACGTTTTATTTTCTTTTGAGTGGCACTGTCAGTACTGATTTGAGATTAGTACAGGTCATAAATGAAATAAACATTGTTTTAATACCATTTCATATTTTAATACACAGTCCTCACTGTACACTTTACTACATGCTTTCTCAGAACTTTCTGTGGAGCCAATAAAGCCAATAGTTTCTTCTTATTTTCTAAATGTTTATCTGGTACATCTTCTAAAAAAAGTACTGACTGTATCCACTAAGCAATACTTCTAGTTCACCTACTAAAACACACAGGACAAAAACTGTGATACGCAGGCAATATGTAGCCAATTTAGGCTTTTGAGACAAGTATCTAGTTTTATAGGGATAAAGTGGTTATGAGTTAACTAGTCATCCTTCATTGCATAACACCATAGATATTAGAAAATGTGACTGAGGAAATTACTTTTATGTGCTAATTATTTACTAAGAAGAATTCAAGGTATCCCTAAAGTAGAGTTGTACCCCTCTGTCCTTTAGATTATTTTCCCCCCGTTTGCAGGCGTTTTAAAAAAGTGTGTACCTGCTGCTTATCAGAAGTCTGAAATTGCCAATCAATTGATGTCATAACTATAATTCAAAACACTGAAAATTTAAGACCTGAGTGGTATACATTTAGAACTATAATTTTAAAGTTAATACCTGAAAGGTTGTGATATTGACCTGGTGTGCAGTTTCATGTCTTGCAGCCTAAGGAAACCAAAGTAGCAGTCTTTATCAAAGGATAAAAAGTCTTTCCCCTCCCACAAAGCATACTTGCATGTCTCATACTAGCTTTAAAGTACGAGACTAACAAGAGTTAAAAATTATTGACAATCATTATTTTAATTTACAGTTAAACAGAGAGCTACTTGAGGTTTATTTTCAAACTTCACATTTTTACTGGTTCTGAAAAATTAAAAATTTATATAAGGAGTACAGAAAAGTAATTATAGAAAGATAACTAAGTTCATTGAAGAATATTTTGTTTGAGATGTAAGTTTTAAAATGCTAGATATAAATTTGAAGGTTTTAAAATATTTTTCTACTTTGTCTTTTACTGCTACATAATAAGTAGGTATCCTGAATAGGGAGTCAGAAAAAAAAGAAAAAAATTAATAAACTAAATCTGCAACTAATAGATATACAGCTAGAGAAATTTCCACCACAGAAGGTGGTGGAAATTAGTACTACTGCCCTAAAAAAGGCCACGTACTTGCCATAAAGATCTGATAGCACAGATTTAATTTAAAATTGCAGATTACCTCAGAATTAATTAATTACCTCAGAGCTCCAGTTGTAGCAGAACATGGCCGTCTCCGACTTTTTAAGGCATTAAGCTCATCTCCCTGTGTCATGCCATTCTGAGTTTCCACACCTGCTTTGTCTTCAAAATCATTCTGGGAAACACAAAGTATGCAAGCAAGGAAATATGTCAGATCCGTAGGAGCAGTGTAGTTTCAAAGTACTGAACAGCTCCTTGGCAAGGATTATAATTTAAATGGCTAATCTACAACCGTCTGCATACATGGTGCACTACTCTGTCTTTGCATAGTTCCAGTAAATTAAATGTGTCACAGTACAAACGCACGTTCACAGAGGCTTTTTGCAGAATCTGACCTCAAAGTCAGTTCAGGATGCTCAAGTCTAACACCAGTATTTATTTACTTCAAAGAAGTCAGTTTTTATAGAACTTTAAAAATAGTTATGGAAGAAGGAGTTAAAGTTATTATCAATGTGGAAGGGACGCAGTAACACACAATGCTGTGATATGCACGAGATGAGGAAGAATTTTAGATAAAGTTGTGTCCCCTGCAAGAGGAGCTAAAAATCAACTTTCCTAAATTACTAATTTAAAAATGTTCTCATGACCTCTATAAAAATACAGTTTTGAAAAAAATTTTCCTATGAGAACTTAATAAGGAATATGAGATGAACAGATTTCAGCGCTTTATCCTTCTTCTAGCTTTCAAAAATATTTTAAACTCTAAGAAATATTAAGTGTTTGCCAACACTGTTTAAATGCCTATTTATAATTTCTAACTGATCTCAAAATAAGACCTAAGTATTAAATAGAGATAGTATCTTAAGTAGCAGAGAAACATGACCCAAGTATTAAATATAGTATCTTAAGTAACAGAGAAATATGAAAGTTAGAGAACTGCGATTTTTTTTAATTGCCAAATGAAAAAAACCTTATGCCAATTATGGCTTCATTTGACCTCAGATCAAGTATTTGTTTGTATTACACTGCAGTTCCTATTGTGTCCAAGTGACCTCACTGCTCTGTATAGAACAGAACAATAGTTTCTGCCATTAACCAAAATGAAAGATTGACTATTTTAGCTAGATTTCATTGAAGATTATATGCTAGGCTGTTGTTACCTATCATTCAGCCTCAACGCTGATAAATTTTGTTTCACTGTCTGTACTTGCCCAACAGTTACTGCATGTAGCTGTTCTGTCCTCTGATTCTTAGACCTTATGCATTTCTGGGATTGGGAACATTACTTTGCTTTTTGTTTCTAGAGAGCCTAGTATAATGAGGTCCTGAAATATAATGAAATTTCCAAAGAGATAAAGAGATAAGTTAAATGTTTTGAAAAATTAAGGTCAAACAGCTTTAATATGCCATCTGTAAAAACCAGAAATATATATATTACAGAGAGGGTTACAGCAGAAAAAAAGCAGCACCGTGAATTTATGTTGTGAATCTGTACATAAGCTGCTACACAGTGTACAGGTAGTTGAGTTACCTGCAACTAAGTTGCCTTGAATACTGGAAGCAGTAAAGGTAGCTCAAATTCAAAACTATTACTTTTACACATATGGCTATGTGCCAGCTGTTTTCATTAGGCATACAAGATCATCACTAGGCAGTGTTATATTGTCCATTTAGTAATCTAGATATTTAATTTTACATATCACAGGCCACAAATTGAACTTCCAAAAGGCAAACAGTACCTTTACAGAAAAGCATTCAAAGTGCTCTTCCAGATTAGGATAGATCACATGATAGAAGATTATTTTAATTTATACTAATAACTATCTGAAGAAGGTGCCCACTACATCCCTCGTTTTTTACATCAAGGATTCCATCAGCAACATAAAAGCTCCTTAGTTATTACAGAGCTAAGACGGATTAATCAAATGCATAGTTCCTCTAAACTGCTTCTTACAGATTCTATAAGAAACTACAGTTTAAGATTTGACTAGCCCAGAAGCAGAAATACGTTCACTTTAGTTCACATTTCATGCTTGTGCTTCCAATAATTGTAAGGTCCTTACCCTAAACGTACACATCACATCATTAATTCATAAGACTGTGATAAAGGCATGGACATTTATACACTCATGCGTTATTAGCTAGAAACTTGGAATAGATTTCCAGGAAGAAAACTGCATTTTTTTTTTCCTCCATTCTCCAATAAGCAACTGAAAACCCTGAAAGAATAACTTGAAATAACGCAGACCTTTTGAAGTTTGCACTTTTTGAAACCACTGGAGGATTGTTTTAATTACAACCTATAAAAAAAAAGTTTAGTTGTGAAAAAGCAATCTAGTACTAGTACAAGCCTAAAAAAGCCTGAAAATTATCTATAGCTAGTTATTAAAAGATCAACTCCATCTCTGCTTGTTTGAATTGTTTCCTATGAACTCTTACCTCCCTGTATTGATCCAAGTCTTGTACTTCATTCAAGCTGTCACTGATTGAAATGTCATTCAAGCCACAAAGAACTCTGTTAATATTTCCATCAACTACTCGTTGTTTCTGCTTTGATCGGATGAGATCTCCCTCCAGCCATAATGTTGCTTGCTTCCTTTAGGATACAAAACCAAATCAATTAATATCAACAAATTTGCATACAAATAGAATATGAAAACATGCTACTCAGATTACCAACATTTGAAACTTCTGTACATCTTCATTTGGAAAAAAAAAATCAAATGTCTATCACAAACAAAAAAAAAATTCATAATTTTCAATGGTTAAAAAGAACAAAAAAAAACCCCAACCAGAATCACCGGGGAAGTATTACAGATACTAAAACTTCATTTTACAAAATCCTACTGGGAAAAGAGATTAACTAGGAATTTGCAATGGTATTTTAAAACTTAAAAATTCATATAAAATAATGCTTTTATATATGTAATGTGTAGAATAAATGATGATACAGCACTTTCCAACTTCTTATTAGCAGGAGGGTTTTGTATACAGATATTGTGCAATAAAACTACAGCTGACCTGCACAGTGGAAGTGGTCATAGTCATGTGAAGTTGAACAGGACTCTAGTATCAATTTTCAGAAAATAAAAGATTATATGTCCTTCAGACAGGTGGTAAAAAAATAATAAATTACTACAACATGCATGACCTAAGCAGGCTTTTGTTGATGAGACTGCATTATTCCTCGATAAGGAATTTTGATGGTCATGCTAGTTCCTGTCATGCTAGTTCCATCCAAGAACTGAGACCCAATTACTTATTATTGTAACAATTGTAAAATTAACGTCCTATACTGAAAAGAGAAGGAAAAAAAAAAAGAGGAATTAAATCAGAGTATACCTTCACTGGAAACTTGTTCGAAAACAGAATATTACGGCAAAGCTTAAGAGCCAAGTAGTCTGAGCCAACTGCCTAAACTTGCTCAATAATAAATGGGAAAGGTAAGGACTTCCAGAAAAATTTCACTAGGTCCCAAGAAAACATCAAGAGAAGGAGAGGGAGCACCACTTATTCTACCTAACAGAAGCAGCCTAGAAAACATGCTTGAATTTGAATACCTTTGAAATCTTTCAATATTAATTGCATTCACAGTAACAAACTGATTTGATACCTACTTGGGTGGGAGGGTCTCTAAAAAAAAAAACCCCAAACCTACTCAAACTTCCCTTATTAAACCTCAAAGAACCTGAGAGATGAAGGTCTGACACATATGAAAAGTTGGGAGATCAAAGTTGCAAGATTTTACCTTTTTGTCAGATGCAACTTTGCAGCCCTGAGGGCAAGATATTTTATATTAAAGTGATGCAACTGACGTTAGCTTCTTCTTTCTCAATCCCATCTTGACACTACTAGTAACACTGCCTGATTGTCAAAACAGGTATCTATTGCCATAGGACAATAGAAAATTCTTACTGAACAATACTACAGCTTTTAGCTATGAATAATGTAGCTATGAATGAAAAATATCTGAAGGTTCTTTGCCTATCTGTAAAAATCAAATCGAGTATTTATAGACCACTGCAGAAGAGACATGGGCCCTGTTTTTCCTATCTTTCAAATAAACAGCACTCACTAATCACACTCCCTGCTACCTTTCTCTCTTAATTTTGCTCTATTGTGGAAGTTATTTTTAAGAGTGCATCATCCAAGCATCAGCACGGTGTGGAGAAGTTTAATTTGCTTTCAGTGAGCACTTGTGGTTTGTGAAAGTTTATGATTCACAGTATTTTGAATAATGGGTGGGCCACCTTTCAAATAAAGGAGTGCCCATTCAGTTGCACTGGAAAATAAATAGAAATCCTCATTCATGCTAATTTCTCTTATGAATTACAGTAATACTCCTTTATGTCTGATATCGTATGGATTTTAAGATGCAAGGGCAGTGCATGTTTTACTATATTTACGCAGTATCTAGCAGAGCTGTTGCATTCTCTTTTTTTCAGAGAGAGATAGATTTGTGGTGAATTTTCTCAAAAGTTTTTGTCTTTTAACAGTGAAAATGCCTCCAACTAAATATTATCATGTTATCAACTCAAAAAATATCAGCATAACCACTATAATAGTAAATGTAGAAACCACTATGAAATTAAACTTAGTGTCTACATCACTGAAGCCAGTGCAATTTTGTTATTAATTTCCAGTCAGGATCAGACCTTGAATTACCCATTCAAATTATCTGCACACGAAATCTTCTCAACCCAGAGTATACAGTCAATTTTGAGAAGGAGCTGTACTAAAACCATACATTTGTTTTGTTAACGACTGTTAGCTGCAAATCAGAAATGTTTCATACATTATGCTAGGAATCTGACAGAGATCATAAGCGGTCTACCATGTACTTACTTAATCTTTAGTTACAAGAAAGAACTTGTATCAACTATACTACTGTACGATTCATTTTAAGTGTCATCATAGGCTATATATAGAGTATATAAAGTCTGTCTTTTCCTTATTGTTGATTTACTCTTTTGCCCACATATAGACTTACATTTCCAACACATTTATCTTTAACTCCTAAATCCCCCAGAACACAAACATGCAGAGTCTTGAGACCCTCTGCCCCTTAAGGTGACAAAATGCATAGCACTCCAGAGAAGACGACTGCGACTGAGTAAGTTTGTTTTCAATACCAAATTAACTAACCTGAAAGATATTGCAACAGGCAGTAATATATGACATCAGTAGACAGAAAGTACATCCTATAAATAGTGCAAGATGGTTAAGGATGTAGAGAAGCAGTTGATTCTTAGTAGCAAATAAGGTATACATACTCTTCCAAGAAGTGTTGCTGGGGTCCTATAATAGAACCTGGTCGACATATTCTTATCCAAGCAATGGCTTCAGCATGTGTGAACTTGAAGTGTTTCATTATGTAACAGGCAATCAGTGTTCCTGTTCTCCCCAGGCCAGCTACAGAAACACAAGTATCAACAAAGTCAAGAGCATTTCATAATTATCAAAGTATGCGATATGAGAAGCCTTCTTTGCAATGTTATTTGAAGAAAGAATTTCTGATTCAGTATCCTGTTTATCACATAATTGTACATATAAGAAGAAATACATCATACTTTTTAAAAGTTAACAGCATTTAAGAACACATACAACAGTGGTCACTCTTGGCGCTTGTACAATTCTACTTTCTTTTTTAAAAGCTGGTATTTTTTAAAAAAGCCATGACCAAGCTGGAAAAAGAGTTCATATGTATAAAATCAGAAAAAACAAAATCAAAGTACCTTTGAGAGGCTAACACACATACTTTACAAATTAAGGTTCAAATACATGCAAATAAATATATATGCACATCACAATGGAGAGCACCATGTGTCTTCTCAGCCAGCAGCTTTTTTTTTGTTGTGAAACCAACCTATAAAACTATTCACTTCTATCTGTATAAAGAGCAATGAATGTTGACCAGCATATAATGTTATATATCAATAGCTTAAAATAATTTAACACATTGCCCCACAAATCACAAACTAATTCTGGTTTTAAGGGGAGAATAGAGAGACAGAAAAATTAGTTTTTACTATCAAATCTCTAACTATAGAGTAAGAATTAATGTCTTTCTAACCCTGTGTCTTATCTACTAGTAAAGTGTCCCTCCACTTAAACCTTATTTTTCTGCAAATACAATATTTGCAATTTACAGTCTCATGGTGGCCAGCTATTGTTTACGCACCAACAACTATCTAAATGGAAACTCTCTAAGCAGCCCAACATCCTTGCTGACAATTCTATACACAACTGAAAGCTCTTTACGTTTAACCAATAACTAAATCTTGCTGTGACTTTTTGGAAAGTTAAGATGATTCAGGTAAAAGGATGAAGGTAAAAGTTCACAAATAGTGAGATTCCCTAACTGTATACTGGAAGACTAGCTCTGAAGAAGCATTTAAAAAGGGGAAGTAAATGTTAGATAGTTTTGGGCTTGGGTTTTTGATTTTGGGGTTTTTTTAAATGCAAAAGGAATGCAACATGCAAATAAATAACCAAGAGCTGTACTATACGAAATGTACACCTGAATAAGAAAATGGTCTCTGAAAACTGCAGATAACATCTACCAACCGCACATATCACTAAGACTTCAGTACTTTTCTTTAAGTTCCTGCTATTGTACAAACTTCCCATAGCAACCCTTTGCATTAAACCACTCTATAGCTTCTGGGACAAGCAATTTCTAGCATGGAAGCTGTGCCTGGAATACTTCTGCAATAAGAATACAAGAAAACAACAGGCAATACATTAACTCCAAGTTAACTGTTCGTTTAAATTTGCATAGTCTTATTTAGAAGGGTGTAAAAAAACCTTAAAAAAATGAGATTGTTGGTTTGCTTATTAAATGGTCAGACATAAGACCAAAAATACTTCAGTTTAGCAAGCCTGTATCTAAGTCACTAGAAAAGTATATTGTATTCCTTTAGCAACTAAGTCTGGAGAATAACAATCTACTCCTGCTAATCAATAATTTATACTCTTATTTAGTCAATTAGCAGATGTCTAGCTTATTAACACCAGAATTTCTGGGTTCTAGCCACAGTAAGAACTTGTTAGCAAATAAACTTATTTATCTTTGATATGCATGTTTATTGTTCATGGAAAAATTATGAATGAATAGCCCTATTCTTGTTTCAGATCAGCAAGACATTCATCTCCACAATGTCCTTACACAACTCTAAACGTAAATCAAGCTGAACCTTTCAAAAGCCTTTGTTAATCATTCTTGACTAAGCAAGTTTTGTGTATTTTCTGGCTGATTTGCTGAAATAGGCTGGTTTGAAATGCTGGCATCACAATAACTCACATTAACTTGAAACGTGGAAGTCATGCTCACAGAAAAATGTAGAGCAGTCCAAAAGCACAAAGAAAACCTTTCAGTCTCTTGCATTTCCTAGCCAATTATCATAATGCTGCAAAAGCATAATGCAAAAGAGAAATCTCCATCAACTAAAACTCACGCCTTCAAGTGGTATTAAGAAAAAACAGAACAATGAGCAACAGATTGTCAATTACTGTACACAGTAGCTTGGATGAAAGAACTTAATATGCACATGAAAATAACAAATATTTGTCATATATTTAGTCAAGTATCATAAAGCAACATTACTTTCACAGCCAGAAAGTATTATTTTTTAAATGCTTTATTTCTGGAACAGCCTCTATGGATTTATACTTATTTTGAACTTTGATCTGAGAAATAAGTGCACACACCTTTACAATGTACAGCAATAGCACCATCAGCATTTTCGCAGATGTTCAAGAACCTCTGAACTATACTGTCGCTTGGTGTGCTTCCATCTATGAAGAACAGGTCATAATGCTCAAAACCAGCATCAGTAAATCGCTTTGCCTCATAAATTTTTTTGTTTAGTCTTATGATCGATGTGACATGATGTTTCTTGAAATAGGGAAAGTAGGCTTCAGGTGCATGAAGAGGATAACCTATAAAAAAAATAAAGCAACAATTGTTTAATGTCATAGATGAAGTTCAAAGTCCTACTAAACAAAATTGCCCCCAAAACCTTTTTTGAATGACAAACATGCTAAAACTAAAAATGCTTTAATATTTTATTCAGAATAAGCATGTTAAGTGATACAAAAAAATGTTGTCCACAAAATGCTCATGCATTATGTTGCTTTATGCAACTCACCTTTAATTCTGCATACTTATTGTATCAAGTGTCAGGTTCCAGGAGAAAAGTAAGGGACCTGAATTTCTCAGGTATTGGAATTCTTCTAGCAAAGAATAATTCCAAAACTTTTGGAATTAAGCTCTATGATTGTATATAAAATGTTCACTGTATGATTATTTCTGAAGATGAAAATTAATCTATAAACCTCTATTATCTTCTGCTCATTTGCTGTGACTGTTTAACATGCTGGAAAAAATAAGGTCATAGAATAGCATTAAAATATACACCATACCATTTTCAAGTTTGCTTTTTGGGTGTGGTCCACTAAATGCCAAAAATTTCCCCGGAATAATCCAGTTGAAGTCACCATTTTCCACCCGCTATAAAAATTTCAGAAGAGAAAGAAAAAAGTATTTTAATATCTGTACATACAAGGTTAAAAAATTACTAAAGATTTTATTTTACTTTTTACTATGTTCCTGCTGCATTAAAACAAAACACTTCAAATGTAATTAGCTAGCTTACCTATATGGGACAAACTAACTAACCTTAAGGTGCTCAGAAATCTCTTAATAAAATGAAACACAAAATATTTTGGTGAAGTTTTCCAATAAAAGCAGAAAGATCCTATATCTAAGATATTTCTCCCTTAGAGGGTTCAGCACGTTAAGACACCTACTTGTAACAACACTGACGAACACCAACATTCTTGTATTTTTTAATCAAAGAATATGGAAAAATGCTTCCCTGTAAGGCACTGGCTAAAAACCCAATTCACAGAAAACAAATTAAAAGCAATTAGCCTTCCAAACCAATTATCCGTTCCCTGTAGAAACTGAAATCTACATATTGGCATAAGCTCTGATGAGCTAGTAATCAAAGAAGCAAAATATAAATCAAATAAAAAGACTAAATGAAAAAAAACTTTATAATTGTGACATTTTGCCTTTCTTGGTCACTTTTAAATGAAAACTTCAAAAAGGTTCTGCAAATTCTCTTAATGCCAAAACTAGAAGCTTCTTTGGAAATACATAACTACAATTCAAAACTGATTTCTTTTTTTCTTTAACTGAAAAGTGCTCTTTCCTCATTTGGCATGCAGTTACGCTCAGCATGACTTTTAAGGACATGGCACTCAGTTCAGCTGCATTATTAAGTTTGTGTTTTTAGTTCTCAGCTCATCAAAACACCCTAATGAGTGAAAGGTTCTGATAATGGACATTACTGTAATCAATTCGCCAACTGTTTGCTTGGCTAAGCCCATTAGGCTTGCTCCAAATATCCTCACACAGTGAAAACTCCTGGAAATTAACAAGGTTGCATAAGGACTAGTGAACAGATCTTATTGCCAAATCAGGACCCCTTGCGCCCCCAAATGTGTATCACAGACTGCAATCTCTACATTGTAGCACCTTTACCCCCTTTACGGAAGAAGTCCTGTTCAATAAGTTAAAAGTATTTTTGTGTCGCCCATTTTATTTGTGAATTAAGTATTCTTTATAGTTACATGGGTTATTGTGAATTATTTACATTTTAACCGATCTGAATGACAGATATATATGTATATGTGTATATATACTCAACACTACATGTAAACAACATTATTATTTTAAAAAAAGAGAACTTGAATATTTTACATCTAGTCCAACAAAAGGAGAATTAGCTGCCTTAATAATGTAGTAAGATTAAAGAACTATAAATGTGAAATAGGATTTCCTTTAGCCTGCTCTCTTTAAGTTTTATGCAACTTTTCTCCACATAACTACACATTTGAAGACCTAACACAGCAAAAACCTGGAACATTTAAAGTTTTCAATATATAGCACAGGACATATCTAAACATACAAAGCTGACCACGATACATTACATAATAAAAGACATACCAAAAAATGGACAAAAAATTTAAAGATGATTCCAAGTTCTTGGTTCTTAAACTCAGACAGCCGGCAGCACTTTAAACATCATTCACACATACATACTTTTCACAAACTAAAATAATGTTAAGCATTAAACAAGATAATGGGATAGCCTTAGTCAATTATTTTAATACTTTTTTTGGGTAGATTTAACATCTACTGTATATACAGATTCCTAAGAATTCCCAATCATCATTTGGTTTTGGAACAAACATTTTCCTTTTGTACAGAAAGTAAGCAAAAAAGCAGCATTTTCATATTTTAAATATCAGTTACTCTTGATTTAATTTTGGTGATTCAGCAAAGGCTATACCAATTTCTCAATCTAAACATTATGGAACATTACAGTATACAGAAATCCTTCTACAAGTGTGTTTACGTTTTGTGAATAGCTTTACATTATAGTGTGCCTATTGCAGCCAACCTCTACTGTATAGATTTGTGTTGTAAATTAATTTTTTCCACTGTTTATTCCTCTCCTGACTTCACTCTCTTTCTTGAACATTTATGAAGCATTTCCTACAGCTGTATGTATTTCAGATACGTATTAAGTCACCCATATTTCTTGCTTGTAAAACAAAATATTTAGCAAATGTCACAGAGATTTAAGACAAGGAATTATCCCTAAAACTTGTTTGATATTAGAAATATTCAACTTAAGAAAATAAATTTTAAAATGGACATTTTTCAGGCTAAGCAAATTTATTCTCATTATTTTCAAGTTTTCTGAAAACTGCAGTAGAGTGGCTGGGGGGGAAGAATACTGGCTACAATAAAGTAACACAACTCTAAAACCAGAGTTTAATATATATTCAAATGTTTAGTACACCTCTAGTTTATATATCTTTCTCCTTAACCAATGCAACTGCAGAAACTTCAGGGAGTTCCACAGACAAGGGCATATTTTAAAGGTTCTCTGCGGCAATATAGCTTGAGATAACTGTCTACTACTAGCAGGTAAAGGTGTGTACATTAAAAGTCCTACCAGCATCTAGAGTCATCCAGAGTATGTATTATTAAATTGTAAGAAGGTTGGCGGAACAATGAATGATATCTGTGAGCTTTCTGGGACTTCATTAGGGAAATACTGTGGATGTATTTTCCTTACTAGAATCTCCATGTAAT
This sequence comes from Grus americana, assembly GCF_028858705.1. Taxonomy (NCBI): domain Eukaryota; kingdom Metazoa; phylum Chordata; class Aves; order Gruiformes; family Gruidae; genus Grus; species Grus americana. Next base: position 14,915,255 of record NC_072859.1, on the reverse strand, counting down.
GCATCCTTACTAAAATAGCTCAAATTAGCTTAATCTACGTGGCTATAAAAAAAATGTATCATATGTTTGGGACTAGTAGCATCTCAAGAAGCAGCTCAACAAGTGTTGGAAGAAAACACAGATTCTGCGGGTCAGCTGACAGACCTTGGATTATATCCTGGGGGAAGGTTGGGAAAGCATGAAAGAGGTCCCAGAAGCCAGACAGGCTACGAGAAAACAGTAGACTTATTGTGTGATGCACTGAAATTGCAAGGATGTTCATCTTGCATGTTTTTCACATACAGCATACAGGTTTGGATGTACATACCTTACATATGAACACCAGGTTTTACTTGAATTAAAATGTGTTTTCAGTATGTTTTACGTTGTGTGATACTGTATATTCTAACTTATTTTAGGTAAACTAAACACATTTAACTCATTATTTAATGTACAAACCTCATAGTGTTCATATTCATCCACATCAAATGTCTTAAAGTCAAAAAATCCATGCTGCAAGGCCTAAAAGGCAACAAGTTATCAGTTTATTCTGAAATATGATATCATCTCATTTTATAATACTGTTTTTGAGAATCAAAAACTAAATTATTAAGTGTTTGTGCTTTTGGCTTATTGAAGTCTCTATGTTAAGACAACATTACATTTTGCACAGATTAACAACACGGACAACAAAAACTCCAACAATGTCACTAAAGCATGGCAGGCTCACTGTGTCCCCTTCAAAGACATTACAATGGGACATAAGGCTGTTGCATATCCCTTAAACTATAAAATTGATTCTCTCCACCCCACTATTTTTTCCTCTAAGGCAGATGACAAATTAAAAAGCAATTCCCTTTTTGCCATACAAAAGTCATTCAATGATTTCTATGCTGAATACATTTTCACGCAGTCGGGCATAAGTAAATATAGAACATTAAGAGTTTATTGATTTTTCTATACTTAGTATGATACTCTGATTTTATCACCATAATATCCAAGCAAAATGGCATATACAGAATACAGTACTGTGGATAACCTGTATTTTATGATTTGTTTTTAATACATATTCCACTGATAGAATGAAGTTCACTAGACTATAATAGATAGCATTTTACAGGATTGAAGGAAGTCCTAGTTTTGTATTTGATTACTGTACTATTATTAAATATGCCAATTTCGTACTAAAGATTAGTGTATAATATCATATTACAAACAATTCTATGAATAAGGAATTCATAGTCCAAATTTCTTGGAATTTTCAAGGACATTTTCAAGGAAGAGGTGGAAAACAGTTCTGCAGCATGTATTTATACTGCATCTACTCCATTCTGAGAAGTATAGATATTACACAACATTCTGGGATTAAAGTGTGATAAAAAACACACCACATATCTATGATTTTAAAAAAAACCCAATAATCAGTCTGCCATTATTTGCTACATATAGAGCACCTTTTTTAAGACAAACAAAAATAGCTTTGTTGTCTACAACATAGGCTTGATGATTGGGCCTGTCATGAACCCTAAGATACCAAGAGGTTTGTCTGAACAGCTGATTTTGAAAAATCATTTAAGCATGGTTGGCTGGCTGCACTCCAAAATTTGGAGACCCTGTGAATTACGAGTATATGATATGTGGATGCAAACACCAAATTTACCCAGGTAGACTAAGGTTTTACTTTAGATTAGTCATACGGTTTCTGCTCAAAGTATATTTATCTCTGTAGGTGAACTGGACAAAAATTCAATAATAAACTTTATGGGAACAAAGGAGGAAAAACTGATTCTCAAAGTCCTTTTGACATGTTTGTTGCAGATAAATTACAGTGACTGCACTGACTGCTTCACAGAGCTTCAGGATCTGTAGAATGCCACACAAATTAGACTTGCTGTTAAGTGACAGCTCCTTTCCCGCCCCCACAGAACTAAAAATATAAAGCTCGATCTCTCTTTTTTCAATTTTTAAGAAACACCTGTTTTGCCACACTTTTAAGAATTACAAATAGTCTATAAAGTGTCCGTATAGAACTGTTCATATAGCCTGCTCCCTTCAAGATCACTGGGAAATGATGAAAAAAATTTAATCTTTGCTTATAGTATGAAATATACGCCATAACACAAGGTTACCAATTAAGATGTGACATAACATTTTAAAAAAGGAATATTGGAGCTTAATATTCCCCAGGACCAGGACTGTTGAAAGTGACACATTAAAATACTAGATACATTAATTTTCATTCTTTTTAAACAATTCTGAAAAGATTAGTGTCAAACACTGAACCAAGTGTTTTGGGGGAAGTTGGGGCCAAGTGCGTTCAAAAACTGCTCAGATTAAATCACAGTATACCTGGGTGTCTGTCTCGCTTGACTTTATCAACCTATGTTATTGCCTTTTACCAATGGTTATAAATGATCTGTTAGCAGATCTAGTGCACTGCCTTGCACTGTTAAGAACTGCCCCCAGCCTGGCCTGGTGTGTTTGCACATTCCAATTCACAAGGTGAAGTCAGAAAGCTGTCAAAGGCCAGGCCAGCCAGGTAAAAGCGTAACCTTCTTCCATTGTCACTACTCAAACAGTCCTCAGTAACTTGGGCTTCATGACAGGATACTACTCATTCACATACATTTTGCTTTGAAACCAGATTTTCTAAATACTGTGTTTTAACAGCATTTTCCTTCACGTTTTAAAAGTCAATTTAAATGTGTTTTGCTAAGGAAAAGTGTTATTACCTTATTTATTCCCTGTAAACAGTCCAAGATCGTAAGATTGTACGTGCAGTTCCCAAATGAAGCATCCCTATAGATTTAATAAAAATTAAATATACACAGAATTATTTTAAGAACTCAGGGAAAGGTGGCACACAACAAAGCGTATTCAAGTCATTCAATCCACTCTGAGAAATCTGAATTAAAGTTTGAAGAAGACATCTTTTTAGAAGCTTGTTCATGCTAAAGCATTCCCCTAAAGATGCAGCTCAATGTAAATGCAGTTAGATACTGAAAATTATTTTAAGCACATATTTTACATCCTCTAACTACTTGCCTTTTATTAAATTATTTGTGCTGGAACAGGAAGCTTTGTATCCTCTCTCAATTGTCTAAGGATAGTAGCAAATAAAGCAAAACTTGCGTTAACCATTATTCAAGTCCAATTGAGTTACACTGTCTAACAAGTAAAGTTTGGATTTCATTTACAGGCTCTCATTTTGATGCCTGATTAAAGATGTGATTAAAAATTATCAAGATATACTTAAATTAAAAACTATCCAGATTTAATTAAAAGTTTTGACCTCAGTTCTGCCACTATGAAAATAACAATTTTTCTTTAAAAGATGATAGGATACCCTAAAGCAAAACATATTCAAGTAGTAAGAGACGCCAACATAAAAGTAAATAACACCACCAAAAAATAACAGCAACAAATGTATCATGGAAACAAGAAAAAGTACTTTTCAGAGTCAGCTTCGGACCAGTTTGCATTTTAACAAAATCCTGCCTGGGCACATAATTTCCTAATCACTCATTAAAGAAATCTTTTATAGTTTTGCTCTAAGCTATCTTATCCATAATGCTAAGAGCTGCAATTTAACAGAATACCAAAATTTTAGGTTTTAGCCAGATATAATCAATCAAAGTTGATCTAAATTTCAATCTTCCATTGAAAACTGTCCTTTTTTGATAGTCGACTTGATAAAAGTAGCATGAAATTTGTTATGTTGATATGCTCCTTCAATCCCAAGTACTTTAAGAGTAGAATATTGTCACCCGTTCTTTAAGAGCAGAATAAGTATAGCAGTTCTGAGGAAGCAGTGTTCATAGAAAATGTATTTAAGAAAATAAAAACTACAGTTTTTGTAGTGCCATATTACAGGCAAGCTACTCTAGAAAAGCTTTCAAGTTATTAGATTATTAAAAATACTAGCCACAATGTTTAAGAATGGGAACTTTGAAGTGTGAATAAACCTTCAACATCCAAATCTAAAAAGTTTTTCAAAATGAAAAGCCATAAAGTATTTTTATTACATTAGATAAGCAGGACATACCAAAGCTGCAAAATATAAACTGTACAGACAATACATTTTTGAAGGGGAAAGCTGGATAACAGATCATTTTAGCACAAAAGCATTTTAGCAAACAAAAAGGTCTTCCAAGCAAAAAAACCTCGAGGCCCCAATGGGAACACGTACATAGCAATATAATTTTTATTTTATCTATATGTATGTAACTACTTCTTCAATTGATATGGCATCTGATACTGCAGCACATAAAAACAACACTGGGAAAAAAGCCACATAATCTCTAATCCATTAATAAGAAGCACTATGAGAGCAAGACAGAGAAGCGAGAGAGGACATTGAACTTGACCTAGATGTACAAGATAAGCCTATCACAATTCCAGGTGTACAGTATTCTTAGCTACAGTTCTCACAGACAGCTATTACCAGTGGCGTGCACATGGATGCTGGCAGCTCAGATCTATTGCCTATGTCATCCGTGCCTCAAATGTCACATTTCTGTTGCTGTGCACTTAACCATTAAAGTAGGTGTACTCTGACTGAAGAAAACAGCTCCGCTGACACTTGCCATCCACACACAGTAAAATAATAGAAAAACTGAAAGCCAGGAAAATTCCAAATAGGCAAAATTTTGGAATGAACAAAAAGCTGTTTAAACCTAATCCCAAATTCCCAGAACTCAAGGAATAGCAGTATTCTAATATTTTTTTAAAGAAATGCAACACATTGAGTTAACATCTGAAAAACTCACCCCCCATCTATCTTTTGTGGCAGAATGCAATAATGTAAGACTACCATAAACAAATACTACATATGAATGACAGTACAGCATGGTAGTGAATTAACACCTAGAAGCAGCGGCTTAATATTACCTAATGCTTCAAGGCAAAGCATAATGTTTGATGAACCATGGCAAATATTGAGCATATTATAGCAGACCTTGCCATAATCTCTCTTTATCTCCCTCTGCCCCTCAAGTATCTTCTGGTAAGAATGCACATGCAAATCATAGAACTTTTTTCTATCATCATAATTTGGAAAACAAGAAAATAGAACAAAATGTATGCGCTTTTTTTTTTTTGCCTTAAAGCCACAGCCATTTTTATTTTAGCACTCCCAACTCTTTTCAGGGTAAATCCAGGAATATATATAACTTTGCTTTTCTAGTTTCCGAAAGTACAACTGTCCAATTAGAATAAATTCCAGATGTAACCCCCTTTCTGAAACTTTAGTGGTTTATGCTCCAGAATTTTAAGCTTGTGGACTCGGGAGATGAAACCCAAGTTACCAGTTTCAGAACACACAGCTAGCAACAAAATGCACTTTTACAGAGCTGTTTTAAATATTAAAACAATATAAAAAACTATTTATGAAGCAAAGTCACAGTGTACTTATGAAGTGACATTTTTTATATTCAATCTTCCTATCAAATAGATGGTTTATTATTATTCCAGAGAGGTGTTACTATTCCTTTAGAGTTTAGGCAAAGAGCATTTTGCAGAAGTATTAAAGAGGACAGATGCTTAATGCCAATCTTACTGCTGACTACGTGTCTAGAAAGGCCTTGAAATAGTCAGAAGACAAAGATTAAGAGTTTATTGTGACCTGATTTCCTGAATGTTTTAAATAAATTACTTGAGCAAAATATCTTTGTTTAGAGGGAGCTGTCTACAGTATTTAAGTCACTAATTATTTTGATTCTTTCTTTAAGAACAAAACTGAAACAAATCTCCCCACCAGTGACCTAGAGGACTTCCTCCAGGCTGAAGCTGCTTTATCAAGTTCTTTTTCTAGCCCAGAGAAATCAGAAGTCATGTCAAATCATTAAGAAGCTTTGTAAATATTTAAAAAACAAATTTGTTCTTATTTTCTAAATCTTCCTGAATGAATGCATTTACTGGAGAAAACTAAATAATTAAAAACTAACACAGAACAGCTAGTTCAATTTCACTGTTCTTTGTGTCAACCCATCTTCCTTCCTACTGATGTATAAATTTCTAGATCATGGATAAAAATATTGGATATTGTCAGAACTAGTACTAACCTTTACAAAAATTGCGTTAGAAATACAGCTATTCTCACACCGCATTGACTTAAGTCAATTATATAGTGCTAGATCCATCAGCATGTGTTTTCTTTCTACCAATGACATATCTCAAACTTTTAGAGCAATAATGAATAATACTAATTTTAGCTTGCACAATACACAATAGATTCCACACAGGCCACCCTTTGTACCACAGTAAAACTAAATGCAAGCACTAGCAGTTATGAGGAAGACCAGAGTAAAAAAAATACCTTTACTAACCTTGAAAAAGCATGTAATTCTAGATGAAATTAAAATTAATTTCAGACATTCTTCCTGTTTAAACTTATTCTTCTCCTTTGTCCACTGTATACAGTCAGCATCCTATCCTACAGAAAACTAATGCAAGTGCTTATGTTTAAGCCAGTAGTCATTTTTAACTTACTGGGACTACTTACGCATGTACAAAAACATTAGTTGTTTTACTGGTGGAAACCAAGCTATTTGGTTTTCAAATATTATACCTTTTTGTTCAACTCAGAAGCCTGTGTTTAAAAAAGCATAGAAGAGAAAGGAGGATCTCATTTCATATCAGAATAATAGAACAGTGCACATACAGACATCTCCTGTACCATTTTACAGGGTGCTCTGATTTTTGTTGCTGATCAGATCATGTTTCATTACAGTATTCTTCCAGTCTTTTATGACCAAATGCATAATATTGATTTGCAAACAGTGTTTTACTAACTATTACCTGATATTATTCTATTTGCTTTCAAAATTAGAAAAACATGAATATTTCTATGAGATACAGATGTAGTACGAATCTGAGCCGGCATTACGGAGCTGCAAATCCCACATCCGATTTTACAGTTATTGTAGTTGACCTCAATACTGCATAACGCTTTCCCTTTCGCCACATCTCTAAACACTATCATAACAAAATAGTTTGTTTCCCCAGTACTTGCCAATAAAGAAACAAAATCCAAAAGCAACAAACTAAAATCTAGCTCTGAAATTCACAACATATCTATAGACTGAACACAATAATACTGAATTATATTTGTTTTTTTCTCTTTATTATAAAGGTAATAGAGAGTAGTTTGAAGTAAAAATCTAAAACTTAGTTTCACAATAGGAAATTTGTATTTATGATGAGTTAAAATGGTGTTAGCACCGTTTTCCTAAATGGAAATGAGAAGATACAGTACAAGATCTTCGAAAGACTAGAGCGTCACCAAGTGACAGTGAATCAGTCAAAAATAAGATGAAAGTGTCTCAAAAACAGTAGTGCCTTATCCTCCTGCTTTGTCTTTAGTTTTTCTATTATAAAAATGAAACCAAAAAATTTCCATGTATCTTGTAAGAGGGGTATTCTGATTTCCTTCCACCCCTGAACAATATTTGCTGAAGCTGTCTTTAAATGAAATACCAGCTAAAGATCTAAGCTGATTAAAGCTTTTTGAGGTCACTGAGCTAGATGAAAGTAGATCAGTTTCCCAGTGATCACTTCATGTAAACATACCTCAGTACTCCATAAAGAATCTGACAATCTCACAGCTTCTACCTATTGAAAGTTGTCTTTGTTTTTTTTTTTCAAAAATCACTTCAGAGATCAAATTAACCAACTTGTGAAATAGTCCAACTGTAACACTTAAGGGATCTTTAATCACTGATAAACTGTTGCACTTGAAACTATTCATGGAGATGATGTATACTACAGAAATTATATAATATCTAAGTTCCTGGCTCCAAGAATGAATTCAAGTCAGTAAGTACTGCATACCAATGATTAATATTTCGAATTATTTCCTTCCAAGACCTTAGAATAGGAAGGAAGACGGAAGACATTTGGGTTATGTTTTTCATTGTACATAAGAGTCATTTTAGTCCTTTTAAAGACACTAAAGACATGGAAGGAGTGCAAACTTCCTTATAGCACCAACTTGTTTCTTCACAGTATAGCTCGATGCCAAGCAGATATACTACTTAAGGCAGTGCTACTGCTTCCAGCACAGGTTCATTTACTTGACCCTCTGTACCATGCTACATTTTGCATCAGAGATGTCTCAAATATCTTAGAATGGACAGGAGGAGAAAATAATCTCAAAGGCCTTGGAAAACCAGGGAAGGAGGAATAAATTGTTTCTTTCCCATTCCCAGCTAATGTAGATTGTCCCACTGCAGGCCCTCATCAAACCTACTTGCCCTTGTCTTAGCCCCAGTAATTCTTAAGATCCTTATGTATCTATTCTGGCCTCTTCCTATGAATTCAACTCCCAAATATCCCCTCTTTAGCTATCTGACTCCCCATTTCTTACCTCGCCTCCTGTCTTGTCAGAATCCTTCAGTTTATTTCCTCATTCCTCTTCATCTCACCTCCTGTACAGCTAGATTACACAGCAGGACAAACTATACTGCAGGTGACAGAATTGGCTTAGGCTCTAATCCAGTGCCAAGACCTGACATAGTCCAGAGCAGCTCCAAAAGAAACAAGGTTTTTTCCAGTCCCATGCCATACAAGAAAGCATGCTCAACAAATCATGTTTAATTCTTCTAGCAAAAGCTTATAACACTATATTCCATCTAGAAACACCAAGGCTCTGCTCAAGATGATCGTCTCCCTCCCATCCTCTAAAATAGCTAAAAGCTTTACGTTAAAAAAAAAAAAACAACAAACCATCAACTAAAACCATACCAAAACCCAATCACACCACAGAAAACCCACCACAAAAAAAAAAAAAATCAAAAAACCCAAAACCAACCCACAACCAAAAAACCACAGCCTTCCAAAAAAGCTTTAGTCTTAGCCAATCATTTATCTCCCAGCAACTCAGGGCTTGAAATGAAAGGACGGAGAGTGCAGAGGAGTTATGTTTCAGAAGACTGCCTACTGTATATACTTATTGCCCTTTTCTCCTGAAGCTGACAAACGGAATGAAGTGATTACACTTTTGTAATCATTTTGACAAACCAGACTGCAAAAACAGAGTAGTCCCTTTGCTAGACATTGTCTTCTTCAATGTTTTCAGTTAGCATTCTCTCCCCTAGTAAACATGAAATGCTCTTTGTGTATCATAAAGGTATCTTCAGAAAATCTTTCTGTTTCTTCTATTTTTTGACCCCTCCTTTGCTGAGGGGTTAACTATTATATTTTGGAATTGAATTTTATGAATTCAAACTCACAGGGATTTGCTTTGAATAATTATTTAACACTTCGAATGAAATTGTTTCATGTCATTAAATTTGTTACTATGGTTCTTATTAGCCTCACAAGAAATCAGAGCCAATTACTTTCACTACTCCCTACCAGTCAAACAGAAATATCGTTTTTTATTATTATTGCTACTATTATGATCGTTATTATAAGGAATTGGTTGCAAAGCAACAGTCTATAGCCTTTGGTTTGAGCAAATAGGGTCATAGACTGTTCTGCAAACACACTATTCCTCCCAAGTCTTACAATCTGAGGATCTGACAACTAAGGTTCTTTGCTTTGCCAGAACCTCTTTTCTACACATCTTAATCTTTACTTTGGCAGGAGAGAAAGGAACCTAAAGACATAGCAACTCAGTATAATTCTAAACAGTAAAAAATTTTAATTGGTGAACAAGATACAGCTATTCTCATGGAACATACATCCTCCACTACTAAGATTTTTGCTTTTTAAGCAAGTTCTGAATAAACTAAGCTTAAGATTCTGAAAAATTTAAGTCACTTTAATATTAAAAGCTCTTATATGAAAGAAATACCCCTGCCAAAGTTGAATCACTGAGAATTTATATGAAAGGGAGAATCAGGGTTTTTTTAGACTCCGTTAAAATGCTACATAATAATCCCCGAAAGGAAAGGAAATACTGCAGGGAAATATTTCACTTGTTCCTTCCCCAAAATAAGGGGACAGAAGAATGTATTGATATAGTTTCTGTGCTCAGAATAACAGAGTTTGCTTCAAAGAACTTCTTGTAGCAATTTTCCAGTAGCTGAACCTTCTGTAAATGGAAAGGACCAATGTTATTATTTCAAACTGGGAAAAGATCAGGAACCAAAGAATCTAAAAGGTGGAGAAAACTATTCTTTGTTTAACTTAGGTCATCACTCCTGTATTTTATATAGAATTTGGAGATGTTAAAAAACACTGACATTTAAAATAACTGATTTTTTTAATGCATTGTACCAAGTATCTTTTATAATTAGCTGAAAAAAATATAAGCAACAGCTCAGTAAATGTTTTGGGCTTTGGAGAGCTATTGATGACCAGGTGAATGTATAAACTTTCTGCCAATAAAAGCTATCACTGATTTGATACCTTTTTAAAAAATGTGTTAGATGGTTTAAGATTTCAAAGCCAAACTGGTCTTCACGTACAAATCTACCATCCCAATAGTTTATACTGTACCTGGCTCCTGTACAAGGTATGAGAAGAGAGACAATCTGATCCTCCTTTGCTGAGTGGCTGTAGAATCAGAAGAATTTGATATAGACAAGGTAAGTCTATATCAATGCATTGGCTGACAGTGAACACTACTTGTAAAACACTGACCTTCTTGCAGTTGCCTTTTATTGCCAGTGTTTGCATAAAAATAGCGTGAGGTATTTTTGTTCATAAAGTACAAGGGCATTGCATGGTCCACACCATGAAAAAAATCTGGAAGTCTTTTTATTAGATAGGCATGACAACTAAAACTGCTCAGATTCAAGTTTCAATATGACCTTAGTACAGAGAATAAAGACGGATTGATAGAAATTATCTATGATTCATTGAAAACAGAAAGGCAAAGCAATTCAGTAAGTGGAACATCAGTACTTGTTCTGTAAAACAGAGCAAATATAACAGCATAAACCCCCCTTCATTCATGTAAGTCTAGCTGGTTAGGTAATAGTAATTTAAAAGATCTGAATGACTTCCAAATAGTAAAACACAGTACATCATAAAGAGAAGTTTTAATTGCTAAATCACAAATACTCTAAGAACTATTTTTTAAACCTGACATTTTGCAAGACTGGGAGTGTTACTTAAAACTTAAATCAATCAAAATAGCTTTATTTTTCCAACACAGAGCAAGTAATTCCACCAGAAGTAAAAAACATTTTTTCTAGAGATCAGTCATTTTGATACAACATCTGTATCAGACATGAAACCCTTTTCTGGGAAGGCAATCTGAAAAATTTATACTTAGCAAATTCCAAAACACAAAAGTTAGGCCCATTTCTCATGTTCACATACCTAAATGGAAGATATGGTGGATTAGATCCAGACAAAAGTGTTCTGTAAGCTTCTTCTGGTGTTTTCTTCAAGTATATTACCTAAAAGGGGTGGAGAGAAAGGAAAAAAAAAAAAAGCCCTGAGCCTGAAAAGTCATTAACCACATGTGTGCTTCCCCCAGCCCACTAAACTCTTAAGAATGTACACTATACTCCTTTATGGCCAACTCCTATGACATTTATAGGTCAAAAAAGACATACCTACACAAAGTAAAAGATTCAGAAATCAACAGAAACTAGGATTTTTGTTTTATGTCATTCCCCTCCTTTAAAAAAAAAAACCAAACACATTGCTGCAACTGAGAGACTTTAAGACAGACTCAGCATCATACTAAGATGAAAAATAGGCATCCACGCATCTTCCGTCCAATTTCAGATGAGTCAAAAGCACAGTTATCGCTGGAGCTCACAAAGGAAACATTTCTCCACCACAGCTCAACGGAAGATTTTCCAACACAAATATTTTTTGATTCCTAATTGTCAATACCAAACTACTAATTAACAAAAATATCCAACAAGCTGAACTTGTTACTATGAGACCAACATATAGTTAGTGTAACACCTTAAGCCAAGGCTCATTCTGCTATCGCTGAACACTATCAGCTCAGCCTAATTACTTATGAAAGTAAAATACAACCACATCTTGCTGCATTTCAATTCCTATTTGTACAGTAAAGCTGGTCCTAAAATACATTTAACTTAGAATAGATACTAAGCAAGTACATTTACAAAAAAAGATTTAATCCAGTTTGGAGTGGCATATTTCATGTGCACAAACATGTTTTGTAAACAAAGCCATACAATTTTTCTAGCCATTTCCCCTCAACTCACCTTACAACCAGCACCTACATGGCTATTTTTTAGCTCTACCAAAATTTAACTGTTAAAGTATTCTAATAATAACCTTAACCAAGACAGGACAGTTCCTAATCTAAAAGCTTTATTCAACTTTTGACCTTGAACACATTAGAATATAACTAAGTGGCGGTCACTCCCAGGATATTTGCAATTTCCTTTATGTCTAGAATCATATCTCAATAGGATTCTTAGTATTCTGTAAGATGTCAGAATGGTAGGTAGACTTTCTTGCATTTCTTCCTCAAGCAAGGACAAGGCAGACAGAAAAGACAAGATAAGGATAAAACAACAAAAAAATTGAGTCAGGTAAAATAGTCTGAAAAACTCTTTGCTATGATGCAATGAAACGAGGGTCCAGAAACATCTCCGTTTTTCAACTACCACCTATTTCACTGCTTTGAACAACTGGTCTAATTTGGACCAAAACCCTCTACATAAACTGATTCACATTCAGAAGATCAATTCCCTGGCACGGAACTATATTTCAGACTCAGCCTCCAATGCTGCTGCTCTGCTCCTCATGGTCACACGGATAGCATGGATCAGTATATTAGTACCCAAAAAGAGGAAGAAACCCCACATATTTTCAAATGTTAAATCTCAATACCGTGGCAGTGTCAATAGTGCTGTTTCATTTAGCAAGTGCCCAAATTACATGTTTTTAACATTAATGACCCTGTATTTGCCCAAGCTTCCATATTCCCCGCTCCTTAACCTTTGAAAGCAAAGGTTTCCTGAAACCTTCCACCATCAAACCAGACCACAACTTCTATATGAAAACCATTCAATTTATTCTGTGCTATCAGAACAGTTGTTTCTAACTCAATTATTGAATTCTTTGTTGTTGGGGTCAAACCAGTAACGACTAATATTAAAACAGAATCAGAGATTTACTTAATGGATATATTTTCGTAATTCAAGAAGTGGAGGGGTCCATTTATTTTTATTTTTAAGATTAACAGTCTGTCTACAGCAACGATTGCTAACTAATGGCACCAACATCATGCTTTCAACTCCTGCAGCACAGCAATGCTATTCTGTTTTCACAGTCATTTGTAAAAGATTCTTTTCGTCCATGAAAGAAATTTCCTTTATATTTCCTTTATAGTCCCCCTCACCACAAAAGTTCTGCATTTAAGAACAATCCATCCTGTGCAATAGATTTTGGTGTGTAGGGGGTGTATTTCAGAGAAAAATACTGATTTTATTGATGTCAGTGTCAATAATCATGTCAATTAGCTTACATGTAAAGTCTAAATTCCTGCTTATAGTCAAAACATCCTTAGAGGGTAGTTTAGAGGACTTCAGGGAAAGATGAGTTTCCACCTTACACCGTAGGGAGTCAGAAATCTGAAGTACAGGTGAATTTGTACTATACGAATGTTTTCCCAATGCTGCAGTTCTTACATCACAGAAGTTACAGTACTTCAAAGCTGTCTCTGCTCAGATGTGTATACACAACATTTTAACCAAATGCTGCTGGCTGTCTGTCCACAAAGCTCAAAGCGCATAAAGACACCAGGATGGAAATGGGAAAAAGATATTAAGAACACGAAAGGAAAGAGAAGAGGGAAACAAACACTGAACAGAGCTCCTGAAAAAAAGTATCACAGTTGTCAAGAACAATGCAATAACTGAAGGAGAAAGGGTAATGAAATGGAAAAGGAAACACTACAGTACATTTCTTTAGTACTTGAAAAGTAGTGATATCCATTGAAAAAACCCCAGGAGACCATTTTCTGACTCATCTTTACCAGTGAAAACTCAGTAACTGAAACTTAGCTTCATTTTTTTAATCTGATGAATCTTCAGAGTGTTTTCATTCTGCAACATATACAAATAAAAAAAAGCAAAACACAAAGAGCCTGTAGTGAAGAGTTTGTATAAATTCAACCTGTGTCTAAGAAATAACACAAGTAAAAGCCTTAAAAAAAAAAGTCACTTTCCAAATAGCAACTATTCTCCTGCAAGAGTTGTTTTACAAGGGACAAAGTGGTTCTTCCTTTCCCCACCACCACCACTCTAACTCATATTATGTGGCACTGCTACCTGTAAAAAACAGATTCAGCAAATATTGAAAGCTTACAAATATTTTCTTCTCTGATATTTCCATTCTTGTGTTCTCAACTTCCTGAATAATTATGTGGTAATTATGAGTTAAAGCTCTCCACAGTTGGGACACTATGCAGGCACATGACATGTAGCAATCCTGACCACACACACACTGCCAAGAAAATTCATACCACAAGTCCTAAAAAGTTTACAGGACAAAAAGGGAATTAGTATTTTAGTAGTCCACTTTAACAATCATCCACAATAGTTCAAATTAAATTTGGATTCATGTTGTTCCCACCTGCACTTGCCATTTTTGAATTAGAAGTATACGGAACAGATCTACTCTAGAGCTGCTAAGTTATCACAAGAATTCTGTGAAGCAAATCTGAAGAAAGGTGTACAGCCTCTTTCCTGTTTGAAGCAACATGCTGCAGTAACTGAAAAGCCTTTGTGCTTGCTGACCCTCCAAGGGAAAGATTACAGATTTGAGCAGTAGTGTGATATATTACAAGAGAACAAAGCCTCAAAGCTTCAGTAGGACTAAGAAGTTTATATTTATTGCACTCCTGCAAGCAAACAACTGAACATGCCATAGCAGTTTGCTATTACACAGTCATTTCCTGTGATAAAATTACAAACTTAAGGACTCAACAGCTTTTCCCCCTTATTTGCATTACAGAAATCTAATAAAAGCTATTACTACCAAACTACACACTTAAAGTAGTTGTGAAAAAGAATATGACCAGCCCATCTGCTATCTACAAGGAAGAAGAAATAGTGCTCACTGGATCTCTTTTCAGAGTTTGTCACAGTATGAAAGCATTATGTTTCACCAAACTGCTCAAAAGTCAGGTTTTGAAGAACTGCAAGAGGTAACTACTACTTGTCTGCTACAGGGGTAGAATTAAAGCTCTAGGTTTACCAGGAGGAGCAAGTGTCATACATATATTAGGTTGGATATCAGGAAAAGGTTCTTCACCAAGAGGGTGGTCGGGCACTGGAACAGGCTGCCCAGGGAAGTGGTCACAGCACCGAGCTTGACCAAGTTCAAGAAGCATCTGGATAATGTTCTCAGTCATACTCTCTGATTCGGCTGGTCCTGCGTGGAGCCAGGAGTTGGACTCTATGATCCTTACGGGTCCCTTCCAACTCAGGATATCCTATGATATATGTTCTCTCTTCTCCCTGCCCCATTTGTCTAAAAGTACAAGAGCAGTCACTGGTACAACCAGACTAGTATTCCTTCTGTTGTTCTCCCCTAGGGAATTCAAACCTTATTAGACAGCAGAGTACACAACCAGGTGGGGGTTCCTCAGTTTCCAACCAGAAAACAAATACAACAAATACCTTAAAAATATGGAAAGAGGGATCCAGCCCCCAATTCAGCCATATGTTATCAGACAGGAGGAAAATGCACTCTCCTTCACGATTTCTCCAAGTATGAATTCTCTGACGACAAGCGAGGAGTTCATGTAATCATTTCAGTATAATTCAGTTAAACCTACTCCCTCTCGCCCCTCTCCCCTTCAGACAGAAAACTACTAGGGGTAAACTGAGAGAAACCAGGCTACTTTAATTTTGGTATGCATGACAGCACTTCTAATACTATTTTAAAAATAGTTTTAAAGATTTTTTTTTAACTAAATACTGTGAGAAAACTACACAAAAACCCTAACAACTAGAATAAGCCTCCAAACAGATGAAGGGAAAAGCAAAGCAATACTAGCTTCAAAATATTCTCTGTGATGTCTGATAAGACTGCAAAATCTAGTAGCAACCTGTTTCTGACATCACTGAACAGCCTGTGTTGTAGCCTTGGCCATTTAGGAGAAACTCTGAACTTCTCTGTAAGATCCAAGAAGCCTGCATGTTCTTCTACTGTTCCTGTAACACTTTATTTTTTTCCTTCTTAATCTGAATTTTATGACAAAAGTAATCTTTGCAGAGTGCTTAAGAGTGAGGACAATAATTTAGCAACTAGACGCCATTAGCCCAGATGTACTGAAAGTCCATTATAAAAAAATGAAATTTAGAAAACACATCTTCCCGAGATGCAATTTACAAACAGGCAACCTATTGCCAATAAAGTTTTAAGACTTAACTTTTGCTTAAACTTACGACTCCCTTACTAAAATATTTTAATAGCTATAGGGTATTTTAGTACACCATTCTAAGAAGCTGTTTAATGGAACAATCTAAGTTGCATAATCGCCACTGGAAACCCATTTCTAGAACCTGATCCACCGTTTTCCACGTTTCATTTTACACTTAATATTTTAACACCAGGACAAATAGAACAAGCCTTCTCAATTAACTTTCACGCATTGGTAGAGTTCATAGTAGAAAACCTTCTAGTCTCAAAAAGCTCATATAATCCAAGACATAAAACCTAGAAGACCTTAAATGAAAGAGTAATATATTTCCATCACAATTTGGATATTCAAATTGTAATAGATCAAATTGCCAGTTACACACAGTTCTTTTACTGAAGAATATGGTTAGATTCCTTCGGGTCAGGAACTGTCCTATCACGTAACCCAAGACTGCACATCTACTGCATCTGACTGAACATAGCATTTACAGGTAAAACACTCAAAAAAATGCAAATATTTATTGTGTGTGAAATGAATATGCATGGATTACAAAAGCTAAGCTTCTGCAGTTAAACAAAAATCAGATTATTAGGTAGATCATAAATAACTTTTTAGAATAAACAAGCATCCATTTTATTAATTTTACTGGCATTAGTATTAATCATTATAGAAGATGGTGAATGAACTCCCATAACACTTGCAAGTTTAGGAATACACTTCTATAGAAATTATGCTGGGATGACATACTTATGTAACATATTGGATACCTTTGTGCAAACTGTTTTCCAATATTATACTAAATTGAGATGAATTGGAAAGTGACTATAAGGTGTTTTCAACAACTGAATGACTACTCTTTTGTACTGGTAACACTGTATTAGGAAAGAATTATTCTTGGTGCATATCATCTTCAATAATCAGAAGATACTGAAAAGATCTACTAGAGTGACAGAGTAACAGTATCAAATGCAGATGTGGATCACTCACATATGCTAGCAATTAAGAGCTATAAGCAGCCTAAAACAGGCTAGGCAAGGGTTAAATGTGCACACAGTCGTGGCACACTAATTTCTACTGACTGCCCCCCCCACCCGTGTGCGTGCCCTTATCCCTAGCTTTAGCTGCTGAGCAGCTCCTTCAAATAAGGACCACCAAATATACCAGACTGTCCCCATGTTTGTCTTAAATACTGTAAATATGGCGTAGTCTAATTTAGCTGATCAGTCCTCTGCTTAGAGTTCTGTCTTGCACTTTGTGTACCTCCTTACCTTTCTGTTACTACAACCTGGCTTCACAAGAAGTTCTCTTCACGGACGGTAGCGCTCTCTCCTTGGGTCTATCTAATACTCATAAGGGCCTTCTACCCCTTATCCACAGAGAACAGCTACTTAATTGAGATAGTCATATAACAAGGACCGGAAAAGAGGAATAAAAAGATAATCTCCTCCCCTTCAAAATGCCAGTGTCCTATCCTTTCCAAGGCTTCTAAGATGTATCAGAAGGTGAAGGCCGGATCAGACAAGGGCAAGCCAGTGAAGGCAATTAGATGCTGTAATCTACACACGTGCTAGATGAGTGTTCTCTAGCTATAGGCTTAATTAGACCAGCTTTAAAACATGAAGTGAATCTGTCTTAATACAGAACTGGAAATATAATGATGCAAACAGAAACCAAAAAGCAGTCTGAATGGAATGATTGAAGTTTCTTCACAAATTACAATGTGAGAATCATTACTGAAGATGCTACAATTCAGACAGATTTTAGATCTGAAGGGACAGTAAAGCTTATAAAGATATACTATTAAATTTGAAGGCTCCTTAAACAGAATATAAAATACAGAATTATATTATTAAATATAGCCTTGTCCAGTCAAAAAAAATTAACAAACTTAGAACATTCTAACTCGTTTGTTCTTACTATTCCTTTTGCAGTTATTCCATCAGTTCTACTCCTAAGAGTTAAAAATCTAACCCAAAAGATTTTTAAAATTTGAACTTATCCCCAACTCTTTTTCCATCTGTAAATAGAGCTTCTTTCTCAAGAGCATTTACACACTATTCCCATAATTGTAGTAAAACATTTTGTTTAATTATGAGAATCTGCAACCTAAATTTCTTCAATATTATCATCTGCATTTACTGAGCTTTGCTTTCAGCATGACCTCAGGCCTGAAAGAAATACACCAGCTTTCACACAGTATAAAGCCTGAATTAACAGAGACTTTCAGAACTCAGCTTACGACGTGGATGTCAGCTCACGACCAGCAGCTTGTTAGTTTCAATACTTTATCAGTGTAAAACATGCTATCACAAAGACTCTGAGTTTTCTACAAGTGTGCTCCAATTCTGGAGAGTAGAGTAAGAAGGTGAAATTGAAGTCTGAGCTACACTGCTATGAAGACACACAAGTGGCTGTGCAAGTGTGAGCTTGGGACTATCAAAACTTATGTGATATCATAATAAATTAGGCTTGTGTAACTAAAATTGGTCTGTATATTGCATATTATCTGTAATATTAGAAGGCTGAAATACCTCATTTTTCCCATTATTCTATGTAGGCTATGAAAATTAACTGAGAAAAGAAATCCATCCAATAGTCACTATGTCTCTGGTCTAGTAACTTTAAGAAAGGCTGTGAGAAAAAGCTTTCTCCTCCCCAGTATGAATCTCAATACTGCCACGAGCAGGAATTGATCCTGAGACAGCCAAGTTTAGAAGCAAGTTTGTGGTGTGCATTTTTGACAAGAAAATGGTGGGAAACACACACATGATCCACCAAAGCCACTGAGTTAAGTGCCAAAGACAGGGCTTCCTTAAAACTTATACAGTAGAATGTTCAAAGACAGCTTAGAGAAGAATCAAACGACAATCTGCCTACCTCCCTAAAGGACCATCCCTTGAGATGCTATTTTACACACAGCAGATGTCTCTTAAGGAAGGTTAGAGGTATCCATGTGATAAATACTTACAGCGTATGCACCTATTAGAAATGCCGCATTTGCTCGTTTCCGCTGGTCAAAACTTGTATAGTACACTATCTTCTTTCTTGATAGACTGAAATACTGTTTAAAAAAACCAAAACAAACACAGAATATTTACTGAGAGAAGAATACGCTTTAAAAAGTTCCTTTTCCAAATTAAGTCAGAAAAAATTCTTATAGAATTTTTTATATTTTTATATTCCTTAAAATTAAAGGGGAAAAATTACTGATACCACAAACAATCTTCTTACATTATAGATAAGAGTGCAGAGAAACAGCCACTGTATCAGGGCAGATCTCTTAGTTTGATCTGCAAAAATATCCTATAAAATGCAGTTAAACTAAAATGTTCAATATAAAATACTGGAAATTTTTTTCCAAGTTTAAATATTTGAACAATAGCTTATGAACGTTGATTAAAGACATTGAAATTTCAGACCAAAACACCCTCCTATACATTAAATCTCTTTAGCACATAATTCTGTGAAGAAGACAAGAGAAAAACTGAAGCAATCAATCTTCCAGGCATTTTATAACTTAAACACCACTCTTCATCTATACTACCTAAAAATGGGGTGACAGACATCTTTAGAAAGCTTCAACAGCAAGAATTTATTTAAAAAAAAAAATAATTGCACAAATGAAAAGCCTGAAAAAAAGGCTAGGCAGAGACAAAACTATTAACACTTGCAATTCTTCTTTCTTTAGGAAGAAAAGAAGCCTCTGTCAGAATCCTGTGGACAAAACTCCCATTGAAAACAAGACCAACAAGCACCAGAAAAGAACAATAATGACAAACTGCAGCAAAACTAGTTAAAGACAGAGAGAGATAAAATTGTCACTTAAAAATTGCAAGCTGGACAGTTTATTGCATTATTTTTTTAGCTTCATGAATTACTACACTTTCATTATATTCTGCAACACTATCATTCATGTTTTCCCTGATAGATTTCTACAGTATTTCTACAGTTTTGAGGAAGTCATCAACAGACATACTGGATTCTGCTTCTAAATATTTTTAGAAATGTTGCACATTTTTATTTTTAAAAGTTACACATTTTATAAACTGCCTTTATACCAGTGCTGCCAGCTTGTAACTCCAACTTGAGAATTTTAATTCACTTTCTTTTCCTACTCTTGGCACTGATGACACTTGGTGGTGGGAGAGAAGGTAACCGCTGCAGAATTGTGGTTTATTTATTGAAGTAGTGCCAACTGTATTTCACTTAAAAAAAAAAAAATCTGTAGACATTGACTCTCATCTTAAATCTTGTTGCAAGTTTTAGGACAGCTTTAACAACAGAATCACATTTTGCAAAAAAAACAAATAGCTGATAAACTCAGGAGAAAACCAATGTATCACAGTGCACCCCCCACAGAAATAGTACCTTTAATAGCAGTTCTAACTTTACATTCCAGTCTGGTCTTATTACCCACAACTTCCATAAGTGGAAGGAGTGAGAGTTAATACAACTAGGTATATCTAAATAGAACTGTAATCTCTGATAGCTAGTTGCTGTTGATGAGAAGAGATTGTATCTTGAGACCAACAGCAACATCTCCCTCAGTGTATATGCAAACATACAAAGCACAAGTAGTTATTTAATTATTGAAGCATTCAATTATTATTAAAACTTGACAAAACTAATCCCAGTATTTTAAGATCCCTCCTTTCTTCCCCCTCCTCAGTTTTTTAATTTTAGTGTTCTCTAACTGCAATTCCACCCATGATGTGTAGGTGGGATAAGATTACAGTAGTTATGCAACAGTGACAGAACTTCAATTATAACTTGTTGACTACCACTTATTTTAAAGAGAAGTTCTTTGCAATAGTTTACAGTTCACCTGAAATAATAAACTGCAAAAAGCACATTCTGCTAGCTAGCCAGAAGTTCTATATAATAAGACCATATTTCTTGTTTTATTTACAGAATGGATTTTTTTTAATCATATGGGTATGTCAAATCATTCAAATTTTGAGATGCTTTTGTACCTGAAGTAGTCAAAAAGTGACAGCTCACCTTAGAAGTTTCCAGAACATTTAAATGAAAGCAATACAATTTTCATTGCTTCATTTTCAAAATGTAGATGTTTAATCCTTATGAGCCATATTGCTATATTAAATATTTAAACGTAAAAGCTTTAACATGAAATTGAAAACTGACATTAATTAACAGCTTATAGCACAGCAACCAGGAAAACCGCACCAGGATTTTACTTTTAAGAAGCCTATAAAAAGAACCACTGTTTTTATTTGCACACAGGTTACAGAAAATTAAGTTTTACAGTAAGTGTTTGCTGAAGTGTCAATGCAATGCTGCCGTTAAACACCCACATTCTCAAGTCGGTACACTTTCAATATCAATGCTAAGCTACATGACCTATTTTTAAAAATATTGATTTTCTGACCATGTTTAATATGCTAAGTCTATTCCTTTAGCTAAGTTCAATGATAACGAGTATTAAAGACAGTTCTTTAAGGTGACTGTTTTTACAGCTCCAGAGCTCCAACTGAATGGATTACAGCTTTAGTTCCTTCAGATACTGTGCAACTCAGAAGAACCAAAAATGTTTCAACAAGGAATTTTTAAATATGTCATCTACTGAATAGCTGTATTAGAGGTAACATAGGAACATAGTTGCAAATAATCTTTTTTTTAAAACAAAACACATGCACTAAAGATATTTTTCTTTACCAGTAAGAAAATTTTAGCAGTTTCACATCATCAGAAGACAAAATGTAACAATATAACAGAATAGTATCTGTGAAGATATACCCCAGGGGAATAGACTCAAAGACAAACTTTTGAACTAAAAGCAGAGGTTACATGAAAAGTATGGCAGGTTTTGGTTTAGGTGATAAAACTGATTGGGTGTGTGAGGGGGTTCCAGAACACATTTTCACTGTAAGATTACCTTTTTTTAATAATAGATCAGTTCTTGTTTCTTGAAGACCTCAAGAGAGATTTACTTACACAGAAATTGGCTTAGAAGGTGCCATTGTGGACAATTACTAGAGTGCTATCTGTTTAGAATCACCAGATTATTTGACAGTATTTTATTTAATGGATATGGTTTAATATACTTGCATTGTTCAATCAAGAAATTACTGCAATGTGTTTAATAAGCCTGGATCAATGCATATACTATTTTTATATATACACACATGTATATATGTAATACATATATACAAAGAGCATTGAATACAAGGCTGGCAAACTGTTAATAGAAAATTATGTACTAAAACATATACATGCAACCCGTCTCAAAAAACTAAGCTGTCCTAAAGGAGATGCTTGCAATTACCCTAGTTCCATGCATATGCCCAGCAGCTGATTGATATTAAACCAAACCCCTCTGTGATTCAGCAGCAATACAGCTAGCATACAAGAAACAGTAACCCCATAGTTCATAAGGCTGCCAGAACCTTCCCTCTCCTGCCTTTGATCTTCCATACTTGTATCACTTCTCAGCAACACTCCCTCTCTGATTACTCCTGATTTTGAATTTGAGATTGTATAAGGCTACACACATAAAACAAAGCAGTTTTTATGCAATCAGACTTATTTAAACAGAAGAAAAAATATTTCATAAATGAATCTCAGTTGCTTAGTCAAGCATTTTTTCCCCAAACAGAATTCAAAGAACAAGTAGGAAGATAGCATAGCCAAGCATTTTTTCTTGCTGTTGGCTTGGCTAGTCAAGATCATCTCCATAGCAATCAGCAATAAAAACATTACAAACATAACAAGGTCAGAAAGGTTTTCCTGTAAAGCATAACCAGGACTTTACCTCCAACATTCTCAGCAAATGGATATCTGAATAAGTTTTTCAGCTCTTCATGCAGAACTATTTACTGTTTTTAAAGTCAGTCAGCATAAAGTTACAATAGTTTACTGTAAAATGTTGGTCTGCCATTAGCACATTTACAAACTAGTACCCTCCTCCTTCCTCACCTGTCCCTCAAGAAAGGAGAAAACAGAAAACTGCCTCCATGTCTAATTCCTCTCCGAAAACAGAAATAGATATAGCTGAAAGACTTGAAGGGGAAGTTTGTGGGGTTGGTTTGTTTTCAAGAGATCTCATACTCTCATTTCTTCTGTTCCTATTCATGGAAGTTTTAAACTCAATAAAAGTTTAAGTCTTAAATTCCTTTTGAGATACCATATCCACACAAAAACTATCATGGTTTTGTGAATTTTTTTTTTTGTGACATGCTTCTTTTAAAGACTGCTTCGGTAAGAGAAGTACATGAAGTGCGTACCCAACCAGGTATATACCAATCATGGCAGGAGTCACCTGGGCTTAAGCACTATGATTGCCTTGGGGTCCCAGAAGTGTTGCAGTATGGCAACAGCAACCATCCCACAGCAGAGGCTGGATTTCCAGAGAATGATAATCTGCAGTGCCTTTTACTTCCTATGATCAGCCAACTCCTGCTATTGGTCACCAGGCATGGTTACCCTTAATACAAGGGTATGCAAGCAGCAGGTTGCCCAACAGGACTCCTTCTCCATGTTGTTAGTCCAATCGGGACTTGCCATCTCTGAAACTCCGATCACAGACTGCTTATGTGCCCCCCGATGCTATGTGAGAATTACCAAATACTTTTGCTGCAGATGCTCATTGCATCAATGCCTTGCTGGCAGGTAAGTCACAGGTCATGAACCTCTGACACACCCTAGTTCAGGCATCAGAAATCTTCTCGGGGACATTTGTTAATGTCAGACATGAGAAGGTGAAGGGTAAAAGGGTAGAAACTGTGAATCCATAATTCTCTACTAGTTAAGCTGAGCAGTAGTCTTTTGTAGCTAGGCCTACAGCACATATCAGATGCATGCTTCATCCCTGGGATTTGGTCTTACAAGCCTACTTACCCACTGCAGATAGTATCTAAATTAGGACAGAGTCTGGCATATATTTTAGCTATTAGAAGAGCAAAGCTTACATTAGCAGGTACTGACCTACCTCAGGGGTAGTGCAAATCAGCCAGACTAGAATCTATTCATGTGCAAGTTTCTACACCACTCAGGTGGTATTCCAACCTTTAGCTGTTTGATTTCAGGTATTACTTTCAAGTGGTTGCACTATCAGGTTACCCCTCTCTATTAGGCACTACTAGTTTTAATTAACCTATTTGGAATTAGCCTCTGGTAAGGTAGCAGCAACAAACAGCACCTCCTCCCAGCTGAGACTTCAGATGATCTGCATGAGATTTCTGTCCTGTTCCTGACCATCTGTACTTTTCACCTAGCACTGTGAATGTTTGCTTTTTTAAAAAAAAAAAAAAATAAAAGTTATATCAAAATGACATCACCATTTTCTAAATCAACCCTGCAGAATGTTAGAATTACTAATTCAGTTTCAGTTTGGCTCCCTTGTTTATTTTTCCATTATAATAGACAATCTTTATATCATCATGATTACAAGGCATTTACAACAAGCAGCTCACCTCATTCAATGCAAGTGATGGTCTTATAACAAGAATGAAGACTGGAGAGACATTCTGTTTAATACTGAGTCATTAAAAAAACAAACAAGTCCTGAGGTATGTATTGGTTGTGTTCTTATTTTAGGAACTGGTACAGTGAAAATTAGAATAGTAGGTTTAGTATTGATTCTCCTCTGGAGTAACTGCTTCACAGAGCAAGCATTCTCCACAGTCTTTAATAACTCAAATATAAGGTCACAAACAGCAGAAGGTAAAAAAAATAGATTCCTTATGAGTGAGTATGGTTGGTTGTGTGTTTGAATGGGACAGTGCCACTGGAAAATATGGTGATAATACATTTATAAGCTCTATTTAGTGTTAACACAGAAATGACAAATCCAACGTTCTCCCAAAATGAATAAAGGCATTCAAAATTAGAAATACTAGTGTCATTTTTTATTAATAACTTTCTGTATTAAGAAGCAATGTATATTATCACAAAAAGGTTATAGCAACTCTACAAACCTCTCAATTTGCAGAACCTCCTCTTAAGACTACCTAAGTCAGCATGCCCCTGGAAGCAGCAGATAGTGTGAATCAACTTGCATAATGGTTTAATTTGTGCAGCAAACTTTAGTCCCAAAACATAATGTCATTTTTGATACAGGAATCCTCTTAACAGTGGCCAACATTATCGCATCTGTTGTCCCATTTTCCCCTTCTGTCAGTAACAGGTCTAATATTTTATATTATAAAGATTTAAAATCTGTAATATTTAGTGAAGGGTCTCCTTGGTATTTGCACACAAGTGATGTTAACTGGTACTTTGGAATTAAAACATCTGTTTCATTTCTTGCAGTTGATAAATCTTCTATACATGCTGCAAATCACTTTTTCACAGGCATTTGGGGACCAGGTTAAATCTACAGCTATGTGCTCAGTGTACTGGGTCTGGCTGTGATGGAGTTACATTTTCTCCATAGCAGCCTGCATGATGTTGTGGTTTAGATCTGTGACTAAAACCATGTTGGTAACACACCCATGTTTTAGCTATTGCCAAACAGTGCTTGCACAGCATCAAGGCTACCTGTTTCTCCCTCTGCCTGGAGAAGTAGCAAGTAGGCTGGGGTGGGCAAGATGCTAGGAGGGCACACAGCCAGGACAGATGACCCAAACTAACCAGAGGAATATTCCATACCATATAACATCAAGCTCAGACATAAAACTGAGGAGCAATCTTTCTAAACTGGCAGTTGCTCAGAGACTGTCCAAGCATTAGTCTGCTGGTGGGAGGTGGTGAGTGGCCTTTGCACCACTTGTTTTATTCCCCTGCCCTGTCTCTCCCCACTACTTATTCCCCCACTTAAACTGTCTTTATCTCAACCCAGAAGTTTTTCTTGGTTTTGCTCTTCCGGTTCTCCCCCCTGTTCCACACTGGGGTTGGGGTGGGAGTGAGTGAGCAGCTGCTAGGTATTTAGTTTCTGGCCAAGGTCAACCCACATCAGGTTTGTGGTTTTATGACAAGACAGTGTTGTTACAGCAAAACTCAGTCATGGTGATCTTCATAATTATCTGCTGCATTTACAGATTCTAGACAACTTCATAAAGAAAGGACCAACACTCTGCAGTCAAAAGAAAAACCTACTGTGACATCCAAAGAAGATATCAAAATATTCTATCTCTAGTGAAGAGCAACTCAAAATTACCTTCAATCAACAATCATTATATGGAAGCAAGAAAATAAGAAAGCTTCTGCAAGTTAACTGATAGGGAGTGACACTTCTACAAGACAGAAAAGGAACTATTTTTATATGTGTAAAAACACATTTCCATAACAATTATTATAAGCAACATATTTAATAAATTGAATGAGATTTAGAAGTTTTAACTTTTCCACTGAGTGAGACTTAGTTTAAGTAGTATGACTTCAGGGCCCATGTTCTGTTCTTGTTCATGGGTACGGGCTTTTCGTTTGCTTTTTTCCTAGTTATTCATACTAGCATACCCACTTCATTAGCTGCAAACCCATGAATTATCCAGAGTGGTTTTTGTTATTATTGTCTTGAAACTGTAAGGTTATGAAAAAAGGTGAACACATCCTTCAGTGCCTCACCTGCTAAGCAACAAGAGCATATTAATTTTTTTTCCATTCTTCAGAGGGAGAAGAACTCAGAACAAAGAATAACCTTAAAGCTTAGTAGTAAACATCTAGATAACGAGCAACTAACAACCACTTTCAAACTGGATAATACATTTTAGTTGAATTTCAAAACACAAATATAGGAACTTTGTTTTTAAACAAAGCTTACCTTTAATTTCTTATTTAGTTTACAGCAGTATCTGTATAACATTGCCAAATTTAAAGGTCCAAAATCTCCATAGAAACTGGGAGAAAAAGAACAAAAAAGTTATTTATACAAAAGAGCTAAGCAAATTTCAACATGCATGCTGTTGATAGTTAAAGCTGCAAATCAGTAAGTTTCAGGGGATAGTGAGTAGCCAATATATAGTGCAACAGATAAGCCCTTTATTGATTCATTTAAGAGTATGATAGTAACAATTAATTTGAAAGCATTTGTAGCTTCAGTTCAAGATGCTCCAGTAACCACCTTTTCCATTTTATATACACACTAACTACAGAACTTTTCCTTCATACCATGATAACCAGTCTGGTTTTGGTCAAAACTACAGAGTGAAGAACTTCAAGACATGATCTACTCCCCTTTAAGCCATGCTGATGTCATCCTAGATAAAGTTTCGGCAACTACTTAAGATGAGAATGTATCATTAGATACTCTGAAGAATAAGGTAAATTGAATTTCTTATAGGTAGTAAAATTTATTTAGTAACATCCAGTCTCGATAGCTGTCTGAAATTTAAGCTTACTTCTTTTCATCCCATCCTCCACTATTCCAGAGATTACATATACACTTTACATATAATTGTTTCCCTTTGTCCCCCCAAACCCCTTGTCTCTAGGCTGTTCTGACAATTCATGTCTTCTGATTGTTCTTGTTTCTCTTCTAGATTCTTCTTAAACATTCATATTACCTTTGAAGCAGCAATCACTGTCCTGAAAATAAGAGCTAGTAGCAGTAGTCTGTACAGGAAAATTATTGAGCAATAAAAGTTCCTGGTAGGGATTCACAGTGCTGCTTTTAGCTAACCCTTCATGTGGGTACCTTTACAAGTAATAGCAGCCTTTATGCAAGCAACTTATAACAACACCTTCTAGAGCTTTCTCCCTCTCCACCCATTGTGCAAAATTGCTCAAGATTTAAGTTGCAAGCTTTCTCCAATATTTTTCCTTTTTGTGTGTAGAAGTCTTCATCTTGATGGGTCTATGAAGATTTGTTGATGCACAGGTTATAAATTACAATGAGAATGGACTATAACAAACTGTTTTACTCTGTTCTGCTGTAAGTCTTTTGAGAAGAGAGACAGGACACTTCTTGCCTATTGTCATTGGCATCTGAATGCATGTTATTTGAGAAATGATAAAAGAAAAAAGGTAACTATGTTCTAACTTCTGGGCTTTGAAGGAATGAAAACTCACTGAGGTCAGATGATAGAATAGGTGGTAGTACCTTTCAAGCTTTCTTCCCCATGGCAGAGGGCTTATTTTTCAGCAATATTAATTGTGTGATATTTAAACATAAGAAGAAAACTTTTTTACTTTGAGGGCAGTCAAACATTGGGAAGAGGTTGCTCAGAGACGCTGTGGAGTCACAACCCAATTGTACAACGCTCTGAGCAACCTGCTCTTGTTGACCTTGCTTTGAGCCCAGGGGTTGGATTAGATGATTTTCAAAGGTGCCTTTCAGCTTTAGACATTCTGCTATTCTAAGTGGATGCAGCAAAGTAGCAGTGCCCTATCTTTTTGGTACTTACAACTTTATTAATATCCTCTTCCTCACATTCTCTCAAACAAAAAAGCCAAGCCAAGTGCAAAGAGAGACAATTATGTTAGTCTGATCCCTGTCTAGTATGAGTAGCCTGCCTGCCCCACCAATGCTATTTCAGTATCATCTACTTCACAATATCAAATAACAACATAAGTGTTTGTTAGGATTCAGTTCAACCCTTCAGTACAAAATATTATGACATCATCCTTAATTACAGAAGCTCATTAGCTGGGTCAAAGACTAAGCTGTCCAACTCTTCAGATTTTATTTGTAGGTTGCATAGAAGTTAACTAACTTAAGGG
This sequence comes from Grus americana, assembly GCF_028858705.1. Taxonomy (NCBI): domain Eukaryota; kingdom Metazoa; phylum Chordata; class Aves; order Gruiformes; family Gruidae; genus Grus; species Grus americana. The sequence continues at coordinate 14,886,343 of NC_072859.1, read as the reverse complement.
AGAATTGCAGTGGCAGTAAAGCAGGGTTTAACTTTAGAATTCCTCATCTTTTCTTAGATAAGTCTGCCAAATATGGTCAACAATTATTTTTAAAACAAAACTCTCCATACAGTTTTTAATAGATATGTAATAAAGTGTTCCAAGAAGGACAAGTTATGACAAATAAAAAGTTAAAACTAGAGCTCTAACACCACTAGAGTGAATGCAGCTTCTAGAAAAGCTACACAGAAGGCTTACTAACACCTCTTCCCATTCTGCTGCACTAACACCTTCTCTAAACCAAAACCACAACCCTATCTTGTTCCATTAACTTTAGAGTATTCTTTCACTTAAATTCTACTCTTTCATCATATATTTATGATTTTAATATTAATTTTGTGAAAAATACTTTTAAAGGTATTGCAAAAAAGTGTGGAATATGATAGTTACTAGAATATAGAATACTTTTTGAAACCAGTATGAGCAAAGTAGCTTTGATCAGCACAAAGATATAATTGAATACACAGTTCACCTGAAGAACTACAGCCGTGCTTCAGGATAAGCTTTTATTACTATTCATTTGCTAGAAGTACATCAATATGAAGTCATATATCCACTTCTACTTTTCCACATGATTAAACACACACAGAAGTGTAGGAAAAGCACATTGAAATGAATTTACAAATCAATTCATCCACAATAGATAAATTAATTACTATTTTGGTGGAGATAAGGATAAAATACTTTTATTGAGTCTATCCATGAAGAAATTATATTTCTACAAAATAAAGCTATTCAGATTCTTTCAGCTGCCAAACTAAAGATGTCATAATCTTAGACTGACTATTTCTCCATCACTTATTAACATTAAGTATGCTGTGTTTCTCTTAACACAGGGGAAAAAAGTATCAGTGTTTAAGACTCTGGTACTACCACTGTTTGCCTATGCAACAGAAACAAAATATTTCTCAGAATCCAAACACAATCATAAAGGAAAGGCACTTTGGTCACTGTTGCACCAGCATTGCTACCCATAAACCAAACGCTGTCAGAAGTTGAAGATTAAAAGCATAAAAGAAATTAAATCTTATATGATAGTCACTGATAATCTACCCAATATTATTTTACTTCCATCTCTTCTACAGATAATACTTTCTTTGTATCTAGATGTTTTAATAAGCGTTTATTCACACTAAGAAATCAGGATGCCTCTGAAGTTTAAGCCAATTAAGAGAGACAGTCATTTACAATGGAGGTGGGAACCAGATACAAGGAACAGAAAGCAAGTATGGTATTAATCTACATTTAATTATATTTTGTTTTCATCAAGTACTTAGATGATAACTTAAATTATTCTTCCCCCTCATCCCATGGAAATTTGCTATCCCTATGCTTCTCAAGCTAAGAAGCAGCAAAACTCCAGAATATACTAGATGAATATTTAAATACTCTACTTCAAGAATATGATCATAATGCTACCTGGAAGCAGTAGCATAGGCTTGTTGTATCTGTATTCTCCTTAGAATAGACTCATAAAACGACTCCTTCCTATGAGTTCTTATAGCGTAAGATCTGAGGTATTTGCTGTATTGTATAATAGGAATGGTCATCCACCTAGAAAAGCCAGCCCACAAAGAGCTCGTTGGTCTACTGCCATGCAATCAGTTACTGTACATTCTTCCAGGGAATTTAATGGTGAAAGACATGTAGTCCACTTTAGGACAGCAACTCTAGTTGTTTCAGACTGCAGTTCCATGGTAAGCCACGTGAAGGTGCTATGAGTCAGCTCAAGCCTTGGGTACCCCTTCTGAATGCTAAGGTCACTTTTTACTAAGCATTTGAATACCAATGACCCTAGTACAGCACTGGAATGATAAACAGCTTTCATATCTTGAACTACTGGATGGAGCCTGGTTATGGTCAATGAAGGAATACTATAGCCTGGTAAACTTTGAAATGAATTGATAACCTCCATATTAACATCACAGTCAATCTATTTATGGCCAAGGTATCAAGTTATCTTTCAAAGACAAATTGCGCTACTTTACCCTAGAAGCCTGATCCTTTTTCCCCACAGATGAATACACCAGAGCAGTAGTTTTATACTGCCATTCACTTACAAGTTTTGTGATACAGCAACAGAGGTGCAGATGAAAGGATAGGAGATTCCCATCTGAAAAGCTGTTTCACAATTCTTTTCTTCATGATAGCAGTGACACTGAATTTACACTGGCCTACACTGAACATGACGGTGTTCTTACCATAGGTATTTCCAATAGCTTGAATATAGTCCAAAGCCTAATTACCATATTGGGTGGGGAGGGGGGAGAGGGGAGACAAATAGGACAGATCCACCACGTCAGTTCTAACAATGCAATAATGCTCTGAGGGGATAACATTACTTGCATGGCAGCTTACTCAATTACTGGGTTAGTGACCTGAAAACAGAGGCACAGTTTAGCAATTGCAATCATTTTCTGGAGTATGTACACCAGAATTGAAGCACCACAACTCCTTTAAGTAGGAAGCCTGCCTTCTTGGAGACAAGCAACCATATAAAGTCCTTTCTGCCTAAACAGGAGCACCCCAAGCTTGCAACTACTCAAACCAAAAAGTTTAACCAGAAGAACTTCAGGAACTAGCAGAAATACAGCTTCCTAACTGCAAAATTACACTAATTTTTAGCATTTTACAAAGATCCAGCTTACTATTAAAATTAAGCTATGACACTGAATTAGAATGAGAAGAAAAACATTCTCCACTTGCTTTTTTCTCACCCTTTCCTAGGCTGAACTACTAGAACATTCAGGTCACTCCACTTTAAGGCCCTTGCTGCATGTGCTCTGAATCTAGCCATTAAGCAGTACAAGAACCAGCTCCTGCAGAAGTGGCCCAGCATTGCAGATAAATGCTTCAAATCATAAGACGAGCACATTTTACATGCAGCAAAATTTCTGGATGAAAGCCCAGAGGATCAGTCCACACATTCATTACAACCTAACCACTGGGCAGGAAATCTTACCTATTCAGTTTTCCTCCTCCACTCCTGTTTCGTAGAGTGTGTTCCTCCTTCCTGCTTCTCAAGTGCGTGAACAGAGGTGAGACGCTCAGTGGCACTCTCTCTCTGCTCAAGACCCACCAATTCCAGTAACACACAAATTGCTGGAAGCTGTCCCATCGGGGCTGAGACAGAATCCCTAAAACTCAATATTACTTAGGGATTGCACAGTTCTGAATAGACAAAGGATGACACAGCAAATATAACCCTAGAAATTATGTATCACCTTACTGCTTGCATCTGAAGGTAGGAATAATGCAGAGGCTCTGGATTATGCAAAACACCAGGTACTCACTCCACTTTCCCTTGAACGTTCCAAACCCTCCTCAAGATCCTGATTCTTCGAAATCCAACAAGAAGTCATAGATCCAAATTATAGACAATTAAATAGCTATTCCAGATATATGCCTTTTTGATACAACGCTCCTTGACATCAAGAACAAAGTATCAGTGAAAAAGTTCTCCCATAAAAAGTTTTCCTATAGAAGAATCTTCCGGTCATGTTAAAGACCTACTCTCTACAGAAAAAAAAGTCATCTTAACAGAAGCTAAGTTTCTCATAAGGAGTTTCCTGTATCAAGCTACATTCCCATCCAATATAAAACTCGAGCCTAGAAAACAGATCTGTTTTATCCTGGTACCTGCAAACAAAAAAAATCCTCAATACTTTTGGCAATTGCATTTATCTTTTCTGTGCAAAGTAAAGACAGACATGGTAAAGCAATGTGTGGGCATAAAATTTATGAAACTGTTGGACTGGAGAGAACACCACAGGTGTTAAGGGACAGCACTTCACAAGTCTCAAATATAAAATTATGTCAGTAGTTCATGTCTGAAGGAAAAGTTGACACCTCCAATTCTTAGATCTTCTGATTTTCTTGCTTGCAGTGAATTTTAAGTCTCTCATTTTAAGATGGAAGACAAAATAAAGCTGCAGTACTATTCTTAATACTCATCTGTAAGAATTAGACTTACAAAAGCTGGTATTAGTATATGAAGTTTTTCTGCTCTGTATTTACATTCACATCGATAGAAGTTAGAAGTTGGGAAATTTGCTAATTTTTTTTTTTTTGTGGACTTTAGCTTACTAAGTTATCTTGGTCATCTGATAGTTAAGTTCAAGTCTTCAAAAAGCTGCTGATGTGAACAAGGAACTCCCTGTTCTCTGTGTGAAGTGACAGCTCTGTCGTAACAAGGCTAAGTTTAAGTTTTCTTTTCCCTTTCAAATGATATAAGCCACAGAATGATAGAGAAATTCACGTTTCTTATGTAAGTACTGTTACTGGATAGCCACAGAAAAGAAGCATTTAGCCAAAGTAAAAATAAATAAGTTAACCCTTACTCTTCTCACAAGAAACTGCTTCTTTGCATATACACATGCAGTGAAGGAAACTAGTCCTACAAGTCAAAGTCCAAACAGTATGCGTTTAATATTTTTATAAGCATTTGAGAGTCTAAGTTCAAGCAACAGAATAAAAGTAGCTAATGTTAAGACTGCTGTGAAATGGATGAGTAACATACCATGGCTTGAAAGAAAGTTTTAGTATAAAACATAGGATACACAGAGAATATAATAGTAATTACTTTTACAGCTGCTTACAAGATGTCAGCGACTGGATCTGCAAAAGCTGTTTACACAAGAGATTTGAAGTCAGAACAAATAACTGACTAAAACCATCATGATTTATGAAAGCTGCTGTTATAATTTATCAGTAAGATTCCTGTTTCTTATTATCTAAATTTTAATTTTGTTTGAGAAAACTAGTCAGCAATAAAAAGGACAAAAAGTTGCTTTGATAAAAATATGTGAAAGCCAAGTTAACCAGTCAAGTGTAGTATTCTCAAGCCAGATCTGTTTACTGAAAGGTGAAACATGAAAGACGCTATTCTTAGAGAATAAAAAGCTTCTTACTAGTGCCTAACTCATTAACTGAGGTCTTGCCAAGGCCAGACTTGTCTATTTGCCAAATGACAGTCTTCATCAACCTAGATTATTTCTCATTAACTCTATTTTCCTGAAGTAATAGTTACCTCCACTACATTACCCTGAAAGACCGGATTCCCTTATACACAGCAGTGCAGGCTCTCAGGAGGGACCTCAGAGTTTCAGAAAGATATTGACAAAATCTTATAGAAACAGATCAAAAAAGAGAATTCAGAATTGGATAAATTCATTCAGGTTTCTTGTTCTCTCAGCTGAGGAATTTGCATACCATTTCCCTAGCATAATGGCTTCAAGGTTAAATTGCAGCACATTTAACTAAAATAGTGACAGTTCTAGTAGCAAGTTCCTAGTCAGCTAACATTTGAGATGTTCTTAAAAGCATTTAAGCCTTTCTTTATTATTTTTAAAAGTGTGAATGCTCAAATAAGTGAAGACAGTGTTATGAATTCATTAGAATAGCTGACAACTTCAAGTGAAAACTGAAGGCTAAAGTACTCAAGATTACATAACCACACTTTGTGTACATTTTAGTGATAAGTTACATGACAAACTGCAAGAGCAAGTCAGCATTTATTAGACCAAAACTTCCAAAATCATTAGATCTAGTGCTACAGCTGTTTTGTTTAATAAATGGGGTATACTATCAACGTACACTATTACTTCCTTATGTCTCCAAGAGTTGGGAAAAAAGGCAAGCGAGGCAGTGAGATTTTAAGTACTATGTGATCCAATAACATGCTCTCTGTAACCAGACAACCCCACGCCTACATATTCATGAGGTTTTCAGATCATACATTGCTTCAGTGAAAGCAAACTGACACCTCAGTAAGTCAGCTCAGTAAATTTCTGTAACACTTCATACTTAAAAGTTATCACTAAAGTTAACAGAATAACAGCCCAAAGAAAAGCAGTTTACTTCCATGCACAATGAAGTATCTTTGTCTTGTCCCTAGAATGATACATCTAAACAAAATTAAGTCAATAAACAGTTGTTTAATAAAGCTACTTATGTTTCTCACAGGTGCAGAGGACTTTGTGCTTGAGTAGATATCTCCTGTCCTCCTCCTCCTTGTACCAATATGAACAACTCATTTGATTTAAAACAGAAGTGGCCATGAAATTCTGACTGGCAAGAACAGCACAGGCAGGCCATTTTGAATGAAGACTCTGGAAACCACTATTCTGAGCTACTGGACTTCAAAACTCACTTCCAAACGTTTATTTTGCTATCATGTAAAAAAATATTTCTGATCACTTTCTCAGTAAGAAGGCTGCATTTTTGAGAAAATGAGCAGAAGACCTGATCTTGTGTACTAAAGTTACACTCCACTGCTACTTACAGACAATCCCTAATGTCAGGCCCCTCACTTTGCTGTGCAGCCTGTGAAACAACAGACTGATCGATGAGCATGAGGAAAAGGGAAGCTAGAGTAAAATAACTATTTCCCCAAGAACCAGGAGACTTGCATTGTACTCCTCATTTTGCTTCTAGCTTTCCAATTTCAGAAAGATATTGAAAAAAATATGGTAACCCTACTGACACCTGCTTTTACTTCCCTGAAACAATGTAAACTTCCTTGGAGAAAAGAGGGAAAAAGAGAGGAAAAAATTAAAAATAAGATCAGGCATGGTTTTACTACCAAATATTGCATACACCGATAATGATGGGTGCTACAATACAAATATTGGGAAAGTTTAGCACCGTTATGTAAAAGAGTTAGGTTATTACACAAAATTAATTCATACCACCTGGTAACTGCCACTTAATTTCTACTTCATATTAGGGAGAGTACTATTACAGTATCAAGTATAGGATGATACCTTTAAAAAGGGATCAAATAGATTAGGAAATATCAATTCAGAAAATACACCATGAGTTGCATGTCCAAATTCTTTAGATGTGCCCTGGAAGATAAAGGAAACTTTGCTTCCTTCCATTATCTTGTAATTATATCAGGTATCAAGTTACACCCCGGTATGTGGTTAACAGGTAATTAAGTTAAGGAGTATACATACTGAATTTCCTTTATACATGGTAAACATACTTTTTTTTTTTTTTTTAATAGGATACCATCCTCACACAAAATACCCCAGTTGCAGTCCTTGGTTAGTACAATCATCTGTAACTAACAGTACAGGACTGCTCCCCCTTCCCACTCCTAAGATCAAATCCCACATAAGATTCCTTCACCCTTCCTGGAAGCATATTAAGAATTAGAAACAAAATATTTCAGGTCAAACATAATATAGAAGTCTTACAATAGCCACAAGATCAATTTTTGTTTCATTAAAGTGGAACATATTCATATAACATAGTTTTTGCTAAACAAAAATAGCACAGGATCTTCTCCACTTGAATTTTGCTTTTAATATTAGCTCAACCTTGCCTTAGGGTACTCCTGAGGTCCCTTCCAGCCTAAATTAGTGATCATTACAGAACCTACTCCCAACCCAAACAGTTAATTACAAAAGTCAACTTTGGGAACAAATAATTGGGAACTCTAGTAGAAGATACACAGCTTAAGATAAGTAAGACTCAAAAACATGTAGAAAAGAAACACTACAACTCTAAGCTGTGCATAGAAAGTAAACCAAGCAAACCTTGCAAACCAAGAAAGATTGGTTTACACTTTCACAGAAGCAGTACTGAAATCACTGGAGAAGGGAAGTAAGAATGTTGGTGCTCACAAGTTCAACTCATATGGAAAGAAAGTTGTATCTAAAGTAAGTCCATATTTTGTTTCACCTGTGCTGCAGCAAATCCCATGTCAAGTGGCTAGCTATATCATCACACATGAAACAGTTGATCTGAGCAACTATTTTTTAACCACAGCACAGAGCAGTTACTTGTTTAGTGTATTTTATGTCCTTTAATAGTATTCACAACTATAATCAATTTTACTGTTGACCCTCTATGTGCTATCAGGGTCTTCCAAACACATGAAGCTTTTACTTCACAGAAAATACTCTGCTGCTCTAAAGCTACAAAAGCCAACAGGAAGTGCTAGCTCAAAACCTTCTGCAGACTTACAAAAAAAAAAAATTTGCAGATGTTCTTCAAAAGCACATTTAAGCTTTGCATTCTTATAATTCTGTATAAAAGGTAATCACTTCATACAGTCTATACAGGAAAACACATATAAAACAAACTACTGTTTCATCCATTCACACCTAACACATCTTCTATTTAAGACACCATTTAATAAGATGTAATTAGTCTTAAGAGATCTTCTCCACCTCATAAACAAATCTTACAAAGCTCAGACATCCTTCCCCTAGCTCAACCACAATTTAAGCCATTTAACTGGTCTTGTAGCCGTTTTTGTGGGGTTGTAGGGGTTTTTTAATAGCAATCTTGCTAAACTAGTTTCAGCTAATGTATAAATATATTCAGGCTCACCTTACACTCATGCTTTGTGCAAGTAGCTAAATGGGGCAAAAATATTCTCTATAGTATTAAAAGTGCGTTGGGAAGAATCTCAGGTGATGGCTTTGAATATGCAAAACACAACAGACCACAACACTTACTTTTCATAGACCAGTTCCTCATCAGTACAGAAGTAGTGGGTATTTACGGTACTTTTCGGTTTATTTCGTAAAGTAGCAAAGTACAGCCGATCTGAAAGACAGACGAGGACAACAGCGTAGGACGGACAAAGCAGACCGCCACTTCCTCACGGCACGCCTGTCACCCCACCGGTGGGCGCCGCACCCTGCGGCCCCGTCTTGTCCCGCCGCGGCCCGGAGGGGAAGAAGCACCGCTCATCCTTTTTTCTTCTGCGTGAGCGGTGGCGGTAGCATGAGTGCCCGCTCCGCCCGCAGGCCCTACCCACGAGGACCCCCCCCCGCCCCGCTCTGACCGGCCGGGCACCCCTCGGGAGCCACTTGATGGTGGGGGAGATTTCTCACCCAGAGCACAGCAACGCATAGCAACAGGTGCCGGCCCCGCATCTTACCGGAAAAGAGAGGAGGAAGGAACCGCTTATGCGTGCCCCGCAGGAGCCGAGGGGCAGGCAGCTCGCGAAAACCGCAAGGCAAAGGGGGCCGAAGCCGAGCTGGGCACGCAGCAGAGCCCACGGAGCCGGGGGAAGGAGGTGGGGAGGACGGGAAAGAAGCCAGCGGTTTCTTTCTGAGGGAGGCTCCAGCAAGCGGGACCCCCACGGCCAGGGGACAGGGAGGGCTCCGCGGCCCGTTCTCACCTTTCACGAACTCTGAGGCTCCCCCCAGCACTTCGGAGGCGGCTGCCGCCGGCTCCATCTTAAACAGGGCGCGGAGCAGAGAGGCGCGGGGCGGCTCCGAACTCATGGCGCTCCGGGGCAGCCCCAGCGCGGCCGGCGAGCACTCGCTGGGAAGCGACCCGTTGCCCTGAGGGGCCGCCCGCCAGGAGCCACGCTGCTAGCAGCGCCGCTGCCGCAGCCCGCATAGGAACAGGAGCGGAGACGCGAACTAGCTCCAGGACACGGCAAGCCACCAGGAGAACGGGCGGGAGCCCACAGGGACTTAAGCTCCACCCCAGCCAGGAGACGCCCCCGGATAAAGAGGCAGCAGGCGGTTACCAGGCGACCGGCGGCGCTCTAGCAACTGCGTTACTGAGCCTTTGTTTCGCCCGGCCCAGGGCCAAGGCGTGCGAGCGACCAGACCCCTGCTCCAGCTCCCCCAGTCCGGCGGCCCCGCCCTCTACCTCAGAGCGCCTAACCACGGGGGAAGCAGCCCGGCCCGCCAGCGCCCCTGATCCGCCAGGCAGCGGCTTTGCACCCGGCACAGCTCCGCCCTCCGCCTTGGTCTTGCTCTCACGCCCACCTCCGGGTGGAGCACGGCCCTCTCCACGCCCGGGCAGAGAGTCCGCGTCCCGCGGCGCTTTTCTCTTCTCTCTCCCCGCCCGAGGGCGGCCTGTGGCAAAACGCCCCATGGAGGCAAAGGAGGTCTTGAGGTACAGCTCGCAGGGCCTGAGGCGGCGGGAAACAGACCTGAGCCGGAGCTAGTACCTCAGTAGTGCAGGGCCAGCTCAGGCGGAGGTGAGCGAGTCGCACAGACTGGGCGGGAGGCCGCCCCAGGGGAGAAGAGAAGCGCCGGGCCGGCGGAGTTCTCTATCCCCTACCTGGGACTTACTCGTACGGGTCCCGACCCAGCCAGGTCTGCACCACCATTTAACCTGATAGACAAGCCGAGCCACCAATCAAAAGCTGCCTTCCTGCGCTTCCAGCCAATGAGCGAACCGTGCCTGATGAAGAGAGGGCTGCTGCCGGGCGCACCCCGCGAACGGGGCTCTCCTCAGCTGAGCCCCCCCGCCCAACGGCCACACGCCGGCGCCTCCTTTCCCGCCCAAGGGGGTTTCTGTCACCTGCTGGGCCTTCCCTCTCTCGGACGAGGAACTGTATCTGCCGGGCAGCGTCCTCTGCTAGGCAGAACCGAGAAACAAGATCTCGGGGAAGCCGCTTGTGAATAGAAGAGGACCTCTGTCGCATGAAACTCTCTTAACGCACTGGTTCGAGCTATGGGCTCTCGTGCTTACTGAGAAGTCATCCAGCGATGAAGAGTTTCACGTATGCTTCTAAGGCTGTCTTAAAACTACACAAAATTACTTGTAGCTTTATGTTTTAAAAAAGTAAAAGGTTAAATTTCTGGTGGTTCATTTGCAAAACCTGAATTAGCTTGTAGTCTGCAATTAACTTACTGCCAAAGAAATAGAAACACTAAAAGTGTTAGAAATGCCTTTCTTCTACCACCCTCCCCTTTAGAAAGAACTAGTTAAGTCCCAAACAGAGCAGACAGCCCGTCTCATTTTTACAACTAAACAAGTAAAAGGTTGCAAAGGAGAGGTACCTTGAGGAGAAAAAGGATGCTATTGTTCCCTAAAACAAACAAAAAAAAAATCCACCCTTGAAACACCTTAAAAAGACATTGTAATACAAAACAATATGCAGCCCTGAGGTCCATATTATCATCACCATGTTTTCCTAACACTATAAATAATCTACTGTAACTACCAGTTCATATAATTAAATCTAGTGTGTCTGAAAATGAGGCTAAACATGAGTGTGAAACACTTTTGACTCTTCGATTTTTAACCTGGTGTCATAAGCACTGGCTAACCTTTAAAGCCTTACAAACATGCTGAAGTACTACAGAAAATACTTCTCTCATACAATTGTTTTGTAGTAGCTTATTTTTGGTATTGGTTCTAATAATTTGTACCTGTGTTCTTACATTCCTCTTTTTTCCTTTTTTTTTTTAATAGCTCCAGAACTAATGTTCTTAAATATGACTCTCTTTGGGCCTGGTCCTGTGAACTTAGGTAAGAAACCTCATTCTCAGTAGTACTATTCCATGCAAGATGCTTGCAAGACTAAGACCATAGTCTTCTGTAACAGCAAATTAAATAAAGGTTGTTGGGGGCATACTTGCTTTTTATGGAAAAATGCATTTATCTTTTCCTATATTGTTCTATAACTTGTATTTAACCCTTAATTAAATCTTTTTTTTTATATTATTGTTTACGAGTAATATCCTGTGTAAGGAGATATCAATGGATTTTCTCCAGAATGTTTTTAACATCCTTTTTTACTCAAACTTTCACTACAGTTCAATGTAACATACATTTCTAAGTCTGTGCTGTACTCTACTTGAGGGGAGTTGTATGAGCATACTCACATTAGCTTTAACTAATGTATCTTGGGCAACAGAAGCAAAGATGGAGTTTAACAGGCTAGCTGTCCTTTATCTAGAATCCCTAAATACATAGTTTGCGTTAAAGCCTATTCTTTGTAAATCCATCTAGCTAAGCTGGTGAATCGAGGAGGCAAACGTGACTAGAAACTGAAACCCCACTGTCAAATGCTGTTTGTATACTGCTTATATACCTTTTGCAAAATTACAAATATTGTTTTGGTTGCGTACAAGTTCTCATTTGTGGCAATTTGCTAGAGCCTTTGTAAGCATAGAAAATAATTAAAATAATTTTATCTTCTTCCTTGCAAAAATATGTACAAAATAACCTCCATGTTTTTTCAGTTCCAGTATTGTGTTTCATAGCTTTTCATATGATTACCTAACAAATTTCAACTTGTAAAATACTAGCTTTAAGAATCTTTTTCCCTCGTACAATTTTGTTCTTACAATCTATTCCGATTACTATTTTTAACATTTGATAATATCAAATATTAAGGCTACAGTGACATCTTGTGGCATTTTTTTAACTGTAGGTAAAGAAGCAATTTTCTTGTAGTCCTGTTGCATCATTTTAAGACTATCCTGATTTTTTCAACAAGGATTTTTTAAATCTATCTTTTAGATACCACGTAAAAAATCCCATGTTAATTTCTACAGAACATTCAGAGGTGGTGATGAATCTGTTTAGATTCCAAAATATTTCCAAATGACATGTAGGTAATCTTTTAGATGAAATCATCACATGCATATTATTTTGTTAAAAATACAAATTCTCAGTAATATATTTCATTAAAGAATCTTAAGACACTTTTATAACCATCAAGGGATAAAAAGTTACCAGCCTTTGAAAAATAAACAAACAAAACCCATTTGGTTCCTAAGCACAGTGAATTACGGCTGGAGCTGAAGTCTTATCTTTGAATTTTCTTTGCTGTCTAAGCCTAAGTGCTTAAGGCTGTGGTTTTTGATTGCTTTTTTCCCTCATGAGTGGGCCTTACCTAAATTAAGTGAATGTATGTGCCAACAAGCACACTTTATAAAAAGTGAAATCTTGGTGCTGCACATCTGTATGCAAACTGTTAGCTTACTTTAGACATCTAACACTGAAAAACTTAAGTCAATAATCTGAAAATAAATACATTGCAAATCTGTTCAATGTATTTTATTTGACAATGGTACAAATTAATTTTACTAGTATAATAAAAGCTTGTTCTATTAGTTTTTTCACTGATACAGAAGAACAAAACAAAAACAACAAAAAACCCAACCCAAAACAACTCCTTCCCCCCAACAAAGATGCCAATACTAAGATTTGGCTGAGCTGACAGTTCATTTCACATTTTAAAAGGTAAACAACATCTGTGAGTCTTCACAATTCTAGTTGGTACTGCACAGAACAGAAATTACAGAAGACCAGTAATTAGATGAAATGCAGTAAACTACCACTAGAAAAGCTGCATTTCTGGGAAGATCAGACTTGTTTGTATATTACTTACCACTACAGCACAATAATTAAAATCTAATTTTCACTATTACAACAAAATTAAGCAGACTTTACATTGCCATGTTAAGATTTTGCCGTTTAAATCTTGCAAAAGTACTAGGAAGACTTCACTGAACAGAAACCAAATTCTTTAACACTGATAGAACAAGGCAAAAGAATCCCCCGTTCCCCCAAAGACTCACACCCAGAATCAGCCCTGCTGTAAAGAACTTGTCGCATTCTTGTACCACTTTTTGTTCAGCTAACTTATTACAAAAATGATAAAATGCACCATTTGTGCAGATGCTATTTGTGTACCAGGTATTAGCTGTTATTGATTGCCCATAGATACCTTTGAACTGACACTAAGAATCAATTAAAAGCTGATACAGATGAAACAATCTATTTTGGATGCCAGATTTGATTCCTCTCTGCAGCCCAGGAAAATCACTGTCTCTTGTTCTTTCCTTCATATCACAAAAAGGTTCTGCAAGTGCAACGGAAAAGGTTTGTCCTGTCTACGTTAACACAACATTTCCAGAACTAGAGTGTGCCAATCTAACAAAAGCTGTTAATAATAGCTCTGTTTCTTGCTATACATGAAGCCAGGGAATTCAGAGACTGATAATAGTCCAGTCCTGTCAAACATCACAGTACCTTAAAATACTTTCTTTTATAACGCTTTACCCATTCATTGCACATTTTAATTATGTTGTCATAGCCACCAAAAACAGAGATGAAAGGAACCAAAAATTAAATACTCATTTGAAAGAGTAGTTAAAAACCAGCAGATCTGTAACATTACAAAATGTACATTCTGTAATAAATGTAAAACTGCTTGCTCTTACTAAGAATTGTAAATAACACATTTTTAAAAAGTGAGGATTTTCTTGGGCATATTTTTGTAACAATGGACATGCAAAATATAAAAATAAAACTAAGTACTAAAGAGCATTAATAAGTAATATCCCATCCATTTCTTCTGGCTGCTTATATAAAAGTTTCATATTTCATATATTCATGTTTCTTAATTTTCCAATTGCTACATTTTACCTTTCAGCTGCCTGCAGTGTTTCAGCAACTCTAGGCAAATTAATAATAGGAAAAAAAGCCACATCAGAATCATTTTCCACTATCTCAGCAGTAGTAGACATTGTAGGCAATGGTTTTAGGACTATCTGAGATTAAGGTGAGGTACTCTTTCTGGCCTGCTTTCACAGCAGCTTCAGGAACATCTCAGAATACAGAATAGCTTATATACAAACTTCAAAGGGGTTTTGTACAGGAGTCTAGAAGCCTGGCCAACAGTTTACTGTAGCCCTTCTATGGTTTCACTGATATCTGGGTAGGAGGAGGTTAGGAGAGGAGGGGAAAGGCAAGGAAGCATCTCAACATATAACTATCAAAAATAGGCCTAGACCTCATTTGACTAGATACATATATTAAAAAAAAAAAATCAAACATAAGCACTGACGGGTAGGAGTGCATTTTTGTCTGCATGTTTCTGAAGAACTGGCCTAATTAATTGTAATAACTTTTCAGTTTTATGGAAAGAGGATGATTTTATCACAGCTAAACATTAATATATATTCTTCAAGTCTTCTCAAAACCTACCTTGGAGAATTAGTAAGAAAGGAAAAAAAAATACATAAAAAGCCAAATGGAAAAAATTCAGAGGCTACAAATAAGGATGGCCAAGATGCAATTAATTATACCTTCTCTCCTTCAACTCAGTACAATTCACTGAGTCTTCTTTAACATCTAACCCCTTAAATTCATTGGTTTACATTTTATTTTTGTGATTGGCATAATTAGGAAAACCAAACTGAGAAATCATGATATTAGAATATTTTAAAGGCATGCCATCATAAATATTAACCAGTTTATTTACACAGTAAGATCTCTGTAACAAATGCTCTGCTCGGTGCCACATTCCAGAATAGCCACTGTTAGTGTCTTTTTCTAAATTTCTTATATCAACAGGCTTCACAAACACTCCGGACGGCTTTCCAGTGTGCTTAGCTACCAGAAAATTCATAGCAATATCATCACAATTTTGAGTTTCATCTATTAAGGCGTAAACAGCTTCTGGCTGTCTTTGAAAGTCTTCTAAATATCCACTATGAAAAAATGCTGCACCAATAAGTACCATAGAATAATGATCTCCGTTTCCAAATCCAGGGTTCTGCAATTCAAAGCTGCCATAACTGTATACACCTGAAGGAGTAGAAATGTGCTTTCTAGGAACAAATCCCACTATATGCTCTGGAAATTGCTGAAAGAAAAAAGAAATTAAAAAAATCAAAACGTGAAATGTGTGTAAATATTTTCACAAGAGAGGTTTATGCTTTTTTTTAATGAGGAGCACAAGATTATTTCCAGAAAAGAATGAAATTGTTGGCATATGGTCCTTTGATCTGAGTAAATGTTGCAATTAAATACAGTTTTGCAAAACTGACACAATATGCCTCATTTCACATCATGTAGTGCCAAGAAATATCTATCCACAATCTGCAGCCCTATTTTTGGCAAAGTAACTTTACAGACAATTTCTCTTAGAGAGAAAAAACCCACAGACTTTTGTTTTGCAGCCTACTATCAATTTAAATAAATTCAGCAGTCAACAATTTCAGTGTTCATGTATAAGAAGAGTAAAAATTTCAAAGTTGTAGATTACAGATATAGCTACTATTGAAGAATATTTTTGCAATTTCTACTATTCAATGCTCAAATCCTTCTAAAATTTAACTTTATAGCTCGAAAATCAATGGTAAAACATTATAATATAGTATTACTCTAATTAAAAACATTCATATCAATTGTAACTCACAAATACTGACTGCCAAGGTGCAAAACATTACCTGCCAAACAGAGAAAGCAAAAGCAAGGTCATGAGCACTGACGAGTGTATCATCATCCATCATTAAAACGGCTGAAGGGAGGAAAAAAAACCAAAAAAAACCTTATCAAAAGATTAAATACATGAGCACAGTATGCAGCACAGTATTTGACAAGTTAGCTGTGAAACTTCTATAACCACTAAGCTGAATTGTAACTCCTTGAAAGTAGATGGAGAAAACGTATTTAGATTTCAAAGCTAAAGCAAGGTTGCAGCTTTGTGGTAACTGGAAGCAAACCTAAGTTTTAGAGTATTTGCCAGGCTATAACAAAACTCAGCAACCTTTGATCATCTGCAGTACAGCTAGACAGATATGTGTTGGAAAACTTGGAGTGTCCAGCAAAGCAACTTAAAATTCTACTAATCTTGTGTAAAAATACAACTAAAATAGTTAGATACCATTCTTTAGTGTATGAGATTTATACGGGATTCTTAGCATAAAATTTTACCCGTCTCCTCATTACTTGCAAGTTCTAAATAAGCAAGCTATAGGCAACATTCTATATGATTAACTACAGAAGGAAGAATCTTTCCCTTAAGTTTTAGGCAAAAGGCTATCAGGAAGTGGAAAAGGAAAGATATTCTTAGATCAGAACTCCAGATGCATTAAAGCTTACATTTATAGTCAACATAAATCCCATTATAGTAAATAAAACACTTGGGAAGTTGAAGTGTCTAGTATCTTCCCAGAAGTCATGGGTTTTGTGTAGCAAGGCATGTTTGCGAGGCTGCAGTAAATAGCATTACCTTTACTAATCATGAGTAAGGTGATGTCTGTAATGCAACATATGGGGTTTTTTTCCACTTGAAACAAACAGGGCTTATTGTTGTGCTTCTCCTGGAAAGAGCTTAGGAAGAATATTTAGATGAATAGCCAAAAGACTGGGGAAAATACTCTTAAAAAAAGGATGCATAGTTTGAGATAGAAGAAGAACTTCCCAGGGAGGGAATTTTTTTTTTGAAGAGCAGAACATGTTTGAGAACTTAAGTCTTAAAATGAATGGATTAAATCAAGTCTTTACCGGATGGCTTAAGTCCAAATTAACGCAGAGATCCAACAAATACATGCACTATGAATTTCAGTTTACAGTATAAAGGGAGGAGAGGCTGAACTGCCTGATTGCCTGACAAAGGGAATGGAGAACATACACAGCTGCAAAAGCCCATGAAATGCATTTGACATCCCTCTTTTTTTTCCTTACTCTTCACTGATGGCCTCTAGTTTGCTGGTAGTGGTGTGCATCTGACATCGTAACATAAGTTTCTTCTGTATTACCCACATTCTAGTAAGTGGCCCAACAGGTCCATGGATTTATTACATCTTATAACTCAAACTATCTTTCTTTTAGCATTTAAAGTGTGAAAAGAATATTAGTAGTAGTGATATGAACTGCTGATTACCTTTTGTTTCCAGCTCAGGGAAATTCTGGAGTCTGTTCCTCATGCGATTTACAGTTTGAACTTTAAAGACAACAGGGACAGGATGAGGCCCCAAGGAATTCCACATTTCCTCTGGTATCTTCTCACCAATGTTGTTCCACACAACAATTACTTTATGTAGGTGGGGGATGGCTTGATAATGATTTAAAAGCTTTAGCAGTAAGTCAGTTCTATTATATGTCTGCATAACAAGAGTAAATGAATCCAAGGCAGACTGACTCTGGGTTTTTGGTTCCCTTCTCAAATTGGGCATTTTGTCATCTTTGATATTGGGAAGCAAAGCTGTTAAAGCACCTGCCACAAGAAGTAAGACAATGATCACCACAGAAGTAAAGCGTAGTAGGCGGATTCCCATAACTCTTCCTGGAAGCTTACAGAAATGAAGATACCTTTAAAACAAGTGACAGGAAAAAAAAAAGTCATTAATCCTGTGTATAGTTATCTCTATCGAGCAAAACTCCCACAACATTAAGTAGACTTTTGTTTAAGTAAATAAATAAGGAGGATTTTATGACTTGGGCCAATTACTTTCAGCTACGATGACAGATACTTCTGGTACTTGGTTTCTATGTTTGTTTGCTTTTCACTTTTATTGGTTAACTTTGAATTTCATTGTTTTGCAAAAATGAATCTACAATAATTCTTTAACTCGACTGTTCATCATCTCTTATTTTCTCCATACCACCTTTTTAATTGAACATTTATATACCTCACCAAACCCATCCAGCTGAAATTAGAAAGCAAATTTGTACCAATATTCAGTATTTTCAGCGTTGCAGGAGCTCTGCCTCAGCTGGGAAACAAAAGGGAGAGAAGGTGCCTCCTCAAGAGCTCTGGCAAAAAGGAGGAAGTTAAATGCTCTTTTTCCATTGCTCAGGCACCATACACATAAGGAACAATCTTTATCACTGATTTGCTAGACATTTTGTCAATAGTTTGTATATCTGCTCAATAATGGTTATTAATGTAGAAATTATGATTCTGATCATACTAACTGAGGCTGTTATCACAGGCGGAGCAAAAGAAACATGCCAAATGGAGTAATGTAGGAATGCAACAACATCAGTAACAGCTGGTCTGCTAAATCTAGAGCTCAGTGGAAACTGGAAGTGTCAGGTGCTATGTACCAGCTAGCTGGGGGAGCAGCCTTAGTATAAGGCAGGGGTTTCTGGATCCTCCTGATTTCAGAACTAAACAGGAGCTCTTAAAAAGCAGCTCCTACAAAGGTAGCCCTGATATTCATGCCTCTTAGGTAGCACTCCCAGTTCTCCAGACATTTATAAATTGTAATCTCAGCCGGATCCAGCAGCCACTGCATTCCATAGTTTGCACCTCGAATGTGTCATCCACATCTGTTCTTCCTCCTTTACTTGCAAGACTAGTATGAACTGAATACAAGATGAATATTCTAAGCTTACTACTAAACAGTAGTAATACTACTCATCTATGCATATGTTACTCCATTAGTAATTTCTAGGCTTTCAGCAGGGAATTCTGATCAAATTAAGCAATCCAGGACAGCCCCATCAATTACAATTTTTGAGAGTATCTGCATGTTTTTTTCACAGTAGTTTTGATCATTCTTTTCCATAGTGCATATACCATGCTTGAAAATATGAATGTAAATTTTAGTCTAAAAACCCTCTCAACTTACCTCATAGTTGCCAAGTAGGATTGTTTTCCCCGCCTTGTTTTTACAGGACAGTTGGTTGATATCTTTGAATCTGTTGGAAATTAAAGGGACTCTACAAGAAGATCACGTTACCCCACATGCTACCCAGCATTCTTTTACAAGTAAACGTTCCTCTCAATTACTGATTGATGTACGCATTCTTGGCAATTATCCAATCCCTTTTCCTATTGCTCAGTTGAGTAATTGTCTCAGCCTTTCAATGAACACTCCAGAAAGCAGTTATCACACCACTTGGTTAGAAAGAAAAGCACAGCATATTTCTCTGCTTGTAAAATTGTTGGTTTGTACCAATGTGCTCCATCCTTAGGGTCAACTACAGAGATACAAGTAGGTCTCCAGAACCTCAGTCTGTTGCTTTGTTCACCAGGCACCACTAAAATATGTATTTGGCTACCACAGCCAGGCAGGCAGTCCCAATAAAATTTCCTTTTCTGGCCCATCCCCTTCACACTCTCCTTCCACTAAGCTTACCAGTTGTGTTAGAGGCTTAATGCACAGCATTTTGTTCTTCCCATCTGATTCAGCAGCTTGGCAGAAGGGAATGCAAACATGACTATAAACACAAAAAGGAAGGATGCACAACATGCAGGACAGCAACCTAAGAAACCTGTTAAGTCTCCTAGGTTGTTGGAAGGATTTTTGTTCTTCTAAAACTAGCTGAACAAAGAAAGGGAGTTTTTATTTTTGATTTAGGAATGGTACTATAAAAGTTTAGAGAACAAGAACTTGTATTTAATAGTTGAACCTATGTGAAATTTTGTAAGAGCGATTTGTTTATATAAACTTACTTCTTAAAACTACATAATTGTCAATTTGTGTGTATACCAATCTGAATACATCCACACATAGAGATCTTCCCAAATTTGAGTTCCAGTTTTACCACTGACTTATTTTGTGAGGCTGGAAAGGTCATTGAAACTATTTCCAGAAGCTAATTACTTGTTTTGGTTGTTTCATTTTATAGGTGTAAACAAACATGCTTGACTTCTAAAAATGACTGGCAGCAGCAGCTACTCAGCATTTCTTAGGTCCACCATATCTTGGTCATATGTGCTTTTAAAAAGGTGAACCTTAGATCCTCTTTCCCCAACTTCAACCTAGATGCAACAACACCACTGTAACAATTAATTAGTAAAAATTTAAGAGCATACTTCAGATGAAACTATAAATGTTGTCCACCGTGGTAATGAGACTTCCTGGCTTGCCATACATTCTTGCATTTACTCAACTGCATACAATAAGCTGTAATAATAAGTAAGGATTATATACTCTTTATTTAAAATAAATGTCTATACAAAATATTTATAACATCTTTTTTAACATCATGGCACTTTCCAGTAATAAAGTGCCAATCAAGTTATAAAACTGCAATGCAAGATTGACATCTTAAATAAATTCTTACAACACCGCCTGTAAAAAACACCTCTTCAAAACAAGATTGATGAAAAATAAAAATGCTATGTCAAAATGCAGTATTTTAATCCTCACCCCCCCAAAAAAAGACTTCTTGAGCAGGTTCTCCTCTCTTCATGGGCAGCACCTCATAATAGCATTTCATAATATTCATAATAATTATATGCAGCTAGGCAGCAGAAGCGAACAGCTTCCCCCTCCGGGCAGAGCACGCCGCCCATCCCGGCCGCCCCCTCACGCATAGTTTCGCTCACGTTCAGGAAGACGCCGGTACTGCCGCTTGCTTCCCCAGCGGCTCGGCGCTACCAGCAGCTGGTTGTGCTTCCCAGGCGGTACCGGCAGCAGCGAGCGCGGCGGCGGGCAGCAAGGCAGAGGGGAGGAGCTGCCGACCCGGCACCCCGCGGCTCGGCCTGCCCGTGCAGACCGCTCCGGTGACTCAGGGGCGGCCCGGGCGGGACCGCCGCAGTGCTATGGCGGCGCCGCCGTACCTCGCTTCCTGTGTGGCGTCCCTCCGCTTCCTCCCGGCAGGCCCCGGTTTGTAGTTCGTGGTCCTGCCGTGGGCTTGGAGTCCCCCCTGCCCGGCCCCGGCAGCTCTAGCTACCGCACAGCTTCCTAGAGCGCTGCGTTGCGCCTCAGCCCGGGTCCGGCCGCGGGGCGCCAGGCCGCCGCCCCAGCCCCGTACCGAGGCCTCCTCCAGCGGCTGCTCCGGGAGTAGCGGGCATCGCAGGCAGAACGCGGGCGAGCAGCTAGCACGGGGCGGGTGAGAGTTCACGTTCCGGCCTGTGTTCTGCTTTTCCGGGCAGCGCGCGCTCTGCTCCGCGTGACCAACGCCCCAAAGGCTGGACGGCAACCAGCTTCCGCAGCACACGCTTGTCCCTGCCCGCGGGACCCGCCGCCAACCCCAGTCCCGCCTCCTGCGCGCGAACGGGCCGCGGCGACACGCCCTCGCGCCGCGGCGACGCGCAGGCGCGTAGTGGTAGGCCGGAAGTGTGACTGGCGTGTGGGCCGGCCGCCGGGGGAGCGTTCCTGTCCTGCCCCGCCTGCCTGCTCTGCCGGCCGGGCACGCCGTAGCCCCGGCGCCGGGAAGATGTTGCCCCTCTCCATCAAGGACGATGAGTACAAGCCGCCCAGGCTCAACCTGCTCAGGAAGGTGTCGGGCTGGTTCAGGTAAGTGTCCAGGGGAGGGGGGCGGGCGCAGTGAGGGCCGGGGTCGCGGCCGAGCCCCCGCGGAGGGGCTGGGGAAGGCTGGTGCCGAGGGCCCCTGAGCCGCTCGGCGAGCGGGTTCAGCCTTCCGCCGCTGCCTCCTGCCGTGTCGGCAGCAGGTGATTCGCTGTGTGCTCTGTCTGCAGGTCCATCCTGGCGGACAAGACCTCCCGCAACCTCTTTTTCTTCCTCTGCCTCAATCTCTCCTTCGCCTTCGTGGAGCTGCTCTACGGCATCTGGAGTAACAGGTACCGCGGCGGGGGGGCGCGGCACAGGGCGGCTGGCGAGGCGGGAGCGGCTCCCAGCGTGCAGGAAGCAGCGCCTCCCGCCGCGGTCAGTGCCACGTCTCCCTCTCGGCGGGGCCGGGTCGGGGCGCCGCGGGCCGGGGCCGTGTGGCCGGGCTCGGCCTCCTTGCCCGCCGTCCGGAGGGGCCGGTCGGCAGAGCGTTGAGGGCTACTGGAGAGCTTCTCCTGACCGGGAGCGCTCCAGTTGGTAGCGACCGGCTCCGCCATCCCCTCAGCAAGACCCCAGAGGCTCGGGGGTAGGCGCTCCTGCTTGGGGGGCGCGACTCAGCGCATAATGGAGGAATGCTGTTTGAAACTGCTGTCTTGCCGGCCGTGCTGCTCGGGTCTTTGCTGAAGAGTTGGCCTGGCCTTGGCGTGAGTTACAGGACCCAGGTGTTTTAACCGTTTCGTGCCTGCCACTTGCCACAGAGACCCTATGTCTGGGAACGTGGCTTTATTTGTAAGTTGATAGCTGGGTGTCAAAAAACAGCACTGCACCAAATGTCCTTGTCCCTGAGTGAGAAACAGGATTAACGCATCCTGGTATAGCTAAGTGGTAGTTTATATAGCACACAAATTCACAAAGGTGGAAAAAGCAGGAAGGACTTGACTAAATTGCTACTGAAAAATCTGTAGTAAAATAGAAGCAGAAATGGAAAATATCTTCAGTACTGGTGTACGATGTACAGGTAGAGAACAGACAGTGGCAATAGTATCTCCGTCATGCATCATTTTTGATAGAGAAGTTGTTTTATGGTGGTATTTCAGTCTCTATGTCAATAGTTAGTTCAAAGTGGACTGGCATGGACATGTTATTTAATCCCAACAGTGTGTTCTTCCGCATAGAACTTAAAGTAGGCTTTATCAAAAGCTGTGGTATGGACACGGATTACTGGAACTCTTAATCAAGAGTCTGGAGTAAATGCAATAATGTGGATTTGGAAATGGTTGCATCCTAATATTTATCATGTTTCTCTGAATCTCTCAAACTGTACTATAATATCCTTAACCTTGATGACAGTAATTGCCACTGTAGCACAGGTGAGAACGCAGTGCTGTCTTGGGCACACACTATCTTGGCAATGTGCAGATCATCTTGGATGTGCTTGGTTTTGACTTTGATATTGATTCACTTTGCAATTGTGTGAGGATTATTATATGTGTAGTCTGTCTATTTGAGTATGGATATTTTTTTAATAGCTCAGAAGATGCAAATATTTTTCTCAGTGGTTCAGGTATAAAGAGCTTTATGTTCCTGTGAGTTTGTTCTGATGTCTTTCTTTTAAGCATAACAATTTTTTTGGTAGTGTGACCAGAAATAAAATATATGCCAGAGAAAGTCCTGTATAATTAAACTGAGAAACTGAAGTGACACTTGCCAGAAATTTGTCACTGAAGAATTGGGCTTACTGGAATTGAGAAGACTCTTATTAATTTTTGTTCATTTAGAGATTAAGAATTGGGATTTGCAGGATAGTCATTAGTTGGACATCTCGTTTATATTTCAAGTCACTAATTGCAGGTATCTTTACATTAAGCCTAGATTTTGAGCTAGAACAAAACAGTATCTTAGCAAGTATCTCTTTAGTAGAGAGGAGTGACAGAGAATATGATGAGGAATGCGCTCAGTCAAAGCAGATGGTCCATGCCTTGGAAGAACAAACAGATAACGAGCAAACAAGGAGCCCCATAGGGAAAATTATTTCTTCGGTTTGAAGAGCACAGCTCCTTTGCTCTGTGTGTGAGAGATACAGAAACAGAATGTTTGTAAAGGGGATCTTCTGTATCATCTTGGAGCACTTCTTTATTACACTGTGGCCTATCTTGGGTATGCCCAGTGCCTGATGCTGCAAGTGTTAGAAGCATGATCTTGAATTCTGTTCTCTCGTGCCCTTGATGATGTCAGTGAGCGTAAGATAGCAAGGCTAACAGGCTGCCATGATTATTCAGATGATTCTTTCCTTGGCTTCCACAGACTAAGGAATTTCTTTTTAATTGTGATTCTGAAAGTACGCTTTTGTCCATTTAAATTAAAGCAGATTGCTGCGAGTTCTTTGACTAGAATATTCTTATTTCAAAATCAAATCTATTATTTTAGCCCCCCAAATTTTTGTCAGCAAGTTCTAAAAATCTTCAATTTTATTTTTTTTTCCTTATATCTTGCTTTGTGCTTAGGTTTGGTTTGCCAAGTAGATTGTTTCCTGAACTTATGTAGCTGTTTTGTTATTTATATGATCTTAGAAATATTCTCGTATGTTAATGTTCTTAAAGCACAGACAACAGAACTGGATGTGGTATTTTACTAGCTGAGAACTTGTTTAAAGTTGAAATCTGCTACTTGGACTGTTCTGTTTTAAAATACTATTACGTGCATACTTGTATAATTTGGTGTTAAACTTACGTTAATAAACCAGCTGTGGAAATGTCCTCATTTAGACACAATGTATTTGAGTACAGGGTTTCCGCTAGATAATAATCTGGATGATGTGTTCCAATTCTAATGGAAGTTCTTGCATACATCCCATGTTGCTAGTGGTTGACTGCATCACTTGTTTACTTTAGTAATCACTTTGCACTCAGTTCTTTAAGGTCTTGTTAATTTACAGGTCATTTTAAAAAAGCCTCAGATGAAATCAGACCCGCCTCTTACTAGGCTTCCTATTGTTTGTGCAGTTGAATCACTTGTAGCTTTACCTATAATAGACAGCATGTTTATGCAATGTGGTGAATTGCATTGCAGACACAGTCTGTGCTGACCCCTCTTGATAAATCCACATGCCTCTGGCTACTTGGAGGTGTTAGCTTAGGTCTTGAAAGCAGCACAGCTGTGTTTTTGTTGTACCTATGGTAAGTCTTGCCTCTGAGATTTGCAGGTGTGAGCACAGTGGCATGATAACTTGCTGCATGGTTTCTGGTTCTAGAGTTAGTATAGGATTTTGTTTTGGTAACAGTCCTTATACACTCTTCTCTTTCCCAGGAGGCTATAAAAAAGACAAAAACACACCCCAGAAAACACTAGCTAGCTGTGGTGTGCCATGCTTATTCCTTCCGTGTCAGAATCATTACAAACTTAGGGTTACTGTCACCCTAATTACCTTCTACTTGAATGTTTGGTGTGCTTTGTGGGTTTTTTTTCCCCACTGGATCTTCCTTACTGCTCAGAACCAAACCTAAAATGAGCTGTTTCCCTAGGGATGTCACCTGGTTTTGGGGAGGGAAAAGCTGTCACCTATACCCTTCAAGAATTCGATAGGAAATTCTATTCTGCTGTGTCATAGGCACCCAGCTAAAACCTTTGGTCTTCCTTTAAAGTTTGTTCAGAATTACTTAATCTGTTTCCTGCTTTGGTGGCTAGACCACCTAAGGACAATTTATCATGCCATCATCCTCTGCCTTAAATGTGTTATAGTTGTATGAATATATATACCTCTGTATGTGTCCATAAATTATATAGGTAAATATATATAAAGCAAGATATGTTCTCTCCTCTCCTTCAAACCCACTTCTTCCACAGTTGAATGTTTCATCTGAAACACTTCTGATTAGTCTAGAATTTATTTCAGTCAGGCTGAAATGGTTTGTTTTTTAATGTGAAGTAGTTCAAACTTTGGCTAATGAAACTTTGTATTTGACTTCAGCGCGAAAACGTGGCTGTCCTCTAGAACTTGTCACTACCAGTAACTACTATTTGTTCTTCAGTTTCCAAGAGCTGAGTTCTGTAAGTAACCGCTCTTAGACAGCCAAAGGATTGGGAAAATGGTACTTTTGGGACAATTGTAATAACAAATGCTTATCAGTACCTCTGTATCAAAAGTTTTCAAATATGAAGCAATTTTTGTGTTTCAATGCACACACTTCCTTGCAGATTTACAGTACCTGTTCATGATTAGTAATTTAGTAAAATTTAGCAACTGTTGTGTATGATGTTAAATCAAACTTACATACAGCCTACAAACTGATATGAGTTCTACTGACTGGGTGACTCATGAACTAAGTTAAGTTGCCTTGAATTTTGTAGGGTAAAACAGCATGCTAAACTCTTTCTGTGTCTGTCAATCAAGATTGTAGTTGTGCATTGGTAATTGAAATAAACCATTTAAGAAGTGGTCTTAGCCTCTGCTTCATCAGCTTCTGGATGAAAGGGGAGTGTGTGTCTTCCAGTCAATGCCTTGCAGCTGGTAAGGCAAAGATTTAAGGCCAGATAAGGTTTACAAGCAGTGGCTCATCATTGTTCTAATACCACTCTATCATTTTGAACTGGAATTAGCTTGGATCCATTCAGCTGAAAGAACAGATGGAGCAGGTATTTGTTTGCTTTTCTTTCTGTGTGGACACATTCCAGTCAAACTAGAAGAGTAATGGTGATCGCTGCCAAAAGGAGCAAATGATTGCTGTCTGTACACTTAGCCAACTGAAGAAGCAGCCATCCATAGCAACTTAGTGCTCTTGTCTGCATTTTTATTTTTTAAAGTCGTTGATAGAGCTCTGTGCTCTCAGGAGTGCTGTTGTTGCTTCCTTTAATTTAGCGTAGCTTCGCCACAGTAAGTTAACCTTGGATGTGTGTGATCCCAGTAGAGATTGGGATGCTGGAAACCTTGCTTTTTGCTGTGAAGTAAAGTAGTTACTTATCCCTCTCTCATATAGTCTGTTATAGTGGGAATAACTAGATGCATCTTGGATAAATTCTATATGTGTTTATGATTCAGGCTAAAACTGCTGGCTGAAGATTTGTGATTGGAAATTTGGAGACTGAGCAGCGATAAATTAAAAAGTATGTAGGTCTGGTGCTTTGGCAATGCCATCAAGGGCTGGCTTCTCTGCTCAGGTAAAATGTAAAAACAACTGTAAACATAAAAGATGGCTATTTAGGAAAGGTATATAGTAGTCAAAAGTATTAAAAAGTGTATTGCTGTCGTGCTTTTATTTCAGGCAAAAGAGAATATGATCCTAGAATTCCCTGTGTACTGCAACTCCATTTTTTTCAGCCTGCCTTACTCATAGAAAGTGTCAAGTTGCTGCAGCGTGAATGAACATCAAAGACAATTCTTATCTGATGATGCATTAGTTCTGAAATAAGATGCTTGAGAGGAAAACTGCTATGCTGAAGTAGACTTTACAGAATGTTTGACATAATGAACTAAAATCATAAGTGGAAGACTTCTGAATTTACAGGCCTAAAATAATTTCACAAGCATATGTTTGTCAAAATTTTATGAAACTTTATTTTGATTGATTCATTGGGGTCTTTTTACCGCAGATACTAAAGAATTTTTGACCAATTTTCCCTGTGTGTGCAAAGTCTTCCAAAGTATCAAGTTTGGAAATGGATTTGAGAATATTGCTTCTGTTAATGCTTAGCGCCATCACTATGGTGGTATTGGTAGTCTTCAGAAGAAGAGTTTAAGTATTGCTGTATCAGTTAACCTATTTATATACTGCACATGATACTCAAAAGCAGTATCTTTAAATCTAATTTTTAACTAGATGTGAAATACTACTTCTACAAACTCATGTGGTGTCAGTATTTAAATGCAACTTGTGTGTATGTGCTATTCTAGCCGAATTATGTTGGTGAGAAATAACAGCTATGGGTATATCTTCTCCAGGGGCTTTGGTTTGTGTGTGGCAGGGGAAACTATCCCCTGCTACCACCAAAATCATATGCTAGGAGGATTTTTTGCCACAAGCTCTTCCAAAGTGCCTTCCCTAAGCTGATAAAAGCAGTTTTGTCATTGTCTTTGCATTGATGGTCTAGTGTGGATCTCTCCTAGCAAAACCATGCCTGAAGCTTAGACACACAGTGTATTCTGCTGGTGCGTAAAAGATTAAATACTGTTTTTTTCATAGTCAGCATGTAGCATATGGAACTTAACTTTTTTTTTTCTGTTCTTTTCCAGTTTAGGTCTAATATCAGATTCTTTTCATATGTTTTTTGACTGTACTGCTCTGCTGGCTGGATTAGCAGCTTCAGTTATTTCAAAGTGGAGGTCAAATGATGCTTTCTCATATGGGTAAGAAACGACGCTGTTACCTTAATGTATTTTAGTAAATGTCACTGTATGAACAAAACCTCTTTTTGCAGAACATGGAAAAACAATATTGAAAGTGTGCATTTTTTAAGGCGAGTTATTTAAACCTTTAACTTAATATCCCCTTAGAAATAGTAACAATGTAAAGGTATTGCTTTTGGGGAGCAGGTTCATCACTTGTAAGGTCTCTGTGATCATTCTTGTGGAAACAAGTTAGACAGCAGAAAGTTGCCCTGCACTATCACGTGTTCATGGCACCAGTGAAATAAGAGCAGCCGCATCGTGGGTTGCAGTGAGGTGCATTACAGGGAATCTCAGACTGTGGTGCTCCATGCCTTCTTTGGAATAGAAAGTGACAACTGAAAGGAGCTAAGTCTCAGTGATGCTGCACCTGAGATTATAAACCATGCTTTTAAAAACCTGTGGGTTGCAACAGTTGTGGTTGTTATTAACACGGATCCTCAAGGCTGAGGTATGTCATCCTATGCTGCCCTTCAGGGATATAGCAGCTGCACCTGGTTCTGTTTCAAGGGCACTTGATTCCATTGCACGTTGCAGTTGTGCCCTATAAAACAGTACTGGTGATACAATATGATTAATTGGTGATACTGATTAATTAACAGCAAATGAGCTGTAACGTGGGTTACTGCATTCCCCATAGCATTACTGACGTGACTGTCAGCATTTAACTTCAGCTGTCTTGCCTAAGCATAGATCATGTAGTTTGGAACTTAAAGCACTGTTTAACTAAGGTGGAAACTCCAGTGTGGCTAGAAATCAATTTAGGAAGAATTCATTGTACCATGAACTAATTGCAATGAAAGCAGGTTCTGTATTAATTACTGCTTTGCATTTAAACAGCTGGTGTTCCATTTATTGGAGAACAGCCACAATTTATTAAGTCTAATGTTTGCTACATTGGAATTACATGTTATACTAACCTGGCTGTCTTTTATTGAAAAAATTTAGTAGCTGAAATAATTACTTTCTACTTCAAACTTTTACTAAAAATCCCCCTACTAGAGGGGTAGCAAATTAATGTATGACTGTTTGATATTAAACAGAACTTTACATCAGCAGAGTTTTATTAGATGTCACATGCCTGTCTTATTCTCTGGCTTCCAAATATACATTTATACCATAACTTTGAGTAGAGATGATCTTAAATGGGAAGATTTTGATGTATTGAAAGTTTTCTTTTGTCTAGATCAGGTAATGGCTAATCTAGATCACGTGATTTCTGTCAAAATACAACATAGTGAATTTCGTATATTTGTAGTTTATATACTGCATCTTCCATTTAGCAATTCCCTGTGTAATATGACTGTTCGAGAACTAGAAGATTATACTCCAGTCTCCAAATTCCACTTTGAATTTTCAGCATTTAAATGGACATGCTAATATCTGCTATTGCTTTTTTGTTTCTTGCAGGTATGTTCGAGCAGAAGTACTTGCTGGTTTTGTAAATGGTTTATTCCTCATCTTTACAGCATTCTTCATTTTTTCTGAAGGTGTTGAGGTATGTTATGAAGTCAATTGCACTATCACTTGCCATATTTCTATTTGTAGAGTATATTTAATGGGGATCAAATTATTGAAATTGTTTATGTTCATAGATGGTTTAAAATCTGTGATTTGAACAGAGAATAGGGTCATCTGAAATTGCTGTTTTGTGACACAGAAACCCAGCTTTTCCAGTGTATCTGTACTAGCTTCTTAAATAGTGTATTTTGATACACTATTAGTGTGTAAAGATTCTGTGAGAATTACCCTGTCCTTTTTTTGACCAGTTAAGTATGTTGTAGAAAGATCTTTACTTCTCACTGTTAAAGAACAAATGAGGCAAAGAAAGAAAGGCCAAAACTAGTCATTCAGAGGAGAGAAGTTAGTCATAAGAAATGGAAATCCAACTTCTTCACAGAATGTACTAAATCATTAAAGAAAGGGCATTAGCTTCCAAATCTTGAAGTCTGATATAAATGGCAAGTAGTAATAGCTTTAATATTTACAAGAGTACTTTTCTCGATTTTTTTTTTTTTACAAGATCGTTCAGATAATAATTTCAAGATTAAAATTTAGACATCAAGGGTGTCTGCACTGAAGTGAGGTAGCATTAAAAAAAGAATTGATAACTGATTCTAAGCAGCTTGCATTTTACTTTCTGATGGGAGGTGCACTATAAAGTTATTTAGACTTGTAGTTCAGAATACATTCTAGTAGAATTTTTTTTAATTAATAGAGAACTGGTAAGAGCTTTCAGGAACATATCTTTTACATAGATAAGCCTGTAAATACTTCAAAGTGAGTACAAACCAGGCTGAAATTGCCTAAAACCTTGGGAAAACACTCGAAGTCTAGAAACAGCAACAAAACTTACTAGAAAAAATTAAAAACTGCTACTGGAGGGGTCATGCGTAATGTTGAAACATCATTCTTTTCCTTCTGGTCTTAGCTCCCATGCTAAGTATTCCCCTTGCTTGTGATGGTGACTCCTTTTCTCTCTGTCACTTGAAAATTTTACATCTACTGAAAGTTTCATTGTCTTGCCGTTGCCTGTACCTTTCATCCCTGTGGACAGGTGGTGAATGTTTCTCTCCCTGTCAATAGTAATTTACACTCTTCAACACTTAGCTTCAGATGCAATTTGTGTTAGGCCTATAATGTCTCGTTGAAAAAAAAGAAACTTCCAAAGAAAGTAGGGTAAAAAGAATTAAAAAAAAAATCAATCTAGATTTTTGAAGTTTTAAAAAATGCCACAATTTGTTCTCAGTCTTCATTTCATTCCCCTTATATGCTCAACCCTTGTAAGAAGAAAGGAAGAAATGGCATTTTAGACTCTTGGAAGTTGTTTGGATAAGTAGTGCAATCCACATACTACAACAAACTTGAATGTTTTCATATGGTGTTCAGCCACATCCCACAGCATAATGAAATCTTATGATAAAAGTTAGCTAGACTATCAGAATATTCTACTGTACTTTCACAACTTTAATAATAAAACTTCGTCAGACAGTAAGAATTAGTCTGTGTACCATCTCAAAACCTGAAAGTCCCAAGTAACTTCTAATTATGTCTTTATATATGTCAGTTTGAGAATGTTCAAAAACTCTGCATTTGCTTCTTGGTTTGTTGTTCTGGGGTTTTCTTTTGCTTGTTTGTTGTGGTTTTGGTTTTGTTTGTTTTGTTTTGTTTTGTTTTTTTTTTTAGAGAGCACTTGAACCTCCTGATGTGCATCATGAGAGACTTCTTCCTGTTTCTATACTAGGATTCATTGTAAATCTTATAGGAATATTTGTTTTTCAACATGGAGGTCACGGGCATTCACATGGCTCCGGTAGGATGTCTATAATTTTCAGTACTGTTTCCTTTCTTGGCACCCTGTGTTCCAGGACCTTATAATCCTCCAATGAAAACCCCAATATTAAATTTTAATGTCTTTTTAGTGGCAATCCTAGCCAAATGTATATGTGGATTGTTGCAATATTGACTTTTATGTTTTATGACTAGCCTACCGTACTTCCCATGTTAATATTGATTAACTGGAAGACCTAGAACTCCAGAATCTGCTTTCTGGAACGTGCACTCTTATACATCTTATTGGAAGAGATTTGTAGACTGTCTTTTGGACAAAATTAAGCTGGAGTTAAGTGAGGTCTTGGCTGGAAAATTTACAAAACAGTGTCTGAACCAAATTTTAAGTATGGGATTATTCAGCTTCAGGTCCTTCTCGGTGTCTTTTGAATTTAAATGCAGAATTTATTAGCCTAAATATATATATGGTAAACGTTTTGGGTTTTGATTTTTTCTGTAAAGCTAATATCTTTCAGCTTAACATAGAAACTGATATAGTTTATAGTCTTTGGTCTTTAAGCAGCAATTCAAGCTTAGAATTTGTAATGTGTGAACAATAGCAAATTTCTGATTTCTTAAAACAGCTATTTTTAACGTGCTTGTGTTTAGTTACGTGTACATTTTCCAAATTGTACTAAAAGTGTAGCACAACTTGTCTCAGAAGTGGGAATGTATGAAAGCACGTGACTTCTCAATTCAGGTATATATTTTATACAGCCACACAGCATAGATTTAGGTGACAGAGAGCTTGTGTTAATTTTCTTATCTTATTTAAAGCCATACTTTGAGATGACCTAAAAGATGAATAGGTTTTTGAGTAGCTTAGAAACAAATGTAAGCATACTTTTATTCAACACTTTAATACTCTGATGGTGATATTTGTTTATAGGGCATGAACACAGCCATTCTCTATTTAATGGTGGTCTCAGCCATGGACACAGTCATGGAGGTCATGGTCACAGCCATGAACATAAACAAGTCCATGGACACACTCATGATCATGGCCATAGCCATGGACACTCTCACGGTCAGGATTATTGTCGTGGTAAGTACTTAGTTAATGTCATAGACCATCTGGACTCAATTTAAATTTGCTATTAATGATTTACTGGGGGGGGGGGAAGAGAGGCTGCTGGCAGCTTGTTGTGAGTATATATGGAAGTAGTTTCACTAATTTTGTGGTATGTTATGCCGCCGCCATGTTTTGTGGCTCACTTTGGTAAATGCTGTTTCACTTGCAGTAAGTTCAGTGTTAGTTTTTAAAGGTTTTGCTTTACCTACATTTTTTGAATGTTCACCATAATGTTATGTGTTGGCAAAAGATAAAACAGATGTATGCTACAGCAATATAATGAAATTAGTTATCAAGTGCTCTGTTCCAATTTTTTATTAAAATCAATAGACAAAGTTAAGCTGCTTTGCTAGTGTTCTCCATTTAAATAATTTTACAGATCGAGATATTAGGAAAGATGAACAAGCAATTTTACTTTTTGTACTTAGAGCTTGATATGTCATACTTGGTTTGTGATCTCAAATACAAGATTTCCCGTGTTGTGTAGCTGTAATCTGTTTTAAAGCTGGTTATGAAAAAGATAGTTTGTATCTTAGCTATGCTTAAATCTTTTCCATAAAGGTCAACAATCTGTGAAGAGACATCCACACAAGATGTGATCAGTAGCCCTCACTATGGGAAAAGAGAGAGTGTGGTTATTACCTATTTGAAACAATGCAAATGAAAGCCTTACTGGAATGCAGGGCTGTCAGTCCTTCCTGCCTAAGCCATAAACTAGAATCTGATGTGACTGAATATGTGCACATTCAGAGCGGGGAATAGTGTGGTAACTTGCAGACAGGAGGTGACAAAAAGTATAAAAATATGTACTTGTCCCTTCCTTGCTATTTTTAGTAGAAAATTGGTGCTTGTTTTCCTGGTGTTTTGTTGGAAAGCAGGAGCTCCCCCTCGCCTCTTCCTTGCTCTCCCCTTGCCCCCCACCCCAGTGAAACAGCAAATATAGCCATCTGTTTTGTGCAATTTGATATTCAAATCAACTTTTGCATAAATTGTTATATATCTTCACTAGAAGTCATTTGCTGTCTTTTAACAAGTTTTTCTTAAAATATCTTTCTGATGTGTTCCACAGAGGCATTAATCTGCTTGGATGAGAGGATTTTTTGACTTAGTTCTACCTTCTCCAAATCTTATTTTTGTTGTTTTACATTAGGTGTAAATGCTTGCGTAAGTGAGGTATTTCTGGTTAGCAAATTTATTTGACCTTACTCTTCTTGCTTGTGTGTATGGCTTGTATTTTTGAGAGTGCCTTATTTTGCTGAATACTAGAAAGGTCTTATTTCTCAGTTTGTTTTCATTAAGGAACAAATGTTGATCTTTTTATGTAAACATATATAAAATCTGTTGTGTAAAGTGGTATTTCTTTTTTTAAAAATATGTTTTTAAGACTTTTAATTACTATGTTAAAAAACAACAGCTAGAGTAAAGGCTAGTCATTGTGAGCAGCTTGTCTGTTCAAGAAATTTCAGAAAGGAAGACTATAACAGAACATACCACTAGAGAGAGCCTTTGTGTAGGTTAATATGCCAATAATTGTCTTTACAGGTGACCATTCTCTTGAAGGGATGGCTGGATCCAGTAAACAGATTTTACAAGGTATGATGAGAATATAGTGGTTTATTAGTTTTATCATGGTCTGCCTGCTGGTGGCTGTTTGTCACACATCTGTTTTAGAGGGTGCCTCTGGGTAAATGCTACGTTTTTCTTAGAGGAGCTATTTTATGAAGTCCTCTTCCACCTGTAAACAGAGCAGTGCCACACCCCGTGCATGGCTAGGTGTTGAGACATTCACTGAAGTCTAAATGTAATGTGGTGCCAACACAGTTCAAAAGGGAGATCCCAAAGGCTGGGATTTAGCTTCTGTTACTGATGCTGAAAAGTCAAATAGTAATAATAATCTAGGAAAGAGTGGTTAAAAGCAGAAATCTAAGGAGCCTAATTGCAATGTATGCTCTGGAAAGTGAAAACCAGTATTATTAAGACAGAATGTATTTGAAAAATGCAGACGGATATAATTGTCAAAGGGTATGTGAGCTTAAAACTTGCATTTCATCAAGCTATTACAGTTGGTTTAGACAAGATGTTAATTCACTCTAAATTGCTTGAAGGAGTATTGGAGTCTCTGATCTCCTGAGTATTAGTGTAAATAAATTACTGATAATTTAGATGTCAGTTTTGAGGGTTTTTTTTTTTTTGGTAGTAATTATTTGACACACATAAATGTATATACTGTTTTCTCTTATTGGATGATCTTCTGGCTTGTTTGTAGTCCTTGAAAATGAACATTTTCAACCTCTTCAAGAATTTATAGCATACCATATTACGTATATGTATACTCAGTACTTCAGTAGAAGATATTTGAAAGTTAGTCTTTTTCACGAAAGGCACATTTTAATTGAAGCATATTAAAAAGACTCAATTTTATAGAATTTTATTGCAATTTTTCAATACTGTGAGGAGTTGGCTCTGGCCAGCAACTAAGCACCCAGCAGCTGCTCACTCCCTCCTGCAGTGGGACAAAGAAGAGAATTAGAAGAGTAAAAGCGAGAAGTACTCTTGGATTGAGATAAAGACATAAGTGAAGGGGAAAAAAAAGAGAAAGAAAAAAAAAAAACAACCAAGTGATGCAAACACAATTGCTCACCATCTCCACCAGCAGACCAATGCCCAGGAAGTCTCTGAGCAACAGCTATTTTGAAAAGACAACACCCCGTTTTTGTGGCTGAGCATGGTGATGTATGGTATGGAATATCCCTCTAGTCGGTTCGGGTTAGCTGTCCTGGTTGTGTGCCCTCCCAGTGTCTTGCCCACCCCAGGCTACTTGCTGTGGGGCAGAGTGAGAAATGGAAGGCCTTGATGCTGTGCAAGTGCTGTTTGGCAATAGCTAAAACATCGGTCTGTTATCAATGCAGTTTTAGTCACAAGTCTAAACCACAGCACCATACAGGCTGCTGTGAAGAA
Source organism: Grus americana (assembly GCF_028858705.1). Taxonomy (NCBI): domain Eukaryota; kingdom Metazoa; phylum Chordata; class Aves; order Gruiformes; family Gruidae; genus Grus; species Grus americana. Next base: position 14,850,867 of record NC_072859.1, on the reverse strand, counting down.
AATTAAATCCATCCCAGCCAGACCCAGTACAAATGTAGACTTGGAAAAATCACTAAAGAGCTGATTCATAGTTATGCATTGTTTTTGTGAGGAGGGATTATCTGAATCTGGAGAATTGTATTCAAAAAGCTGCTTCTGAATGATTGTTCTCATCACTGCCAGCAGAGAGCTCCAAAGGCTAAATTTTAGCTAGCTGCAAAGTGCTTGTTTCTTTGTCTTTTAAGGTAGTGTGTTATTCTTCAAAATAAGAGTGAAGTTGTTCATGTCTGCAGTATTGTTTAATTCTCAATATCATTTGTCTTGGATTTCTTTGCCAAATAACTTCTACAAGATATTGTCAATGAAACATTAACATCTTTAAATGCTTTACAGAGCTGTTTCTATTAACAGTCTTTCCATCTTATACAGTACTTATCATTGTAGGCATCAGGGAACATGAGTTTCTTTACTGTAATATGGGTAGGTATCAAGTGAAAAAAATTTAGCTACAACTGTTAATCACTGCTTAAGTTGACAGCCATGCCATGAAATACCCTTTACCACTAAGTGCAGAAAATAATATAAATTCTTCAGATGCTCTATATTCTACAAATACGTTGAAATCCTGTGATCACTTTCTTTGTGATTGACCAAAAATTGACCACAAATTTAAGAAGCATAAGTCATGTTATCTAGTTCTGGCAACAAGTTTTCCATATCTTGTCTTTGAAATACTCCATTAGCTTTAAGAATAGCAAGTTGTCATGATATCAATTAATCTCTTACAGGTGTATTTCTACACATAGTTGCAGACACACTCGGAAGTATTGGTGTAATCATATCTGCTATATTGATGCAGAACTATGGTCTAATGATAGCAGATCCTATTTGTTCAATGCTGATAGCACTACTTATAGGTGTAAGGTAAGCGCTGCTATGACTGATATTTGGTGGTATTTTTGATGCTAGTTACAGCACAAATTACAGCTCAGAAGCAAAGGTTTGTCTGTTATGCTAATAACTTAGAACATTTGCTTTTCTTCTACAAATGATGTTACCTCTGTTCTGTACAACTGTTCTGATATGCTCTTACATGAACTATCTTCTTTTCTACAGCTACAGCTTTTGCGCTTAAATCTGCATATTCTACTCCTGTTTGCATAATACTACAAAAATGCCTTTCAGGTTCAAACTCTAGAAAGCTTCCTCTCTGTGTTTAGTACATGCTTATATAAACCAATGTACTCCAGTAATTGGAGCAGAATGGCTTCAGGGCAGCAGGGTTGAGCCTGCTGGCACAGGATGTGCCCTTGTCCTTGACAAATCAAGGCTGGTAACATCCCCCGCCCGCCCCCAGCGAGAACCGTCTTTCCCTTTGTATTTTGTATTCTGAGACATCCTTATTCCTTTTAAGATCTGATGGAAATGCTTCAAGTAGTTCTGGGCTTTCCCGATAGTTGCTTACTAAGATCACTTTAAATTTGAAGCTATTTGGATTAGACTGGACAAGCAAACATTTCATTCAGCGATGTTGTTATTGAGGCTTTTCTGGCAGCAGTTTCAATGGTGGCATAGGGCAGAGTGCCACAACTCCAGTTACAACCTAATAACTGCACACCTTTGTCTCCAGCAGTGGTGAATGTCATCTGATTAACTGCAGCTACTTGTGCTTATACCGTATATGGCATGTTTATACCATATGCACGGCAGCATTCACAGAATTACTGATGTGAATCTCCCCATTTGTCTGAATTGGGCAACATGCTTCAGGCACTAAATGCCCACAGAAATCTGTGTGCTAGGGATCACTATTAAATTACCACTTTAGCGTAAACTTAATATTTTGCCTTAGACCTCCTGTAATTTCATAAAGAACAAATTATTACAAACTAATTATATTACTGAAATCTCAAAAAATGGGAAATAAAATGTGCAGGTTACCAAGGGGAAAGAAACTGTTGCTGAGGTCAATAGCTGAGTAAAACACAGGTTTCCATACACTTTGTATTTTAAGGGTCTAGCTTTGTGTACAGTAAAGCATATGTGGAGTGCTGATCAGAAGATACCATGTGAATGAGAATTTTATTTTCTTCCATTCATAGAGAGATTGGAACAAGACTACCCTCCATAACAGAGGTTTCATAATAAAGCTGTTATAGGTCTTCTAGCACAGTTAGGAGGAACATCTGAGGTCCATGTTCATGCTGAAAATGATGGAGAAGGTCACTCTCTGATGTGTCTTTTGACCTGATACCAGACCTCGGCCTGTAACATTATTTTGTTGGCCTGCAATGCTATAAATGATCTCTAGAATCATTATGCCAACTGAGTGCAGTCAGCTACATCATAGTCAGTAGAAGCAAGCCTGCAGTTCTTGCAGGCTGACACATCCTGGCACAGCAATGGAGCAAACACTAATTGCAGGAGGTTTTTATTATTTTTTTTTTAAAGCTGTCCAACAGACTTAACTACTGATAGCTTTGCTTGAAATGCAGTTAAATGAGATCATAAACAAGATGACTGGCAGTTTCAGATGGATATTCTTTGAGAACTTGAGTCCCCTTTTGTGTTGTTTGACGTTAGTAATCTTCATTTACACTTCTGGACATAAAACGATTGTTTATTCTGACTTATTCTTCATTACACTGTGTGTGAAGTGCTCTTCTAGAATCAATAAAAAAGATTTTTCACATTTTCCCATGAGGTGATCTTTTGTAGCAGTAATATGGAGGCCCAACTGATGATTGCTAGGATGTATAATAGTTTGGGCCTTGATCTTTTTAAGTCACATAAATCTAACCTAGAGAAAAGATTATACTGAAATTCTGTGAAGTTTAAAATTTGAGAGGAAAAACATTGTTTGCAAAAAGACTTTAAACTGATAGTGGCAAGAGCTGTGTCTAGTTTTTTTTTTAAATTGTCTGTTTGCTGACGGAGTGCGTGTGGGTTTGAGGTGGGGAGGAGGGGGATGTTCAATATCTAGTACAGGGATTCCTGGTCACTTCTGTGGGCCTGTTTGCAACCTTGATAAATAACTTGGTGGGGTGTTTCCTTTAGATCAAATAATTGTCTGCTGTTTCAGAGAAATGTTTGTCAATTTTACCTGTGTGGAGTAACCCACTTGTGTCCCTTTTACTAATTAAACCAACTTTGATAAGGTGAAGTCGGATAAGAGTTACATGTGTGCCCCCACCAAGTGGATCCATGCACATGTTTAAAAATCAGGATCTGTTCTTTGTGGCTGTAATAAAGCAATTATAGTTTTGAGTCAGAGATGCAAAAGCCAGTCTGATAAAATTATCCAAAAGTTTTAATGCTATCTGGGGACTTTCCCCTAGTTTGGACTGTAAAGATTTGCTTCTTTCAAAATAGGGTTGTGTAACAGCCCCAAGGTGCTGTCTCTTCTCACAAGAGTACTGAAGCTGATTGATTTAAATCCAAATAGTAGTGTGTTTTATTGCTGATCTTCCAAAGCTCTTTTGCATGACTCCACATTTTAAGTATATGAAATTGTCCATTTCCATGTTAATTAGCTGCTTAGACCTCTGGTTCTACATTAAATGTATTAGTTATTAACTGATCAACTAGATCAGGCAATGCTCTCCTTACTGCTGTTAATGTTAACCAACAGCTCTTAGTGAAAACAAAACCTTGAGTGTGGATATTTTGAGTACTCTGAAGCTTTAAAATAAAGCAGTTGAAATGGCAAAATCTGTATGGAAATGCTTTTGCTCTTGACTGTCAACTTGTTATTTGGGAGGGAGACGTCTTTCCTAGGAGAACGTCTTTTTATGTGTGTCTGTCTTTGAGCTCTTGTTGTGCTGGCCTTCTGTCACTCGTTCTCAAATGCCAAATTACCAAGTTGGATTAAGATTTGCCTATAGTACAGGTGCTTTTCTATCATCAGGAAGGTATCTTAGGAAATAGTTGTGAATATTGCAGATGGCTACATGAGTGTAAATCTAAAGTCATGGTGGGAGAGTGGTCCAGACTTCTGTTGATTTTTAACATGGATGCACTATTCTCAATATTACAGTCTAGAAACTCTGCTGGTTGTATATGAAAATAAAGTGTATATTGAGCAAATTATTTTCATAAAGTTGGAAATTCCTAATAAAACTGGTGAATGAATTTTTACTCTTGTTGGTTGGTGGCTTTTTCCTCTAATGGAAGGATCCTCAGACCAGTCTAGATTACAGTACCACTTTGGATGCGTGTTTAGTCTCAGTAGTTAGTAGGCTTTCCAGCTGGAACGAGCTTGCATAGGGATGAATTAGGACAGAATTGTAGATGTAAATTTGAGGCAGGAGTCTTTTCTAGGATAAACAGCATTCTTGTGAACAGTATAATAAGGTACCTTGAAAGAAGTCTTTGGATTCATTACTTTAAAAAGTAGTTTTCTTTACTGAACAATCTGGGGCTCTATCACTACTGGGATTTGGGAAAGGTTATATTCTTGCAGTATGATGGGTAGTATTGGAAGTATGTCTTCAGAAACACGTGTGAATTATTTTCAACACAACCAGGTTTATTTTCTGATGCTGAGCTTTAGATATATGCATTTAAAAGAGATATTCTGTGGTAATAGGTGCAGGAGGACCAAAGATAATGGTGTGATTGTAGTTAGGTAGTGGGTTTGAAACTAGTGAGAATCCATTCTTTTTAATTACATTGGCATGGTTTTTGGCCTGATGAGAGATTGTCATAGGAAGAGCTAAATAATGTGTTAATATGGCGCCATTGTATAAGCAAGTCACAGCTTTTATATCCTCTAAAGATGCTATGATGCAAGTAGTACAAAGTAATCTACAAAAGTAATTAGATTAAAATGGAAGAATAACGGATGTTGAATTTTGTATCTGTTACTGGATGTGGGATAGTATTTATGAGATCACATGGTATTTTGCTCTTACTTTCTTGAAATAAGCAAACGAGTATAGTGGGCTAACAAAACTATCACCAAGAACTTTCAGGTTTTCAACTCTAGCTGCTTCATTAACTGAGTGTGTATTGAAATTTTCTTGAAATTGCAAATAGTTATTTCACTGAACTCTCTCTCAAATTTTACAAAAGTAAATACTTTGCAATTCAGTTTCATAATTTTCCTGAAACTGATGACTAAACATAGTTTAATTTAAAAATATATACCAGTAAATCTGTATTGGTATGTTACACTTTGCATCTACGAGCAAATATTTAATCAAAATGTGGATATAGTGCACTTACATTTTTAGTGTACTTTAAGGTGATTAAGTAGTTGTTGCAATTTATACCATTGGAGTAAGCTGTGTTTTCGTTGAAAGTCGGCTGATACCATGTTCATACAGGTCATTACATTTTATGAATGTGTATAGAACATTTTGAGTAGTCCAAATGTATCAGGCAAAGGCACAAACTGTAGAGTTTGTTTTAATTTACTTAAACTGTAAAAGTAATGGTTTTGATTCTTCATGTACAGTTAATGTTTGAGATAAAGAGCTGAATGTGGTGATGGTGATAAGATGCCTCTAGAGGTTCATGAGACTCTTTGAGAAGCATTTTAATAGTTTGCTTTTTAGCAAGGAAATTTTGAAGACAATGTTATATGAAAAATAAACGACAAACTAAAATTAAGAAATTACTGTATAATCAGTGAATTTAGCGTTGAATACTCAATACATTTTTAGTTGTTTGAGAGTTTAATTAAGTTTATTGGGGGGGGGTTGGCTGAATAAAATGTGCATGTACCACTTAACCTGGTAGTGATTTGGCTTTAATCATGTATTCTCCAAGTTATTGCTTAATGGTCTGAATTTGGCTTGTAGAGTGTGTAGGGCATGGGTAGGGGGTAGGTTTGATCCAGGGGTCTTTTTTTTTTTTTTTTTTTTTAATCTGTGTTCTTTGTGGGATACTTATGTATTCAAAGAGGGAATAAAGGCAGAACACAAATCCTTATTTCCTTCTGTGGGACTATGTCTAATAACCCAGTAGAATATCAAAGCAGTTGCATGTGAGTGCAAAAGGGAATTTTTGCTCTTAATTCAAGATTACTTGTGTCTAGATGAAATAACTCTTCATTCATTTTATGTTGAGTGTTTCCTTGCTTCAGTGTTGGGCAGCTCTCTGATTTACTCAAGTCTTGCCTGCTCCTATTAGTGGTTCTTCTGCTCTGTTCAGTTTTCTGAAATGGTGGCAACACTTGCCAAAAGAAATCACAAAAATATCTGTGTAGGATGACTAAAGAACTTATCGTTGCAATATAAAGCTGTACAGCCTCTAATGTGTAACCTATTTTGTCTTAAGCAGATGCACGAAGGGTTGAGCAACGCCTCTTCAGAGAAGTCAAGCAGTGCTTTTAATTCAAATGGTTGAGCCTTCCTGTAGACAACATCTCTAATTAGTGCAAATTGTCCACTACTGACACGGTTGCTCTGTGTTGCTCCTGTGATCCTTCACTAAGGCTGCTCTAAGGTGACATATTCTCTGCCTAACTCCTTGTGAGTTAGCACAGAACATGCTGGCTGCACAGTGAAAATCTGCTGTGGGATTCTTCTGAGATTGTTTTCACTGACAAATACACTTCTAAGCTTAGTGGAAGCAGAAATCGGGTAGCTCTTACTAAACTATAGAGAGGTAAGATCAGCCATTTCCCTTTAGACTGTGACTGTCTATATACCAGTAAAAGCCTGTCTTCGGTAGGATTATATAGAAATATTGTTAACACCTATTACAGCTCATGCTTTAAAATTCATCTTTTTGGAGGAAGAAAAATAGCCCACACTACTGTTCTGATATAGAGAGACAAAGGCATGAAGTCAGATACTTTCCACTACTCAAATTTCATCATGTTTCTACTTGCTGTAGAAAGTTGTGTTCACGCCATTTGTGTATTTATCTGTTGATCCTTGACAAGCAGAGGGGTTGGTAGCTTGTGGTTTCTCAATTGGAGTGCTATATCCTGTAATCTTTTAAAATCTCTGCATTATAAATCTGTGGCCAGTTCTGAAGGGTGAAGCTGGTGTGGGTGGGGATTGTAGCTCTTGAGTGTTCTGGATGCTACCACTAATATCTGATGACTCTTTCTTTGTTTACTTTCTGTGCTATCTCATGCAAGTGTTCATTTAATTATAAAGCATAAATAGGACATGCTTAAAATAGATGAGTCTGGTTTACTAGCATTTTGTTTGAAGTCTTTTAAAAAAAAAACAAAACAAAACAACAAAACCAACCTTGGCTATTTCATAGTTGTTCAGGTTGACACCCTTCAAGTTTTTTCCCAAGATGTTTTCCTCATAGTTTAATGTGCCTGAATCAATAAACAATTCCCAAGGCTCTAAACTTCTTTCACTATTTAAAACTAAATGTTCATTTTTTTTTTAGCCTTAGGATTCTAAGACATATTCTGAAATGTTGAAGCAATTTTAGTATTTCGATTAGTCATCAAGCAAAAACCACAACTCCAGCATAAAGCAAGAACTTTGTCCGAAACCACTATTCGAGCCACATGTTTCTAGAAAAGGCACCATAGACTAAATATGATACTAGATTGGATAGAGCATGCAGACTACATATTAAGTGGTCAAAGAAATGAGGCAATTTACTTCAGTCATTTACTGAAGTTATTTCCATGGGTTACATAATTTCTATATAAAGTCTAGAGCTGCTTGAACATGATATAATATGAAAAATCTTTGGGGGAGCACATGCCTGTAATGTTTGGGGCGTAACAGTATTTAAAAAAATACTTTTTTAAATGAAGTGCTGCATTCACTAAGGTTCAGAAGGAATGTTCTATAGCAAAACTCCCCAAAAGTAGCACACTCGTTTGTGTTGTTTCGAGCCATCATTGCTAAATGGCATGCACTACCTTTATTTACTAGGTAATGTACCTGCCAGCCTTGCTTGAGAATCAAAGTACTACTTTATTATGAGAACAGACAATTTAAAATTGGAAAAGTAAATGTTAAACCTGTGATCCTTGTCTTGACCAAAGCCTGCAGTCTGATAAAAATTGCCATTGCCAAGTTCTGAAATAGGCTGACAGTCTTGGCATTGCAGATGTGGATGGTGGCTGGAAAAAAAATTTTGAAATCCAGCTGTAGATTTTCAGCTATTGTATTTGAAGAACCATAGCTGATCTTGAGTCTTAGCAGTGTTTCTTTGCCTTCCACAAAATCTGTCACAAGTATCCTCTATTTTCTACACTGCTGAGAGCACTAAATGAATTTCCTGCTGTGCTCTGATGACAATGACTCTGTAAAGGGTTCTTTACCCTGGAGTTGTTTTCAGCCTTGCTGTCCAAGATCATGACAATGCCAGAGTCTTGCTAGCTATGCCTACAAAAACAGCATCATAAATAGGATGGGACTGGAATGGGTACGAGTATTACCTGAACATGATGCAAGTTGATTGTCTGATGCTTTCAGTCTTCATTGTTAATCAAGCCATGTGTAGTAGTGGCAGGCTGGATTTATCACATTTATGTCAATGACTTGTATCTGTTTGAACACCTTTCCCTTCCTCTGTAACAGTGTATGTGAAAGTGTCATGTGCCACTAGCTCATTTTGCACGCACTAGCCACTTTTGCTATTATGGCTTTTGTAGAGGATATGTTTATGTCCTGAGTCTTGCTCTTTCAAATTCCATTGTCTTGTAAAAGAGTGTGGTATTTTAGATTCAAGGCTTGGTAATGAGAGACAACTTGAAAATTGCCTCTGGTTTAGCAGCAAAGCTTTACAGACTGCTTATGCATGAAAAAACTCTCCACTTGGTGAGAATTCAGCATTATTTATTTTTCTCAATAACATTTTTGTAAATAAAAAAACAAAGGGGGAAGTACCAGTGCAATAGTTCCTGCAGAGACAACCATGTGTATTTTGCGCTAATGACTAACCTCCCCAAAAAAGGAAATCTTGGTCAAATTCTCTAACCACATTTTCAGTCTGCTTGGTATTGTCATCTTTCCTAGTGTTTTCTTCAGTCACATGAGATGGAACTAATATTTCTAGTGCCTCCTGGTGATTAAGTAATACTGGGTTTTAGTTAGTGTTTGAGAAAAGAGTATACTGTGTGGAGTTTCGGGTTTTAATTAAAGGGTTTGTATTTCAGTAGTATGCATGAAACAATGGAAAATCTGAGACATCAGAAAACTGGCTTCTATAGTTTGTCGTATTAGTTTGACTTACAATAAAAGACTAGCTTGTAAGATAGTGTCCCTTTGGGTGCAGAGATGCGTGCATGGGCTTCTGTACTCTAACAGCAACTGTGAGGGCGTATCACATCACTGCAGCTGTCTTTTGGCCTTTTTAGCTTTGCAAAAGATAAATTTGTAGCTGAACACTGTGTCTAAGTTAGAGGAGGGAGGTGTGACCTGGGATATGCTTCAACTGTCACCTGCAGTATCAAGCCACATCCTGATTTACCTCTATTCTTTGGACTTTAAAGATGTTGCTGTTTTAGGTAAACACCATGGCTTTAGCTTTTTTGTGAAGTCTGGATAAAAGCACAACTTGTGCAATATTATTGCCAAAAACTTGCACAGGAGGTTTCTCTCTTAAAGCTTTAATGCGGAGCTATTACAGAAACGTGAATAGGTGATATCTTGCGAGCAGGGAGACTATCTTTTAAGCTGCACCACCTATACTAGGAGTGGAATGTCTTTTCCCATTCACCTTTTTTTGTATATTTGTTGATTTTGAGCTAGTGGTTCCAATATGTGCTGCTTAAAACAGCACCCCATTGCCTAGCAAGGAGAGGGAGTCTTTGGTGCTTGTACACACCCTGCTGATTGCATAGACTTAACTTTGGAAGATCAGATTCTTAGGCAACAAGGGTTTCGGAACAAAGCAGATATTAATTGTAAATGCATTTTCAGCTGCAGAGCTCTCCAGAGGAGTTTTAGCTTCCTCTTTTCAATGTGCATCCTGTTTCAGAATGAATCAACCAGTTTCACCGACCAAATCCTTTTTTGGAATGGGTTAACATGTCCAACCTGCTAGTCTTAAATTTCTATAGGCTGTCTCTCCAAATCTCCTACTTGCCTATTCATTTCCATTTCATCAGATAACGTACGTCGGTTTTATCAAATAATGTAAATAAGTTGTGCAGATCGAACATTTTTTGTCAGATTTCTTTCACGGATATTTTTTTTTTTTCACTCTTAGTGGTATGTTCCAATAAAAAGGCAAGCTCCTGCATTCTCCTTTCTTTTAGTCCTTTTCCTGGGAAAAAATATGCAGCCTGTACGTGTGTGGTTCTCTAAGCCTTTGGACGCATGTGTTAGAGGGGCCATGTTAATTTATGGAGATGGAGTCAGTGTTCAAAAATCTTGTATTCAGTTTGCATCCTGAACTTGTGTATTAGTCTTTCAAGGTTTTTATTAAGAAGCAAACCTGCATTTTAAATAGTGAGTTAAACTGAAATCAATTCAGCAGTAGTGTATTTTGGCAGCTCCAGCTCCCTTTGATGTAATGCTTGTGACATGGACATTATGTAGTGAGATAAGTCCATTGATAAGAGAACCTTTTCCCTAAACTGCTGTAATCCACTGTCTGTAGAATGTGACACTCCAATTAAGCTTCCTTTAGACAGACTGACAGTTATTGCATTGCTAAATGTTTAATTGTCTTGGTGACAGGTCTGGTTTAGGCAGCTCTTGCGTGCCCCTAATTGCTTCTTCCTATTTGTGAACTGATTCCTTGGTAGCAGTGCAACTGTGTGAGGCCACGTGGTGGAATGTATCAGGCAGTGAATGTGGCTGGAATAACTGGTGTGCCTGCAGGGAGACTGAATTTTAGGGTGGTTGTTTTTCCAGAGGTTTATTAGACAAGAGTCATGCACCCTCTAACTCTGAGCTGAGCAGTCGATCAGCCAGCACTGCTTCCACTGGTTCCATGTACAAATGGAACCATCTCTTTTAAAATGGAAAGGAATGCTTAGGTTATGCTGTTCACCATCTGCAAATATACAACTGGTCTATGTAGTGCGTTCTACATGACCTCATGAGATTTTAAACAAAGCTTCTGCAGTTTCCTTTAACAGACGGCCCAATTAATCTCTTAGAAATGTTTTCTGGTTGCTTTTTATCCCATCGCTCTACGTACTCCAGCTGTGATGCCAGTGCTGAGCACTGAAATTCAGCTTACAATTTCTGAAATATATCATCACTTTTGGTCTGGAGTGTTAGGTGGCTTATATGTTGAAGTTAGATTGCTATTTAAGTTTTAGTAATGTGCTATAGATATTTGTCATTCTCTTGACAATTTTAGGATGCTCTACTGAGCCAGATGTGATGCACTACTCCTATACAAAAAATCACCATACTGAATACTTCATAAGAGTATAAATTTTTAGTGGTAGCTTTAAGGTTTGTGCTTACTGGTCTCCTGGTTTTATTTTAAAAAAAATTTTAAAAAAGGAAAGTAGTAATAATAATAAAGGGTATTAAGTGTCATCTTAGTTTGCTGATTAAACAAGACCATTTGGCCACAAGGGAACCTCTAATTGCTTCCAAATGTTCAATCCTTGAACTTGGATGAGACCCTACACTTAGTTCACTTCAAGAATATGCTAAATGGTCTGTTTCTGACAAAATAACTTTGTTATAGCTGGACTGATCCATACTAATTTTGTTTTATGATCTCCCCATTATTATCTTAGTTCATAAGAAAAATATGCCTTAAGCCAAACACAAAAGTAAAAACCATTGCAGTTGTGTATTTTTATGGTTGGCTGCGAGGGATTGTCATTGAAGCAGGTTTTGGTTTTGAGCTATACTTATCAGCTGCTTTGTCATAAAACTTTTAAGACACCAAGAGATTTCATCTCAAATCCCATGATTAAACTATTAATCTTTTGTGATTGTCCACCGGTTGTCTCTGTGGAAAACCCTGGGGAAAAGTAATCTTGTCTTTAAGACACCATAGCAATTGTGTCAATCCTTTTATTTTCTGTTACCAGGTTTTCAAAGCAACTTTCTCAGCTTCTGGTGTAACAACTAAAGAAAAATTCAAGAGCACTAAGGAATGTTATGTTGCTCTTTGTTCTGCATCTTTTGAAAACATAATTGTAGCTAAGTTCTTTTTTTCTTTCCAGTATTGTTCCACTTTTAAAAGAATCCATTGGAATTTTGATGCAGCGAACTCCTCCTTCCCTGGAAAATGCCCTGCCTCAGTGCTACCAGAGGGTGAGCTCTTAGACCATTTTTGCTTCAGATCAAGGTGCTGACTGAATAAGCCTCGCCTCAACTGTGTGTATGCAGATATTTTGTGATGTTTTTCGGTAGTGCCTGTGAAAGGTTCCTTAGATTGTACAAATGGAGGTACCAGTTTGATTCTTATATTTCTGAAGTCCTAAATTGCATGTGGTTTCAACTCAGTTTGTGTTTTAAAATGAGATATGTTGTCTAGAACGATGTCCTAAGTTCCTCTCAAAGTACTTTGTGGTGATACAAAGTGCATAATGTTTTCTGGTTTATTCCATTTTTGTCTCCCTCAAAATCTAGTTCTGTTTCTAGTAAAGTGAGATGGACTAACCTTGGAAGTGTATTTATGAGAGTACATAGATTACTCTGGATTTGATCTCTCCTGGTACTCCTGTTTAACTTATTTATTACTGTGTCATGGCCTGAATGTTTCAAGAGGCTTTGCAAAGTTAATACAAAGCACTTATAAGTAGTGCTATCTTTCCTCAGGAAATTACAGGATTGTAATTGTGTGGAGGGCTCGCTAAAATTGGACAGAGGAAAAAGAAGGGTTTTGACAAGATAAAACTAAGCCCTCCCAAAATATTTACAGAAATATTAATGTATTTCTGTTAACAGTTATAAACTCTCATAAATTGTTTTATGGGAAAATTCCTGCTTTTGCAAAATAAGCTGTTTTAATTGAATGCCCCCTCAAATTTAGTAACCATGACTTTTTTTCACTTGGACGCCACTCTTTTCAGAAATGGTTTCAGTAAAATATATGTGGAATGTGAATGCAGCAAGATACAAAATCATGACACATACGTACAGTCTGTATGTTTTCACCTTCCTTACAGTTACTGAGATAGTAATAAGGAATTTAAGTGAAGTATCACAAATTGCACAGTGAACTAGAATTAAAAGAATGCATCAGATTTTATACTGTATTCTGTAAAAACCATAGTACAGATAAATATTTTCTGAAATATATGTTTTAAAATTTGTTTGTTTTTTTAGGTGCAGCAGTTGCAAGGAGTTTACAGTTTACATGATCCGCACTTCTGGACCCTCTGTACTGATGTTTACATAGGAACTTTGAAACTATTAGTAGCTCCTGATGCTGATGGAAGGTGGATTCTAAGCCAGACTCACAATATTTTTACTCAGGTATGTCTCATCAGTGGAAATCACATCTCAGTGTAAACTGCCTGTCATGTGATTTTGACATTGTAATTCTTATCCAGAAAAATTAAATGTTTCACGATTTGGTATCAGTGTTTTTTGAAAAGCTTCTCTGCTCCAGCTATGTAGAACAATTTTAAAATAGTCATGTAGATGGAATTGCTGTACCTCTCTGTATTAGTTTTTGATGCCACTTAATGGAGAAACAGCTGTAGTTGTCTGAGGGGTGTCAAATAAGTTGAAACCCTATATTGACCTCTGAGGAATCAAGAAAACAGATGGGGCTTCTGACCACAGACTGGACCTACTTAAGTTTTTCACTGTGCTGATACCGTTATTTGTCATTCATTTCTGTACCTCTAAGAATCCATGGTCTTTGCATCTTTTGTTGTCTTTTAGTAACATCCTTGCTGTGGTGATCACTAGTTAAAATGTAACCATCAGTTGTCCTGTGGCATACAATCAGTGTGTTTCCATTTATTTCCCTACAGGCTATCTTTTTTATATAGATAGTGATGTATCTGATAGCACTTGTAGATGATGTGAAATGCTGGAATTCTTGTGAATGACAGAAACTTTATTAGAAGTTGATGGTTCTTGCCTTAATATTAAAATACTACAAATTTCAGAAAGATATTTCGGATGCTTCCTTATCCTTTCAGCCATTAAACATGCAATTCAATTTGGCTGCCTATTGCAGTATAGCTACTGGATATGAATGGTTTACAAGTAGAACCTGGAGTCTATTAAGATAAAATAGAAAATTCTTGTCCAGTGGGAGAACTTTGTGAAGAATAAAGCTGGAAACTTTCTCTCTTATACCATCCAGAGCCAAACATCCTGGTTGTATTCTTGATGTTGGAGGACTATATTTGAAAAAACTATTATGTTTTTCCATAATGTCTTTTCTCTGCTTTTGAGTAACGTTGAGTTCTGTAGCTGAAAAGGAGACAAATATTCCTGTTAATAACCAGTGTTTTAGGTAACAAAATATTATCAGCTAAACAGTAATATTTTGCTGACTTCTCTTAAGTCAGTGAAGAAGGGGGGCTTCTGACCAGGTGTATTTGATACTGTAAATAAAAACCACTTCTGTCAACAGTTTAATTAGTGCTTGCATAAATGTTCTTTTCAAAGCTTTCTACAGCAGGGAAAGTCCTTGTGTGCTTACGTGCACCTTCTTTCCCTTGTTCTACATGTTCTATTGGTCTACCACATTGGCAGCTTGTGTATGTGATGGCTTAGTGAATTGTTTATGCATCTGATAAGCACCCCTTTTATTAACTGTTTTATAACATTTATTAAAAATTCCAGGCTGGATTTTTTTTTTTAAATGCATCTTGCATACTCAGTTTCTGGACTTTCAGGAGAATCACCACTGAAGCCAACCCTACAAAGTGCTGCCTAAGTGCATGAATTCTTTTGAAGTTTAAGGAATTTTAAAGTAGTCAGTCATGGGGAACCCAGTAAAAATAAACACACTTGCTTGTTTTTACGTTAGAGACTTAGGGAAGAAGGATTTGTTGTTACAAATCTTCTAAAAATCAAACTTTATGAATAAAGTTTGGTCCTTTTTGAGATGTTCCATCACATACAGCTCTTGATTAATGACTAGGCAGAAATCAGTTGGCATGGCTTATTCTGTAGACAGTGTAGTTTGAAGCTAAGGGATATTTTTGGGGAAGGACTGTGCAGAACATTCTATTTTACATCTCAAGTCTCCCAAGGATTGCATTTTCCAAGCGAGTCGTCAGCTGGTTTGTAGCTGTGCAGGTATCAAGAGCCATGTGTCTAGGAAGGGAATTGGGAGAGCAAGGTCTGTCATTTTTCTTAACTGACCTATGGTAATAAGTGGAGGAACAGTTGGAGCAAGTAGAGATTTTTCTCCTCAGTAATATGGGCCATCATTATCTTAATCTAATAGTTGGTTTTGCCACTCAACTGAGCTAAAAGCAAGTTAATGATAGTTGAATACAATCTGATCTTTAGCAGAGTTCAGCCTAGTGCTTCAATATCACATTGCATAACCAGTGACCTTCACAACATTGTTGCTGACCTGCCACTGAGGTTAAAATGAATGACTAAATGATTTTTTTAATGCTGTTTTATTCTGAGTGATGATAAAACTAAGCAAGTCCATCTAAGCCTAGTTAAATAGGATTTCTGAGGAGAGAAATGCTTTTGTACAAATCACATACCTTTACCAACAGTTATTTTAGTATGTCATGATGTGTAAATTCACTGTAGCCATTGTTGTTTCATGATAAAATCTTAGTGTAGAACTGGTTCGAACAACAAATCCCATGTTACGCGCTTGTGCTTAGGTCCTTTTTAAACTGACAGCTTGTCAAGCAGCTTGCTTTTCAGGAAGTTAAAGTTGTACGAAAGAAATTAAGAATTGCTTTTGTGCAGCTTCAGGTGTGACAGTTATTTAGGATGAATCAGAAAAGGTAATGTAGCAAAGCTAATGTTCACACAGTTAAGTGCACATATATAATTATGTATTAAGAAGTATGTATTCATACAGCACTCTCAAAATCTGTAGGTTTCCACGTTGCCAGTATCTTAGTGAATGATGTGCTAAACATGGAAGATGAATTACAGAAATATAGGACACTGGGTGTTTTTGCTAGGTGACTTGCCAGTGTGGACTAGTGTTCAGGACAGTTAAATTGCTTTGGCTTTACAGGGGTTTCTTAACTCTCCTTTTCTTTTCTATAGGCAGGAGTAAGACAGCTTTACATACAGATTGATGTCGCAGCCATGTAGTGAATTTCTGAAATTGTGCTGTTGGACCAAAGTTTTCTGTACTGT
Source organism: Grus americana (assembly GCF_028858705.1). Taxonomy (NCBI): domain Eukaryota; kingdom Metazoa; phylum Chordata; class Aves; order Gruiformes; family Gruidae; genus Grus; species Grus americana. The sequence goes on along the minus strand of NC_072859.1, from coordinate 14,834,728 downwards.
AATGGTATAACAACATACTTCTCAAGACAGAGCCTGCCTCCGCCACTGTTCTGGAATTGACTGAGTAGATTTCTGCCCTTGAGCTACAGATGGAGTTCACTTCTAAGGAGTAAATATTGAATGAATGTTACGGACTTCGGGTCTTGTCTTTTGTGGCCCCTACGCTTGCAAGTTTGTGAGGGTTTTTTACTTAATAAGATTGTGGTACTGGAAACCCTGTCACGTCTTCAGTAAAGCTGCTGAAACCACTGCTCATTCCCATAAAACCAGTGTTATCAACAATTGGAAACTTGTTTTGTAGATAATGTCACAATGGCTGACATGCTTCAATAGAATTCTATGTTTGTACAATTGTTTGTACTTTGCAAACTTAATGAACCAAACCATATTGGGTTTTCAAAGTGCCTTTTATATCAGGAGAGGTTTTTGCCAGCATACATACGGAGCATCAAAGGGGGTTATTACTTTTACAAATATCTTGTATGCAGTCTGATTATTTACTAGTGATGTATGTGGGGGGCTTGTATACTTGCTTAACTGTAGATGTTGGACTTCCCTTGTACTTGCATCTTACCAAACGGACAGGAAAATTCTAAAGTTAAAAGGCAAAGCTGTTGGGAAGAGACTTGATTCCAAAACAGGCTGGATATTTTGTTGCACGTATCTTGTGGAAATGATTTTAGTCAAAATATTAGATTTAACTCCAATTCTTAGTGTCTTCACACTGTTGAGAGTAATGAGACATTACATGATGCTACCCATGTTCATAGTCACTGAGCCAACGGGCAGCTGAGAGAAGATGCTGGTGATGGAAGCAATGGTTGAAGCTTTTTATCTTCCAAATTATGTGGTGGGACAAATTAAATCCCTAAATTGTTTGTGAAAGCTTAAATCTTCTTGATCTTAATACGTTGTAATAATTTTTATTAAAGTGATTGGTGAGATAACTTCTGCTTTTCCAAATACTGAAAATAGTTGTTCCTGGTGGTTATACCTGAAATGGAAATAAGGACCATGGTTCATGCTGTTTAAGATTATGTTTTTTCCAGGTTGACAAGTCTGATATTTTTATTATCTTACTGTAGCCTTGTGGAAAAAAAAAAAAATCTCATTGCAGTTAGTTGCTTTTTCCAGAAACATTAGTCTGTTGTATTTTTCTAGCATTTATAATCACTTTACACTGATCTGAGCATTGTTTTCAAAGACAATGTGCTATACTTGGTATTACAGATGATAATTCCACTATGCTGTAGTAGTTACCTTAGTAATGGAAATTTTATAAGAGGACACTTCACAAACAGAACATTGTGGAGTAAAAAACAAGATAGGCATTTTTCTGATAAATCATAGCTGCTACTGACTGGTGTGGATTTTAAGTATTCTTCTGGTACCTGATATGTGGTAATACTGAAATCAAGGCCCTCTGAAGCTGGCAGTGTCTGTGTAGTAAGTGCTAGGCACTATGAAAGTACCGAAGATTAATTTGCAGAAATGGCTTGTTTGCCACTGATGTTGCTGAATTTATGATAGAGATGAAGAGTTTCTTGCATTCATTCTGTTGATCCTATATAGCACCCGAATTTTGATCTTTTTTCAGGTGAAAACACGATGGTTGCCGAATTGATAGGTGGTTCCTGAATTTTCCAGATAAGATACGGAAACATGAATGTTGATTTTGTACAAAGCTTGGGGTTGTACTCTTGTGCTTGGAACTGAAAACTGGGTGCAAAGAGAAATAGCAGTAAAAAGCCACATAGGTATTGCTTTTAAGCTTTACAGTCTCTTCCAGTCTTCAGATCCTGCTTTATCCGTATTGCTGTTTTCCGATCCTGTTTGCTTCTCCTGGGGATGCAGGTGCAGAGCGCCCTTTCAGCTGGCTGTGCTGTTCCACACCTCTCCCTGTCAGGCTCACTCCCTGCCTCACCTTGCAGGGGCTCTGCCAGGCCGGGAGTTCCAACTGCAGGAAGGGATCTGAAAGTTACACAGCGCAGGGTAGGGTGCAAGAATCTGTTGAGCAGATTGGAGTACTGCAGTTTTAGATACCATTTCCGTATATGTTCACAGAAGAAGTAATCAAAATATGGTTGCAATCGTAGGGTGGAAATCCCTCATACTGTTTTGTAGTACATTGCGTATAGACTGCTGCTTGTTGGTTGACAGCATGATTTCTTGATTATTTTTTTTATAGTTAATATTATTACTATTGTGAGGCTAAAGAAGATCAACTGATACCACTTTAAAGGCAAGCACCAGCCAACTTCATTGCAATTGTGTCACAATCCAAGAGCAGGCTTTGGTTTATAGCATGTTTATGCCAGCATGTTTTGGGACTGAGTATTCCTGGACTTGCTGGAATAGTGTAGTGCTGCCCAAGATGCTGGGCTTGGCCACTATTCTAGTTTGCTTAATGAAGAGACAACTGCTACAATCTGTGTCCAAGTGAGAATTTGCCTGAGTGGCAATTGGGTTGGTTTGTTGTTCGCGGGGTGGTTTGTTTTTCATTTGTTGTTTGTTTGGGTTTTTTAAGATGTACATCTACAAAATTTTTAATTTGAGTGAAAAAGCCTATAAGCTGGTTATAGTTACACAATATTGATTTTAATAATTTTTTACATCTTTTGCTTATGAGGACTTATCTGACTGCTGGAAGCATATGTACAAGTCTGAGTTTTCTAACCAAGATAGCACTTTCTTCACTGTTTTTAAGGACAACTTGATGTTTTTATAGTAAGAAATGTATCATTTGTTTGTTAAATATAATTGAGGATAGCGTAGGGAAGTTACAAATCTTCATGGTAGACATTATGCCTTTTCAGGCTTTCTGAAAAAGTATAAGCATCATAAAATTCTACAAAAGAGTAGATGACATGCAGTAGGTAACTACAATCACATCTAGTATGTCAGTAAACAGTGTGACATCTGATGTATTTTTTTCACCCACTGAGGGGATACTTGCTCAGGTTTTAGGAGAGTACAATCATGCAATTGGAAGCACAGCTTTTCTTAACCTGAGAGTCAAAACTCCATTATTTTGTGTTTTGCTAATTACCTAGCACTCAGCTTATTATATAACACTTCGCTTTTAACACTTTACTGGAGATGCGTTGCATCATTTAAACAAAGATTTGTGTGAATGACTGACATCCAGAGATGGATGAATGTCTGCAGATCATGTGCTGAAACTCTGCTTCATGGTATTCAGTACTGAATTTTGAACCAAGTTTTAAAAATATGGTTTTTTTCTCATCTTTTCATGTAGCTCAAGCTTTCTGTGGGGTTACGTCTGTCTTTTCGGGGTTTTTTTCTGTGACTGAAGACAGTAACTTAAAACCATATTGTCCCAAAGACCAAGCTTGCAAACTACATGATTTTTACAGGACCTGCAGCAAAATAAGATAAAACAAGTGCTACAGAGTGTCTGTATTAAAATACCCCAAATGTTTGTCATGGTAAATAAGAGTGGAAGAAAACTACTTTTATTCTTAAGAGTACACAGAGTGAAGACTGGTCCTTCCTAGGCTAATCCTGGAAGTCTGTACATACGTAGACTTGTTCCTTGCATCAGTAGGGCCCCTACAGAGCTAGATTACTTGTGCGATTTGCTGAACTACGGCAAAAAGTGCTGGTCCAAATAAATGACTCTGCATTTTATGTAATACTGCTTACTAAAACGAAAGTTTAATTGCATCATTAGGAGGAGCTGCCGATACTATTTTTACATAAAAATTGAAACTGCTGCTACTAATAAAATGGACCTTGGTGACTCTTAACATTCTTTTTTTTTTTTTCTGAAGAACTAAAGCCAGGTTTAAAGGTGAAGGAAAGAGAGGGTATCTCCTTTTTACTGTCATAAGTGAACCTGTTTGGGGAACATAAAGAAGAGACACAAGGGGAGAGAGAAGCTGCTGCTGAACTGTAGCTTTCCACCCTTTGCACCCACTGTGCAATCAAACTGTGAAGTTCATGGCTTTTCTCTCACAGTGCAGAGATCAGTTGCAGAAACCTGTATGCTTCTATAAAATGCAAATCCTAATCAATACTCATGTAACAAGATCTTTAAATAGTAGTTCAGGACAACAGCTTAGTTACTAATTAAGCCCTGTTCTGTTTTCCCCAGCAGCCATCAGACTGCCACTTGCTATGATTCTTCATTATCCCACCCCTTTTAAGCATGTTTGGGAATGAGTATAGAGGGATTTTCTTTTTTTTCTTTTTTTTTTTTTTAATAATCCATTTCTCTGATCCTTAATGCTGACTGAATGGTTAATTCCTGCTTTTCACTTCTATGAAAATCCTTATCTGCAGCTTGCTGGGATTCCCTTTTGGATTTCTCCCCATTTAGGCTTTGTTGCAGTGCCCATCCCTGTTGGGACTTCATTGGCCAGAGATTGCTGTAATGTGAACAGGTGCCAGTTTGGCTTCTGCCCTGCCTGGTGTGTGAGGACTACATGTCTCACTGTGTGCAAATATTCGTTAATCTGCTTGTCTGTTTCAGTGAGCCACAAAAGGTTCCTGCCTATGTGGTAACTTGGCGGAAATAATGTGTAAAAGGAGTTGTGTATTTCATTTCCCGTGTGCACTGAAGTCTTTCATGTGTATGCTGGGATCTTGTACAAGAGTTAAATGAATTGCTGCAGTATTTTGGCTGAAGTGTGAAATATTGTGAATGAAGAAATTGCCAAAATCATTCCTGGTAGCGCACAGCATATTGCTTGCATTCAGCATATCGCTTGCCTTTACCTTTAAATTACAGGAATTACTCTTAGCAGTGAGCTGAAGTTGAATAGTACAGTATATCAAAATAACTGTAAAGAAGTCTTAATGATAACACAAGGCAGCTCAGTAAAATTCTGAAGACTGTGTATGATTTTGTTCTGGAATGCTAATGTTAGTAGCTTAGCCATGACTTGTCCCAAGTGCAATGTTAGAAATTTTTAATATAATCTTTTCTACTTGAATATAATCTATATAAAATATTGAATGTCCTCTATTGCTGAAAAGATATGGGATCAAATTTCTTTCCAATAAATCTTCAGTTTAAAAAAAACAAGCATACAGGTCTGATTTGTTGTCATACATACTGTGAAGACTAGTTGAAATAGCAACCCCAGCATTCATTAGCTGATTCGAAAGAGAATTTTCATAGTCTGTTTTCTGAGAATGGACTTGAGGTCAATTGTGGTTGCTGCAGTTTGAGCCCAGCACTTCATAAATGCTAGCGTTAACATATGAAGAAATCCAGTTCTATTTTAAGTTGCAACCTTCTGCAATAAGAAATTCTGCACACCTCCTTCTGTTTCACCAGCTGCCCAAAGGCTGAGTTCTCATTTTTCTTGGTTTGGCCACAAAGAACATTCTCACCTGTCTGTATTTGCTCTCCCACATGTAAAGGTGGATACAGACAGGTTTGGCACACTAATGGTTTCTATTGGTGAGAGAACTACGGAGTTTCTGGAAAGTGGAAAAGCAAACTTGAGCCTGTAAAATGCACTTATAACAATGTATGAAGTAGGCTTGGTTAATGTGCTACAGCAAACGTGATGCCAGGCAGATACCTGGTACCCTCCTTCAGTTCTCTACTTGCACTTCTTCCCCTAGTTGTCAGCCTAGGACTGATGCAGGTGTCAGTGAACTGAAGCAGAGGGGTTTAAAGGTTTCTGGAGGTGTCTGCATGTTAGAAGCTGATCCCAGCAGGTGCAGCTTGCAGTTTGTAGCCTCAGGCAAAAGCAGGTCCGTGTTCCTGCAGTGTTGTCTTTTGAAGTGATATACAATCTAACTCCATGCAAGCAAGCTCTAAATATTCACAGGAATAACTTGATGCCATCAAGAAATTAAAGATGGAATGACAATTTAAATGCATCATTTTTATTTAAGTGGTTCTTTGAAATGCATTATTTTCAAAACTGGAACTATCTGTAGAAAAAAGCTGAAGCATCTCTAATTCCAGAGGATGCATAGTGCCTGTAACAATCAGGGAGTGTAGCGGACCGCCTAATTCCACTGTGGACATCTGAGACAGTGTGCCTGAAGCAATCTTCTGATCTGGAGCACCCACACGTGCGAGGCCAACACAGATTGTGTTTTCAGTAATTTCTGTAAGAAAGAAGATGAAATAATTTATTGACTAATAGTCCTACCATCAAAGAAGTACTCAAAATGCTTAAACCTTAATGCTGCTTTCTGAAGTCTCCAACTAATAAATCACTGGAGTGGCCTAGAAAGAAGCTTGTTCTTCAGAGAAAATCAAGCTGTATCTTGGGGATGTTTATAAGCAAGAATGGGAAGGCAGCAGAAGTAGAATATGAAATTCTTTCAGGAATTGTGTTCACTTTGAGAAAACTGCTGCTTCTGATTCATTCTATAGAAAGGAGAAAACGAAAGCATTTTCATTTTAAAAGTATTTAAAGAATAAACTTTAAAAGGAGGAATATAGCTAGATGAATTTCTATTAAAAGGAATTTTTCTGTGACATAACTGAGTCATCTTTATAGCTGCTGTGACTTCACCCTTGTTCTCAATAAATATCTTTCCCTTGCCTAGCGTGAAGAATTCAAGGTCAAAATTGCAGTTCTGCATCATGGGTTAACCTAGATTCATGTGGGTATTCACATCAACCAGTGTGGCCAGCCTAAATAAAACAGCAGATTTTTGAAGCTCGACTGATCTAAAATGCTCAGAATCCTTCCACCTCCTGCAACTCTGACAGACCAAAGAGCTTACAGTTAGAGATGGACAGAAACAGTACAAGCTTACCACACTCAGGCTTTGACTAAACCTCCAGGAGCCACCAGTGCTCGTATCTGTGCTCACTGAACTACACTGTGATCGAGCTCTGCCACATCCATCTTGTGACTAGGATTTAAGGCAGCCCAATTCCACTGCTGCAGATCAAGGGAATGCTAAGATTAAGAGGAAGGGCGTAGAGTTCAGAGGCTCGTCAGACTTGAGAGTGGCAGTAGCGGACAGAAGCAGTGCAGGAATAGTACCTGGTTCTGTTCCTTGGAGCCTCCTGTTTTGAATAATGGCAAGAAGCTGTTCTGCAGCTTGATTCACACTCATGTAGCGGGGTGGCTCATAAATCTTTTTTCCTCTGAAAGGAAAGGGAGAGAAATTTAACATAAACCCATTTCATTAGCTCTAGCATTCTTATAGTTTATTTCAAGAAACCTCTAGACCAGCAAATTGAACTTAAGGAGGCCCAGGCTCTCAGGCTGGGCCTTTTAGACAAGAGTGGGATTTTTAAGGAAGACAGAAGCCTCTTGTGCTCTCACCACACCTGTGAAACAGCAGAGCCTCCAGCTGGCAGATCATTTGAGTCCTAAGAGCAAATTCAGCTGCTGGAAGCAATATGCAGTTTTGCAGCTACTCCTGAAAGATGCATTAGACTTAAATTCAAGGGCAAACTACTGTTTTTCTGTCAAATGCCCTGTAGACAGATGATTACAGACTAGAAATGTATTCTTAAATGAAATGCTGCTTTCTTTGCCAACTGTGGATTCAGTCAAGCAGATTTTATTTTGAAATTCCAGAATAAACAAACCTCAATGATACTGTGAGACCCCACAAATGTTAATTTAGACCAGAGTTAACAGCATGTGTATAAAGTTACCATTTATATTCACCACTGTCAAAACATACAGATTACAGAGAGGTGATTAAGATGTGGCAAGAGCTTTTTTTGAATACAGTTAAATGAACCTAAGAGCATTTTCTATACATTGCTTATTTAACTGTTTGAAAAAGGTGGTGTGTATTCAGTACTTCATTCTTCCTTACACTGGCTAGAAACACTGTGAATTCAGAACACTGTTCCAGCTATTATTGTATTTCAGGACAGGACAGAACAGTAGTAACATAACACTTCATTTGCCAAGTAGAAAGCTCACCCGATTCTGACTTAATACTTCACACAGAAACAGTTAAAAAAGAGATTATACTCTGCTGCAACTTCATCCAGTTACTATAAATAAAGCCAGGTCCTATTGTAATGAACAAAGAAGTTCCACTCCTTGTAAGAAACAAAAGATTATGGCCACTGAGAAGGCAGGTAAGTTCACTCTTAGACTATGGGCAAAGAACCTTTGTTCCTTGTACAAAAAAATCCTTTTGTAAATAGACAATGTATTTCAATACATTTTCAAAATGGTGACTCACTTCATTAGATTCTCCAGAGACTGCTCCTTCGCTTTAATATCTGTAGAACAAAACATATTAAAATGCAGGTTCCCTACGAACTTCCCAGTTAGCTGCCTATGTAGGCAAAGCTTCATTTCATTAGCAGATTCTATAAACTTTATAACAACATTTTAGCTATTACAGGAAAAAGGAATACGGATTACATTCTACTGTTTCATATGTTAATTAATCACGAAGTATTGTGATTTTATGCATGTGATTTTACCCAAAGATCTGTGTTTCACAGATTTCAGAGCAACATAGATGAATAAAATTCTGCTAAGTATACAAATAGCAGGCATATTTACCATAGGATAGCTAATGGCTAGCGTGTTTAGGCACACCAGGGTATTGGGACTACTCTTAAATTATGAGTACATCGTGGTCACAAAAGGTAAAACATTATGACCGATCGACACTGATTACATCACTGCCATGTAGGAACGTGACTTCAGTTAGCACTTCCTTCCCGTCCAAGTTAAAATTTAGAACAATCTTCTGTTATGGGAAGAAAGGAAAAAAAAAAAAGGATTTGGGCAAAAATAAAAAAGAGAAGGGGTCAGGTAACACTCTGCACATCTGCGATTTTATGAAGCTCCAGTTGACCATGCTCTTTCCAAGAGGGAATCAAATATTATCTGTATTCAAATGCCCCAAAATATTATCATAGTGAAAGCTGGATACATTTTTAATCTTGATTAAAAGGTATTGTTTAAATTATAAGATCAACTCTTAAACCAAAGTGACTCTGAAGAAAAGGATTTAAAATGCAAAGCTAAAAGATTATTAGTGCATAGTTTACTAAATTGCTTACATGTCCGTGAAGTTGCTTTGAATTCAGAAGTTTATCAGCACTGACCTTTTTATATCACATTTGCTTATCTGGTAATCTAGTCTAGCTGGGTAAACAATCAATACATAGACCAGAACTACCAAGTAGTATTGAGGGAACAATTAACTTGGAAATTGGTAGGTTTTGGCTGTAAGCTACAATTAGATACAGGTACCACAACTGTCCCTGAAACATGACATTTATAATTCAATTTTATGGTTTCAAAATTTTTACTCTCTCGTGACTATTTAAAACAATAAAAAGGGAGAACATAGACATGATTATACAAAATACCTAAAGAATACTTTGTTTTAACATACTATAGTTTCAATAATCCTTGTTTAAAACACTTGTGAAGTCATCCTCCTTTAAAACAAATTACCAAAATTCTGATTTTTAGCCAATTTTGAAAGCAAACGGCTTTCAAGGCATTGGAAAGTTTGATGTGCAGTGATGCTTACACATTTAAATTGTTTCCTGCTCAGGATTCCTCCAGTTACCACAGACTTTGTTTTTACTTAAAATATTAATTTATTTAGCACTGAGAGATACCAGCTGTGTCTAAAAGATGATACAGAGAGTTATATAACTATATATACAAACATGCAAGTGCCTTACAGTTTATTTGCAGGCAGTTCCATAATCCTTAAGGAGTTACCTCGACCAGTAGCATTACTCAGAAAGCGGCTTTGAGCCGAGGACTGTTGGGTAGGACAAAGATCAGCCAGCACCGTGGGAGAGCCTGGGGTCAGGGGCCAGGTGAGCACTATTCTGTTTCAGCTCCATGATCAGCAAGGAGTTTCTACAGCACTGAAACATCTCACGTGACAATCATGTTGTGCCAAACCATCCTTAGATGAGGTAATTTAGGAAAAAGACTATCACCTTACAAAATAGAAATGTGGCTAAATGTACAATTTAGCTCCCCACAAAGTCAAATGTGTTGAGCTCTAACCTAATTAAGTCAATAACAAGATAGCTGTTATTCACTGCAATCTGATTTGGATCCTGAGCTAGCTCTAGCTTAAAATCACGCTGATCTTTCGAGCAAATATGGGCCTCCTGCTCCTATTTGACTTCTACAAAGGCATAATTTTTTATGGATTTTCTGAAGAGGAATTAAGAAATTCCTGGCCGCTGTAGCATGAACAATGGCTGAACTGACTCTAAGTACACATACACTAACATTCCAATTTTTGGTATATTTTCAAAGATACACATTAGCTAAGAACATTTGTTTAATCACAGACTTAATCTCATGCCTATCACTATCGCTTCTGGACACGACAGAAGATGGCAGCTAAGGAACCGAGGTAGCTGGTGCTTACCAAGTAAGCACAGTGTGTGCATTCCATTCTGCCTGTTCTTCTCGATCTTGTCAAAAAAGCTTTCTGGCTTCCATGTGTCTGTCCAGAAAACTATAGAAATTGTCTCTCCAAAATTGTACAACTGTAAAACAAAGCAAATGCAGTAACACACATACACAATAAGAAAAAATAGAGCATGCAATAAAATGCTATGAAAACCATGAACAATTGGCAACACTGAAAAGTCTTGAGCCTCACTAGGAAAGACGTTTCATACCACATGGAGAGTATTCTTCTATGACATGCTTAAATTTGCTCTTTCATAGATATGTAACAAAACATTGCATTAAAAATAATGCTTCCTTTTAAAAAAGCTGCCCTGCGCTTCTCTCTCTCTTGATTAGCTCTAATGCATTCCTTCCTTTCTTTTTAACAAAATTTGTAATTAGTGAGCTGGTTTTTCTTCATAATAGAGATGTGCTGTTGTTCTTTTACTCTCCAAACAGTAAAGCATGTTAAAGAACAACTAATGAACTACCTGTAAAGTTTTTACCTATTTCTGCATAACTAACTTTCAATCTACCTTCTATTCTTTGTTACTTAATTCTGAAGTCCTTTTAAAGGCAAAAATTTTGTAAGAATAGCACCAAAATTATTATTTCTTATTTTGGTTGAGGCTAGGCAATTTCTAAAATACTTACAATGTTTTGATTCTACTGATACAGGAGTATCAGTATTAAAGTGCTGTATTAAAACAGCACTTCCCTGCAGATGAAAGCTATATCATGCAAAAGAAGTTACAGTCTAAAGAGAGTGGGTATGAAGATCTGAAGACAGGGACAGAGAGCATGCATGAAGCAGAGATATGCAATGCTTTTTATGCACATATGGTAAGAATAATATTGGTAGCAGATTCTATGATGTCAAACATAACTCACTGATTTTATTCTCAATCTTAACAATATTTATTACTCTAAGAAGTCCCTAATGTCAGTGAAGACATTTGATGCAAAAGTCCTACGTAACCTAAGGCAGCATTTGGCTTGGAAGTTTTCGTAACCAACTTGAAAAAGGGTAAAACCATGCATCAATTTTGGTGAATTCAGCTCTGGAACAGGGCCACCCCAGGTGGATTTTACAGCTTGCCACTATTCTGTCTGCTCGAGCCCAAGAGAGAAATGATGCTATACAGATTAACCTCCCCACTTTCTGTGTAAACCTGGAAACAAAAACTGCTTTTCCAAGCCCAGGACAGGAGGCACAGTGTGTGCTGCTAGCAGAGAAGAGGACCCTGTGTAGAAGCAGTTGGGGCAGCTCTGTGCCATCTGGGGATTCCCCTATACGTACTTATTTTACTGTGGCATTAGGTTGCGGTTTCAACTCCTTTACGCTGCCAGAGCAGGATTTAAATCAAAGCAGAAACACATTTGTTTTCAAGGGATCACAAGCTCAAATTTTAACCATTTGTGCTGATAGAAACAGTGTTTTTTCAAAGATTCCTGGAATATTACTGAAAACATTTCCTCTTTTAAATATTTCATTCTAGCACAAGGCCAAGAACACACAGCGTACATTTCACAACCTAAAGGTTCTTCCAGTAAGCTAAATATAGGTTGAACCAAATGAATTGCTCCTGATGTAACTTCTTAACCATTTCAAGGCTGTGTTCTAGAAAAAGAAAAAAAAAACCCCAACAAGCTATGTTTTGCCTGTTTTTCATGTGGCTAACTAGAACTCTCATTTTGTATCAAATGTAAAGAAAAACTATTAGAACAAGCAGTTTCTCTTTCTCCCCTTCACTGTTGGAGCACCTAGGAGCAAGTTAACCTTTACTCTCGTTGGTAGTGTACCTTCAGTCATCAACAACTGCTGAAATGTCTGGTACCAACCTAACTAACTTAGCATCTGCCACCTGAATGCCACTGCAGTCATTCCCCAAAGAGCAGCAGCCCTCCTTCAGTACAGAAAGTGGCCTCAATTAACCTCAAATCTTATCCCAGTCCCTTTGGCATTTTGATAACCTGAAAGAGAGAAACTTCCATCTCTGCCTTTTAGCAAAGAAAAGGATATGCAGAAATGGGCAAAATGTTACTATCTGATAAGTATTTTGTTGGGAATCAGATCTTTTAAACCTCTCTGCCACATATTAAAAACAAGTTGGGCATTCAACCTTTTACCCTGCAGCACTTGTTCTGATTGTTATTTTTCTCTTTTCCATTGATCATTACAAAGATTCTCCATCGTCTTTGCCAACAAGAAGCAAGTTATCCTTTTTGTGTAAGCACTGCCAGTCAGATTCACTGAATCTGTCCTTTGTTTACCAGGTTTTGCATCAAAACTGAGTCAAAAAATGAACAAAACATTTTTGTCAGAAATGGCCTGTCTAGTCGGTAGAAATAACTTCAGAATATCTTCATGGAGTATTGATATCATAGAAAACTGTACTTGTAGTCTCAATAAAATACACTTGTTTTCTCAGCACCTGGACAGCACAGAAGGAGCTTCTACCCCAACAAGATGGAATGGGGCATATTTTATTAACCTCCTAGAAATGCCTTTGCAACTTATACCCCTCTACTAACTAAACTTCTAAAGAATAGATTTCCTAGCATTATTGCATACATATTTTTACTTTAAATTAAAGAGGGGAAAACACTAGTTTGGAAACTTTCTGGTACACCAACAATCTATGAATGCTGTGAAAGTGAAGCAATAAATGGATACCCTTATTGTGCTTGACTACTTGTCACCAATTACCTTACAAGCACTTCTACAGACACAAACAAATATTTCGTTCTCATCCAGCATTTAATCTCTGCAGAGATGTGACATTTATGCAAACATAGCCACATCAGAGCAAGCCTGCATTAAAGAAGCAACACATAACTGTACCACAATTACATTTTAACTCTCTCCCTGTACCTCGTGCAGATTCAATTTGTTCCTAATGCAGTTTCGTGTGTTGTGTTCTAATTTCTGCCTCTTGAAATCCGGCATGAAGTATCAGACTTTCAAGAAAAGCCTTGCTGCAGAGAGAGCAGTAAATACCAAAAATTCCACTATCCTAAGGATTCAGTAGTTACAGAGGACAGTAGGTCCACTAGACCCAGAGCCCACTGAAATTAAAAAAGATCCTTTCCACCAACCATAAAAGACTGAATAGGGCCCCCAAATTCCAGAAATCACGCTTGTTGCTGGAGTAAAACTGACACGTTTGTTAATCAAGGTGTATTACAATACAACAAGGATTAATGTCATGCTTTGAGATTGTTACGAGTTTAGTAAGACAATGAAGAGCTCTGTATATTGTCAGGGAAACGATGGTGCTGTACGATTGCCGGTACAGCTTTAGAGAGAGGCAACAGCAAATGAAGTTTCACAGTGGTCTTCTGTGTACTGCACTCGACATTGAGCAGCTGGGGTTTAGGAGTGGGCAAGATCTGTTCTGTATGAGCTAAAACATCTCAAGCATCACAGTTGCACTAATCATCAGATTTGTTAAGAGTGCCTACATTCTGCTCGGGCACAAAAGGGCCAGAATTTCAAAGGGACTCAGTGAAACGGTTGGACAGACATTTCAGGCTCTCAGCTTGGAAACTAACCTTCTTACCTTCTCCCTAATGCTCAAGAACTTCACAGAAAAATTTCAAAAGGTCATTTTGAAAGACCTCAGTCTTTGGAAATACCCCACCCCCCTGTCCAAGTAGTAATTGGCTTAAGCAAAGCTTTGTGAACTTAAATTTTGCAATGCAATAGCTGAAGTCAGGAAAGGAAGCCAGACCTCCTACTCCGAGGCAATGCTGTGTCTGCTCAAGTTCTCTGCCTCTCACAAAATATTGCAGAAAGCAGTTCTTCAACTTGTACTTTCATCACCTCAGAACAAGCTATAACTTCCAATTTTATTTACAAACATAATATGAAAGAATGCTGACAACTTTTAGTACTGAGGAGCCTGTTTTGAGTTAGTATTTTTAACCCTTCTATTAATGATATTTCTTACATTACTTGTTGTTTATATAAACAGAATGGACTGCTAATTGAGAAAACAGAATAAGCTAAGAGAGAAAAAGTGCTGTACCATGATCTCAGCTTGGAAAGCCTACATGCAAGTGAAATTTCAATGAAACTACTGAGCAACTTTGTTAATGGCCAGTCTGAATGACATCACATACCTGAAGCTGTCCAGATCAACAGTCCTCACAATACTGGTGTAGCTAATCACCACAAAAATACAGGGCATAAAAAGAAGGAACAAGCTGAGACTAAACAGGGAAATTAAAAAAGGAAGATCCTCCATCCCCTCTGAAAAGTACTAAAGCAAGCAGGAGAGAAGATGCGAGATAATATTAAAAGTCAGTAGGGCAACAGCTGCAGAGAAACCACGAAGTAAACATTTCAAAATGCAGACGTTTATTTTTACAGCATCTTTCCCAGAATTATTGCTGTATCAGCTGCAATGGTGACAAAGCAATTCTTCACTTATGAGCCTACCTCCTTTCCTAAAATTTCAAACAGCTTCAGAACTGGATACACGTCAGGGGAAGAAGGTAAAAAGGAGTCTTATCATTACGTTTTTCAGACCTGGCACCTATATACACATGCAAATACCTGTAAACCCTGTAGGACTGAAACGATACTCAGCTATGTTCTCTGTTGTGATGGTCACAGGTTACACTACAGATAGTTTTCACAAGACAGGTGTGTTCCACAAATGAAGATACTGCATGGCCTGATCACATCCCAGTGACAGACACCAAGAGGCTTTTTCTCCTAAGGCTATTCCTCAATGGAATTTGGAGACTGTAGAGCACCTTGCATTATCCCAGGTTGTTTCTTGATAAATCCCAATGAATATACACAGAAAAACTAAGACATGTTTTGTTTATCCTTGTCATAAAAGTTTTGATGTGATGCTATGCAACGTTCATCCTCAAAAAAGCAACCTGACAAGTCAGATTTTTCCCCTTATCCTCCATAATGAGTTAACAACCCTCCAGACCACATACATCAGAGTAAAGGGCTCCTACTGTTCTTTATATTATATATTGTCAGAGAACAGCTTAGGAAGTAGGACAATCATCAACAAAGAGGTAGCAAGAATCAGGCAAGCCTCATTTTTGCTTGTAATTGGACATGTGAAACAACCACAAGCCTAGCTCTAGCGCTTTACACTATCTTATTTAGTAGCACAGACCTTTAGCAACTCTGAATGCCTCTCATAAGAAGCTTCACATGGAACTGAAAGTTTTTACCATTCACACACATGGGCTATGACTCCTTTTTGTACTGCAAGCCAGCACATTGGCTCAGCTGTCCCAAACCCCTCCAGTCCCCTTAGTACCTGCCAGAGAGAAAGGAACTGTGAACAAAAGGATGTTTAGCTGAAGGAAGCCCGCTCCACATGATTGCAGTCTTCAGGAGGCAGCTGAGGCAAATCACATAAAAGCAGGTGAAGGTAAGAACACCTTTTTCTCTTGGCTGCCTCCTGTATCAGCACTTGGGAAATTCAGCTATCAAAAGACTTGGGAACTCCAAGCAAACTTGAACAGGACAGGATTTTCCCTCCAAGGTAATATCAGTTTACCTTTAATAATCTCCTATGACTCTTCCCAGCAATATCAAACAATGATTCCTTCCCACCCTGGTCATTTGAGTTCCTAATCTGAAATGAAGATTATCTAAATAGAGAAAAAAGTCTGTTCTGATTAAATGGATGTTTCTGGGTCATGTTTGCTGGTGACAAACAGCACTAAGTTGAACAGCAATTGTGAGTAACAAAGTAGTGTGCCCAGCACTGATTTAAGGCTCCGAAGCTGGTAGTAAGTGAGAAAACCAACCAGTGATGGAAAACAGTTTATTTTAACTGTCAGTGAATAAAAAACATTTTGCATAGAACCCCTCCTATTAGAGCAAAGAGTATTTTTGAAGATTAGGGCACAGAGAGGGTGGAACTCAGAGGTTCCGCTCCTGCAGCTACTACAGGTTTTCTATTTGACTATAAGCACAGCAAGTAATGATACCATCCTTGAGCTTCCTTATCTATAAATAATATTTTTTCGCTTTGCACTGAATATCTACTCACCTGTTCAGTAAAGACTCAAAAATAATATAGTAAGCACTGCTTTTGCATTTTAAGTGATCAGCTAGTAGCAAAAAGACAAAACTATTTCATAACTGCAGTTGTCTTGCAAGAATTAACTGGACTGCAAACACAGAAAATTGAGATGAGTCACTGAAAGAAACAAGGGGACATGCACATGTTTGTTCTGAAGCTATTCGGGTGGAAAGTGGGTATGTCTCAAAAGAAAGGCAGGTCTTTGCCATGACAACTTTTTTTCCTAGCTACCCTACCAAAATATAAAGTTAATGCTTTCAAAACTAGTAATACCACTCTCCCAGAAATTACTTGCTCATTTTAGTCTTTTGTCTCATCCCATATCTTGCCTCCAGCTTTGCACTTTAGTTCTCAATCGTCTTTTTTTTTTCAGTAATGCCATTATCTCAAGCCATTTCCAGCTGCATCCATCTTTCACATGCATCACAGGTTGGTATGATGCAGACTCTTCCTTGTGTGTTTGATCATCCATGCTGCTACCTCAGACACATCACCAGAACCAGATCAGACAGAATTCTGTCCTGAGAGCACCACTCTGGCCAGTGACCTTCCCAAACTAACCAAGATGTCATGCAGATTAGGAAGGAATGAAAAAGGTGTAAATTAGAGACCCTGAGTTTTCTGTCTCTTTATTCTAGGGCTAAAAGCCTTAGCAATCAGCCCCATTCTGAAAAACTGACTGTGGGTACAGATAAAGCCATGGAAATCAGGCTAGGCTCTCCATTTGTTCTTAGCTTGCAATGTTGAATCCTAGTCAGATATAGAGCCAAGGCAATGTCTTCCTCTCAGGGTAGCTGAGCAGTGGTAGAACAGAGGTAAGCCCATTTTCTAAAATACTAAGCTTTCCAAAGCTACAGAACTATGGTCAGCTGCTGCTGAGGAAAGCTGAACTGCCTCACTAGCTACCACCTACTAGCAGTGCTCTTTGAAAATTCTGTCAGTCCCCTAGGGACTTCTGTCCCCATTCCCTGGCAGTATGCATAGATACCAAGCTGCATGACTTTCTTTGCTGGTGGTTGTTCCCCACTGTAACAGGAGTCAGAGCGATCAACATACCCACATGTCAGGTTCCAGATAAGAGAGGTGAACCTGCAAAGAACATGCTAAGAGGCACTCACAGGCATTCTTCCTGGTTTCTACCCACCCTCCCCATACTCATTTGTTTTTGAGGGAAAAGATGTTCTTCAGCCTTGGAAAAAAAATCTGACACAGTGAAGCACAGCAAGAACAGTGTAAAAGAGCCACAGCAAGTCATAGTGCCTTATGCCCAGTCAGACTAATACTTTGCTAAGTTATATACTCTACTTCCAATAGCTATAACTCATTGTATCAATCTGAGAGCTTCCTAGAAGTTAATTTTCAAAACTAAAAAATCCTGTTCTTTATACAAATACAATCTTCATCTGTGCAGCCTTCAAAACAGCTGCATTGATTCTGTTAAATAGGCAAGACAGTAAAAAAAAAAATTTGAAAATAGATATTCACCCTTCTTTACAATTTGGCATGAAATAGAGCTATGAATTGAAGGTGACAAGCCATCACTAATGCTCTACTGACTTCAGTAACTCACTATTGTACAGGAAAGCAGCAGAACTACCCAAATGTTGTTGGCTGCACAGAAACATTGCTCTGACAACAAGAGACATGTTCTTTTGTGAACAGTCTGGGCTGTAGCTGCATTTTACGGACAGCCTAATCAGCAGTTACAGCTCACTACGCACATGGCTTTCAGAACAGCATCTAAAGGTGTTTCCTGTTTTTCTCTAGTAAGAAAGAAAGAGGTTTTGTATCACAATCAGATTAAAACAAGAAAAAAAGCCAAGCCTTTTCTGTGGTGAAGCAAAAGAGGAATCCCTGCTACACTTGACAGCAACTTTGCAATTTGAAACACAATAACTCCAAAACTAAATTGATGGCAGGAGACAGCCATGTACGTAAAGACTGTTGAAAGCAATTACAAACTCCCACCACAACTCTAATTAAATCACAGGCTGCTTTTTTGTAAGATCATGGAATCATAGAATGGTTTGGGTTGGAAGGGACCTTAAAGATCATCTAGTTCCAACCTCCCTCACTTGCTGTTTATGCCTGTAAGGAGCAATGAAGAGTTAAACACATAGCTGGTTATAGTCTGTCCAGTAATACAATACAATCACTATTTCCTAAAATGCTTTCTACAACAACAGGAATGTTGACTTATGAGAAGGCAGCCCCTCCCAAGCCAGAATGGAAAAGGGGACTAATGCATGAGTGAATAACATCACATTTCCTCTGTGGTCTGTTCCCTTCAGCATGGGATAGGGAAATAGTAAACTAATCTCCAAAATGCTGCATATGTGAAAAACTTGTTTGCAATATATTCCCAGTTAGTTTTCTGCTCTTTTTTTCAATTAACCTAGAAGCTCTATACTTCCTTTCCTATGCCTTGCTGGAGTTGCGGGGGAAGCAAACTTTCAGAAAACTTAGTTCCCTGTTCTCTTTGGGAATATGAGCCTTGCACCTTCCTTTCTAATGAACATAAAAGAACAGTAAAAAGATAGCAAGTAGTAGAAACTACTTGTCAACAGCTTGACAGCAGAAGCAACTTTGCATCACCATGAAGCCAGAAGGGGAAAGGGCCTCAACTCTTGTGTTACCCACCCCAGCAAGTACAGTCATGCGACAGTTGCCATCTGTCTGCTGTACACGTAGATTTTAGACACCAAGGAGCCCGTTTCCTTCCTAAAAGATAATTTTGCCCAAGTCTTACAGCAATAGGCAGGTATCACTAAGAAAGGGCTCATGGGAAGAATTATAAAGAATGCAAATCCCAGGCTGCACTCCCTTTAGCATTAGCATTCATCTCTCAGAATAGGTGTCAATGCAGTGCTGCTGAACTGCCAGATTGGGGCTCTTTCATTTCTAAACCATTCAGATGTGATCAAAGCCAGAGATAATACCCAACTTATTGCAACAAATTTTCAGCTGCTGGGCAGCATTGAAATAAGGCTATTGGTGTTTGTCAGTGTAAATTTGAAGGTATCAGTTGTTTATTGAAATTTAAAAAATGGTCATCTTTTATGTTAAGCTGGGAAGGAATGCTTCCTCCTTCCCTGATGATAACTTATGGTTCAAACCTTCAACTCTTGTCTGTAGTACACTTAAATTCCTGTGCTTGCTTTTGGTTTTGGTAAAGTGGGAGCTTGGTTTATGGATTCCCATACACAGGGAACCATTCTGAACCTTGAGAGGGCAGGTTCTATGTTAAAGTAATGAATGAAAAAAAGAGGGGGAAGCCTCAACTATTTTATATGTGATTAGTTATGATACATACACTGCTGTAACATTTTTAATGCAGGAAAAGTAATAATGGACCTATCCATGTGTAAAGTAAAATAGCAAAGTATTTTCTTCGGGGACACTAGACCTTTCCTACTTCAGCCATTCAAGAAGCACAAAAATTGTCATTTGTTCTTCTAATCCTTGGCTAGACAAATCTCTCCTCTCTTGGCAGATGGGCAGAAAGTGAAGACCAGTCAACCTCAGAGAGAAAGAATACATCGTATACGAGACTTTGGAATTAGTTATGATCTGAGTTGGGCATATAGACAGGCTTGTGCATATATTCCTTTTATGACAAGACCAGCATATTTCTCAATGTGATAACAACCTAATTTAAGAATAAACTTTTCAGGTGACCATCAGTAGTAGAAGGAAGCCAACACAAGCAAAGCTTTATCTGTAAAATAACTTAAATATCAAAGTGTACTGGGGCAGACAAGTTAGAGAGCAGAGAAGACTAGAAGTGTTATTTACACAATAATTTACGCATGCGCTCATCAAAAGGGACTTTTGCTGACGTGTAGCATGCTGAAAAGGAAGTGTAAACAAATTCTGACAACAGAATTGTACAGTTCCTACACAGCTTCAAACTTCAGATTGCAACATGCACTGCTACAGCAGAAGACCTCACCAATTCTAAGTTTCATAGTTGTGGAATAGCATATATACGAAAATGTTACCTGTAAACCACAGCAGCCCACTGCATTCATTATTGAAGCATTATGAATGACCTTGTATGGAATCCCCAATTTTACTGCACGTAGTACTAAATCACTGTGCGTCGTGGCTCTGTGTTAAGAAGAGAAAGGAATTAAGGACTGAAAGGATAAAGTGACAAAGAGTTACTAGCATTGTAGTTTGCTTTCAAAGTAAAATTAAACCCTTCACAACTATGCAGAGGTGCTGAAAGGGCAACAACAACTTGATTAATTGTTACGGGAAAGTAAAAACTCCAATAAGGGTTCCATGTGTTATCTTTCCTACGTGAAAATACAGCCATCCTCAGTATGTTATGGTTCTTTGCAGCTTTCTGGCATCATTAAAACTGTAACACCAACACAACTGTTACTTTTTAAAGTAGCTTTGGCAAGTACTTGAAAAGGAAAGTTCCATTTATCTTTTGTCCTCTGCAGGTGTTTGTTGGACATCTGTTGAACTGTAAAGGTCAACTCTATTTGGCACAGACTTCAACAAAACTCCAATATTTCCTTACTTGCTGCACAGCCAGGCCTTCTGCTATCAGCACCAGTGCATGCTAGGAAAGCAACACGCTCAAATAAGAGCTATGAACAGACTGAGGTAAACTGCTTGCAGTACTTATAAAAGTTGATTTAGTCTAAGGATGTTTTTTCTAACATTTAAGCCAAATTATTCAAATTAACAAGGTCTAAGTTTGAGTAATCAAGTTTATTCTGAAATCATTAACAAAATTCTAGTTAAGCTTAGAACTGAGCTAAATTTGGCTCCAGGTCTAATGTTCAATAAACACATTGCAGTGACTGGCGCAAGAATTACTGGGCTTGTAGTGAACGCAAGTGGGATTAGAGACCTTTTGAGATAGTAAATATATAGACATCCAGCAAATCTTTGAACTGCAATGATGTTTACATATGTATCTTGCTTGCAGATATGCTTACATACATGCTAGGCACTCCATTTTCCATCTGCAATATGAAAATGCAACTACCCCTTGCCTAAATTTATCAAACCTAAACATCTCATTACCAAGATGTAACACACATTTCTGTGTGGCCATTCCAAAGAAGGAAGCAAAGAAAGAAATAGCATATGCCAATTGGAATAATTAAATAGAAAGACTGCTTTCACTCTGGCCTGGTTCAGTTACCCTAACAGAATGCCCCTGGTTTTTAGTTTGACAATTTTGACACTGCATGTCTGACTAGCACCAAGCAGCAGATCAGGTGCTTCCGACTGAAACACAAATGTAGCAGCAGCTGGCAAGGCTGTAAGGTAAGGATCAATCATTTAAAAAAAGAAATCAATTTCACTGGAGCAAAAAAAAAATAGAGGAATCTGAATTTGGGAAATCAGAGATCCTGATACAAACAGGCTCCCAGACCTAGGAGAACACAGTAAAGTGATCTAAAACACTGCTTTGGTTAGTAAACAAACCATGTTCCTGCCGCCCCTAAGCAAAGGTGATTCAAGAATGCCTGCTCTAAGAGAAGAGGGGACTAATTTTACAGCCTTGTATTATTTCCTTCACATACACAGGACAAGGAGGCACTAGAGGATTTTGTGGTTATGCTAATTCTGACCAAGGGATCAGCTGGCTTTATTCAATGAAATTTGCTCCAGCTAGTATTTTCTCCCAATAGATCTGTCCGTAATGACTGTAGCTAAAAGCAGAAGTGCCCTCCTGAGCACCCAGCTAATACCCGCAAAGGCTTCAGGGAGTCAGCCCTCTGCACCCAGAGCTATACTAGTATTTTCTGTCACTGATACAGATTTTAAGTTTTATGGGTAGTAACAACACAAATGTTAGCACCAGGCTAGATGAAGGTGGGCTTTCCAGTATACTACTAAAATTGTCGGGTTCCTGCTACCACATCCATGGCTGTTGCTACATATGCAGAGAACACCAGCTCAGCTTGTTTATCACTTTAACCCTTAATCACCAACACCTGAGATTTCCTAAAGCTCCTAAGTGCTCTTCTTACCTGCAAATACACTTGAAACTCTATGATCAGCTGCAGTCACATGGCTCCTATTCTCCCACATGGCTTCTCTTAGGACAGAAACATTCAGTACTCTTTCCTAATAACCTCATGAACCCCTAAATCCTTATGGGGTCTATGTGGGCATAGGAGCAGTTCTAGCTGCAATATTAAGAGCTAAGAACATAAATACTTAGACAGAAGCAACTCAAAAAAAGGGTAGTTTTCTACAATGATGCAGTCTGTTAATCAAATTGAAGTATTTTGCCACTGAAACTAATGATAACTGAGGCAGATCAAGATACTTCTTACAAGTAGCAATTAGATTTCAATACATGTAGGTGTTTAGTTTTTGTTATGTTTTTTTTTTATCTTGTGTATTTACTTATATCAGTCACTGGATCACAGTACAAGGGTACAGGTAATGTGGCTCTACACTCCACATGAATCCTAATTTCAATGTTAACATGCATTGAAAGTGTAATTAATATTTCTGAAACACAGCATCATCTGCCCATAAGTACTAGTTTAATGTAATATTGTCTTGCTAATTCCCAACAACCTGTATTTAAATAAATTATCCAGTTTTGACAGATGTGCACACTGCTCCGATTTTTCATAAACTCTATTTTTTCACTCACAAATAGGGTGCTCAGTGATTTGATCTTTCTTGTGCCCCTTAACACTGTGGTATAAATCTTGATTCACCAGCTGGAGACTAAGAGCTCTTCTTTATGGCTTGACATTACAGATTGATGATGCCTGACTGAAAAGCCAGAAGGACATCCTTCTGGTGATAGAAAAAGACTATACTTTTCAGCAGGAATAAAAATTGGAAACAAAAAGCTTGATAAACCAAAATGAGAAGACATTTATAACAACATAAGTGATTTTAAACACTAGCATATATCAAAGCAGAAGCACTGTACAACCAACAATCAGTATTCATTCTAAAAAAACTGAGCATAAAAGCGGCAAATGTACAAATAGCAATTAAAAGAATACCCAATCAAAACATAGCACATTTCTTAATTGTGTGATATCCTAGAATTTCTTCTGTTAGCAGATAAATCCTGGTACAAAATATTCTCTATAAAATCTAGCATGGAGAATGAAATAAGTGCTGAAGGAATGATTTATACATCCTGGCGGGTCCACATTCCTATCTGTAAGGGGTATCTTGGCAAGGAAACTCCAAAGCAAGATAAAGTGTAGAGAATTGCATGTGTATTTTTAACGCAATAAAAATATACAAAGACATAAAATGTGCTTCTGGTCTGAAAATCAGCTTCTTCATAAAGAATTAGTTATGGAGTATGGCTCCTGCCTATTGAAAAAAGAGTGATCAAGCTACAGTAATAATTAAAATGTTGCTTTGTCTTACCCAAAAGGATCACCAACTACAAGAAATGCGACATCACAAACATCAGCTTCTTTTAAAATGCTATCTGCTTCCTGTTCCACCGTTTCTCGGTCAGCCAAAATCAATTCTTTTCCATAAAACTCTTCCTAGAAATTGAAAATTAATAAGAAAATAAGACACTTGGGAGTGTTTTTGTATCTCTCGGGGTGCTCACCCAGGAACACAGACAACAGACACTGGAAAGGCCAACTTTATTATTGTCCTCAGCAGTCTGGCCCATGTCTCGGAGAACCCTGCCTCCCCTTGCAAGAACACCCGAGCTTTCCATAAAGCAGCTCCTAAGTTGAGGAAAAATTAGTCAAGCATGTTATTCTGATGCTGACTTGTTTTTCTATGCCTTCTGTGTCAGTTGAGGAGCTGCTCCAAAAGTAGCTCAGTCACACCTGCATACTGAAGGTACCTGGGTGGACTTTAGATATAGTTAATCAGTCATCCTACTATAAGCCATCCCCTCTCACAAGTCTGAGCCTAACTGCTCAGGTTAGTTATAATACTGACATCAAACCAGACCCAAAACCAACACTAGCATAGTGCAGTTATTCCCATAACTTTTCATACTGCTTAGGAGAGACTGACCTTCAGATTATTAAACAAACCATTCCACATTAGTTTAGTAATCTGGTATGTAAACTGGGATGTATTATCAACACTTGGTGATTAATTTCTATATTCCCTCTTAGGCAGTTTCAGGTAAGACAGCATATTTTACTTTGGTTTTATTGATCATTTTTCCCAATTACCTCATCTTTGGGACTTCAAGGTTTCCAACAGACTTAAAACAATAAAAAGCAAAACAAACAAACCCCAAAAAATAACCATGCCAAAAATATTCAGCATTTTTTTTGTTACTCAATGTTTTATTTTCAGCTGGCTAGGAATCCATCATTTTTAATAGCAAATGCAGATTTTGCAAAGTAAAAATATCCAAGCAATGACTTCTATTTTGCAATTTTCAAACTATCCAGCACCACCAAAAAAAATAACATTTTGTTTTAAATGGATTAATTTCAATTCAGATTGCTTCAGTGTATTGAAGAAAACCAAACATGGAGTATATTTTCATTTCAAAATACAGCAGATATACCAGAGATGGCCCAAAATATCCTAGCCTAGCTTGTATCTGGAAACCACATAATGCTGACTACAAGCTAAAAGTTTCATGTGCTGTATGTACTTACATTATGGCTATACAGCATCCAAGACCCAGATAGCATCTCTGTATAGTACTACACAACTTATTTGGAGGTGAGATCCCTGTTCTTTGGGTATGTAAGCCCTCTTTGGTATTATTTCAAGATTAAACTCTATCTTTCCATGACCAGGGAACCCATTAGAGTTGTAATTTGTACATTTTTACTACTGTCTCCTTCCATAAGCAGTATGTTTACTAACCAAAAGCTTATCTCCGTGTTGTTCAACAGCCCATTTCTGGCTGAAGTGTGTATGTTGTGGAAGTCTCAACATGGTGAGACAGCCTGGCCCACAGGGAAACATGAAAACCTGAGACACTCAAATTATTACTCCCAACAGGCACCATAACACCTCAGGCTGATACAGAGATTCAAGGCTCCAAAACATGTATTTTTCTGGTATGCCTGCTTTTTAGGGTTTTTTGGTTGGGTTTTTTTTTTTTAAATGAGATCAGATATTTTTCTGACCAAGTTCTCCAACATTTCAGGATTGCCATGTTGTTAGAATTTGAGATGAAAACTAGTGGCAAAACACAAACACTACTTGCAGGAAGGAAAATTTATTTTTGTTCCAGCCTTCTCACAAGGTAGCGAAATGACTTCTCCTATAAAATACAGTATGTGAAGATGATGAACACACTTTTTCCGAGGACACGCACCACTCGTTTCTCCAGCTGACGTTACTGACCTACGGGCCCCAGTGCCCTCCTCACCCTTGGCTGGAGAGGCCTTAGGCCTCGGTGTGCCAGCAGTGCCCAGACCTACCAGTGCTTCCTTGCCCACCGTGAGGATGGACGTGTAGGCCTCCAGGTACACCCTGCGGCACCGCCTCACTGTCTCCAACCCCTTCACCGTGATGTCCTTGGCATCTCCCAAGCCCAGCCCGACCAGATACAGCATGCCTGGGGAGGCTCTTAGGGCCGCCAGGCCCAGCGCAGCCGCCGCCGCCGCCACCTATCACGGGAGGGAAACGGGGATCAGCCGGAGCACCCCGCGCCTCGCCACCCGCCGAGACCTCGCCCCACGTCCCCCCGCTCCTGTCACCCGCCTCTTCGCGCCAGGGCGTGCGCGCCCCCACCCCCGCCCCCGGGCGCGCCCGTCCGCCGCCGGCCCATCTCCCACCTGGCTCCCGCCGGCCGCGCCGCCGCCGGCGGCCACACCCCCTCCGCGCTTTGTGGCGCTCTGCGGCCGCACAGGCTGCCGGGAGTTGTAGTCCCTCGCGGCAGGGAGCGCGCGGGCCTCCGCCGTGAAGCATGGCCGCGGCGGGAGGGGGCGGGGCGCGCGGCTGTCCCACGCTGCCGCTCGCCAATGGCCGGAGCATTCCGGTGCTGGGGCTCGGTAAGTGCCGCGCCTCGCGGCGGAGCTGCTTCCCTCTGAGTGAAAGACGCCGTGAAGTGGCGGGGGCTCACTGCAAGGCCAGGCCGGCCCACGCCCGGGCTCCCCTCAGGGCAGACCGGTCCTCAGGCTCCTACTGAGGCTGTCTGCGCTGAGCTGGGCAGCCCTTGCCCTCCTCCAAAGGCCTGTTCGGCATCGGGTGAATCTTCGTCGTCCTGTTAAACGGGACCTGCTGGGGCTCCTCCTGCTGCCCTGCAGCAAGGCAGGCTGGAGAACAGGTGCTTTTCTGCTTGGGAGTACACAGCTCTCCTCCTGCCTCCCCCAGGGTGTTATTCGGTGGTTTGGTGGTTTTGGTGTTGTTTTTTTTTTTTTATGAGGCCTGGGAGCAGACTTTTCTTTAAAGTGGACTTTTAAGCCTGAATTAATCTTACTGGAAGGTTTTTTTTTTTGTCAGCAGCACCTGTTGCAGTTGAAAGCCTATGCAGGAATCTCAGCTTTGTGATAGAGTTAGGAGGCCTCTGTGAACTTTGTGCCTTGTGGTTGCAGGGACACATGGCCTGTGTGTATCTTGAAAGAATTCAAGTGCTGTTAAACCCTGGCAGTGCATCAGTCGGGTGTGTGATTTTTTTTTTTAATTTATTTTCTTTTTGAAAGCCAATGTTTGGTGACATTACAGTGAAGTTTAACAAACACGTGTTTGGCTGTTGCTCATACAAATGTGTATGACACTTTTAATATGTTTTTAGGAGGGAAAAAAAATTGGCTGAAAATATGAAAGTACAAAGGGAAATTAACTTTTTTATAATTTACATTTATTATCAATTGTGCAGTGAGAAGTTCTGCAATAGAATTGGTTAAACTCTTAAAGAATTTGTTTTCTAAAAATGTGAATGTGGGGAAAAAATTAGAAGTCCTTATAGACCACGTTAGTTGTCTGAGTTAATGGTAGTGATAATTCAGGAAAACTGTTGCATTCGGTCCTAGCAAAACAAGACTACAGGCTAACCAGAACATGCTCCTGCAATGAGAAAACTCAGGCATGAAAGTGTCTATGAAATTTGAAATAAGGATTTTTTTTCTTCCCCCCCCCCCCTTTTTTTTTTCCACAGGGCAAGCAATTTATTTTCCCTTAGTTGTTTGAGAAAAGGGAAAAAGGCTTTTCTTCTTTACTGAACTGTAGGTGGTATAAACCCATGCTTGGCTTGCAGCAGAATACTCCTTTTAGTTGTACACAGGAATATCAGGTGTATACTATTCTGAATTCCAAATCCATATAATTGGTCAATTTGCTAATGGTTGAAAAAAGCCAAACTATTAAATGGTTAAAGGCCATTCTTCCAAGTCGGCATAGGATTGTGTGAGCAGAGGGGGGTTAATACCAGCAATTCTGTGTTGTCAGAGCACTGTCAATGCTGTATGTGTAACAGAGAAAGAGGCCGTTAACTTTCCCAAAACAGGAGATATAGCAAAGAGTGCCTGGAAGGTGTGCCACAAAGAGGCGAACGTGTACCATACACATACCAATGACAATTGCATACTTCACCAGATTTTTCTGGGTCTTTGTATATAGTTGACATTAACTAGTTTTTATTTCTTGTAAAAGTAAAAAGTTAATTTATCTCATGGTTAAAGCCTCAGATTCTTTTGGCATAATACTTGAGCATCTGTTTCTTCTTACAGTCTTTCCAGAAGCTCTTTCATTCATAGCATATTCTAAAACAGGAATACTCTTCCCAATCAGTCTTTCATGATGCAAGTTTATCATGGGTCAACTTGATATCCCAGATTTTCCATTATTTTACATAAACATACAAATCAAAGGCGCTTACGTTCTTTGTCTGTGACACTGGAGTTTATCAGTCACACAAGTATCAAACTAAGCTATAAAATAAAATGACCCTTGTGCTCTTTTCATCTTTATCCTATGAGTGTGTACTGACTTCAGAGCAATTATTTAGGATTTTTATTAGTATAAAGGAGGGCAAAATGGGAGCTGTGAATTTTAGAGTGTATTAAGTCACTTAAGTCAGGAGTTGGCTTTTGATTTTAATAGGGCTGTTTTTTCATCCAGAAGCACTAAGTGAATAGATAGTGCTTGTAATGCTTGTTTTGGAGTACCCAAAGTAATTTGAGCTGCAATATTAGCTTAAAAGTCTTAGCAACTCAGCATCATCAGCAAAAAGATTAAAAAAAAAAAAAGAGAGAATTTTAAAGTCTACAAAATGTTCATAACTGCTTTTACCGTGTATTTATATGCATACACATGTTCATAAACTTGTTGTATGTGAATGCCCAATGTATGAATTTGTTATTTTAGTATCTATTAACTTTAAGAATATTTGATGCAGCTGTTCCTTACGCAGTCCCTATATAATGAGCAAAAGGTCTACGTTGTTCAAAATAACTATTTTTTTTTTTCTTTTGGCTGTTTTTTGGGTGGCTTAGCTGTTTGTTTGTTTTAACCTGTAACATTCTTTGCCAATTTAGTTCGCTTGGAGATTTTTTTAATAAAAATAAAAAAAATGTAAATAGTCTTTTTTAGAGAATAGACTCAGTTGTCTTATGTCCATTGTTTCAGTATATGCTGAACTGTATTTCAGACTTTCTGCAGAGCCACCTTTTCGGGGGGGGGGGGGGAGGGCAAGATTGCAATACATTTCTTAGGTGAGTGGAAGAATAAGCTGACTAGAACATAGACGGGCAGAAAGACTCCTTTGCACTCTCTACCAAGTAGCACACTGCTTGCTGTCCTTTTGTTGTAATAGTAAGTACTGAGTAGTTGATTGTCAAGCCTGAACTCAAATTACAGTAAATGGATAGTAACATATAAGATCAAGAGAATTAAGTTTGAAATTTTCTGGCCCGATAACTTCTGTCAGGTATGGCTTTCAGGGAGCTTCTCTTGACTTACAGTGGTGTCATGAAGAGCAGGATTTAGTTCTTTGATTTCACTTACCTATTTTTGTCTTACTAGAGTAACACTTGACATATTGCTTATATGTTCTGCAGCTTTTTGATGAACTTGTAATAGATAGAAACCAGTCAGATAATTTTAAGAAATCCTTGATATAGGCTGCAAAACACTGCAGATTTAAGAAAAGAAGGGTGGGGAAGCTCAAGGCTCAACACACTTGCATTTGTGGTCAAGCTATAAATACCATGATATGCAGCCTAACACAATAGGATCTTTATTTATGGTAGGTGTACCCACTTAACTACTCTTTTACAAATTAATGGCTCGTTTTTGTTACAGCCTTGCTGCTTTAACTGATGTTTGCAGTGCAAAAATTTTACTCAGCTATAAAATAGAGGAGAACTTTCTTCAATCAGGATGCATTTTCTGCAAGGCTGTTTTCTGCAGGATTTAAGATTTGGTTGTTTCTTTGTTATTTCTTATCCTTCTAAACATGCAGATGTAATTTTTATCTATGAAAAGTTGTCTTTGAGATGACAGATATGTATGTTGTCTCTGTTGCTAGATAATCTTTCTAAAAGCTTCAGAGAGAGATAAATATGCTGGATTAAGATGGCTGCAACTATCCAATCATGTCAGCTGGAAGGCAGCTCAGATAGATATGCAAGTTATTTCCAAGTGATGAAACCCTTTTTGTAGCAGCTGAGAGCTGGAGTAGGAGATGTGTAACATGTTTCTCAGCCAGAACATGCCACTGGAGAGAGTGCAACAGCAGCCTAGGATAGCATTCTGTCAAAAATATCTGATCTTTCTGTTGAAGTTTCAGTTGTCAAAAGGTGGTGTGGTGGTGGTTTCTTAACTGTGTTTTCGTTTTTTTTTTTAATTGGGTTTCCATGTCACAGCTGCTTTGGTTTCCAAATTTGTATAGGAGAAGTTCAATAAGTTGGTCGAGGTTTGATGCAAAAGAGGAGATGGGAAGTGGTCTTTCATTAGGTTACCATTCTTTCTGATGCTCTGTGCTTGCTTACACAAACTGTTCTTGGTGAGGAGGATCCTTTTCCATTAAAATCTCTAGTGAGAAAGATGGATTTGTACACCAGAGAAGGCTGTGAAGTGTGCAAAATTTATGGTCAGTCTGAGACATTACTTGGAATAACATGCCAAATTCTGTACATCCAAATTTCTGTATTTACTTACATGTAAATAATTCATATGCTTATACTGTATTCTGTCTGTCTTGTGTCCAGCAGAAAGACAAGTCTACTAGAAATGCTAAAACCAGCTGACTTTCCTGAGACACCTACCAATTATTGTAAGGCAGCCCACCTTTGTGTTATAAATATGCTGTATAGCTAAATTTATAATTAACAAATAAAATTAATCTACATTCTATTCATTGTATGATTATAAAAACTATTGATGACTTTATATTTCTTACGGTTTGATTCTAAGAGTTGTGTTAGTGAATATTATTCATATGCAGAGGATCAGGCATGTTTACAGTCAATGGTAATTTTCATTACAAAGGCTGCTTTCAACTAGAGTAGGCTTAAGTCTAAAATGAATTGGCATTTTGGCCCTAATACTTCATACAAAGCTATGCCCCAGAGAGTACATTACTTCATAATGGCTTTAGGTTGCTGTAGAAAATGGATACATTCACTATCTTGCTAATAAGATAGCTATAATTTCTTTCCATATTTGCAAGACTTTATTAATGTTTTAGAAATACAGGGCAAATAACTGAAATAAAATGACATTGTGTTGAAGTTAGTGTAGTTACAACTTTTTTGTAGGAGCTACATGTATCCAAGAATCGCATACTTTGTGAGTCTTTGTACTGTAGTAGAGAATTACATATTTTTACATTGTCTTAATTTAACTACAGGATACTTGGTGCTTATCTGAAGCAACATCCTCAAAAATGGATCTGTTGCCTAAGTGGTACATGCACTGTCATCCTCTTCAGGCTTTGGAAGAAAAATGCAATGCAGTTTGCACTGTTCATGCTTACTTCTGTTAAGTAGGAAGCCCCCACTTAGAAAGTTGTTGCTTTTTTTTCTTTCAAGGCTGAGGCATAAAAATTCTACTCTCCAAAACATTTGGATATAATTTGGTAGCACAAGGGTTTATCTTCCTGTAACTGAAATATTAGGAACCTTTTCTAAGGTCATGTGCTGAATGGTTAAATTCAGCATGGCATTGCTCTTTGTTGGAAGGCTTTGTGATATGAGAGAAATTTTATAGTCTCTGTGTGGTAAAAAGTATTCGATTTGTTCATGAACTTTACCCACACACTTCTCTGACTTCTTTATTCTATTAAATATATATGTAGCCTTATTACAAAAGGTCCCCAAAACACCAATTATATATATCTCTTAAGGTTTGCTCTGGTGCTCTCTCGTAAAACTATCTTTATCCCTTTGATATGGTAGTTACATTCCCATTAGAAGAGGTTTTTTGTGTTTGTTTTTTGTTTGGTTGGGGTTTTGTTTGTTTGTTTTTAGGGACAGTAATAATGAAATTCAGGGGGGTTGGTCAAATAGCATGTGATTTCCTGACAAGATGCACTGGCAATGCCAAAAATTCATAGAATATTGTCTTGTAAATTTGCTTTCTGTGTAATCCTTAGGGTAGCTAGAATTAATAACAACTTGATGAGATAAAAAGTTCTCTAATGATCCCTTCCTATTGAAGTATAGAATTAATTGCATGCTTGTTTGGGAAGGGGCTTCAGGACAGGCAATTACTAAACAAAATAATCAAGTCTTTATATTCATTGTGCCTTACCCATGTCACACATAGTGAGTATTTTATTAGTAGTAATGATGTCCTTTACGGAAGATCATTCAAGAACAGACAGTGCCATTATGCTAGGCACTGTAACTGGGAAAGCAGACAGGTATTACTCTGAGCAGCTTCTAGTCAAATAGACAAAGCCTGGAAGGAATAAAAATCAATTCCAGTAAATAATATGGCGTTGGTTAACTTCTAGCACTGCTAACTTGCTTAAATTGCATTTTTACTGCATTTGTCAGTATGTTGCACTAATTACATGGTAAAATAATACACACAGATACACGCATAGAATACCTCCATACTCAAGGGAAACCATTAAAATCTCTCCTGTCCTTGTTACAGTGTTCCATAGGTAAAATTCCTGATACTCAGCTGTAGCTTTATCTAAGTAAATAAATTGTGAAAGTAAGTTTTTACTGACTTCATTGATTGCATTGCTTAAGACATTGCATCATTTGCATTGCAATCATGCAAGACTTCTTGTATTGTTCCCAGTTCTTTTCACAACAAGTGGGTTTTTACTGGAGAAAAACATAGAATCAGATTACTCCACTTTCATTACATCAGGTTGCGTTGGGCTTTTTTTCATCAAAATGCTACATATAACTTGAATCTTAATGCTGAGTAGAAGTATTTTAACATTTCCTTTCATTATGTATTACTAATCCAGTTACCTATTTCTTAATTATTAATCCTAGAGTTGTTCATATTAATTCTTAAACTTAGCTGTGGTCAAAAAAGACCCAGTCCTGTTGGGATTGGAATCAAATGAGATTTTGCTTTTCAATTCAGTGGCAGCAGAATCAAGCCTTCACTTTTTGTCATTCTCCACTGTTACTGCCTTTTTCTTATTCATGGCTCTTGTTTCTTCATGGCTTCAGTTCTTAAGGAAATTTATGGAACAGTGGTCCGATACCAAGACCTATGGCACTCCTCCCTATTAATCTTATCCTGTAATAAGAATTGGCTGTTTGTTTCTTCCCTTTGTTTTATGTCTTAACCATTTTTTTTAACTCTGTTGGGACTTTGCTGCTCACCCATGGTTACCAAGTTTCCTTAATAGCCTCTTGTGATGAACAAAATGCCACATCTATAAATCTTTCTGTCTCAATTCATCCACCGTTCCAGTAGATCTGACCTTGAGAAGTTGTACTTGAGCTTCGAGGGCCTCCAGATATTCAACTTCTCTCATGTACAAAATGTGGCCATATCCCAGGCAGCTGTGTATTTCTAACAGTGGGACAAAGCAGTATCCTCTCCTAACCTGACTAAACCTGCTGAGCTCCTACCTTCCTTGCTTTCTTCTGACTTCACCTGCTTCCAGTCTGGTGGTGGCTTATTCTTTAAAAAAAGACCAAATGCTGTACAAATGTTGTTTTAAAGGGTACTAGTAAATGTTGGGCCAATTTTTGCTTATATCAGAGTGTACACCGTACAGAAATAATTTCTTTTTTCTGAGGGAGATTACTGCTTTGTGCTTTCTTTGTACACCTACAAATCAGCTTTTTATATTTTTTGCTGGGGATTTTACCTTATTTATATTTTGACATATGAACTGTGATTTAATAGCAGAAAGATAATTTCCTCCCTCATGCTGGATTCGTTTTGGTAATCACACTGTTGCTAATGTGATACAGATGAATTTTAAATGTCCATCACTAAGTCTAATAAAAAACAAATTTAGGTTTCTATCACTGCTTAGTAATTAAAGCCTCTGTCAGTATAAGCAGAGGCGCTTTATGTGTATGCTGTTAAAGTTGCTGTTGCCATTAGTACTTTTAAAATTTACAAGCTTAATTGCCCTCTAGATGAACAAGTTACTTGTAACCAGTTTGGAATGAACAGGGAAGCAAGCACCAGTGTGTTTAACTTTTGTCTTTCACCGTGTTTCTGTAATGTAGAAAAATGATACCAAACTTTGTGGGGGAATAAAAAGAAAGCTGACTCTTATCTTTCAACCTTGATGTAGCAGATTTTAGTCGTCATACCTTTTTTCTTTGCTAGAGCTCCCTAGCATAGTTTTGGCAGAATTGAATGGTGATGTCACATGCTGCTGTAACCTAAATTGCAGTAGTTCCTCATGTCTCCAAATGGGGAGGAGTGAGGTACTGATTCCTAAATTTTCTACAGTTCTTCTAATGTTTATGACAAGTACTTCCAGCACTGTGTGTGATACAAAATCCTTGTTACTAGAGGGGAGGGGAGAACGAGGAAAGCCATCTTTGTGGCTTTACCTCAGTTTCATAACTGTAAGCTCTGTTCGCCGGGCTGAATGCCTGAATGGAAGTGCTTTGCATTCTAATACATACTATTCTAAGGTTGAATGTGCAATGTGAGAGGAGGGGCTACAAGAAATGTTGTTTGTCTTGGAAACCTTGAGAAAATACATTTTCAATTCTTAGATGATGTGGATAAAAAACAACCAACATTTGATCAGAAACACACTTCATTGTTCACTTTTAGTTTGCACTATGGATAGCTGGGTGGCTGCTGTCCTTTGGACTTATGAATGCAATTACTTAGCAGTGGGACACTGCATGTCTCAGACCTTGCAGTGTCACCTCATATTGCAGGAGTAGGATCTCAATTCACAATTGCACTTATTCTGTGAGTAGTCTGGTAGGTATAAAGGGCACAGTTATGATGTCAAAAATTATCATCAGCTTGAGAGTCATCTTGAATGAGGATCTTAGAATGATGCATTATTTTACATACATTTTCATCTTGTAAGCTACAAGTCAGTACAACTTTCAGTTCTCTTTATATTTTTTTCTATAATAATATCTTTACAGTATTCGAAGTGGGTTTGAATTATTGGTCTCATGGTCAACTACACTCATAAATTGCTGTCCCTCTGCTTAATTGTATGCTGATTATACTTAAAAGTTATGTAAATAATTTACAATTAAGTCAAACTTTCACAGCAGGAATTATTATGATACTCCTTAAGTATGGGCTTTTTTTTTTCCTTTTGATCATTCTTTTTTGTGGAAGTTGTTTGGAGGAGGAAAAAAAATGTCACAGGTCTCATTTATTGTGAAGTATTTCCAAATGTCTAATGTTGTTAATTAATGTAATCTTTATCAGGTAGAGTAGTTCAAGGAGATGCATGAAATGGGAAGAAAATAACATTAATATTTGTTTTTAAATCTATTTTCTGTATATAGTACATATCCTTATTAGTTATGAAGTTAAAAGCTCTATCAAGGTATGATAAGTACTGGAAGTAATTTCAATTGAGTTAAAAAAGGGAATAGAATGAAAATCATTTAAAACTGGTTCACACCAGCAATTCTTCGTGCACTATTAACTGCTAAGATCTAGTCACAAAACATTATTCTGAGGAGAAAAGGTTTAGTGAACCCTAGAAATTGGATTTGATTTATGCCAGAAAATCTGCCTTTTCACTGCTTGAGATTTCTATGGAAGGAAGCCACAGTCTTTTACCAAATGGTTTCTAAGGTAACATCTTATAGCAGAGCATCTGAAACCAATTTGGTTGTTAATGAGAAGTAGTTCTTACAGCGGTGGGAAAGTGTGGAGTGAAAGAAAAGGCTTCAAGATTTGGCAGTCTGTCTGTAAAGGCATTTAAATAAATGTGTGCTGCTGCTCTGCTTATGAAACTTCTATATGGATTACACATTCATAATTGCTGTTCAAATGTATAGGTCACTTTACAGAGTTGTCCTTATCTATAAACTTAATCGAGAATTTGTGCATGATAAAAATATTTGTATGCAACAACTGAATAATTTAAGCAGCTGGCACTTTCCAGTGGAAACCTCTTTACTCCTACAGAAAAAAATATTTGCATTTTTTGGGTGATAGTGTATTTTTGCTGCCAGATATACATTAGTGCATTGGTGTCATATCTGAGCCATAGCATGCCACTGATGATAGATGCTCCTTGAGACTTTCTGGGCTTGTTGTGAGACACATTCTGAGAAGTTACTTTTATACCTCCTCTTCCAAAGTTCTGACTAGATAAATGGTAGGTCAGTGATCAGAGATGTATGGTCATTTTAGAGTAGATGATCTGAATATCTTTTACAGTCAGAGCCTCTTTGGGATGGAGGGAATAGAGTGCTTCTGTCAACAATGGCTCACTGTCATTTCTTCCTTCCTCTCAGGAAGAGAGAAAACTAGCAATTCTGGCTTCCCTTTCCCTGGATACATAATAGACATGCAATGGCTCTCTCCTATCCTTTTGCGTTGCAGCAAGGCTGTATTCCTTCATTCTGTTCCTTGGTGCCACTGTAGAGTCGTCTGAGTAGAATTGCAGAGTTTAAAATCATGCCTGCCTGCTTTTCTTCCTCATGTGATTGAATTCTATGAGCTTATTCTGAGTTGCACAGTCCCAGAGTGACCCCTTTGCACTAAGCAATGGATAATATTTGGAAAAAAAAAGAGAAACATTACAAAAGTAAAACTTTATATATATAAAAGTAATATCCATAATCCAGATAGCCTTTACAGAGGCAAGAGAAACTTCGTGATGTAATATCTAGACTTTACATAGGTCAAGTCTATTAACAATGTTTAATTAGCATAGTGATATTATTTTGGAACATGAAAATACCACATCCCATACAGTACAGCTGTAATGTCATAAAATGTGTGTAAATGCAACCAAGACCTCTATCAGGAATTCTCTGGTGAATCTTCTTATCCTAGTACGTTGTTACAGTACAGAAGTACCTACCTTACTGCAGTGCTGACAGGGTCGTCCTCACTGTGCTTTGAGGTTTGCAGAAGCAAATTCATGCCCATGCTTCAACTACTATAGCTCATGTTGCACCATGTTTGTGCACAACAACCTCTATCGGCACCTGTTTATTGGAGTTACAGCACTGCACTGGCATTTTTGTGTTGTAGCCTCACAAAATGCAATTGTTCTTGCAACTTTTATACAGCTTTGACAGCTTTAAATGACTGGTTGTCTGAGAGTAGCTCTAGGGATGGTGTTGGAACATAAGGGAAAGAAAGGCTTCAGGAGACAAGTTCATGGAGAAGGTCTTTCTGATCATTTGGTGTTTGGCTTCAACACAACTGATTTTTTTTTTCTTTTAATAGAAACACTGAATATATCAAATTATTTAACTGTTGCTGCTAAAGGGGGAACTTTTCTTGCCCCATCCCTTGCCCAAAATTTAGTGTCTTTTTCCCTCTAGGGAATTATTCAGGTTCATGAATAATTCTAAAAATGTACACTTTTTTGGCCATTTAACAATCTGAATCAGCTTGTCAGAGGATCTTATGAATGATGGAGGAGGAGGAGTAAGAGAGTGAGCAAGTACAGTGAGTGAGAATTGCCTGATCTTGAGCCATTCCATAGAAGAGGCATGTGACTTTGTGAATGGTTTAGCAATAAACCTTGAAATGTGTTTTATGTTCATTTGCTGTATGTATAGGCAACATTTTATGTTTTATCACCAAATTTGCTCATAACATAATTAGTGAAATCTAACTGTATAAACACCAAAAACTAATATATTCATATGTGGCTGTAATGTTGAAATAATAGAAATAAACTAATAGCGCAAGGTATTTCAAGAATATTATGGTGTACAATACCATATATATGCAATGACTATATATAAACATTGATAAAAAGATGTTTGAGATTTTGCTTTTGAGAGTTCTTTTCTCAAGTGATTACTTGGAGATAAAAAAATTGGCAAAGGAATGGGCATTTTTATAGGTGTTTTGTTTGTTGACTGGTTTTAGTACTGACTACTGATGTCAGAAGATAATTAATCCATGATATGATCTGTAAATATCCTGGCTGCAGTTTCACTAACAGGAACTCTTCTAATGTAAGTGATTGCATTGATTTTAAGTAGCCAAAGTTATTCATATCACAGAACACTTTTTTGTATGTTCAGATAAATAATACTTTCACACTTCACAAAGAACACGAAGACACACTCCTCCACAAAGGGAGGGTGAAAGCAGGGAGAGAAATTAGGTCCTGATTCTCTTTTGAAAAGCTGTTGGTGCTTTGCATCTCTATCTGTAGTTCTACAGCAAAAGAGAACAGAAAGTTTAATGAGGCTCAGAGTCAGCTGAGATGGTGCATAAAACTGGGAGGGGGGGTAGCGTTTTGGTTTGTTAGTTGTTTTACATTTTGCTGTGGGCTTTTTGGGAGGGGGAATTGGGCGAGGGTGTTGTTCATTTTGTCTTTTTATGGGATTTGGGGGGAGTTGCTGGTTTGTTGGAGGGGGTTTTTGTTGGGGTTTTTTTTGGGGGGAGAGGAGAGGAGGAAGAGGGGAGGAAAGGCTGTAGGAACCGGATTCTGCCTTCCTAATAATCTTTGAAACTTGTTATAGATTGCCAGAGCACGTTTCTCATCCTATTTTTGATAGCCATGTTCTTCAGGATATCAAGAAAGTGATGAGTAATCATGACAAAAAGAGTAACATAACTAATTAAGCCTAGTTTTGAATGGATTTCTGTCCTATGGCCTATCCATTTTTCTACTGCAGTATCTTTGTCCCTCCCAACCACCAATTTTCACAAAATCTGTAGGAATGTAATTATCTCAGACATCTTCATCTCTGTCAAATTTAGGTTAGCTCAGTGAATGAGAGAACAGTGCTATTCCACTAGGAAAACAAGTTAAAATGCTAGCTAAAAAATAGGGTGGTTTCCAGGCTTATTTCTATTTGACTTCATTTATTAAAATGAATTCCTATTTTTTATCAGAGAATTCTAGAATAAAAATATATTCATATGTTTAGAAACAGTAAGAGGATGGAATGGGTCCTAGTTCTTATTAGTCTTAAACACAAAATTGGATTTGGTCTTTAAATACACATGTACAGTGTGGATTACATCTCTGTGAACAAAGGGTAATCCCAAACATGTAAGAATGTTAATGTATTCAAATAATGTGAAGTCCAGATTTAAAATGTTAAAAATATAAATTTAAGTCACTCCACCTTCTTTTATTGCCCTCCTGCATCTGTGAATTAACATATTTAATCACATGAGTAAATGAAAGAAAACTGTAATTTTAAAGTCTGGAAGCTGTTAGTAGCATAATTAACTGAGAAGCCTGTTGTTCATGATTAAGTTGGCTTGTAAAGTGATAATATTAAATAATTAAGCTTTTTTTTCAATTATTATTTAGTGCATCAGGACTATTGTAGTTCATTTTTAGGCATAGAAAATAAGGTAATACCCTCCAGACTGATCTTGGTCTCTTTATTTCCTGTGAAACAAGTGTGCGTGCCATCACTGATTGGGGAACAATAACAAAATTATTCTGAATTTTCCTTCTTTCCTACTCTCTCCCTTCAATTTAAAAGGGTTAAATTTAAAAAAAAAAAAAAGTTCTTTGTCCTAAATGTTCTTACTGAAATCCATTATGCATGAAAAGAGTCCAAGTCCATTTGCAAGACCTCTAAATGAACTCCATTCATTCTGTGCTTAAAAATGTCCATTCAGCCAGAAACAGACACAATAGTTACAACCTCATTTATTTGGCACCAATACCAGCTTATTAAAAGTGAAGGGATTGTTATGAAAAACTGTAGTAATTTTTCTATGCCAGTTATAGAATTTTTTAATAAAATTCCTTTAGGATCTGAATAATGTAATAATTGCATATATGTTCTTTGCCCATAGCTGTAATGTAGTAGCATTGCATTGATCTAAAATTCTTAAACATTCATGAAGAGTCTGAAAAAGCTATTTTGAAAACTCAAGTTGATCTAGCTTAACTTATTTTGATATAAAACAAGTTAATAGGGACATTATTTCTAGATTATTCAGAAATTAACACACAGAAACACAGAATGGTTTGGGTTGGAAGGGACCTTTAAAGATCATCTATTTCCAACCCCCCTGCCATGGGCAGGGACATCTTTCACGAAGCCAGTTATTAATCATAATTAGTGGCTATGGAGAAAAAAAGTTGTAAAGTTTTTGTCTTTTAAAACAGTAGAACTTTGTTTACATATGGAAGGTAAAATACTTACAATACACATGTCAATTGTAAGAATATAGTATTATATTTTCATCACTCTAAATTCCATGAAGATAAATCAAGAATTCAGTACTCCACATTTTGTAGGTCATGAACATAAAGCGGGGATTGTCCCATTGTGATCAGCAGAATGTCGTGATCCTCAGGTGTATGTGTGTGATATCAGACCATATTATATCTTATTTTAAATGACTTGAAGTGTCGAGCAAGTTTACAGAAGTATTGTTGGCTTTCCTTCCAAGACTGGGAATGAACAAAAATGATAAGCATTTAAGAGAACCTCACTTGCCTTACATGCAAGTAGGACTTTTGTAGTTCTCGTTCTTGCATGTGGTGTTATGATGTGTGTGAGAGAGTCACGCAGACTCCTGTGGGCATTCTTTCTCCAGTTCAGGTGTGGGAAGTTCTAAGGATGAATCTAAGGTAACAGTCTGTGTTTTCATCTGGGTGGCCAAATACATTTGTTAATTTCATAATGTGACAGTGTTTGATGTAGAAATAAATATTGTGTTTGTGGGGGAAAGAGAAAGTTAACAGCAGATACAAATTTCACTTTATGTTATTCTTTGACCTGGAGTCCTCTATTTATTTAGATTCAGCAGTAGCTGAAGACCCTGTTGCTGTCAACTGTCTGGACTGCCCAGGGCCCTTCTGAAGTTAGTGACGTAGCCATTTGCATGCTGACTTGTTTATAGCACTAAGGCCCTTAAGTACTAATCATCATCTTAGAAGGTGGCTTTGGTAGCTGACTGGAACTGACTGAGCATTTCCTCCAACAAACTGTAGAAAATACTGTTTGTGGGAAGTGTGTCGATGAGGGTGAATGGGTGAGGGGCTCATGGCAGGAAAAACAGCTAACAGGAAAGGGTAAGTAGAAATATCATCCTCCTTGCTCTCAACCAGTTCTTTATCTGACAGTCCTCCTGCTGGTTGCTTTTCCTGCTGAGTCTCCTCCTCCTTCCGTCCCCTTGACATGCGAAATGCACATCCAGTGAATACCTACACAATGAGAGTTCAGTACTTTGTTACTGAAACTCCCTGTATGCCCATTCTGTAACTCTTGTGTAGGATTCCATTGTTTTGGTTACTGCTGAGCTTGACATTATGTGAATTGCACCTGCGATATGGCCCTATGTCTGGGGTTGTGCAATGCAATAATAACTTGAAGCAACCAGGAGTTCAACAGAGGAAAGGTTTCAGGATATGCTTTCTGCAAAGTAAATTGCTAAAGTTATATTTTATTTCTTATTGTTAATATTTTCATCTGTAAATATTGTGCTCCTATGTGAAATTTAAGCGCCATATACTAATTTTCCATAAAGTATGTGTTTTCTCTTTGCTGGTTTTCAGCCTGACTTCTGAAATCACTTATTTATGGTTAAATGCTGTTCATATTTGATTTCAGTGGAGTTATTTCTGATCAACATTCTAGCACTTTATGCATTTTCTCAGCCTACAGATCTGTCAGTTCCCATTTGTTCACTATTAGGAAATGAAAATTGAATAAGAAGGTTCTATGACAATATAAAAAGAAAACAAAAATAAAAAATTATGATCAAATACATCCCTCATGATTCACTGCTAACAATTCACTTCTGATTTTGTTTGTTTAGGTACTTCCCATCAAGGTGGCTATTCCCATGATGCTGTGGTCCACGCATTACAAAAATGTGGCATTCGTCATATTGACACAGCAAAAAGATATGGCTGTGAATCTCTCCTCCAAAAAGCCATCAAAGAAAGCAGTGTGAAGCGGGAGGACCTCTGGATAACTACCAAACTGTGGCATAGTGATTATGGCTATGAAAACACAAAAAAAGCCTGCTTGGAGTCATGTGAAAGACTTGGTGTTGAGTATCTTGGTATGAATCTTTACATATAACTCACTCATTGCACCTTCCATGTGAGTATTTGCAAAGATGAATGAATTCCTGAAAAAAATTAGGTAGTACAGATAGATCACAAAAACCGAATTCTGCCTTTGTTTACACATTTGTAGATTTCTTCTTCTGCTTGTTCTCTAGGAAGTTCACATACATATAATTGAGAGCACAGAATTTTGCATCGTTGCAAATGTTTTAAAACAAATCAAGGTATGTTTTGTAAAGGTACATTTAATTGTTAAATTGATTTGAGAATCCACTACATGAGTTTTATGTATTTTGCTGGAAACATCCAAAACCCATGAAACAAGGATTCATAAACTTTAAAATAATTTGTTAGTAACAGAGCAACAAAAATGCCTAATTTCTTGTGTGGTCTGTTGAATCTCAAGGAATGGGAGTCCTTTCTAAAATTTATTCTGTAGGTCTATTAACTTTTAAAAATTCTGAATAACAGTCTTTGGTTTGGTCTGTCTGATGCAATATACTTTGGGGAAAATGTTAGAAGTATCTGCAAGACTTTAGAAGACTATATCTAACTAACACTGAATTAGACTTACGCACTTTCAAACTTACTCTGATCGTCAACTACTTCTAGTCAAAGATGTGATCTTGTTACTTCCTTATTAGACAGGCAAAGAGCTGCAATAGTGATGCCAATTAACTCTTTGCAACACATCATAGGAGAGGAAGTACCTGATAAAAATAAACATGATTTTTTTAAAATGCTTTTGGTGCTTCTTCCCTAGCTGGAATAATGAAAAGAAAGTGGAGGTAGAGAAAGATTAATTTAAAGTAATAATCTATAATAATGACACTGGTGGAGATAGTGTTTATGCTGATAATCAAGGAATAATTGACCTAACCATCAGACATTATCTGTCAGTGTCCTGAAAACCACCATTTTGCTTCTCTTTCCTCACCCTGTCCCCCTGTTACCAATAAATAGACTTTAATGAGGAAGTGAACAGTTTTTGTGAGGTACTAATTTTGCAGAATTGATGGGATGTAATATTAATGGCACCTGTGTGATGTATATACTGGCTTTTATGCTTGGGTACTTTGCAAGATGAAGGGAAAAAAACCCTGTATCTGTTAAAGATGGAGGTATTTGTATACACAACTTTGGCTCCATTCTTTATGGAAATGTATCCCTTAACTTCCTGCACAGGTACAGAATAATTCAAAATGAATTAAAATCTCCTTTTGTCTGTTCCATGCAAATATAGGTCACTGCAAGGAGACTTTCATAAACAACATTTAAAGCCCTTTCTCCTCTAAATTAAGAAATAACGTGTTTCTTCCTCTCTGCTTTCTGCTTGTTATGTTTGCTTTCTTTTTCCTTCTGCTTGGTATAGCACTGGTTCTGAATGTCGATGAGAGGAAAACTTGACTCACTTCCAGGAAATAATTTTCAGTGATTCGTTTTAGTACTCTAATTTGCTTTTTTCTCAGATAGTAGGCTGCTTAAAGTAGGTGCTCACACAAATACTCAGTTTACATATTGCTGCTAAGCAGAAACTTTGTCAGTTATGTTCAGCTCTGAGACTTATTTTGCTCATATTATTAAGACAAATTAGGTATTACACCTGCCTGTGCAATTTGCTTCCATATCAGATTTTTCCTTTTTTTTTATTATACCATCACCTATCTTCACCTCCTTCACCTTTCTTCCACTGATGTGGAGATGTCTGAAAAATTTATAAAGCTCTTCCTGAACCACCACTTAGTCTGACACAGTGACCTACATCAATGCTGGCTTCAGCTTGCTTTAATTTGACAATTTATAAAGCGCGATGGCTTATGAAATACTTTACGTGCAATTCACTGATCTGTCAGTGACGATGGTGACCTCTCCAAGAAGGATGGGATGGCAAGTGGAGTAATGGTTTTGGCTGATTGAGTTTAATCTGTGTTGGATCAACTCCGCAGACCATTTTTGTTAAACACGGTATGATCTGCAATCCTGTGAGAGAGAGACGGTTGAGTTCT
This sequence comes from Grus americana, assembly GCF_028858705.1. Classification (NCBI taxonomy): domain Eukaryota; kingdom Metazoa; phylum Chordata; class Aves; order Gruiformes; family Gruidae; genus Grus; species Grus americana. The sequence goes on along the minus strand of NC_072859.1, from coordinate 14,790,774 downwards.
ATGTTTCGTGCTATATGTGCTGGTGAAGTAGACCCTCTGAGGAGGTACAATACATGGTGTGTTTCATGGGCTTCATAGAAAGTATCATGCTTTAGGGAGTCCTATACCTCGTGTCTGAAAGCACCCAGCTGGAAGGTGCTATTGGAAGGATTTTTAAGCAAAAAGTGGCAGTATCTTGAAATGTGAACTTTTCAAGTGTTTCAAGAATGCTTAGAGTAAGATATTTTTGTTGGAAATTTTGAGGGTTATCACAAGTCTACCAAAAGTAACTGGAATGCAGAAGATTGGCTTGAAAATAGTTATAAACTTGTAGAACTAAGCTTAGATATCCTAACTCTATTTTCATTCATACCTGCATTTTATGTCCCTTTTCTGCTGACCAGTCTATACCATAGAGAGGATGTGAAATCCATGACAAGGAAAGATCTGGTAATAACAGGGCAATTTCTATCCAAGCTTATTTAGAAAAGTAAATTCTTTAGTTACAAGCATGTGTTAAAGCTGGCAGGTTTTTTGTGAAATAGGAATGTGAGGTAATGGTGTATGAAATGTACCTAAATCAGAATTTCCTGATGTCATTATACGATATTAACCAAATATGTGGTGCTTTGCAGCATTTCTGTGAAGATACATTGCTCATATAGAAAACTGAAAGATCCTAAATAATATATCTGTGAAGTTAGACCTTCATGTTGGAGGGAAAGTTAGTCATTCAGAAGACTGCAAAAAGAAGAATCTGTAGGAGCCCTGGCAGCTAAATGTGCAGCTAAGCTCTTTGTTCTAGAGAAGGTCCTGATAATTTTCTAGAGGATCCTTAACGGGCTATACAGTCCATCCATGCAGACTTGAATTAGAGACTTGGGAAGTAATCTAACAGGAATTGATAAATCTGTGCATTAGCAGTGTATAGAATGCCAGCTGTTGAAACAGTTGAAAGCAGTCACAGCTTTTTAAGAGAAAAAGTGTTCCATGTAAAATACTACTATGAAACCTTTTCAATAAACATTTTTTGGGCAAATGGTATTAGGAGAGCAGTGTTCCAGGATTTTTATTTGAATCAGTAGATTATATGTCCATGAGAAGCTGGAAATTTGTATTATTTGTGGGCAGCGGTTGTAACGGATATTCTGCTCCTTGCATTTTCTAAATGTGGTCCTCAATCAGCAGTCACAGTAAACCAACATGAAATGGCAGCATATCTTACAGGTTTGGCAGTAGCAGAATACATTCCTTGGGATTTGGATCAAACCTCCAAAGTAACTTCTTGAATGTGGTTTGTGGGTTACCAAATTCATCAACTATTTTATTTTCCTTTTGACTGTTCCGGTGTGTTACGTTCAGGCAAATTTAACGTATCACAAATCCCCAGCTGGAGCTGGACAAATGTTTTACCAGCATATTCAGTGTAATAGATAAATCCCATGAATGGTAACACACCAAGTTTGGACTGTGTATGAATTCAGAATACTTTGGAGGTTAGTTCACATTGATCTAATAGAATAAAAATCAACAACAACAAAAAAAGTTGTGCAGGAAAGAAAAATACTTCATGTACACACTAAGTACAGTGACAATTGAGAAAAGCAGGGAAAATGCACACATTGCATTAATATAACTGTGCTAAACATTGAAAAAATATAGTTTTGCTTTTAGGTTTGATATGAGCCAAGGCTTGTTCTTCAAAACTAGGTTTGTTACAGTGAGTTTTGACCTTTTTATTAATTTATTATGTTTCTGCATAGTTAAGCAGTTCTTATTAGTCTGATTTGGAGAATATAACAAGCAGCAATTAAAGATATGTTATTCTTCCATTTTTACATGAAGTAAACTTATACCTACATATATATGACATTTGCTTTATCCAAGCAAAAAAAGTTTAAATTAAAATGTGGCAGTGTGCATGCAGTAAGTACTGATAATGGCATATATAATTTTGGAGCAAAATGAACACTTGATATTAGCAATTCCTAATGCTAATCCTTGGGATTACATCTAATATAAATCAGTGGAAATTTTAAAAGGTACTTTATTGGCAACACAAGTAGAGTAGTCCTGAGTTCTGAACATAACCTTACTAAATGCTTTAATCTATATATCTAATCTAATTTTAATCTATATATTAATTATAATCTATATATTAGTTTTCACTGAAATGTCACATAAATTGGTATTTATTCCAATACCATATATTGGTATTTATTCTTAATAAATATAACTTCTTTCTTCAGAGCAATTAGAGAAGAAGTAATTATTCACAGATCAGTGATGAACAAGACTGCTATGTGGTTTTTTTACTCTCTTCTAAATTGGGAGTGGATTTTATGTATATAAGGGCAAAGAATGAGCAACTTTCTCTTTAAATGTGACGTAAATCCAGGTGCTGCAAATCACTATATATGTGATATTTGCTTGTCTGAGCAATTGTGTTTAAAAGTCTGATGGGTTACTGATACCAGAAAGTGCAAATTTAGCTCAGTATTTTTGTGAATCACCCAAAATAATTTTTTCTTCAGTACATCTGTAATGTATCTTGCTGTACAAAATTCGGTACTGTTGTAATTAGATTCTTAGTGTAAGGAAAATACTGTCTTTAACACTGTTGCAATGATCTACCCAAACGGGAACTGGTGTATTATAGTGAATTTCATGTTACCTTTTCCTCTTAAATCGAGGTTGAATTTGTATTTATAGAGGTGGAAAGCTAATATACTAGCCCAGTGGTATAGTAGTCATTAGTGCAGTCCTTAAATATGAATAAAAAAAATTATGGCAGAGCATCTGTGTTTTCAGAAAGGTGCTATAAATGAATGGTGTGATGCATTTGAAGAACAAATAACTCTGCTCATTGCAAACAAGTCTATTTTTTTATTTCTTAACTCTATATTTGAACTGCCAAAAAGGGAATGTTATAAAGCACAAAGACAATGATTGCACATCTCAGTCATGCATTTATTTCCTTTTCCTGTTTTGTGTCAGACTGTATGCATCAAAGACCAACACCTCTTTGACTGGGATACCTGCAGTTACCTGTTTAATCTGCAGTTCTAGTTTCATCAGTAGTAAATCTTAATTCTGTTTGAAATTGTGCTAACATTTCATAAAATCCAGTAAAGCATAATTTTGTTTCCTTGAAATAAAATTTTAAAAAATGCTTTTAAAAAAAATTACAAATGCTGCCGCAAAATCATAGCAAAAAACCTGCATGAAAGAATGTGCTGTAATTCTCAACAGAAATTCAGAAATCAAAGTATTCTTTAGAAAGGGAAAAAAACAGACTTACTGCTGAGGTTGTATAAAATATCTATAGAACTGCCAAACATATTTATCTTCCATAAACATGAAGACTTGTGGCACTTCAGTAGTAGTCCAGTCTTAATTCCAGTGACCAAAATCCCTTTGATTTATGTGGGGCTCATTATGTCTTGGAAGTTTAAGTGCATATGTGACTATGAAATTCTGATTATAGTGACCTAAAGCTGTGGCACATGTGCAACTTGTTACCTTTACTTGTTAACGAAATGTTGTAGATTTTATTTATTAAAACTAAATGGATGTATACAGTAATGATCATGGAGTAATAATTGTAACTATTTTGATCATAATATGTTAGGGGTCATGATGGATGGAAAATGCTCTTTCACATGTTTTTTTGTTTTGAGGTTTGGGTGGGCTATTTTTGAACACTTTAATGAGTAGTCTGGTTCTGTTTCTTTTTTAGATCTTTATTTAATACACTGGCCTGATGCACATGTTCTGGGTAAAAGCAATCGAGAGGTCCGAGCTGAAACCTGGAGAGCGATGGAGGAGCTCTATGACAAAGGTGATATAATAATAAAAATCTGTCTTGGCAGAAGGAATTATAGTGCATTTTGGGATTTGGGGAATTCATAGTGAGAGATGTTCAAAACCTTAATTTGAATAGGATGCTCATATTTCACTGGGATTTGGGCGTGTCAGTTATGTGAATCTCTTTGGAAATTGCAGCATTAGCATTTTGGTAGATTAAATGAGAGCTTTGTGTCATTTGTAAATAAAACATTACCAAATTCTGCCTGTAAGATTAATGATGGTGTGCATACTTTCTTGAGGAGATCTACAGATTATATTGAAATGTATATGCCACTATAGAACATCTTTGTAGTAGCCACCTCTGTTTTAGGTATAAATCATGCTAAGTTTTACTTCCTTTTTTTTTTTTATTGTATGATGCCATTTTCCAATTTATCGTATATTATGGTATTTTATAGATCCATTTGTGTTTAAGAAAAGATCAGCAAAAAACATGGCTAGATGAGGAACAAATACTCAGCTGTGGATTCTGGTACTGACTTTTGGGGTGAAAAATTCAAAGAAGGGAGCTATTCTCTCAAGTTGTGATAACTGTCGATTTGACTTTCGGTGCATTGCAAACTTCAGTTTCTGTTCTTAGCAACAGGAAGAGTAGACTGCCCCAATCAAAATTTATCATGTAGATTTAAGAGGAGGGTTTTGCTCCTGAAGAATGCAGTATTATTAGAAATAGTGCTGTAAGAGAAGATTCTGTCATGCAGTTCTTGGGGAATGTGGACCACCTTGTTTACAGTCTCAGAGAAGTTCCACACACGGGGAGAAGACTTCTTGGATGAAGTAGTCTGTCTGCTAACCCAGAGTTACTGAAATAGTGATTGTAGCACAACAGTGGTACACAGGCAATTACAGACTGTGTGCCACTACCTATTTTATCAGAGCAATAAACCAACCTGTCCTCTTACACTTCAACCCTTCAGTTACTTTAGGTCTGCCTCTGGAAACACAGTAGTAAATTATCTTTGGTACATCTTTTGGTTTTGCTTTTTATATTAAGTGTAAGAGAAGTTGCAAAAAGTGTTTTCTGCCAGGTAAGGGATTATTACAACATTCAGTTTTTAAAGAAATACTTCACTGACCTAATATTTCAAAGCATCAATGACTTTTAAGTCCAAAGATGGATTATTCGACAAGGCATTTCATATTTCCATTGAGAAGTTTTTTTCTGATGAGTATTTAAGTTAGTGCATGTAATTTGTGCCCATATATGCCATCCTATTTTACTGCAAACAGGTTGTATTTTCACGTTCTATTATTATTCCTATCCTATTAGCTTTATTCTGCTTTTGCATATGTGCTTGTGGTCTTTCCTGTGTTACAGAACTCTTTCTCTCTGTATCTTCCTAACAGGAAAGACTGCGAGCTATTCAGTGGTCTTCCAGTAAGACACTGGAAATACCATCACTGGCCTCATAGGCAGAGGAAAAATTACTTTATTTTTTGTTCCTGTGTGTGATACCTCTTTACAGACATCCCACATCATATTTATTTTTCTTGCAATTGCATTTCTTCAACAGTTTTGTCAATTTGCATGTTGCTACCCTCAGTCTTTTTCTGAATTTAAGCATTTTGTAGACTCACGATTCATTTAGCTGAGCATAAGTTTTCCTACTCTGGTTGTCTAAATTACCTCAGTTAGATCATCTACAGAGGAAGGAAAATTTATTAGTCTGGTTGAATCAAGTGCCTTAGAACGTTAACCTCCACGTTTTTGCTTTAAGGGATACAGAATCTGGATGTCCTGACCATAACCATGTGTTACTGAAATGATACACAAATGTTAACCACTCTGGAGATGGAAATGCAATGATTCCCAAGGAAAATGTTAAATAATTTGTTTGCATGGTTAACCACTAGACTTTCCACTGAAGATTAAACACTTGCTGCGTATCTTTGTGACTTGCTATGTGTTATGTGAGCAACATGTTAGCCTTGGTATGAATTGAATATAGGATTTGGTCAAGATCCTTACTTGAGGAAAAAAAATCATCTTCATTTATTGGGGGAAAACCCATAAGTTCTAAACAGATGAGTCCTTTGTCTTCTCTGAACTTGACATTGGTTTAGGTAGTCATTGATTCCTGTTTGCAGTCCTGTTGCCTTTTTTTTTTTTAAGGAAATATTCTGGAAAAAAAATAGTAGAAACTAAAAGCTTCACATTTAAGGATTGCCTATTTAAATGAAAGTCAATTCAAAGAAAATACTGAAATTATTCAACTTGCTAGTGGGTTTAGCAACTAGCTGTACCCATACTGAAGAGTTTCTGAAAGTGCAGTGATAATAAACACTGTTCTCCATGGAAAAAAATTGGTTTCTGTTATGGGACTGTGTGATGGACTGACTGCACCCCCATTCCCCATCACCCTGTGCAGCTGGTGGGGAGGAATTAGAGAATTCGGGAGTAAAGTTCAGCCTGGGAAGAAGAGATGGGTGGGGGGAAGGTCTTTTTAAAGTTTGGGTTTATTTCTCATTACTCCACTCTGATTTGATTGGTAATAAATTAATTTTTCCCCAAGTCAAGTCTGTTTTGCCCCTGATGGTAGTTGATGAGTGATTTCTCTGCCCTTATTTCGACTCACAGGCCTTTCATTATATTTTCTCTTCCGTATCCAGCTGAGGAGGGGAGTAATAGAGCATCTTTGGTGGGCACTTGGTGTCAGCCCACCACAATATTCTTAATGAAGGCTTTGAGTTGAGCTGTAACATCAGAATATTCTCATAAATAGAAAATAATAGATTCAGGTGATGAGAGAGATCCTTTGCTATCACTGAAAAATCCCCACTGTGGCTTACCACTATACTGTTTTTGTATTTCATCAAAAGGAATTTGAGGTTAACATTTTTCGAAAGATTCTCCTGTCCTGATATGATTTGAACTGGAAACACGAACAATTTAAACAATTTAAAATGAGACTCTGAATAGTATTTGTTAGAAATCTAGTTTCTCTCTCCAGTTGACTACCATACTGTAGTTTTGAGCTGCACTCCTTGGATCCAATGTGCTTTATATCATTGGAAACTAAACAGAATCTGGTTACTGCCCCAAGGTTGGGGTCTGGGGAACACACTTGAAAGAAGGTTTCATATTTTAGCACTCTCACCCTTGTGCTTGAATCCACTATTCAACTGCCTAATGCAACTGAGCAGCTGCCTCGAGATCTCACTTCAGGTTAAAAACAATTTCCCAGAATCCTGGGCACTTTTCTTGAGATTTTTCCTGAGGCACACCATGACAGATATGAGAGGATACCCAAAGACGCTTGTAGAGGTTCTGAAGCTGCTATTGTCCTGTACTGTAACAGTGTGACATAATACTTTTATTATCTGTGCTAAAATCACACATCCCGAAAGTTTTACCCACTTTAGGTGTATCAATCCCTCTGGGTTGTGTCTGGAACGTGGTCCTGTGTCTTTCTGGTTTGCCCTTGAGCTACAGAGTCTTTGGCTAAACGTGCTCATCTTTTATTTGTATTGATTGGAAGGTTTTTCTAATGGAAAAGCTCCTGAGGAACTGCAGCAATTTCCACTATCAGTCATTGCAGCTTCTTTATGATGAGAATTAGGAATGAATGAATGGGGGATGATGATGATGATTTTCTTTACTGTTTTTAGAATTGTAGTGTGTACCTGACAGTATAGGATAAAGGCACTACCTGCACTAAAAATTCCCATTTAAAAATGCTAGGTGACTTCTGATAGCTCTCTATTCATAGCAGGAAAGATTTTATTGTTAAACTGATTTCTACTAGCTGTGGACAACCTTGCAGTTTCAAGAATTAGTTTCTTTAAATGCTGTTGTGCCTGACAATGTAGCTTTTAAAAAAATAAATATTTTTTTTTTATCCTTCTGTGACTTGAGTTGCACAGGAGCCGGGTGACTCCGTTGTTGTATATGCATCTCTCTTAAGGTCACAGTCAGAATAAAGAAGTGTCTATCCATACTGCAGTGCTGAGAGGCAGAGAATTCTAGGTGTGTGTCTTTGTTCAACAGCCTGCATATATGTTTTCCTTTAAAGAGTTATGGGATAAACACTGCAGAGGGAAAAGGGAGAAAAAACTTAATTTTGGTCAGTGAGACATTTTTCTATAATAACTGGTTCTTTCTGTTGTAACAGCTGAAATCAACTAGGATTCTTGTAATATCAAGGCTATGGTTTGAATTTTTGCGGTCTCGTACATTGTTATTTTGTGGAATTGTTCTCTCCAATATCTCAGGACAGAGGCCAGACTGCCTACAGAACCCGTTCCAAGATACACTGAGTCAAATATTCCCTTGACAGCTGCAACATTCTTGTATAGGCATTTGTCTGCTGGCAGATGAAAGCAGTGTGGCAAGCTGCTCTGACATTCTGAATAGTCATTATATGTGCTCACTGGTAATTGGTCTGTTCCTAGCAAAGTGACCCTTTCCATATGCAGTGTCTTTAATGACCTTGATTTTGGCATTGTGGCTAGCCTGTCATCTCAGCAAGCTTCATACACACATGCACATGATTACTTGTCCCTCCATCTAAAAACACTGGGAAGAATGACGGCTTCCAGCCAGCTTTTGCCTGAAGTTTGCAAGCGCAGTAGCATGGTGGTTGTTCTAGGTTCAGATCCCACTGGGGCTCGGTGCCATTTTACTAAGAGTAAAATTTTTTGCTTATCTTTTTAGTGTAAGCAGTGCAGCTTATGCTCACATGAAATGCTCATACTCGCATCACAGATTCCTTATGGTGTTAATGTTTTGTTTAAACATAGAGAAATGCTCTTCAAAATAAATACAATTAATTAATATGTTAGTTTAATAGCCTTCATGTATGATTTGAAGAGAGTCCCATAAAGTAACAGAAATTGTTTAGCACAGTAATTGAAGCCGTGTCATTATGTTCTTGGAAAAAAGTTATGTTTTGCCTAATTCCATGTGAGAGAAGAAATCTAATCAACATTAACAATATTTGTTGTCCTTTCCATCTTTGGGCATAGACCAGTTCAATCATCATCTTTTCTTCCTGTTTTCTATCAGCTCTTAAAAGTATGAGTTAAGAGTTCAGTAAACCAAATACAGTTTTTGTGTAGGTGGCACAGATTTTTAGTACATCCTTTTCTAGATGACATATTCTGCTTTTATTCTACTGAAAAAGTACTTTAAATCTATGCTTATATTGTCAAATGATGAACAACTGACAATTCACAAACATTTTGTTACAGCTCCACAAAATGTTTGTCTCGAGTGTTTATGTTGGTAGAAGTCATATGTGAATGTGTGTATGTAAGTTGCACTAAAGTAAAAGCAAGTAAGTAATTTTCTTAGCAACACATCTTTTTGACATGGTCTGTAGTATTCTCTCTGTACAGATGAAGATGTTTCACGAGCTTGTTATTACCAAAAACACAGTTCAGAGATGTGTTTTCATGGGTTGAAGGTGGTTGCAGTTGTTGAGGATATTGGTTGCACCACACCCTGTTGATCAGATAAGACAGCAATTAAAGATGTATGCAAAAAAGACGTTTATGTTAAAGATCATAAGGAAGTCTTCATAATATGCAGTATCTCATTTAAGAATAAGAAATTGCCATAGAATAAGTCATTTCGGTGCAGATGTAAAAGTGGGAACAAATCTAAACTTGCATGAATGTATCCTCGTTTGTTATGTTTTGCTCTTTTTTCTTTTTTCTGGTGGTTTTTTTTTTTAATTTTAAGGACTTAATGGGTAATTCTTAGTGTAAAATTAAGCCCTCAAACTTCTTTGTTTCATGATTTATTGCAGTGTATGGTTTGTGCTTTTTCTACTAGCAAGTGAATCCTTTTTGTCAAAAATTTAAATAAATCTTTTTGATTAGCTTACTTAAAGCAAACGTACCCATTTGTGTACCCACACAGAAGTGCCTAGAGGTCCCAGTGTGAACGCAAGAACTCCTGGGAAGAAGGCAATGCTGAAATACATTTCAAAGGAAAGTCCTTCTCCAAAATAACTTTTTGTCTCAATAATGTACATGATTTGGGGGAAAGGAATCATTTGTCTGTTTTGTGTCTGTTGAATTTAAGCCCTAGATTCTTAGCTGTTGTAAATCAGTATTGCTTTATTGATGTCAGTCAGGTTGCTGTTATTCATACCACTTGGGAATCATTATCCTAGATGATATGGGAGTCCAAAAAGTATCCCAGTTCAGGAAACTGTGCCATCATGGTAGCAGGGGGGACAAACTGTTTAGAATCTAGGTATGTGCTCTCCATAATACTTTCAAAGTGCTGGTTTGAAGGGTACATATTCTAATAGCCTTTAAGCACTTAGCTGATGTGCTGATAATTTTGATCACATTTTCACAACATAGCGTATGGTGGCAATATTGACTTAAGGTATAGTGGGATTGATTCTGTACTATGTTGCTTTTGCAGTTTTAATTGTCCAACTGTTTGCGAGCAGCTGCAGGATGTTCTAGATATAAAAATGTATTTCCAGCCTTTTTTTAAACCTATATTCTGTTCACAGTATGATTCTACACGCTTAAAACTGTCATGAGAGAAGGGAAGATCTGGAAGGGTACAAGGGAATTGATTCAGTTTTGAAAACAACCAAACAGCCTTTTCGATGGATTTTTTTTTTTTTTTTTTTTAATTTTAATCTGATCTGGTTTGTAACGTCAACTCAAGGAAAAAAATATGTCAACATAACTAAGTGTTGCATTGAAGTAGTGAGTATAAGCAGGCAGGGTCAAAGAGACAGGATATATTAAGCTAGTATTGCTGCATTGTGCTATTTAGTTATCCATTTCACAGTTGTGTAAACCAAATGTTTATAATGTTTTCAGTCACAGAAGTTGACAATTTGACTTCTACTTGTGCCACCTCTCCTGTTGTCCTCACAGTTTATCATGGTTCACAGGTGATCTGTAGCAGGAGTAATGAGCACAGAATTGTAGTAGCAGGAATGTCATTGTAAGGCAGATAAGCACCTGTACTGAATAGGATAAAAAGAAATCCTTCCGAGGAGGAAGCATGATTTTTGTGTTTTCAGTTTTGCCACAGTCTTCCTGTGTCTTAGCCAGGACACTTAGCCTTTGGTGTCTATGAGTTTTAGTCTGTGAAACGGGAACAAGTGTTATTTCATAGATTTAGAATTTAATTCCTCGTTGATTCTAAGAGTCATCTGCTTTACTTATCAAGGCTGTGGCTTGCAATCTCCGTGTGGGGCATACTCAGCCTACAGCTTTGATTTAGCAAGCTGTGCTGAAATCAAATCTCTCATAGTTTCTATGAGAAACACCATTTACCCACAGAGACGTTCTTAGCGTGCGTATCAGAAAGAATGCGGACATTTCCAACCTGTGTAACCTCCTTTATTAAAGATACAGTTACTGCCCTTGACCTCTTGTGAAAAGTGGATCTGTTTGTGTTTTTATTCTGTGGCTTGAATAAAAGATATAACAGAATGGGCACTGTTCACTGGACGTGGGAATTCTCCCTTGCTCTGACTCATGTAGAGCAGCAGGGGGGGAGGAAAATGGAGTCCACAAACCCAGTATCCAGTTTTGTCATTTAAAAAACCTTTTTGATCTGAACTTTGTACATTTAGTGTTCCAGAGAGTATTTAGAACTTTGATAAAAGTCCATAGTAGTGCTAGAGAAAGATAAGGCTCACTATTGTACTAAAACAATGTTGTGGTGCCAAGACAGTATATTTATGCTTTTCTGTTGCAAGACTAACAGTGCCCATCAAACTTTATATAATTTGGTATTATACTAAGAAAAGGAAAAAAATACCCAGCATTTTCTAGGTTGCCATAACAAATACATTAAGCTTAATATGAAACTACATTGCAAACCAGGCCATTAGCACGATGTATTGCTTCACAGCAGCTGGGAAATACAGTGTGGTGAAATTACCAATGTGGAGGCCAAGTTTTTTTTGTGTACAAGAGAAAAGATACTATTTTTTCCGCATTATAATCAACCATTATTTTGCCAATGTTTTCTAATGTGTCTTGCAGAGTTTCATGATAGTTTTTATTCAAAGCTGGACCGTCGTGGTCAGTCAGTTTTTAGCATGCATAAAAGAAGCACCGTTGCCAAGTTTTCCTTCAAGCCTGTGAAGTCAGAGTTGCAAGGAGTAGGACAAAGCCTCAGTAAGCTTTGGGAGCTAATGAGGAATTACAAACTTTTTGTTTATTGCACCTGGCACTTTCTCAAAATCTGCTTCATAGGGGCCAAACCAGTCATTTCCTCAAGCGGATAAGGAGGATGCTTTCTCCCCCCGAGTCAAGACTCTGTGACTTTGTAAGGAGGGCAGTGTAAATGTATGTTTTAAAAGTGTACTTTCTAGGGGGATTGCAGCTAGCACATTGCAAACTTTTATCTCAGACTTGAACTTCAGGACTAGTTAAACTGGTTAAGTTAAAAGACTTTGAAACCACCTGCTATCATAACAGCAAAGACATGGATTGTGCCTGCATTGTCTGAAACGAGATTTTTAAGCACACTAAACAGGTATTAAATTGAAAATGAATGCAATCTCCCCCTATCCCCGCACCCTTTTCAAGAATATTCTGGTGGTTTTGAGACCCGTGGCACAAACTCTGGGGAACCTACCTCTGTCAGAGCTCCGTAAGAGAGGAAATCTAAGGAAATGTGCTTCTACCAGTTGTTTCAAGTCAAGTTCAAGTCAAGACCCTTTTTATGCAAGTTTCTCAATATGCTGGGTTTTGTTTTGTTTGTTTTTTTTATTTCTACTGCAAATGTGATCATTTCATGGATCTTGTTTGATATACGTAGTCACAAGTGTAAGTTTGTTGGATAAGGCCCAGGAGCTACCAGACCTTAATTTTCTTGTTCATCACTTTCTAATTCTTCATTCTTAGGAAATAATCCAGCAGATTTAAATGTGGAAATAATTCTGTATAATCTCCTGCCTTAAGGCATTTGTTCCCAGATTTGGACAATGCAGAGCAACTGTGTTAATCTTCCATCAAGCAGATGGAAGCAATGGTCTAGAGTAGAATCCATTGATTGTTCATTGAAAGTTAGACTCTGTATTTTTCAGGAAATTCCAGCGGTTTGAATTCATATATCCACCATGCATTGAAATAAGATTTTTAATACAGTCAGGCTGTGCAATTGTTTTCATATTTGTTGTATTTTATATTGTAATTTAATACAAAAGTCAAAACACTTTAATGTATTAGACTGTAACTAAAAACAAAGCAATGAAGTTGAAATGAAGGGTTCTAACTTTACCAAAATTAAATATGTGGATGTAATGAAAAAGAAATTTTTTAATTGTATTGCCTTAAAAAGAAAAATTAAGAAAATGCTGGTTCCACAAAAACATAGACATTCTAATTATTGTTTCTGTGTTGTCTGGGAGAATGTTTACTTGGCAATTTTTAATTTTGCTTTCTCTGTGTGGCATCATGCTACACACAGGAATGCCATAATATTGATTTTAGTAGGAGCAACTCAGATAACTTTTAAGACAAAACATAACTGACCTGAAATTTCTTGATGGAAAAATCTAACAAAAAATCTTACCAGTGAATGCACTGAGACTATGGAACAGACTTCAGTCTCTGATTAGAAGTATGCTAGAAGCAAAACATCTTAAAAGTATACTGGGGGGGGGGGAATGGAAGCTTTCTGTGGGAGTGGACAAGTTTAATAAGTCCTTTCGTCTTTCATGTCTGTGATTGAATTTTGTTTTATTTCAGCCTGAAATAAAAGCTATATTCTTCAAGGGCAATAACAACATGATTTTTGTAACTCCTTAGCTTTCAACAATAGAGTATAATATTTAGGTTCACCATTATCTTAAAACTGCAAGTGTTTTTCTGACTTCTTTGGCATAATGATTTTTTAGTGTTGACATTCCGGGGTTGTTTGTCAGTAGAAGTCAAAAGCTCGGGTTTTGCTCCTTCTGGCAGATTACACACAAATTATGCAAATTGCTATAATACAGGTTATAAACTAATTATGTTATACATCTTGAACAATGATAATTTCTGTAAGGGAAAGCTGTCTAGCATTTTAATTGCTAATTTTTTTCTCCTTCTTGTATTGTGCAAAAGAAACCACATTAAAAAGTGATAGTATGTGTGTAGGTTTTGCTGCTGTGCAGTTTATTTGCTTGTGCTCCTAAAATATGTGAAAGCAACGTGGCAGTCAAATTGCCTGTATATGGTTAGTGGCTTTTCTAATGCAGAACTGGGTTGGGTTTGGGTTTTTTTTCAGGGCTTTAACAGTCTGTTTGTAATAATAAGCAATAAAATAACTCACAGAATTTCATAGAAGACTAGAAAAAAAATTTTTGTTTTGTTTTGTCCAGGTAAATCTAACCTGCAAATTCAAGATACTCTGTAATCTTACAGCTCATATTTCTATATGCCAATTTATAGTCTACTTGCAAGTTATTTTTTATACATAAAACATGCATTTTAGGAATAAGTAATTGGTTTGTACATTTTTTGCCAACATTTTTGTTAGGTTTCGCTTCGAGTGAAATTCTTCCTTTTAATGTATTCACGTCTCTCAGTTGCATTAATAAGTTTTTTTTGTGTGTCTCTATTCCAGCGTCAAATCAAGGCAGCTCCACATAGTTCCCTGCTGACCTCAAGAAAGTGGCGATTCGAACTGTGGAATGAGGGCAATTTCAGTCCAGAAATCATTCCTTTGTCATCAACTGGCTGAAATTGCCCAATGTCATCTTTATTTTTCCAAAAAAACCAAACAGTATAACTTTTGGCTTAATTCCTTTCTTTTTTTGCTATAGATATTTGTATGCATGTATATAGATAAGATATACATTATATAGAGCTGGCCCGCACAAATACTGGATTAACAACGGTGATTGGACTTCTGTGTTCACACACCTTGAGACAGACATTCCATCTGTGGAGTTACAGATTGAAATGCAGATCAGGGCAATCAAGACAAAGTTCACATACTGAAGAAATGAGTCTGATTCATAGTCCACAGAATCCACAGCCCAAGGAGACCACTTCTAGCCCGACCACAGTTGGTTTCCCTATTAACTGTGTTTAGCACAGAATAAGGACCAAACTATCAAAGATGAGTCAGGGTTGAGGTGTGGTGGCAGGCCAGTGTTGCGAGTTGTGCTTTATTGTATCTGAGGTTTGAAGGAAGACATCTGATTTCAGAACTGCCAGCACTTAATTTATACACTTGCATGCACACTTAAGGCTTATTTAAAAAAATAACCTTCATATCATCTGTGTGCCATTTATTTGCATGTCAACAGGAGCTGAGAAATCTAGCTACATTTTTGAGCTTCTTGGTTCTTGTTAGATACTGCTCACTTAATTGAAGTTTTTATACTGAGTTTTACGTAACATCTCATAATGATCTAATATAAATATACATAGTGCGCATAGTTCATTTGGGTGCTTGTCCTTGTGTTGTATTGCTCACACCTTATTAGTCTTCAGCAAATGTTCCAGTTTTCTTTAGTTTTGGCAAGCTGCTCAGAACACCATTTCCTTCTTTTCATTCTGGTGGAGTCCAATTGTTCTTTGCTTATACTACGTTAGCCTTTCCCAGAATTTAGCCTGGAGTTTTTATACACTGGGGAGTTTCCAGTGTGTTTAGATTATAAAATGATTTCCTAGTGTGACTGTGACAGAACCATGCTTTCAGATAATACTGTCAAACTAGATTTTGGTGCTGTTTTTCTGTGTTTCTTCACAGTATTTTGTTATACAGAAATGCTGCGTACAATCACTTTGTCTCTTGAAAATGATGTTTTTCAAATCATTCTCCCAAATAGGACTGTCCCAAAACTTTTTCTTGTTCTGTTTCTCATTAGGTTTGTGTAGATCAATTGGTGTAAGCAACTTTCTTATCAGTCATCTTGAGCAACTAAAGGAAGACTGTATGATTACTCCACATGTTAATCAAGTGAGTGGATAAATATATTTAAAGTATCTGGGTTTGGGGTTTTGCTTTGGGTTTTTTGGTTAATAATCTCCTCCCCACCCCTATGCCTGAAAGACTACACCCAAACTAGCCTTAGTCATGCAATTTCTTGTCCCTCATTTCTATGGACATACTGAAAACCATTCAGGAAGATGACCTGAAGTGAGAGGGGGAAGGTCCTTCTTCCTTTTTTTTCCCCTAGTTTCTTCCAGGCCACTTGTTTGTGGCTGGTTTTGAGGCACAGACAAATGGCCCATGTGCCAGTTTTTGATGATAAAACAGTTTAGAAATAACATTCAAGGAGCACTGAACATTTAGCATCTCCAGAGTGAATACTGTTTTGGAGAGTCTGTGTTCAAATACTATATATAATTCCTCTAAAAGCCTCAGGTGATTACCTATCCATGGAAAGGTGCTGTTTCCCTTGCTCCCCCCCACCCCTTATTTCATATTCATATTTCAAGATCACATTAAATTCAGTGAACTTCTCACTTAGGATGGTGCTGTGAGAGCCCTGGCAAAATTTTTTTGCTGCCCTAGGCAGATAAAAACCGGCCACCTACATACCGGCAGACTTCCAGGACACTGACAACTATTCCCTTGTTGCAGTTTTCTGCCCACAGCTGTGCTGGAAGTTCATGCTCCCATTCCTACCACCTCCTGCCAGTGAAAGTGTGCGTATGTTAACATAGAACTGGGAGCTGGACTGGATGAAGTGCAGGCGTGTGCTTTTCCCCTTTTTGCAGGTGGTGAGGATTTCTGGCAGCTCTTAATGGTTTAATGTCATAAACAGCCACAAAAAGGTTGTGCAGAATGTGACTGTCAGAACCTAACATCTCCGATTTCTGCTGTCCACTAGACTAAAGGTTACTAAAGGACAATTATGAGTAATGTTAAATTAATGTAAAACCATATAAAATACTTAAATTCACTTAATCCAAATTAGCCGTTGAAATAGGTCTTAAGATGGGCAGGTTGATGACTGTTTAAGAATCAGTGAGTTTGCCAAGATATGATTGTGTCTCATTTTCAGAAATACTCACCTTCAAAGTCTTACTGGAGTTTGGCATAAGTTGTTACTGTCTGTTAAATGAGAATAGCCTTTCAGTGTCCTGCTAAATCACTGCAAGGAAAAAAAAAATGTAACCTTGGATTTGTTTTGAAATTTCCTCTTACCCACAATGTCAAAATGTTACCACTGTGTCAGCAGTGTTACTGGAGAAAAGTTGTTTCTTGATACTATTTGATGGCATCTCTCTTTCTGTGGCTGAAAAAGAGGAGAGAAAAAGTTGAGAGGGTGGTGATACTGGGGGGGTGGGAGGGTGCCCCTGCTGTATTCAGATAGTTGTTTCTTTAAGGTGATGCACAGCAGTCTTCCAAATTACAAACAAAAAACCAACAATAAAATATCCATGCCACTGCAAACTGCTCCACTTTGGACGGTTTTGTTATAACATTAATTTACACTTTTTAGAGTTACAGGAATCTTAAAAACCATAGTTCAGGTTATCCTCAAAAGAGTATTTATTCTGTTTCTTGCTTAGTGTTGGAGAGTTGCTGAGTCTGATGGTGAGATTACTTAAGCATTATCAAGTAACTAATGAATTCCTAAATTTAAATTGGGAATTCAAGTGCTGTACTGAATTCATGTTTCACTGTCCAGAATTTATACTACAAAAGATCTTTGCTATATTTATGCATAAAATAGCATACTCTTTCAATGAACTTATTTCTAACTACAGAACATTTACAAATAATAATTGTACACAAAGTCTAAATATTTAAGAAACAAGTGAAGGAAAATCACTTCCCTCTTAGCTGTGATAAATTTGCATAAAGAATTTAGGGTGTTCTTATGATGTTAAAATGGAAAGTTATTTTTTCTGTGAAGAGGAGGAACTAGGAAGGCAGGAGAAAGGAGGTTCTTTATTAGACTTTTACAGTCTTTGCAAACCAGGTAGTAAGCAATGCTTCTATTTTACAAACTAAGTTGTAAGCACTGTCTGTCTTGGTTCCTGGAAAAAACAGTATCATCAAGGCCTCTCTTTTCAAGAGTATAGTATTGTTAAGGTATTTAGTAGTAAATAAATAAAACCAAATATAAACTATTCTTCTCAAAATTCCATGTAGGAATGCTCATCATTATTTTTTCTGCTTTTATAGAAGTGCAAATTACTGCGTAATGACCTCAGAGATTTTGTAATGTTGTTAATATTGCCATTAATATTGAAACCTATTACGTAATTTTGTACAAGGTAGAAATGTATTTTAGTATTTTGAGGCATTAGGAAACAATCCCTTTGTACATAAACTCACCTGAACTGTTTCTCCATAGAGAAAACATTTCTAGGCTTTTATTTCATTTTTATAAAGAGAAATAATTGTGAGAGCGTGCATTCCCATGGAGAAACTGACTGAAGTCCAGATGCAGGGAAACTTTACCAGGCAAAAAGAATCCACAGCAGGGTGGAAAGAGTAAGGCTTTTGTATACCGTCATCCGAGGTATGACTTTCTAGGTCCGTGTGTCAGGATTGTTATTAGGCTCAACTTTTCCCTATTGTGTTATGACTGTCATAAAAACCAGCATGCATTTAGAGTTCCCCTGCAAACTATTCTATTAAACAAATGCCAATTTTTACACACAAATCATTCCAGGTAGAGTGCCAGAAAAGATCAAGATCTTTCTCTACCACCATGTGACGGATAGCCCTTGCCTGAGGAAAGTTTGGTGACTAAAATAGCAAGGGTGGGGCAAGCCAGGAAGTAGGAATTATTATTTTGAGGGGAAGCACATGCTGTCCACTCGCCCTATGCCTCTTCTAGCTCAGGATGCTAGTCCCTTGCATTCAGATGCTGCTAGAACCTTCCATAAAGTTTTCACAAGAAAAATAAATTCAGAGGTGCTTATTTTCTTTTATTTTATGCATTTGATTATTTTAGCAGTATATTTAAGAAGAAATTACTTGCTGCTACCAACACACAACTGCATGTGCCAAAACTCAATTCACAAAATTTGAGTCTCTTGATTCAGTGAAAGGCACAAAGTATAATCCTCCCAGGTGGGAAGTAGTTGTTGCTGTGTGTTCTGCTTGTGAAGAAGGCAGGTGACATCTCAGCATGGTCTTCTTGCTTTAAATTATTTCTGGTGTAACCTGGAACTGTGCTGCCTAGAAATCTTATTATTCCAGTAAGTAAATTCTGCTTGCAGTTATATTAGTAATAAATGCTGAATAAATCACCTGATGCCATAGGGGTGCTGCAGATTTTTCAGCATTTGATTCTAAATAATTGTTTAATATTTTCTAGGCTATGTTATTTGTTACGCTTAGTGTAAAGGACGTCTACTAAAATCGTTTATTACTGTTGTAATAATTGAGTAATACACCCTGCTTGCTCTTTCTTTTTTTCCCCTTATAGTTTTGCATAAAAACAATGAGAATATTTTCCAGTCAGCTCAGGTGCAAACAAGTGAATAATTATATGACCTAAACATTGGTCTTAGACATATAAACATGAAATACAAAGGCTACTCAAAGGTCAAGAAACATCAAAGGTTGAAGGCATGGATATGTCTGCTGCCTGAACCTTGTTCCCGAGTCCACCTAGTAATTTAGATCATAGCAGCTTTAGGCTGACTCAGCCCAGCCTTCAAGGGGCACAGTTTTTTCTTAGCGCATATTGAATGACTGCCAGCCTATTGTTCCTGACTATTGTTGTCTGAAAAGACAACATGTACTAAAGATGAGAAACAGGAAATGTTCATTTGTCCTCTTCATGGCAGAAGAAATTTTCCAGATTCCATGTGTTGAGGTAATTGTTCAGAAGAGTATTTTTCTTCAAAATGCGCAAGAGTTAGATCACTGCAACAATGGTGACAGCCAGTCACAAAAATAAATCACATGATTGTGTATTTTATAAAAGAAAACACTACCCATTTTCATCTGAATGCAGAGGAAGGTATGCTTCTTAAAATGTATAAGCTGTGGCATACTTATTTAAATAACATAGTAAGGAATATTACAGAGGTTCTCTTTTGGCTTTTGTTACATGCCAGAATATGTGGCTCTTCTGAGATCCTTACTTTCCAGTAACTTCTGTTTCCTTTTGCTTCCAATAACTATGTCTTTGTAGTTTGTTACTTTTCCTCTTTTAACTGGTTCTTGGCAATTCGTGATCTTCCTTCCTACAAAGGGTCTCCTTCACACTTCATTCCACAGCGTCATTGCTTCCCTGCGTAAGCCTTTGGTGACGCTGCACACAGAATACGGGATTTTCCATGTATAATCCATGCCAACAGGCTTTGCTTCTGAGGTCAGGTCCTCATCCTAAGGAAATTGTTCTAGTTGGTCTCTTGCAAACCCACTCCCTGTCCAGCCCCTGCCCCCCACACCTCCCCCCACCTCTGCAACTCAAAGACCATTAGTGAAGAAACAGGAAAGGAAGTAGATTTGGGAAATAGAAGGTAGTCTCAAATCACCAATAAAAATGACCTCATACTGACTTTCCCTATGCATTTGCATACGGTTCTCAAACACAGAGCAGAACAAGAGTGCAAGTCCAGCTGCAGGTAGGGCAGGCAACTGCTCCATGCACCTTACTTCTGGGGGAAGCATAAAATACATAGTAAACTATTGTGCCAATTAATGGTAAAATGCTTGTGGATTAATATCCTTCACACATCTTCTAAAACAGCTGTCTCCCAGAAGCAGTGATTTCACTCGTGTTGTATTTTTAAAATGAGAGAAAAATATTTTCATTTATCAATGATGTTTTCTACTAAATGTATTCTGAAGGTTTTCTCTAAAAGTTTATTTCCATTTATCTAAGGTTGAATACCACCCTTTCCAAAGACCTCAGGAGCTAGTGGATTATTGTAGGACCAGAGATATTGTTTTTGAAGGCTACTGTCCTTTAGCCAAAGGTGAAGCACTCACTCATCCTACTATCATTCAGCTGGCAAAGAAATACGGCAGAACTCCAGCACAGATTTGCATACGCTGGAGTATACAGGTAATGGAGGGTCTCTTCTCTCAGGAAAAAATGCAAATAGTTCTGGTTTTGTGCATCAAACCATAATTTATACAGGAAGTATTTTTGCGTTCAATATGTTCATATTATGTGAACTAACTGTGCTGTACTGGAAATTTGGAATGTAGTATGCAAAGCATGGCAGTATTTTAAATATGCAAATAATCTAATTGTAGAGAATAAAAAGAACCACCAATAAAAGAGAGATTTTCAATCTAAATATTACAAGCAATATGGGGCATCATTCCATTTCTGTCACTCAACACGAAGTACTAAGCAGTGAAATAGTATTAAATTGACGTAAACCACATAATCTGTGTTGGAACTATAACAGCAATTAAAAATAGCATATAGACATGTCAGTGCTCTCTGAAAAATGAAATTAAAACCTCAGAAGACATAAGGAATGTCTTGAAATATTTTCGAGAGAGATTATTTTCTTTGAAACTATGTAAATTTTAATGATGAGAAGCATTATGTTTTTCAGAATGGGATTGTCACTATTCCAAAGTCCACAAAAGCAGAAAGGATACAGGAAAACTTCAAGGTAAGATTTGGTTATGCACTCAAGTCTGACTCACATCGGAATTACGGCTTTTAATACTTTGGTTTGCCTGCCCTTTTTCCTGTACCAGTTTTATTATATTGGGGCAACTCAGTTAAAATTTGCAAATTATAGTACCATAAAATTATTACAATATAGTAGAAAATCTCATAAATGTCAGAAATCAACTGGAGGGTTAATCACTGTATATAAAAAAAAGATCCATAGAAAGACCTTTCATAGTTGATTTTTATTATTAATATTTTTATTACTTGACTGATTGTAGAACTTCCTAATCCGGTTATGGTTAGGTCCGTCTTGTGATAGACACATAGGTCAAATGGAAGGAGTGTGTATGCTATGCATAACACTGTGTGAAAGCTGTAAGACTCCCTTGGGGATATCCCAGACAGAGACCTTCCAAGGAAGTCACAGTCCTGCCAGAGCTGACTCTTCCCCTACCTTTTTCCTTCTACTTGACGTGCAGAGAAGGTCTCAGCATGAAGGGAATGGACAAAGAAAAGTGGGGAACGAATGAGGATTGCCAACATGATTCCTCCTACCCTTTTTTTTCCTTTTCGTACCAAATGCTTTTAATTCATTACTTCATTTTTCTCTCCATTTCTCTAATCTGAAAGTGTGCTTTCTTTGAGGGAGGTGAAACCACAACCACCTTATTGTCACTTCCAAAAATATCACAGGGGTATGAACTGTTTGGCAAATCAGGAAGAAACTTTGCAAGATTGGAAACTTCTGTCTGCTAGTTAAATTACTGTGTGCGTGTGTGTAGGTTTAAATCAATGTACATGTAATGAGGATTTCTCCTGGTGATTATGCCTGTTTATATAGCTCCTGCCTTGACTATTCTGACATGCACACTGCCTTCTGTGGTATAAGCATAGCTGTTTGTGGTACTGAATTGTGAACCAGATCAGAGAACAAAACCAGGTTAAAAATCCTTCCTTATTCTTTTTATTTGAGTTTTTTACTTTCCCCAATGATATTTTAAATCCAGATTACTTCTATTTTTTACAGAGTTTACTCTATGGCCTCACCAATTCATTTCACACAACTGAGGGAATGCATTGCAGCAAAACTTAAAACACTTAGAATGGAGAGGAGGAAGGGAGAACTGGCACAGTTATCGGATGTTGTTTATCACATCTCCCTTTTTTTTTTTCTTCTTTTCCCCATGCCTGTGTGTTGGCCTTAGTCTCTACCACCTCTAGTGAAGTTGGTGAAAGCATGGACCTTATTAAGCCCTCAGTATATAATATGTAGTATTTCTAGTTCTGTGACTGGTCCCTGGTTTAGGTTTAAAAAGCTTGAGCACTGAGATTTGACTACAAGGGTCATTCTAGCAGACAGTGATTGCTGTATCATGCAGGATGGGAAGAGCTCATTTGGCAGCAGTTCAGGCTCCACAGGAGCTTTTCATGAAGTATGGAGGAGCTCTGACAAAGACAACAGACCAACTTAAAGCAGCTTCAGTTCTGAAGTGATAATGTCCGAATAAGACACCTGCTAGGAACACACTAACACCGTCATTCATGGTGCAGGTCTCACCACAGGAGAAGTCGGTGGCTACAGTAAGAACCTATGCATGAAGACAGGTGGCTGTTTTCAAGTTCAAGTTAGTACTGAAGCACTATAGCACTGTATTAGCTGTTTCTGTGTTAGCTGATCCATGAGTGTTTTGTCTAAGTACACATAGAAAAGATAGATAATAGCCTTTGGTTTGCTAGCCTTGTAAATGTCCTGATACCTTCTGATAATTCTCTTTGGCATAAGTTCCAAGGAGAAGAACTGTAAGACTGTAAACCAAACATTGGGATAAAAGTGAAATACTAAGCTCAGGTTTCCAGAGGGATTGCAGTCAGGGTATTCATATACCTCTGGCAGTGACCATACAGAGTGCTGTCAAAACAAGCTTTGATACTACCATTGTCTTGGACCCTTGCCTGAGGCCAGAGTGCTGCACAACTGTCTTAACAGAGTCTACAAATAAAAAAGAATCACAAAAGGAGTAAAGGACCCAGAGGAACCTGTCAGCTTAGTGGAATATTGGTATATATCAAAATATAAGAAGAATTTCCAGA
Organism: Grus americana; assembly: GCF_028858705.1. Classification (NCBI taxonomy): domain Eukaryota; kingdom Metazoa; phylum Chordata; class Aves; order Gruiformes; family Gruidae; genus Grus; species Grus americana. The sequence goes on along the minus strand of NC_072859.1, from coordinate 14,767,348 downwards.
CGGAAAAATATAGAAAAATTCTGCCTCCCATTTAAATGAATCTTCGCCAGTTTAAAGAAGAGAAACACTCTTGATTCTCTCTGTTTGTGATGTTAACTATATATGCATTCCCATAGGTCTTTGATTTTACAATAGCAGAAGATGATATTGAAATTCTGAATGGAATGCATGATGGGCGACATGTGTCCTGGGACCCAAGCCTTATTGTGTGAATGAAGGTTTGTGCTTTTTCCTTTGTCAGTCATCAGTGAGTCACACCATGTAATTTAAATTTAGGGAAGGTTACAATAAGAATATAATTGTAAAATTAATGTCTGCTACTAACTGATTTGAAATCCTTGACATTGATAACAGATAAAAGATATTTTTGAGGGTAGCACTTTTGTATAGAGATCTTACATTTCTGTCTCAAATCCTGATCCATAGTTCATTGTGCAAAGCCTCCTATTTATGCTACTGACCCTGCATCATGCATCAGGCCATTTAATCAAAGAGTACAAAGAGATATGTCTTCTTTTAAAATGCCACCTACTAGTGTACAACACAGGTGTTAAGTGTGAAATAATTTTTCAAGTATTTTTAGAGGGATATAATGTATGAAGAAAATCTCCATTAAAAATATAATCTCACTGTAACAAGCAATATCTGAGCATTACCCAAAAAAGTTTTATGCCTATTATTGCATAATAATGGCATTGACCCAGAGAGTTCTATGCATATGATTTACTAGCCTATAGGTATAAAAAAGTAGAAATCTTTCCAGAGAAGTCCACGTACAAATAAACTATCTGCATGGCTAAGAGTTGAGCAGTGAGCTCTAAGAGCCAAAGAGGCATCTTTGTTATTACTCATCTTTTTCTTTTAGTGGCAATTCTGGTGAGTTTTGTATAGCTTTTAGTGAGAATTAGTTTAGCTTTCATTTTGGATTTGTCCAGGAAATCTCATTAAGAGACTATACTGTTCCTCAGACTTCCTTAGAAAATATGTATGTATATGGATAGATGTAGATATATGTAGTTTACAGATCTGTTTTGAGAAATATGTCTGCAGAGTCTTTTATCGGCTGAGTATTCAACTTCTAGTCCCATTGGTTTGATATTTTAGGAGTTCCTGTGTCTAGAAAGGTATGGAAAATCTGACTATGATTTATATTGTGTGTGGACTTCCTGAAGCAGTTTTCCCAGTGCTGTTCTGCTTTAGTCATATCGTGAAACAAAGCTCCTTAGTTTTTTATCAGAAAGTGACTTACAGCAATCATACATTCTAGCCTGCCTTGTTTGTCCTCAAAGTAGAGCTTCTATACAGCCTGGCTAAAATACAAACAAACTTAGCTTTTTGAGAACAGCTCCTCAGAATAATTGGCTGGTTTTTCCTGGTAAACATTTCCACAGAAAAATTGTCTAGATTTGCCTCTGGAATCATTAATGTATTTTTTATTATTTAAAAATGCAACATATTGTATGAAATGCTGTGCTTACTAATACTTGTATGATGTACTGTTCCAAGAAAGATCCACAATATCCACAGTAAGGGTATTTTCTAGAGTTTCAAGTGTGACCTGCAGTTTGGGATGCTTCAGTATCTGGGAACGCCACTTTAGGTGTCTTAAGAACAGCTACGTACCTGGCTTAACTGTTGTGATGAAGGGTTCAATAGTTCTAAAAAGTAAGGCTTATTTATAAAATTAAGGTAATTTTTAGGCTTTTTTTTTTTTTTTAGCTTTTGCAGAAAATTATGGCAATGACTAAGTGAAAATTGGAAAAATTGTCCAGAAATAAACCTTTCTACCAGTGGTCATCAGCTAATCCTGCTTTTGAAAAGTCACTGTGTAGAACAATACCTTAGCAATATGAAAAATACCTGTTACTCTGCTGTTGAGGGACTCCTTGCTTCACAGTGTATCTGAAGTCATAAAACGAGGAGTAGAAGTGAATTGTGTGCCTCTGTGGCTTTTTAGCAGTGAAGACTTTCTCAGAAACGAATCAGATCAACATACTATTTCCAACACAAATTACACATACAAAGTGAACTAAATCTATGTGTGCTAGTAAATTCTAGCTTCAGTATTAGCAGAACAGTATCAGTTAGGACTAGTTACATGGCTAGAAGTCCCATGTTGGTCAGAACAGCTTGGAGGGGGGAGGGGGGTGTTCTGCGCTTATTTCTGACTGATTACCTTCCTGTTCTGAGCTAAACAGAACTAAACCAGATTTTCTTGCTAATCCCTAACATAGATGACTTCAGGCTACAGTGAGGATGCCTTCCTAATTCATTGATATATTTCGTTGTTCCCTCTGTCAGAGATTTTACAGTGGTTTTTATGTCTGCATATGCTTTTGCTAGGAAGCCAAGCCACCATTTTCTCTGATCTAGATCATGGTATCCAAGCAGTATAATAAGTAATGAAAGGCATAATCAGATAGAAATAGTATAACTAAAAAACCATTCTTCTTAAGGAGCAGTTGTGGCAAGTTACGTTTTTAATCTGATACTTTCCTAACTACCTTCAGACTTAATTATTGTTGATTCAGGACTTTTTTCTGTGGTGGTTTTTGGTGGAGGTTTGGGGTTTTTTTTAGGTTTGGCTTTTGTTGTTGTTGGATTGTTTTGTAATCTTTCCTGGCAATTCCTTTGCTACCAGGTAGTGGCTTTAGAACTACAGAAGAGTTTAATTTTCACTATGTACGAAGCTGAGTGAGGCAATATAAGCTTTTTAAGTGCCAGGACTCAGCTGACCCTTGCTATTTTTCTCCCAGGTGTGGTGTGCAGTTTTGCACATTGTGCCATCACTAATAGCCATTGTTTCCTGCCAGAAGCTGTAATTGCCCCAAGAGGCAGGAACCCTGTTATAGCCTATGTGGTTGGCATGTATCACTGGAGCCTCTTCCTTTGAATATGGCATTCACAAGTTTTATACTATGTTAGTTAATTTAGAATAATTGAGCAAATCCTCGTTTACTTTTGATCAGGTTGCAGAGGGAAAGACATACTCCGTGGATTCATATTTTATGCTCCTTTCCACAACTAAATTGACATTACAGATGTAGATAGTTTTCTTTTTAAGCAAAGGTTGCTGAAGAGTAAGTCCACATCACCTCATCTAAATGAACATTTCTAAAGTACCGACAACTTTGATCATAGTATAAAGAAATACAACAACTAATAAGAAATTGAAAAGTGAACAGTAGTGAGATTTTAGGGGTAGCAGTGAGGAGTGGTGTACTGTAATAGATGCAGAACCTGGAAGACCAAAAGGATATAAAAGTGCTGAACATACAAAATCAGGAAGTTTAACTCCATGTTTTATTTCATCTTTGGTCAGTTAGCCTGGAGGTGCTCATTTTTAAAGGTTTTTTCTGGGGGGGGTTGTTTGTTTGTTGTTTGGTTTTGTTTTGGTTTTTTAAACTCAGAATTCATCCCTCAAGTGAATTCTTGGAATAATATGCATATTCTTCCCCAGGGCTGAAATTCCTCCTCTTGTCTATATTTCTGTAAGACAAACTTTCTCTAGAGAGAAAACTTTCAGCTTTCTACAATGACCTTTGTTAAGATACAGCAATGCATCCTATTTCCAATGTAACCCATCATCTTGCCAACAGGAACAGGGAATACACCTGAAAATTGAAGGCACTTTTTCCTCCATGTTATGTGGGTCATTTATGGTAGTGACTGATTGGGGCACTCCTTTCTAGTTGAGATAAACCATTATTTAAAATAAGATACAATTTATCAGTGTTATCCACTGAAGTGCAATCAGCTGCCTTTACAGGAGCACTGTGGCTTTTAATGGAAGGGAACTCTCTTGAAACAAATAAGGAAAGGAAAAAAATAAACTGAAAGTCAATGGAAAGGGTGAGGCCATTTTCTGTGCAGCCAAGTAGCTTCCTGTCTGACTCTGGCTCCGTCTGTCCTTTTTCTTGCCTGTTTCTGAATTTCATCTTTTATATATCTTTTATATTACTGGACACGAAGGTACCTAAGAATGTTTCATTGGAAAATAACAGGAATGGTTTTGTGAAGTGCATACTTCTGGAAATTTTTTTTTTTAATCAGGCTGCAGAAGTGTTTCTACCACACCTGACCCCCAGCATAATTTACAATACATTTTTGTGACTAGCAACTGTAATAAAGCAACTGTAATGCTAGTAAGTTCACAAATGCACTAAGCCAAGCAGACTGCATAATTTTTTTTCACTGTGGTTAACACCAGATTCTTTTTTTAACATAGCAGTGCTGAACTTTTCTGACAAGAAAGCTGACGTTAACCCCATGTTTTTGAAAACGGGGACAAAGGTGGAGTAGCTCTTGCTGACACTAATTGAATCCAAGTGGTTAACTCTTTCCACAGTGCCACACCCCTTCCAAAGCTTTGAAGCTTATCTCTGACTATAGTGCATTGGGGAAAAATAACAGATAAGCCAACCTTCTGGCAATTTTTCATGTTGCTGTGCTGGGAGTTTTGGCACTTTTTGCAGCCTCCATTAAGATGTCTGCGCTTCTGAAAGAAAATACCAAGCATTTGCACTGTCTTGTACTGTATCTTGTAGTGATGCGGCCTTACTATCTGTCTTTATGAATGGCTGCTTATCCATCTGCAGCATCACCTAGGACTAATTAAAAGTGCCAGGACATTACAGAATATTAATGACTTCTAAGGGACCAGAGCATGAGTACTACCTCCAAAACTTGCTACTACCCATTGAAAAGAAAAAAAAAAAAAAAGAGGACAAACCCAAAAATTAATTTACATCAATTACGCTGATACTTATTCCCAGTGACGTAAGACCTATCACTCTGTAAGCCATTGAACCATTGTAGGCATAGTTGACATTATGGGATGTGCTTCTCTAAGCAACTTTGCACAGATCCATTGTACTAATCTCGATTGCTGTGCCCAAGAGGAATGTTTAATAGTGGCTTTGCTGGCCAGTGCCCTTTGAGAACCACTCTGTAGCTGAACTACTAATAGGATATTCAAGAGTATGTTAGCAGCATTACCATCTTATTAATGATTACTATGTTATTTTCTCCAGCAAAATAGATTTCCAGGACCTTCTAGATGAGGCTTTAAAATTCCAGTATAATGAACTAATGCTGAGTTCATAACCTGGCAGTGAAATTTTGGGGGATGTTGGGGGGTGCACAATTACATTCAGTTTCATGGTAACGAAGAGAGCAGAGATTGTTGGGTTGTTTTGTTCTGGTTTGGTTTTCTTTTTTCTATGAATTCATTCTTTCATTCTCCATTGAATATCCATAAGTATAATGTTGCCGAGATGAATTTATAGTAAATTACGTGCTTTTGGTGCGATATAAAGGTGGTGAAAGATTAATCCGAAGCATAGCTATCAAGGTCACATATATACTGTGGTGTAAATTCACTTCTGTGATGCTGAAAAAAATATATTTAATGGACTCTTTATATTAACGAAACAGCAACCAGCTATTTTATATCACATGGTTTGTGAGATTTTTTTGCATGATTATAATGAATCCCTTATAAACCAGATATAAATACCTTTGATCTGAAAAATTATCACAGGTCGTTTTGTTTTCCAGGAAATGGTTATTTTAGCGCTTCTCTCCCAGTATTACAGATAACTAATGTCTGTAATCTGCCAAATAATTGTGGATTTTTCATCTGAGACTTCTGTTTCTTGAGAATAGCATCTTAAGTTCAGTTATATCCATTAATGTCTTTAGTTTACCCTAGAAGAAAATGTACAGTAGGACTTCAGTTGACTGATATGTATCACGGGAATAAAAAATAAACCTTCAAGAAGTTTTCTAATGCCACATTATCCAGTTTCATTAGTGTAGAACTTCAGCTATATTTTAATACATATGAAACAAACCATACATCGTGATTAGATGTATTAAAGTGTTATGGTTTTGGGTGCAATGAATTCAAGTAAAACTATTGCACGTCACTTTCTCAACTACTTCAATTCTTTCCACTTGGACTTTAGTTTTTCCTAATATTATAGTCAGCTTAGTGATCTAATAATAAAGTAAAAGTTCTCACAAAAATTAATATAGCTAACTTTTTACAATAGCCCTTTAAAACAAAAAAGGCTGTTTAATTAATATTATCAATATCAAGAACTTAAAATAAAAACAGATTACCTAAATTATAGAATGCTAATACTAAACAAATGTGTGCTTTAGTCTTTGCAATGTTCTCATTGCTTTTCTTTTTTTTCTGTCTCCAAACCAGGTTTTTTATTTTAATCTGAGGGAAGAAGATATGGAATTTTCGAATGCTATGAATATCAACAGAAAATTAATTCATCTAACCTATCCACTGTGGAAAGGATAATTTAAAACCAGATTGTTCTATACTACAAAAATGGTGCAAGTAAAACATTAATTAAACTGAACAATGGATCTAAATTGTTATCTTGGGTACTCAGTACCTAATAAATATCAATCAAGAATCACTATCAATGGCTTGTATTTACTGTTAGGTTAACAAATTAATAAAATCATTTGGTTTACTCTTTTCTTCGGTGCTTTTGTACAGATACAGAAATGCTTACTTTCAGCATTGTCTCTGTTTTTGCGGAACTTTCTGGCATATTCTCCCAGTATGGGTTGAGCTATCTCACAATATTATAATTAAGTTTCTTTTGCCTGCATGTGCTTAATTTAAGGTGTTATTTTAACCCATTTGAACAAATTAGCTTGTGTGGTTTGGGGTTGTTTTGGTTTTTTTCCTTTATAGATTTGGAAAAGTATTAGTTATTCTTGGTACTTTCTTTGTGAGCAAAGCTGTTTCAAGGATCGCCTGTGTTGACCTAGCACATCAGGGAGGAATGGCTCTGGTTTGTGGCCAAAGTTGAGTCAGGATGAATAGAAGTACTTTTTGCTTATATAAAGATTTTTGAAGATGCAGAAGAGTAATGTGTTGGAGAAAAATCCTTTGCTAATCTGTCTCACAGGGATTTTCTGTATCTTTTCAAGATGAATAACGTTCACACACTGCTTTGATGCAACTGTGAGTTGTCCAGAACAGTACTGTCTTCTGGTGGTGTCAGAGGCCACCCATCTATTAGTACGCAGGCTTTAGGAACACCCCAGCTTCCAACTTCTTTTCTGACAAGATCTCAAAGCATTTTCCTGCAAGAAAATTGCCCTGTGACTAGCCAGGTTTCTGAAATCCCCACCACACTGAGTTCCGGTAGGAAGTTCAAGACCTTTGGTTGTCACAGGAGGTCAATTTTTTTTTTTGTGCCAGACCCTGAAACATGAATTTCTGCTCATCCTAAAAACTCGAGTATCTAAGAGCATATACGTATTCAGGATCCCTGTGAACAAAAGTGTCTGCCTATTTATGCTTGTGCGCATGTTGCAGAAACTTTTTTGTAACCAGTTTACGCAGGTTAAGCTGCTTTTATGTATGTTTGGTGTCATAATGTGCACAGCCCTCCGCAACCCCCCCCTCCCCTTCCATTTGACTGAGGCCTGCATTCTGGTTGTTTCAGAAATGGTGCATGAATAACATTGTGTTGTCCTTTCTCCTTGTTCTGACTGTAGGTGATTCAGAGTCAAGTTCTGAGAGGAGCTATATATACCCTGGATTTCTGTATTGTATTTCATAGAAGTACAAGCTTCCTTACCACGGGACCTTGTGGTTGGTGAGGCACTGAGAAAAGTTCTCATTCTGTTGGTAGGGATGGAGTATAACCCTGGCGTAAATCACTAAACGCCTACCATTGTACTTTTGGTAGCCTTGGCTGGACCAACCTGAATTTACCTCTGTTTGTGTTTCAGCTCTTGTAAGCAGGGTACAATCTGTGCAGCTGAGCCATGTTAACCTGTCATCTCTGAGGTTTTAGACAGCCGTCAGTGCAAATCCAGCTGATCTGGGTTCATCTCCCTGAGAAGAATGAAGCTGTATTTCAGTTTCATCTCTGCTGTGATGTCAAGAGGGATATAAATGTGTGTGGTCATCTAATTTTAATGATGCTTTTTGTGATACAGATACCCAGGTGTTTGGAGTGGAACTGAAATTGCCCAGGTATTTTACACAGCTTCTGACAAATAATTTCTTGGATGTCACATCTCTGAGTTGGAGCCCTCTCAGTTAACCACTAACCTAGACATGAAAGCCTGTACATCTGACTACTGAAACCCTGAGTCATTCTATCCTTTAATTAAAGTATAGTCCTTTAATATGTTCCTCTTGCTTAAAATTATGAGATAATTATTTCCTAGAGGAAAATACCTAATGAATGCACTTTTATTTAGTGTTTTCTATAAATTAGCTAAATAAGGGGGAAAGCTTGAAATATCTGGGCAGTTGCAGGGGATGCATATGTCAACCTCAAGCGTGATTTATCTTACATGCATTTTCTGACAGTTGTAATTTAACAGCTGTATTTTCCTCCAGGCTCTCAGGAGGCTAAACATCTTTTCAAGTTTCTAGCTTTGTGGTGGAAGAGTAAATGTCTGTTTGCCATTTATCTGAGTCATTCTGGGAGAGGCGTGGAGCAATTGAAGCGTGACTATTAGCATAAATGAGAGGGACTCATCCTGAGGGTAGTGTTACTCTTACACCTTTCAGAGGAAAGCTGCTTCCCCATAACAACTGCTACTGCTACTTGACTGGCGTGATACTATGAACTAAAAGATGTAATATATTGAGTTCTGGTCTATTGTGATACTCTTTTGCATTTCAGTTTGAAGTGGAGTTAGAGAACAGAGCAAGGAAGGAAGAGGAAAATTTCTGCAGTAAGCGCAACAGTAGGTTACTGACAGTTAGCATTTCATGTACACTGAGGTGGTTTTGCTTTTAAAAGTTTGAAGAGAGAAGGAATTATAAAACCTGAACTCACTTCTTAGTCTCTCTGTAATAGCACTGTTACCGCTGTAAGTAGTTGTCATTGACAATTTTGTTTTAAAAAAACGAATTTAAAACTTTTGGTTTTTTTTCAAACATCTAGGTATGTTACATCATCCTCTGAACATTGATGCTTTTTGCACATGGAAACACCAACACAGGGTCATGTTTGACAGTGGTGTAAAGCAAGTTTCCCCTTGGCCTTGGGCCAGTGCTGACTTCTGCCTTCGTGGGGTGCTGGCTGGCACCCAGTCAGGCTGGTGCACGCTCCCGAGGAGCCGCTGGAGAGTTACCAGTGCCACAAGCGTGGGTGACACCCTGCAGCCACTGGGCCTGCCAGGACAAAACCACGCCTCTGCATACCCCCAGCTTGGCAAAGTGGGAAAAAGGGAAAAGCCTCTTCCAGGTATTTCCTTAAACATTACCTATAATGTCCCCCAAGAGCAAGGACTGAGGTGGCACGCAGGATCCTCCCTTTGGCCTTATCCCTCCTGTGCCTACTCAGAAAGAGGAAAAAGATGGGGGAGGAAGATGTCCACCGGCACGCCCGAAGGCGCAGAGGCCGGGGTCGCGGCCGGCGGGGCCCCGCTGACACGTACTTCCCCGGGCGGCCCCAAGTGAGCTGCCTCCTTCCCTGAGAGGAGGCGAGGGCCGCCTTCCCGCGGGGCCGGCAGCGGGAGCCGGCGGCGGCGGCCAGGGCAGGGGCGGCTGGAGCGCGGCCGGGGCAGCTCCCCGCCTCACGCCTTCCTGGGCTTTCCGCTTCTTGGCCCCTCTTTCTTCCCCAGGCCCGTGGGGGTCTATAAAAGCCCCGGCACAGCAGCGCCCGCGGCTGCTCCCTTCGCGGCGGGCAGGGCCTGGAGGGACGGGACGGCCGGGCGGGGCGGCGAGGCGATGATGCCCCGGTCGCCGGCGGGGCGGCTGCGAACTGTCGGACTGGGCGTGCAGGTCCCTTCCACGAGCCCGCAAGGAGGGAGGAGTTAGAAAGGAGTAGTCGGAAACGGGGTGGAGAGCAGCAGCTGCAGAAACATTAAAACCACCGAGCCCCCGGCCCGACCGCTGGAGTCGCTCCGCGGGCACTAAAGATGCGCAGGGCTGATGCGGGCTCCGCGCCGCGCTTGAGCGAGGTAAGTCTCGGGGAGCCGCGGCCGTGCACCGCACCGCGGGGCCGCCCCTGCGGAGCCTGGTGCCGTCGCGAAGTACCGGCGCCGCGGCTCGCTTCTCGGCGCGTCCCCCCTGGAGGTCCCGAAACAAAAGAGGCGAGGTGACCGTCCGGCACTTGCCGTGCCCGGCGTGGTGCCGCGTCCGGCGGAGCCGGTGCGGGACAGGAGCGGTGCGCGCTAGAGACCGGAGTGGTGCAGGAGTGGTGCGGGCTGGAGCCCGGGAGCAGAGCGGGGAGCCGTGCCCGCTTGGCCTCACGCCTCCAGCTTTACCCCACTTAGGATGTAATTTAACAACTCTGCTTGTTCTTTCCTTGCATGATTTCACGTCTTTAATTCTCTTTACATGTATACTAGAAAATGTTTATATGTAAACCGAGTTTCCTCTATATCAGCATTCCTTAATCGTGCCCATTTCAAAAACTTGCAATGCTAATTATTCAAATGCAAGGTATTTTTTGCCATTCTTGGTTTCAGACCCACAGAATGGGCTTGCTGTCTAGCTTGTTTACATATTTTTCTGTATTTTTCTAAACTTTTTGCTGCTGCGGGTTTTGTAAAGCATGTGCGTTCTTTTATTTAGCAAGGGCATCCCTTTCCTGTTTACAGCTTTGAGATGATCTCTTGCTTATATACATCAGTGAATTCACCACTGTTTGAGATGGCATCAGTAAATTGCATAACTGGCCCCTTCTAAAACACATTCAGACTTTATTAGTGGAGAAGAATACAGGTCTCCTGACAATTTCTGTGCAGATCTTTCACACATTTGCAGTTAAATGAAATCAAGCCCTTTCCCTTTCTAAATCTCTGCTGTTGTATTACAAGGTGTGTTTTCTACTGAAGAAAAAGTAACACTAGAACTTACTGCTGGGGAGCTTTGAGATCTTTTGCATTGGAAGTCCAGTAAAGCAGTCCTTGCCGACTCCAATTTAGCTGTTCGGCTTTGCGTGACAGAACTTACTAGCTTTACCTATTGAACACACCTAACCATCTTTTAAATGTATTTTAACAGCTGAATGAAATGGACTCCCGTATGATTACACTTGCAACTCTGATGTACAATTAAACTGGCAGATTATCTTAAACCATTTATCATTTGTTACATTGTTCGCCTTCCTTCTTTTAACTCTGGGCTTTGTGCCTCTTGTTCTCAGGGCTGCCATTTCTGAGGTTGTGCAGCAGTGCCAGGCAGGCTGCAGGGCCAAGGAGCTGCGTGACCCAGTTTGCGCTCGGCATCACCATCCAGTGGCCACTGGGGAAGCAGTGCCCAGCCGGGCACCATGAGTTCCGGCACTACTGCTCCGCTCAAGGTCGTCAACAACCGCGCCAACACTGATGTCAACTATGTCATCAAAGAGCATTATAATTACACGGGAAAGCTAAATGAGAATGCGGACAGTGGAATAAAAGTGACGTCGGTGGTTTTTATCATCATTTGCTGCTTTATAATCTTAGAGAACATTTTTGTCTTGCTCACCATCTGGAAAACCAAGAAGTTTCACAGACCCATGTACTATTTCATTGGGAACTTGGCTCTTTCAGACTTGCTGGCTGGTGTGGCTTACACTGCCAACCTCCTGTTATCTGGACACAAAACCTATAGCCTCACCCCCTCCCAGTGGTTTGTAAGAGAAGGCAGCATGTTTGTTGCCTTGTCAGCTTCTGTGTTCAGCTTGCTCGCCATTGCCATTGAGAGATACATCACCATGTTGAAGATGAAACTCCACAATGGCAGCAACAGCTTCCGCTCCTTCTTGCTGATCAGTGCTTGCTGGGTTATCTCCGTGATACTCGGGGGACTCCCGATCATGGGCTGGAACTGCATCAACCTCTTGTCCAACTGCTCCACTGTGCTGCCTCTCTACCACAAGCACTATATTCTCTTTTGCACCACCGTTTTCACTGGCCTTTTGCTATCTATTGTCGTCCTCTATTGCAGGATCTACTCCATGGTGAGGACTAGGAGCCGCAGGTTGACATTTCGGAAAAACATTACCAAAGCTACTAGGAGCTCAGAAAAGTCGCTAGCCTTGCTCAAGACAGTGATCATAGTCCTGAGCGCCTTCATCGCCTGTTGGGCTCCCTTGTTCATCCTGCTTTTACTGGATGTGGGGTGTAAAGTGAAGACCTGCCCAATCCTCTATAAAGCAGAATATTTCTTAGTACTGGCCGTGCTCAATTCAGCCACGAACCCTATCATCTACACCTTGACAAACAAAGAGATGCGGAGAGCTTTCATCAAGATTCTGTGCTGCTGTAAATGTCCCCCGGCAGATTCTGGGACCAAATTCAAGAGGCCCATCATCGGAGGGATGGAGTTCAGCCGGAGTAAGTCTGACAACTCATCCCACCCACAGAAGGAGGAAGGTGACCGTCCTGAAACAATCATGTCTTCGGGCAATGTTACCTCGTCGTCTTAGGAGTAACTATGGGGGTGTATTTCAGAGCCTTCCTCCGAAACTGGGGAGCTGAGATGCCTCCTGCTCACGGCAGCAGCGTTGGGCTAAGTGAGCAAGTAGCATTAGTTCTAATGAGGCAAACGGTGCACTTGCGAGGCTGGAGTTCAAGAAATGGGACAGACTGTTCTGGCTTGAAAATCTTTTTCCCTGGAGCATGTTTTGTCTTTGCGCTGAGGCAGCTCAGGATTGTCAGGCGCATTCATATCCTGGAATCTCCTTAGTAACTCTGAAAGACTGATGCCTTGGTGAAATGATGCCTGGTGTGTGTGAGAGAAAGAGAGAGGGGGGAGGAGGGAGAATGAATCTCTTTTTTTTTTTTTTTTTTTTTTTTTTGTTCCCCCTGTGAGAAGACTGTGAAGTTATTTCTCCTTTACTTGCGGCAAACCACTGACACAAAGATCTTTCTGTACTGAGTTTAGTGGTGGCTCTGGTATAGTTGGTCAGAAGCATTTGTTTAGTACATAACAAGGAAAGAGATGACACAAATATAATTTAGACGATGTACAACCATAATTTGGCATCACTTTCCAGAGTTTGTAGTTAAGTCATAAGGTTTTATTTGCAGAGTCCAAAGCTGTTGGGGTTGTATTTAGCAAGATCATAGCTGTGAATTTTTGCTGTTGGTCCATATTACATTTGAAGACCATGAGCCAGGCTCTGCAGTAACTTTCACCTGTACAATTCCGTTGACTGCGTCAGATTTTATGGAGTAGCTCAGAGAAGCATTTCGGCCCATACGTTGATTGCCTTGTTATTCTATAGCATTAAGCTGCATTATCATGACAAAAGCAAGGTAGAACTAAAGGTCATTTTTCTTTAAGATGACTGAAGGTAAATCTACTAGTATAAGATGCTATTGACAACAGCAGGATTTTTGCCTAAGCAAGAAGAGTTAAAAACTAAAGGGGCATTTCAGTGTCAGGTTCACAGTCTTTCCAAAGGTAAAGAATGGTCAGAAAATCTGAAAAGAATACCTTGAGTTTCAGAAAAATAAAAGGAAAGTTGAAGTGAAATTACTATAGATAAATGCACTTCCATAATAAAATGCAATACATTTTGGCACATTTTATTAATGTTTATAATTTCAGCAAGCATGTCTGTATTTTATCAGTTCATGGAAGAAGTACCTGTCATTAAATTGAATGTATTTGTTTTACAGCATCGTTTTTACTCCTCTATTTTTCTAACCTGTGCTAATGGGGTTGAATGTGTACAATGTAAATAAGTTATTAAGATGCAGGAGTCTTCATGCACCTAGAGTATTACTATAACAAAAGTGGTATATCAGGGATAGCTGAGAGCAATTGACTGATTTACAGTTTTCGGCAATTCCTAGAAGTCGTATTTTGTAAAGAAAATTTATTGCCTTTGTAGTAAAATTTCCAGTGCAATTAAACTGATTTTTTTTTCTGGTTTAAAAAATAGTATTTAAAATGTTTCTGACTTTTATTGTTCAATTTGCACATAGCTTTATTGACTTCTGAACATTAATAAACTGATTTTTTTTTAAAGATTGTTATCAGAATACTAGTAGTTTTGTACTATTGGGGGAGTTTCTTGCCACATGTGGTTTCTTGTTGATAGAAGTCAGTGAAAGAATTCCTTGATTTCAGTACGTGCTGGGATTAAGCCAATTCTGTGGGGACATAGATGCATAATGCCACTTACAGGATCATGTAAAATACAAAACGAACGCTAGAATACAATTTGTCATCACCACATGCTGTATCGAAATGCCATTAAAAGAATCCCTACAGTAGCGATTTTTCTCCAACAGCTAATGAAGTACAAACGGAAGAAAAACCAGATGCCTGCTAGTAGAATAAGTGAAATAATTCACTAATCACTAATATAATTTGTAAGTTTAATTCTTAGCTTATTGCAAACTTCAAGGAAGGTTATGAAATGTAGAACGGTGCCCTCAGCTGTGTAACCACTGCAGCTCCATTGGGTCCACCAGCAAAGACTGTGGCAGCATAGCTGAATAGGTACTGTGCTGCTTCTTCCAAAGGCTTGACTTCCATTTCCTCTCTTGCAGCCATTCCCTCTCAGTATTACTTTTAAGTTCCATGGAGCTCATACAGGATGCAGTTGGAGTGTGAAGATAAACCTCACCTTCTTGTACTGTATGTCATCACTGTGCAAGGTTTACTGTGGGAAACAAGAGCCTACTCACCGAGGAAGGCTCTGGGTCATAACCTCACTTCCTGAAGGAAATTCCAAAAATGCCCCGAAGACAAAAGAGTGGAAACAGGCTGGAATTTCTCTCCATCTGTCTGCCTGTACGGAAGGAATGATTTCATGTGTGCTCACTTCCTAGGCTTTTAATTAGTGACCTGAGCAGGGCTGGAAAAAATGTTAAATCTGTATTTGCACACAAGATAAAGTCCCTCTTGGCTCAGGCCTTCGCTTGGGCAGGGATGGTTTACGCCGGGTGCTGACAGTCATGAGGCAAAGCGCTGCTTTGTCCCAGGGATAAAGTCACTTTTGTGCAGAGCACCAGATGTATATAAATGATGAAAGTCCAAGTTAAGCTCTCAACATGCTACAAGTGAGGCATAAAGCCAAGGTACAGGGATGTCTGAATTCGTAGGGGTGTGTTTATCCTAAGGAGGAGGGCCCTTCCACTCTTGAAGCCTTATGGGCATTAAGGTTGTTTGTCCCAGGATGTGTCTGCGATCCTGTGAAAAGGGGTGAGCTATGTCACGGCATGGCTGTGTCACTGGCCCTTCCTGACTACCACTGTCCCTTGCCTATTCGTAACTGATAGTCCACAGGTGAGTCACTTCCCTTTGCTTTGCCTTTGTTTCTGTATCCCTTGCTTATCTATCTAATTGTGCTGTGGGCCTTCTTGGAAAATGACTGTCTCCCTCTAGGTGGCTGTGTGATGGGAGTCCTGTTTTGGTAGGGAACTCAAAGCCCTGCGAAATTCACGCAGTAAAACAAATGCAAATGCCAGCGCGTGGCACTGGGCCATGGGAAGCATTTCCTACGCTCTTGATCAAGACAACTGAAGTCCGTTTCCTCCATAGACAGGCCACAGGTCTATGCATGTAAACGAGATTCAGACCAGGAATAATAACTAATAAAATGATAACTACAATAAAAGTAAGGGTTCCTGCTGGGAGGAAAAAAAAAAAAGGCAGGTCATTTGTATGGGGGAACTCTGCAGCTCCTTGGCCATGGACACCCATTACCATACACCAGCAGGTTAGGCCAGATGTGTAGTGCAGAGTTTTGAAGAATGTAATGTAGAAAGCACCCTTCCCAGGCCCTGGACTGCCTTCTGTATGCACCGAAAGGGTGTGTGGCTTTGTCCTGTTGTTGGCCATGTGACAAACAGGCAGAGAAAATGAACTGAGAACTGAAAAAGTACATTATACCAAATGTCTACATGAAATAAAATAGCCTGAATTCTCTGCTGTAACCTGGCCCTTTGATTTATATTCTTTTTCCTAGCTGTTCTTCCAGTGTAAGGACTAGAGCAGGGATGGAAAATTATCATAAAATCTGTCTGTTGCTCCCCTGGCAACTCCCTAACTAGGTATGCCTGTGTGAGACCCAGGTACAGCAGGGTGTATACTGGGCAACAGAGGGGCTGTAGCCAGAACGCCCTACGGACAGACAGCTCAGCAGAAACAAACCTTGGGCTTGCTGTACAGTGTAGGCAGCCAGGACCAAAACTACAGGACACAAACATGTAAAAATACTGTTACCCATCCTTTTCTTACTGTCAACTAAGAAACATAGGGATTGCCCAACTGTAACATTTCCTAATTCCTAATTGGGCCTGGAAGATGTCAATACTGATTGCATTTTGTATGGGCTGAGGCATTATCAGGTGTTTTAAAAAGGGTCAGACTGACAAAGCATCCAAAAATCTAGATATGTAGACCAGATCTATGTAACCTACTCAGTTCTGAAATGCTGGGAATTCCCCAAGAACAGGCTTTGTCATTTATGGGGTTCCAAAATTCCCCAGGAAAACATCTCTTACATTTCAATAATTCTCCATACTGATTTTCTTGGAAAACAAAATAAATGCAACTACAACTGAACCTTCAAGGATTTAAGAAACAAACAAACAAAATCCATCTAAATTAAGTTCCTATAATCTGCTTTCACAAACTTTTTTAATCCTATCTTTGCATTTACAGATGGAAAGGGTTGGCTCATTCTCTATCATCTAATTTATTCTGATAGAACCTTATTTCTTTTTACAGTCTGCAACAATCACATAGGGTCAAGAAATCTTCCTTCAATTATTACTCTATGCACAGGATTTTCTATGATAATTAACAGTAATCAAATCACTCTGTGCACAGGAGCTAGATATAAGAACATGTGGTACAGCTATCTTGTTCCAGTACAAGTTTTCTGCTAAAGTAAGAAGTGCCTAGAGAGATCTGAAACTCAGGCATCTAATTTAAATTAAGATATTAAGAAAAAAAAGTGTTGGGTTTTTTCCAAGCTGGGAACATAATTAGTGTAGATTTATGTGACCCACTGAGAGAGTTACAATGTTAAGGTCCCTCTCCCGTCCAGGAACAATTTGACACATTCCCTGTCCCCCTGCTCATCCACAAATTCTAAGAGATGTTGTGTCAACGCAGCAGTTCCTGAACAGAACCCCCAAGCAAAGCTCTGCACAGCCAGATCTCTTATCCTACTAAAAAATCTTATACGGGAATGAAGCTGGAACCATTTCCTCGCAGTTGGACCCTCCGTGCTACCTTCACAGGACAAAAAGGCAGGAAATCCCATCAGCCACACCCAGGAATGCTCAGGCATGGAAAAGTCCTAATAAAAGCAAAGCTGACAAAGCTCCATCCACCCTCTGTAAACCTTCCACCAAGCCTGGTTTAGTAGTCACATAATAGAAACCTGATACAAAGGCCAATACTTTGAGCTTGTGTGAATGATGCCGTGGAGAAGACCCATTTTTAAATACATGGTACAATAACTACACATCAAAACGGCTCATTGGAAATGCACGTGAACAAAGCCACATTAAACATTAACATGTATATGTAGCATTTGCAGTGTTTATTCGGAATGACTTTCTCAGCTAAAAGCAGGCTCAAAAAACAGACTGCATAATTTTTGATAACTAATGAACATTTGGAAAATACAGGCTAGAGGGAAATCACTGAATAAAGACTGGGTTAAAATCACCTGCTAGATGCCATGAAATCATTGATGAAAGCAGTATCACTAACTGGGAAAAATCTGTGGTTCGAATGATAGCTGACAGCTGACACTTTCTGGTGCTGACCTGAGCTGTCTGCTAAAGGTAGTTCTGCACAGATACACTTGGCATAGACCAAGACTTCTTGACTTAGCAGGACACTGGAATAAATTGCTGGAATACTGTTTCAGACAAATTCTTGCCCATATCAAGCACCTACAGTTGGATAATGTGAAGGTGCAGATGTGAATTGCTGTAAGCAATAGAAATAGAATTTATATGGTTATAGAGAAAGTGCAGCAACAATTTTGTGAAATTTGGATTTGGCACAAGATTGTGATTGAGAGCATACGGGAGAACTGGTTTCAGACACAGTTCGGGATAGGTGAGGGAGTTGGACTACAGTCTGATATTTTCCACTTGAAATGAAGGGAAGGAATCCTCTCTGGTAATACAGACACAAAGCTGAGGATTTTCACTTGTGAACTCTAAATCTGAAATTCTTTCCTGAGCAACTCTGGGCAAGGTCTCATGAATTCTCACCTTCCCACAAAGAGATTTTTATATATATATATATATATGTAAAATAGATACACAAAGGTGTTTACAATTGAATATTTATAATTTTGTGGTACTATTCAAAGAGCTGGTGTCTGTGGCATTTTGAATATGGGGGATGGTCTGCCAGGTCATTTATTGCCCAGCTACTTGCAATGTTTCCTTGTGCTTTGATGAGCTGGATGTTGCTGTATCACAGTTACTATAAGGTGGGAGAAAAAGAAAAAATTCTAGTAATACGTGCAACTCTATCCTCATGGTTGGAAGAAGGATCGAGATCTTGGCTGAAAAACACATTATGAAGAGGTGCTATTATCGAAAAACAACTCACCAAAGTCTGCGTTGTTATCTTTCTTGCTTTCAGGGAAGACACAACTATGGTCTAACGATTTCTTCTAATCTGGTGACCATTCAGATGCCTGTTACACAAGGAATATATGTGAGCCGTTCCAAAACACCAGGCACTTTTAGATGCTTTTTATTTCCAGCACAACTCCCACTTCTACTGCTGGCTTATGCACAAGATAAGAAATTGCTTGTAGCTGGTGTGTAGTTTTTCTCTCTAATCAGGGTTATTTGATCAATGCACCTTTTGAACCAATCCTTTATGTTGGCACAGAGACGTTACTTCAAAGCAGCCTACAACTCTGTTCCAAAAAGTGTTAACTTTTTTTCCCCCCGGTCTTAAAAATTCAATACATTTTGCTTTTTATCAGCGCTCTCATTGTTTTTATACATTGTATTGCAAATGTTACTTGAGGAAATCTTTCAGATTAACTTTCATCTCAGAGACTGTCCATTTCCCATGTGAAAGTGGTTGTACTTTATTCTTCTAATAAAGAATATAGGTGTGAGGGAGAAGAGCTTGTCTGCACAACTGAGGCGACAGTGAAGGAATACTGACTCTTTTAACTTTAAATGGTTCATTGGTGGAAATGGCTCTAGTCGGGACTTTAATGATACAGGGTGAAGTTTTGCTTTTCACTAAACTTGCTGAAAAATGCGGAGGCATTAAAGAGGGTTCAGAGGACAACAAAGCAAGGCACTTTAATAGGATGAACTAACATAAAAGGCTCAGCGAGCAAAGCCTTTTACCCCCAGAGAGACGAGAATGGGGAAACACAATACTCAGCCTAGCTGCTACGCTACAGAAGCGTGCTGGGTGATACAGAAAGAAAACTTTTTAAAGCTCCAGACAAAAAGCAGACTCTGCCTATAGAAAAAAAGAACTAGTGAAAACATGTAAAGTATTTCAGATTAGCATTTACCTGAATTTTGATATTTGAAGACTCAAAGTACCTTAGTATTTTAGAATATACTTATTTTGCTTATTCTGAGGTGAAAACCACCCTCTCTTCCTTCCCAGGCCCTTTTCGAGGCCGCTGAAACCTCTCCCGCTGCCCTCGCTCCCCCCGCCCCCCCCCTTCCTGCGTTCCCCCAGGTTTTCCTGCCGGCCCGGCCCGGCTCTTCCTGCGCCGCATTTCCCTTTCTCTCTGCTTCCCTCCCGCCGTGGCCTGTCTGGGTTTGCTGCCGGGGCCGGGGTGCGGGCAGCGGCCGCCTCTGCAGCCGGGACGGGCGGGTGGCAGCGCGGGTCCCACACGGCCGGCAGCCCCGCGGGGAGGGGAGCCCCGAGCTCACGGGGCGCAGCGGCGGGGGAACAACAACAAAACCACCACCACCACAACCAGAAAGGCAACCCCCCCCTGAAAAACACTTTTATCTTGGTAATACGTAAATGAATAAAAAGCGTGTTCTGTAACGGGGAGGAATTAAAGAGTCCTGCGGTAAAGCAGGGGAGCATGCGACTGCCACCGCCTGCCCGGCCACCGGTTTGCCGCAACCTCCGCCCCTCGCCTCACAGCCCCGCCGCGCGCGTTCGCAGCTGTTGAGAGGTTAGACCAGCGTCTCAGAAAACGTGAAAATACCACTCAGCCTCCATGAATGCTGGGTTAATAGGTGTTAAGCCTTAAAGGTGAGAATTTAAGCCAGCAGCTATAAAGTAGGCTAGGCCTTCACAGAGTCAGTATTTTTGAGAAGTACTTAAACACTTCTATTTACTGCTGGTTGTTTCACCAGGAGTACCAAATTGCCCACTTCAAAGCAAATAGAGCTTTTAAAGTGCAGTGAGAAAACGGGCGGGCTTGAGGGGACAGGCTGCTCTGAGAGAAGCTGAGGCCCAGTCACAGCTCCCTGAGGGCCCGACCGACCCCGCTGCCCCCGCCGCCAAGGTGTGTCTGCTCCCGCCTCGGACACCTCCAACTCCACCTGGCAGCTTCTCTCAGTACAAACAAGTGACCCTGGGTGAGTCTTTGGGGTCATGTGAAAGCAACCAGAAGTATTTTTTTGTCTGAAGTGCCTTGCATCTTGGATTATGAAAGGATTTTTGTTGAAATCTCTATTTTTATTTTTATTTGCACTTAGCTAAGTAGCACTGACTCTGCAGCTGGCTGTATGAGGCCGAGGGCCTGCCAGAGAGAGCCCCCAAACCTGCCATGCTCTGAGTGTACCTCAGCATGGGTGCTGCCAGGAGGGAGGCAGGAGCTGAGAAAGCCCCTGCCTGAGCTGCAGGGCAGTCAGCAGGGAAACCTGCACCCCTGGGCTGGTAAGAAGGGGGCGCAGGTAGGGCTGAGACCCTGCACAGAGGAGCTGGATGAGGCAGGGCAGTGTACCTTAGGTGTTGTGTCTAAGAGGAAGGAGGACCTTGGGTCTCACTGGATTTCTACCCTCACAGTACTGGGGGGCTGTGGTGTTTGTGTGGGAACGGTGTACACCTGCAGCAATTGTGATGTGTTTGTGTGCTCGTGTATGTGTGTCTGCAGGATAGTTCCCTTGCTGAATTATAGTGAGAGTGTATGATGCTATGTGACATTAATGCCCAAAGTCTTGGTAGCTGGAGTTTAATTACAAAACCCACAGAGCACAAGTGCAAAAGCTGTGGCACAGATCATAGACAAAGTGCTTACTTCAGTCTTGCCTTTACTTTAGTCCTCCAGACTTACCAGAGTATTGTCTGTGATCCGCCTGTGGGCAGCCTTTTGGGAACAGGTTAGTAAAGACACAAGGCACAGGACAGGTTGATACCACCCCTGCTTGACACTTTGGGAATTATGATGCAAATTAATCTGCTTATTCAGGCAGAGGACCCAACTTTCTCACACAGGTTATAAAGCAGCCTTCACACCGGGCTCTGTTGACCTTGTGTGTGCTTGTGCAGACACTTTGTTGATAAAATAATCAGAGCATTGATTTTTCTTCATGAAGAAGTTTCCTTTGGACTTGTTCATTTCATCAAAGCATTTGTTTGCAGGGATAGAAGAAACTGCAAACAAACAAATCCACTCAGGTACACTGGAGAAAGTGTAAATATTCCTAGAGATCATGTTTTTCATCCCATTTGACTGTGTTCTTGCATGCGATGAAGTTAGTACAACTCTGAACCACACTTCAGAGGAAAGTGGAAAAAACAGCAAAGCATTTTAGCTGTGTTTAAAGGCACTTTGATATGCATCAGTTGCAGCCTTAGCTTTGTGTGTGGCCTCTACTCTCTTTCTGTTATGGAAAATCAACCTAATAAAACTTCTCTTTCCCTTCCAAATGAATCTCATTGTTATAATACAATGAGTCAGAAAAGAAACAATATTAACCACAAAATAATGGCAGTCTAACCACCAGCATGAGTTCTCCCCCCATCCATCAATCAACTGCAATGCCTTAACTGTGTTTCCTCGTGGTCATAATCTGGCAATAATTTAATGAAACTGAAAGTGGAGGAATTCCCACAAATCAGAAGTAGGATTTTCACTAATATAATTGCATGCATGAGATCTCCTATTCAGAGCCAGGGAACTGAAAAGAGCTTGTCACCTATGAGCGTTGCCTGGGTACATCAAGCAGGTCCATGCCTGCCTGGGTTTTGGAGGTAGCACAATGACGGCTTTAACATGTTCAGAGTTTTGATGACATAAGGAATGAATCCTGTGACATTTTAGTCTGATACATACTTAGCATTGAATTTAAAAAGCTTGCAAAACCTGCAGATTCAGGTAATGCTGTAATCCCTGCAATTTGTTATACTGTAGAAGTGGAAAGGATGTCAAAATATGAGCTCCTTACGTGAAGGCAGAAACAAACATGTCTTAGCTTTCTGCTTGGTTCTATCCCAGGATAGCTGGCTGCTGAGCTGGCTTTGGTCTGTGACTGCGACCCTCTTTGGCACATGGCATGCTGGCCTGGACATACTTTATTTAAATTGACAGCCCTTAAAGGTTGGTAATACTCTGCTGTTAGACTTGGAATTTTAGACAAAGGTGGAGGTAGTGGAGGACTCAGACAAGCCCTGCAATTTAAATAAAGTTTTGGTCTAACATAGATGGGCACAAACATAATTCATAAGGAGCTCATGAACAGATTTCCCATGTTGTCAGAACGATACTCAGGGGTTCAGTCACACTCATGCAGGTTGTATGTTACTGCTGTGTCCATTGCAAAGAAATGTCAGGCCTGTTTGACTAGTTGTGGTTGAGGTACAGCAGTTTCTGTTATGGATGATACATGAGAGGAGAATGTAAACACTGTCAGTCATTTGCCTTTGACTCCTTGTTATGAATGGCTGTGTGTGCATTTGCATTTGAGTTAAATGAGCGTGACCTGGAGAGTGATTTAGGAAAAAGGCTTGGACTTGTGTCTGCCTTGATCCTAGCAATCTTTAAAACGCCGCCACAGTATCCTGTGAATTTATTAGAGTTTGCAAAGGTGAAGTTTGTAAGAATAAGTGGGATGAAAAGCAAAAGAAGACCAGAAGAACAGGCTGACCTTCTTGTTTCCATTTGTAGCTACATGTTTCTGGAGGTTTGTGTTGGATTTTAATTTACCTTTCACATGGAAGGTATGTCAAGTGCAGACACATCTCCTCTATGCTTTGACCTGGTCATCTGAGCCTGAAAGCTGCACAGCTGGGTAACCACAAGGCAGCCTAAGCTAATGTATCATATTTTGTGTGGCTTATTAGTTTCAGCAGTACTAGTTGGTGTCTGGACTTGATCTGTCTTGCATCCTGCCAGCCCTAGATAGTCTCATTTATCTGCCCCCAGGCATACAGATGTACCCAGAACTGTTTTGATTGCAGAGACATTACTACAATTCCGTTTGTGGTTCCTGCCTGTATTTCAAAAGAGAGCTTTTATATGTAAAGTGATTACACAGTTTACTGGTCCTCTCTGGAGAAGGATGACAATTCATGCTTTTTTTCTTGCTTTTCTTAAGGGTTCTGTTTTGTTGTTTTGGTTTGTGTTTTTTTTAAGCAGGTCAGGCATCATTCCCCATTACTCCTTGTTCAGTGGTCTGTCACAGGATCCTGCTAGTTGGTTTCTAAAAGGCATGTTTGCTTAGTCTTTGTTATTATACAACAGTTAAGTAACGATGAGCCTATGAATGGAAAGCACCGTAAAGCAGAAAGGAGACTGCAAGAGTTGTACAGGGACGATACTCATTTAATGCAGATCCTGTGCTCAGATCAAATTTGTTCCTGGCAAAAGGTGGTGAGAATTCTATCAAAGTTGTTAAAAGTTCAACCCACTTATGCTAGACCTGCACCTCACCCTCTCAGTGGTCACAGCCTAATATATTGAGGCTGGCTCTGGGTCAGACCTTGAAGTCTTGCTACCAATGAAAGATTTACTGTCAGTTTGTGTGGGAGTTCTGTTGGAACTGTGGTGAAAATGAATGATTATTGCACTTCTTAATTTTTCCTGTGCTGCTCCTTGCATTCTGGCTCAGTCGTTGCTTCGAGCATGAAAGAGAAATCTTGCAAAGCTGATCACGCCTGTAAGTTTCAGAATGACAATATGAGATGTTTAGAAAAACCAAACTTCAGCCCCACCCTGCCAGGCACGGTTGAATGTTTATTTGAGCAAACCCAGAAAGTCTGCATCAGCAGAAAATAAACTGTTTTGTTCGCTCATTCTTGAGAATCCAGAATAGTGCAAAATGAATGAATGGTGGCTCTGTGTGTGTTTATTTCTTTCCATGAACAGGAATTCATGTCATAGTCATAGAGGTATTTTGTGAAATAACATGTGCTCCAATTCATGGTACAGAACAAGCACTGCAAATGGTGTACTCTGAAAGTACTAGTACTTAACAATTAAGTCCTGGGCTAACCCAGTCTCTGCTAACTCAGTTAACTTGCACAAAATCATAACCAGAAGAATGGGGGGATTGGGGGACAGGGGGGCTTCTGCAGAGCTGAAAGTTACAGGAGATCAGAAGAGAGAACTGCTTGGTCAGGACAGGCTCTGAGGTAAACTTCCCATGTTATCCACACAACTAGAGTGCACTTCTCTGCAGAACTACAACATTTTAAAATTGACAAATTATTGTATTTTATGTATGAAACCATGGTTTCTAATAAGGTCTGGGTGATCAGTGCTATGATGTGCTGTTCCTTCCATGTACCTTAAAAAAAAAAAAAGAAAAAAAGGTGAGTCTAGGGTTGTCACACTCATACCTTGTGGAAGATTAAATGCTTAACCTAATAGCAGTTTAGGAGGTGAAGTTGAAGGTTTTCCTGTGGACCAAGGGCATCTGCACCCTCTTTCTGTGCCAGATGGAATTTTTCTGTCTCAAGTCCTCACACATCATGTGAATTATGGGAATATCCACTTAAATACATTTTAGGTTTTTTTAATCTCCAAGAATGTGCTAGCATCTTTGTTTGAAACTAAGATTTTGGAGAAGATGAACCACTTCTGATTCTGTTGAGTTTTTGCTCATTCTTAAACATAGGTGATTCCTGGAACTTGGCTTCTATTTTTCTTTCATTGCTTTTGGAACCTGCTTCTGCCTTTCTTGATTCTGCCAGGCATGGTAGGAGAAATGGAAAAAGTCCATGAGAAATTAGTCTTCTCATGGGGTTGTAGCATGACCGGACATAGGGGAAACATTGCTGTGTGTTCCATTAGAGATCAGTCAACATGATCTATAAACTTGTATTTTATGAAACTTGCAATACCACAAAAATCTTAGCGTTGCATAAGATCATGTAACAAAAAAGATGACAGAAAAGTCATCTAATGTATTGTTGTACCTTCAATCATAATGGATATGCAAGGTCAACCGCTGTGCTGTTGGACCGGTCAGATGCTGGAGTCAAGGGAACGGCGCGGGAGCAGAATTATTTCAGGATACTTCCCTGTACACCTTTCCAGCTTCCAGCTGGTGATGGTGATCCCGTTGTCTTTAAACAGACTTCCAGACCTGCTATAAAGCAGTGGAACTTCAGCCTGAGGACGCTCCTGGTCCGGGCTTCCCCGCTGGCGGGACGCGACGGCCATCTAGCGGCTGCCTGCCCAGCTGGGAGAGCGGAGCACAGAGCGCGGCCTTGGGCTAGCCTATTTCACTTTCATGGGCGGGTACTTGCTAAACTAATTGTTGGACACGGGAGTTTTAAACTTCTGATTCGTGTAATCGAGTACTATTAATGCTACAGGCAAGGAATTATGTAGCGCAATGACTTGGTCCCGTGTGATATTTTGGTAAAGAAAGTACTGTAATACAAAATCAAATGTATACAGTGAAAGGATTTAAAGTAGTTGCTAGGTCATAAAATATCATTGTTTATAGGGGAAGCGTTCAGCTTTTCTTCTTGGACTTACAGTATTTAACGTTTATGTTACTCTGGCTATTCTGAACTAGTCAGGAAAAGAGGGAGATATGAACAGAAGAGAAGATGCTGTTACCAGATTGTTGTTTGTAAAGGCAATAGAAAAGTTGAGACAATAGTTTTCATAAGTGAGCTCTAGGGCTGCGACTGTAAATCTATTTCTAGATTAGCCAGAATGTGCCACTGAATTTTATGGAATCTCATCAGAGACAATAATTGTCCTAGATTCCTAGGATTTTTATGGAGACTCTGCATATTGTACCTAGATGCGGTAGTAAAATGTTAAAAAAATATATAGCAACTTCATGCCTCTGCTAATTATATTTCTCAGTATTGCTATGGGCCACTGTCTTCCTTGAAAACAAGTAATGTTCCCACCTGAAACAGTGAGAAACTGTGAAAGGGGCAATTTTAGTGAAATTGTCTGAAATTAAATGTCAGCTTCATCTGCTGGAAAAAAACCCCACAAGAAACCCCAACTTTAAGCTATGCAGAAAAGTGATCACTATGAACAAGTTGCTTTTGAATGTTACTCAGATATCCAACTTAAATGAGATTTAACCACATAGAAGAGTTGTTCTACTATTAAAAACAGGGCAAAAATAGATATTGAATTTTGTAATGGATTAACTTTTATTCATAGAATCATAGAATGGTTAGGGTTGGAAGGGACCTCAAAGATCATCTAGTTCCAACCCCCCTGCTGCGGTCAGGGACACCCTCCACTAGACCACGTTGCCCAAAGCCTCATCCAACCTGGCCTTAAACACTTCCAGGGAGGGGGCCTCCACAACCTCTCTGGGCAACCTGTTCCAGTACCTCACCACCCTCACAGTAAAGAATTTCTTTCTAACATCTCATCTAAATCGACCCTCCTTCAGCTTAAACCCATTCCCCCTTGTCCTGTCACTGCACTCCCTGATAAACAGTCCCTCTCCATCTTTCCTGTAGGCCCCCTTCAGGTACTGGAAAGCCACAATTAGATCTCCCCAGAGCCTTCTCTTCTCCAGGGTGAACAACCCCAACTCTCTCAGCCTGTCCTCATAGGAGAGGTGCTCCAGCCCTCTGATCATCCCTGTGGCCCTCCTCTGGGCTCTCTCCAATAGCTCCATGTCTCTCCTGTACTGGGGCCCCCAGAGCTGGACGCAGTACTCCAGGTGGGGTCTCACAAGGGTAGAGTAGAGGGGCAGGATCACCTCCCTCGACCTGCTGGTCACACCTCTTTTGATGCAGCCCAGGACACGGTTGGCTTTCTGGGCTGCAAGCGCACACTGCTGGCTCATGTTGAGCTTCTCATCAATCAATACCCCCAAGTCCTTCTCCTCGAGGCTGCTTTCAATCCATTCCTTGCCCAACCTATAGTCGTGCTTGGGATTGCACTGACCTGCGTGCAGGACCTTGCACTTGGCTTTGTTGAACTTCATGCGGTTCGCACAGGCCCACCTCTCCAGCCTGTCAAGGTCCTTCTGGATGGCATCCCTTCCCTCCAGCATGTCGACCACACCACACAGCTTGGCGTCGTTGGCAAACTTGCTGAGGGTGCACTCAATCCCGCTGTCCATGTCACTGACAAAAGTGTTGAACAGTGCCAGTCCCAGTACTGACCCCTGAGGGACACCACTCGTTACCGTTCTCGGACATTATTGAGCTGTTGACCACAACTCTCTGAGTGGAACCATCCAGCCAATTCCTTATCCACTGAGTGGTCCATCCATCCAATCCAGGTCTCTCCAATTTAGAGACAAGGATGTTGTGCGGGACAGTGTCAAATGCCTTGCACAAGTCCAGGTAGATGATGTCAGTTGCCCTTCCCTTGTCCACCAACGCTGTAACCCCATCATAGAAGGCCACCAAATTTGTCAGGCATGATTTGCCCTTAGTGAAGCTGTGTTGGCTGTCACCAATCACCTCGTTATCTTCCATGTGCCTGAGCATAGTCTCCAGGAGGGTCTGCTCCATGATCTTGCCAGGCATGGAGGTGAGACTGACCAGCCTGTAGTTCCCTGGGTCTTCCTTTTTTCCCTTCTTAAATGGGGGTTATGTTTCCCCTTTTCCAGTTGGTGGGAACTTTGCCAGACTGCCAGGACTTCTCAAATATGATGGAGGGTGGCCTGGCCACTTCATCCACCAGTTCCCTCAAGACCCATGGATGCATCTCAATTAACTTCAATTAACCTAATCCCCAAATTAGTAAGGGTGTAGGAGGCTGATTAACTGAAACAACCCCTTGTTGTTAACCTAATTACAGAACAAGCAGTCTTTTACATTGGAGAACAACCTATGCATAGAGAAAGATGCTAAAGGCAAACAATGAAGGAAAACATTAAAGATGTCAGATCTTAATCAGTTTTGAGGAGAGCAAAGTGTAGTCAGTGCAGAAACACAGCAGTACACAGTATCCTTCTACCAGGACTCCAAATTCAAGGAATATTGACATGTAACAAAACCAAAAAGGGTACGCTAAAATGCTAGCCTGAGAGTTTCACATGGACTAGCAATTATGCCAGGCTTGCTGTGTGATTCTGAACCTGTCTGAGCATCAGGTAGAAAGTGTGACACTGGATCAGTGTTAGTCTGTGCTAAGTCAAGGTTGGCTGATGACTGGGGAGACTGCATCCAGCTCTCCTCCATCTCTGCAGCCTTGCCAGATTCATCCTCCATGAACAGAGGAGAACTGGAGGTATATTGTTTCCTGTGCCTCTGCAGAGCTTCTAGTCTAGAAACAAGTTGCTGCTGCTGCTTTCATACAGAAGAAAGAAACAGTTGGTGTCCTGAAATTGTTGTCTGTTCCCTCCTACTAGAAATTTTAGATAACTCTGCAATAATTATAGCCTGTGCCTGAGAAACAAGACTTCACTGTCTTGACATTCTCTAGGAGGAGAGTAGATGCTTATTTTCTCTAAGACCCTCTGTGTATGCACTCTTTACTCTTTGAAAACCTATTTACATAACAAATAGAGGACGATTAAGGTCATAGGAGGAAATTAAAATGGAGAAGTCTAAGCTGAATACCAGGAAAAATATCTTGCCAGTGAAAAGTATTCTGTAGTGAGTCCAGCCTCCCCAGGGGAATAGTGGAAGCTCCATCCACCAGAGTATTTAAAACTAATGTAAAAGTCAAATAAATATGCAGCAGGAATAGTTTTGCCTTGGCAATGACATAGAACAGATGGCTTAGCAGATACCATCCATCCCTAACTTCTGTGGTTTTGTCTGTAAGATGTTAAGTCTCTAGAAATATCCTGCACAGTGCTTGTGTCAACTGAAGCTGTATGAGCCATTACAAAAATCCATATCCCTCTGGGTTTTATTTAATTTTCCTTTTAGAACAGCAATAACAGTTAAAGTACAGGGCATACACTGGAGATAAGTAACTAGCTGGGATTAATAATGCTTGATTGTATACTGTGCCATCAGTTTTAATCAGCTGATCATGAATTGAAAGGATATGAGTCCTGCCTCTGTCACTATTACTTAAAAGAATTTTTTCCTTCATTCCCCTCCTGGACCTAATCAGCCTGTAAACCTCATATGCCCACTTTGGTCCAAAATTGTTAAGTCATAGGTTGGAGCCTGTTGCAATTTATTTATATAATTTGATTGGCCCAGACATCCTTGGCAATAGCTTAGAAATGTACTGCTATAATAACCAGTCTCATTGAGTATTTCATTGTCCTAATGGAATAAATCCCCACTAGACCCCAAATCTTCTGCTGAGCCTCACCCATCAGTCACGTCCTGCCTGGCTGCAGAGAAAAAGACAGGGTTTGCGTTGCATCCTGTGGGTTAATACATACATACTGTTACACTAAAAAGGAGGGGGGGTGGGGGGTGGGACTCCCCAAAGGTGAGGAGCTCTGCTGCAGGATGTGTCACTTGTGTGCAGTATTCCTTCTGTGTGGAATTCATGTATTTGTGTAGCATTAACGTGCACAGACAGATGTGCATGTGTGCTGCTGACTTCTGTGTCGTACAGCCTGCAATATCAAAAGGTTCAGTAGAGGGTTTTGCTGCTCTGAAACAGTTGTTAACCCGAAATGTTTAATTTTGTTAGTGTTCATTTTTATGGCAAGGTTTTAAAGCTTTACGCTGGAAATTGACCTAGTAGTGAAAGTAGTGATATTATGGAATGCTTTTGCAAAATGCATGTATGTTTTCATGCATCTTATACTGTTATCATATGTTGTGCAATTACATAATAATGGCTACCTGGATGTAATGTTCAAGTTGCAAAGCCAAACACTCAAGAAGTCAGAAAGCCCAGAGTATCCCTTACACCACAGGGGACCCTTGACTTTGACAAGTGACTTCTGGAAGTCCCACCCCAGGTGCTGCAGCCTTGTCTGTAGGCTGGTGTATTTATGGTTTCATTGCCTGGTATGAAGCGCTGGAATGTGCTCAGTGGGAGGGAGTCCTCAGATAATTCAGCTCCCAAAGTCCATTAAATTTTTACTGAACTAGTGTTGGTTAAGATTCTGGGAGGATTTAGTCAGAATTTGGTAGTGACAAAGCATAAGAAGAGTAAACTTCTCAGCTGGACCCACTTCAAAGGTAGACATATTAGAACTTCCCAGTGAAAGTGATAAATTTGCAATGATGAGAAACTGTTGATTGTTTGATTGTTTCCCCCCCCAAACCCTTTAATCTGATGCAGACAGCCCTGTGGTAAATGAAGGCAGAATGCTTGAAGTTTGGCAAATGAGAAACAGGAGAGTTTACAATGAAAAGACAATTGCTAAGCAGTGTTGGCTGTATATTTTGTCATTTTTCATTTATGTATTATGAATCATGGACCTCATCCTCTCCTTTTTTGTAACAGAAAGCTTCAGTCATACAAAACAGGACCAAACTTCATAGTAGCGTAGCTATCTGGTTTTTTTTTGTGTGTGTATATATATATATGCGCACTTGTGTGTTTTAAAACAAACAAAATCTTAGGAGGAAGTTTCTAAAATACATGTGGTAGATGGATTCCTAACTGCTCTTTGCAGCTCTGAAAGCCTTCTGTTTAATACAGAATCCCTTTCAGCAAGCCCAGAAGGCAGAAATGGATTGTAATCCAAAGCACAGCTTGAATACACATCTAGAAGCTTGCAAAAGGGAAGAGCATTGTGGCTGAAGCTGATACCAGAGATAAATGTGAATTAGAGGGCTTCTAAGCAGCAGCTTTGGCACTGCGTTTAAATTGCCCTTTTAGAAATGCTTTTAACAGTACGTGATAAGTGTATGTTTAAGGGAGGAAT
The DNA here is from genome assembly GCF_028858705.1 of Grus americana. NCBI lineage: Eukaryota > Metazoa > Chordata > Aves > Gruiformes > Gruidae > Grus > Grus americana. Next base: position 14,736,238 of record NC_072859.1, on the reverse strand, counting down.
GTATCTGGGATAGGAACTGATTAAAAATTAATTTACAATAACAGCATGAAAGGTAGAAGAGGACAGGCCAATGTTTTATTTAAATGGCTTTACCATCCTATGTTTCTCTAGTGTAAGTTTTGTTATGAAAGTGAAGCCCATAGGATGCAATTCAGTCAGAGCCTCCATGGGGGTTGAAATGTTTCTTTGAGGAAAGCAATTTAAAAAAAACCAACCCTCTTTTATAGATCTAAGACTAGCAAGATCAAAGCATCATGTAAACCAATAAAATTAGGAGACATTATGTTACTTTTGAATATGATGTCATTTTCCATCAGTAAGAAAAAACCACAAAGGGTGAAGCCCTTCACTATGTGAAGCCAAACCCAGAAAAAGCGCTGCAGGATGGCCAGTGCAGTATTATAGCATTCTCCATTATAATATACACCCTCTGAATGCTGAAGATCTGCTACCACATATAGATTAAGTGAATTAATGTAAAGTGCATGTATAGTGAAGTGCAAAGGGTGATGCTACATATATGCTTTATAATCCTAAATGGTGTCTTTGCAAAAACATATGGGCTCTTTGGAGTTTGGCTGGCCTGTATCAACTTATATAAGGAGATGAACTAAATGCAGAGTAGGCAAAAGCAGCAGTGTGATTTTTCAGAATACAATCTGCATGCTAATTAGTGGCTTGTTTCTGTCAGTTGTAACTAACCATGCTTTTTCCTATATGTTGTCTAGAATTCTGGGTTAGGATGATAGTCTAACAGGTATCACAGCTGGACCTAGGATAAAAAAAGTAGTAGTACTGCAAGAAAATCTTCTGTCTTGTGACTGCCATCACTAATAAGTTATTGCAGAACTGCTGGAAAAATACATGTTTCACTCAGATACTTGAATCCCTGTATGAGTCTTCCCTCAAAAAAAAAAAAAAAGCTAAAGCAACTGATGGAAGTCAAGAAAATAGAAGCAAATGCTTAAGGAACAATAACATTTTCTGATACTGTTGATTCTGGGGAGGAATGGTAAATGTGGTAAAGGGGCTGGATGTGTTTAGTGTTATGTCAAGTCCTTTGCTTCCTCACTGTCCTAGAGGTAGCTGGTATAGGCCTGTCTACCTCTGGTTTTGATTAGTAGCATCAGTTTCTTTCTGAATGTAGTTCTGTTGAGCCCTCACTCTTCTTGTGATCTTTACTTCATCTTTAGATCAACCAGTAATTCCTAATGATCCTGCAATGTGTATGTGGCAAGCTCTTGTGAACAAGCTGGTTGGGCTCAGACACAGTGTCTGCAGAAAGTTTTTTAAAAATTCTAATGAATAATAATCAGATTTTTGGCAACTTTTTTTTTTTTTAAAATTTCTAGTGACTTAGGTTCAGTACTCTATTTCCACAGACATAGACATAGTAGATGTAAAGTGCCTCTGTCTGTGAATGTGGTAATCCATATTTTACTGGGTACATTTCTAACAGTATAATTCAGCTTTCATTTAGACAGTTTTGTAACAGTATAATTCCCTTGATTTCCACAGAGATACTTTTTATTTATCTAGTTTAAGTGGGATTAGATTCAACCCCAGCATTTTTATAGTATAGTGAAGTCAATACTGAACAAATAAGACAACGTTTATTTTGACCAGGTACATTAAACAGAATACAACCCTCGTGTAACTGCTGAATCCATGATGAAGTTGGTCTTCTCTATGTGGAGGGGGAACCATTTTCATCCTGTGCAGGTAACAGTGCTGACAGTGCTGTATTTTTGCTGTGTGTTTCCAGCAGAGGGCAGAGAAATACACTTTTTCCAACCTCTGTAATATTTGTAAAGGAATGTTCCACTGTAAAAACATGGGCAGCAAATTTTATATATTGCAGCAATAAATTATGAATCTGTAAGAAGAAGAAATAAAATCAAAACAAGCTTTTCATATAAAAGTCAAACAAGAGCCAAAATTTGCAACATCAGCTTTTCAGTTGATGCTTTAACATCATCCTTTTTTTAACCTTACTTTCTTGATATACTAAGCCATGACATCAGATGTTTTCTTTCCAGTTTTTCCCTCTTTGGTTAGTACTGTAATTTTCTAGCATTATATAAATGATACATAAGGGAGGGAAAATTATGTCTACTGTCAGTGTTCTCTGTGGTGCAAGGTCTACTCTTTATTTTTCCTTAGCTGCAGATTCTGGTTATCCGCAAATTTCTTGCCAGATTTCTTCCAGCTGGTACTGCAGCACTCATTGCGTGACCCTGCCACAGCATATGCTTCTCCCTTGGACACCCGTTACTTCTTTCCTGAAGCAAAATCTGAGTAATCTCTGGATCTGAGAATTTCAGTTTGGTTAGTTATAAGCAATTTATCTCACCTGTCTTTTCAATATCTCACCAGACTGACCATATAACAGGTCCTGGTTTCTTCCAACATAGAATCTGTGGCTTCTGGGAGAATGGGAGGTTGTTGCTCTTGCAACAAAATTAATTTGCTTCCTGTGGAAAACTGAATCCCCAGCCAGGGAAAGCCCCTCTTCAGGGGACAGAAGAAAAATTTGTAGCCACAGGAATTTCACAAGCCTGCAATTGTCATGCAGGAAAATTTCACAAGTTCATTTCAGCCCAGTGATACGTGTCTGACTCCTTGTTTTTTCTATACAGACCACCTTCATTTTCCTGTCATCTAATGAGAAAACCATGCAGCCTTCAAGAATTTGCTTTTAGCTTTGATAAAATATTCTGAAGAAGTGTTCACCTGAATAAATTTGCCATTTTCTCATATTCAGGTGTGGTACAAATGCATACAATGTGAGCACTATAATTTTTACGATGTCATTGTAGTTAACTTCATATGTCCTGAAGTAGGCATGTCCTATCATTTTTGGGATCTAATTCAGTATAAGAATGCCCATGTGATTATTTTGTTTATTTGAAATAGACCTGAATTTCCTGTTAGATCTTATCTAACAAAGATAAGTATATCACAAAAAGATGTACTTGACTTACAGCTCTTTAAATGTCTAGATGCAATACAGTTGTATTTTCTCTGCATTCCACATCTCTAAGTGGTGTCCAAGGACTCCAGTTCAAACTATATTTTATCACATTAAATAATTATCTTTCTGCAAAGTAAAAGTGTGTTACATCAGTTAATAGCTGTTGTAATAATATTGGTAAATGAGGGATAATTCCAAAACCAACTGGACTTTGCCATGTTTGTCTGCATGATGTCACTATTTATATCATGACAATGTCTGCAAATTCCAGTGACAGACATCTCTGTCTAGGTGCAGTCCAGTGAAAAGCTACAGTCCAAGTCACTGAATAACTACAGATGCAGCAGAGCATCCAATGCTACTCTACTTCAATAATCAGAAGCTTTGAAAACAAGTGGATTATTTTGCTGATCAAGTATATAGCCCAAACTCATGGGCTTTGAAAGTCATGACTTTTATCTTGGAAAAAAGTGGCGTATCTAATTAAATTCCCTTTGTCTTTAAAAAGTACTTATTCAGCATACGGAGGGAAAGGAAAAGGGCTTAGGCTGAATTTCCCACCAGCTGGTGGTCACACAGGATTGCTACTGAAAGGAGGTGTACGCTAAAAGTCACTATGTGATCATACTCTATGGCTAGGTCAGAAACAGTATCACCGCAGGCTTCTCAGTTCCGCTCATTTGTTGAGCTCTAACAAGTGGCATCAGTCTGAATATTCAATGAAGTAAAGAGAATCTAGAAAATGGCAGCTTTTTTTTTTTTTTTCATTTACCCTGCTGTTCTGTTTCATGTAATTATACACATAATACAAAAACAATTACAGTGTAAATTACTAGCCCTTTACTGACAATTTTGTCTATCACATGCTGTTCTTGTCCCAGTGGCTTATGCCCTCCTGCATTGCATTAGATTGCTCCCGGAGCTGGCAATTAAGTTGAATATGAAGGGCCTAAACCCACAGAAGGAAGCTGGAATAGAGGATGGATGCTGGATCTGGCGTAGGAGGAGGCTGTTTGGCTGGCTGCAGTGCTAGGCTGCTGTCCAAGGAGAAATTAGAATTAAATGTAAGAAAAGCACTCCCACCCGAATTGCTCCTCCAGCAGTTTTGCTTTACCTTCCTCATGGCTCAGTTTAGTGTCACGTCCATCCAGTTTCATGGCCTGAGAGCACTGAAAGCTGAATAATTGCATGTTTACAATTCCTAAGGCATTCTGACTGTTTCTGTGGAGGTGGGAGAAGAGTAAGATGTATTCTGTAATAGAAGCAGATTCCTTCAGTAAGAAAAACAGAGAATATTTTTATGGGGCAATAGAACAGTTGGACATTAACTCATAGATGTCATATAATGTCATGCCTGCATGACAGAGACAGGCTGTTTGCTAGCCACAGGGATATTTATTTTTTTTCTTCACACAGGACATGTAAGGCTGTTTTGATCATTTTGTCTGGCTTCCAGCAAGGGAGTGGTGATTTCTATGCCAAATGGGACAGGGTTTTGAACTATTTGGAACAGATGGAGAGAAAATTTGACTGTTGTGATAAGAATGGGAAGTTTCAATGCAGATGGATTAAGAGGTCACCTTTACACTCTTACTGTTTTTTTCCCCTGCCTGGGCTCAGTATACAGCTAAACTTTTGCATAATCTATCCTAGTCATACTCATTCTTTTGCTAAATCAAATAGTTAAAAAATCTGCCTTTTCTATGAACTAATAATGCATTCAGAATTATCTTTCCATGCTGTCATAATCAAGAAATACGGCTCTGCAAGTGTAGGATGAAGATATTTGGGGAAAAAATATAAGGGGAAAAAAAAAAAGATGTACCAGTAAAAGAAAACTTATTTTGTCCAAAGTAAATGAGATGATCTAAACCACTTCCAATTGCCCTATATTTCTGTGGCCTATGAATTGTAACTTGGGTGTAAACCTGTCTTCCTCTGTTAGAACACAGCTGTTTACCTGGAGCGTTAGGAGGTTTGGTCACTACTATGCATTCTGTTTAGTGATTTACTGACACTGTTATTCTCCAGTTACAAAGAACATAAAGTAAAAGAAAAGTCATAAACACCTTACCTTCCTCTCAGTTAGTGGTGCTCTTTGGCAGCTGTTAAGCCCTTGGGATATCTGCTTTTGCAGTATTAACCTTAATTACCATGCTAACTATAGGCTTTTAAAATTTTAGCCTCAGCTAAGTGGTGGGAACTGAAGACAACTGGCTGTTGTTTCAATTGCCTCTTCATAACTGATTATGGACTTTTGGACATTTCCTGTAGCCTTACAAGATGTCCATTGCTTGTTTGTTTTTTGGGGTCAAGAATATATTTTTTTTCAACAGTTTCCCATACCCAGGGCTTTTCAAATTTATCCACAACAATTGATAAATATTTGAATGTGTTTGTGGAAATTGTAGATTTGATCATTTGGCAAAATTTCAGGGGCTTTTTTAAAAGCTTTTTAGCGTTTCTCAATCTGGATGCCTGGAAAAAGACCGAACAATAATATCCTCCCATGTCAGCCTGCACAGTAGCACAAAGTCCTACTGTTTCTATGACAACAAATAGCTTTTTCATCTCCCCTAAATCAGTCTTACGAAGTACGGTAGCCTGTACAACAGATTAGTGGGAAGATGGCAAGCCTTCTGGATTTGAGGGTTTGCAGGTACCTGTAAAGTGTCATATTTCTCAGCCTTTGGTTATGCTAATGCTGTAGTAACAAACTGCGGTGCAGCATAGAGGTGCCTGAATGAGCTTCAGGTTAGGTAGCTCGGGTACAGACAGCAATCTACCCAGTGCATAAGGAAATGTGAATTTATTTACTCTGCTGAGAAGTGACTTACGTGTATTGGTTTGTCTTGTTCAAATGCTTCCCACTGAGTTGCAAGGAAGCTGTAGTACAGAAAGGAGTTTTTCTTAAAGAAAAAAACTGATTATCTCCTTCCCATTAGCATTCAACAGGCTTTCATATCACACTAAAACAAATTACTTCAGACTAGGAACAAATTTTCAGAGTTTTCTCATGTTTTCCCATGCTTTTGCTTCCACATTTCTGGGAATGCTTTATACAGTCCATTCCTCTGTGCTTCCTGAATCTGCACTGAACATGTCTTTTGCAGTCTAATTTCACCAAATTTGTACTTCAGCACTTTTAACAGCTGTTTTTTTAATGGTCAAGTTCCAGGTTGTCTTACCCTTCCAATGCCTTCTCTGCTTCCCTTGATCCTCACTATGTCTTTCTCCCTCATCTTTCAAAACTCAGCATTTTTGGTTAGCCCATGAGCATGTTTCTCAGCATCTTCTCTGGCTGTGTCTGCTGTGAATACCAAAGCTGTGACAGCAGCTTGTGGGGAATTCCTGGCTGCCCTTTGCACCAGCTGGCAGGGGGATAGGCGGCAGTGCTGCTATCTGCTGATAGTGTGGCCTTGCTGCCCTTCAGGTGCCTCCTCTAAATCTAGTTTGTGGAGCAGCCAGAGTAGGCCCTTTCTAGATGCCAGGCTCCTTGTAACTGCTTAGAGGAGAAAAGACAGGCAGCTTGCAGCTTGCCTTCTCTGGTGGCAACAGCAGCAGTCAGTGAACGTGGCTGCATTTACGTTCATTTTTCACTCTGCGTCCATGAAAATCACACTTCTCACCCACCTGTTGTTACAGCTTTAGAAAAATCTTCCTTTGCTGCCTGACTGGGCCGAAATACTAGTAGTTTGCATCAAGAGACAATCTTTTCTTCTGCATTGTCTATTGAAATTTTAAGCTTCAGAGGGAACAAATTTTATCGAAGATGATGCTGAACAGATTGTTGTCCTTACCAAGTTGTTAGTACTGTGTGCTGTGGACACACATCTGTAAATGTCATTCTGTGTTTTATGGAAAGAAGGCCTCTTTTTTAATCTATTTTGCTTCAGCACTTGGTGTACTGCATTTATTGAAGCCCTTCCAAATTGCAAACTAAATCAAGAAAACAGCTTCTCTTTACTGTCTTTTAAAGAAGCACAGCCTTTTATTAAAACATGATTACTTTACTGATGTAAGTCATGGAGGGACAAAAAGAACCAATAGCATGACACTATTGAAGGCTTTTCATGCAGGAAAACCTGTTAAAATTCCAGCAGGATATCAGGTTGACTCTAGTATATATGATATTTTCTTAAGTGCAGATGTACCAACTGTACTCTGTGTTATGTCTTGGATTTTGCACCTCATAATGGTGGATATAATTATCAAATGGACTGGAATACACACAGCAAAAAATATTAGTATTCCAGTAATGACGGTCCAGGATTGAAATACCCCCTTGTTCCTCAGGGAGCCCCAGAGTTGTGCTAGCATCCTACTGAAATTCAGGTCAGGTATTTAGAGCTAGAATATGAAATGAAGCTACAAAATGAAGGAGAAGGATGGGGATTTCAATATTCTTAATCAAAGCATATGAATCTTCTCCTAGATGAAACTGGCTATGCAGTTTTTTAGGAAGAAAAACAGTGTTACAGTCTCCTGCAGTAGATTTTATGTTTGAAAAACCTTTGCCCAGCCAAAATTGAACTACCTGGAAATGAGATAAGAGAAGCTGAATCATAGTATAAGAAGGAAAACTTTCAAAACATCCAATGCCATTTTGTTGTTTTCCTGATGAAAGGCCTGGAGAGGAGTGTGTGGTCATAGCCTGGGGATGCAGAGGACAGGTGATGAGGTAGGGGTGTGACACAGACATAAGGTGCAGTGAGTAAAGCACCAGTCGGTGATATTGGAGTTTGCTTTTTTATCTCTGCCTCTCAGCTAATTTTCAGAGAAGGGGACAAACAGCATTTATGCATGCTGGGGATGCTAGTGGTTGGTTGCACTCTTGAAGACTGGTCCAGATCCTTTGGTAGGACAGGAAGTGTTTTCACAGACTTCAATTATGCTCAAACTCCAGGAGCAAACCAGCAATGATACCGACCTTATGTATACTCTCTAATTGCTACAGAATGGGATGGACACTTGGGCATATTCATGGCCTGTTTGAAAGCCTTAACTGCTGAGCTATTTTTGCGGAAATAGATCCATGATGCACACTCCATGAAGCTCTACTGTATCGATTTGAGCCTGTATTGATTTAAGTGGAGGAATGTACTATTTGTCAATAACAATACATTTGGTCAGCTTCTACAAGCCTGACTGCTGTGAGATGAGAGCTGGGCTCAATATTTGGACTTTAAGGCTACAGTTAGATAAACCTACCCATTGTGTTGCAAAATAATGACATGTTGAAGATGAAGACCATTTATTCATGTTGTTTGTTTCTCTCTGACCCAGGAATGAAGTCCAATTGCTTTTAGGTACAAGACAAGAAACAAACGTTCTTTAGTGGAGTTAATTTTAAAAGATGTCAACCAGAAGATGTTCTTTGCTGCCATGTCAGCAAATTTCAGGGAGATATTCCAGGACAGGAGGATTGATGGAAAATGAATTGTCAGGGGAAATGTAGCAGGAATTTAAAGAACTGTGTGTGGTAGTAAGCATATTATATTTTTTATTTGCCTTCTGCTCAGATACTTACAAAAAATCAAAGCAATTTTCCTGGCTGCAAGCTAGAACTATAAACCTCATGAATACAAAATATGTAGATAATCCGAACACATTTGCAGTTATGGTTTGTACAAGCAGATAGGCCATTTCTCTGAGTCTCTTGAGGAAATTTGCAAGTGCTGTGGCAGGGTTTGACCTTGCCAATATTTTATACCAAAACAAGGAAAGCTGTAATTAGGAGGTGCAGACTTGAGAGGGAAAGGTCAGATAACTCACTAAAAACACTATTTAATGTACAGTTCTCTGAGTGCAAATGCTGATGTATGAGAAGTACTGCTGATTAAATCCCTGCTAATACTGTAACACTTAATGGATTACAATGGAAAATCATAAGCAAGAAAAACCACAGGAAGAACAGTGTGATTCTTTAATTATGCAAGCAGTAAAAGGGTCTGCTGTTTTTTCCTAATCAAAATTACTAGCAGCTAGAGAAAATGTGAGTTGTTATGGTTTTATATGAAAGTAATTCAACTTTTCTTTAAAAAATACTTCCTGATAGTGACCAGTGCATGACACTTAAATATTTAGCAAACCAGGGGATAGGACAAACACTGATACCCAGCAGCACCTGCCTGAGACTTGTCTAGTGGATTTTGTCGCAGTTTCTCCCTCCACAGATGATGTTAGTAAGTAACAGCATGATATAGATGCCTGCTTCAGCACCCACTAATGCTTTTGACATATTCTTTGTTACTTAATAAATTAATAATGACCCAGTCAGATCTGTACTGACAGGTTAGGATTTGAGCCAGTCTGTTAAAGTCATCACTATATTCTGGGAATGCTTTTGGAGTTTGCAGCTCAGCTTGTGATCAGAGAGACAAGGAAGGGCACGGAGAAGTCTGTAGCCCACTCATTCAGTCTATCTGTGCTTGAATGGTACATGGTCCCTTGGAGTCTGCTGTGATATGACACAGATGAAAGCAAGCTGTAGCTGCGCTGTAAGCCTGATAGAGAGTTAGAGCTGTACATCCTCAGTATATGCCCTATGGTGTATTTAGTCCTGTGCTCATAAGTAAATTTGACGTAAAAGCTCTGCTTGAAATGTAAGGCTGCCCCTCAAGGGCCTCTACTGAACCCCCAGTGCTGCAGGAGGTGGTGTGACTTTCCTCATTGTGGAGTTTGTGGCATTTGGCTAAACATGACCCAGACCAAAAGCATGTTTTTGTAAGGAGCGGTAGCCCATTACCTCTACATTAGCCCTATATGGAGGTCAACCATGAGTCTGCAGAAACACTGTAAGCATCTGATCCCCAAAACACTCACCCAGGAAAAAAGCTGTGATTTCATTATGATAGGGGTCTCAGTTAGTCCCTGTCTCATGTCTCATTCCTGTCTCCAGGAATTTTACTCTTGGAATACTACTCCCACGCTCTGCAAAAAATTATTGCATGAATTCTGAAACTTCTTCCATTTTGTCTTACTATTACATGGGTATTATTTTGCAACTGAAACATGGTAACTTCCCCTAGTTCTTTTGCAGTATGTGGCAAGTGGGTTTTGCAACCTGAGGACTTCGTAAACTGAGAGTTTGTCATGGTTTAGCAGATCCTGTCATTAGGTATAAAGCTTTTCAGCTGCATCATACAGATGGGAAGGTTGTCTTCACAACAAAATCCTTGTTTTCCTGTTTGCATAAGTCTTTTGAGATAGAATTGCATCAACAGCAAGAATAGGTGATGGGAGCCTTGTGTGCAACGGTAAAGGCCTATAAAGTGTGCAGTGGTACAGATAAACAGAGCACTGATTCTTTAGAAATATGGATGAAGAATACTAAACAAAGTGAAAATTTCAGTGGTTGTGTAAACCACTGCTTTCTTTTTTGGTTGACGGATTGGTCTCTTTCTGACCACATCACAGTGTCAATCTGGGTTATTCTTAGGAAACAGAATAATTTTGGATTTGCACCGGCTACATAAAGAACAAAAGACTTGTATATAGTTCTAGTTGCTCTTTTATTCTGTGGAGCTTTGGAGCAAAGTCTTCTTTCTTCCTGCCTTGGCTTTAAGTTTTGATGAAGATAGAAAGACACATGGCACAGTTTCTCCATCAAGTGCTTTTGGAGATATTGTTTAGGACTGATGTAAACTTCAGGGGTTCTGAAAGCAAGCTAAACTTTAACTATAATTGGATTTTAAGCTTTTCTCTCCATGAGATTGCATCTTGTCAAAAATCTAATCTGTTATGCTTACACAGTAGGATAGCAACCCTTTCTACAAACAGGAAAAAGTGATGAAGACAAATGAACAAAAGCTGCTGTTCTCTTCCACGTTGCCAACCCTCACTTTTTAAGATACTGGCAGCAGCAAAGAGGCGAATAGCAGAAGGAATGCCCAGTTTCTAAGGGCATCTTTTTAAAAGGTGAAGAGCTATACATAGCTAGTTCATTCCACATGACTAAAGTAACAGTCCATTGGAATGGATCCTCCAGTCTCTTGAAAAGTTTGTGAACCCTAGATAATATCCCAGGGAAATCCTCCACACCTGGCATTTGTAGGGAGACTTGAAACCAGGTAAATTACATGTGGGATTTCATTGTTCATAATTTTTGTAGGGCTATGCCTATTAGCACATCTTTTCCTTATAACTTTTCCTCAGTAAGGCTGTTATGTTAGTCTGGAGACACGAGTCTAAGGGGCAAAGGCTACCATTTTTATCCAAGACCCTCAAATTTTTTTTTTCTTTTTAACTTACATTGCATCATTTAACAGTTGATTTTTAGACTTTTCCTATTTTCTTTACATTTATTCTTTTCTTCTTGGCATGCTAGAAGGTCACACAGAGCTCTGACAATCTTGGCTCCTCTAACATGCAAGTTAAGTGTTCCAATAGAACTTGACTTAGGGAATGGAAAGGGGATACGGCCACAACTCTTTTCTGAAGCTTGTATCAGCTAGTAATTTAAGGCTGGGCAGCACGCACTAAGCATCTCAAACCCCACTGCCTCCCAAGTACTGCCACTCCATTTTTCAACATCTCAGAGGTTTTTTCTTGATGTTACTCAGCATTTCACAGCCAAATACTGTGTAACTGCTGCTCCTGCAGGGTGGTTTTAATCCCTGCAACAGATGTGGCTGTTTAAGCCATATCACAGGTCCATATTGTTAAGAAACGCATTTGTAGCAGAGGCTTAATAACTCTTCATGTATGGGTGTTAAATGGGATCACCACTTTGCAGGGAATGCTCTAAAAGATGCGGACGTGGTCTTTGTGGGCCCTTTGTCCATGTAAACAAGCACTGTTTACTGCTACTAGAAGATATTCATAAACTCCAGAAGTGAGAATTTGAGTATACAGTTGTTTTGAACATAAACTGACAAGAAAACAGTAGTCCTATCATGGTTTTGGAGAAATGCCTCCTATTGTCTTAACACTTTTAATTCTGACATTGACAAAAGAGTCATATAGTAATTATCCAATTTTAATTTTTAAATCAAATTATAGCGGACAGGGAAGTAATGGCTTTGTTCATGCACTAGCAGTTATCTTCTGTTTACCACTACTCAGAATATGCTTGAGTCATTTGTTATATCTGTCCTCCAACTGTGTTAAAACTGGGACAACATTGCACTGAATTTTGCATGCAGGCAATTTGATTGCTGTGTGCTAACTCAAGATATGAGTATGGTCAGGCTAATACTGGCCAATAATATGTGTGAAATTAAAAAAAAATAAAAAATACTTGTTTCAATCAGAAATGTGCTGGTAATAAATACTGTATATTAAAAAGGACTATGCAGAATTTTAAAATATGTTCACCAAATACTATAAATTTGCGGAAAACAAATTGATTTAAACATCCAACCAAAATGAACTTTCTTCCATTTGTGACACATCGCTTTCAGACGCAACAGTATTTTGCAGAGAAATAAAAAGCTGCCTTCAGTAATAAGCCAAAAGCACTAAAGAAAGAAGAACTATGGGAAACATGTTAGAGTTTCTAGATTTACTACTGGTTTCTTAACTGGGAATTAAAATATCTTTTAAATTATTATTTCATCATTTGACTTCATTAGAAAATCATACACGAGTTAGATCATAATTAATCTTAAATTACAAGCACTTGTTTATAAAATGTGCTAAAACTGATGAGCTGTGAAACTGTCTGCATACTATGTAATTTCCAAAACACTGTGAAATAAACTGTTACTCTGAGCTAATTGCTCCAGACTCTACAGATTTAAAATGCTGAGTGGTGCTAATTCTTGTATAGGTTAGACTGCTCCCTCCTAATGTTCAAAAAGTTTGTCTGGTCTGGAGATGAAAAAGTAGGAAACAGAAAGAAAATGCATTTTAAAAGGTATTTGAAAGGCCAGACTATATTATGCTGAAATCAAATCAAATCATGCAAGGGATTAAGGATAGGCGTTTTGTGCTAAGAGACTTTTGGTCTAGGTTTTGAAATTATTCCTCCTTTCTTCTTTGCTGTGGTAGCTCACCATTTGCAGTCTCTCCAAATGGCTCCAATAGCAGGGTTCAGAAAACACGTGAGACTTTTAATAAGAAGGTGACCTTTATTCTCCAGCCTCAGTGAGGCAGCTTGGGTCGCTGTTACAAATGTGTGCTTTGCTAGAAATAGGGCAGGAATCTACGTATTGAATAGTGGCTATGTTACATTTGTCTTTTTTATTTTACTTTGTTTTTAATTTAAACTTGTTGAAAATAGCCAAGCCAAATAAATACAAGGTAAAACACAGTAATGGAGAAGTTGCTTGGATGGAAGATAGTATAAGCAACCTGAGCCATGTAAACACGAGAGGTTGTGTTCACTAGAGATACCTGCAAGTAGGAACTTTCTCTGAATTTTATTGGTTTTCTGGTTGCTATAAAGCAATTGCCTTTGCAGAGACCTAATGGATTCTTGAAGAGATCGATTCTCCTTGGGTTGAGATGACTTGTGTTTTTTTTCTCTTTTTTCCATTTATACATGAGCACAATATTTGCTGTATTCTGAATGTCTTGTAGATAAAATAATCCATCTAATTTGTAGACCACATTGAGTAGTGGTGTAGAATGAGCTTAATGGAAACCAATCTTGTTAGAAAAAGCCAATTCATTTTACTTTTACTGAGAGCTGTGCTATCCTTTGAGCAAATTTCTTTCCACACAAAGGGGGGGAAAAAATATTAAATATTAATAGAGCTACTAAATTGTCATGGAGAAAGGTTTTAGGCAGACCGAAAGATATAAGCAACTTCACTTGCCCTATTTTCACCAAAGATTAATTTTCTGATTTCCTTTAATGATACCATGATGAATGGGAGAACTGATAACAGATTATGATTTATTCCTCACTGGCTGTAGTTCTTCTGAGTGAATGATGTGCTTCTTTAGACAGTGAGCTTTAAGAAGGCAACATCCCTGAAGCACTGGTTGGTGTTAATGGCCCTGATCAGCCTCACCTGGGGTACCCCACCCATGGGTCCAGGAGCACTATTTAAGCTCAGTCCTGGGCTACTAGTCTCTTTTCAAGCAATGGTGTAGGGCTGCTGGTCTCTAGCTTAGCCACAGCTACGTTTGTGTCTGCCAATGGACTCTGATGTAGATCCTGGTCCATGCATGGTTTTCCGGGCTTGGTAGCAGACCTGCCTGGTCACTGTGAGTCTGTCTGGTAATCTCCAGACAGTGTCTGATCCTGACCTGTGGATTGGCCACCAAACTTGGCCTCAGACCTGCCTTGTTGCCATGAACTTGATGGAACTTGAATCTCATTCCCCCTGATAAATGGGGGTTGTGGTTAAAGCTGGGTGCCATCTCCAGAGCTGCCCTGCTCTTGTTGTCAGGTACTGTTGGGAGTTGCTCCCTCCAGCTAGTTTGGACTCACACCTTTATGTCTGTAGACCTAGTATCTCCCATTACTTAGCTAGTTCATATGCATATGAATACACATTTATTAGAAATCAAGACCTCAGGAAAATAGTCCTTAATTTCTTTTTAACTCAGGAGCAGAAAGCAGCTTTTTAACATGTGTAAATTCATAGAATCATAGAATGTTTTGGGTTGGAAGGGACCTCAAAGATCATCTAGTTCCAACCCCCCTGCTGTGGGCAGGGACACCCTCCACTAGACCACGTTGCCCAAAGCCTCATCCAGCCTGGCCTTAAACGTTTCCAGGGAGGGGGCCTCCACAACCTCTCTGGGCAACCTGTTCCAGTGCCTCACCACCCTCACAGTAAAGAATTTCTTTCTAACATCTCATCTAAATCGACCCGCCTTCAGCTTAAACCCATTACCCCTTGGTCCTTTCACTGCACTCCCTGATAAACAGTCCCTCTCCATCTTTCCTGTAGGCCCCCTTCAGGTACTGGAAAGCCACAATTAGATCTCCCCAGAGCCTTCTTTTTTCCAGGCTGAACAACCCCAACTCTCTCAGCCTGTCCTCACAGGAGAGGTGCTCCAGCCCTCTGATCATCCCTGTGGCCCTCCTCTGGGCTCTGTCCAATAGCTCCATGTCTCTCCTGTACTGGGGCCCCCAGAGCTGGATGCAGTACTCCAGGTGGGGTCTCACAAGGGCAGAGTAGAGGGGCAGGATCACCTCCCTCGACCTGCTGGTCACACCTCTTTTGATGCAGCCCAGGACTCAGTTGGCTTTCTGGGCTGCAAGCGCACACTGCCGGCTCACGTTGAGCTTCTCATCAATCAATACCCCCAAGTCCTTCTCCTTGGGGCTGCTTTCAATCCATTCCTTGCCCAACCTATAGTCGTGCTTGGGATTGCACTGACCTGCGTGCAGGACCTTGCACTTGGCCTTGAACTTCATGCGGTTCGCACAGGCCCACGTCTCCAGCCTGTCAAGGTCCCTCTGGATGGCATCCCTTCCCTCCAGTGTGTCGACCACACCACACAGCTTGGTGTCATTGGCAAACTTGCTGAGGGTGCACTTGATCCCACTGTCCATGTCACTGACAAAAATGTTGAACAGTGCCGGTCCCAGTACCGACCCCTGAGGGACACCACTCGTTACCGTTCTCTACTTGGACATTATTGAGCTGTTGACCACAACTCTCTGAGTGGAACCATCCAGCCAATTCCTTATCCACTGAGTGGTCCATCCATCCAATCCAGGTCTCTCCAATTTAGAGACAAGGATGTTGTGCGGGACAGTGTCAAATGCCTTGCACAAGTCCAGGTAGATGATGTCAGTTGCCCTTCCCTTGTCCACCAACGCTGTAACCCCATCATAGAAGGCCACCAAATTTGTCAGGCATGATTTGCCCTTAGTGAAGCTGTGTTGGCTGTCACCAATCACCTCGTTATCTTCCATGTGCCTGAGCATAGTCTCCAGGAGGGTCTGCTCCATGATCTTGCCAGGCATGGAGGTGAGACTGACCAGCCTGTAGTTCCCTGGGTCATCCGTTTTTCCCTTCTTAAAAATGGGGGTTAAATTACAAGAGACAGCTGCAGGATATCAATGAGAAAGAATTTTTTTTTTTTTGCTATGTCTGTGTTTTAAAAGTGTAAGAATTTTAGCAGTTAAAAAGTTATATAAATCCAATTGTTTTAAAGTTTATGCCAGTTTGGTAGCTGTGTTGGATTTAGGGTATTTTATTTCTCACATTGAAGGAGAAAGTTTCTTCTAGTTTCTCCTAAACATAGTGTCTGTTTCTAATTTGATTTTTAGAATACTTATGACTGTATAACTAAAAGTAATAATATATCCAAATATAAATCAAATCACTAGAGGCTGAAATAGGCCTTTATCCATCTAGTCCTCTTGGTTTAATACCTAGAGAAGCATAAGAAAAAAATATCACTGCATGACTTCATAACTGTAGTGCAAACTGAATTTAAGACAACTTTACCTAAGCAAAGCATCCACAACAGAAATATGATTTGGCTATAAAATCAGAAGGTATTTGGGTGCAAGACTTTAATTTGATTTATTATAAAGATGTTGAAAGATGTGTTAATTTAGTCAGGAAACATATTATTTGTGACTAAAGAATTAGAGTTAGTTGTGTATAAATATTTTTTTTTAACAAATGTACTTATGTTTACCCATGTGACTTCCTGTCAGGATTCAGGGTTATACTGAACAGGAATGGAACTAAAAAGTAAAAAGAGCTGAAAGAGTAGCTATGAGAAGATACACTCCAGGAAATGCCAAGGGTCTTTGATGACAACGAAGCAATGGAAAAACTTGTGATTTATTTTTGTAGCTTCTGTTAGTCTGGTGAGGTCTAGTCATCCTAGACTTGCAGCTAAGATCAAAGGAAACCTTTAAAATGTTGGCACAGAGAAGAGGAAAGATTGAGTGATTTGCCAGGGCCTGCCCATAAACCTCTCCGAGGGCTGATGGGAGTGCAAAGATAAATGCAAATAACACCAAGTGAAGCAATCAAGCTGTCTTTGCCCATGGCAACCCAACTGGGTTGAATAAGACTTGCTAGTACTTTCAAAGAAAGATTAAAGTTTAGGAAGGGATCAGCATGCAGAATATGAATAAATACCACAGGAAAAGATGCAAGCATAATTTAGGTTCAAGGCTTAGTTGAACTGACTAGTGCAGCATCTTTGTGTCAGGATAATTCCCCCGTGCGAGGGCTTTTCAGTGATCACTCTATTATAATTGCCTTTATTTGTACACTGAGTATTTATATGTGTTCACTGTCATCATTTTTTAATTGGCTCTGACTTCTGTCCAGAGGACCATTTGTCCTCAAGCAGAAAATCACCCATGAAAAGGTGGTGGTGCTTCTTTCCTGAAGGTTTTTTTAGACTGTATTAGACAGGTATTTGTCAGGAATGATGTATGTATAGTTGATTATTTCTTGAGGTACACTTCCAACGCTATGATTCTAGATACATTTGAAGTTAGAGCTATAATATATTTTTAAATTCAACTTTTAATTTTTTAAGAATCTTTGTTTTGTTGGCTTAAATAACATCCTAATTTGATAAGTCATTTCAGCCAGAACTGCCCCTTTGACAGACCCTGAGTACAGCTCTATGCATTGTCTATGCATGAGGAAAGAGAAGTGTGGGCTCTCAAAGCTGCTGGAACTTGGCAGCCTGTTTCATACTGAATTCCTGTGGCTTGTGCAGACAGATGAGAATACAAGTGGCCAGAAACAAGCAAACCAACTCCAGCCCTACTACAGTCAGTATTTATTTTCAGACAGTAGGGCTTCCTGTATTAAATGCTTGGTATTCTTAATTGGCATCCCATGGTGTCTTTTCCTTTTCCTGATCGTTGTGGGCTATGCTATTCCCAGAAGCCATCAGCAAGCTCTTGTATTTGCATATGCTGGAATCTCAATTCATATGATTCCTGCTTTGTTTTTCCCTGAGCACTAGCTCTGTCTTTTTGATTGACTCACTGGTCCTGCTTTCAGCCTGAATGAAACAGTGCAATGCAAGACTGGCTGAGGCAAATACAGGCAGATACAGAGGCCTGCAGATGTGTACTTGAAATTCCACTGAGATGGCTACGGCTTTGCACGGCAATTCCTTTGCAACACACCAATTTTTGCAGCAGCCCTGGCAGTTGCCCTGCTACAACAGGAGGTTGAGATGAGGGAAGAAACAGTGTTATCCAGTTGTCTTCCTCGTCATGGTATTGTATCTGGACCATTTACCAATTACATGGGAAAAACAGATTCAATTTGGGGAATATTAATTTATTGCCAATTAAAGTAGATTTGGATGGTGAGAAATACAGAAAATTAAAACACCACACTGAGTGATGTAGGGGATAGTGGGTTACAGTCAGTCCATAACAACTCCTCTGTACTGCTCCTTCCTCCTCACGCTTCTCCCTGCTCCTGCATGGGCTCTCTATGGGCTGCAGTTTCTTTCGGGCCATCTCCACCTGCTCCAGCCTGGGGTCCTCCGCAGGCTGCAGGGGAATACCCGGAGCACCTTCTCCTCCTTCCTGCCTTCTCTGACCTTGGTGGTTGCAGAACTTTTTCTCACACTTTTTGCCTCACTGCCAGGCAGTGTTTTGCCTTTTCTTAAATGTTTTTCACAGAGGCACCAGCTGGACTGAGGGGCTCAGCTGTTCCCTGTTGTGGTGCTGTTGTGGAACTGGCTGTGTCTGGCATGGAGCAGCCCTGGCCTCTATTCACAAAGGCTGCCCCTGCAGCCCCCCGCTGCCATCGCCTCACCACAGACACTTGGTACAAGATGTCTGACAACTCACCCCAGAGGTGCATTGACTTGAGGCTGCCCAGAGGTGTTGGGAGCGGGGGAATATCACCACCCCGAGACCTGCCTCAGCCCACGGCTGCAATGGCTGGCTGACTCAGGTGGTTAGTGTTGTGTAGGAGCCATATTGCTCACACAGGTTGTTGGCTTGTAAATGTTGGGAGCATTTTGGGGTTTAGCAAGCTTTTCCCTGTTGCATTGTGAAAGTCAGCTAAGTTCCAGCTTTTGAGCACTAAAATGAAAGTCATCTTTGATCAAAGACCTGTTTCTTTGCCAAGGAAGGCTCATGATGCTGGGGTTTGTTTATGGGTTTGTTGCCTTGCCATAGTGGATATGAGTGTTGGTCATGGCCCCTGTTATTCTGGGAGACTCTGATCACCTAATCCGTCACTAGTCTTAATTGCTTGCTGCCAATTTTGATCCTAGAAAGAAAACATGCGAGTATCTGAGCTGCTGTAGAGTAATTGTGTTGGGGGCTTGGGGAAGGATGGTTTTGGCCTGTGACAAGATTAAGGGGACTAAGGTCCAGAGAGGCTAGGGCTCTGTAAGCAGATACTGAGACAGCCTTTTCAAAACTATAGTGACTGAGGACACTTGCCATGAGCATAGCAGCTGATTTTAGTGACTTCTGGAGTTGTGGCTATGATAGTTTTTTTTAATGCTTTATGAAGTTATTTAATGAAAACATCAGGAAAGTTTCAAGACAGTATTGGGGAATAATATTTCTTGATTATTCTTATGAAACCATAGATGTTTTTGTTACATATGAAAATTATATTTTCATGTTTGGTATGTGAGCTATTTTCTGCAACTTCTTCTGCGTGAAGAGCTTGTGTGTGAGTTTTAGACTTTTGACTTTTTATACTACATTTTTATTGTAATAATATTATTAAAGGTGCAAAGATAGTGGAGGGGTAATCTGGTGAGTTCTTAATGGATGTTTTTAATGAATTTCATGAAATATTTCACTAAAACCAGCTTATTTGTTTAGTGTTGTCTTAAATAGAATTATAATAAAAATTAAATTGAGTATTTTCCTCTCTAATGTTTCCACAGAATATCAGAAATACTTAATGAAATGTCAGGCACGATGTTATGGAATGATCTGTAAATATCTTTTAATGAATTTCCATGTTTTGTTTCGTGTTTGATAACTCCAGACCTATTTTGGGAATCCTGACTTCTGTGGAACTTGAATCAAATATTTGCACCTTTTTAGAAGGTATGTATGTATATATATGTATATATATTCATATGCATCCACTCAAATTTGAGCAACAAAGCTGGTGAAGGGTCTAGAGCACAAGTCTTATGAGGAGTGGCTGAGGGAACTGGGGTTGTTTAACCTGGAGAAAAGGAGGCTGAGGGGAGACCTTGTTGCTCTCTACAATTACCTGAGAGGAGGCTGAAGCAAGGTGGGTGTCAGTCTCTTCTCCCAAGTACAAGTGATAAGACAAGAGGACAATGCCTCAAGTTGTGCCAGGGGAGGTTTAGATTGAATATTAGGAAAAATTTCTTCACTGAAAAGGTTGTCAAGCATTGGAACAGGCTGCCCAGGGAAGTGGTGGAGTCACCATCCTTGGAGGTATTTAAAAGACATGTAGATGTGGTGCTTAGGGACGTAGTTTAGTGGTGGACTTGGCAGTGTTAGGTGTATGGTTGGACTTGATGATCTTAAAGGTCCTTTCCAACCTAAATGATTCTATGATTCTAAATACAGTAAAGTTATTAGAATTTGTTTCTTAGTTTTATTGAATGGAATTATTAAAATTTTTGTGAAAGCTTTGGGATAAAAGTGCAAATGTTTGAGTCAACAACAGTTGAAATGATGGAAGTTGGAAATAAATGACACAGGAGTGAACAGTTCAGGAATATGCCGGTGCTTGGAAAAAAAAGATGCACTTACATTTGGTCTTGAAGTTGCCACTGTGTAACTAGCTTTCGGCTTGGCCTTCTGCAGAGAGTCTAGGACACCTGTGGCAGTAAGCACCAACATGTGGCTCAAGGCACCAGAGGTGCTTTGAGCAGTGCCAGGGGCTCAGCTTGCAGGTGTCAGAAACTTGCTGGGGCTGGCTGCTTCCAGTGCCAGGGTCCTGCAGCATGCTGCTCGTGGAGAAGCAGGTTCACTCTGCCTGGAGCATGGTCTCAAGCCAAGTGGTCTTTTTGTTCGTGAGCCCCTTCTTGCTGTTATTTTCCACTGAGTCCTGGCTCACAGTAAGGCTCTATGCAGTGAGCTGTCATGCTGATCACTGTGGCTGCGGTGGGGTCCTGCTGAGTCACTTCACTGCCTTCTTGAGAGGTCCAAGGACTCTCCCTTGCTGAGCTGTCTGGCCCTCAGACTTTGGGGGCATTTTCAGTCTCATTTCTTCCCTCCCTCTCTCAGCTTCTACTGATCCCTGCGCAGTTTTTGAAGCTCTGGAAGGCAAAACTTTGCATCATTCAATACAGAGTCCACAAGAGAACTGAAAGTAGCAGATGGTTGTTACTCTTTCCATCACCGATTGGGGGGGGTGGGGGGAAATCTTGTATTTGAACTACCATCCTTATGGACTTTTCCCAGTGTTGAGATGGGACATTTAGTTTTTTAATATATGTTCTCTTGCAACTTGTATTTGAAATAAAATTTACCCCTTCTGTCTTCCTGTAAGTGTGTATGCATATGCTTGTGTGTGGCTGTTCAGGGGAGTCTAGCATTGAGGAGGGAAGCAGGGCTGTGAGTGGCTTGTTAAGTGAGAGAACAAGGGTGAGGAGGACTCGGTAGTTTGCATTAACAGGGTTGGTAATAGTGTATGTATGTATTTTGAAGGATTTATAACCTCTTTTTTTTGTACCCAGGAAGCTGGAAGGATGTTTGTTTAGATGTCAAAAAAGAGCACAAAAAGATATAGAATGAAATAATTTGCCAGACTAGTTCCCCTGAGGTACAGAAAAGCATAGCTGTTTAGTCTAGAGCAAATGGCAGGACAGTTCTGCCTTGTAATGTTACCACCATTATAAAACATAATTTCTTAAAATTCCATTTTATGTCTTTGGCAAATATGGTAAAATACAGTTCTGCAAGAAATGCTTTGGAGAGGGTAAGTGTTTTCAGCCTCTTGCTCCTGCCACACTGATAACCTCTCTGCTTTTGTGAATTCTCATGTGAATGCAAATCACTCCTATATCATGTTCTCCCAAAAGAATCTCTCCTACCTGTTAAGATGATGTGCAATCTGAAATATCCTGTTAAAATGCTATGAAATCCACTGGCTAAAATACTGGCATGAAGTGTTGTGGCCTGTGCTTCATACTGTGGTAGGGTGCAGTGCTAGGAAATGCTCCCCCTGCCCCAATGTGCAGTGGAACCTGTCTCAACAAAATGTTTCCTAGAGTTTAGACTGCCTCTGGCTCTTGTGTTGATCTAAGAACTGGAGTAGCAGTTGAGATCTTCCTTCCCACCCCTCATAAGTTTGGGAGTCTCTGTCCCCTCAGTGACCTATGTACTGTGCCTCTCAGCTGGGAAAGGATTCTATCCTTGCTCTGTAATACTGACAAGTAGCTTCATTGCTGCCAGAAGTCTGTCTTGATTTGTTCTTTGGCTGTCTTGTAAGTGTCCTTCAGTTCTTTAATCTGCAGGACCTCCTTTCTGTGACCCCTTTCAGCCACTCCATTAGCAGTAGCTTGGTATGTGTCCTCGTGTTGATATTTTTCTGAAAGACTTCTCTTTTTAATCCCACAGGATAAGGAAGGCCATGTTTCAGCCTGACTCCAGTTGAACATGAGAGTGCTGCAGAGTTGCGATGATGACTGTGAGTACAAGCAATTGCAAATGGATTTCTCCTGCCTGTGTCAACATGACTATGGAGCAGTAGCCAGCCTAGAGGTACGTACACACTGAAGTTAGTTGTAGTAGGGTGTGGAGTACTATGTGGTGGTAGATGTGGGTCTAAACCATCATAGCTGATAGTCTGTGGTAGTTTTGTAAGTAGAGAATTTAGCGTACTCTGAGAGGAGTTTAAGAGACGATATTATGGCAGATAATATGCCTGAAGAATTGCATTTACACATAATTCAGTATAATTACATTGAGATTTATGCAAACTCTCTTCCCCGCTTTGACCTCAGTAAGCTCTTTAAATCATAGCTGAGTCAGCTGTGATGCTAAAAAGTGACCCTTGTTTTTATGTGTTTCTACAATTGGGCACAGCATGCAGAATGTGTACTACACAATTTGTAGAAGAGATGTATTTTGTCTTTTTGATGTGGCTTCAATGTGTGCTGTTATCATTGAAGTAATCTCAAGAGGGATTGTGTTGGTGCTTGCATATGTTGTAAAGGAGGAAGGGTATGCAGGTTTCTTCTGTTTTCCTCTTAGGATATTATGCTTGTTTGGATTGTTCGCACAAGGAGCAAGAAAGCATTTTGTAGGGAGACGTTGTTTGTGAAATGTGTTTGGTGGTTTTTTTTTTTTTTTAAATCTTCTGTTCAGCCTTTATGTAGGAGACTGATTTCTGTGGAAAGTTGTGAAGAAACAAGTCCCTTGTATAGAGAGCTCTCTTATTTCTAAAATCAAAAAAAGTTAGCAGTGCCTCATGTAAGTTCAGAAAAGAACCAATAACAATAGCTTATCCATTTGTTTATTGCAGGGTCAGTGGGTAGCTGTTTTCAACTGTGGATTGGCTGTTTTCAAGGCCATAATAATACCATAAGCTAGAGGATTTGTGCTGCTTTGGCGGTGTGACTATTGACTTCTTAGCTGTTCATTTTCAACAGGAGAGAAATTTTGTCACTAAAATAATTTTTTGGAAAAAAAAAAACCAAAACAAACCAAAAAAGCCCCCACAAACGACTTTCCTGTTTCCAGGACCCATTACATGCTGTTCACAATGTTCATCCAGCATTTTTGCTAACATTTCCCATAACATGCAAACACGTTTGCTAGGTAGGTTGTTTCTGTGACCCCAAGGACAAGCTTTTCTTGCACTGTGAAGCCATGCCTTTTAATTAAAGGATACAAATAATAAAATAGAATTATATAAAATAGAATGCTAAATCCTTGAACAACTTGGGAAATCTTATTGAAAGTTTTAGGTTGTTTTCATAAATACTGAATAGGTCAAAAAGAAATGGGAAGCAGATGGAAAGCCAATGAGCGTGGCTGTATTCTTAGTTACTGATGTCAAGAGGTCTCTCAATTTGTCTACTAAGAGCCTTTCTCTAAATGTGAAAATGTATGTCATCTATTCAGTGCAGTAGCAATGATTGCCTATTGAGAACAGCACTGAAATACTGTATTGCATTTTGCTGTGAATGAGGGGCAAGAAGCTCTTCATTATAAGGGTTGTTATTTAATAGAGAATAGAGCTGTTACATTATTTTATGAATATTAATTAAGAAAGCATTTTTAAATAATGTACCATTTGCCAACCAGTCGCAGCTTCTGTAAATGCTCTTGTAACACAGTGGTCACTACTGAATAGATCTTTTAACAGGTAACTTTTAGACTGCAGTTTGTGCAGGAGCTCACAGTGTGTGACTCAGTTGTTTTTTCATTACGTATGATTGGTCAGCTGAGTAGTACAGGATTGGACTTCTAAATGTGGTTACTAGTTTTCAGTGCCTCAGTATTTGAAACTTCTGCTTTTCACAGTGGTGCAGTTGTGTGTTGTCCTGTGCTCCTCCCATGCTACCTAGGTAGTTCTGATAGGTGAATAGCCACCATTTTGATGAAGTATCTTAAAGGCTTATTGCTTGGCAAAACCCCAGAAATCTATTTTGTGGTGTCTGTCATCACTTGAAACTATGGCTGGATATATGTGGCATCATTTCCTCTGAATTCATGGAATATAGGAACAGAAATGGTATTCCTGAAAACATCTTCATTCTATGTCATATCTCAAACTTGGTTCATGTTGTGCTAAAAATACTCTTTCATGCTTGAAAGCACTGTAAAATTCAGGGAGTGTTCTTGTTTTCACAGGTGGTGTGATCCAGCATATGCCTGTCATGCTTTACCAAATGAAAATTAAGAATACACTAATCTTTAAAGAGATCTGGATATTGCTTTTCTGCTATTTTTTCATTGAAAGCTACGCTATTATGTGACTTCTCAGAAGGGCAATTTGGGGGCTGGGTCAGGGGGAAGGTGGTGTTTAGAGCTGGTTATTCCTGTGGTAGTTTGTAGCTTCATATGCTAGTAGGCTAAATTGCTTTGCAAATCATGTGGGGCCTGTGAGCTGTAAATTAAGAAATCCTGATCTAAACTGTCTCTGACATTTGTTCATCTAAGATGCTCTTAGAATCTCCCACGTAAAGGGAATCTGTCACCATTGTAAATAAAATTTTCCAATGCTTCACTGTTCCTGTAAGGTGAAATATTTTTCTTTCTTAAAATGGAATTAATTTTTTTCAGTAAATGAAGTCACTTCTTACCTGTCTGGTGTTAGCTAATTCCGAAATGGTTGTTGCTGATCTCATCAGCAGGCTTTGACAATCACAATTTCTTCCTTCAGCTGTGGCAGTGTGTGCATGTACGCACATACAGCTGTTTCAAGTTGTCCTGGGGAGGGGCAGTAACCAGGTGCTCAGCTCAGGATGTATACACTTGTGGGGCAGCTGTCATTGCTGTAGGGTCATCTGATAAACCAGAACCTTGAGAGAATGAAAAGTCTAAAGGTTTGAAGGTAAAGGTTTTAAAAGGCTTAGATGGGCTGTTTGGAGTGGGATTGCTTGGCTTGCAGTTAAGGAAATTGTAGAAAAGCTGACTGGCTTTATGGTTTACTCCCTGCCTAGGGCCCTAGTGGGTTGCTGTTTCCTACAACAGTTGGATGTGTGAAGTAATTTGAGGGTGGTTGATTGTTGTGTTGGCTTTTAAAAGCAAACCATTACATGCTCTGGGTATCACAGACAGGAGCACCAGGAAAGAAATGCTTGATTATGGTTTAAACACAGCAGTCATTTATTTGAGTACTGTATATTTAAGTCTTAATGAGAAAATGACTGCATGTTAAATCACATAAATCCAGTAAGTGAGAAAAATCATAATTTGAGGATTACCTTTGAAATGGATGTCTATTTTGTCAATTACAGAGATGCTACCTGAAGTTAATATGCTTTAACAGTGGTATTTTAACTAGTTGAGTTACTGTTTCCTTGATTATGGCAGATATTTCATCACTACTAACAGTTGCAGGATATGGAGACCATTATATATAAAGCTCTGTCGTGGTTTAACCTGGCTGGCAGCTAAAACAACTACACAGCTGTTTGCTCATTCCCCCCATTCAGTGGGATTGGGAGAGAGAATAAAAAAAAGGTTAAACTTGTGGGTCAAGATAAAGACAGTTTAACAGGACAGAAGAGGAAGACAAAAATAACAATAATATACAAAACAAGTGATGCACAGCACAATTGCTTACCACTCCGAGCCAATATTCAACTAGTTCTCAAGCCGAACTCCCTCCAGGCCAGCCCCCCAGTTATATACAGAACATGATGTCATATGGTATGGAATATCCCTTTGGCCAGTTTGGGTCAGCTGTCCTGGCTGTGTCCCCTCCCAGCTTCTTGGACATTCCCTGCCTTCTCATTGGCAGGCCAGTAGGAGAAGCTGAAAAGTCCTTGACTGCGTGGCAACAACTAAAAATGTCAGTGTTATCAACATTATTTTCATGCTAAATCCAAAACACAGCACTATACCAGCTATTAGAAAGAAAATCAACTCTATCTATCTCAGCCAAAACCAGGTCACTCACTCAATAAGAATTTAACCTCTAGAATCCTTAAAATTATTGTACCTGTACTTCAGTTTTGGCTGTAGTTCAATTTTCACCACTGTTAGGATCCAAGTCTCAGATAAGGCAGATCTAACAATGGGGTAGACCTTTCCTGTGAAATCTGAAGTGGATTATAAAAGTGATTATTACACATTTGGTAATGGCAGACAATCATTCTGCATGGTTCAGAGTCCTTTCATTTATTTATAGCTTTGTACTGAAAAGCAGAAAAATAGTGATAAATTGTATTTATCAGAGACTCTGCCCTGAGTTCCAAGGCATGCTGCACTGAGTAGGTAGTATAATGTACTATGTGAAAATAACTGTATGTGTCTGAGATGACTTTGGTTGTCCAAAATGATGCTACATGCCTGTATTTAGACAACTGAATCCTATTTTCAATGTCTGAAGTCAGGAAAGTTTCTTAGTAGGTAGTAGGATTGCTATTTTGAGTGTTGTACAATGGGGTCCTATAAATAAATAGAGAACAGTAGTTGGTAGACACTAGGATGATAAGCCAGATGGGCTTAAATATATTTCCTGTGGTAATATTCTTTAAAACTGTGACAAATAGTGTTAGAAAAAGATTCCCCCATTGCTTAATGAAAATTGTGATTTCTGCATTGAGCAATTTTTTAAATTGTTTTCTACTTTCCTAAGAGCTCTTGAAAACTTTACTTGCCATGGAGCATCTCTTAGTAACAGATATTCAAATAAATAGTTGACACAAGCAGTCCCTAAACTACAATTTATGCTAATTCAGAAAGTTGTTTAGAAACAAAACCTGTTGATGCAGTCTGATGCAGTTCTGTTTGGGTAAGGTATGTATTTCTATTACTTTCCACTGATACAAAATTGAGCAGTTTAACAGAACTTTTAAGCCTTCCTTTATTAATAGAGGTAAAGCTGAGCTGTACAACTGTTAGTATTATGATGCTGTAGCAGTTGACTAACGCTTTAATTGGCGTTTGGAAGTAGGAGAGGGATAGGATCCATCATCATAAAATCATAATTTTTCAGTGTTTGCTACATATCAAATAGATCTAAACACCAACTGCGCACTTATGTAAGAAGGCTGCATTTAGTCACCTAGCTGCATTTTGAGTTCTCATTTTTCTTGTGTAGGTAGCAGAGTAGAGTTTATGGATCCAGCCCTGTGGAATATAGGTTATTTCTACTTGCCTCATGGGATTGCTAAAACCTTTTTGTGAAGCACACCTGACTTTGTTGCTTTTATTCTTTTCTTTTTTTCTTTCGTAACATAACAGTAGGGCATTTGAGAGGACTTTTTTACTGCCTGAGGATAGATCAAAAATCCTGTGTAGAGATTCTTAGTCATTCTCCATCTCTAGGGGTTTGT
This sequence comes from Grus americana, assembly GCF_028858705.1. Lineage (NCBI taxonomy): Eukaryota > Metazoa > Chordata > Aves > Gruiformes > Gruidae > Grus > Grus americana. The sequence goes on along the minus strand of NC_072859.1, from coordinate 14,708,445 downwards.
AGATGAATTTCTGTAGAAGTCTGTGTGCCTAATTCTTATGAAATTTCACAGAACTTGCCTGATTGTGTCCAAGTTGCATTTAGATCTTCAGCCAGAGAAAAATCAGTGTACATATGTTGAGTTCAGTGAAGCTATATAGATTTCTACCAAATAAGCATTAAATTTAGGCAGCCTAATCTTTTCAATAGCTTTAGTATTTTTTAAGAAAATCCCTACTGGATATTAGTTCTTGTAATCACTCAGCAGTCTGACTGTTCTTCTTTGGCTGGAACTTGCTCTCTCACATGCTTATCAGAAGCTTCAGAATTGTTTTCACTCAAGCTGCTGCCTTCCCGGATTTGTGACAGATGCAATCCTTCCAAAAGACAAAAAGGAGCAAGCTTCACTTCTGAGCCTTCTCTGCCACACCTTAGGCAGCTGCTGGGTTGGTGACACCACTTTGTCCCTTGCTCTTGCCATGCCCAGCAGTGCCTGTGCTGAACATTGGCTGCAAGTTTTATGCTCGCATGTTGTTTTAATACCATGAGATTTAAGCTTAACAGATCCAAGGAAACGTCCCTTTAGTGACTGCTAATATGGAAATATAATCTAGTACATGCATTTTAATTTAACTTAGGGCTGCTGTACACCTGGGTTTTCCTGGATGTGACTGCTTTTTCTACCTTGGTAGATTTTAAAGATGGCATAGCTTTGCTTAGAGTTTCTAGGTGTCTGAGGCCCTAACAGTTTGGACACTTCCAGCATGTACACAGTGGTAATGTTGGGATTTTCAAATACGTAGCAGTCCTTAAGTGCTACAGCACTTATATAGTGTGCTGTGCTTGATAGCCACATGCAGGAGGCCAGATGCAGGTTTCCTATATATGCACCTTACTTAAGTTCTGTCCAAGGCAGAATGCCTGTCAGATATTTGGGAACAGGAATTTACTGCAGCTAGCAAAAGCAGAGGAATTGACTATGTAAGTCTGAGCAGCTTTCCGTAGATCACTGCCAGTTTGGAAACCTTTGACATTTCCTCGCAGTTTCAGTCGTGCAAGTTTCTAACCCAAGCAATTATCTTGGCCTCTAACAATTCTTAATCCATTTTGTTAGAAATGTATCCTTCAAATGCTGCTTATTTTTTCAGCATTTCTTGTGATCACCTTCTTTGTGCTTTCCTAATTCCATGCAATGTAATCATATATTAAAAATACAAGTGATGTTTTCAAGTTGGCAACCTAGAAAAGGGTCTGCAAGGGTGGAAGAGTTGACTTCTTAGAGTTGCTTCTTGAATGGGTTTTGGTGTCTGGTCAAATGTAGTTTTGTGTGTGTGACTAAGCTAATATGGTCTAATGTCCCAGAACTAGGTCTTAAAACTTGACATCCTTGGTGTTTTTAATATGGCTGAAACATCTGTTAAAGGGTTGTAACAACCTTTTGCTACAGCATTCTATTATGGAAATAGATCTGTCATTCAGGAAGATATTAACGGTATTATCTCTGGAATCAAAGTATTTTTTTTTATTTAGATCCTCTTTTTTTCTATAAAGTCTGGTCTCTACTTTTCAATCACGTGTGTCTTTAAACTGTTAATTACATTGACCTTTTGCTGGGCAGATGGCTAAATGAATTGCAGCAATTGTAAACCCTTCTGTACTGCTATATGGTGTTTTCATTAAGTTCATAAAGCCCTCAGATTATATGGTACCTTTCTCAAAGCAGTCCACATTCAGTCATTTCAGCAGAGCACTGTTACCGTTCCTATAAAAATATTATTAAATCTTGAAGTGCTACTGATCTAGTCAGAAACGCCTGCCTGAGTGTCAGTTACTCCTCATTTACAGCATCTTTACAGGTGCTTTTGCCACTGAGTGGTTAGTTACTTTCATGTGACAGGGAAAATGGCTGTCTTGTAACTAAGGATAGTGACTGTCCGTCCTTGGGTGTAAGCTACAGTTCATGAGTAATACCTCGTGTTTCTATTTCATAGTCTCCTAAATTAATATTGCCATTGATAGCTCTCATTGTTTCAAAGGACTGGCCACCTTACACTTGCTTTCGATATTTATTTACTGTGCACTAGTCCACTGATTACTTTTCCTCCTCCTGATCTTATTTTGTTCAGGGTATGAGTTTAAAGTATTTCAGAGTTTTAGGATACTTCTCAAAGGGTTTACTTGTTTGCTACGAGTTCTGGTAAGAGGCATGTCTGATAGGCTGTTTTATGGAAGAGTTTTGAAGTCTAGGCTTACCACTAACTACTGTGAGGGCACAGAACACAGTGGAACAGCTCAAACCTTTCCTTTTTGCCATGAAGTTATTCCTTCTGTAATGGATTTCTTAAAATCAATTGGGAGACAAAATTTCATTGCTGTAAAAGACACTTTAATTTTGGAATCTCAACAAAATGGAAACCTCGGTATCTTTGAAGGAACAGAATTTCTGGAATCGCTTGTTTTGGAATAATAAAGATGTATGATCAGGTTATAGTTGCCAGGCACTAAGTTCAGTTTTCACTCCATTGTAGAAGACTGAGGCTTTGACTTTAGGTGTGTTTAACCTTGAGCATCATTGCTAGCTGAGGTAGGGAACCTTTTGAATTGTGACATAATGTCAACAGGACTCAGACAAGCAGAAGGTGTAAAATTCTGCAGGCTGTGCTTAAGTGACTGCTGGAGCTCTGCTGGGATGCCCTGGGGCTAGAAGGTGGAAGAGGAATCTGGCTTCAGCTGTAGCACACAGAGCAGACAGCAGAGCAGGACTGTACCAAGAAGGAATACAGCCTTTGTCCCTACCTGTAGACCAGGGCTGCTCTATAACTGTGCTGGCAGTGGTCATGTACTCCTTGTGCCTGCCAGAATACAGCTTCAGAGTGATGGCCTTGACCAAGCTCACAATGTGATGGATCAGATGTCTTGGAGGCTGCAGGTTCCTACATAAGAAGACATTTCCTTACACCACCCTGGGCTTACCACCTACACAGTGCCTGAACTCATGTGCTGTGTCCAGGCATCCTGAGGTCCCCTTGTGGATGTTAGGCAGACTGAGGAAGGCTAGCACTCCATTTGCTGAAAATCAAAGTGTATTGCACTGATGGTCATGTAGGGGTTGTGCTACATTGTATTTTGAATTTCAACAAGCCCATTCAAAGAGTGTCAATGATGTATCTCCCCATGAGACCATGATATGGAGTAAAAACCTTAGTGTCCATCTCTGTCATGATCATGATAGATTCCAGAGTCAATATCTCTGGGACCTGGAGGAGGCTGGGTGTCGCTGAACCCTTTGATTCCCATTTTATTCAATTCCTCCTTAGTATTATTTTCCTTTTGTCATTTTGGATAGTATTGTGTCTCATTCCTTCAGAAGTATGTTTGTTTAGATGTACAGATAAACTGTCTCTTCAGCATCTAATTTCTTGAGTAAATAATATTAATTACACTTCATTCCTGCAGCTAGGACAGTTTCCAGGATGTGACAGACTTGTTGCAGTGGTCTCATGGTGGTCTCTTAACACAGTGTATAAAACCAGCTTAACCCTGCAATTTCAGTGCTTGGGGAGCTATAGAAAAGGAGGCCTCCTAGATTGTCAAGGCATTTCAAAGATCATTTAATGTCCTTTTATATCTTCTTTTGCCTTCCTTATTTGAAGTATATACATGAACCTGTACTAGGTTTCTGTTCCACTATGCTATTCTATATTAAAATACATCTGTATAGGTTTACAGCAATATTTTCTACAAGCAACAATATCTTACATTTAAAAAGATATTTGAATTTGATTGTATGGTTTATGTTAAAGTTAACTGGATGCAATTATAGAATCAGATTATACCAACCTTGAAGATGATGGGACATAAGTAGCAATACAGTAAGTGATGGGTTTTGTAAGCTCTGTTTATAAAGATGAACAAGAAAAAATCTGATTTTTACAATAAGCTGGTACCTTTTTTCAGAAAATGTCATCCTTGTCAGCTGTCAAGTTAAACTGGAGTTGAAAGGAAGCCATTAGGTTTGTGTTCCCAACTTCCCAACTAGTTTCTTTTAATAAAAAGGAAATCAACAGCACAGGTGATAACAATCTTTGTAGGAATTATTTAGTATGAACACATATATAATTCATTGGGAATCGAAGAAAAAATATCAGTCACAATAGCTCTGACTGTCATCTTAGAGCAAAAAAAAAAGCGGGGGGGGGGAATGAAGCTCCTGTGGAGATAATTGAAGCTGAAACATTTCTTGTGCTATTGAGAAGAGCTGCAGAAAGCAAATTGTATGAAAAGAACAAAGGGGGAAATGTCATGTGTCAGGCCTCCCTGTTTTCTTCTTGGCTGCATGCCCAGTCTCTAAACTCTTATTAAGCTTTGCCATAGCAACGATATCAGTGAGGTGTTTTCCAGTCCAGAGTGCACCTCTTGCTGCAGGTTTAGGGAATAGAGATCTTGAAACTGTTTGTCTGTAATCTTATACTTCACTAAACATGAGTCTTTGGAATAAGTGGGTGACCAGAAAGGTTAAAAAAACCCCAAATGACCAAAACTGCTTTCAAAAAAGGAAATAGACCCAACTCTGCAATAAAATTGCTTTACACTTTTTTCCTTTGGAAAAACTTAGGAGGTGCCATGCTTGGAAGGGCATGGAAACAAGACTAAGCTGGGAGCTCTCTGATATTCCCTGCTGAAGAGAACTGCAGCAAAGCACACTTGAGAGCAACAGATTCAGGATCACAAGGGCGACACAAATTCAGTAAGAATACAGGTGTTACCAAAGAACTTAAAGCTATTGAGACATGTGAATTTTCTATGGACAGGGCATTGTATAGTCTTAAACCTGGATTCTTGCTTTGAATCACTCTATAAATCCTAGGAAGTCTAACTTTGAAGAGGCAAGGATACAGCTTGCTACCTGCAAATGAATTCATGCTGAGGCCATGATCCTGTAGAACAGCGCCTTTTTGCTGGCATGTCAATTAATTGAGAAGAAGCATTAGAAAGCAATTATTTCAGCATCAGATGTTCTGGAATCTTGTAGAAACAAATACAAGATTCCTTAAAATTTTCAATTTGTACAACACTGGTTTGGTCACAAATCCAAAAAAACAATAATATACCAGCTACTCTGAGGAAAATTAGCTGTATCCCAGCCAAAATCAGTAGAGTCCTCTTTTCCTACTTCCCTCCCTTACCAGTTGCATCATTGAATTATTCAAGGAAATATTTAGTGAATTGAGTTAGGCAACTAAATAATGTAGAAGAAAATAGCCTTTTTACCTCAAGAGCTGCCATCTTGGCCATTGTATGGTTTGCGATGCATTTTCATGAAGAGTTGCACTTCCATAAATGAGGCAGGACTAGGTCAGAAATAAGTGATAATATGTAAGGGATTGTTTATACTGATGCTGCCAGTGGAAAAACAATACTGAAACTATTCCTCACAGTTTTAGGTCCGATATGAATGAATCCTGTCTTGAAGGGGAGTGCAGGAGGACAAGCTAAGGATGGAAATGATGGGATTTTGTGGGGGACAATATGTATTCAGTGTTTTCAGTGGGATCTGCACATTTTATTGATATATATATACATATATTGACATAAAATAGCAATTTTACATTAATTTTGAAGTACATGTCCTTGGTAAGAGGAAATTGATTTTCAACCTTTCAAAACATGTTTAGAAATCCTCTTATGATAATTATAGCTTAGAAATCACCATCCTACACATTTAGAATGTATAAAGTAGGATCAACTGAGTACAGGTACATTGTTTTTACATCTGCGTAGTGTTATTTCATTGAATATTCAGTCATTTTAATTGTTAGCAATAAAGATTACATGATGAGAAATATATCAATTCTAGCTTCCTAATGCCAAGAGCAAGATGCTCTATTACAACTAACTGCATTTTTTGCGCCTCTCCCACAGATCTTTTGTGTCTAGTTTGGTTGCCAAAGAGAATAGCTGGCTGCTTGAATAACATTTGTCCAGGAGACTGCCTCTGGATAGCCCAACACATCAAAAAAGGGTCATAGGATAGCTGTGGGTGTCTCTTCCCTATCATCCCATCAATTGCACCATATGAGCGCTTGTACAACTTGGTGGTGAACTAGAACAGAGGATTTGATTTGAGTGATCCCAGCATTATTACATGCCTGAGGCAGTACATAGGCACAGTCTGGATCAGGTGGTGATGACTGCTTTCAGTTGCCTTTATTTGGACTAAGGAAGGCTGTCATCTCATGAGTCAGAGCCCTTGTATGACTGCTTGGCTGCAGCAGTAAGGTCAGAATATGAAGCATATGATAAGTTATACACTGAGCGTCCTGTTTGTAGCAACCCAAAATCTTCTCATGTTATCCATACCCTTTGGTTCCAGCAGTGAAAGAGTAGATATGCAAGGGGCTTAAAGCTTTTTACCATATTGTGTGGAGGCTATGTGCAGTGCTTTTGACCTTTCCTGTAACCACAACCCTCTCCTCACAACTGCATCAGGCTGTGTATTCCAGGGACAACATCTACTTGGTGTCAGTGGTACCTTGTTCAGTGTGGCTGGTCTCATGGATGGCCTCAATCTAATTTTTGATTAATGCTACTTTGTGAAAAGACTATTCACATTTTATAGTTTGACAGAAGTTTCAAAACTAAGCAAATTAATAAATTGTTGTTCCACTTTTATAGGGAATTTGCTTTTAAAACATAAAAATACAAGTTATTCCTCAGTCCTTACTGTGTATGGCTAAGACAGACTGAGAAGTTCTAACAGACTGGTAGACTGCTCTTTGGAGGAATCCCTCCTCTCATTACCTCTTTAAAAATCCATCTTCTCTGTAAATTAAGCATCAAAGTGTTTTTAAATTTCTCTCATTGCATTTGCAAGCCATGCTTTTTTGTGTGTGTGTGTGTTTTTCTTAAGGTTAAGGCTAGTGCTCATTTTCTTGTATCTGAACTCAGAATGCTGTGCTTCTGTGTTGCCAAGTATTTCCATTTCTTACAAGAAACTAGAAGTGTTTTAATATTTAACATATAGAAGGGAATATTCCTGTTAATGATACTTATTTACCTAAAGAGCAAGTCTGTTGTAAGAGCTCTGGATATGGACATGGGAAATCTGGGTCTCATTCTGAGCTTTGTTATGTGCTTGCAATGTATCCAAAGATAATAATGCATTATGACTGTTTGAGACTCAGTGTTCTCAAGTGTAAAACAATAATAATTTTCCACTTGTTAATCACTTTGTGATCTACTGGTAAAAGCTACGTATACTGACATGACTCATTACATTAAAAATTTATTCAAGCATAAAGCTATTTCGTTCTGTAATATGCTTTCTTTCTAAGAACCCATGAGTGACTAAAGTTATTTTAAGTTAAAATGAATACCTATTCATATTATCAAAACTTCTTTAAAATACTGTTCTGCGTCTTTATCCACATTAGTATTGATCTCATCTCTTGATTGAAATCTGCCAGCTGGGGGAGATTTTGACTTATACATAGCCAAATAACAGAATGGCTGTATCTGTTGGAGGGCAGATGCACTCTCCTGTGCCCTGCTCTGTCTCTCTGAGAGGAATTATGATGTTATATCAGAAATGTGTCTCATTTCCCAGCCAACACTCCTTTCCTGTGGAAAGGAGCCCAAGCATTTGAGCTAAAAAGTGATGAGAAATAAGGAACGTACCTTGGAGCTTACTCGTTTGTAGCACAGAGACAGCTTATCATATGAAACCACTTGAATGAATTTTATTAAGCTCATAGATTCACAAACATCTTTGTCACCCTATCAACTGTTTCTGTTGAGGCAGCTTGTAGAGGTGTTGGTGGGGATTAGGGCTTCATATGTTTAGTAAATAGTATTAAAAAGGTGCTGTATATAGCCAATAGTTCAGTCTCTGACCTTTCCAGGTAGCAGCTCCAAATCAGAGCTCAAGCTTCTTGAAAATCATAGTAGCATTTAAAACAAACAAGCAAACAAAAAACCCCCACCCAAAACAACTCCTATGCTTTTCACCTGTGTGGTTGTGTGCACATAAAAGGTATAGTACTACACAAAAGCATTAAGAACAATACTTCACTGTATGTTTAAAACTAGTCTCTTTTCTGACATTTAAAGTTGCATTGCTACTTTACTAGTTTCTTTGCAAGTCTGAGCTAACACCCTCCACGAGAATAAAAGACTTGTATTCACTGCAACAAAGCATAATATAATCAGTGTAGCCATAACAGAATGAGACAGTACCAAAGCCAGTAAACTTGGATTGATGGCAGAGCTTAGCCTGGGTGCAGTAGAGTAGTAGAAGGCTTTATGATGCCTCACTGCATAATATATATGTCCCAACTAGTGCTTCTGCTAGTTTAGATATCTCTGCATTGCACTTCACTTTGAGATACAGACATGCCTGGCAAAACAAGATAGTCTAAGGTGTTATTTTAGTTGCATACATTTCAGTCTACGATGCAGATAGTTCTAGCAATGAGCACTGTAAAATTTCATACTTTGGTGCTGCTTCCTGCCTGGAGAAAAAAGACTTTAACACATAAACTTTTATTGCTATTTTAGAATTAGAGGAAAAAAATGAACAGTTGAGATTTTATAGTTATTGCAAGGATGGATGAAGGACATGGTGAAGGCCAAGTGGTGAGTGGAAGCATATTTTCTTTAGAAGAGATCATTCCACTCTGGAGATTTTTGTTTAATTTTGTGTCAAAAGTTAGCCAATCAGGTCCATGCCAAACCATCTAATTAAAGTTTATTTTTCAAAAACTACTGAGGCCAGTAAGAGCAGATAGTTCTCAGCACTTCAGAAGTTTAGGCTGTTTATTTCAAGTCCTCAGTGCAAATGAAACTGTCTAGCTTTACAGCCTACATTTGAAAATATTGATCTTGCCTATTAAATATAAATACTTTTTTACTCTCTTACTGGGTATTTATAGATAAGGCCATAGTTTCAGAGTATAGCCCACAAAACTTCTATTGCACCTTTCTGCATGAAGAGACTCAATGGCAGTGAAGAATCTCTAAAAGCTCCGTGCTGTTTCTTTGTGGCACAGGTTCCCGAGAAGATGGGTACCTGGCTCAGGCAGCAGTTGGTGACAACCCTCAGCTGTTCTGACAGCCCTGTGAGGCTGGTTTCCTCAACTGCACAAAGCAAGCTATAGTGTGTTCTAAGCTGCTCTGGGACTGTGTATGTGTGTAGCCAGTTCTAGGCCTGTGAACTGCAAAGGTGGTATAAAGATATACAAGTCAAATAAAAGCAGCAGAAAGAAGTCCTTACCTCTAGGATCTGCGCTTGTTTTCCCCTCACCCAATCAGCAAATTAATTTACTATTTTTGACAGCCCTGCTTCTGTTAGCTCCAGACTTCCTGTGCAAGCAGAACACTGAGTTGAAGTTATCAGACAGAGTAAATGCTGCTGTAGCAGAATGACCATCAAATTTAACTCTAAGGCCAAGGATGTGGTAATTTCTTTCTAGCTTCACATGTCCTGATTGTTGAGTGAGTACTCCCTTGAATGCTCTGGAGTAACTTGTATGACAAATCATTGGTTAGTGCAATTGAGTAAGAGCAGGGTGTACAATGAGATTGTCTGAAGCTGGCATCTCTGAGAGAACAGCAAGAGTCTGAGAAAAGAATTGAGGAGCGCGGATCTCAGGGTGCTGTAATGAGTGGCGAGGGAAACAGTTGGTGCCTGTGAAGAGAAGGTTTATGAAACTGCCAACAGGTAGAAAATGATTAAAATTTGAGGGCTGAGGAGTGACTTGTTCACAAGAATATAAAAGTAGTGGTTGCAATCAATTTCAAGTCAATGTGGGAAGACACAAGGCTGGAAATTGGCTCCTAACTTGGTGGCATTGCTGTGTATAACCAGCTCCTGCTGTTGAATCTTGTTGAGTTCCACATTTAGAAATTGTATTGATGTTGTTTGTGTGCTGTGTGCACTCTCAATGTGTGGTGATATGAAATCTGTGCACCATTAACACATCACAACAAATGCAGATGTTTTAAAGACCATCCTTAAGGTTGCTTGTAAGTAATTACAGTGCTTTCATAGATCTTTATAGGTGTAGATCTCCATGTTACTACAGGTCTTTGCAGCTGTGTTTTTAGCTAAGCAAACACTTTGGCCACAAAAGTGTCAAATTAAAAATAAAGTTGCTTGTATGAAATTGTTAGATACAATGTGATACTGAACATCTATATTAACATGTTGGCTCATCCCATAATACGCTTTTTACACAGAACATTTTAAAATGTCCCTCTGGTGAAGAAAATATAACATATAACTTTAAAGTATCAATAATAATTTTCATAATTTGTCACCAGTATTTATCTGTATGATTTCTGGCAACAGTGCAGCAGAACTATTTACTGTAGCTTTTAGAGATGCAGCTAGTGATTGCAAATTGTAGTTTTTTCACTCTGGTGTGTTCCTTAGTTATAAATGGTGTCTTTTATCCAAGTACACTGATAAAGCATTGAGAGTCACGGTGCATCAGATCTATTATTTAGATAATTTTGTCTGCCAGAGCAGAGGAAAAAAATCATCAGATGCTGTGGATAATGTTCTATGATTCTACTCTTGGCGCTGATAAATTTCCTGATTACGGTTAACATCACTTCTGTGATGACCCCAGTTTTGCCTTGGAAGATTTCTCCCTATTTCTGCACTGCTGCAGTCTTTTTATTTAAATATACACTGAGCCTAGTGATTCAGGTGTGCTGATGCAGGGAGCAGCAGGGAACAAAAATTTTCATCTTGTAGTGCTACTGATGAAAAAATTCTATATTACATCAGACCTTGAAATAATATTTTTAAATTAAGCAGGAAGAAAATGAATTTGTAATATATTTACCTTTGAATGTAAGGTAGGTATCCTGAAGACAGAAGATCATATTTTTTAATATTTCATTGATATCTTGGTAATACCTTGATAGTTAAAGATGTTGTCCACCATTTAGGTTGCACATAAGGAATCACAAACAGCATTGCTGGATCCAGTAGCTATCAAGTGAGACAAAACTTCAAGTTTTATTGATTTATTTTGTGCGTGTATGTTTAACTTGTGTGGCTATTTGAATACTTTTCTTTGTCTTTCTTGCAACAAGCCAGAGGGAATTGTGACAAAAACCTCCCAGCATCTAACATTTACAATCCTCTCTGCAGTTTTTGCAACAGGATTAATAGAAAACTACAGCAAAGTGCCAGGAAGACATAGTAAGTCCTAGGACTGTCTAGAGAGGCAGATCACCTCATAAATGCTTATCATTGTATACAATGCATTTTAATAAGCTATCTGGTTTGCACAAAGCAGCCTAACAAAAGTGAATTGCAGTAGTTCATTGCTTGTTAGTAAAGGAGGCCCCTTGCTTCTAGTTGTTCTCTATTATATCTCTAAATAGGCTGCATTCCTTTCACTTTCTTAATAACTGTTTTATGCCTTTTGAATAATAAAAGGCCTGCTACTTGGCTGGTGATCTCAGGAGTACTTCAGTCTGTTTTGGAAAAGAACAAGAGAGCCTAGGGAGTGGGGTGGGAAGTAAATCACTAGTATGCTTACTAATTTAGTGTGAAAAACAGTCTCAGAAAAGTTCATCTTTATTTATGTGTCTATTATGTTTTGCAGCTTGCAGGAAAATGTATTAATTTCCTCCTAGTTCCATTTCCTCTTTTCACCCCAAGAAAGAAGACAAAATTAGGTTTTGAGCCTGGATGGCTTCCTAACTGCCACCTCTCAAGCGTTTACTGTTAACTAACATGCACTGGTTAGAATGGATCTCTAGTATTATTGTGAATGGCACACATTATCTGGGCCATGATGGCGTATTTTGCACCAGCTTTGGTTTTTACTCTGTAGCTGCATTCTGTCATTTCATACATGCTGCATGTTCCGTCAAGCTAATAAAGCAGCTCTTTGCTATGCATGATCTGCTCTGTAGTGTGACTGACTGATAACTGCAGCATTTTAAACCTAGCGCTGTATTATTAGACCTGCTGCCAGGCCCTCGGTTATGTCAGAAATATTTCTTGCCACTGAAACTTTGGATGGATGGAAAGTAATTTAATAGGGCCATTTCAAACTGGTATGATGCAAAGCACTGGGATCCATTGCAGCTAAGGCATTAACTACCATACTTACAGGTGTGGAGATGTGTGGTGATACCAAAACCCCCAGGAAAATGTATCTCCCATGGTAATGTGTCATTCTGTCTCTGTATTGGGTGTGAAATCACTTCAGCTTTGCTCTTTGCTATAAACAAATGCATCTAGCTGTGGAGTGACTTATTTTTATTTTTTTAAATATAGACATACCTTAATGCAAGGCAGGTAAGATGCAGTTTGTGGAATATAGGATGGCTATGTTCCCTGTCTGTGACAAAAGTGTACAATTGCTTAAGAACTTTAAACAGGAACTCAGTCCATTTGGTGCCTTCTGAAGGAATCCTCTGCAAAGGCATCCTTATGACTCTTTATGATAAAGACTGGACTTGGCAGGTCTGATTTAGTAGTGTCTGTTAGGAGATCCAAACAACATTGAAAATGCATTGTTGCTGTACCAGAGTACCTTGAGCCAAAAATGTATGTCAGAGGAAGAGACCAAACTACCTCAGCTGAGATCCCCAGAGTCTGGCTTCCCTGAAATATAAAAGAATGGGAATGTCTGGCAATATATTCTGTATAGGGAAATAAGTCTGTCTTTTCCAGTCTGAAGTAGCCAGTCTAACACTCAGGGCACACTTGTTTAGAAGGGCTTGTGAAGTTGAATGTAGTAGTTACTGGTGCACTAAAGATGACAAAAGTGAAGGAAAAAACCGTTTCATTACAGTGTTTCAATACAGGAAGTGTATCGAAATGTGTGTTTATCTCTTGCTAAGCTGTTTATTTTCTGGTATAGGCAAGTATTTTAAGAAATATTTAAGATAGTTTCCTTGGAAGAATGGAACTACTAACTCATACTTCACCAAGGATGAAATTTTGGAGTATGATGACCTTCTGAGTATGATTGCCAAGGCAGGCATGTTGAGGACAGCATAACGTTTCTTCAGTAACTTCTTTCACTTTCTTCATTGTCTTAGCTTATGCAGATAATCGATAAAACAAGAACATATTGACAGACTAAATACAATGTGAAAAGCTTACAAGATGCCCTGTAGTTAGCAGTGAGAGATTCTAAGTAAAATTTTTATGTAACTGAAGGACCTGAGTATGTCACATGAAACATGTAACACTAATTGAAGCAATGAAAGTTACCGTGATTCACTGTTTGTTTTATGGTCACTGTGTACTGCTTTCCTAGTAATCCTATGTCAGCCTAAGCAGGCCCCATCTCTGCTCTCAGGCAAGATAGATTGTTTGACCTTAGAAAAAAAACTATCAGAAGAACTTCTCTAGAAATAGTGGCAAAAGGAACATAGTACAAAGGTATGGCACTGAGATCTGTGGGGAAAATCAGCAATATGCTGAAGCAGGGATGCAGAGGTGACTCTCAGTTGAGTTCTGTATCATGACTTTTTCTAGTCTTTCATTTGCTATGTTCGAAAGGCAGACTTGAAAAATGGCACATTGGTGCTGTACAGGATTTTATAGTCACTGATAAAAGAAGGTGCCAATAAGTAAATAACAGAAAATAGGAGATTACACAGAAATAGAAGCTATATATGTACATGAAGAATCTACTTGTAGTAAACAAGGCATGCAGCCTAAACCTTGAATAACATAGGATAAAATTCTTTGACTTACATATGCAACTATCCTTCATTTGTTACCGTGGTACATAAGTGTATCTTGCAAAGACCTTAAGATTATATGTAAGGTAATATACTCGTAAGTAATACTCTCAACATCCTATTAGGGACTTTCAGGAAAATCTGTTAATACCAAAGTAAAAATACAAAGTGGAACAGCAGTAGAGGATCTGTGAGCACGGGAGATTTAGAGGCAAGTATAACTTGCCTTCAATTACTATGCTCAAATTCAAATACCAGATTTGACTTGCTTGTTCTGGACGGCATGTTCTTAAATAGGATGGAGAATAATACATTGACAATAAAATAATTCAGTCCTGTGTTGCCTGTAGATATAGGTAATTTTATAAGAAGTTACTGTCAAAGACTGAGATTCAGAAGCAGATTTGGATGCTTTGATTTCTGAGCATCTGGTATCACATACTTGAGGTCTGTTTTATATTCAGGAGTCCCAAATGCAGAGATACATCTTTTTGTTTTTTTCTAATTTGTGTTGCATGATGAATTTTGAAACTCCAGCCAATATTCATCTCACTTTGCTGCAAGAACCATTTTCATGTTAAAATGGTACTCCAGTTCATGCTATTTTTCATTACAAGCTCTTTAAATTTAAAGAGTTGCAGTGCAACATAATTATAGTAATTTGAGTAGTCTTATTTCTTAGCATGTGGAACAATGGCCTTCTCAACTGCCTGATGGTGGCTGGGAAAATGAACTAATTAATGAATCTACTTGAAAAATAGTTTATAGAATGTGTCTGACCATGAAAGAAAAAGGAAACAAATCTCACTTCTCTTTAGACAATAATGTCTGTCTGCATATTTTTTTCTTCAGTGAGAAGTAATTCAGTTTGTAGTCAGTTACTAGGTGGCAGATGTTGTACAAATATAGAACAAAGACATGATCCCTGTCCCAAAGACTTTATAATCTGTGTATAAACAGGCAGCAGGTGGGTACAGCAGACATGGGGAAAATGGAACAATGAGACAAGAGCTGTCAGCATCAGGAGGATCAGAGCGCAACAGCTGCCTGTGTGTTGTTCAGGTTTTAGATTGGTATCGTGTCAAATGGCTGTTTGGGGAGATTTGGAAGAGCATAAAGAGTTGTTTTGGAGAATCATCATTTACTGTGTTACTTATGCTGCAAAAACGTTATTAACAATTCAAAGCAGCATTCAAATAGAGGTTTAACATTCTCTTTCCTCAGAAAAAATCTCTCCCTTGTCCCTTTGGATATTTGAGGTGGAATTTTATGGAATGACCTACAAGTTTAATCATCAGTCTCTCAATTCTAGCAATTATTTAGATAGGATTGGAGTGTGCTTCTAATGTTATCAAGTAATTTGCAATTCTTACCTGCAGCTGTTTAGAGTTTATCTTTCTGAACTACAGACTCATATCTTCTTATGATCTGTCATGCAAAGTTTGTGTTTCTGAATTAATATACAATAGTCAATATATAATGGGATTAAAGAATATCACATAATGTTTAGTTACTGAGTTGTTATGGCCAAAAGTTATGCTTAATTACTTATTATTGCCTGTTGTCTTTTTATGCTGAAATTCCACAACTCATTCTTGGAGGTTTCATCCTCTTGTCTTTCTTGTCACGCTTCTTCCTTTCTCTTGCCATTAGACTTCCTTCCCATTCCTTGCTGTCTTGAACTTCAGTTTTCCTGTAAACACTAGCCATACCTTGCGTTTCTACTGAGCTAATGGACTACTCACAGCATTTATTTTCATTTATATTTATAGCTAGATAGTTGTCTATTCTCTATACTAAATATTTGTAACACATCTTTAATAGTGTAGATACATATACTTTCTAAAACAGCTATGCAACTTGGTGGTAATGCCTTTCAGTACTAATAGGATCTTTTAGCTTTGGATTTCTATACTAATATATAAAATAAACATGTAAAAAGCAAGCTATGCAAGGCAAAAAAGGAAATATTCTGCTACTGCGTCAGAATTGGATTGGTGTCTTTTTTAAAGTTGCAATGAGTTTACAGTCTTATTTTTTCATGTCACATAATCAGTGTCACCACTCAAGACAGTTAAAGCTGCCTATTGCTAGATACTCAGCATTAAAGTCCCAGAACCATGGATTGTTGGAAATTGAGAGAGTATTCAGAGGAAGTATCACTGCACATTTACTCCATTTTTATGCTTTTTCTGGATATGTGGTGTTGGCTACTGTTGAATGAATTTCTATTCTGATCCACAGAGCCCATTCTTATGTTCTTAATCAGTGTACAGTGACAGGAATAGAAGTGCATTTTACAGCTCTGTGGGAATACAGAGAGGGAAACTTTCCTGCACTATTTTAATTTGAGAGTATTAGGGTTACCCTCTCACATCACTAAGCAGTAAATTTTTTTGCCAAATCTAATTACAAATGAATAAGCAAATATATTAAATGAGGGAAAATGGGAAACTAAAGATTTCTTTGGATTTAAAGCCTTGTCCTTAGGCTCAAGGGATCTGGTGGTGGTGGTGAACTCTACAGTATGCTTGGGGAGTCCTAATTATTCGAAGCTTCAGTTTCTCATCTGTAAAATGTGCATAATATTATTTTCTTCCTCACTTCCTTTGTTTATTGAAAACTTCTCAGATACACAGCTTATTTTATTAGCAGTGAGTTCAGCTGGAGCCTGGAAACTCAAGTTTAATATAAGCAGTTACAATGAGAGTAAAGTACTTCAGCTGTTGTTTAGGGCACCCAGCATAATCTATGTAAAGCAAAGGAGTCTAAGTGCATGTTTTCAGTCCCATCCTTAATTTAAACTTCAGGTATTTTTACAAATATTGAACCGTATGGTATAATTCTACTGCTAAGGAATGTTCTTTTCCTACGAGAAAATCCATGTATTATGTCAGCTCAATGGGACTTTTATCTGAATAAAGACTTCAGCACTAAGTCCAACGGGACATTTCCCAAGAAAAAGGATTGCTAGTGTAAACAAAGGTTGCAGGACCAGGACTATTAAGTGTGACCTGCAGGTAAAGCTAGTCAGACTTTGTAGTTGAAATGGAGGAATAGTTTTAATTCAGTGTTTCTGCACTTTTGCTACTGATTCTAAACTTTAATGTTTCCTTATTGTAAGCTTTTGGTGGTGTATATATTCAACATACGCTCACAGTCACTGCACAATCTGTTCTTTTTGGCCAGACCACAAATGCTCACAGACAGTAAGCAGTAAAGAATGAGTGACTGCTTTTTACAAATCTAACAGCTGTAAGCAAGAAATAAAAGCTGGTAAACCTCTTCAAGCACTCATTTACACACTCTTTTAGCCTGTGTGGGAGAGGGTTTTGTATTGTTGCTTTCCTTACCTGTGTACATCTATATTTGCACTTAGAAAAACGAATTCCCTCTGAACCCAGTGCCAGGGTTTTAAATGTATTTGCAGTTTTGCACACAATCGGATATATCAGTATCTGACATGACATTAAATTATTTTTAGTGAGAGTAACAGCTGAAGCAGATTGCTACCATGCTGTGATTACTGAGAGGGTTTTAGTTTTTGTTTTATAATAGTCAATACTTAAAGAGCACACCAGGGTCTGTACCAGCCCCTTGTCCATAAAATAAGGTAGAAATCATGTAATATCTTTAAGATTTTTTTCAGAGTTTCATTAAATAATCTTGTCACCTTTATTCTGGGTGGGCGCATCGTATAATGCATTTACAGCGTAATGGCACATGATATTTGTATTCCAGTCAGTACCTACAATACACTCAGTTGCTCTGGTGCAGCTGGGGATACTGCAGAGGAATTATCAGGGCAGCCGGCTGTTGGAAAACCTGGCTGGGGACGTGACAGGAAAAAAAGCTGCAGTCTGCTAGGGATTTTTGGTTCTGAGGTATTGTTGGGGAGAGCAGTGAACAGAGTCTTAAGAAAGCTGGGCTTCTGATGTACAAAATAAATAAGCAAAACAACTGGGAGAATGAAAGTGAGGATTTCAGCTGGGAGACATTTCTTCCTTCAGTGTTCCTTCCTTCAGCTACCTCCCTTGGCAGCAGTGCTACTTAAAGGAAGTGGGATGTTGTTCCAAGGGTGGGAGAAGTGTGTAGTGTGAAGACAGAGGCAGCTTACTAATGTGAAAGAAGCTGTCAAGCTTCACAGATTTAAATATCTGCTCCCGGTTCTGGTTAACCTTCTACACATATGCATTTATAATAGTCATGCAGTGTATGCAAACAATGACTTTGTGAATCTTATGTCATATTTGTACATAAACATAATATCTTCTAGAAGAATTGTTTTGTCATGGAAAACAATACACATTGGATCTTTATGCTTGATGCTATTTGAATTGAATGTAATGCTGCAGTTTCTTCACAGGGCATAAGCCTCTAACCCTTAAAGAGTGAGGGATGTATTCTCTGCTTGAGACGAACATGTAACTATCATTGATGATGGTGTGTGCACACATCAAGGGGTGCAGAAGAATAGATCCTGGAAATGCTGGATTATGTTTGTGTGAACCACAGAATGCCTGATTCATTTTTCAAAATTGAATAAATCACAAACTCTACTTATTTGGAGGGGGAAAAAGTCCCACACCCAGAACCTTTTCTGAGAGCAATGCTATTAATTGAACAGAGGAACAAGAATCAGGGTTCAAAAAGAAGTTCATTCAACAAAAATTGATTTACCAACTTTGCCTTCTATAGTTTGAAATACCACTCGTGAAAGTCTTCAGTACGGGGTGTGTTGTCCTTTTGTTTATTAGGCCAGCAAGCATTCCTGCTTTGTCTGAAAATACTGAATAAAAAAAAATCTGTCATGTTTTGTTTATGCTTTTAAGACATTCACTGGGATGAAAGTTAGATCTTTAACTGGGCTCCATGGCATGGGGGGAAAAAAGTCACTAACCTTGGCATAGAGTCTTCTGCATTTCAGTGGGAAGAGCTGTAGTGTGGTGATAAGTGTTAGTTCTCAATGTTTTCAAAATGAAAGTGAGTTATTGTGAGAAGTGTACCCCTTGCCATTCTTAAGCAGCTAAGGAAGAGCTTTTATTTTGCAATGCTGACAGCTTGGTCAACTACTGTACTCTGAGGGAAAGTGTGGTGTGGTTTTTGTGGGTTTTTTTTTTGTTTGTTTGTTTGTTTTTTAAAATGAAATCCCAGTTTTTAAAGGTATTTGGGTATCGAAGCTTCTAAGGGACTGGTTTATTTCTTTCAGTGAGGCTTGTGCACCCAAATACCTTTTATAAACTTGCAACCAGACACTTTCATGTTTCTTCAAGTGTCTGAATGCCTTTACAAATACAGTTTAAAATGCTTAGTTAGCTCTGTTCTGTTCCCATCTTTAAGGGTGGAAGCACAGGAAACTACTGGAGTGCGTGTTCAGAGATACTGTTGCGGCTGTCTCATCACAGATGCCCTAAAGCCCAGCTGAAAGCTTCCTGAAGTTGATGGAAAGAATCTCTTTAACCTTGTAAGCTTTTTATTTAGCCCATGAGCTCATCAGGTCTGTAGCTGTCACTTTATTTTATGTTTGTACAGTTCTGGGCACCACAAGGCTATTCTCCATTGATCTGTAGGCACTGTCACAGCAATACACAGTTAACTTTAAAATATATTTATTAACTTCTTTCATTATTTATCATCTCTCATTTCAGTTGTGTTGCTGTCACTTTGCTGCACTTGTCATGAGCTAACAATTTAGAGGGACAAGCAGCAGAGAGGTTCAGCTTTCCATTTCTACTTTGGTGATTTTTGGGTTCTAGAAAACATTTTTGAAGTGACAAGGTTGCAGTTTTGGAAATCCATGAAACCATAGTATCTCCTTTTACTATATACTGGAATAAAAGCAGACTTTGTAATGTGTCTGTTGCCTTGCAGTGGAATGGCAGTTAGCTCTAAGAAATAGATGTATATTGTGGGAATCTCCTGGAAGCAGACATAGGTCAGTCTCCTGGTCTGTGCAGCAACATCCAGAGCAATGGATGTTTGGTCATGGCTCCTGGACATTGTTATAAGATGTGTATTATTCTAAAGAAGGATTATCTTTGTTGGAAACAGTGTGCTGCAGTGGGAATG
The DNA here is from genome assembly GCF_028858705.1 of Grus americana. Classification (NCBI taxonomy): domain Eukaryota; kingdom Metazoa; phylum Chordata; class Aves; order Gruiformes; family Gruidae; genus Grus; species Grus americana. The sequence goes on along the minus strand of NC_072859.1, from coordinate 14,688,676 downwards.
ACTGGTATTTGGAAAGCTGTTGTCCTGCTGCCCTGCTCTATGACAGGAAGAAAATACTTCACCTCATGGTATCTCGGTTTCTCTGTTATAGTAAGGACAAATGTTCCTCACGGACAGCAGGAAAAGAGGACTAGAGCTAAGTGCTGTTGAATGATTAGTAGAAACTCTTGTACTCCCTCATGTTTCAATGAGCACTCTGCAATGGTGAATGCTGGCCAGGGTATTTGATGGAATGAAACAAAACAGGTATGGGGGAAAGCGAAGTTTTGTGCCCATGCTGCTGTAGACTTTGGCAGCTTGCAGAGAAGATAGGTGTCTGTCATATTGTGTAATAAGATGGAGAGAGAAGAAAGAAAAGCTGAGAAAGGGAAAAGTAGAAGGCATGACCTCCAAAAGTTTAATATGCATAAACTCAGACAGCTCTAGAAGGAAATGTTTTGGGCCCAGGTTCTAAATGCTTAGTGTATTCCTAGGCTACTTGCCGAAATAGCTGTGCATCAAGCTGATTTGACATGCAAGACTGTGGCTGAGGTTTTAACATGCTGCCAGATAGTAAAGGCCCTTTCATTGGCTGAGCTGCATCCTGACAATGTGATAAGGCTGTAAAGTCAATAAGCATATGTATGTGCACAATCCAAATCTCTTTGAAGTATTGAGGCCTGGGCCTTCCTCATAAACTGGTAAGACTTTCTGTCTGGATGAATTTTTGGCTGTCACATCTTATCCATCTCATTCAGGCTATTGAGAGCATCCACAGTGTTGAAAACATCCATGTGCTGAACCATACATGACTAAGCAGGTAGTGGAAAAGGCTTGCACTTCACTGCTGCAGTAACTTTACAGTGCTCAGCAGCTATGTGTAATTTGATTCTGAAACAATCCCTTATTATGCATAGTAAGAATGTTTCTGCAATACCTTAAAAATATGCTCAAAGTACTGGAAAACCTTAACACATACCTCCAAATAACACTTTGTTCAGCAAGAAGAAAGACGGGGAAGCTGAAACAGTTCCTCAAATCTCCTAAGAAGGCTGTGATACAGTTCTAAATACCTGGAGTTTCATGACCCTTGGGGTCTGCTGGCAGTGGTTTTTGGATACCAGAGTTGGCAAGAGGATTATACAGCCCAGACAGAATGCCACACTGAGGTAGGAATACTGCTTCTAAGATGTGGATTGCCTTTTCCTGGTCTAATTTACTTTCCTGCTTGTGGGAGTATTTCTATGATATCAGGAGAGTAATGTCCTGTTTCATGTGTTGATCATTAAATTTCTAGGTATTTTTCTCTTCAAAGTTGTTTCATTAAGTGTTTAACTTCTGTAAATTAGTTTAAGCTTAGGGACTGAGCTTCTTACTGCACTCTCTAAACTGGACTTAAATAGACACAATAATAAAAAGCAGCTGTCCTTAGATTCCCTAAATACACAGCTATATTAAAAGTAGAGTTAGGTGTTGCTGCTTATCTCAGAAAATGGAACTTATGTTAAATTACCTTTTGTTATTTTTGCCTCTTCCTTTATATTTACAAACATCTGGTCACAAGTAAAGCATGGTTAAAATTACTACATTCTGCCTTCTATTACCTTCATCCAGCTTCTGCCAGTAATGATGTTCTTGGGACAAGAGAGATTAAAGCTTTTATGTAAAATGAATGGTAATACATGCCTGAAAATAGTTCTACTTCTGGAACAGTAGCATGACATAATGTTGGTGGATCGGGTAAATAAAAGCATGCAGACAACCTCACTGCAATGCCCACAGTTTTCTTTTTTTCCACAATAAAATTCCCCAAACTCCAGCAGGTGGCAGTGAGTAACAGTCTGAAATTCGAATGCTGCAAAGGTGAAGAATAATTACCATTGCTGAAACTAGAAGGATACCGATTTTGTTTAGGAACTAAATGACACAGATGTGGCAGGTAAATTAAGGCAGCTAAACAAATTAAACACATTTTTTACAGATGGGTAGCTTCTAAGTCAGCCTTAAAAGGTGACATCATCTTGATCCCTACATTGCCTCTTTGTACCTTCTCACTGGGCAGGTGCTATAGCTTTATGCTGTGATGCAGTGCTCTGCAGACAAGGGCTGTTAGCTTTACAGTATAGAAAACAATTCACTCTGTTAGATTAATAGAAATGCAGAATGTGTTTTTGAATAGCTCATTTAAATTTAAGTCTTTTTTTCACAGAAGGCATAATGAATTTAAGTGGGATAGGCAATTTAATTCATTACAGCTGTCAAGCAGTGAGCACTACTGCACTTGATTTGTTTCGGTGCCTCTTGCAGGTTGCTACTGAGGTGCTCGTCATTACACTTAATTTTGTGAACTACTCAGGTGGTGAAAACATATAAAGGAAAAGGTTACTGGGCAGAATGGAAACAGAGCTTCTTTAGATGTGAGGAAAGTGCTGGAAGAGAAAGTGAAGTTATATGCCGGTCAAGTCCTTGTGCACTGAGGTAAATATCGAGCCTTTGTTTAATTATACGACATTGGTGGTTAAATTAAGACCTAAATGCATCCTGTTGTCCCCAGTATAGTTTACCTTGCTCTGAAGGGAGGAAGTAAATATTTTCTGAAATAAGCAAAATAGAACCTGAAACCCCAGGTTTACTAACTGAGTTTCTTATTAATTTACCTACTAGCTTAAATATAAAAGTCTAAGTATTGGGTGCTTCTGACAAAAACTAACGTCTGTGAATGTAGAGGATCACTTTCTGTTTCTGCCTTTCCCTACCTGGGGTATCTGGCCTTCCACTGAAGTGAAGGGGACTTTTGTGTTTGAGGTGTCCTGCAATGTCCTAATTTTTAAGTATCTTCACAAACTCCTTGTGTCTTAAATTGGAAGAGTCTGCAAGGTGAGACAAACTGCCTTGCAGATGCCGAGAGCTGAGGAGGTCCCTCTTGCCTAATTGCAGTTGGACTAATCTGTCCTTCAGAAAAAGGAGGTGGGATTTCTGTCCCTTTTGTCTGGAGCCTTCCTAAAACTCTCATTAGTGTGCCTGTCAGTGTGAATGTGCAAGTTAACTCATGCCATAAAATGAGCCTACACCTGTCTGTGGCTAGAGTTCAAGGGTGTTTGAACCACACTTGTCCTAGGAGGAGCATGGGTAGCTTTAGGAATTAAAGGTGAGGCCTAAAAGATAAAGGAACATGCTTCCTTTTCTCTCATCAAATTCAGGGGGGAAATGGTGGGTAAGATGTGGATAAGACATGCTTAGCATCCGCTGTATGTCACATGGTGAAGGAAAGGCTGCTGCATAATGATGCTGTTGGGAGAAAAGTGATGTCCAATATCAACAGAAGGTGGCAACCATGGCTCGAGCTCCTTTGAAGGCATTGTATGGTGTGACTGAGCTACATGAGCATAGTCTAAAGCTTCCTGAACTGAAGGGGGTAATAATATTTACTTGGCTTCTCAAAAAGCCTTATTCCTTTTTCTTTAATCAAATACATCATTTCAAGCAGTGTGAAATATGTATTCTTGAAGTGATGTGTTGTAGCTTCTGGTCTCCTGTGCTTGGTGGAAAAGTTCTGCATCCTGTGATGAAAGGAAGAACCAAATGTTATGTTTGAAGAGATTTTTATAGTTACAGGTGTAGTCCTTCACCTAGAGAAAGATTTGAGATGTGATTTGAGGTGACTTTTGTGAATTAATAGAAGTAAAAAAATCTTTTGGTTGGAAAGAGGGAAATTAAAGTAAGCCCTTTCGCTTTGGCATGCTTGAAGCATTCTCAGTATTCAAGTTTTACTCATTTTTGCACTTAGGTATGTAAAAATGACAGAAGGTACAAAGGGTAAATCACTCTTAAAATGAAACAAAAAATCTGGCTTTATTTGAACAAAACCTCTGATTGAACCAGTGCTATTTTTTCTTTTTTTAAATATTAAAAAAAAGTGTCGAGAAGTCTTATTTCAGTTTAATTTAAGGATAGTGTGCTTTGGGTCTGTTAAGCAGCTATTATCATGAAAGGGAATAAAGATAAAATGCAAGAAATACCTAGCCAAACAGCCTGACTACTTAGTGCGTTTGTTTTAATCAGGTTAATTTATTTAATATTGAGAAAGATATTATTACTGTGCAGAATATTAAATGATATAGATAAATTTATTGGCACCCTAAGGAGATGGCTTTGGCAATTCTGCTGCTTCCAAATGTAAATCAAGCAGTTGGTCCTAAGCATGTAACCAGGGTTGGGCAGGTATCGGAATTTAATGTACTAGTAGTACCAGAAGTTCTTACGGTTTTTCTGTATATATACATGCCTTTCCTGCCACGATTGATTGCCAGTGCCTTGGATAAAAGTAAAATCCTGCCTTTTCAACTCTTAAAAGTCTAATTATACACTGGGAGTGGTGGGAACTCTTCCTTTCTCTGCAGCTAACCAGCAGAATCCCTGCATTTGAGGTGGGTTAGGTAGCAATAAAGTGCAAGGAAATGGTCACTTAATTTCTGTACAGTCCTCCTTCCCTAGTCCCACCTGGATATCCTGACACTCTGGATATCCAAGGCATCACATCACGAATAAATCCTCAGTTAGTGCCCAGGGAAGACTGTGTCTCACAGTAGTTTTGAGTAGTCACTGAAATGGGAACAGAAATCCCAGTCTCTTCCCTACTCCAGACTAGTACTTTAAGAGCTACATAATAAAATCCCCTATCTTGCCTACCTTTCTCTCAATCTTCCCCCTGACCAAATAGTAGAAACTATTAAAGCATAATTTTGAAGAAATTCAAGATGAGGGAGTACAGCTGCTCTCAGTTGCTCAAACTGCTCTTGTGACAGAAGGGCATGAGTGTGGCTGTACTGGCTCAGACCAAGATTTACCCAAATCCGTTGTGTTCCTGACAGTGGTTGCACCTGGTACCGAAGAAGGAGCATGAGAACACGGCAGGCATGTATGGTGCTTCCCCAAGTGCTCTCCCAGTTTTCAAGCATTTCTGTGATTTACATTCCTCTAGATGGGAAAAGAAAGCTGAGTCTTCCTCAGTGTAAGCCTCACTTCTTCCAGTTGTGCTTGGTATTTATATCTTGCTTGACTCCAGCTGAGGATAATTCCCAGACATGGCAAATGGAGGGCATCAGCTGGATGAAACTTACATGTTATTTCTCTCCTTGAGGCTTCCTGTGGTCTAGCCCTTGTTTAGCTAGCAGGCTTAAATGGTAAGTGCCTAAGTTCTCAGATGGACCTACTGAATTATCCACGTTTGAGGAACAAATCATTACTTTTCAGAGTATTCAAAAGCACACAAAATGAGTTTGTTGGTACTGTGAGCTGATATGATCTGGTTTTATAGTATGGGATGAGAAAATGACAATGCCTTAGCTCAGTTAACTCCAGATGCTGCTTTTTCTGTTGCCAGAGAGGTGGCTGCCTCAGTGACCTCTCCTGCTATCAGTAATGCATCCTTCTGAGTGATGGATGGAAAGGTGCACTCTGCATCTTCACATGTCAAAACAAATGAATCCGTTTCAGTCTTTGAATACAGCAGCCAGTCTGAATGTAAATAGAAAACTGAGTTATATGTGATGATTTATGCCACTGAGATCATCACAGTGAAGCAGGATGGAATATTCTCTTCATAAACAGGAATGCTGAAAAAAGGACTATGAAGAAACCTATTTAGACAGAGCCAAGCTCTTCTCTGTTATACCTGTGTGATTCTGGCAGGGTGCCAGTGAAAGAAATATATTGCTGTGTCTGTGCTAATCCAACATGGAACAGAATCTGGACTGTATTACACAGAGAGGGACAGCGATTTATGTGAACTTCAAACACACCTATGTAATCTGTGTTTGAAATTTTTAAAGGGTTTCAAATCTTTGGATGCTGTTGGGGAGATGGCAGGCTTTATCACCAAGTTGCTATGGATTAAAAACAAACCACCTAAAACATAACCCCCAACATTTTAATGTTAGATATGCTGTCCTCTACAACAAATACCTGATTTCTTGAGTCATACACAAGAGTTGTTCCCGTTGCAGTAAACTGGATTTTTTTTCCCTGGAATTTACTGTCAGTCCCACACAATTATTTTGCCTTTTGGGAGCTGGTGAGATTATACAGGTGGTATTTTGGGCTTTTGAGAAATCAGAAGAGTATGCTTTTTTAGCCTAGCTGATCAGTGGGATGGCATGTGAGGAGACTGCAAGGTGATGAATGCTGTGAGAAGGACTAAATCCAGGGAAAATTGTAGAGCTGGGTAGGAAGTAGATATTTTTTAACATGTTTTACATTCTAAAAAAACCCAGAATAAAGACATTTAAAAAATTTCTATTTAAAAGTTTTTAAAAATCTTTTAGATGGATCCAAAGCTTGCATTTTCAGAAAAATTGAAAACAATTATTTTTCTTTGTAAGCTTAAGAAAATGTTTTTATACAGCAGCTATACAGGTAGCTTCTAAATGGGTGCCTAACACTGCTGAAAAAACTAATTTTAATTTTCTTCCAAAATGAACTTGATTTTAAAAAGTTTTTAAAGATGCTTTGATGTTTTTTTTTTCCCCAAAATGTCCATCTTCCGTCAGTCTAATTTCAGATAAATGTTTCTGGCCCACAGTAGTCAATAAATGGAAATCTGAACATCACCTTCCTATAGAGTTGGTTGCACTTTATTTAATCTTTGACTTGATAGAAACTTGAAGTAACTTGGCTGTCCATCGCAGTAAGTCACTTGTCTCTTAAGTCTTCCTAGCATGTTAGTTTTGCACTGACAAATGCTGGAAACCTCTCTCAGCTTACCCAAACCTCCCATGTTTTCCAAGATTTTTCACTCTGATTGCAGGCTTGGTCTTAGGAAAAGTACTTCATTTTGGTCTGCATGGAGCCAGTTACTGTTAGTTTACCTGCTTTGAAGCATGGGGCATTTTTCTTTGTACCATTGCTTATTACTTCTACTGAGATCTCTGGTAACCCATGTTGTGTCTTCCACTTAATTCCATGTATCCATGTGCTAGCAATACAAAACTGAGCAGGCAGAATCCCGCACAATATTTAAAAGTTCATCATAAAGACTAAAGGCTTTTGAAAATAAAAAGATGAAGACAAATTAACACTGAATTCCAGCAATATAGACTGGTGAACCAGTCATCAAAACCCTACATTTTCAGCATGTTACAATGTATTTATGAGAATAAGAAATCTTATTTTAGCAGCTTATGAATTAGAATTTGAAAGGCATAGGGGATTTAAATAATATTGGACAAAATCTTTTTTTGGCCATGGTAACAGAAACTACATATTTTGATGAATTTAATCATGAGACTGTTTGCAAGTGGAGATAAATTACATAAGTAATTTTAGACACTGCTCAAGGAGGAAGCCAAAGAGCTGCTGGAGGTGCTGCAGCCTGTCTTACTCTAGTCCCATAAGTAGCTGCCCTGTCTTGATGAGAGAGACACAGATGCTTTAATTTTTGAAGGGGTTTAGACTGTTTATCCTAATTATAAGAGCCCAAAGCATCAGAATGTGTTTGGAGATGCTTCTGCTTTTTCTAGTATTTGAGAAATAGAGCGAGAAGGAAGGAATGACCCTGGAGCCCTTAGCAGGGGTACTAATTTGAGATGCTTGGATTCCAGTCCAGTGACAAATTACTTATGCATCAAGTAATGATGTCAAAATCTGATGGTATGGGCTCCCAGTTCATACCACTAGACAGCTTGACTTGCTCCCTGACCTGATCTGTACTTTAGATGCAAACTGACTTAGGTCAATGAAGGCAGCTCTCTAATACTACCATGCATCCTCTCCTCATTTCTTTTCCTTTCCTTGAATGGCCTGATAAGAGGCTGATTGGCTTCAGTCATGCTGTGTGAAGAAATCTGTAGCACATGGCAAGATCCACTGTGCTATCATCTAGTGGTGGGTTTAGAAGGTGAGGAGATAGGGTGAAGAAATGTTGAGTATCAGAAAAGGAAGATGAGGTGAATCTCATTAGATTTTATTTTCTGTCAATCGCTGTTTTGGCCCACCTGCTACTCTCTTAAAAACAATAAATAGGCTTGCTCCAGATGTGTGTGTTCCTATAATTAACATTGCAGTGTGATGTGAAGAATTTAGTCAACTGCAGCAGGATGGATGCCAGTCAGGCTTGGCTTTTTTGGCTTGCTGACATCTTATTGTAAGCGACGCTTCCATGAGTTCATCTATTGCAACACTACTTCAATAAGTGATTGTCAACTAGGAGATTATATCAGGGTGTTTACAGCAATAAGGTGAGTCAGAATTTTTCAGCCTTCTACCTTTTTTTGAGGAATGGCTGGTGATTGGTCTCATCCAGTATCAGACTGATGGCTTCTCTGCCACCATTTCCTGTCACTTTTGAACTGATGTGGCACCTTGATGGCTAGAGGCTTGAGTGGGCACAATAATTGACAGTATTAACTCTCTAGTGGGGTTTGTTTACGAATTTGCAGATAAGCTGTCTGTTGACTGGTTTTTGGAGTAATTTTATATCTCACGTTTGAATTGCCCAGCTGCTTTTTGCCAGAGGCTTTTTTACTGTTGTTAATTATAGGATTATAATTGCCAATTAAGTGATAAGCCACAAAAGAGCATGTATTCCTGAACTACTGGTGCATACATTCAGTGGGTTGTGCAGCACCAATAGCATAGGAAGTGACACAGGATGCCCATGGCTTTTTTTATATGACCTAATTTTTTCCATTATATATTGTGAATTAAAATGACACAAGATGTGTAATGGAGATGCATTTTCTTTGTGGACAGTGCAATTAAAAATGGTAGCAGAAATAGCAGGAGGAAAAGAATGGTTTTTTTCTCTCCCCAAATTCTCCTTCCTCCCACTGCTCTGAATCAGGCCTTCCTTATGGTTTAGTTTCAGTGTGGGTCATCTTGGGCTCAATTCTGTTCAAAATACTCTTTTAAAGTGGAGATGCTATATCATTCTTAGATTACCTTATAGTGGTGAGAAATGAAAGTAGGAGAGGTATTGTCTTTAAACCATTTTTTGTGTTCTTTGAAGCTCTGTTGCAATAGCTCAGCTGAGGTGCTCCAGAATAAATCACAAATGACAAAAGCGTTGTCTAGCATCAAAAATAAAGTGTAACTTAGCTGAAATGTTAATTCTGTATTTGCTTCTCAGAGGCTGTGTAGCAATTTGAGTAGTGCATTGGAGGAACATGGCATTTCTTGACTATGTTTGTAGCATGAGGTGCAAAAATAGCTTTCTTGTCCTTTAAAGTTTTTAGACTTGAAAATGTGAGTTAATCTTCATGCTGATCATAAAGAGATGTTTTAGCTTGACAGAAAACGATCAGGGAAAACTTAGTTGTGAGAAGTTCGGTATAAAAGAGTTGCATTTTGTGTGTGTGTGTATGTGATAACAAAGGGTGGGATGAGGAGAAGCTCTTTTGTCATCCTGAAAAGTAGAAATGTTCTTGTCTATGGGAAAGAAAAATAGGCATGCAACTTTTGCTGAGGAGGAATGCTTCAGTTGTTTGCACTTCATTACTGAGCATAATCAATCCAAACAAAGTTAAGTTCTAGTAAGAATATGACCATGGTAAAGTCATAATAAAGTCACATTCTGATTTAACAGCCAGCCTTCAAAGGCAGGATACCAGACTAAACCCCTCTCCGTTTTGTGTGGACTGATGAAATGTACTTGAAACAAAGAATTTATTGTTAACCTAAGCATGGTGTTAACAATCTAATCAAAGAATTATTATTAGTCCAGTCATAATATTAACACTTAAATTATCTAGTTATTACAGCTCACTTGGAATGATAATATAAATAGGTATGTGCAAACTTTCTGTCACCTCTCCCCGTTTTTGGCATTACCCTTTATTCCCATGATGCTTTGGCTCTAAGTTTCATGAGCTATTGCTCGTTGATTGCTAACACAGTCTGCTCATTTGCTTTTCCTCCATTGATTCATAATGTGATGAATGATTATATCCAAGACCAGTAATTTATGTTTTACCTATGCTGGATATTTGTTCTTTGTTATTCCTAAAACAGGTTTTACCCAGCTCCCAAGCTGGTATGCATATAGCGACTGTAAATCAGTGTTTTGTGACTTGTTTGTTCTGTGGTCTCTGTTATCATCCTGTGCTTGCTATTTCAAGGCATCTGTTGTAATTTTCTGCCTGTATTTTTGGGGCCACTGTTACAACATCTGTTTTTCTTAGATGTCGCTCAGGCTGTGGTTAACTGATGTTTTGTGAGCATAAGCTAGTCCTGTGTTTCAGTTCTCAGGTCACTAAGAGTTCACTCTACAAAAAGTGATCCACTAGAACACACGCATGCAGATATATAGAGGCACAATGCTGTGGTAACTCCTTGCTACCAATGTCTTCCAGTTATGGCAATATCATTGGTATTGTATTGAAGCTGCAACAATAAGTGATAATATAAATTTAACTATACTGGCTAGGCAATAAGAATTATTGTTTTAATACATTAGTATGATTGTATGCTTAGAAAGTAAGATAGAAGAAAATTCATATCTGAGGATGTGGATCTGTGGAGTATCATTGAAGGTGATGTGGATGATTTTGCTATGTCAACCTTCTTTCTCTACACTGCCTTAAGAAGAATAAGGTGAACCAACCAATTTAATTTTAGCAATACATTTTAACTCTGCTTCTTGACTTCATTTCCAGTAAACCTTGATTCTGAAATATTTTTATTGTGACTGGTCAGAATCAAGCTTTGTACAGGTAACTGTAACATCAACATGATACCACCGTGCTTCTGCATGAACCAACAATTTAAGAATTTCACAGGACAAAAGTGTCCTGCAGTAATGACAGTCTACTGAAAAGAACAGTCTCTTGGAATTTGTAGGGAATGTAGGGTAAAATCCATAGTTTGACTCAGGCCAATCTGGGGGACTCAGGGAGTTTACCTCTTGCAGCCCTTTGCAATGACAGAATGCATCTCTCTCATCAGAGAGAATACTTTCCTTGGAATTTTCACCAACATTAATATAACAAAAAAAATTCCTTCACTTTCCATTAAACAACATTTGCTAGGCAAATATTTTACTATGGGATTCCTAGTCTTGTCTAGCTTTTTTGCATTTGGATTTAGTTGAACTCCTGTTAAAGGTGATGCAAAGACATCCAGAAGCTTCAGAGAATGATTGAGCAAGCATTTGAATAAATTGGGAAGATGGATTTCAAAGGTCATAAACATGTACCTTTGTTAACTGGGCCACAAAGCTTTATAGGCTCTTGAGTCCAAGCTAAACAATACTGTTTCACAGACAGGCAGATAAATCCTTTCTGCATTAGAGTAGTTAAATCTGAGTGTGGAAAGCTCAGCATGATTTCTGTACTGTGGAACAATGCAGTGGTATAATTCCTATTAGAATAAGAATTCCTTATCAGATTCTGAGACCTGGATTTTAAATCAATACACTGCTGGAACTCAGACAGCAAGGCAGGCTTGTGCATTATAAATGTTTGGAGGAACTGGTTTTGGAAGACAATATTGATGCAACTTACCAAAATTATAAGTATAAACACAATTTGACAATGAGAATGAAAGAGAAATGACAAGTTCTAAGACTTTTTTTTTTTTTTTAAAAAAAAATTGTTTTTCTATTTTGCCTACTTTTCTCTTGTCTCACAGGTTTTGGTGTGGTGGTTTTTTTTTTTTTTCTGATCAACCATGTAGTCACTGTTCATACAGACCACATGCTTCCTGTGCAGGTGTTTTTGTTGGTTCTTAGATTGTAAGGACTTGTTCTCAGGACATGAAATTTAGGACTGGGATCTTATACCATGTCTTTGTATATTTACATGAATCCCAAGTGAATTTGAAAAAACTAAGAAATGTTATCCTTGAGATCAGGAAGTATTGTTCATCCACTTGCACACCTGGACATTACTGCAAAAAGGGACAGTCACTGGAGAACCTGATCTGTTTCTTGCAAGGTGTAACGTTGAAGTTGTAGAGCGCTCTAATAAATGGAAGGCTACAGCTATCGTCCCCCCCATGAGATAATATGAAAATTACTTGAATTTCATTTAGAGCATGCTGATGAGGGGGGAAAAAAAGTTTACAGGCAACTGCAAGTTTATATACTCTGTATTTTAATGATCCCATCTTATTTCAGTCATTATCTGCCGATCAATGTATCTGGTATTGCAGTCAATGTAAACAAGTCCTTTTATTTGTGGTTTTATGAGAAAAGAACTTTAATTTTCCTATTGACTTTGGTTTACATGTACATGCTCTACTTATGAGTATTCCTTTTACTGTCTAAGATGACTTGAGCAAGAGCACTTGTAGTAGTGTCAGATTAACTGTTGCATAGTCATGTGTTTCAGTTCTGTGAAACGATTCCCATTGCAGCTTTGGCATGTGCCATTAGTAGTATAAGCAATAAGCAGTAAGAGTGTCTTGCATTTGATTTCCTTCTGTACCATACCACACCACTGTTTAAAAATTGATAAATCACGTAGGGAGAGAAAACCCAAGGGCTGTCAGTCCTGGTGCTGGTCTTGCTCGGTTGAAGAACTAGGTCACTTTCAGTGGGTTTGTGTCCCTTACTAAATTTCTCATGCGTTGTTCCTGATGCTGCATTGCTGCTTTCTTGAGCCAATGGCTCTGTGCCATCTTCAGGCATGTGAATGGTAATATTATTTTATATTCTTAGTATCTGAAGGGATGAAATAAATAGATGCTTGGTTGGTTTGTCACTTCTAGCTTTCCCGTTTCAAGTCTCATTTTGCCCCTAATTTGATTCTGGACTTTTTTATTCTAGCAATAAATGAATAACATAAAATAATAGTGAGGTGGCATTTGCTGTTGGATGTCATGTGAATTGCCTTGGGAAAGGAAAAGGTTGGTGGCAAGCTTCTTCCAATGATTTGTTAGAATACTCAAACCTATGGTGACTAGTGCTAGTAAGAAAAACTTTCTTAAGGATGTTATGGAAAGAAAAATATTTTTAAAAGCTGTATCTCTCTCCAACAACAACAACAAAACCCAAACCCAGCAAACCTCCCAAAACCACAAAATCTCCCAGAAAGTCCATGTTTGATGTATTTAATTTTTTTTTAATATTTTCTATCATCAGATAAAAAAGTGCCTTTTCAGATTTCATGGAGAACCTACACAGATAAGAAGTCAGATGCTTAATGCAAATCAGCATAGCATCACTGACATGAAAAGAGAATGTTTGCTTTACTCCCTCTTCATATGGTATGCTAGGTATATGCCTTGGTATAAGCTGCAGAGAGCAAGATGTCTATGTATGGGATTCAGCTTATGTATCAATACTGAGAAATTATTCACTGATGTCCTTTTTTTGGTGTGAACATCATACCAGTTACTCCAAAAACTTGCATAGAGCTATGTTGATTGTGGTGGGGATCTGGCATGGGCAGAGGACCCCACCTGAGTAGAGCTTGCTGTTGGAGTGAGGCTTACACTTAGTGCAATCTATCTCAACAAGAATTTTGTTGCAGAGTTGAAATGAGTCATGATCGTGCCTTGGAATCAGGGACAAGTGTGTTGATTAAAGGTAGCTACAGTTTGTAAATAGTGTTCAGTGTTGTCAAGCAGGCAGCATTTATCAGCCAGACATTTTCTTTTCTGAGCAAACTGGAAAAGAAGCCTCATGTGCTGTATAACATGTCTAAAAGGGATTCACTACAGCAGGGAAAGAGAGATGGCCAGAACGTAGTAAGCCTGTAAAACTGTGAAATGAGTGCTGTGTGCTGGGGGAACAGACAGATGGGGAGAGAAAGCAGTAAGAGACATAGTAAGTGTTGGCTGTATTTGAATGACAAGCAATTGGTTCTGGATCATGTTTATCTCCTGAATAATATTTCATAAACGAGAATGACTTTGGTAGGAAGTTTCTGTTCTAAAACATAGGAATGTGAAGGAATTGAGGCATCTACAGCTGCCACAAAAGAGTAAAAAGGCACTGTGTCATTGGCATGAATTGTGAGTAAATTTATTGTACATTTATAGAATAGTGAGAATTTTTTGACTGAAAATATCTAATTACCCCAAAAGAAAACTGCACAAAAGGTGCTATTTTGGTGAGAATTATTTTTGGACTGTAATTACTTTTTTGTCTTAGGGGGGTTTTCAAATAAAATGTTATTCTTTAACATAACTTTATTTCCTCCCTTCATTAACAAGATTTCCAAGTTTTTGAAATGACCAAATTAAATATTTCAGTTGATCCTTAAAACACATGCTCTGCTTTGTTAGTAACATACAAAAAATAACATTTTGTTTCATCTTTGAATCAGAAGTATTTTACATGTCAAATTCCTAGATTAGGAAAGTTTCCTGCTCATTCCTGTTGACTGAGTAAAGTTTCAAAATCAGAATAATGCAATTATTTGATAAATGTGTTAATTTAGCAATAAATGTAGTTATATGAACAATCATGACTCACCCTGCTTAAAAAAATTAACCTTGTGGCTCGATTACTGTAGAAGTGTTTAAAATCTAATTTGGAGATCAGTAACACTCTGAATACTAAGTAGAGTGGCTTCAACACAGCCGTTGCTGATAGTTAAAGACTGCAGATGCCTGAAAAATCCTGTACAGAGTCTGGGAACAGATTTTTTTTTTTTTTTTTTGTCCATTTGAAAATGGAAAAGTGCTGTATTGTAGATCAGAGTTAAATTGACAGCTAAATTGGTGAACTGCAAAACTGGTGTCTTACATGCAGTAATAACAGCAAACAGTATCTTGTCAGTCTGACCAAAGTTAAACATCACCTCATGGCTATTGCCATCAACTGCAATGCTAAGAATGGCAGTATTTTATTTTTATGGCTTCGAGGCTCAAGATAAACAGAAAAATGAGATGTTGGTTGTTATGGATGAGGCTTGGATTAGCTTCCTGCTAAATTTGTTTTATTCAAGTTGTTGTTGTTGTTGTTAGTCCTGCTAAGCTTTTGGAGTCACTTATTCTGAGTCACAGAATGTTGTAATTTATTTCCATTAATCAATGTTACACCTATATATGTGGGGTCTGAACAATATAAAGGGGTAATGAGGCATGATGTTTACTTTGCATTTTTGGGAATACTCATCTCTGGAAGAAATGAACTGAAACTTCTCTCAGGGAGTACTTATTAATGCATTTCACTGAATATGGTTTTTTGTTTTTACCTCCCTTAGGAGAAAGCTTTTTTCCTTCGGTCAATTGAGTATGGCACAAGGGTAATAACAAGTCTAATGGATGCTGTAAACCACCACTTTTTAATGCATAATGTAATTGAATCAGAATATAGTGTCTATACTGATGGAGTCCCTGGTGCTTTAACAACTGAAATTATGATTGGAAAGATTCAGATAATGCTGACTTCTCATACGTTAAGCCCCTATTATACAATTTCCTTTCTACAGCACATTCACTTTTACTTTTGAATTATGCAGTGCCATCTTAAACAGTTTAATATTACACTGAAATAAAATTCAAAGCTTCAAGAGGGCTTTATCATTTTTGTGGAAATACATACAGAATAAATTTGTAGTGGATGCTGTGTGACTAATATTTCCTCCAAACAGCTCTCATATCAAACTCCCCATTTAAAATTGCATTCTTTGGTGGAAAGGATATTAGAAAGGCAATGCTCCTCTGTTAGTCAGCCATTACTGAACAGAATGTAGAACAGAAACTGGCTCGGTGTTGTGTGCCAAGTGTGAGACAGGGGCTTCTGCAGACAGAGATAGCTGGGCTCTCTTCCTTTTATCTAAAATACAAAATCTGAAGACTTTCTAAACAGAAGTGGATTGGAGAAGGTACTCTTAAGGCTCCATAGCTCATCTAACCAGTGAACTGCACGTGAAGTATGCTGTGCTTTCACGCTTAGAGAGAACTCCTATATTACTATTAGCTGACAAGATACTTCATATAGATCCAAAAATAGTAATTTCTAAGTTATGTTAGCTTTGCCTTAGTTGGTTGAAATATTAATTTTCAAAGTGGCTGAAACAAAATCTATTCAATATTTCTACTGTCAAACAAATATTCAGATGAACTTGTTACTGCAGTTTTGGATAAATACAAGGCCATACAGGTGGTGTACTGAGTGGAAGCTGCCTACGGGCTCCTCTGCTACAATCAGCTGGGTAAACTGATCCTGCAGGCAAGGGATATGGAACACGCAGGCGGCCAAGCTGTACATGTGGCATAGCACAGCACAAGCTTGTGCCCACTCAGGTTAACTGTGAGGAGATGTCGTGGATCCAAGGGGATACGGAAGTGAATAGAAAAAGAAAAAAAACTTCCTGGGTTGAGATAAAGACAGCTGAATAGGATAACAAAGGAAGAGAATAATAATGATAATAAAATGAGCAATGCACAAAATTGCTCACCACATGCAGAAGAAAAAAAAACAAAACCACCCTGATGCTCAGCTTGTTTCTGAGCAGTGATCCCACCTCCTGGCTCGCTTCCCCAGTTATATCCAGAGCATGATGTTCTATGGTAGGGAATATCCCTTTGGCCAGTCTGGGTCAGCTGTTCTGGCTGTGCTCTCCCAGCTGCTTCTGCACCTGGCAGGGTGGGAGAAGCTGAAAAGTCCTTGACTTAGTGTAGACACTACAACAACCTAACAACAGCTAAAACCATCAGTGTGTTGTCAGCATTATTGTCATCCTAAACCCAAAACACTGCACTATACCAGCTACGAGAAGGCAAATTAACTCTATCTCAGCCGAAACCCAGACAGGTGAACATCTAATGCCTTGATGTGCAACAAGTTTCTGGTTAGGGTCACTACAAGAGGTCACATCTCAAAAGACAGTAGCCAGAATAGCACAAACTCTGTGGATAAATTTATCTCTGACTTGCGTATAGTTGAGACAAATGCATGCCAAAGGACAGAATATAATATCTGGGAAGAGCCTAGTGAAAACAGGCTAATCATCCCTCTCAGTTCAAAGACTTCAAATAGCAATTAGGTAATTAAAATTCTTTCTAATCTCTTAGAAGCTGTGCCTCTTCACTCTTAAAGTAGTCAGTCAAGCTGTAGCATGATGAAAATGAAGTACGGACCCACACTGACTGCCTTTCAAATCAGCAAGCTTGCTTTATTGCTGGCACTGTAGCTTGAGAGAGGTTGTAGAGTTTGGATTTACACGGTAAGAATACATATATATGGTGAAGACTACAGAGGCAGTGTACAGTGTTTAACCTTTGGGAGATGGAGCAAAACTGTGGGAGTCATCACGTGCCAGAGCCCATAAATTTACAATAAATTCCAATATGAAAAATCTGTTGCCCCTGAGAAGGTGGACTTAAACACTTGGTGTTACATATTCTTTGAAAATTGGGCATAATGGGGAGAGGCTGAAACTTTGCTTTTTTTAATCTTAAACCTTTGGGTTTTTAATCTAGCATTTATTCAAGAGATCACTTTCATCGTCTCAGCGAATAGAACCAAGCATCTACGTTCAAGTGAAAGCCACCAAAAACTGCATGAACATAAGGGATGGCTGAGAATATAAAAGAAAGTGGTAACAGAAAATGCTATGAAGTATTGCTGATGGCTTAATAGTTCTTCATGTACTAGCATTATTATCACTTTCCTTCATATCTGCTAGGTATGTCCTATTAATGAAATCTGCCTGGTTTTACACTAAGAATGCTTTAATTATGACTGTGGACCAGGTAAGATTTTTCTGAAGGTCTTAAAAAATCCCAAGGATTTCTGTGTTTATAACAAAAGCGGAAAGTTTTGCTGAGCCAGGATTTGGCACAAATTGAGGCTGACAGAAACTGTCCTTTATCTGACTAAACTGTCTTGAGAATGTGGAGGTCATACTTAATTTTCAGAGGCTCAGATGCAGAGTTTCTTCTTTTCTAAAAGTATGATGCAAAGACAGATAATGATTCTAGGTAGATGCATGCTCCATTTCTATCATTAGTTCAGCTGAGATTAGCAGGCAGCCCACAATTTTCAGTTAAGTGAAAAGGGTAAGTGTTAGGTATGCTCTCAAAATCTTTGTGGTGCTCCACTATATTCATAGAGATCCACGAGTGTGTGATCTAACCCTATGATTCTATAATTCCAGCTGCACTAGATGTCACAGAACCCAGAAATACAGTATGAAAAATAAAACAAAATACTCCTTTGCTTCAATAGAACAATGTTTTGTGAATGAGAGTCTTTTCATTTTAACTGATCTGAATGACGCGGGCTGCAGAAGACCCATGCCAAAAACAATCAGCCAAATAGCTTGGCAAATGTTCTGATAAATTGCTCTTGCTGGCAATAGTTTTGTAGCTTTAAATGAGTATTAACTGAATGACAGTCTTAATTCTTCAACTACTAGCTGGAAATAAAGGTTTTAAACTACATTACATGTTCAACACACAAAAATCTAGGACTTCAGTAATGTTGTGTACGTGTACAAACAGATTAAAATCACTGCTTAATACGTTTGGGGCCATAAATCCCTCTCCATGGACTCCAACACCAGCATCATATAGCACAGATGATGTCTCTGGTTTGATTTCTACAGGATTGTTATACATTGTGGAATATCTTGGGAATATTTTACTATTCACAGTGTTTATCCCAAATTATTCCTGTTGTAAAATCTTGTTCATTCTTGTTTCTTAGCAGCTTTTCTTCCCTTGTAGTAACAAATTTCCCTGAAGTCAGCTGTCACAAGTGTAAATTTTATCTACAAGGAAATGCATATACCCTTGGTGAGATTGCTTGTGGTTTTTCTAGGCCTCTCACAAGTCTTAAATTGTTAATTAAACACAGGTATAAAAGAAGAGACAAATAGTCACATTCATGACAGACAAGCAACTTCATGCTTGTGTTGCAATTCATGTGCAATCATTATTATCCCAATTAGCACCTTCCAGTCCAGTATGCTCTTTACATACTGATCTGTTGGAAGCTTGGCTCTTAGCTGACATGTGGTGATTGGCCTGTGGTATCTTGTGCTTTCAGTCATTTCTATTGATGCTAGACTTCTCCTAGCAAGCAAGTACATAAACCATGTCACAGGGTATTTGTAGAGATGGTAAAAGTGACTTGGGTCATTATCAGTGTTAACCCGAGAACCAAATTCTACTAACATGTTATGCATAAAAATAAGTAGCAAAATCTATGTATTTTGCTTTTATTCAAAGAAATTGGGGAAAAGCCTTATATAAGAGACTTTTCAAGTATAGACACAGCCAGTAATAGGTACCATTTTTTTCCATGTTTCATGCTGTTCTTGGTGGGCCTTTATTCAGCAGTGATATCTCTAAGCCTAATCCAAAGCCTGTGATAGTTAATGAGAATGACTTATGTTGACTCTAGCTCCATTTGGATGAGGGCCTTTCAATGTGTTAGGAACCAATGTACTTAAATGCCAAATCTTTAAAGAATGTGAAAAAACATGCATACTTAAATTTATTTGGGAAAGTTCAAGACCTGTAAACATACTGGTGAAGGAGAAGGTAAAGGTTGTTTAAATTAACTTTTATTTTCTGATGTGATTAATTTCTCTCTTGAGAGTAAAACTAAATTTAAGGCCTAATTCAGTTTCTATTAAAGCAAAAAAAAAGCGGCTGGCTGAAATCAGGATAAGGCTAGTGGTAAGGGTTTTAAAAAAACCAACAGCAATACATCCAAAATGAAGGGGGTGGAGACAGAAATGAAGAGTGCACAAAGAATGGAGAAAATTCTACAGAAGAGCGGTCTCTGAGGGCTGTGGGGTAGATGCTACCCCAGCCTGCAGTGTCGTGAAGATTTGCTTTGGCAGAGGAACGCATTAGGCTTTGCAACATGAGAGTTTGAATATCAAACCTGATAGTTGGGCAAGTTCACATCTTGGGTGCTGGGTGGAAGAAGATGGGAAGCATCTGATAAAGCTCGTCTGGTTTCCCTCCTCTTTTCCTGAAAGACAGAACTGGAGACTAGTTTGTAGAGAGCTAGTCCATAACCTCATTGCTGGTGTGGTGTGAATATTTTTTTCCCCCCAGCTTTTAGGAGAGATCCCTGAGTGTGCCTGTCTTTTCAGATGTTACCTGATAGAATGGGTTATCTCTATCTTTTCCTGTGGGGTGAGTTGTATGAGTTAAAGTAGTGAAAGGAACAAAAATTGTAGTTAAAAAATGCATACACTAAGTTGTACAGCATCATAATTGCTTGGAATTGTACCTGTGCACATGGATATGCACACTGCCTGTGCTTGTTGTTGTTAAATATTTTCACTAACATTTAACCAACAGGAAATGGCTGAGGGGAACACAGCCAGGGTTTTTATTAGACTCTGCAGTGTTCCCTGCTGTGTTGATTTTCTGGTCTCCAGAGACTGCACACCTGTGTCTGACTTTGCTCTCACCAGAGGGATGCATTTTTGTGCATACTTCACTGAGTGAAAAAACAGGATGCCAGTATGCATGATGTACACTCTCTCTCTGAAGTTCCTTGGGGCACTTGTATGAATGCTGAGTTTATTTTGCTGTAAGACTCAATGAGCACAACATTACACTCTGCAGCAAGATGAGAAGCAAAGACTCCTTAAAAATACTGTTCAGGAACACTGATTTCTTAACATCAACAGCATTGCTCAGGCAGCAAAGTTACATTTATAAGTTAACAAAAAGTACGGAGAAAGTTTGTATTTTTTGATGCTAGTCATTACAAGCTTAATGTTCATTTTTTAGCATATTGAATAGTAATATAGGTCTGTAATATTCCTATTAACAGTGCTGAAATTTTACTCATTAGTGATGAAGTGTCTGATAGCATTGCTTAAATGATATAGTAAAAATAATAAAGCAGAAAATCTGCACAGAAAAATGAAAAAAAAAATCAACTCTGTCATCATTTCAAATCATAAGCCCTCTCAGGAGATGGTAAGTAGGTAGTGGGTTAAAATGCTATTGTATGTATGATTAAATTCATTAGGTGATCTTAAACAGTTGACCTTTATTCTTCTCATTATCTCTTAATTACAGTAATAGAGACTTATCTAAAATGGTGTAAGAATCTAGCCCTCAAGACCTGCTTTGTATTGAGCCTATGAATAGCACCTTTGAAGTTGACAGGGTTACTCACACAGTAGATATTTTGTTGGACTGTAGCTATAGATTTTAAACTCGAACTCTAGAAGTGATTATTCTGCATGTGGAAATAATCACAGGTATCGTTAGGTATGGTTAGCTCAATGTGTTTTTACTCTTTTATTTGAATAATAAAGTTTCTTATTCATGACTCATCCAGTAAACTTTATAACATGATCCTAGGGATGACTAATGATAAATTCTTAATATTCTGGAGTCTTTTCAAATACAAAACTTTTTGTCTGTGTATGTATGCATGTATATGTACACATGTATATGTTTGTGTGTTTTTCAGCTGTGAAGAGAATTAAGATCTCTATGCATATGAATTAGTTGGAGTCATAGAAATGAGGAGACATTTGCATTTGTGTATAGCAGATGTAAATACACATACAGTTCCAGACTAATAGAGCCCTGAGATCAGTAAATCTATTTTTCCATGTTAGGTTCCTCTTGTATTATGTTAATTACATGATAGCATGGTGTTTAGTGACAACTCAAGCATGATAGCAGTCAATATGAGCCTGTAGGCCAGATTAATAAATCTAGCTTCTAAGTTAGGTACCTCTCTGAATATCTTGTATTAAGGTTTTTAACTGGACTGGCCAACAGCCAGATTGACACTGATTCATTGCATGCTCAGAGCTTGTCTCCATTCTACCTGAGCTGCAGCCAAATTACTTTTTCACCAGGATACCTCTTTTGCTTTGCCATTTATTTCATCTCTGTCTGGGGCCCACATACTCTTGTTTAGTGTGATCTTTGGTTGTGAAATTCAATCTTTATTTATGAGAACTGTAGAACAACTGCACATTTCTAACTACAAAACAATATTATTTGTTTGGCTTGACTTATTAATATTCAATTGCATTTATTTTTAAAGTGAATTTGTTCAGTGCCCTAGAATGTTGCACAAAGGCTGCTTTATAATGTAAATTTGATTTGATTGAAAGTTCTATAGAAGCCAGATGTATTTGGCAGTGATCTCAAAGTCATGCATCCTGAAGTTAAACCACAGATGACATAAAAGGAAAACTGCTACGCTTGTCTGTGTAGATTGTTTGGAAAAATCTTCCATGGGTGTGAAAACTAGATATACTCGAATTCTCTACTGTATTAAATTGCAACATATTAAGAAGGACATCATATCCTTTCTTCAACATTTTAAGAAAGACTATGATGTTCTTTACAAGTTCTATATTGTCTGACTTCAGCAACCACTTTTGTTTCAATTGTGCCAATATCAAGTAGAAGTGACTGCAGATGAGAGAATTTAATGTGATGCTTTTCCCTTTTTCTATTCTGTGTTTACATTTTTGAGTAATCTACGCTTCTGGAACTGTACTCTCTACCACACAAGCTGACTAAAAGGAGTTAAAAAATTAGAAGTAATTGAATAATAAGAAACTGTAAAGGAAATAAAATATCTGATTTCATTCTCAGGCTGCGCAGTGTCATCAGCCTGAGCTAGAGCAGTCTTAGTGATGCTTACGCTAAGCATGTGCAATTGGCACATAACATAGCAGCAAGTAACTTCATGAGGAGGAGAATGGTGTACCAGTCAGAAATCACTATCCTGCCTGAAAAATAGTATTTGCAGTAGTAGTGGTGCTATTGGAAAACTGTTAGGTATACAAATGTAATGCATACCAATATTCAAACACTGTGGTGGTATGGGAAACATAAACGAATAACATATTTTACTATATGATGCAGGCCATAATCTACTTGGGAAAACGAAATCATCTTTGGATGATTCTGCTACAGTTCTGCTGTGTGCTATTAGGGCAGGCAAATGCTGAGAAGGAGCAATATCACTGTGTGTGGCAAGCTGCTTTAACACTACCAAGCTATAAACTTCCTCTTTGGAATGATAGCTATTCCTTCTCTCACAGGTTTAAGGGGTGTGAAAGAAAATGTTGTTATGTTCTACAGATAATTGAGACTAAGGCCATAGAAATGAGAAACTTAGACTAACACTTAACTTATCCAGAAGTTCGGGGTACTGGAGTCCCAGGGGAGTTTTTATGAACGATTATCTATGGGACAACACATAGCAGCAGCATGAAACATCAGTCTGCACTTATTTTTACTTTTAAAATGTCATGCAATCCACTTACTACCTAAGAAAGCAGATTTTTTTTTTTTTATTCTTAAGAGGTAGGGTCTAAAGCAAGGAATTAATAAGTTATAACACATGGACTGCATTATTTGGTCCCTAGAGGATTAATTGTCAAAAATCAATTATGTTGAAGAATGCTTGAGAGTCTGAAGCCAAACCAGATTAAAGTATAAAAAACCAGAAGAGACAAGCACAGAGAGAGGCTCTGAGGTGTAAAGCAAAATACTAGAAATAGAAAAAAGGGAGGTTACCAGGTGTGAATGCTTATCCTCAAGAAGAGGCAAGATAATAGATTTTATAGTCAAAGCATGAAGTTTCCAGAGTCATTTGTAGATCAGCTGATCAGATCCTGCAGCGTATATCTTCTCAGCTTTTCTCCTGTAATTCAGTGTGGGTCCTGCTTGTTTCTCACTCGCTCCCCCTCCCCCTTTGGCTTTCCCTTCTCAGCAAGGGAAAGGTTTTCATTCTTTATCTAGAGCTAATTTTTTCCTGAGCATGGTTCTCTTGATTACTTCTGCTTTGTAACAATGTCCAGATAAAGTTCCTGAGCAAGTTAATGTTTGTTTTTAGGAATAGTGATTTGTGTGTGGGGTTTTTTGTGCTTTTACTGCAGTGCTACCTGCAAATACGGGGGAAGAAAATAAGATGTCAGGTTTTTTGTAAGACTGTTTGTCAGATAGAAGATTCCCTTCTCAGAAAGATGGATAGCTGAATACACTTTTCAAAATAAAACTGAATTCTTTGGGGACAGTAAATGCTGTCTGTGGCACTCAGAAAGTGGAATTTGGGAATAACGTTTCTTGAAGGCCTGTGCTTGTATTTTTAGCTTCTACTGAAAACTATGTCGTCTTGTGACATCAGTAAAATACATTTTTATGGAACTCTTCAAGTGTAAGAAATTTAAAAAAAAAAACAAAAATGGGAAGCAAAGAACATCTAGCTTTCAATTGTGTAGTATGAACACATTGTGGTGTTGAATTGTGATAGGCATGCTCCCTCTGCTTGGGTTATCTTCCTTGGGATGGGGCAGAGTCAAATCAAGGTATTCTTCCCTTTTATGTGGGAGTGGACAAATTACTAAAGTTAATGGATTGAAAGAGATGAGAAAAAAAAAAAAAAAAACAAAACATGTTCAAGAAGAAAGGCAAGTGGAAATGACTTCTTAAATGTCTTTAAAAAAAAAAATCTAAGCAAAATGACCTTCCCAACTATGTTCTTTAGGATGTTGCAACAAATGTATAATTGTTGAGACTGCCATATCCAGTGGATGCTTAACCCTCATCCAGTCCTACTCAGCTGCTCGTGTAATGCCATTGCAGTCTGTTCACCTATGATAGCAGAAAATAGGGGCTAGCTGGAGTTTGCTTCTTTCACTTGATTTTGAAGTGCATTGCACTGTATGTGCAGTTTATGGTTGTTGCAGGTAAAGTATATATGTAAATAATTTTTTGCACCTGGAGAGAAATATTTTGAAGCAAAGATACACCAGGAAAAGATGACACTTGAAAGCAGCAATAAGAAAAGAATTATTATCTTACAGCTGAATAGATGACATCAAAGGAGGTAGTGCATTTTTTGCACTAGAACCAAACTGTAAATTGGTCTTACTGGTTTCATTATTTTTTACTGCACTGACAAAAAAGCTAAGGAGGTCTTTCCTAGTGATAAAATAGCTGGGCACAGTCAGGAATGGTAACTGGTCTTCTTGCAAACCAGGCAGTTACTTATACTGAGATTCCTGAAAGCAGAAGGGTCAAGAGGCAGGAAAAAAAAAGAGAAATCATTGTTTTATAAGCCTTGTATAGCAGAGAAGAAAGTTTCAGCAATGAGTCTGTGCAGTCAAGTGGAGGAAACAGTCGTTTTTGGGTTCTTGTACCCTTGGGTGGATCCCATCTGGCCCCATAGACTTGTAATGCAGTCAACCCTGGAGAACTGAGTTCAAAGTTAAGACTAACACATTTGTGTCAAAGGGCTGTTGGCTCTCCATGGGAAAAGATGGCTGTATTGGTAAATGACAAGCAGTAGCTGTTCTTTCTTTCTTGAGATTACCAAGAAATGTGCCAAAATTATTCCTGGACAAATGGGAGAATTTCATTATGTGGCGATGGCTCTGCGAATATAGTCATGTACTATGGGTGTGGCACAACTGGGCTGTATCTACACAATTTGCATATTTAAGGTTTTACTCTTTTAGCTCGTGAACTATGTACATAGTTTCTAAAATACACATTGAATATATTGATTCTATTTCTAAAGACATTAAGAAGATTACAAACCATAGATTATCAGTCCAAATTAAAAAATGGAAGTTGTGTAAGATACTATTTTGAAAAGAAAGCCTTTTCTTCTTGTGGGGTGCCATCCCCTACTGCCCTGTGCAGTTTCTTCATTCCAGAGGTTTTCTCTTGGGAGAGAGAGAGTCATGCTTTAAAGATTTTCAGCTCTTGTATTTGTTATTTTCTTATTCCTAGTGAAGCTAGGAGTGTGCTTTGGCTGCTGCAGTAAACCTTCCATTTGATTAAACCAGATTTGTGAGAGTATGTGGTTCTGGATTCAGAAGTTGAGTGAGGTCAGATTTTTGGATAGAATTTGCATCTATTGTTGATTTGTGTTCTTACTGTTAGAAATAGTTGATCTGCTCAGAATAGTTATTAATTTAAATATTTTAATTTGCTTGATACTGGCTATTGATTTCTAGGGATCTAGTTGTAACTTACAGGCACTTGCGAGACAGCTCAGCCAATATGTTTCCATGATTAGATTGTGTGGGAGCTGCTCATTTTCAATTTTCAGGGTGTGTGACTAGTCACCTAACTCATATGTTATTGCTTCTGTTTCATTTTTCAGCAGCAAGCTTTTAAAAAGCAGATGAATAAATGGAGGGAAGTTTATAACACATGCACAGAACACATTTTTGTGTAAGCCTCAGAGCTGCTTAGATACCATCTGAAAATTTTTAGGCTCAGTATTTCTATGAATAAATCCAAGATCAGGAACAATGAATAACAGAGCAAATGAACAGAGTTGCTTATATTTCAAAAACATCCGTAACTCACCTGTGGAATTGCTTTGCCCACATGAATGGTGAGATGGGGCACATGAAATGCTTAGTATGTATGTCTGTATCAGGTTTGTATTTCAATATTCCCTATAAATTTGTTTATAAAAATTGCTGGAGCCTGTAATGACCAAAACTACTGGCCTGGCCTGGAGTCTTCCTGTATGGATAGTGCAGGCTGACACAAAGTTTTTAGTCCTGCTCCCCAAGTATTTGGTGTTTGTTCACTTAATTCTTGCTAACTCACTTGGGAAGTGGAAAAGAGCTTGCTTTTTCAGAATTAGTCCAATTTGTGAGAGATTCTGATATAAACACATAAAATAGTGTGTAACTTGCAACAAAAACTCTGTCCTAAAAGTGTCTGTATAACTTCACTCTTTTACTTGAAAACAGATGTTTTGGCATATGCATGTCTCTTGTCAGCCTTCCTTTACAGGGGAGCTTTTAATAAAAAAAATGAAAGATGAATCAACAAACTGTTGTAAATGTGGAGTAGGTATGTCGATTAGACTAACTAGAATAGTGATCTATTCCTGTATCGTTTCTTTGAAGTAAGATATTTGTACTCGTGACAGCCTAGTTCACCAAAACAGCTAGTTCATTGGTGTTCCTATTTTTAGTTCCTGTATCAGCATAGATCTGCCCTACAGATACTTGGAGTGTGGGTTAGTGGATGTTAGATTTTCTTTGTCTAATTCCCTCTAAAATTATGGCATTATAAAATGCCTGACAGAGAAATATAAAAGAATCTATAAAACTGCACTTTTAGCTCTTTTTGTTTTCCCTGGTTTTCCGTGCTTTATATTTTTGATTTCTTTATTGCTTCCCCATGACTTATTTTTTCTTTGTTTTTTCTCTTCATCTCATAGAATCATAGAATGGTTTGGGTTGGAAGGGACCTCAAAGATCATCTAGTTCCAACCCCCCTGCCATGGGCAGGGACACCCTCCACTAGACCACATTGCCCAAAGCCTCATCCAACCTGGCCTTGAACACTTCCAGGGAGGAGGCCTCCACAACCTCTCTGGGCAACCTGTTCCAGTGCCTCACCACCCTCACAGGAAAGAATTTCTTTCTAACATCTCATCTAAATCAACCCTCCTTCAGCTTAAACCCATTCCCCCTTGTCCTGTCACTACACTCCCTGATAAACAGTCCCTCTCCATCTTTCCTGTAGGCCCCCTTCAGATACTGACAAGCCTCTTCTTGTCTTGTTCCTTCTTTTTCTTTGAATAAAAGAACCTTTCTTCTGAGTCCTTCTCTTCCTGATCAGGTGCCCCTTCCTTTTCTCCACTGTTCAGCTGCTTTGTTCTTTCACCACCTGTAACCAGAGGCCTGGCAGGACTTAGTGCCTGCCCCTTCTTGCGGGTTGGTTTGGTTTGTTTTGGTGGGTTTTTTAATACCTACCAGCAGTGATCTATTGAAACAATAATGAAAAGTCACCTTCACATTTTAATGTTCTGTGCTACCCATGGTAGGAAATACCACTGTTTCTTCTCTGTAGTCTTAGTTTGATTTACACAAAATTATAACCTGCAGTTATCTATATAAATCTGTGTTTTTGTCAGAATTTTGTTGTTATAAATTATTTGTAAAATCTGATGTATAAATAGTTATATATTTATGTGGAAACATTGAAATTGCCAACTAATAAAAAAAAGTAAGAAACTTGTCAATATATTGCGAGTGTTTTTGGATGAGTTAGGCCCTAAATCTAATAATAAGAGATCAAAATTCAGTAGAGTTGCTAATGTGCTGCAACTGTTACAAACTGGGATCTGAAACTCTTACATCATGGAAGTGAAAAATAAACTCAGCTTCTACAGTCTTTCTCAGAATGTAATAGAAGTAATTCCTGTCCTTTGTTAAAAATGCTAGGGCTTTTCAGAAGTGAAGGTGGTTCCTTTCTTTGTCATGTTGCTGAGACTCTACTTGCTTCAGGAACAGTGGTGAAAGGCTACCTTGGAAATCCTACTGGTCACAATGGCATTGGGCAGACCTGAAAAGGAGGCCGTGATCGTGGGTGAATTTTGTACCTGAGATACTGGACATGTGAATATCAGTAGCATATTAGTGATGCAATTCTATATTTAGGTAATTTTTTCAAGCATAGTCTTCAATATGGAGCAATCAATTCCATTTTCAAGGTTTCTGTTTTGCTTCTTGAAAGTGTAAAAGTGTGCACATCCTGTGCTGAAAAGTCTTGTGTTGATTTGAGTGAGAATTTTACTCGGATAAAGACTACAGATGTGTTATGATATTTGATTTTTGTCTCTAGATCGTCTTTTCAAATAGAAAACATGAAAGAACTTATAATTATGTCTTTTTCTGCTTTATTTGTTCTGATTCTTAATTATTCCTGTTTTGTAAACGCTGCTGTCCACTGAAGATGCTCAGTGTGCTAAGAAAATACCAGTCGGAATGTAATAAGGAAAAACCCTGTATTTTTGGCTATGAAAAAAATCCCACTTTCTATATACATTAATGTGAAACATGACTTGTTCATTAAAGAACTGAGCTCTGTGTCAGTGAAGTTTCCTAACTGTGCTCTGATGCGAAGGGCTGATACAGATGATGAGCAAAATTGCATAAACCCCAGTTAACTCAGTACAGTTTTGTGATTATCTGATGTGGCAGAAATTAATTAGCTGTAGATAATAGTTTAGGAAAACATACGATTTTCTGTCAAGTAGATGTCATGGAGGAAAACCTTAGGCTAGTTTAGAAACTGCAATTGCCCTGTCATTCCCAGGACTGGCACAGGCAGAGCATATTGCTGTATGCTGATGAAATCTCAACATTTCACAGAACTGCAAACATGGTAAGCAGTAAACATGGGAGTTCTACAGATCCACAGAGAATTCCCAGTACCTAACTGAAACCTGCTCAGCAAGCAGGAAGCAAAATCCCATCTCTTACTAAATTAATTATACTCTTGCAGCGGGGGGATCACAGTCAAAATAACATCAGGACTTTCTTGCAGAACAAATGGGTATAAATAATATATTCATTAATATGCTTATGTAGGAAGCTGGATGAATGTTTCTAACAATCAGAGAAATTAGGTCCTGGAACAACCTCGTAGTCGGAGTAGTAGGGGCATAATTCTTCCTGGCTATTAGATAAAACTTCTTTGTTCTACAAACAGGACTATGGCATTTGCAAACTGTAGCAGGAGACAGAACTTAATGCTTCATTTGACCCTACGTGAGAACAGTTTTGGGCCAGGGCATAACAAGTGTGCTAATACATGATAATGAATGGGGTTGCTTAAATACTCTGATCATTGCTGATGTGAAAATTTTGAACAAGCAGAATTCTGCAGTCTCAAGGCTACAGTAGTTGTCATGCAACGTTTCTTGCCACTGCTGTATGACATGTCAGAAGAACCTGATGAAGTCTTCTTAGGGGCACCAAAATCAGTGCTGGGGAGTGCTTCCTGTGCAACAGACCACTGAATGTACCTGAAACTCAGTAAACAGTTATTGCTCATTTTACTGACATTTAGCCTCTTTTTAGGGAGACATGGAGGGGAAGCCAATGAAAGCCTTTAGTGCAGATTAAAAAAAGGAGAGTTTTGAAGGCTCAGCAGTTTTACTCCAGGATATTCTTCTATTAGATTTTATTATTTTTTAGTTTAACATCAAATTCTTCAACTAAAGAGGTTTCTCTGCTTGCAAGGCCGAACATTACGAAAGGGGACTTCAGGGAGAGTCAGAGGATGTGACCCGCATGTTCCAGATGTTGGGTCTGATTCTTCTACTTGCATTAGCTTTAAATTAGTGCAACTCTGCTGGCTTTGTTGACACTGCCCATGACTTTCATCAGTGTGGATATTAGAGGTGGACCAGATGATGTGCAGTTTCACATGCAAAATGGAATGCTAATTACTTCTCAAACTGCAATGCCTTTACTGATATTTTTCAGCAAATTTTCTTTCCTCACAGCTACTGGAATAAGTCTGCAGTGCCATAGCTGGACTATTGTTACTATAGAGTGTAAAAATAACTTGGTTCCAGATCACTGTTCACTAGTAGACAGAAATTCTACAATAAATTTCTGAAATGCAGATTTGTAGAATATAAAGCAAAAATCTTATTTGTGCAGACAATGTTTATATGCAGATAGATGCTCACTGGAGGCCACGTTTATATATATGAAACAGGTATGCTGTGAATATATAAGTGGCTTTACTGTGAATATTTAAGTGACTCTCCATTTGTAGTTTCTGTAATGAAGTGATAAGGCCTTAGTGAACAATTTTTATCATGCATTGTCTTTCATAAAGAAAGGCTCATCTCCACACCTAGCCATTAAAAATTGTTTGGGGGAAAGGGGCAGGGAGTAGGAGAGTGCCAGAAAAAATAGCTTCTGTGGTCTTACTGAATTTTAAGGTAAACAGGTTAATCCATGTGTGGAAGTCTGGTCCTTTGGTATCTGGATTATGAAAGGATGTGAAAGTTGAGGGTTTATCCTTTGATAACAACTTAATTGTATCTATAAAATTATGTTAATTTATCACTTGCCTTTATGTGCTGATTTTGTATGTTAACGATAAAAAAGGGGCAAATGAAATGTTCTATGGTCTCCAGCAGGTGCTTTTTTCCCTTGCTGAAAAGGGAAATTCTAAAAGCTGCTGTTCAGAAGTCCAGGATAAAAAAGTTCTGCATTTTGTCCTGCAAACAAATGTGATATCCCTCCATGTTTCTTTTTGAGTGCATCAGCCTTCTACTGTTTTAGAAGAAAAGTAATCTCGCTGTCAGCCAGGATAGCAAGAAATGCAGTAGCACCCTGACTTCATACCGAGCTACGAAAATGGGGCCTTATGTTCATAGGCCCGTTCTGTCATAGGCAGCATGTCAACTCTGCCGAGTCGAGCGATTTAACTGCAGACAGGGTGCCCTGGCTCTGCTTCCTTTTTGCACTCTTTTTAGAGACTTTGTCCTGGTGTAGGTGAAAGACAGGAGAACCTATTCACACCTGAAGGTGGGAACTATGATTTTGGGAGTACGCAATGCAACTCTGAAAAGAAGAGATCTTTGCTGCTGCTCTTTCATGCCTACATAAAAGCAGGGTACAACCTTGTTCACGCTAAATATGTAGTCAATAAGATCAGTGGTGTGTTGTGAAATATAGCTAATGAGGAAATGTGCAGGAAAAAATCATCAGATGGTAGCATTTTCCTCTGTCATGAATTGTTTCGTTTTCCCTCATTCAATGCATTTTGTGGGTTTTTTTGGTATGCTTAGGCATATTTTGTGAAAATATAGTGGCACATTCACCACTTTGTAGCCATTTACTTGTCTTTTAATGTAAGGCTGGTTGAATGGTTCATAAAGAATAATAAATGTATTTCTCCTGAAGATAGTAGGAATCCAGTGACATACTGTGCATGAGCTGTTTCTCATTCAGCATGCCTTGCACTTGCTGAATATGGCCACACTACTGCTTTGTGGTGCTTACATTACTGGTCTGCTCACATGCAGCAGATCTAGCACGTATTGGATGCATTGGGCTGACTGTGCAGTGCCTACAGAGCAGGATTTTTGCATATGCAGTTAGTCTGGGACACTGGGTGTATCAGTTCTTATGCACATGCATACAGGTATTGGGAAGGCACTGCTCGTATTCACTGACCTCAAAACCAAATGTCTTATAGGTCGCAGAAAGGAAGGAGTGATGCTCTGACAGCTTAAGTAATGTGTCATGTTAGAAAAAAACTTTTGTTTTTTTCTCTCTGAGGTTGATTATTTGTTCTGAAGTAACTGTAACCTTTGGCCTTCCCTTTGTGGAGGAATGAGTTGCTTTAACAGCCAAAAGCATGGGCTTGATTTTTTTCAGGAGGTGGGGAGGGTGGGAGAAGGTTAGCTGTGTTAGATCTGTGTTAGATGCTTGTTATTGTTTTCATCAGACCACTGTAATTGTTAGAGCAGGGCTTTTTCAATACAAGGCTTACTTGCTCTAAGTATGCTCCAAGAAGGGCAAAGGCTTACTGGGTACTGTCAGTGATGTGTAGCTGACCATGAAGCACCGCAAAACCTGTACCAACAGCGCAATCTTTCCTCTGCTTTTTGCCTCTTAGGCTTTGCCATTAATTTAAAGCAAAACAAGAAGTGGTGTGAAATTGGTGTGAGGTCATCTGGAAACAAGAACAGTTACTAAATTCTTTTCTTCAGTATTTTTCAGAGATGTTCATTACAGTGCTTTGATCTGTATGCAATCTAATTTAAAGGAATTGCTATAAAACAGGAATGTCTGCGACTCTTTACGAGGATTGATGATGGATCTAAAGTTGGTTTGGTTAAAGAAATCTTGTTAAAGATTGTTCTGTTGTGGAATTTTAAGAGACTTTTTCAAACCTAGCTCCTGTTGAAATCAATAGGAATTTTACTATCAATTTCCATGGGATTGGAAAAGAAACTTGAATGCTTTTGAAAAATCTCAGCCATAATGTTCTTGTTAAATATATTCATATTCTGTTTTTCTGTGTATTTTGAAGGTGTATGCTTGATAAATTACTGATTAATAGCTTAATTCAATTATCTATAACCACCGAGGGAAAAAATATACTGGCATTACTTTATGCAATTCAGTAAGTGTATCTGCTCATTGTTTGTTGTTGGTTACAGTCATAGAAGGTGTTATGCTTTATTAATAAAAAGTTACAAATTAACCCTGTGGTTACAGGATACAAAGATACCCAGTGATATCACCTTAAATACTGTATACAGGTGTCTCATTCTATCTGAGAAGAGACATTGTAGAATCTGTGAAGGTTTAGATTTACAGCAAGTTCAGTGCTTAGATTGGAGATGTAAACTAAGATGAAATGACAGTAACTTTTACCTGAGATTGAAAAGTCATCTGAATATTTCTAATTATTCCAATTCGTAAAATACAAGAGAAAAGGAATGCTAAATGAAATTGAAATGCAACAATCCGAAACCTGGTAGAAATGCTTTGTGGTGCATATTTAAGTCATATGTTATAGAGGAGGCTCAAAAAGATGTAGATTTTCATAAACTCGATATATTTGTGATTAGATGGGATAGTGCAAGAAACTAAGAGTAAGTTTAGCTTCCAGTATGTGAGTGTAAAATTGAGGTTGTATTTAATCATTTGTGGTGAAGTATGTGATTCCTTCATAGATTGCAATGCAGTAATTAGATACCAAAAGAGTTGTAAATACAAAGAATTAAGTTCCTAATGTTTCTTTTGGTTTGTTTTCTTTAATTGAACTTGTATGAGATGTAGCATGTATCTTCTGGTTCAAGTTTAAAGGTGAATGGCAGCTATCTAGAAAGGAATCAGAAACTGAGGCTGTAGAGCACTTATTGCATCATTATTCTTTGAATATTTTAAGTTCTTCTTTCTCTCCTTTTTTGCTACCGTTCTGATAATGGTTAATATCAGAAATGGACTGGACTTAACCCCAGTATGATTTGTATGTTGTCAGGTATTTATTAAGTTTGGAGACCTTTTTTTTGAACAGAATTCTCCAGTTTCTTACCAAAAGAGAAGACTTCAAAAATTCTCAGAGACTATTATTTCCTTTGGTTTTCCAAGTCTGTTCTGATATCTTTTTTCTTAGGCAGACCACACTGACACCCAATCGTTATATCTCCATGTGTATTGCTCTGGGGAGGAAGTATTAGATGGGAACATACTTTTTCCAACTGGTTAGTGCTTTACTTTTGTAGAGCCATCCCTATATTTGCTTGTAGATACTGGCAGAGTGAAGTTGCAGCAGTAGTGTTGTTTATATGTTTGTGTTAACTATATTACAAAAATTTAGTTTCTGTGTTCTTGTAACTAACATTCTTTAAATGATCCCCTAATACTAATCAATCAGTGGTGGACTTGTGGAATTAATTGTTGTCAGAAGACTTATTTAAGGTGATTTGTTCATTGGCTGAAGGAACTGATTAGGTTTGTAACGAAAAAATGTTACTGATCAATGTTTAGTTTGGGGTTCTGACGAGTAGTAAACTTTAATCCCAGCTTCCTCACATCTGCTTTATGCTGGTGTCACTACTGAAATCAATGGATTAAAAACCAAAAATGTAGGAACTGTGAACTCTACAGAATTTTGTCTCAATGGATTGCTTGTCGCAGGTGTATGAGGCCATATTCATTCTTTAGTCATGCCATATTCAGTCAGGAATTTACTGAATTTCCTGGGGATAGTACTGAATATACTTCAAACAGGAATTAAAGCCATGTATTTTCATTGTCTGAAAAGGAAGACTCCATTCCTCTCTCTGGTGTATTTTTTAAATAAGTATTAGACAAAACGATATTCATGCTGTATAGGTCTAACTCTGCTCCCAGTTGAGTCAGTAGTAAATCTGTTACTGAATTTAATGAGGGTCACTTGGGACAAAACAATGCCTGAAAAAATAATTATTTTAGGCAATTTAATAAGAAACCTCAATAATATGTTGAAACAAAGCAATTATTTTGGTGGCCACAAAAGAAAGTTACTGCTTATATGTGCAGGTTTTAGAATGGGTTTATCACACTTAAACCATGTAAAATTAGGCACCTAATCAAGGGTAGTCATCTGGACCTTCCTTCTGATGCCATAAAGAAGGTGAACATAAAGAAGTGGAGCTAGGCTAATTTTCTTCTCTTCACTCCAAGAACATTCCCTTGCAAAAGTGTTGATGCTTTTTTGTTGAGCTGCAATGTTAATTTATAAGTATGAAGAATTTATTTGTAGGCAAATGTGGTCATGATGTTACAAAGGTCTCCAAGAATATTTAGAGTGGGACCAATGTTTCTACCCAATTAGTACTATAAATTGGAGGATAATATTTTAAAATAGTATTCATTGCAATTATTTTATTTTCTAAATCCATTAATTTATTTACAAATAAATATTTCCAGTATTTAATAATCAGTCTAGACAAAAATAATCACGGTTTCTGAGAGTAATAAAATGAGCAGCAGATGATGGTGTTTGTCCCGATACTATCCAGAGATGGTATGGATTAATGTGACAAGCACAATAAATTATGCTGAAAGGAAAAAAGGTGATAATCTTCTGCAAGAGTTAGGAATAAACACTTATCTATATACGTGGTTGACTATGGTAGATTACAGTAACAACAGTAATTAGGGATGTGTGATACATTAAGCCAGGCACTGTTGCCAAGCAGAAGTAGGAAAGCACGATCCACTTTTTCTGACAAGTGGTCAATTGGCTATGAATGCCCTAAGCATTGGAGATGCAATCTGTCTAGTAGCCTATGAGAAACTGTTAGATGAAAATGACTGTCATGGTTTAACCCAGCAAACAGCTAAAACCACACAGTCATTTGCTCACTTCCCCCCCTCCCTGCCCCCACCAGTGGGATGGGGGAGAGAATAAAAAAGAGGAAGGAAAAAAAAAAAAAAAGAGGTAAACTCATGGGTTGAGATAAAGACAGTTTAATAGTATATTCTGTTATTATTATCTTCTTTTTCCGTCCAAGTGATGCACAGCACAATTTAGAATCACAGAATGATAGAATGGTTTGGGTTGGAAGGGACCTCAAAGATCATCTAGTTCCAACCCCCCTGCTGTGGGCAGGGACACCCTCCACTAGACCACGTTGCCCAAAGCCTCATCCAACCTGGTCTTAAACACTTCCAGGGAGGGGGCATCCACAACCTCTCTGGGCAACCTGTTCCAGTGCCTCACCACCCTCACAGGAAAGAATTTCTTTCTAACATCTCATCTAAATCGACCCGCCTTCAGCTTCAACCCATTCCCCCTTGTCCTGTCACTGCACTCCCTGATAAACAGTCCCTCTCCATCTTTCCTGTAGGCCCCTTCAGGTACTGGAAAGCCACAGTTAGGTCTCCCCGGAGCCTTCTTTTCTCCAGGCTGAACAATCCCAACTCTCTCAGCCTGTCCTCACAGGAGAGGTGCTCCAGCCCTCTGATCATCCCTGTGGCCCTCCTCTGGACTCTCTCCAACAGGTCCATGTCTCTCCTGTACTGGGGCCCCCAGAGCTGGACGCAGTACTCCAGGTGGGGTCTCACAAGAGTGGAGTAAAATTTTTTTGCCACCCAAAGCCAATGCTCAGCTAGTTCCTGAGCCACAGCACCTCCCAGCCAACCCCGCAGTTATATACAGAGCATGACATCATATGGTATGGAATGGAATATCCCTTTGATCAGTTTGGGTCAGCTGTCCTGGCTCTGTCCCCTCCCAGCTTCTTGGGCACCCCCTGCCTTCTTGTTGGCAGTCCAGTATAAGAAGCTGAAAAGTCCTTGACTGCTTGGCAACAACTAAAACATCAGTGTGTTATCAACATTATTCTCATCCTAAATCCAAAACACAGCACTACACAAGCTGCTAGGAAGAAAATGCCAAAACCAGGACAATGATGTCACACAACTTTGAAAATATAATGATTAAGTACAGTCACACTCAGGATGAAGTGGTTGACAGTGACTGTTATACTAGATGGGAAACTACAGTGGTTAATATTTAAGGTCATACAACAAGCTTAGCTATCCTTCCCAATGCTTGTCCTATCTGTGTGTATTTAAAGGTCCTTCTTTCTTTACTGCCATTTAGTATAGGACCCTGTAAACATGAAGAAAGAAAGAATATTAAGGAAAATCCATTGCGTTGCATTTAATAATGTCCTTATTTTTTCAACAGTTTTATATGATTTTTTTATTAGTTCTTTTATGTCTCTATTTACAGGGTCCTGTGATAAATGGCAGTGAGGAAATAAATAAGGACATTATTAAAATCTACACAATGATTTTTTTTTTCTTTACAATTTCTTTTTCTCCATATTTAAAATATCCTGTTATTAAACTCTCTTCCGGGAAACAATACAACATTATGGACGCAAAATATGAGTCATGCTGTCAACTTGTACCAATCTATATCCATCCCTCTATCATTCATATTTATATGTGATTTGTATAACTCTGGGAACTGCATTGGTAGTTGATCATAAACAGAAGGAAAACCAGGCCCTTGTGTTTGTAAGGAGTACAACATTCAACAGCAATGAAATGGCATGTTCAGCCTTTTCTGGAAACAGGAGGAATGTCTGATTCATTGTAATGTCTTGCACACCTATTTGGATTTACACTGACTACTCCAGTTAGTGCTCTCAGTATGTGCTGTGTGATTTTTCTGGTGTAAAACTTCGTCTTTGTTGTGATATTTTCATCACACTGAAGAGCTTTCTTTTTTCTTCCCAGTGGCTTTGTCATTCTCTGCAGCTTTCTACAATGTTTGAGTTTATTTTCTTCTGCATCCTTCTCCTACCTTCCCCATGTTCTTCATTTCCCTCTCATTTGACAGTTACTTTAATTTCTATTCTTTGACTCACATCTAGACAGATTTTTTTTTTTTTTAATTATGCAAATATCTTACCTCAGCTTTGAAAGATAGTAGAAAAAGTAGGATTTTCTTCTTTCTTGCTGTTAAGTCCCACCGATGTCCTTCACAGCGTTGCGGCTGTCTCACGGTGCCCTGGCAGATCCTTTTTTTTTTTTTTTTTTTTTTTTTTTTGGCTCTGTTACGATCACTGAAAGAATTCCTGTGTAAGTGCCCCTGTGGTGATGTCTTACTGGTTTCCAATAAATATGCATTCACAATTATTTGGATGCTCTGAATAGTAATTTGTGACACTGATTTTCCAAATGAAATCAGTGTCAACAGAAGTTCAATTAAACCAGTACTGCTGGTTACTTTCAAGTAACACATTAATCACCTCTGACTTTGATTACATCTTTCATGTCCTACTTCTCTGAACTATTTGTAGAGTGCATCATCAATATACTGTTTGAATGCAACAGTGTATTTAGATTGCAGATATTCCTGGAAATCAGTTCTGGATTTTCCATCCTTCTTATGAAACACTGATGTTCTCCAATTGCTACTCTGGCTGCAGCATGGATATTGGAACTGCACTTGCTTAGACACAGTGTCTGACAGAAGGTAGCAGGGGTTTCAGAGATGTTTAATTCTGAAGTTTGCTATTTGTGCTGGCTCAGCTTAAGCAGAATATTCAGAAAATGCAGTTGTATTAAATTGAAACTAGTCACAGGATTACATAAAATGTCAAAATAGATGCTGCAAACTTGTTTAATTTTGATATTGTTGAAATATCTAATTTTTTTTCCATCTTGGCCTCTTTTTCTAAGATTTTTATTCTAAAGTATTATTAATATACTACTCATTTCACCTTGTACATATTTGATATCACAGGTATAGTCTGTGTATGTAGTTCAGTAGTTTTTCAGTGTTACTGAGGTATAATGTCCAAGCATTAGATAAAACTATATTAAAATGTGTGTTTTAAAAACTTTAATTCAAAGCAAAATAAAATTAAAGCATGCCAGTATTTTCTGGAAAATGTAAATATCTGCTTACAAGCTTTGTTATTGAATGTTATAGTATAAGGCCACGACAGTATTTCTGACTTACGTGTTTATTCTGCTAGTTGGACATTGTGTCTGGTTTTAGGGAGCTTGTGACTGAGGTTTTCAAATGGGGTTATATAATATTAGAAAGATGACCTGTATTCAAGGACATAAAGCAAAATGTTGAATGCCTCCCCTTTCACTATTTTCAAAGGCAATTGCTGCTGCTTAGACCTTCAGAGAAATGTAACAATGCATTAGTGCATGGGTTGCTGCAAAGTCTTGGGCCAACTTGAAATGTTTGTGTTGGGTTTTACTTTAATTTTGCGTATATGCCTTGTTTGGTAAAGTACACCTTTTATTCCAGCTGTCGTGATTGGAGAAACAGTCACCATAAATGCTATTTCCATGTAGAATTAGTCTTACATTTACGAACACCTTTGGGGAAATGAAGAGCATCATCATAATCTTTTCAAGTGATGCCTACTGCAGTTCAATGAAGTTTATTTTTATCAAGCAGATAAAAATCATTTTTTTCTTTATTTTTGCCTATCACAGGCATAGTTTACTGCATATTCAAAAGAAGTCTTGTGTAGTGAAATTCTTCCACTTTATCCTTTCAACTTATTTATAGCGTTTGATTTTAAAATAGCAGGAGAAATGTGCCATCTCTCGACTCCTAGTGAAATGCTGGTCCGACTGAATACAATGAACTGAACTGCTGTATTCTGCCCATAATTTGGGCAGAACTTTGTTCTCCTTTTTCAGCACTGTGTTAGTCTATAGTGCATCAAGACCAGTGTTTATCCTCTCTATGCATAAGCTAACTAAATCCTCCAAATAAGCTTAATAGAGCTGTTATTAATTATCAAATATGAAGAATTAAGCCAATGAGGTGTAAGACATGCCAAAAAATTGGATCTTTGAGCTTGTTTAGCTGCCCAGTGATGTAAAAAAGCATCAAAATGGGCTTTTCAAAAACATCTTTAAACCAAGGGATTTATATGTATGTGTAAATCCTTTCTTGACCTTGTTTTTGTCTTTGGATATGTAAGCACCTCTGAAAATACAGCTTCAAGACCATTAACAAGTCAGAGGTAAAGTGGGCGGATATAAAAAATACTAAGTGATTCTCAAGTGAGGCAGTGATTAAATATAAACATATCAGTGTTCCACTCTTATACCTAGGTCTTAAATATTTGCTTTCTTTTTTTATCCAAAAATCTGCTCTGGTGCTTCATTATTTGCTATTCAGCATTCATCATTTGTTATTCTCTTGTTTAGTCATCCAGTCAGAGCACTAGAAACATTGTTATGTAATTAAGTTGGCCAAATATTTCAGAAATAACAAAGTAGTGTGGTACCAAGTAGAAGATTTTACAAGCATCCCAAGGACTGAAATTTGTTGACATAAAATATTCAGCAAATACTTGCAGGTAATGAATGTTTGTATAAAAGTATTGTCAATTCGTGGAGAATTTGTGATGAGAGGGGACTAAATTCACAAGAATGTGATTCACAATGAATAATTCAGTTGGAGCAGTACTAACATTTGAAACTTTGGTTTGCTTCGTATTTCACGTATTTCACATCCTATCATTTATTTACCAACAGTTAATCTCTTTTAATTGGTTTTCTAGAAATTTGAGGACTTTACAATTACACAAACTTAAAAGAAAAGGTTCTTTTACATAGCTGTTATTTTTCTTTGAAGTTGGTTCTGTGTTTTCATAAGTATGAAAACATGGTTTAATTGGTCTTAATGAGGCGAAAAATCATATTTACACGTCTGCAGAATGAATCCTGACTATGTTAAATAGTAAAGTCTAGAAATTCTGGAGCCTATGTGTCTTGTTCGACTTAGCGTGGTGCCTTTTGATATTTTCTGTTTTGTTGAATAGAAACACTTTGTCTCAGTTTTTTTTGTAGGAACAGGAGGTTACACTTGGGTTGATGTTAAAATGATATCCTGGTTTTTTTGATGGTCATGAATAATTTGATAACAACTAGAGACTAGTATTTTATGGTGAAAACAATGTATTTTCTGTATTTGTCCTCTTTTCAGCCTACAAGTTACCCATGAACAGGTTAGTTTATTTGTATTTTTAATTATTTTCAAAATAGTTCTTGATCTGCAGGGAAATGAGGATTCAGTGTTCTCAGACTTCCTAATAATGTATTTGATACCAGTAACATTTATGGAACGGGAATTTGCTTCGTATAAGCAGGATTCTGGTACAAATTCTTTCAAATTTAACTTTCAAAAATATGTTGCATTAGTTTGTTTATAACTCATTGTCAGTGTTGCTCCTGCCCCTTTTCCAATTTACTCACAGAAAATGATCGCAGAAAGAACATGGACAAAGTTGGTGAGAATTTCAGGCTACACAGGAAATTGTTTGATGTAAACCTCAGGTAGGCTTTGACTAGCTTTAGTTAAAAAGATATGAGTTTAAGTACGACACTGGCTTATGAGCAGGAAAAGGTTGAACTGTTTTTTGTAAGACACATTTAACAAGATTGGTAATAAAAAATGGAGAAAATAATGAGATTATTGCATCATGAAGCATATAAGCCAGAGGTAGCTTTTAAAAAAATTTGGCTGTAATTAGTTCAACCGTGAGTGTCATAAAGCCTTGTCGTGTATGTGCTGTATGACAGACTGCACAAATAAAATTGTAAAGGTAGTGGTTTAGCAACTATTGACTACAGCTTCTTCTGTGTAATACCAGATTTTAATTAGTATGAATTATGCAACTGGATCCCCAAACTGGCAGAATTATATTATTTCTTTGGCTTCTTTTCTATAAACACAAAATTACTTAAGTTATTCCCTCCAAGCCAACAACTGCAGCGTTGGCAAAATAGGCATGCTGCTCAGAGATACCTTATGTTTGTCTAGCGTCTGTCAGACATGTAGGACTGCATCTTCACATAAAACACAAAATGCAGGTGAGGGCGTCAGTTCTGAAGATGCAACAGCAGTACTAAGAAGAAATAGTGTAATTATGTATTAGAAGAAAGCAGAATAGACTAGCGTTTGTTAGTTCAACAAAGATGTGAGGCTTGCTTCCTGGGAGCTTTTCCAAGCTTGGAAATATACATTTTTTTGCTGCTCTTTTCTTACTGTGATTTTCAGCCAAATTTTTTGAGGTTTTTGGAACAAGAGAATGCTTGGGCTGATGGGGAGATGGAACAGCTGAGGAAATGCTGATTTAAGGAACACCCAAATTTTCATAGCAGTAACTTTGGCTTAATGCATTGCAGTGTATTATTAGCTCTATTTCTCTTGTATAACCATGCAAAAATAGGAAAGTGAGCATAAATTTGAGTGGCCTTAAATTTGAGGACTAAAGGATAGACTCCAACTAGAGCTGGTCCTCATTCTCTAATTTGTT
Organism: Grus americana; assembly: GCF_028858705.1. Lineage (NCBI taxonomy): Eukaryota > Metazoa > Chordata > Aves > Gruiformes > Gruidae > Grus > Grus americana. The sequence goes on along the minus strand of NC_072859.1, from coordinate 14,646,690 downwards.
CAGTAATGATGAGTCACTGTTACTCAGATAAATCAATACAAATTGTTATACAGGGGTAAGAATCAATTATTTTCTTCAGAACGTTTGTCCTATAGTAATTTCTACAGCTTCCTCTGTATGCTTTTCAGGTCTCTGTGCCTCTAGTTCTGATTTTTTCTAATTGGATACCAAGAAAGTTTGTCACTTTAGCCAAAGTGATATAACACTTGGCTAACACATAACAAAGTAAAATAACATCTTGTAGAATCAATTTCAATTGAACTCACTGAATGTTAAAAATCTACTGAGCTGTCCATGAGAGGAGTTCAAGTTGTTGTTCCGCAAGCCAGAGTCTGATCTGAAAGCCAGTGATGGCATCAGGAAGCTTTCTATTTGCATCAGCAGATTTTGGATTAATCATTTTGTATGCAGACACTTTAATGAAGAAATAAATATTTTTTTCTACCAGTGAGTAGTGGATACTTGAGCTGCACAACATAGAATTCATCACTATTTTTATTTAGGTAAATTATTTGTGGTGTATTAGTACAGTTTCAATAAAACTTAGGAATTCCCAAGAGGTAATTCAGAAGAAGGTATCAAAGCAGTACATGCTTGATAACACAAATTTTAATTTCTCCAGATACATAATATCTAATCATGAAACAATTTCCGTTTTATGAAGCTTTGCTTTTGGAGAAGATAAGGACTAACTAGTGGATATACCAGAATGGTTTTGAACATTGAAATAAAACACCATGAAGCCTGTACTGCCTGAGGGTTTGGAAAAAACAGAGGAGGAGGGATATTTTTGACTATTGATAGTTTCTAGCATCTTCAGATAAGGTGAAATAAATTACTTGATCCTCAAGGAAGATAATTACTAATTCTCTATAATCCCCCACAGGAAGTCTCCTTATTATAATGCTAGATCATACACCAGTTTGTCCCTTATCTAATATGACTGGCTAATTATTAAAATACTCCATTTTTCTCCAGCTGTTGTCTTCCTGGGTAAACAAATTGCTAAGTTCAATCGGCTTCCATTTGCACTTCATTGCTTCTTGACAGCAAACACTCTGTAAAAATGAGCTGCCGTAGGGTGTTTATAATCTCCAAGGGAAGAAGAAACAAATGTATGCATAATTTCTCTAATTTTTTAATATTGGTTTCCACAAAACATAGCACTTAGTTTTGAGTGCAAAACTGGTTTTTTAATAAGCTAATATCAAGGTTACAATGTTACCCTTTTTGTAGGCAGGAAAGCAGAAAGAGTCCTTCAGTGTTTCAAATCAGTTTCTGTTACAGTGCAAATTGTCTTCTGAGAAGTGCAAGGTAATTAAAAGGTCAAAACAAGGGCAAGTAGTACATGGTTTTACTTGCATGTAGTATTTCATTTAGAAATAACTCAAACCAAGTTAAACAGAGAACAAACTCTGCCGAAACATGTACTGATCAAGTATTTGGTTTTTTTCCTCCATGTTAGGGGGCACAAGTCCATCAGTACATCTGTACCAATGCCCTTCCTGTAAGGATTTATATTGTGGGCATTTTCAGTCACATTTCTGCTACAAAATACTAGTGTGTTACAAGCTTTTCAGCTCATTTTCTTTACATGTCAGGTCGGGGTAGATAATTACTAAGTAATGGGTGTCAAGGAATCAAATTCTTCAAGACAGTTCCGCAATCTCAGACAAGAAATAGCTACAGGCTAATAGTTTGTCAGAGCAGTTATTGTACCTATCAAATGAAATTTTTAAAGGTTCCTTAAAAAGAAGGCAAAAAAAAGAAAAAAAACCCAACCAAACCCCTGAATAAGCTTAACTGTTGAATTATTATGTATTATTTTGCTCTGTAGTCCATTTCCCTTTCATGTGAAAGATTTTGCAAAGTAGCCAGAAGTAAGTTAAGAAAAGTGTGATGCTGGAATTCCACTTTTTCTGTATGTGCTGCAGGCAGCATGAAAATGAGTGCCAATAAAAGAAGCAATTAATATCCAGGGTGCATAATATTTTATGCTTTGTGAATTCTACTGGCATAAAAAGGGTCTTCACGTGAATTTTATGACTGTATAGTGCCTGTAGGTTTGAGGGGAGGATGGCAACAGGTCATCCTCCAGTTTGGACGTACTAGCTCTATCTTGCAGGAAGGTCAGGGTTGTGAAGATGTTCTGGTTATTATGTTCTGCAGCACAAAAATTTTGATGAAATAGAAAATTTTCTTGTTTCAATAATATATTTACATTGGTATGAATTCCTTGCAAATAATCAGCTTTAGCGAATTTTCTTAATTAAATATGAACCAAAACTCTAGAGAAGTATATTTATCTGTATTAAAAATGTGAATTAAAGAAAATAGTTTTGCAAAAGCTATTTTTCCTATTAATAATTTGAAGTTATGATTTAAAGTACATGAAATCTTACTCTCATATAATGCTAATACCAAAATTAGTACACCCAGAGCTAGTGACAAAGCAAATGGCAATTTCCAGAAGCATAATATAATGTTCAGTCATACTGGCGCTGGTTAGAAATCCATACATGCATTCTCTTTCTTTATTCCCTCTCCGTATAGTGTCTTCATGCTTGGTCTCTCAACCTCCCTTCTGATTGTAAGCCAAGACTTCCTCCTTGTTGACTAGTGCATATTTATATACACATGAGTTCATAGCCATATATTAAAAAAATTATGTAAATACACATGCATATATGGTTCTTCACCCACACATGGGGAATACTTTTGCTGTTGATGAAGTCTAGAGTCAATGGTGGTGAATTTAATTTCTGGTAGTAGATGTTAGCATCTGGTTTATGACAAGAATGGCACAGATGTGGCTCTGGATGAATCATTTAATTGCTTCACCTGGGTTTTCTGTGCAATCATATCACTTCTTTTTTTTGAAGGAAAGAAGTTAGTGTTTCATGAAGATGTGCAAACATATATTTAAAAAGCTGTATTGGTAATAATTGATTAATACCATAAAAACACAGCATGAATACTTCAGCATCTTCAACTGGAGTAAGGCGAAAGGAGAAAGTAGGAAAATGCCCTCAAATATAACTTCTCAAAGTGGAAGATCATTCAAAAACAAAAAGCCCGAGAAAGTTGCTTACTTGCTATAAGTATAACCCATGCCAGTCAAGAAGAAAAAGTATCCTTTATTGAGGAGCCAAATTGGCTGAAGTAGTATGTGAACATCTGTAGGTATTTGGCTCAGTCTGTTCTTGCGGTTCCTTCATCACACCAAGCCCTCTTCCTTTTTTTTTTTTTTTTTTTTAAATTTCTTCTGTAGAACTTATAGTCTATTGGCAATCTATAAGATTAAAAATAAGGGAAAAAAAGAAGCAAGCACATAATATTAACAGTCAGGTGTATTTTTGCAGAAATCCATTTTGGCATCTGGCTGTACTATTTTTCTGCCTTTTGATTGCTATCTTTATATTACTACTAGATTAACAAACAAACATGAAGAGCCAATGATGTTTTGAACTCAATCTTTTTGCAATGTCTGAAAAATATATATATATATTTTTTTAACTGGTTTGATTTATGTGTGAGCTAATGCAAAGATTCTCATTAAGTAAAATGCATTCAGATCTAGCTATTGTCCTTGATTTTCTGTCTCAACAAAACACACATTTGTGCCAAGGACACAAAAGAGAAAAAGATAGCGATCACAAAATAAATGCTAGCATGAGGCGTAGGGATCTCCAAAGGGACAACTGTCTCCATGACCTGCCTGGATTCCTGTGGGGAAAGGACCTGGCCTTCTCTCACACCTAAGCCAGCTGTCCTAATGAGAGCACAAGGGGCTTTCTGGCTGCCCTGTGTTTAAGACTAGCTCTGCTCTTTTGACTAGGCACTCTGTCCCAAACCAGGGAAATGCTTGCATTGAAGTTACTTATTAAAGGTACAAACAAGTGTTGGTTTTTGGCAAATGGTAAAGAAATGACAGATTGCTCCAATCAGCTTAAATGTATGCATCAACCTAGTTTTAAAACCACTATCAATACCAAAAGGGAAAAGATAAATGTGAGTATTGATAGGAGAGAAACACTGTGCTTTTACCCTTCTTGGTTTCATTGAATCACAGAATGGAAGACATGAGTTTCTCCAGTTTAATTATGCAAGAGATAGAAAGGAAATTAAAAATGAACATCTCTTTGGGGTCTATTAAAGAAAGAGGGCAGGGAATGCCAGAGACTAATGAGACTGCTGTAGTGTTGAGAAAGGAGCAGAGAATAGCTGTGATAGGAACTGGCAAAACAAGAGCAGAAGGGCTCTTGAGTATTTTGAGACTGCAGTGGGTACTCTAGGGAAAATACTCAAGAAGCTAATGGAAACAATAATTCATTAATATTTTAAATAAAATATTAATGAAAGTCATGTGTTTTCAAATATTTCCAGGCTAATTCTATGAGGTGGGAATATAATGAAGCAGAAGAATTAAGGAGAAATAACATAACTAAATAACATGGCAAAGTTTGCTAATTGCGTTTGATCGAGATTGGCCACTTCAAGCATCATAAGGTGAATGGATTCTTGCTGTAACTTACTGTTTCTTGCAGTACAGGAAATCTCTGCAAGTTGTATCCAGATGATCCCACAGTTCAGAGGAAGGGAAGAGCTGAGAGATTCTTGTGTCACGCAAGACATTTCGTGACATGTATTTTGACTGAAGTTAATCATTCAGAAGCCTTTGCAGAAGATTGTTGCTAATTCTCAGTGATAAAAATGGGTAAAACCAGTTACAGCAAACTGAATTGCTGAAGTGCTCTGTGCTTTGTCAATTTGTCTACATTCTAGATCATAGTAAACTTAATATTTAGGAATGAGCAGTAGAGATATGTGACAGAAACAAGAGCTGTGCACTTTTTCCCCCTTCTGCTTGTCTCCTCTGTTTTAGAGCACGCTGTCATAATAATGGCATGGTACATGCTCAGCCTTATGTTAACAGCTTTCTGGAGATGATATACTATTCCCTTTGGGCAGCCTGCGTGCCAGCATTTGGCATATGCACAAAGAGAGGAACTGAGAAAGGGAGAGTGGATATTTCTACGATCAGCAAATATCTGGGAAAAGACAAGACAGCAGACTATTTCATATGGCTTAGTGATAGCCTGATATTTTTTCACTCTTTTCCTTAAAAAGATAGAGAACTGATTAGACCTCAAATACATTTTTCCTAGGATTTAAAACAATCCAACCAAAAAAAAACCCCACAACCCACAAAAAACCATCTGAAACTGTATCCTACCTGCTTTGTTTCAGGAGTGTTTTATCACAATGGAGGTTAGCTGAGGTTTGGAAAAGACCTCTGCAGAGTAAAGACTGATACCCTGCGGATGTTATCCAAGTGCCCAATACAGAAAGGCGAGGTTGTCTGAACTGCACTGCAGTACACGTGAGAGTAGTGCTGGCCCACAGAACAGTCTGCAGAATGGGAATTGCTCAGTGCTCTGAGCCAGCCTTCCTGAAAGCTGTGAACACTGGTGAGATCATGTACACAGTACTCCAGTAAGATAATTCGGTATATTTTTTTTTTTTACAGATATGAGATCTGAAGTATGTAGATCAGCTCAAATTTAATTCTGATTTTTAGCTTTTGGGTAAAGAATAATGGTCATAAAATAATTTGCTCTTTATACCATAGTCGTCTTCATGCTCTGTTTAGAGTTTGTTTTACTTTAAGGTGGGGCGTTGAAGACATAGTTTCTAGCATAGCTTTGCCTTGTAAATATGTTCTATGGATTTGGAGACTGATAGTCTCTGCCTCTCTGACAAGAAAGTAGACATTATTTGTTCCACATAGTGTAGGAATGGCCAACCCTTTACTTCCTCTTTGCCAAATTTTTCAGTTACTAGATATAGGTTCTACTAGCTTGCTATTGTCCAAAATATTTGGTATTTTTCTACATAAGTATCTAAATAATAACAAAAAATTGTTTTGTTGTACCAAGCATCCTTCTGATATAGTCTCTTGACCTGTGTGAAGATTTATTCCAGTTATTCTTAAATTCAGAAGGAAGTGTATTATTTCAGAATAAATTTTTTAAAAAATTAACAATCCACATGTATTTAGTTGAGGTTTCTATGTTAATCTGTAATATGCAGAGTGCAGTTTTCTGGAGAGTGTAAAGTCAAATACTTTTTTTTCCTCTAGTATTTGGCTCACTCTATTATTAAGAATCTCCTTTACAAACAGACTTCTAGAAACAGAGATATACTCTTTCCCCTGTCTCGTTTGGTTCTGAGGAATTTCATATTTCCAGAATAGCAACTCCTGAAATAACAGGTATTTAAAAAGGAAAAGGTTTTGCCCATCACCAGGTAGCAAGAGCTGATTCTCACAAAACCTGTATGTAACAAGCTTTATGTATCATTGTATTATGTGTTTCAGTGTGACTTGAAAGGCAGTGGTTTTACTGTTTCAGTCTTGAATTATACTGGTATTGGTGAGATCAGAATCAGGCTTACTGACTTTCAGGATAAAACATAAATTATAGTAGAGAACACAACTTTCAAAGTTCAGAGCGTCGTAGCACACTGTGGATCAGAGTTAGAAATGTAGTAAAAGCAATGTCCCATTAGAGTTTTAGACTGCCAAACTATCTGTTCTGTTATCTTGTAAGAAAAGGCAATAATGCATATGTGAGGGTAGCGTAATTGCAGTTGCTATGGGAACCTGCCTTGGGTTAGGAAGTTCCCTGAGTTGTGTGGATTCAAACTTCTGTCTCAGCAATGCATCAATGTAGTATTTTGAATAACATCTCTTTAAATTATCTCCCTGAAGATGTTAAGACTGCCATAGACAGTATTCAACACAAAATCATCTCCTCTGATATAATTCTTATTAGCATACAGTTGTATGCATTGCCAGTTGGTCTACCTAAAAGCAAAAGAATTCCACTGAGCCCTTTACATGAATGCTTTTTTGGTTTTATTTTTTTATAAATGTATTTTTATAATGAGTGTTAAATTCCAAGAAAGTCCAGGATACAAGTCAGCTTCCTGACTTGGTGCTTTTTGCAGAGCAGTTTAAGCTGTTGTTACATTTGAAGACTTCAGACAAAATTAACTGTTTTTCCCACATAAATCAACTAAGAAATATGTTTTAAAAACAATTCAGAGGAAATTTTTCCAAGTGGTGGTTTCTGAAAGCAATGATATATTTTTAAAAGCTTTTGGTTTCTGAGATTTTCATTAGCATTTGAAGTTCAGATTCTTAAAGTAGCTCCCTTTTTTAGGTGGTTCTTACCCACAGCTTGGGCCAAATTTTCCAAACTAAAATCTGTATTCTCATGGACACTTATAATGGTTATAATCTGAAAAATAAAATGCCAGCACACAGTAATATTCCCATCACAATTCTTAGCGTTTTTTAAAGCAAGCCCTTTTGAAGATTCACTTGTGATTTCTCTTCTTTTCCCCTAATCTAGTCCTTAGAGGCTTGTGTTGATACATGGTGAGGAGTGAGTCTGTACTATTGGCAGAAACATGCTGTGCATGGAAATATGACTGCTCACTCGGTGAGACCTCTATCCAAGAACTGTGATTTTTATTAGCTGTGGTTCCACTCTATATTAATAAGGGGTGGCAGCTGGTCCTGTCATTATTCTGTGTTACTGCATTAACAAGGTGACCTTCACAAAAGCTTTCCTAATTTATTATTTTAGAGAGAAGGCATGTAAATTAATCCATTGAAAGTAATTATGTGCGTGCTTTCTCCATTACTTTGCATCATGGGAAGCTATACATAACACAAAGTAATAGAGCAACGTAGATAAAAATGAGTAAGTTATGTAGTGGTTAAGCATCTTGCTTTCTCTGATTGCCACTCTGCATTGTCTTCCCCAAGGCTACTACATTATTTCTTCATTGTTATTGCATAAGGAAGTTAAAAATAGCAAGAGAGAATCACCAGGAGAAAAAGGTGGGGAAATAAAAATCAAACAGCATGCAGGAGAAAATGTGGTCCTGGGGAGTGGGGGCGAGTGCGTGTGTGATGGCAACTCTATTTTCATGACTACCACAACATGTGATACTTCACATTACGCATCAGCAGTCCACTGAGTTTAGCTCATGCTGTTGTTCTGAAGGCGAAGACGACTACTAGGCTTGACCCTTCCTTCCTAGTGAAAAATCTGTGGTAAAGATGAACAGTAGTCTGTATTTTGACACCAACTGTGGTTTGAAAATAAGCAGCAAGGTTTTTGCGACATCTAGTGCTTATAAATTCAGGAAACTGTCAAAACAATGGCAATAACTTTTGTTCTTTGACAACTTTGAAGGATTTAATTTGCCAGCAGGAAATACGTATGGACAGTCGTACCCAGTAGTAGCAGCTGCAACATAGCCTTTCCTCAAGAGTAAGGCTGCTTGTCAAGATATGACGTCAAGACGTAATGATGTCATAAATTGTATTTTAATGGCAAAAAAACCTGGCCAAAAATATTTTTCATCTGTTCCTAGCGGTAACATATAGCACAGATGCAGTAACAAGTACCTGGGGATATATACTATGTGTTAAAATACAGCGGACTTGGGTTGAACTGTACAAATACTTCCATTTCAACAAAATCATTTGAGGAATAAGATACTGCTCAACTTGAGTAAATTAATCAGAATCTCATCCAAAATGAATGTTCATAAGCCTGTAGCTTGAGTTTTCTGGTTGCTGCGATAGACTAGTCTCAGGATTCAGCCTGCCACTTTGTGCTTGGAATTTTGTATTTTCATTTAGGATTATGCATCTGAGATGTGGCAAGCAGCACTCGTGCGTGTTTTACAGCAAGTGCTCCTTGGACACTTCGAAGACTGCATTTTGAAAAGATCAACAGTCTTCCATAGAAATAGTCAAGCTTGACATGGTTTTATGAACTCAAACTTTTTCCCTATAAAGCATGATTAAAAATGCTATAGTGCTAAGTTTTCCAGTAGACGTGGTGCAGTTAAGCGGGCTGTTTGTGAAAAAGGGTATTTCCCATGAGAATTAAGAAAGAGCAATCCTGAGCGATAGGTCTGATACTGCTCACGATTTATCCCTTTTGGAAGTTTACCCGTGCCAGCTTCCTTGGGGGCTATATTGGGTCCTATCAGAAACTGAAAAAGATGAAGCTCCTATGTATTTCTCCATAACTTTGATATCTAATCCCTACTGTGGGAATTCAGCCAGGCAGAATGTCTGGAAGCTGTACTCTGTTTGTCGCTCAGTCACTACTTTTGTATTTGTGGAGCTGGGATAACCTGGAAGCATAGACTGCAGTTTCTACAAAAGATTATCTAATCTTCTACAAAGGATTATCAAGATAAATTCTAATTTCTGGTGTTGCTGTGAAACACTATAGAAGTGGTCCAAACCTGTGTAACCAAATGTTTGTGGCAATCTCTGTACAGATCTTTCCCACCCAGGAAAGTTTCTGAAGCATTTCTTCTGGCTTATTACAGTGTTTCTTCAGGAGTCTGAAATGAGCTATGGAACACTGCACAGAGCCACAAATGCTAGGCAGGGTTTTCATAAAGAAGTTAGGGCAGTTGAGACTGGGGTGAAGTGAGTCCTTTTAACTGTGATCTGGCATTTTTTAAACAACCTGTGTTCTACAGATCAGTGTAAGGAAACACTCACCATATAGTCTTTTATCATGCTACTGTTCAAAATCAAATTTGCATGTACAGGACTACTAAATTACACATACTCAATATATTAAAAACAAGAGTATAGAAATTGTTCTAATTGAGCAGCTAAGGTTGCCTACTGGTAAGATAAATCTCTATGCAGAAAAAAGGCAGCAGGTTAGCTGTCTGCTCTATTCTTCATCCTCAGAGTATACTGTATTGTAGCAGCCTCTGGCAGGCATAATTTCCCTGACTTTTGCAGACAAAGTGGAATTTAGAGTAGCTTTGAATCCGCTCTAATTTACAACAGAGAGTAAGTATGTTCAGTGTGTCCCTGAAAGGCTTTTTGTTAGTGGGTCAAAATAATCCACTTTTTCTGATCTCTGGGCAAAACTTTTTAAAAAATACAATAATCTGAATCCTTCGTGCTTGGTCACACATAATGAATCTGTCTCAGAAACTGTAAAATTCCTTATAAAAATAAAATATGAAGTCACCCTCAAACATTATTCTTTCACTTCCATTTTTCAAATCAAAATACTGCAAGGTTTCTGCATGAATGGCATATGTAGAAGAGTTGGAAAATGGATATATTACCATGGTCATCCTTACTGTAAGATAGAGCTGGGATCAACCCAGTTTTCGTTTTTTCAGTTCAGATTCTGTGTGTGTGCCTTTATAAACATCAGAGAGGGAATGAAACTCTGGCCGGAATTGTTAAGATTCCGTGTGCACTTACAAGCATCAGAGAGGGGATGAAACTATCCCCTGAATTGTTTTCCTTTGCTATGCAAATAACAGTTCATTTGTATTTTCTGGTTTTGTCTATGTCCTCAAGCCAAGATGACTTTGATTTTCAATACACTATAGGTTTTGGAAAAGTCTTTGAATGAACTCTGCCTGTCAATATTTCTTTTAAGGTCCACTTCAGGCATCTGCAAGTGAAGGTGGATGAAGTCACTAATCACTTTCTAACCTAATACGGACTGACGTATCTTATCCCTTAGATATATTTTATCTGTAGTAAAGTATGACTAGCTGTGCCTGTGACTTCAGCAGGTGAGATTTCCAAATACACTCAGGTAGGAGAAGATTTAGTAACAGAGGAGAGCTGACTGAGTCATGATTACAGTCCTAGTAATTTTGGATGGGCTATAGCATATAGCACATGGATTGCTGGTGATTCTCTGTTCCAGCAAGAGAAGGGGTGAAAGGAGAAAAAGCCAACAGACAGGATATCTGATCATATCTACAATCCCTATTTTAATCAATTTTTAAAATATTGTAGCTAAAAACATCTTGCAGAATTTTCATACCAAGTAGTTTCTATTTTTGCCAGCACCACTTCCCTTAGCACATTTTAAAATTTTCTAATTTCTGTATCATTCTGAAGGGGGCTGAATGTCACGTTATTTACATGTTTCTGCTGACATTGTGTGACAGTGTTTTGTCAACTTCTTTAATTTGCTTGTAAACAAGTATTTTTATCAACATTAGAGTGCTGTTATTCATGTCATGTTGCACCTGTCTTTGCTTCCATTTCTATGCCTGCAATATTAATGGATAATTAACTATCCAGTCAGCAATGACAGTCCTAGGTGTATTCTGGGTCTCCACTGAAAATTGGGCCATTGAATCTAATGAAGCCAAGTAAAGGCCAAAATGTGGTCTCTTTGCTCACTCTTAATTTGTCCCTTCCTCTACGTGTAATGCTCCAGAGAGGCATATATTGTGCAACGGTATTGTTGCTAAAAGTATGACTAGAGAAATTTCTGTTTCTACTTAACTTCATTCCCTCCACTTGTGTAGGACATCCAGAGAAAGAAAAAAGTGCAAAACTTGTAAAATTTTGAGTGTTTAAAAGGTGAGTTATGCTCTCATCTTCCTTTGCCTGGAATGAGACATAGGAATGACCAGAGTCTCCAAGAAAGCATTCTGTACAGGTATACTGGAAACAGTATTCACAGAGTATTATGTCTAAGAACTGAATCAACTTTTCATTGACATATACTATAGCAAAGCATAGCGTATCATCTTTTATAATATTTTTATATCATTTAATAAGTAGAGCTCATTAGCATTATTTGATTAGCTATATGAATTGTGGTATAAAGGACCCTAAATAAAGATATTTAGGGGCAAACTGTAGATGATTTAGTCGTATTTTAGTGCCATATTACTACATTCCATTAAGAAGTATTGATAAGAGTCAAATTTTGCTGAAGTTAAAAGTAGTTGCAAGTGGTCATTATCTGGAGAACATACAGAATCTGATTCTTTTCACCTGCTTATATCTCTAGCTGTTATGCTGGGAGGAATCTAAAAGGCCAAAGAAGCTCTGCCAATGTTTTAAAATCTCTAATTTCTTTTAACATATGTGTAGATATGTCTACTTGACTGAGTGCAGGATTAGGAGTTTATCATCCTTCTTATTCAAAGTTTCTTGGCTGAAATTTGCCTTTGTAAAAATCACATAGCAACCTGCTCCTTTTACCACTTGTGCAGTAGGGGTGAACTTAAATATACTCTGTAGACTGCAATGGAAATTTTGTTTTTCCTTCATACGTTCCTCCTTTCAACTTGAACAGTATTAAAATAGAGAGGAGGTAGGCTATAGCATTGTGCCCTCTCACTAGTTATCTGCCAATTCTCATCATGCCTGTAAGGGAATGTGTAAGTAGTAGCACATCTGACAACTCCAAGGCATCTCACCCTGGATCCAGCTTCTGCCAGCTGCCTCCTACAAGCTGGTCTGCACACAGGTCTGGTACAGGCCTTTTGCTCTGCTGTCAAGTCACTTCACAGCAAAGGGAAAGCATTGGTATCTTATAAATAGACAACCTTTGTCTCTTATGGAGAACTCTTGGTCACTGGAGATAAACAAGCAGAGTGTAGTGCCAGTATAATACTAACTCACAACATATTTTTCTAAGAGAACAAACACAACTCTAACATCCTGGAATTTATCCATGTTGCTTCTGCAGTTCTGAAGTTCTTACAGCAACTTTTAATCTTTAGCTCCAAATTGTTTGGATGTGCAATACATCCTGGCAGGTACTTCACTTTATTTGTGGTTTATTTAATTTATGGTTTATCTGAATGCTATTTTAAAGTCCCATGGTCAGGATTACAATTTGGGGATGTCTTTTCATGGTCTGAAACAATTGCTTCATAAACATTTCAGGATGAAAAGCAAGGATATTTTCTGGCCTGTTGTTTGAACCTGTGCTTGTATTATACTCAGTATTTCCTCAGCTATCATATAAAACATATTTTGATTAAACACCTCATTAGAAATAAATGTATTGTGTTCTTGGTAGTAGAACTGACTCTTATTTTTTGACTGAATTCAGACTAAAGCTGTCAGATCCTGTAGTAAGATATCCAAAAGCAATGAAAACAAATCCATTAATGTCAAGTATGCGTGTGCTGCCATAACATTACTGCAACATGAATTATTTCTAACACACAGTAACAAAGTGGCATTTCAGTAAGAAGATAGATAGAATATAGACTATATGTAAACTGGATGAATGATACATAACTATAGAAAACCAAATATCTTTGAATCGAAAGGATCTCAAGTTTAAATAAATTGAATAGATTGGCTCCATGTCTTTATAATTTACTGATTAAAGAAGCAGGCAAAATACATTGAAGACCTAATGAAATGTTTAGTGTTGTATACACGCTTTTTCTTTATTGCCTGAATTCAAGAGAATGATTAGATGCATTTTAACAATATTCACTAAAATCCTTTTTCACAGGGGAATCTCCTCTAAATGATAAACTTTGTTACTGTCTTTGCCAAAATATTGTTTATGCTTGGACTTGATTATCTTAAAGGTATTTTCCAACCTAAACAATGCTATGATTACGCAGTCACAATGTTTCAGCACGTTCCTAATTATTTTGAGTGCTTGATCAAGTATTTAGCTGTGAAATATTCTATATGAAATTGCTAATGTTCATAATTAAATATCCTTTGTTATTGTTTTTTTAAATACTCCCACCCTAAGGTTAGTCAATTTATTATCTAAAAAATTCTTTGTACTTTCAAAATAAAATATATTAAAAAATTCAACTTGCAATACTATAGTTGGCATCTAAATCTGCTCCCAAAATGGAGGATTTTTTTCTCATTACAAATTCAGAAAGACAAGCAATTGAAAACCTTTTGTAACAAAAATCCCATTAGTTTTGAACTGATAGCCCAGGAACAAACTTTCAGCCTGATTTGATTTGAAATTGCCTGATAGTAAATGTACAAAATTGGGGGCAAAATTGTTAAAAGCTCACAGACCATGGTTTGAGCTTTTGTCCAAGTAATGCTCAAAAATAAAGGCATGGTTTCACCCTGTATTTTTGCCCTTATCTGTAAAATATTGCTCTTGGTGTAACTGCAGAATGAAGGCAATTATTCTGTAATGCCATGTTATTTGCTAGACAAGTACAGGGCTACGATTCATAGCTGATTCACCCAATTACTGTTTTCAACAATGTTCTTACCAGGATATTGCTTTTTGGGCACTTAAGAAAACTGAGTAAGATTGGATTTTATGCAAGATGAACCATAAAGGCAAAAAATTTTACCACCAGCACAGGGTTATTGGCCTTAAAAACCATAAATTGTCAATTTAACACTTGATGTTTCTTGAATGTTCTGTGTGTTGTGGTTTTTTTTTTTTGTGTGTGTGTGTCAGGAAACAAAGGTGTCTGAAAACCTTAGCACAATCAACACAAAATCTATTAAACACCATAGTAATTGTCTTTTCCATTTCAAAATACAGCTGTGGTTCTAATTTTAGGGAAAAATTAATCCCATTTATTCCAAGCGTAACAGAATCCCTCTTGATGTACCATTGGCAAAAACAAATCTATTCTGCAGCTACGGCTAGTAACATTAATTTCTGCTGTGGAGAATGTGCGCTCAGTAAAATATTTCTTACTCTGTCTCTTTCTACTCAACTAGGAAAGAAAATGCAAATAAAGTCATATCAGCATTACATCTTCTTATGGGACAAAACCCTGAACCTGCAAAAGCTGATGGGATTTTTTGCTGCTGTCTTTAGTGAACTAGACATCTTTTTCATGCCTGATATTTTTTTTATTAACTCATACACTTCACAATACATAAGAGTTGACCACACATTAAATACGTTAAACTAACAAAAAAAAGTAGATTAGGGTTGAGACAGTAGTTTGAGCAGCTTATCTACTTAGTGAGAATATTTTATGTAACATCTACCTTAAATCTCCTTCTGCAATTTAAGCTTTTTACTTGTCCTGCCCACAGTGAACATGGAGTACAGTTTACTTTTATTTTCTTCACAGCAGTCTCTTATAATCACCTATCACCATGTGAATCCTCAATTTTTTTTCTCCCATGCAGTGAAGAAACCTACCTCTTTCAAGGCAAGGTCATATTTTCTAAATTTCAGGTGACCTGATGATCTTTTCTGCGCTTTGTCCAGTTGTTTCTTATCTTTCTTGAATGAGAATCAGCTACAGCATTATAGCCTGTGTCATGAATTTCCAGAGCTTATAAGATGTAGTTCATATATTTATGTCCAACACCTTTACTTGTATGTGACATGTACCAACATGCATATTAGTACAGTTGATTTTTTTTTTCCGCACAAGAGAGTTTTAATTTTGCTTTCAGCTGGAGATCAAGAATAACCCCATATTCTTTTTTTTGTGTGTGTGTGACAACTGTCATCACTATGATGTGTTTTCATAGTAGACTAAAAGTAGCACTTTATACTCACACTTATTGCGCTATATTGCATATATTTTCCTACTATTTCATCAGAAATAGTTTCATCAGCAGAGAGCACAACTGTGCTTCTCTACACCCCTGCCTCCTGAGGGAGCCTATGGTAATAATCTTGTGGTTTAATCAATGGGACTGCCCTTACAGGCTCAGAATCAGTTTGGCCTCTTTAAAGCTCAGTACCTGTGTGATGAACAAAGAACACCAACAATGAAATATATGATGCCTGTGTATGTGGTACATGAGCAGATTTAAGAAGCAGAGTAGGTTCATGGGCAATGCACTGGAGATGAGGTGTCTCCAAAATACCTTGTTAATGATTCTCCTTTACTTTGTACTTAAGGCAGCATGTTTGTCTGGAGGTTTGGAACAATTCTCATTATGCTTGGAACTAACATTTCATTCAGCTATGCAAACTGAGAGGAAATGAATAAACATTGACTAAGAATGAGATGGGTATTTTGTGTTATATCAGGCACACAGGAGACACTGTACGTTACTAAAATAATTACTATTGGCATATATGCATATCTGAGGCACAAATGGGAAAAATTGAGAAAGCCCTAACTAGACGTTTCTGCTTGTTTGTTTACAGTGTGGCTGCAGATGTCTCTCACCCTTTAAAAATGTTCTTTACATTCGTAATGCTAATGGACATTTTTTTTTCCTATGGAAAAGCTAATGAACTGTTTAAATTAATGAAACCATCAGGCTGTTTTGTTTCTTCAAATAGCTATGTTATTCTTATAAAATACCTTAACACTTTCTGTGGGCCCTTGTATTCACCCTTCTGAATTATTATTTGTTAGATATTCTTGAAGGCTTGCAAGCTACTTTGGCATAGTTAACTTAAGTGAACTTAAGTGATTGTAGATATTGCAACATATATGTGCAGTGCTGCCAGAAAGGAAAAAACAGAACTCCTCAAGGACTTGCTGTGTTGCAACCATTCGCAGAAGGATCTTTTATAAAATATCTGGCTTTTGAGTGTGTCAACATACTTACAGGTATTCTCAATGTCTTTGAATTTTCAAAATGCTTCAGATGCCTGTGAAAATTGACAATAGATATCAGTCAAGACTATCCAAATAATATTTCCATCTCTCCCTTTCCTTCTAAATATTGGTGTGGAAGGAAGAGAACTGAAACTTTTGTTAATTTTGCATGGACTGCTTTTCTGTTATCTTCCAAACATGAATTGGATGAGTATTGAGCTTCTGTAATGCTCAATTAATTACTTTGGAAAACCTGGATGTTAATTTCAATATATATCTTAATAAGCATATGTATAAACAAAAATCCACATTTGCAATTTACATTTGAAATGTCATCATTTAGTAAGTGAATTTGAAATACAAGTCTATGAAATGTAACAGGTAAATTGCCAGTAAAAATGAAGTCTATTCTTCTTTCTTAATTAGGGAATCAGAACATCAGCTGTTCAGTTATTTTATTTTATTAGAAAACAGTAGAATGTTTTTCCTACAGTCCACTCAGGGGAAGCATTTCCATTGACTTATTATGGGATATAACTTTAATAATTCCCATCTACTGCAAGAAAACTTCTGTAAGACATACATAATTACAATAAACTGTATCTATTTCTACAGATCTGTTTCTGTAGAGGAAAGATGATGTGTGTAGTATATCCCAAAAGTCAGTAAGTGTACATATGCTGTATAGCCACAGCTATGAAATGTAAATATAATTTCAATTCCCAGAAAACAGGTAGGCATTTTTGAAGTTTGTCACATATTTATTTTTAATCCATGCTTAACAACGTGCTGTGCTTCACAGAGACTTCCAAAACTTTCGCACCATTTGATGAGGCATAACAAAATCTTCCACCATCTACAAAAAGTGCCTTTATCATGTAGAACCAGAGAAGTGCGCAGAGACCGACAGACCTACTCTAGTGGCTGCAAAATCAATGTTTAGCTGTAGGGAAGTAGGGAACAAAGAGTCTTATAGAGTCTTTATTGATCTACTGAAATATGAGTGAGGAGATAATGATACAAAGCTGTGTATCGTCCACTGTCTTCGTGGGCCAGGTGGAGCAAGAGGCAGTGTCTGTGGGACGAGGTATGGCATGGCACGGCACATGTGGGTGGATGGCTATTCATTAATTTATCTGATCTTTTTTGCCTTTTGTAGCCATCAAGTTCTATGTATAAATGGGAATTAAAGTGAAGGCAGCATTTATTTTCTCCTCTTTCATCCTCTTATTCCTTTCTTCTCTACAATGACATTGGAATTCCAGGTTGTAATGTTCAGTGTATATGTATACTACTTTTTATTGCGTGTAAGGAAACCTGCCTTGGAGGGGCTAACCACGGGTTAGGGAAACAACAGGACTCAGAGTAAACTGGAGGTCACGAAGGCAGAGAGAACAGAGGGTAACCTACCTGATGTCTTCAGTTTGCTGACACATCAAGGACATGATCGCAAAGCACTCCTTGTTCCATAGCTAAGGCAGATACTCATCCTTCTCTGTTAGTTTGCAGAAGTGAATTTCAAACTGCCTAAGTCTCTGTTGGGCACTCTGTATCAACAGACAGAAATGCAGGGAAGACACTACGCAGTTGCAAAACACAAATGAGTGCTGGCAGTCTAGAGTGCAGGAAAAAAAATGTTTAATTAGAAATGTTTTTTGTTAGAGAACATCGATTGAGTCTGGATTTATTCTGTTTTTTTGTTTAACACATAACACTGTAACTACTAGCTAGATTAAAAGGAATCAAAGGAAACACTGCTAAATATTCCTCCTTGCAATTTGATCGATACAGTAATTTTATTGTCTATCACCAGATATTACATAGCTAAATAACACTTATTTTTCAATCATATTTAGCATTTCATGGAGGGAAAAGTAAAGAATACAGCTTGTGTCTCTACTCATATCAATATTGTAAATTTCCCTTTTGTTTTTCCATAGATGAAAAATTATTGTGACACTTTGACTTCTCAAAATAATTTGCATGCAATCTTCTAAAGAAAGACAGGTATTTTAGGTGCATACAGCTACTGACTTTTCTAGTCAACGAAGGCAAAAAGAAAGCAAGAAAAGAAAATAAAAGATACAGTAGGTGGCAGTTTTTTCTGACTACTTTTAATACATTATTTTTCCTTCATGCTGTGACAGTTTAAATTTTACGTATGGGGGTACTGTCAATGTAATGTCTGTCCACCATAAATGCTATATAAAGGTCAGAATAGAAAAATGTCACAGCTTTAGGAGGGGAGGATTATAAACATTTACCTGAGCCTAAGCACTGGTGAAAAAAATCTATATTTCCTGTAGTCACAGTCAAAAATACTGTCAATTACAGTTTAACTATGTATTTTGATAAAGTAATTTCATTTAACAAGACATCTTGTAGAGTAAATTAGCTGTATTAATGGCAATGCATAAAGTAATCACAGCTGATGATTTTACAGGGTACTTAAGTGTGGACTTCAGTATGAGTTAACCTTTGGACTTCTCATTTTAGGAATATAATTGACATTACGGTGCATATTTAATCTATTTGTCTTATCCCCATGATCAATGCTGTTCAAGGTATGGAACTTCACGTTCTCATGTTTCTATCTACACTGTGATGCACCTGTAGCTATCAGACACAATTTTTCCTGCTTCTCCAATACTTGAAAAAGGCTTGAATAAGTGCTAAGCATGTTTGTCCTACATGTCCAACATTTATTTGATAGTTGTAAGATTCTGCATTACTTCCTGACAGAAACTAGAATAGGTAGAAGGATGGAGACAATTGCTTTAATTCAGAAAAAGATGGTGGGCATTAAATGTTGGTAGTTGTTTTTAACTGTAATACATCTCCATGGGTGTTCTGTTCAAGTAGTCATTCCCCACATCATTGAATCCTACGTTGTGTTACTTCTGGCTGTTGGGTATGGCAAGAAAATAACTTATCCAGAGCCAACATGAGGTTCCTTCAGGTCTAAATTGAAGGTCTTTGTGGTGCTGTTTTGCAGCATGTATGATGCACAGTAGTCAGAAGGTATTAATTAAATCTCTGCAGTTTTCCTGTTGAGGGCAACGTAGCTTTTTGTTTCATTAGGACCTAGGCATGGGTGTGGGGCTAGGAAGTACAGCTTACATTGGACTTCTGAAAGCAAATTCTGGCCTTTGCATCCTAGTCTTCATTGATTTGCTTAGAAATAGCCTGTAAAAGACACAATTTGCTGTATCTTATCAGCTGCTGCGCTTTTGGTTTTTAGTAGTCTTACAAATTTGGAAACTGTTGAAGGAGATGGTCCAAAAGCAGGTCTATCTAGAACAGCGTAAGGCAAGATCAGGAAGGAGAGGGCTGCTCTTGAAATCACACACACTGGCACATCTCTGATTCATTTCTCATTTAGTACTGTAGACACCAAAGCTCCATTCCCTTCAGGGTTTTAGCTCCAACAGCACATATTATTGAATTGTGTTTTCTAGGCTAAACAAATAATGTAGATTTAAATTCAGGTCTGATGCTCTTATGCTGCTTGAATAATCTGATTTATTACTGTATGTGGTGTTCCTGTGTGGTATGATGTGCTCTCTTTCATTGTAATTTTCAGTCATGTGTAATTGGAATTCCATAAAACCACAAAAATCCACTATTTCTGTCTTATAAATACAGTCTTGAAAACAAACTAACACGCACCCCCCCCCCCCCCCCCCCCCCCCCGTTAATTGAAAATACTTGTTACTAGCAAATGTGAAGAAACTGGGAAAGTTTTTCTGAACCTAAGTATAGCCATATATAAAGACAGAGCATTTGAAATTGCGATGGTATGTAGGAAAAGGCTGTTAAAGTCAGTTACCAAAATGAAACTGCAAAGATACTTTAAAAAATATGAAAGTTTTAACTGTGGGAATGTTAACATAGAAAATGCCATAAGGTAATTCTTCAGACTTACACTAGAATTGTTGTATGTATATCCACAGAGATTTATTTTTTTTAACCTGCAGTCTCTGTAAACAAGAAATATATTTAGCTCCAAATTTTTGTCTCTATTCACGCAGCAAAGGTAGACTGCTTGTGCAGCCACCGCCACTACGTTACTGGAAACAAAATGCTCTTTCAGTATTGGTACTGAATTGAATATTTTCTAAGGCCACTGAGGTGAACAAATAACCTTAGAAAGAAGAAAGAATAGCACCAAACCCAAGAGTTTCTTTCCAGAACCCCCGAAGTCATCAGTGCGTGTAGCATGCAGTCAGCACTGCAAGTTCTGAAGCCTATATCAGACTGGAAAATGGCTAAATCAGGTGAGGTAAATTAACTTTCTCTGAGAATTCTCTGGCATTCTGATGGGCAATTTCCATGAAAGTATATTAAAGATCTCAAATCTTAGTGAAACAAATGCAATATTTCAAAATATATATAAATTCAATGACACCCGAATACTGAGCCTTCCCCCTCTGATTCTGAGAGGTGATGACTAAAGCTTGATCTGTTCTTTCTTCTGCAGCCAACGGGGAATATTTTCCTGGTTCAGGATCTGTCCTGAGCGAGTACAGGTTTGGCTGGCTAAAGACAGAGAAGTATGCCAAGATTAGGCACACTCTACCCTTTGGCCTTTGAGGGAAGCTGCGGAAATAGTAATTAAGATTGAAGTATTAAAGTAGGATGTGCAGGCTCAGAGGCAGGACCTATGGAAGATAATTTTAAGGTGTCCATGTGCCTTAAAGGCACTCTCAAGGACTTAACTTTCTCTTAGGGTGAGCTATCACCAAATTTGATTTTTGAGGAGCAGAGACGGAAGGTGAGGTAATCCCTGTCTCTGTCTGGTCCCTGGAGTGGCACGCAAGTGACATGATGGGGCTAAGACCTCCTGGAAGAAAGTGCTGACAAATGGGTGGTGAGAATGGGTACCAACAGTTTGTTGCTGGTAGTCCGGAAATGGACTCTGCAACTTACCTTGATGGAAGAATGCCTGTGGAGACTTAAGCCAGTGACTTTTGCAGTTGGAAAGATAGCTCCCTGCTGCTTCTCAACGTGCGTCTACCAGTTCCTGTGCAATTCACAAGATGCTGTTTGTGTTGCGTGTAACTTCTGTCAGCCAATGCAATTGTTGGATGAATGACATTCTTCATAAGGTTAAGAACTCCCTTTCGTTCATAATGGCAAAATAAATCTCTCCCCCTTACTTACATAAAGTGAAATGTGTTAGCTTTGCACTAGTAGTTCAGAAGCAGTGTATCATCCAGAAGTATCCTATCATTCTGCAAGTTAAATCTTTGTGTGCAAGAATGTTTGGGGTGAAAGTGTCTTTTCATGTTTGACCTGGATTTATTTTAAAGCTATTGAAATATTTGGTCTTACATCTGCTTTCATTTCTTTTCTTTTCAAAAAAAGTGTTTCAGAAGAAATCTCTCTCCCTGTTAGATAAGTTCATCCAAACTAACAAAATATACAAGTTCTTCTCATACAGCTTTCTATATGTTTATTGACATCTTTCATTTTCTACTAATGTTCAGAGTATTTTAGGACAAATCTGATCTAATCCCTCATTTTGTATTCCTGACCATTATGCTACTAACATAGCAAATTACAGCAACAAAAGTGCTCATCTGCAGGAGTTTTTCTCATGTTTTGATCTTGCTAAAGTTCTTAAAGGTATTTATGTGATTTAAAATGGTATTGAGAGTATCCTTTTGATTTAGGGAGATTAAAACTAATTTTTAAAGAATCAGTGTTATTTTGTTGCTAAAGAATGAGCCAAAAATGATAGCTGATAGTTCTTTCACAAACATAATCCCTTATAGCATTCTTTCTATCTATTTATGCACAGAGCTGCTGCTAACTGAATGGAAATAGGATTTAGTGGGATTTAATAATATTCTCAGTAGAAAGGCTTAGCTTAATATGCAAGTTCTAGTGGGAATTTTCTTTCCCAAAGATATTTTTATTAGCATTTAGATACTTCAAAGTGTACAAAATAGAGATCCAGCTCTCAAGCAGAGAAAGTAAGTCCCATCAAAGTATTACTGTATTTAAATGTAGACCTTTATAGAAGCTGCATGCTAAACTCATGAAGATAAAATGTGAGCTTATTTCTTTTAAGGCTTTGAAGTGTCTGTCCTTTCTCTTGTTATTGACTGCATTTAATACAGTCTTTGAATTTATGCTTGATGTAGTCCCGGTGAAGTAGAATGGAATTATCCACAACTGGTCAATGATAAAGAACAATGAAGTAATCATCAACTACTGGGCACTCATACAGTGGGAGCCTCCTCCTTACAATGTGTATTTGTTAGTAGTGGTCCTGAGAATGTCTTCCACTTTCCATGAGTGACAGATTTGATACCGCTGCTGCACCCTGGTGTGACAATGCAGATAGAAACTTAGCTGTAAAACTGACTCTCTCTCTCTATATATATATGTTTTTACTACCACAAGGTAGCTGTGAACGTGGTGCACCATCCTTTCCCCCCAAAAAAGCCTCAATGATTGTGAACACCACAACTGATACATCTAGCAACTTTAGCTTCTGTAATGAATTATTAGCCTGAGAAAACCTGTTTAGTACCTCTGGAAATTATAGCTGAATGTTAGGATAGCATCTCAGACAGTATTATTGTATTTGATACTGATGGATGCTTTCTGTAAAATTAGAAAGAATGGAAGAATTTTTTGAATATTAATGCCGTAAAAGCCATCTCTGTGAGCTGAGTCAGTGAAACAGCAACAATTGGTTACTTAGCACAAGTTTGGAGATTCTTTAAGATGGTTTACTGAGCCAGAAAACTGTCTAATAAAATGACTTTTTGTATAGATGTTTTGTGTAAATTCATGGTTATCTGGTAAACTACATTCCATGTAATTTTGTAAAAGAGTTTAAAAGGTATTTATTTCAGCCTTTTCTGCTGAAGTTAGATGGATGGGCCTGGATCAATTAATCAAGAAAATACTTCTTGAAGGAATGATAGCTTTTTAAGAAATAAGATAACTGAGATACTGCAGAAATATTCAGAAAGGCGAGGCTGGTGTCTTCGTATATTCTCTTAGAAATATTTCTGTCCATGGCATTTTAATATACCAACTTAGAAGCTGAGTAGACAAAGAAAATATTCTCATAGGACTACTATTGCATCTTCAAGAATGAAAAGCAAAAAAGTACAATGACAATAATTGGACTTCTCTGATAAAATTAAATGGAAATATGGAGGCCTCTAACTCACTCTTGTATATTTGTAAAATGAAAGGTGGTGGTTAGGAAAGCTGACTTATTTACAAGCATCATCTAGATATACACCACGGTATTTATTGAAGTAAATGAATAGCCAGTTCTTAACTCATAAATATGTAGAAGTAAAGGTCAGGTTATCTGCTGGCTAATATCTGTGAAGAGTATCTAGCTTATGTTTTTCCAAACTGATTGGGTTTCTTTAAGCCATACCAAGACAGGCTGAATCCCCTCAGTGTGCCTGAGGTTTGTTTTTCCTGTCGGATAAGCATCATGGCAAGGCAGAGCCAGGCAGGAGAATCACTAGCATGGGGGACTGGTGGAATTCTGACAATCCCTCTACCACTTCTCTCCTTACCCAAAGAGGTTCACTCGGCCAAATCCATCAGTGGCTCACCATGATCTTCATCTTAAATTTCTCCAAAAATAGGAAAGTCAGTTTGCTGCATCCTGCTGTTTGTAATTGATGCTTTTGTATTTCTTGCTTTAACGTTTATATTTAATGTGTAATGTTAACTTTAATATAGTCAAGATAGAGGTCTGAAAGGGTCTGTATTTTGTTACAATTCAATATCCAATTTTGTAATCATGTTCCAAAATTATACTGGATACTAAATCTTTTCTGTTTAACTTAATTTCTAATTCAAATCAATGAGTACTGCATATTTCTACTTCATGTGACGCTTGGCTATTTTTTTCCCAGTTTACGTGGCAATATTTATTTAGTTGTCTATATTCTCCCCCCCCCCCTTTTTTTTTTGACTTCTTAACCCTAGATTATTCCATTTATCAATTTTACGGCATACCCCACAAACAGTTGTACTGGCTCAAACAGGCTGTGAGTTGCAGCAGAGAGGTGGAAACAGAGACAGGGAGAGAAATATGGGAAGCTCTTTAACTGGATTTGCTACTACTGAAAATGAAATGTAAAACTCTTTGTAGGAACTCATGATTGCAGTCTTGATTCATGCCAAGTCTGTAACAGTCACTGACAAAACAGAAATCACTCTACATTTTTTTTCCAAGTAAATTATCCAATAAATCCCAAAGTTAATGATTTTTGTGTTAAGGACAAATTGTAAAAAATTTATTAAATGCTGATATCCTCTATGTACTACATTGTTTAGTATTATCTGCTTTTGAAAAGCACAAAGTCAAAAAAGGGTTATTCATAATAACTTTCATAAATACATGTGACTTTCTAGATCAGTAATTCAATAAGTGCAGGAAAGTGCAAATCAATGGGACAATGCTTTAATGTTGACCTTTTTATGTTTCTTGAAGCATTGCTATGTGTTTATTCAGTCTTTATAAATCTGAATGGAAGAATGCACCCAAAAGCGCTGATAAATGCTTTAGATCTAAATATGTCAGAGATTCATGCAGTCAGTTTAAGGCTATGATGAATAATGCATCACCTGTTCTGACCTTTCCTATTTCACAGACCATTACACTTCTCCAAAATTGACTTCAATATGGGCTCCTTGTTGAGTCCTATAGCTCGGGTTTGACTGAAGCAAAACTGAGGTGTAACTTACCACAGTTCACACATAGCCAACATTGCTGGGTAAAGAAATCTCCTCAGTTCTTTTACAACTCTTACTGATACTAAAATGTTTTCTCTTCAGAACTTGTTCCTTAATGCCCCTTTTAAAATTAATGGATGGTATTGCTTATGTAAGAATGGAAATGGAAAATAGAGCATTTACTAAACTTGATAGCTAATGATTTCTAATTACTTGAAATGCTAAAGCCCTTTGTCTGTAACTTAGTGAAACATCTTGTAAAAGGGCTTGGAAACTTTACAGGAATGGGCTCAGTAGTCCCAGTGAACGATAATTCGGCTGATAATATTGATAGGTGGATTCAGGCAAGACCATATCCAAACATGACAGTGGGGCTAATTTGTGTGTCAATATATGTAAACCTATGCTAATAAACTATTTGGTAGGCCAGAGGAATCCCTATTCCCTCCTTCCTATCTCCCTCACCTAATTCCTGGGAAGCCAGGTGGCAAACTTGGAAAAAAAATGCCCTTTGTGAGTCTGTGCCACCAAGTGGGCTAGCTAGGCAGTGGCACGAAACTTTGGCAAACAGCTTATTCTGTCAGGACAGAAGCTGTTTACAGTGAGATTGTTTTCTTGCAAAGCTTGTGACACTGTACAGTTTGCTTGCCTTTATTGAAAAGGTTCCTTTGATTATTCCAGTGAGCAAAGGTGGAGCAGTGTGATTTCTCAGGACCATCTGCTGAGAGCTTTACAGTTTCCATAGGATGACTATATTGCTGTTTGCACCGCACAGTGGTAGCTGCCTGGACACTGGGGTCTATGGCTGTCCCACCACGTCTTGCAGGCTGCAGCCCCTGCATGGCATGACAAACTTTGTTCCAGATAGAAAAAATATCTCAATTTCAGGGAGTCTGACTAACAAAGGGGTAGTTTTCTTATGTTGCGTGTGGTTGGATTTTTTTCTGGATGTTATTGCTTCAGGCATTGTGTAAGCGATTGCCTGGAGATGCTATATTATCTCCAGGCATGGTCATAAATACCACATAGAATTCAGGTATAGTCATGTATCTGTATTTACATCTGCATCTAGGTCTATATTTTCTATAACATCAGGTCTATGCTTTTTCTAAGTGCAGTTTGGAAAACATAAAACTGAAATCTATGTAGCTCTTTCATCCAGATGTATTTGATGCACTGTATATACTGATTTCTAATGTATATCTTTAATATATAATATTTTTACACTATGGTGTAAAATATTTCTATTTCTGTATATTTTCTTACTCTGTTTTAATATGGCAAATAAGCAGTGTTCCATGCTCATAATTATAGGATTTTCTGGATTTTTTTTATGAGCCAGTCTAATGACATAAATATCCATTTTCATACAGTACATAAATATCTAATTCCAGAATCATCTAGGCATATGTCATGCATATTGACATTCAGTAAATACTAATAAAATCAACTGAGTTGGTATATATTTAGTATATTCTATTGAATAACTACAACTGAAGGCTATTAAGCTAGAGGATGTATTGTGAAACAGCCCATTGGGATAATTTTATTTGTTTTAATATGTTATATTTTACAGCGTTTACTGTCTTTCAGATGAGGGGCTCTGATGTATATGGTGTCATTTTTCTGCTCTGTGTCATGATATTGCAATACTACTAGAATAACAGGATATTAACGTTTGCCATAAGAGTGCAGTTTCGTCTTTCAGAGTGAAATGCATCCTGGGCATAGGGCCAGGATGAGGCCTGTGAAGTCCTGCTTCAGCTCTCAAATCAGTGTAAAAGCATGCAAAAATTGTCATGTTTTCCTCCCTCATTTAATCTGGTGAACAGAACTGCTTTTGTATATGCTTTGACGAGGTTTGTACTCTCAAGTGAAGAGAGCTAGTCCTGAAATGTAAGAGCTAAAACGTGTTTAGGTAGGTACCCACTGTTCTTTCCAAATGCGTAGGTACAGTAATGTGCAGAAGTCTGTGAAGGGCTACATGTGAGGTTATACCTCATCCCTCATGTTGCCCTGCTGCTGGAACATCTTGGGTTGGATAAAATGCTCCTTACTGTGGCTTACCCTTTTCATGACCAAGGGAAGCTAGTAAAGTCTAGCAGTATTGGAGTTACTGTAAGTCAGTCTGTTGGAAAGACAGACCTTTGCAGGTATGCAAAATATGGACAGCATCAAAGTAGTCCTATTTGGATTCCTTCTCCATGAAGGGAAACAAACTAACTCCTTATAGAAGTGACATTTTTCCCTCAGAAATCACTGGAGGCATTGTCCATGACAGGCATGCCATGATTATGAATTAACCAGCCACCCCTGCGATACATGCCACTGAGACTGAAACTCTTGAGTTAAAAATAACACCTTCCCAATGACCAAAGGCCTCCTTAGTAGGGTGAAAACAAAATAGGAAAAGCCATTAAAAGATCAGTGTAAGTGCATGGGAACTGAACTTCTGGGCACAGATATTTGCTTCTGCAGGAGAACTAACGAATGATACACTGACTTGAGTTACTGGAAATCTAACATCAACTCCTGGTGAGCTAAAGAAACCCTGTTAGGCTTAAGCTGAGCTGTTCTCTGTCCAAACTGCTCAGCCTGAAAAATGATATTTGTAAAAAATTCCTTTCTTTGCTGGCAGAGCGGGAAACTGTGTTAATTAGTGTCTGCAAATTGCCTTGCAGTCCTGAGCAAGTGACTGCTACAGAAATGTCAGGTGGCGTGTGTTCTTTCTCCTGGAATGAGCTACTGTTAGAGCTGTAGTAATGAGTTAAAGCAGTTCTCCTGTGTACTTTACTTCAAAAGCCACTTGTGTCTTGAACTGCTACGCTGATAGTGATGGTCCTGAGTAACCATTAATCTGTAATGTCCTTCAAGGTGACAGTAAACCCAGTTTACCCAGATGAGGGAAGCCTAAATAAATGCTCTGTCTGCATGGTGTGACACAGACTTGGAGCTTAACTCAAAAGGCATAAGCACCTTTGACAGGATGCACACTTAATTACTGTGATGCCTGATTTTCTGGAGGTGGAAGTGTTGCTGACCACCTTGAAGGTGTGATCCAGAAGGGAGAAATGGATGTCAAAACCTGCTCTGGTGAAAGATGATGCTAATTTGATTTCTCACCATTGCAGATATGAAACAAAATGTTTCCTTAAAAATAAATAAATAAAAGGGAAGAAAGTTATTTTGAATCTGTTTTAAATTATTTCCGTAGAGCAACCCATGACATACAATCAGTACTGCTTGTAGGCAGTTTTATGGGCACACTAGAGCTAAATTTTACATAACTAGGAAAATAAATTTAGGCCTTCTCCAGATGAAGCTTGCTGTGCTATAAATTTTCTGTGCAGTTTGAGTTCTGTCTGAACAGCCCTTCATTAAAATTCACACTGCAAGATGAGAGAGGTTGGGGCAGGTTTAGGTGAAGATCAAGAAGATTAAAGCAAACGAAAGAACAAATGCAAAGAAAAATAATCAGAAGTGGTTTGTACATGTGGCTGATACTGTGTGAGGGAAACTAAGGGAATGACTTCAGGAAGCCTAAGAAAACCAAAGGGGTAACACAGTTCAGTAATACAATACGGTACATTTCTTTCAGATTACTTTAAAACAATTTTGCTGTAGAAGTATTTTCCACTCCAAATGTTTTTCATGAGGTCACCTTTCAAACTAACTTAATGTATAACTTTACATAAAACATGTATAGCAGTTGACACCTATTTGCACAAAACCCCATTTTCCTTATTCTCACAGAAACTCAAAGCAGTGAGACTCAAAGCCAACAGGTCTTTGGAGTAGAAGAGTTCTCGCCTATGTACACCAGATCACATTGCCTTAGATTGGGAATGAATGGCTGCAGATTGACTTAAGCAGCCTAGCTTGCACTCACCCTATGCATCTGTAGAAGGGAGCAGCATCTATAGGTTACTAACAAACAAGTATTGGCTGCAGATAGTTGCCTGGTACCCTGGATCCTTGTCTCTCTCTCCTCCACCTCCTGATGCACTGGCTGGGATAGTAACACTCACTAGAAACTCTAACATAAGCTATTCTTTCCAGGGACCAGACAGGAGTAGAGAATACTGGGCAAGTACTCTTTACTGAAGTCTGAAATTGGTGGCTTCTTTGGTGTTTCAGTGTCTCATATTAACAGTAAATGTTTTCATTGTAAAAGGGCACCAAAACATTTATGTTAAAAAAAAAAAAAAAAAAAGGACATAGAATCAAACCTAGTATAGAGGAAAATATACAGCAATCACTTTATAAATGCCACTGTAAGTGCAGTTTTAGTATTGTGAGTTCTTTTGAACGAAGAACAAAAAATAATCCTTAATGATACAAAAGCATGTAAAACTACAGGTAACTGTACCTGTCAGTAGGACCTTTGAG
This sequence comes from Grus americana, assembly GCF_028858705.1. Taxonomy (NCBI): domain Eukaryota; kingdom Metazoa; phylum Chordata; class Aves; order Gruiformes; family Gruidae; genus Grus; species Grus americana. Next base: position 14,617,212 of record NC_072859.1, on the reverse strand, counting down.
TGTAACAATGCTTGAAGATACTGGACCCATGTATAAATGAGCAGTTGCAGCAACGCAGAGGCCCTCACGAGCTCATTTGGACTCTTTCAGTGGAGAGCTGTAAGTGTGTTGTACCCCAGCGTGTTCTGATTACCAGAGCCAGAAGAGTCTTTGGCTTACCTTTAGGGGCACCATGTTAGGAACAGAATTTTTGCTGCAAGATGGATAGGGCTTAAAACCCTGAGCTGGTGCAAAGCTCAGAAAAACTGTTGGTGAGAAAGATTTCATTAGCTTCAGAAAGATGCAACTGGCTGTGGAGAGTTGCTGCTGCTTTTGATGTAGGTTGTCTGAGGAGACACCGCCTGTGTTTTCTGCCAGGAGCAAATGTTGGGAATATCTGCTTAGGGTGTGGAGCCCACAGCATGAAGCAATATGAGCACTGCACTATGTCACTGCAGGCTGAAGTAATAAAATGAGTATTTCTGACCCACTGGATTCTTCCTGTTCGTGTTCACCATAAGAACTGTGTAAATATGAATTCAAGCTTCTGTATGAAAAGCACAGTAAAATGGATTGTGTTTTGAGATGTCAAATCTGACCTGTTAGTTTCAAGCGTCTTCATGCACTTTTCTGTGTGGCTATGGTATATCAGTTGTACAGTTTTCAGGGAAAATGTGACTTCTGTACAGTGGACTCAAAGGTGGGGCAGAATACAACTGATCTAAATATTATCTGCATTTATAGTATTCATCACCCTTGCAGCTTGTCTGACACAATGCGTGCTAGTTATGTGAGAGACTTCTGAGGAAAAAGAGATATGGAAGGCTGGAAGTTGTCTTAAAATGCTCACTAAACACACTGACAGCAGCTGAAAGTCTACAGGAGTTCACAGATTTATAAGAGTTGTAATTAATTGTAATACTGGACTAATCAAGTGGATGGTCTGTTTGCAGTTTGGAGAAAGCCCCTGCACATCTGTTTTGTGAATCCGTGGTCATAGCTATTGCATCGATGTAGCATATCTGTTTTCTAGAGCCTGGCAAAAGCCATACTGCACGAAACATTCATTTTTGTATATTCTCCACAACTTGGTGCTGGGTAAGTCTGTGTGTCCTCAGCTTCCAGTGACGGAATGTAGAAACCCCAGTAATAATGATCTTAGGTTATGCAAAGTGGTCTGTTTTCTGTGGGAGAAATATAACCTTATTATTCTATAATTCTAGGATTAGTTTATAGTTGATTTATTTGTTGCGTATTAATATGCGTGTATATGGTCATGTGCGGGAGAATTACCGAGGAAAGCTCAGCTTAGAAAATGGACTTTACTTTCTGTTTTTGCAATTAGATGGTCTCCATTCTTGGTGGGGAAGTAAGTTTGAGGACTTGGCTCTATGATCTATGGAAGTCAGTCTTTGCATGCTTGAGTCCTTCTGAATGTGAGGTTCTGGTGGGATGCAGTTGTAGAGGAGGTCGGGGAGCAGGAGTTGGTCTCCTCAGAATTAGTGCAGTGGAGAGCTTGTCAGCTTGGGTTGAGATGCAGCTCTGTCCCACAGCTCTGCAGCCCTCATCAGCCTCTTATTTGCAGCAGGGAATGCTTAGATGATTTATAGGAAGATACATGCACATCCAAATGATTTCAAAAAACATTTTGACTAGCATAAAGCCCAGTCCGAATCAAGCCTGTTCCCTGGCAATTCTTGAACTACAAAAGGATAAAATTTACTGGATGAATAATTTGCTGTGAATGGTTTGTTTATCTTTAGTGTTTTCTAAGCAATTGTTTATTATGAAAATTACCAGGTAACAAATTTATTCAGGCTGTGGTTTGAAACAAGGATCCTGTCTTCCTTTGCTGTGGCTCTGTCCTGCAGAGCTGAGTGACAGCTAGTGCCCTTCAGCTTGTTTGGAAATGAATATCCTTAAATACAAGCAATCTGTGATTAAAACATTGTATTGGTCTGTCTCATCCAACTATTCTCTTTTAATTCTTCAAATTGAATACCATCTTTTGCTAGCAGTGACTACAGTGCTGAGTAGGCTCCACAGAGCCACTCTGCCAGCGGTCTGCTTAGCACACCGTGACAGACAGGGCAGGCTGAGCAGCCTATGTGCATAACAATCGACTTGGTGTAGTTACTCACTGGAAAAAGTTGCCAGAAGGGACTATAAAAGATTTTTGCTGTTCAGGAAGCTTTCTCTGGGGAGGTTTGTTCTACCTGTTTTGTCCTGGGGAAGGGTTAGCCCGTTCCAGGGAAAAATCTGTGGACTTTGCAGTGTGCATCGTTCACGTTCCTTAGGTTCCCTCAGGAGAGGCATGCCTGGTGGATTGGCAGACTTGCATTCCTGTGCTAGATTTGTGCATCCCTCTCTGCTGGCTGCACAGTTTTGTGAAATTTAAGAATTCTGTTTTGGGTGCAGCAATGACATGGTCCTTCTACGTGTTTATCCCCTGAAGCAGGAGGTTACTAAGATATCAAAATAGGCTCTACAATTAATTTTCTCATGTTTAAGGAGAGATGGGTTTTTTCACCTACAGTATCAGTACTTCCTCATAACAAATAGCCTATGCTTCAACTATAAGAATAAAACTTTACTTGCTGATATGTAAGTTGCTGCTATATTATGAAGATTTTCTGCTTGTGCTGCTCAATTATGAAGGCAAAGATTGTAACACAAATTTGTTTATATTGAGGCATGGTGTTTTCAGCCTTTTGGAAATAGGACTTTGGAATTTCCAATTTGGAAAAGATAGGTGATCAACACTGATTCACAGAAAAATGAATGCTCTTTAGCAGGAAGCAGTGATACTTGATAAAGTCTTACCAGGTTTTGCTGAATTGATGCTATGCAAGCTGTTATTTCATGTTTAAAGGTACTGGAATCCAACCCATTGTTACTAATTCAGAAGGGCAGGATTTATCTTGGTGTGACTTCTATGCTTTCGCACAGTAGCTTCATCAGTAAGACAAATCACCCTTCAAAGGTGCCTTTCCTATCCCTCTTATCCACCCATCTCTAGCACCCTGTAGTAGTGTCTCTTTCTTTCTTTGACTAATAGAAGTTTGTTACCCCTCAAAAGTCTCACTAAATGGCATTGAAATCAGGTGGGATTAATCTTACTATAAGAACTGTTATCAGCTTGTACTAATATGTGCATGCTGATTACACACTACGAAATTCTTATAAAGAAACGTAGTAGTAGTAATTTTTTTTAGATGAAGTGATCCTCATGTCATGCCTATGTCTAGTTTATGATGATACAGTACAAAGAAGTTTAATTTCTCAATGCTGTATTTGTGAAAAAGTTCTATTTTGTTGAAGTTACCCTGTGGGGGAAAGGTTAGGGTTTGTTTTAGGGCTTTTGATAAAAATCTGAACATTGTTTTCATAAAACATTCCTGTAAGACATAAAATACCTTTTTTAATCAGTAGTTGTATATGTTTTCAAGTGTCACAAAGGAGGTTTCATTGTCAATACAGGAAAGCTGGTTACAGGAGTGGTTTAATTTGTCTGTTTAGCTGAACTCAGTGTGTCCCAATCCTGTGTGACTGCCTGTAAGGGATAACAGCTGTCATTTCAGCTAGGCAGGAGCAGGGAAATGGGAGGCAGGAGAGGAACTTTTCTCTGGGCGTGTTATAATGTGATTTGTTGGGGTTTTTCCCCTTTATCAGTTCTTGAAACCTAATTAGTAGTTCTCTGTTTTGCAACCGGTATGAAATATAAGGCAATTTGTTGTTCAGCTTCACGTGGGCTTATATTGTAAAGCAGACTTGTAAATGTATATAGACATATATATTTATAATAATGAAAACATACATGAGACTTTAAGGTGGTCTTAGCTGGTATGTTGGAAGAATCAGCAAATCAAATGTCTTCAAAAGAGATCTGGCAAAAAGTCAGTGCATTTCATTTTTTTTCTTGTTCTTAAATAGGAATATTTTTGTAAATGTTCTTGGTTTGCTGTAAGCCCAATTTCAAAGGGTATAAAGAGGAGAATCTCAGATTTTGTGAGGAACACAGCTTTCACATAATTTTTCAGATACTTGTCTTTTTGCATGATGTGATAGCCCAGCTTAATAAAAAGTTTTATACTAGTTCTTAATGTTAGTTTCTTTTCGATTATGCCAAAATAGATATATAGCACCTCATTCCTTTTTCTCAATAAAATATGCCCCCTCTCCCCCCCAATTTCTAATGAGATAGTGTAGCAAGCCATGTAGCTTTCAGAAATATTTGTTTCTTAAATGCATTGGTTTTGACCATAAGTAACAATACTACAGCTAGCAAAACCCAAACCTCTTTGCAAGAGGTTGGCTTCAGTGTTGTGGCCGTTTTCTAGCAAGGGCAAGCAATATAGTGGCTCCCAGGTGCCACACTGATCATTTAGGCATTGAACCTTTTCCTTTGTATTTTCTCCCTGATTACTGTCATCCCAGACAAGAGCTTTGTCAGCAGTTACATATTGTTCTATTAGGAGTAAGAAGACAGGTAGCTTAAGGAAAGTAACTTGACTCCTAACACTGTTCCTCACAGCGTGAGTATGGGATGCACTCCCACACTCGAGCTGGAAGCATGGGCAGCAGCCTGCTTTCAGATCCTCTCTTGTAAAGCCCAGATCAGGAAATAAGCATAACCAAGGGAAATAAAATGGTGGAAGGAAAGAGAGTAGGAGAAAAAGAGATTGAGAGAGAGAGAAACCAGCAGTATGAGATGAAAACTGGGCAGGGCAAAAAATTGTAAAGCTGGGACTGGTATGAGGCTTCAAAGTTGCAAATTTACCAGTAAACACCAATGGTGAATAAGGAGGGGTCTACCAAGCAAAGCTGAGAATAGGGATCATGCACTTGAGAAACTCTTGGTTTTTCTCAGAACTAACAAGCTTTTCTCAGATTTTTACCTCTTTCAGTTGACTCATAGCCAGAACTCCAGTTAAGCTTCAATATATTTTATAAAAAATAGTACTTGGTTTACTTCCACATAAGTGAAGAGATACAATTGCACAATGGTGGTTACAATGGTAGAAATACATACCGTCGATAAAATGTTTGCAAGAGATTTAAAAACATACTGTACAGCACCACATCTGAAATTGGGTGATGGTAAAATGAATCATACTCCATGTCCAAGTAAATTAAATTCCTAAATCTTTCTTTTGGAATAAATAAAAATACAATGTGCAATATGTGTCTGACGCTACCAAAATATTTCCTGAAGTTGAGCAATAGATTAAAAACAAAAATGAGGTAAAAAAAGACATTCATGCATTTAAGCCACCATTAGTCTCTGACTCTAAAATAAGGCAGATCATAATCTTTTTTAAAACTGTGTTTAGCCACTTAAAACCTCTTTAGTGCTTTTCAAGACAAGGTCCTGACAGATCTTGTAGAATCGTGAGTTAAGATGCTTTTATTTCCAACAGGTCATTTTTGACAGGCTCAGCTGTATTTAAAATGCATTATATGGTTGAAAATTTTTTTTTTCCTTAATGAAAAAAGAAATGTAAATTAAAAGGAACTGAGAGAGATGGATGCTTTTAGAGTTTATCACAAATGACACTGCTTTGAGGGAGGAGGGTGAGGGAAAGGGAAGGGAAAGAGAATTATGTGTCATCTTCAGTTTTAATGACGTGGAAAAGGGTGACATTAAACAGGACTTGATGTCCATTATTCCAGGCATAGAGAGCTCTATCTCTTGCATTGTAGTCAAGCATGGATATATGAAAATACTGATTATGGAAAGGAATGTCTGTGTACTCGTAAGTGGAGGTTTTTGTGGAATAAGAATAGTAGACCTTGGCTCCTGTTAAGTGAGAGTTAGTAACATACAAGGTGCCACAGATCATGAAGGATTCTCCAGCACTTCTCTTTGGGTAGCCTGTGCTCCAGCTCTTCAGCACCTCCAATGTATCCTGGTTTAGCTGGCTGATGACAATGTTGCCTGCATTCTGGTTGGTGGCATACACAGCCCATAGCCCAATTTCATCTGCCATCAGGTCAATATCAGAAAAGCCACCCCAGGTGTAAGGGTAGACATTGTGAAAGCCAGCATACTCAAGGCTACGCTGTGCAAGCACCCGCCCAGTGTCAAAGCTGTATTTGATGATGATGTTGCTCTGATACTTGTTGAAATAGAGGGAGCCATTGTAGACAACATGGTTGGTTCCTGCCCATTTGAATGGAAGGTTGTATGTCCTTGATTCAGCCCCACTGACAAAGTCTGCAATTGATTTATATTCACGGACAATTTTATTGTTAGTGTAACTATCCATGTACCAGACCTGGAAAGAAAACAAAGATTGGGAGTAAACACCTGGAACACAACCTGTGGTACATGATCATGATATGGCATGATGGATACATTGTAGAAAAAGAAGGAAAAAAAGTTTTAGGTGTGCAGCAGGCTATCAAAGTACAATATTGTCCACATTCCTGTTACAAAAGCGTGAGGAACTCTTGAATTTCTGAATCAAAACTTACCCATACAGGTGAACTCTCAAGAAGGCTGTTATTAACTACAGTGTCTGCATTTTCAGAGAAATTTATTTTTTGATTATTCAGTGTTTGGGTCTCTGCTATACAGGGCTTGCTTTAAAGATATTCCCACAGACTAATTATCAGAGAGAGAGCTGGGAAATGGCATGTAAGCTAAGCTTGGATTTATGCTTAGGAATAAATTTGGTTGAATCTTCTTCAGCTGAACCTCTAATCAGTGAAAAATAGTGTATTCTTATTACAGAAACCAAATACAATAGCAATGAAACCAGTAAAGTTTAGGAACCGTTTTTCCTTGAAAACAAAACCAATACCTTTTTTGAATGTTCTATATGCCAACTTCCATTCCCCCATTTTTTCCTTCATGCATTTTGCCTTTCCTCTGTTTAGTTTGTCAGAGGACAAATCAAATCCTGACTAACAAAAGAACAAAATAATTTCTGGAGATACTTTTTGTGTTGATTTCAAAACTGGCATTAACAAAATATTTGTATAAATACCAGTTCAGCTCCCCACCTTCCTATTAGTTGAGATGCTGTGAGGGATGTGGTTTGTTCTAATTTGCACGCAAATGCAAAAGCCCTTTGATGGAGGTAGCACCTCCTTCAAAGCTGTGGCCAATCTGAGATCCTACTGCAGACCTAAAGAATAACATAACTTGGATCTGAGGCAGCGAATGGTCTGAATTCAGCTTATGTGGGGCCTAATCCTGCAAATTTTGACTGTGCCACATTATGGGTTATGCTCTTGGGCACAAGTGTTGATGTTTGTGTTATATTACTTGGGTTCTTAAAGACCCAAGCTCAATTAAATATGGTAAAAATTAAAAAAATGTATAGCCAGTTCAGATAGGTGTATCTTATCCCTGAAACAGTTGAAGGAAATGGCACAAAGGTGCTTTGCTTTCTTTGAATATTTTTGCACAAACACTGTTGCTTTTTCTCTGAAGATGTTTAACACGGAAAATGATGGAAGTAGAAAAAACATGCTAGTAAGTGTAACCTCCTAAGGGGAAAATATCTTTTTAAAGATTAAAATCAAGCAAGTAAAACTCCAGAAGGACACAAATATATTCAGTGCCTTAACATACTCGGTTATTTTTCTCTGATGCTAATGGATCTGTCATCCAGGCTCCAAATCGGGTTCCGGATATCTTGACTGTAATGGGGCCTGTAATTTTCATCAATTTGCCACATGCTGAAATTAGAAAAACAAATGCATTAATGCAAATAATTACACAACTTTCCTTGACATCAGTCAGAGCACAAGACCAATTGCTCTAAACTAAATAGTGGCTCCAGGGGATTCAGGCTTGTGTTGAAGATGGGTTGTCATCTTCACTGTATGAACTTTTCTGTATCAAGCAGTAATACAAATATGTAAAAATATACAAATAAAAATTTATTTGTGTATATTTTTGTTTTTATATATTTTAAAGCACATTTTCTGGGCATAAAGAAAAACATAAACAAGTAAAATATCTCCTGAGCTGAAGTGAATAACATTTAATAATAAATGAAAAGAAGACATAAACTACCCTCACTTTTGCCTTCAGAAAGTTCAGTGCAAGGCGAGGATTGATGGATGTTTCAGTTTTCCATTGATCAGGGTAACAAGGAGGTTAAGGGCAGACAGGAAAAAATGAGCCAATTAGGTGAAATCGTATGTTTTTGAAGAAAAGATATTCCATAAGAATGTAAGAAATGACACATATATTTCTTTAATTTGAAAATAAGTGCTTCTCAATAATATATGGTTGTGCTATATTGTATCATGGAATGGTTTGGGTTGGAAGGGACCTTTAAAGATCGTCTAGTTCCAACCCCCCTGCCATGGGCAGGGACACCCTCCACTAGACCAGGTTGCCGAAAGCCCCATCCAACCTGGTCTTGAACGCTTCCAGGGAGGGGGCATCCACAACCTCTCTGGTATAACACTGTCTAGGAAAGGTGGAAAACAGACTGTATCTGGTGTTGAGAGTGAATTTATTCAGTTCAAAAGAGAAGGTCACATCAAGCCTGGATTTTCTACTTTATGTAACTGGCAAGGAATGTATTGTGCAAGCCAATTCAGTCAATTAGAAGGGGTTAATGCTGTGGTGACAACTCAGGCAGCTCGCGGGGGTTTTGTTCACGGCCAGGGAAGTGGAATGTAATGGAAATAAAGATAACTGAGTACATGCTGAGACCTCAATGTGCAGGGTAGGCTGTGTCTGTTTTCTGGGTCAATTCAAAGGCATTGTTATTTACGTATCTCAATATATGTATCTTATAATATTTTGAAGATATTTTGGAATTTCCTATTCTAAAGAATCTTATAGGTTTTCTGCTGATGGTTATCATAGGACATAATTTCTCATTCTGGAATTTTTTGTAGATAGGCTGCTGGTATTGTGTGATGGGTGCTGTTTTTCTACAGCAATGAACTGCTAGCTTGGGAAGTAGGGGACTATAGCCTATCAAGGTGAAGGCTTTTATTTTTAGATGTTATGTTAGTAAATAGCATTGGAAATGGGCATGAGATAAACTCAAACCTTCAGAGGGGTTTAATTTGGAATAAAATTATCAAAAAAATAATAATGAGTAGAAAGAAATCAGGAAAAAATAATTACTCCCAAATTTGTAGTTTTTAAGATAATTAAAATACAACGAATGTATGAGTTAAAGAGTATACTAATTGGTGCCTTTAAAACACAGTATTGAAATTAGTAGGAAAACATAAGCAAAGAATTTGGAATTCTAAACCACTATTTCTTCTATTTAAAAAAATATCCAGGGAGCTAAATGTGGAATCAAAAATGCGCTGTGAAATTTTGCTTCTGAACAGACAAAACTGAAAGAAGAGCCCATGGCAGAGATGTGGGGGTGCTCACAGAGCCCACCTTTTGCACATGGCCTGGGGAATGCCATGTGTTGGGGTAGGCACGGGAGTATGTGTGAGTTGACTTTTGCAAAACTGCTGGCACGATGACTGTCTGTGGAGGCCAGGCAGAGCAGCTGCCCCACCAGGATCCATGAGCAGCCAGCACCCAGCGAGTGAAGTCAGAGCATGGGGGCAGCGAGCTGGATCCCCCAGCCAGGGCAGGGACATGTGAACTCCCAGGCTTTCTCACTAGCGTGTGTGTTAGTGGATCGCAAGGAGCAGCACGAGCACACATCAAGCTCAAGGCCCCACATCTCCAGCAGGAGAGCTGTAAAAGTAGGGGATGTGCTTCTAGCCTCCCCCCCACCCGCCGGCTGTTGTGGGGGGTGCGTGCACGTAACTCCATGGGTATTTGTGCGCATGGTGCACCACGTGCGACTGGAACTTTTTGATACTAGCTAGAGAAGAGTGTTCAGAAATTTGTAGGTTAGTTGGTGTTTAAGTGCCTAGTACTGTGGTTAGTCTGTTGTATTACTTGTATTGATCCTGAATGTATAGTTCACTGATTGCCAGTTAATTACATGTTGTTAATAATTAATAAACCTCTTCAGTCTTGAACTGAGCTGCTTTCTCCTGTGACGGGAGTCAGATACTTTTAGAGAATGATCTTTCAGAATGTATTGAGGTACTGTTCAATGTGAAAAAGAGAGATGACATTGTACTTCAGACACTAAATGATCAGGGTATGTTTATGTGATTAAATTTTTATTCCCAGGTAGCATGGAGTGATATCAAGAAAGGAAGACTATTAGGAGAGTTGCTATATAGCCGAGGGGTAGCTGACTGAAAAAGTCAAAGCTGCTCTTTTCAGCATGACAAAACAGAGAATCTTGTAAGAGGCATGAGGATTTTTTTCTCCTGCCCTATAGTACGTCCCATCTTTTCTTTTCCTTGTTCACTAACAGACATGCATAAATCTGCCTATTTGTGATATAACTTGATGCAACTGGTATTTAAAACTAAGGAGTAATACTACAAGTTTTTTTTTTTCCATAAACGGTAAGCCATTCCCATTGTAGTGATAATTCATATCCCATCAGCAGGCTTCTGCTGTAAACCTCAGCAGTACCTGAGCTCTGTTGGCCTACTTGCTGACAGCATGGGCAGTAAGAAGGAAGCCAGTGTCCACCTGTCTTGTCACCACAGCCTCCTTATAGCTGGGGGATCCTTAGGCACAGGAGCTTAATATATGAAGTCTCCACCAAAATTCTAGTCATGTAAGTCTAGTACCCTGCTATTTTTCAGACAGCCTTTTTATAAAATTATTAACATGATTTTTAAAGTGGGGAAATATTGTTTGCACTTGCCTACCCTTACTCCAACTGAAGATTGTTTCAGAACCTCACTATTAATTTGAAAAATGTTCAGGGCCAAGTACATGGATGTCACTTCTTTTTTCTTCTGAGTAGTCAGAACTCAAACCATTGTTTCCAGACACATGTGGACTGGAAACCCTTATCAGTAAGTTCTCTGAGTTTAGAAAGAACTGCTTGAAAGAACAGGACAAGGCCTCAAAGTATGTCTTGGCCCAATGGTTAACTTGATAAATCAGCTCATGCTGTTTTGAACTGTTTAAGGCTGCACAAGTAACTTTTGTAGAAGTAAATTGTCCCAAGTATTCCACAAATCAGTTGGCTTGCTAAACATTGGTCTTGTGAATACAGCGAACCTGTTGCTGACTGCTGATGCAGGGAAATGTGAGACTAGGAAAAAGTAATTGAGGCCAAATTGTCCTGCCCTTCTCATTGAAATCCCTCTGAAATTCAGTTCACATTTTATTCTGTCAAACCTTCAGACAGTCCTCTAATGCAGTCATGCTTTCAATATTTGATTGGAAATTGAGAATCAAGTGAATGCAATTAAGAAAACAGTAAAACTAATTTCTCATTCTTCAAGAAAAAGGCATCATATCATTGTTTTCTCCAGTTCTGTCTTTTGTAGTCCTACCTTCAAATGTCTTCACCCATTTGTTACAGCAGACCTATGAAAATCAGCAGAATCTGGTTCATTTATGTTTTGTTCATTATAAAGTAGCAAATGTCCTATCTGTGCTGAAGTATTATTGACTTACTAATACAATTAAATAATTTATTCCAGATGGAATATCACAGCATTTTGATGACATTACCACAATATGCAGTTTATCAATCTGTTTAACACTGAAATAATTAGCGATACTGGCTTTATAAAGATAATTCACTTATAGCTTGCCCAAGCCTGATCTTGCATTTGATACAGGAGTTAAATGAATGACAACTCTTTCAAGAGTAAAGCTCAATATAATGTTTAACAGTTTGCTGACAAAGCAAGGTGAGTTTTCTGTGTGGTTGTAAGCACTTCCAACTTTGCATTCAGTGCCAGACATTTTCCTCACTCCTCCACCAGAATTGGAAAAGGCTTCTTCTTGTCTACTTAAGTGTAAAATGTGTCAATCTAATCCCAGCCTATATTCTTAGCTGCAAAATAAACCTTATAATTGTTCATGTGGCCTTATTAAAATTGATCTTGCATGCTGAGGTTTCTTGCTAGGAAATGGTGATACTAATATACTGAAAAGCAGCATCATTTACTTAATGCTTTTGTGGCCTGGCAAGTCTGGGAGTCTGAAATTTAAAAAATTCTAATTAGTTTCCAACAGAGACTTTTCTTTATCTCATTTTGTATGTAGGGAGACAGAACATAGGCAAATGTCATGTGAAATGGGAAACACTTCTGGGCTATGACTTTTCATAGCAGTGAGGTGGCTGGGAATTAAAAGTGGCCTATGCAGGTGTTTTTTCAGATGGTCAAAACCTTTTTTTTTTCTTTTTTTTTTTTTTTTCTTTTCCTGGCAGAAGGGAACATATGAGGATGTGGAAGTAACTGTTATGATGGCAGGAAAGATTTTATTTTTTTTTTTTACTGGTTGAAAAATTTTGATTTATAGCAAACCTCTGCTCTTTAATTCCCTGACAGGAAAAGGAGCAGACGTTAGTGAGAAGGCAGGTCAAATATATCTCCATACTAGCAAATGTCAGGAAGTTCAGGAACACAAAGAAAAAAAAAAAGTGATATTTCTAGGCATTTTTTCTACCACTAAGAGGTTCAGATGGGGTGACACAGAAAACAAGTGGGATTTTCAGAAGCACTCAGTATTAGTCTCTTTCCCTTGACTTTGAAAGAAGCAGCTGCCTACATTAGAAAATCCCAACCATAATTGATTGTAGTAATTGGAAAATTAAACCTCTGAATGTTTATCCATCCTAAACTGAACTGTAGAAGGAACATCATATCATGCACAGTCTGGGTGTTTATGGCTTGATTAATCTCTTGTAACAGTTTTGTACAGTGGACTCCAGTAAATCTGTTTGTGATTTCCTGTATTTATTTACATTAAGAGCATGAAGTGACCATTAAAAAAGAAAGTAGATGTACTATCCCTGTAGGCTGGGAATGCATCTGGAAAGCTGCCCCAAAGTGAGCAAATACCAAGAGAAGGTTGTGACAGAACAATTGGACAGGAGCTCTTCTGAAGATAGCTAGAAATAGGTAGCTGAGAGTCCCAGTCTCTGTGATGCAAATGAATATTGGTAGCCGCTATATATACCAAGCGAGTGTTTGATTTATAGAAGGATTTGCAAGGGAAATAAAATCAAAACATTCTCTTGCAATGTTCATAAGCATTATTATTCTATTTATTGTAGGTAATAAACAGGGGAAAATGAAGTGAGTATTTTTTTCAGTGGTTACACAAATGGCTTCCAAGTGTTTTACTACTTGCACTTTCCTGCTTACAGTCAAATTTGTCATAACATTACTTTGTTAATGTGAGGGAATGAAGAATTAGTTCTTAATGGGTGTATGTCTGTTGTCCTACATAATACAAATCCAGGAAGCACTATAGTCTAGTTATTAGAGCTTGCTGAGAGGAAGCCTCTGGATTCTTCTGTATCTGTGCAATGACTTGTGTAATCTTTGGAAAAGTCATTTATCCTCCTGGGCTGCTTGTTCTTTCATCTACAAAATGGGGATAACAATATATATCTCTATTGCACAGTTTCGTACGAAATTATATTTGTAAAGTTCTTCAAATCCCAAAGGGAAGGATGCTTGGGAAGTACAAGTACCGCTGCAATCAATGAAGTAATCTCATGCCTGTACTGATACCTCTTCTGTCACTGATGTAACAGCATTTCTTAGGATACACAGAATATCGTAGTTTTGAATTTCTAACCAAAAATGTTACTGTAAAATATTTTTTAGATTCTACATTATCATCAGATGTAGCTACAAATGAATTCAATGCATATCTACTGTAATTATTTCTTCATATTTCATAAGCAACATTTGGCAGAGTATTGACCTCTATGAATCATACCCAGATAATTTTTTTCCAATTTCATAAACATATGAGAAGAATAGGAGGGTCCCAAGCATACTGTGCAACCTGCATTCTCTTATAAATGCGCATGCCTTACATGACTGCCAGCAAAGGACCCATATGTGCATAAGTGTATGTGAATTTGTGGTGTGTGCAATCATATGCATTCTATTCCTACATGTTTAATTGCATGCACCCTTTTAAAGTTTTATGGACAAATTTCTCACCAGCTTCAGCCTGAATTTTCTCTGATTCTGAAAAGAAGGAGCAAGTTTCAGTCATCACAACTGCTGTGGTAATCATTAAACCTCAGTGAAAGTAAGACAACTGCTTATTGTATGTTAATGAGTGCTGAAAGTGTTGCCAGTGCAGATGCAAGAGCCTTTTTAAGTGGCCAGGACAATATAAATAATGCATTATATTGCTGAAAAACACCTGCTAGGGAGAAGAATGGAAAATAGCTGTTACAAACGCTGGTTGGATAATTATATTATGAAATGCAACAAAATCTGTGAAGATTCAAGCCAGATCCTGTGGCACATCGGGGCCAGCCTGCCTTCTGCTGCCATAAGCTTCTGGCCATCAGGTTGGCAAGGACAGGCACAGATGGATCATCTCCAGTGTGGTGAATGTGACTGGGGAGAAGGTGTAGGCATGAAAGCTGGTTTTCCTTTATGCTTGCTGATCTGAACATACAGAACCAGCTTTGAGGAGTTACAGTAAGCCTAGCTGAAGCTGTTTTTACTTTCAACAGCACACAGAAATACAGCCAGTCCATTAGCAGGTGAGCATAAAAGTCATTTAAGCATCTAAGCCCAGGGAATAATGGCAATAAGGATAAATAAGTCTGTATTAGAGCTTGAGAAGGCCAAACCCCTTTTAATAATGGATGTGCATAATAATCTATTTCATACACAAATTTCCTCTCTATTGTTAATATATGTAATTTTAATAATCTTTTTCTTTACATTAGCACGAGAGAAATAGAATGTGTTGCGGGAATTCAGGATAGATAGGAGGGGATGAAAAATAGGGAAATAGTAAATAACTTCTGAGAAGAGAGCCCCCGTGAATACACCTAGTCATTCTGATGTATAAAATGTATCTTACGCTGTAGTCACTTCACTAATCAATGTTACAAGAATAAAAGCAAAGGAGGTAAGAGTAAGAGCAAAGAAAAACAAGATACTCATTAAAGATAAGTTGATCTTTTGGTGTCTAATAAACTTATTGGAACACTCACTATCAGAATATACTATTTATATGAATTTTCTTGCTTGCTGCAGTATTGCAATGCAGCCATTTTCTCCTGACTGCCTCCTGTCAATGCAGTAATGTGCTGTGTGCGTACTGAGGGGAAAATAGGATCATAAGAAATTTCTGTATGAAGAAGTCTTTCATGTATTTTAGCCCATCATCACTGTATTATTTCTAGTGTAAAATAAAGAAATTGAAAATAAATAATTTAAGAAGCCAACCTAACCTTATTCCACTGCTTCATAAAAACAGAGGCACTGCTTTAGCAAGTTAATAACATATTTTGTGTTATATGTACCATTTAAAAGAAATGTCCCACACTTGATAACTGAGATACTGTTCACAGGACCTAACCTTGGAATTTCTAGTTTATTCATGTTCAGTGTTAACTTAAAAAGCATTTATTTTTCATAGTGGGGCTGGATTGTTGGCTGTAGCAATCCAGATTGCAATAGTGATCCATTCAGGAGTCTAAGAATGCACGGATAGGTTGGGGAGAGGACAGACTTTGCATTGTGATTGTAAAGTAGGTAGGTACTAATTATCTCTCTTTGGGTAATGGAAGTTAAGGCTGACGCTTGATAATGATACAACATCAGGCTTTTTAGTTTTGGTAGCTGATACTGAGCTAGTGCTGATTTTCAGAGATGCTGAACATTTGACTTTTTCTAACTAAAGCCAGCATATGAACAACCAAGATGGAGGATGCCTGATGTAAATCTAGTGCAGTGCTCACAACAGATTGTTGCTGTGCTACCTACAAAAATCATGCTTTGTTCCGTTAAATTAGGCGTAATGCCTAATTATGTTGTATTGCAAATTGGAGAATGGCACATCTCTCCTAATGCTAATATTACAGGTCTAACGACAGTACAGAGTGGCCTCTCAGGTGTCATAGCAAGATGACAGGGTTATGATGTGGACATCTTGAAATGGATTCCAATCTACTTCCCACTATTTTTTTTCTTTTTTCACACTGACATCCCAAAGATGACCTAAGTTCCAATGCCTGTCTGAGCTTTTTTGAAAGAGTATTTGTAGCTCTCCACCCAGTTGTAAATCTCTTAGATTTTAAAGTTGCTGTGTGTTTATAAGTTTCCATCTTAATTCCTTCTGTATACACTAGGACAGATCATTACATAGGATACATTGGTGCAAACTTAGAATGATATGACTAACCTTAGGTTGAGCTACTCTTGACTTTTATTAGGGTAGCACAGATCAGAATATAATGCAGTCTTTCATCAAACAAGAAAAAAGAGAACTTCATCTTTCTATAGAGACACAACTAACAATATACAGCTGAGGGACCAAATTTGCTATGAAATTGTTAACTTACTGAGCTTTTTCATGCAGTCTCGAAGCCTGGTTTCTAAACTGAGTACGCGCTGGTGTAGTTCCTCATAGTCATAAGCACCAATTTCTTCCTGAATCCCAGTGAGGACAGTAGACAGATTCCTAATTTCCTCCTTGAACTGGGTGATTAATTTGGCATCAGTTTTGTATTGTTCCAGAACTGGGATCAGTGGCAGGAGCTCATCCATCTTTTCTTTCAACTCCTGTTGAAGGCAATCAAATGTGCGTTAGAGAACTTTAAAGGATTTCAGTTCCCTAATTCTGTGTAATGTAATATTTATGCCTGATTATTAAAATGACTTGAAAATTATTATTTATTTTAGTTACAGATCTATTATTAGTGTATCATGAAAATCTGAGGAACTTCAGACTTAATGGTAGTAAGCAGTAGATAAAATGCATGAGAGAACAGGTTTTTCTACTGAAAGCACACAATTTTACCTTCAAGTGATCTGAACCAAACCTGTTGAAGGTCCGACTTTCCATCCAGAGGATATGAACCCCTGTTATGTGCATCTTTCTTGAGAGAAGGTGGTTAGGCCTGAACACACAGTGACGTTCAAGGAGGTCAGACGTATTTTACAGTGCTGCCATAATGAGTTGTTAATTTCTATTTCACTCCTTAGAAATACTGAATTCATTTTTTACTCAATGGCTGTTGAACACTGTTTAGTTCTGTTCCAGGCACAGTGATATATACCCTTTCTTCTGAAGTAAAAAATCCATAGTTCTTAACTGCACTTTGTATTTGTCACCCTGCTACATCACTAGGTGCCTTTGAACTTCGTCAGCTGATCTCTTCATTTTTTTGCCATGTGCAGTTGTTGTTGCTTTGCCAATCCTATTCTTGCACATTTATGAAACAAAATAAGGCACCACTTTGGAATCTCAGGTTGCCCTTTCTCAGACTTTTGCTGAGTCATATACTTCAAGAATTTGTCTCAGTTTGTAACCTATATTGGCTGCTCATCTTTAATTTCTTAATTATTCTTCTAAATGCACTAATCATAGAGGCTTTATTAAATTTAAACTAATTGTTTGAGGTTGTTTTTTGTTTGGGTATTATTCTGTAGAAAACCTCAAAGAATCCTTGCAGTCAAAAGGTTTTGTTGTATTGAAAAGCAGACAGGTTTGTCCCTGATGTGTGATCTGTATATAGAGATTTGCATATCTTTTTATAATTTGAGGAAACAGCAGAACTTCCATGAGCAAATGCCAGAGAGACATGAGGAGATGCAAAGCCTGGACAAGGCAAGGCAAAGGATGGAAGTAAGGATTTGTTAGGTACTAGCATTAGGGGATAATAGAGACTGGGAACAGATGAAGACACAGAGGGAGAGGCTATTGAAGGGGTTAAAAAAATCAAGTCCTGAAGAATAGCTGGAGTAGTCAGCAGGCTAAAAGGGAAAGCAGAAGAGAACTAAATGGAAGCCCAAGCACAAGAAAGAGGTGCAGAAGCAAATGTGGTTTGAGGTTAGTGTAGTCACCAAGGTGTGTGAAGACACGCATGTAGTTTGTTACATCACTTGTACTAAAGGATGCAGTAAGCAGGGTAGGACATTTCCAAACTAAATAACATGATGATGCCAAATGCATTTTTGCTAAGGAGATGTGAAAGAAGCTGATAGGCAAGGCCAGCATTTGAGCTGCTTGAAGATCTCTGAATTTTTGCCTCTCGAACATGTTCTTAAGACAGCTTGAGTTCTGCAGTATCTCTTCATCACCTAGCTAATATATCCATGTTATTTTAACAACTGCTTTCATATTGAAATTATTATTTACTTAAAGACTTGTATGTGTTGTTTAGGAAGTATATTTTGCACACAGGTCATCTTAATAGCTAGAAAATTGCATTTTAACTTATAAGCAGATATGTCATTATAAGTGGATTTGAGAGTATTAGGAGTTCTATTGGTTCTATTCTCAAAGGATCTTCCAATCACATATAGTAGCAGAATTACTGAAATGGATAGAAAGAAGTGGAGAGTCTTTTTGTCTACAGTTAAAATTATTTTTGACTGTTTTTAATAAAAACTTAACAGGTATAAAGTAGGCTACAGTTAAAATGAACAGTTATTTTTTTCTTGATGACAAGGAGAGTAGGCTTTATAACATAGAAAGCAGAGCTCCAGAAGCCAAAGTTTTTGTTAGTTCATTTTGAAATGATGAACTTAGGCTTCAGTCCTGTGGGGCAGTAAACTGCCAAAAGTCATGGGTAAACTACGACGGAAAAAATGCAAAGTTTGTAAAAACAAACAAACAAACAAAACACCAAAAAACCAAACAAAAAACCTTCAGGAAGATAAAATATGTTTAAGGAATTAATGAAGGTAACTTATTCCTGATAGGATTTATGCCAGGTGAGGTATCATTTGAGCAAACTGCTGTAAGTTTTTGTAGCAATCAGGTATCTCCTGCCAAATAAATACTGATTTGACTGAAGTATGAGCATATGCTCAAGTGTGATCTGGATCAAATTTGTACTCTTTGGTTCTCATCAACATGGAAGCCCAACATTAGAATATCTCATTTCAGTAAATGATACAGAGATGGTTTTTGGTATTTTCATGATAAAGAAAATAATTTTGTTGGTTTCCGCTGACAGTCCTAGCTTGTTGCTATGATGAGTGGTACAAGAACTAATTTGTATTGCAACACAGACAGGTGGTAGACATATTCTGGCACTTTGTGCCTGCTGATTTGAGGGGTTATGGTATATCCAGAATGAGTTTCTTTTGCCTCAGGAAAGACAAGGCACTGGAATTTTAGTAGATCAAATTTCAGAAAGCCAGCAGCATATTGTATTATGTTGACCTTTTAAATTACTCTGTAATTTGATTGGCTGGAAATCCGTTTTATACTCCTGGCAAACTGTCAAACTGAAGTTAAATGACTGGCCAATAGAAATATCGAATATTTAAAAGGTTAGAGTACTGCAGAAATCTGCTACCTTTGACATCATGTATCAGACATTCAAATTTTGCTATTTTGTTCCCAAGGAAAACTATAATAGGAATACAGACTATATAATTATAGAAATGTATTGTTATTGTAGCAATGAGTGATGAAGGAAAAAAAGGTGAAGATGTTTCTTGCTACCTGAAAATAACAGGAAGTATGTGCTCAAACTCTAATCTAAACTAAGAATGATAACATAAAGAATAAAGTTTGGTAGCCAGATCATTAGTGTACTTAATACCTGATATTATTAAGAACCTTTGCATATTCAGTGTCTCTCAAAAATACATTAGACCCCTTAACTGCAATATTGTATCCTGAATAACAGTTCAGGTATCTAACTTTAGCACCAATTAGAAAATTAAGTCCATTTTCTGCGAACTTTCATAAACACTTTAAAAATATATATTTGATTACCATAATATAATCCTCAGAATTAGATCCTATCTTGCTGTCTTGAAATGTCAATTTATCAGACTCAATATTTAAAGAACTTAAATATGCTCTTGTAACATTTTTTCCTTAAGAGTACTTCAGATATCTTTTTCAGAAGACACAATGCTATTTTGTAATCTCTGCAGCTCTCCTTCCTGACAAAAAGACTGGCTTGTGGCTTTTGCTGTCATTAAAATTCCTTGGAAGTCTTTTTTTCAATCAGACAAATGTGACTGGGAATGATTACCCTCCTCCCCTATCCCAAATTCAAAATAGCAAACCTTCAGACATGAAATTAGATCTTAATTGTACTGGATAAAAATTACAATAACCTGATTTATTATAGGCTTTCTTCACTTCTACTGCAGTAAATGTCAGGCAACAGTAAAAGTGCAGAACTCTCTAGTTGTTTGCTATTAATTCCATTGGATCTCCCCATTTATCACTGGAGCTTGAATGAATATAAATTTCTCAGTATGACATGCACATTGATATAGAAAAAACAAGAATCAGTTTATAGTGACATTTCTCAAATGACTTAATTATTAATGGTTACTCCCTATTACAATTAAATTGAACAGAGCAAAAGATTATGATCATAAAGGAAGTGTTATTATGCTTTTTTTTAAATGTTGCTTTTGTATGAGCATTTCAGGCTGAGATTTTAGCAGTCCATGCATTGCTGTTTAGTACATTGCTTCCAGCAGGCTTTCAAAGTTATTGTTAAAATAAAACCTACTTGAAAATGCTTTGTCATTAATGTCTTCCGATCATCTTCAATTTGCCGAAACTTGGCCTTCAGCCCTTTCATTTGTGTTTCCATTTTTAAAACATACTGGAAATCCCTCTGAGTCCGTAGATTTAAAACTTCAATAGATTGGGACATATTCTGAACCTGTTGAAGAAGAACACTCTCTAAATGCACTTTTTGTTGCTTTAATTTTTCTCCTGGTTATGTAGTTAAATGTCAGGCAATAAAATGTGCTTATGTCAATGCTTTAGTTGTGTCATTTATACCACAGTATAGTTTTAAATTCTATAACTGTATGACAGTACAAAAATTTGGGAACAGGGATAAGAGAGGACTATCAGCAGCAAGGCCTTGAAACCATGAGTGATTTGGACTAGCTTCTTTGAGGTAGAGAGAGATCAATCCTTTCAGTATCAATGGGCTCAAAAAAGGCTGATAGGCAGTGGAGTCTACTTTGTCACTTGTAGTAGATGCTGAGTGTTCTTCAGGATGTGCTATAGAGCACATTCTTTCTCCTGAGCACTTCAGGAGGGATGGGACTGAGATTTGGAGATTTTGGTTAGTATGAAGACCGTGATTTTTTATTGCTAGTAGGCACTTATATAATAATTCAGTATAAGGAATTCATGAGACTATCCAGAGAAAAGCTGGTGTGTACCCATCATCAGATAGGTGTTTGTTCATGATTTTGTAAGTAGATATAAAATCAGAAATTTTATCCAATTGTCTCTTTGGTAGAAACCCACGTTTTTTTTTACAGATGAGAAGTAGCGAATGTTCAGGTAATCTCTGTAGAGCAAGTGACTTTGTAGCTATACTGAGCACTTTTACCACAAAGAGGCAAGAATAACTGTTATCTAGAGTAAATTATATATATTTTTAACAGTATCTGTTATAAAAGCAACATTTTTGCCTGTCATAAAAATGACACATTTTGCAAGTCCAGTTATTCTATTTCAATAAGCGTTTTGTTTTCCCAAGCTATGAAAAAAGTAGACTGCTGTAAATGTTTTAGGCACCATATTGAAGTTTTGGCTCAAGCAAAAAAAACCCCCCCAAACCAAAAAAACCCTAGCTTCCTAATAAAAGACAAACCCAGCAGTATTCCTGTTATTTGCAAAAATATGCAATGTTTGAACTGATATTCATATTTGAAACTAATATATTGTGGCCTACAGAATGTGTGGATTCAGGAAATACTCTTAAAGTACTTTTAAAATTAGTATACATTAGCAGTTCTTAGAAAGTATTTTTAATGAGAAAGGTAATGTTTCTTTTTTTCTTTGCTTTCTAATTGTTGAAATCAAGCAAATAAAGTTCTTCAGGTCTTGGAAGAACTGAGTGTTTCCATTTGGCAGAAGATGCATTCACATAGAGGCTCTAATTAAATGACTGTGCATGCACTTAGTGAAGTAATAATATGACATTACATACCCATAATTGTCACAGTTCTAATCATAAGAAAATAACTTTTAGGGACTGATGATTTAGGTTCTTTTCTGTGGCAGCTCAAAACCTACACTGAGATCTTATCACCCCTCCAGCTGCCACCCCAAAAGAAAGATTTTTTTTTTTTTTTACATTAATATTTTAGTATTTGGGAAATATGCTAGAGCCAAGAGTCTGGGGACTGAAGGCTTACCCTGTTAAGTAAACAGCATGAGGGGAGGTAGCTCTTCCTCTGTGTGCTGGGTCATCAATGTCCTCTCCCTGCATCTCATGAAGTTCACAGAGATTTAGGGAGGGAAAATCTGTGGGGATCTGGCATTATATTAGCACTGGAGTGATTTTTCTATAGCTAGAAGAATGCTGAAAATTGTATGCTAAAATATGTATTGTTAAGTCTACTTTTTATGTTGCTTTCTGTGCTTTTCAAACACTCTCTCAGGCCTTGGGTTCTGTACCTGTAGCTGTGATACAGCAACTATAACCTTGGTCACTTACACAGGGACTGCAGAACAATAGTTTGTGTTTTCATGGTTGCAGTGTTTTTCAGTTGTTGATGCAAAAATATGCTTCACAGGTTTTGTTATATATGCAATAGCGGGTAATATGGGAAATAAGAATTGGATTGTTTGGCGAAAAATTTGCATCACCAGAGAACGAATAAATAGTATTATTTGAGGAAAGAACAAATGAAAATTAGAACTCTTTCTTTTCTGTACAGTCTGCTTTGCAGGTGCTGTCATGTCTACATCTTGTAATTTGTTGATAAGAGACAAGGAATGACCTTCAAGAGTCTCATATGATTGAAGCAGAAGCTGTAGTTTAAATCCCACAGCAACTAGCTAGTTTGAGGTGGGATTTGTAACTGTTTTTACAGTTACAGAAAAATCAGTCCTGTCTGTGTGTAAGGAAGAATTTTGGGAGGAGTGAACAAGAGAGAAGATGCATCTTCAGTTTGCTAGATAAGTGGCTTGGGCTGGGAAAGGTGTGATATAAGGAAAATAGACAAATTAATGATCAGTGGTGAGAACGCAGGTAGGGGATATATCCTGAAGAAATATTTTTATTAGATAACTCTTCAGCACTCTGTTATGCATTAAACTTAGAGGGAAAGGAGTGGATTTCCATAAGAAGTTTAGTGATCAAAACGAGGAATTGCTGGGAACACTTACCTTCTCTAGCAGTTGTCTGAGTTGCCTGCTTTTGGCATCTCTTGAACATAGGTTTTGTTCAGGTGCAACAACAGTGCAAATGCAACGGCCATCAGGATCCTGGGCTGAACTATAAACTTGCCACCCTTCCTTGGGGCTAATCTGAGTCTGTAACAACAGAATAATAAAAATAAAGGGAACTGAACTGATTTTTTTGTTGTTTGAAAACCCACTACCTCAGCATATTTTTGTTTATTTTTGCAGTATATGTCTGCAATGGAGTTCCTCCCAGTCAACACTTATTACCCTCCTAACTGATTAGATTGGTGGTTTCGCACAGTTTTGTCATATCTCACACCTTTGTAATATTTCTTTAGAAGCGTCCTGCACACATTGTTTCCAAAGTGGATGAGAACAGTTTTCTCCTTGTGATTCAGCACAAGCTAGTTGATTTAACTCTGTGCAAAGAGAAGATACAGTTTTTCATCAGCAGAGAACAAACATGTCCTTTCAGCCTGAATGACTTTTACTTTAGACTAATGGAAACAACAAAGAAAAGAACAAATATAAAACCCTACAGAGAGAGCACAGTGTATGTGACTTGCGCCTTGGGAATTAGCACAGAAGGGGTTCGGATGTGGGTTAGCAGATTTCCTCTTAAAGATGCAGCACACAGAAAACTGTTCTCCGTTGACTTCTACTGCACATTCACCAAAGGGAAGAGAGGCTTGCTGCGGGGTAGTACTGAAAAGTGTTTGGTTTGTTTAGGTGAATGAGGGTCATGGCAAGCATGGCACAGTGCAATTGAGACACTGCGCATCCTTCACTGGGATAGAATAATTTTGGTAATTTCTACCCTGTTCTTTTTTGCACCAACCACCACTGAAAAAGAAACGCAAAAAATAATGATGTTTGTTTGCAGAGGAGGCTAACTCTGAACTGCATCTAAAGTCTGTGTGATACCTTGTGAGACTAGGTAGCTGTCTATTTAATGGCATATATAGAAAAACACAGCATAAGAATGAGAGAAAGCAATATAATTAGATGATTGAAAAGATTCAGATGATGGAATTAAAACTAATGGGCACAAGAAGTAATTATTTTAACTTTAAATTACAGATTAAAAAGAAAGTAATAATATGCATTATTATGGACTACTAAATTTTATAGTACAGATGCTAATGGATGCCATTGAAGTAATTTTGATCTGGACACAGTTGGTATCAATTACTAGTTATATTATGAAATTGTATTCAGTGTCAGCACAGAGAGTGATTATTTAACCTGGCAAGCTTCGATATGCTTTACTGGCACTTTAGTGCAGAGTAAGTTGCGGAGTTCCTCACCTCAGAAGAAAAGCAGTATCTCTGTAGACTGAGGTCACAAAAGAGCACAGACTTTTCCCAGCAATGACTCTTCTGGAAGAAGTCATTGAAGAGATCAGTGATCTCTGCTGCTGAGTTAATTGAAAAAATCAAAATAGTATTGTTCTCCTGATTTGCAAGGAAAAACAATGTGTGACAATGTAGATGACTGTAAAAAGACGACAGCTGAACTTGCCTTAGGGTTTGCTAGAAAGGCATATCAAGAGTTCAGTGCTAAATTACACTGCTTCTATGGTGTTCTCTTAGCCTTCACTTTAAGGGCAAAGGGAATCTAGTTCAAGACATGGAGAACAATAAAAACTAAACAAAATTACATCTGCAGAGACAATTTAAATTGGTTTTGAGCAGCTACTAAAGTTGCAAGCTTGAACAAGTGAAGCCTATCAAGGCTGGTAATCCTTGCAAAGTGTAAGCTCTATTCACTCCAGTAGTTTCTGTGATTCTCTGTAGAACTTATGCCCACACAGTGTTCTCATGCAACAGCAAGGAAACTGAATTTTTGTTGAAGTTCAGGAACATGTTCAGGAACCTTGAGCTTGTGGTTATAATTCCTTTAGGGCAGAAATACTTAATATGAGTTTATGAAAAATTGTGATATTTGAGCCTTATACCTGCTACATTTAGATTGGTAGCAACTGGTTTTACTGCATTCAAGTAAGTTTTCTACAGTGGAGAACACATGAGATACCAGGATTCTGCACGCTCTGTAGAAAAGCCATTATAATCCAGGCTGTGTTATCAAAGGTGTTTATATATTCTAGTGATGTCATGAGTGTCTTTCTCAGCTTTATCTAAGAAAAAAACCCCAACCGTTATTGAATAACTTGGCAGATATTTTCTTGTGGTGTCTAACATATGGCTTGATTTTAAAAAGTAACTGCTATTTAGGAAAATATTTCTCACAGTGAGAGACTGTCGGGCCCAATATAAGTGCATGGTTATTAGCTGCCTGTGCATGAATAAGCTCTCACATAATACTCCTACTACTCAGGCTACGGTTCTTCACAGAATTCTGTGGTTCCCTGTATTTGGGCCACTGGGGTTCTTTCATTGATTAGGATGGGTAATACGACTGATCACAGAGAAAAACAAGCATGTGCACGGAGGTGCACTGTGCTTTTTTTTTTTCTTCTGTTATTTTTTTGGTTTGACATTTAATCCCCACATCAAGGAGAAACTGCTGTGCCATGCAGAGAAGGAACTAAAAGACATCAAAACCTTACTGAAGCTACTGAATCTACTTTTCAAATGCAGGCTTACTGCTGACAGGCCTTAGTAAACGAACAAGAAAAGAAATAGCAAGTGGAGAACAGCAATGATAATAAATTATGTGAGTTTTGGGGAAAACAGAGGAGTCCCTACAAAGAGCAATATTAATCATTGTCTTGGCAGGCTGCTGTGCTACAGGCTCACTTCACTTACCTCCAGATTTATTTTTTCACTTGCACTTTTATATATTCTGATAAAACTGTTATAGTTACCTTCATTGTTACTATGACAGGGCAAATGCCATGCATATACTTCATATGATTGCTTAAATATAAACTGTATTTTTCAGTTTGTCTTGCAATTTTAATTCTGGGACTGGAACAGAGCTGAAAAGAGGAGGCCCTTTTCCCAGTGCCACCTCCTTGAATAATTCTTCCCGCTGAAGGGAGGAAATTGGGAGGTTTTGTTCTTTTTTTCCTGGTACAATATACACAATTTATGAGCTCTGTGTGTGCTAAGAGAGAACTTTTGAAGAAATGCATGTGCTGCACTGTTCACTGGACAACTCTTGATGGCAGTTAAAAACCAGTCAATGATGACATCAGTATTACTGAGCACCTGGGGCATAAAGTCTCTCAGCCACCAACTAAAGTTTAGAGAAAGGTAGCAGATTTGGGGTGCTTGGTTTTGTGCAAAAAGAACCCCACATTATTGAAGTTCTTTTTTTTTTTTTTTTTTTTTTTAACTTGGCAAATATTGCCAAACTCAGATAATCAGGGTTTTACGATCATTTCTCCAGCTCTACTGGCACACAAGATATGCATATAACCTCAACTCAGTGAGTGCAAAGAGCATTATTGAAATAATACTTAGGAGGCATTTATATCAGCAGTGCTCTGTTGTAGCCAAGGGAAGCATGACAGTTTACACTACTTGGAATCTGAACATGTTAATATATGTAAACACATATATGTGTGTGTGTGTATAAATAGATACATATGTGTGTAATAACCAGCATGTGTCTCATAGTTATTCAGTTGCAACTTTAAACTTGAATTTAAATGTGATAAGGAACTTAAGTACTTGTAATATCATATTGCCACAAGAACTAGCAATATAAACTATAGTTCAATGAGCACAAGTTACATTGAAAAAAAAATAGCTTTTCCTTGTCTTCTCATCTTCTCGCTGCCCTAAAACACTACAGAATTCTTTCTTACAACATCCTTTAATTTTAAAGACTAATATTTAAAGTCTAAATGCAATGATTTTCTGCAGTAATGTTTTTCTTGCATGCATATATTCAATTAATTAAATGTTGATTAGGAAATGCATCATTTTTAGTTACAACTAAAAAACTAAGTTCTGGGCATAGTGAACTACTGTACAAACAGTTTAATTTACATTTTACATAACATACTATTATGTAAACATCTGATTGCAGTTACACAAAAAGATACACAAAGAGGAGTGTTTTACTAAACATTTAGGAAAATGGTGTTCTAGTTTAATTTATGAATACCACTATAGTGTTCCCTCTTGCCCAATTAAAGTATTACTTTAATTTTTAGACCTTTTATGAGTAGTTAATCACAGCTTTTCACTAACAGATGCTGCTGTACATAAGCATTGACAATACAAAGTGATATTTGTGTCATTTGTATTATTCCCATATCAGCCTTTCTAAAATTCTGGTGCCCAACCTCCTAGTACTAATTTTATTTTGTTTCTAACACTATTTGCTTAACTGTACTCTGATGAAGAAAAATAGGAAAGAATCAGACACCTTGCATATTGTAGTTAATAGCTAATATATAACATTTTTCAGACAAAAAGAACCCTACTGCTGGATATTTGTTTTCTTAATAATGCAATACATTTTTTGGGAACAGTAAACATAGGAAAAACTCTAGACAAATGAAATCACATTCTTGGACTATTTTTAGCATTTCACACTAAAGATGAAGGCATTTGTTCTTAAATATTTAAGGATGCTATTTTAAAATCTTGCCTTTCATAGTAAGACCACAACATGCTCACCAATGTGCAGTTTCATGATGCCCAAAGAGAAGCATGCATTAAGTGACGATAGGAAGATTAGTAGCTTAAAAAGAGATTTACAAAGAGGCAACAAACTAAAACTTCTCCTAGCACTTAAATACTACTCCAGCATTAAGATGGCTTGCAACACATCACAGCTACTTACTAGAGTATCTGAAGTGGTTATTCTGGTGGTGTTTAGTCCTACCAGAGATGGGAGAGTTTGGGACATCCAGTTAGAGATCATTGCCATGGTACTAAGAACAGCACCAAGCTTCAGCAGTGGAGGACTCATTGCTGTGGAGCTAATGAGTTTTCATAGTGACTGATTATCAATCCCAATGCAGGCTGGCAGAGAGAGGCGTGACTACAGCACACAACATCCACAGCATGAAAGGAGATCAAGCTTCCCAGATTCAATCATCCCTTAAAAACACTCATATCCTTATTTGCCCTCTGTCTTCCTGTTCTTACTAACAAATACCTATGATTATGTTATGCTGCCCACTAAACAAGCAGTCCTTTCTGTGCTAATAATCATTGCAGTTTCCAGTGGGAGATGGCATGGGTGAATCACCTCTTTATAGGTGCTAGAGAGTCAATTAGCACTTAATTAGTTCAGTCCTTGCAGAGTGCTATGTGTTCCTGTCTGAAACACAAAAGTCCAATCACAAACCCAAACAACCACCCACTCCCCACCACTGCTTTGGTAGAAATATGCTCCAGTCTATTTCTAAAGATGATACTAGTCCAAGTGGATGGGGAAGGGGGAGAACTGCCAGCCTGCCCATTAAAACACCAGAAACCTTTCTGACCCTTCCTTAATTTGTTGATCTCACATAAATTACAAGCATCAGTGACTTTATAATTTGCATAGTTTGTTATTAAGATATTTGTTGTTCATAAAAGAACATTGAAGCAGTAAAGATTCCAATTTCTTAGCGTTCTTGTTAGTTTACAAGTTTTTATACTGAGAGTTATGGCACTACATCCAGGACCGGCAGACTCACTATGTCTTTATTGCTGTTTGGGTGGGAATAGAAGACAAATTGTGGGTTGTTCATGTAGCATTTTGAGGCTTCTTTTGGCTCTAATCTGCTGTTAAATCTACTGTTCTCCAGTGCTGTAGAATGGTCTCCAGGTTCAGTAGCAATTTATCTTTGTCATAAATTTAGCAAGTGGGGGGGGGGAAACCCAACCCCGAACAAAAGAGTGTGTAGAAAACATTGTGCTGTTGGGGTAGTTTTATTTCTTTAGAATTATCTTAAAAAGAAGAAATGTTAAGCAGGGATTTCCAACAGCAATTATTTTACAGAGAACTTGCTTAAAAGTCTGAAGATAGACTATAGTATTTTTCCCAGAGGCAGTTATGGACTTTGCTTGTTTCTGAATTTGCTTCCAAAAGACTTAATTTTTCTTAAGGAATTTTCGTGGCATGTATGAAGGAAACCTGTAGTGAAACTGAAGTGATGTGTTTTTATAGGAGAGTGTGATCATGAATGAATTAGTAAAGTTACCAAAACCCTGCAAACAGAGCTCCTGTGCTAAATTCAGGCTAGACTTTTCCAACATTCGTTCAGAATTATTTCAATAAACCTCTGCAGTTTAATGAAGACACATGGAAAATTAATTTTTCAAAAAGACATTGAAAAACACATTGAGGGCTATTATATAATCCTATCAGGAGTCTTATGTGGTGACTTTACTTTCTGTTTTTTTCCAAAGGACTCAATAGCAGCATTAAGTTTGAGAAATCAACTTTTGTAGTGGTGTCTGTGCTTACCATCTGGGCTTGGTTTGAGGGCTTGGCCTCCTGCTTGTCTGGAGTAAGCAACTGCTGCAATACACTGGCTCCAGCCAGGCGTCTGGGTTTCCTTACTGTGAAAACCAGAGTGCAAAGATGGCTGGTATGTGCCCCATGTCAGGCTGCTATGGGCTTGTGGTGGTACAGGGATGTGCTGCTGGACCCAGAGCTTCAGAAGCACTCCTGCATTCCACAGTTCTGTAATGGCAGCTGCTTTACTCAGCGTATTTTCTGTATTTCAGAAGATAAATGTCATAATAGCTTGGATTGTGTGATGGTGGCCATGGCATATATTTCTCTGAAGAAGAGACCCTGAGGCAAGACACCCTTGATGTGGTGTCTAGAGACTGAGAGGTCAGTCAGGCATTACCTCAGCATGATGAAGGTCATAGCAAATGGAGGTGATTGAGTCTTTGAAAGAGAGTTTGTGTTTCTGTGGAGATAGGCTCAAAGTTGTCCACTAAACAGATGTGCATATTGAACTGTCCAGAATGACATCAAGAGTCAGGCTTTTTGCTGAACTGTTGCACTTCATTGGCAAATTATCAATTTTCCAGGTGACTCCATTTTCCCGAGTACTTCCAATATGGATTAGGTAACATTTGACAATGTTGCATAATCTTCTAGTTTTATTGGGTTCTCCTGAAGTACCTCAGCATCCTCTCTAGACCTAACACAAAGAAGATTGTCATGCACCAGTTTTATCACCTTTTTTTGTTCCTGTCTTCTTTCAGAAGTTTAATAAGCACATTAATTCCCCCAGTTCCAACACATTTCCTTAGTCATGACAGTTCGTTGTTTGGGTTTTTTTATTTACCACATTGAGCTGCAGCTGTTAATATTTTTGGTTTTCTTCTCTTAAACATTTTCCGTTCCAGAAAAGAACATCATCTGTCCTCTCCTGACTGTTTTAACCTTGGACAAAGTACATTCAAAAGACAATAAAAGGCTTTTCTGATGTCCAGATGAATAATAACTGCTGATTATCCCCAATCCAGTGTATTGTCAAGTCCTACAAAGAACACTGGTTATTATGATTATTCCTAACAGATGACACACTGCTTGGTTCTTGTGATAGAATATTCATTAACGTGGTTTAGAACTTTATTTTCTTCCAACCAGTTTACTTGCCACAGAGAAAACCGACTGATGTGTGATTCACAGTTTTGCTGCTAGATACAACTTTAAAGAGCACAGCAGGAGATAATCCTCTAGTACTCTTGGCTGGTTGTATAATTTAAAATTACCATACAGTAGGTATCTGGATTCCCTATGGTACCAAAGTTAGACTCCCTATATAACTGCACAAGCACATTTGCACTGCAGTGCAGAGATGATGGCAGGTTGTAGAGGTATCTGTGAGTCTGCTAATGCAGCCCTAGCCTAGGGACTGACCCAAGTGTAGCTTACGCTGGAAAGCTGCAAAACCCTTCTTCTAGGACTGTAAGTAAGTATGTGGCAGCTCTGTCCTATACTGATGCAAATTTAATGCTAAACTTGCATTTGTTTATACAGGCTACACCTATCCCTTAGGGACATTACTTGTTCAGTGTAATAGTCAATATTCTATGTATGTAATATTCCTCATTTCATGCACTCATTTGTCAAATAGTTGCTTCAGAGTAGTATTGTGAGAGAAGAAATCTGTGAGAACGATATGTCTCTAAACAGGTTTCTTCCCTGAACAGTGGAAATACTCACTACAACTGTATTTTGTTTGTGTTCTTATCAGAACTGTAGAAATGTCCAAAGAACCTTTCTGTTGAGGAACTAAAACTTTACAATAATTTTAGTTGTATTTTGCCACAAATATTTGGGTAAATTAAAAAATGGCAAGCAAATAATAGAATATTTTTGTGAGAAACATCCAAAATCACATATGAAAACATCCTATTAGAAACCACAGAATAACTGAAGAGTTATTCTCACCTCGTTAGGAAGTAGAAACAAAACCTTATGATCTGTGTTTCATTTCAGCTCTGTGTTTTGCTTTTGTTTTTTTGAAAAGATGCAATTTCACATTTCTAGTCTATGATAAACTGCTATGAAGTAGTTTTATGAACAAGAATTAGAAAGCAACAGCACTTCCAAAATCTGAACATTATTCTTTATTACTCTGAAATTTCTACTGGCATGATAACTTCCTCTTGTCATAGCTAACTTTTAAAGACAGTAAAAGCTAAAATATTTATACAGAATGACTACAGATGCCATATTTTGATCTTAAAAGGTATGTGAATCTCTAACAATTTCAGTGTTCTTAGCAGAGTTACTGTATTCCCATTCTGTAATATTCAATTATTTTATTATAAATTATTTAGGGGTATTAAAGATTATTATTAAGGTATTCTATGAATGCCCTTATTTATTGTTATCATATAAGAAGAAGTTGGAGGGTCTTCTAGTTTCTAATATTTACTTTCACTTTGAGATCCTGTTATGTTTTGATATGGGTTAAATAAAATATGTAAATGAGAATACAGCCCAATGTTACATTATCACAACTGAGGTATGATAATCTCTATACTATAAAAAGAAATTGTCAGTATTAGGAATATCAACAAAGCAAATGTCCTGAGAGTCAGCAATATGTGAACACACTCACACATAAATGCATGAAAAATGTCTAATTACCTTCTGACTGGAGGAAAAGAAACAGTGATTGTAAGAAAGAGGAAATGGTGAAATTCAGCAGCAGTACTTAACCCTGATGTCAGCTTATGTAATGTATGGAAAAAAAAAAAAAACCAAAACCTCATCCCCAAATATTTCTTAAAATTCAAAATCGTGTTCATGGGTAAATGCTATAAAGGCTTTGCCTAAAACCTTGCATTTTATCCAGATGGAGATCAAAGTAATTGCATACTCACGGCTCAGATGTCTTAAATAGCTTCCTTTGAAGCAGAGCAAAGTCGGAAATCTTAAATCTCAGTAAGTTTGTACTTCGACAGGTTAGGTTTAGAAAGTAAGCTCATGCATAAAAGTCAAAGCTCCTTTGTTACAGTATTGTTCTTCTATAGTGTATAGAGTTCTTTTTCTTTATGTGATATATTCTAGTGGTGACTCAGTAGTACATTGATTTAAAAAATGTATGTCACTACATTAGTCATGTTCCTAAGCATTATTATTTATTCACATAAGGTTAATGCATGTATTAAGCAAAGTTCTTAGAATTTGAATAGCAATTAAAATTCACAGAGCTTAGGTGGACAGAGCAAGTACATCTTTGCCCTTTTCCATTCAATTCCAATTCTCTGAATTTAGAAACACTGAGAAAACATTAGCTTCTTCATCTAACTCTATGTTTTTGTTCAATAAAACCCTCTGGCTTTGCAGCATTACTTGTGAGTAGTAAATATCCAGGTTCTTTGTAAGAGCAGATTGAGATGTTTGTCCCCTTTCTAGAGCATATCCTTTCACCAGCTCATCTGGGCGTAGACAGTGACATTCTTCATTCAAGCATCTCCACTGATAGTAAAAGCATTGAGCAAGGGATTTTCAAAGTCTGTTGTCTGTTACATGCTTCTATACCAATGCTGTTCCTGAAGTGGTCTTAGCTATCTGCTTGTTTCTTTTTCAGGCTTCAGGGAACTTCCTTTGAATGAAGGAAGACATTGTTCTTAGAAAGCATTTTCATGGGTTTTTTTCCCCCACCTATTCTCTTGTGTTAGCAATTCCCAAGTGTACAGAGAAACAAAGTAGTGTGTCTACAGTGGGCTTAGTTCATCATGAGAATTGCCTGCAACTAGAAGCAGGCAGAGCAGTTATAATTGAAACAGCCAGGAAAAAAAATGGGCAGGGAAGGACTAACTGAAATGAAAATAAAAACTTCTTCACTTGATTTCCTGCCATTTTAATTTTCAATAACATTTATATTAGGTACTCAGTAAAATCTCATAAGCTTTTCCCTCAAATGCTAACATATACCTGTCATATCATCTATAAGGGTGGAATAGAGAAAATTCCTCAGAAGTTTAAACTAGTGTTATTTCCAGTAGTCTGGCACCCCGAAGACTGCAGTACATTTAGGAGTGCAGTACATTACATTTATAGGTTTAACCAGCATGACTTATCCCACACAAAAGGCTCACATTTCAGCTTCCAAACACAAAGCATTCTAAAAAAAACCCCCGTACATATCATATCATATTACATTCATTCTTTTATAGTCACATTTTACGACCAAAGAAAACAAGGTCATTCCCAATTTACAAGATGACTGGAATTTTGCAGTTTTGCGGGGTACAGTGAGCTGACAACAGAGGAGTATAAATGATGAAGACTCAGGCAATACCACATCAGAAGCCTTCTATTTACTGACAGTCTCCATACAGTCTGCACCTATGTTTTTAAAATGCCTTTTTAGCAGTTTAAGGCTATTTTTATCATATCCAGCACTTAATCCTTGTGTGAACTCGTAATCCTCTATTTACAATATCAAAATTAAAAATTGTAGAGATGACTATTATCTTACAAGAGAAAAATATGGAATGTGTGAGGAGCAGACATCAATGAATAGTTTAGAAGCAAAGATTTCGTTTCCAGAGGAAAAGGTTTTTGTCCACAAGAAGTTCAATGCAGGCATTTTTCTTTCTAGCTGGACTTAGGGGGAATTCACCAATTAGGAATCACAAAGTCAGTGAGTCTTTAAAGCACTGCTTAGCAATGTGATCATGAAGACTAAAATTCACAGCAAAGCTGGTAAAATTTTACGTAAGCTTTTAGATCTAATTAATAAAAAAGCACCAAGATTTTGGTTAATGAAGGCATTTAGCTAACTTTCGAGATGTGATATTAATTTTACAGGGAAATTTAAATAACTCATTAGCAAATGACAGAGAAATTTAATAAAAGTTTTCTACTAAATCTTGTAATTTGTTTCTGCAGCTTGGCTAACAGTGATGCAGAAAGTGAAGGAACAATTGGTGCAAGGGCAAATAATAACTTTGGACACGCAACCTGTGTTTAAGCTCCTGAAAAGTGTTTTCGATCCACAAAGATAATTTAAGAAACATGCACAAACCCATCTCAAGGATCATGAAAACAAAACAAGAAAAGGAAACTTAAATCCAAACTACTGTAAAGGTCATGAGGGTAAGACTCCCCCCTAATATCAAACAGCATTTTGAAAGCAAAATCACTATATTCTTCAGGTCTATTTAAACCTGAGTGTCTGCAGAAGACAAGTTTTAATTCACTTCTGTGATATCAGCATATCTTAAAACTCAGATGACTAAACTACTGCCAATTACACAGTTCACCTGAGCTCCTTATTTGGATTTCATGAAAGCTTAAGTTCTGGTATGCACTTTTCTCTAATTTAAAAGGAAGAAAAAAAAATCAGTCATATAGTATAGAATATAGTATTCAAGATCCAGAGACAGAAATATAGTCCTCTTGCACCCAAACTGTTCATACACTGAAAGTAACTGAGACTATCAATACTTTGGTTGTCAACACAGAAAAACTTGAAATCGTGTTGTCATTGCTGGAGCTAAAGGTGAACTACTTTAATCCCGGGAAAGTATTTTGCTGTATGATTTCTGTGAACCATCATTTAGTATCATTTGTCATAATAATGTCTTTCATAAACAAAGCAAGCATCATAATTTTCGTCTTCATAGTGAGCAGAGACACTTTAATTTTCACCTGGAAAGCCAGTATGCCCTTGTTAATAAAAACATCAGGGACGTGATGCATGCTCAATGTGACATGTTGCTTAGCGGGGTGAAACTGTCTTTTTCAGCATCTTGATAGCAACAGAGAGGTAGGAAATGCTGTAAATAAGGAGAGCTTACATTTTCAAATGTAGCTTGGGAGAATAAAATTATGGAAGTATTCAATATTTCCAGCAAAATCCATATGAAAAAAATCTGGCTGCTTTGCTT
This sequence comes from Grus americana, assembly GCF_028858705.1. Classification (NCBI taxonomy): domain Eukaryota; kingdom Metazoa; phylum Chordata; class Aves; order Gruiformes; family Gruidae; genus Grus; species Grus americana. Next base: position 14,581,779 of record NC_072859.1, on the reverse strand, counting down.
TCCTCTCAAAATCTTAATCCATCTTGAGAACACTGGAGATAGTGCCTCAGAAGTGAACTATCTTTTTCAAAGATCTGACTATAGCATGTCTGCAATTTTATTTCTTACCTTTTATACTGAGCTGAGCAAAGCATATTAGGGTTATATTTTTTGAATCACATTTGAATCACTCAGTACTTCCAAAATAGCCCATAGAGAAATGATTCAAGAACAGAATGAAATACATATTGTTTTCGGGCACTTCTAAATATAAGGAGGTTGATGATTGTTGGTGGGCTTAAAATATTTAGTTTGTGAAATCTAATAAAATTAGCATAGCTTTCCTTTCATGATTTGAAGCCTAATCAAATTACCTGCAAGTGCAGGCAAGGTACTTTTCCTATTAAGGGATGTGACTTGCCATTCTGCAGCTTAAGCAGTGTAATACTGAAATCATTACAACTAGCAAGTTCTTTTCTGTATTTTACAGCTGTCTGTCCCAACCAAACGAAAATTCTGTTCTGAGTTTTTGTCTTGCATTAGCGTGTCCTTAGCCAAGGTTCCTGGTGTTCAACATATTGCCCGCTACACATTGGCTTTTAAAAAGCACCAAGATGTTAAACCATAAAAGTAAAAACTATTACCATGAAACTGGGAAAAATGGATACATCTCAGCCAATTTGTTAAAGTATTGGTGGTGTTAAGGCAATTAAGTAGCAAAAAGAAAGCACTAAAGTCCGTCATTGTTATTCTTGGAAATCAGTTTTAAATTTATAACTAGAGTAAAATGATTTTAAATCTATATAAAAAAGATGTTTTGACAGAAATAAGATGATGTGGAAGACAATATTGCAGAGGTCAAAAGCAGGAAGCTGAAGAAACTGCATTTCACATATACTTTTTTATTGACTTTTCACTTTTGATGGACTAGCAAATTATTGTTTGTTTTCTTATGAATATAGTGCATAGTCAATCTGTCACAAATAAGGAGAAAAGTGATTCCAGATGGAGCCCACCTCAGCCAATGCTGAGGGAAAATATTTGTCTTTTTGGGGGGCCAGATGGGATGCCACAGGGCTATTTGCAAGAATTAGGTGGGTTTTTTTCTTTAATTAAAGATATAACACAGAAAAAAACAAACAGTGAAAACACATTCTCTAGCTTGAAAACATGGTTGCTGTAGGGAAATGCCTGCTGCCTGTGTTCTTATTTCTCATAAGCTTTCTTGCAGCTGAAGGGGAAGGAAAGGGTCAAAGGAGCAAGAAAAGTAGAAATATTAATGCATGACTTCAGCAGTGTGCAGTCAATTATAACAACAAAACTTTTCCAGATACTATAAGCCATTTCCTGAAGGGCACTTGAACAAAACCCAGCTAGAATTTATGCCACATTTTCCTGGAAGAATTTAAGTGGAGTTTTAAAATAAAGTGCTAAATTTTAGTCTCTGGAGTAACTTAATTAAATGACAGTCACTTTGCAAATGGTTTTTGCTCACTATAGTCAAATAATCAAAATCAGTTTAAAGGCAAAGCATGACTTGCATGATTTGCACAAGAGGTGTAGCGCAATTGTTTTGGTTTGGATAGATTACCTTTGCTCACGTTGGTAAACTCTGCTTTGAACTGTGAGATTTTTGATTCATTGCTCAGTGTACTAAGGATGTAGACGAGTTATTTCACGAGTTAAAGGTAAACTCAGGAGAGAAAGTTAGTGACACGCACATTTGTTCATCTGTAGTATGATGAAGTAAAAATATTCTGATGAATTTAAAATATTAAACTTATCACTGGAGAATTTGTTAAATGACTTTGATACAAAAAGAAACATTTTGGAATGCTTCCTTTTAATCAATTGTTAATATGTAAGGAGACAAGTCCCTAGGTTGCAAATGACTTTTTGATCCACAGAAAGGTTGTCAATCAAGTCCCTTTACATAAATTCAAGGGTTTATTAGTAACATGAATGGACATTTTGAGCTGAACAACAAATTCTCCTTTCAAAGAGTTTAGAATAAATACCAGCTTAGACACTTTAATTCTTTTGAAAAATTGATAGACTTGAAAAATACTTACTTTGTTGTTTAACAGGGTACTGGATAGAGCCATACTCTAAAAGCAAAATAACCTATGGGAATAATCTAGAGCCTGGGAAAGCAGACTACAAAACCACACTTAACTAGGGACGTTCAAGCAATCTTGTTTTATCCTGTACTCTAACCAAATGTTATGCTGCTGCAGTCTTTCATGTTTGTTTATTGTTAAGATACATGTTTGAGCTGTACAGAAGAAGCTGGCTGCAGTTCTTGTGTGTTTTTGATTCTACAGAACTGATGGTTATGGTTTCTTAGGTGATATAAATTTCTAATTTTTTCCCTTGGCAAACCATTTCTCTAAGTCCGTCAGTTGGTTTAATAAATTATATGACCTCTTCCTAAAAATTTTACATGGCTAATGTACACACAGGAATGTAGAACACGCCCTTAACATGTATTAGGTTTTTGTGCCACAGTTTGCTTTCTGGATTTAGAACAATTGATTTCAGAATCAGACTCGCAGATCTGGATCTCTTTTCAGAGGAAAATGTGGGTCCAGATTTTCCATCTTTCTGTGCAGGGTCAAATACTTTGCCAGAAGTTGTAGCTTGAGAATACCCGTCTTAAGAAATCGAGGTATCACACTGTAGACTTAGATTTGCTAAACTCCAAGCCTTCCTAGTATGGACTTTCCTAGTGGTTCCTTGAGGGTATGATTAATTGCCTGTAAAGAGATTTTGAACTGTGCAGTATGTTTAGAACAGATAGCAAAACACAAAGCAGTGTCCGTAGCAGTGTTCCCTGATGACTTTCATTCCTGCTATGCATTCCCAGATGAAGGGGAAATGTCATGGCTATAAAAACCTTGAGCTCATTGACAGTCCCAGAGACAAACAGAACATATTGGATTTGTAAATATTTCTTTCAAAACGTAACAAGGTATCATATCTAAATGAGCTCATTTGTGTGATGCTATCCTTTCTCAATGTATATGGTTAACCTGAAACATCCAAGAAGTTAAATGGAGGTAAAGGTGAGGTGCAGGCAAACTGCTTCAAGTTGTTTAAAATAACAGTGGCTTGATCACAAGTACAGAAGAAAGTACGTCTGACTCCTGCAGCCTTGAATGGAGTACTTCTCTGAAGCCTGAAATGTGGGGTCATACACAGTTCAACCCCGAACACGTCAGAGCAGGGAGGACGTAAGAAAAGACAGGTTTACATAGAAGATGAGAAACTTCAGCTTTTACCTCAGTTGCATTATGCTCTAGAGAGAAAGCTGGAAAGCTAAGGTTGAATGTATAAAGGTTACAAATACTATCTAGTTATAAATGACATTTATTTTTTTCACTCTTCCTCTTTGCACTTTGGGGCTTGGAGGAATTAGTGTTTAATTTGGAGGATACTGTTCCTGTGTAGCTACAAGTTTACGTTGTCCTGGACTTGGCAAGGGTAGTTGCCTGGACTTGCTAGAATCTAGTGAAACCAGTATGGGAATGAAGGTTGGGAATCAGGAAGTGCAAGAGATTCACAACGAGAATGGTTAAATCTCTTGCTTTGAACCGAAAGTGAGGTATTAGAAGTCAGATGCGTAAAGAAGGGAGCAAATAGAGTCTCTGGTGCAGCTTACTTGGCAGTCAAAAGAATGTCATTATAAGAGCTTTTTAGTGGGGTGGAAATATCCAATTTCCCCAAAGACCAATCTGGCTTAGCAATGCAGACTTTCTGACTTCATATTCTAATGCTTACTTCACAAGATGCCTCATTTCTCCTTATGTAATGAGTTGGAACCAACATTGTTTCAGAGCACAAAATGCAAGTACTGCTCCATTAGACAAAACAATTCTCCAGGAACTTACTAAACAGAAAAAGAGAGAAAACTGGCCCTACAGTCTATATGTGAAAAAATTCAAATTTTATCTATTAGATACCTGTAGAGGAGATAATCAAACATATTGCTATCACTGAGACATATGGAGTAGTGTGGCTGAGATGACCATACAGACCCTTTAAAAATGAAATAGAAACTGAAAAGGCTGACAGTTGGGAACATCAATATCTTGGAAAAGAAAAGCACTCTTGAAGGAGAATGTGGTTTATCAGATGTTAAAGGACAGATGATAAATTCCATATTACTGAAAGCTGTTACTTATGCCAATATCATATGAACTGCAATGTAGCTATAACATAGTACACTATGCATTATGAATGTAACCATTGGGATAAAAGCCTCCCAGCATTCTATACAGACAGTTATGTTACTGCACAGTCAGTCTTTAGGAATTATGAAGAATTTGAGACAACTCATAGTCTATATTCGTACTGTAATTTAAGCCTTCTGGGTTGGGAAACAGTTGTCTGCAATCTAGTGTAAAAGAGGCAAAAAGCAAAAATACTATATAGGCCAATACTTACAAGATTAAATGAGAAAGTAGGGAAGAAGAAGGAAAATAGAATTATACAAATAAAACCAACAGATTAAACCAGAAGGAAATGTATGCATTAACAGAATAACCTGAGATTTAATGGATAAATCTGTCTCTCTCAGACTAGGGGCAGTCAAAGTAAAGAGACAAGAGATGCAGTGGGTGTTTGGGCTTACAGTAATCAGGCTGGAACATTATTATGGAAAGCCAAATGAGGTAATATTCTTTATTCTACAGTGACCCTTTTCAATAAGATTTTTCTTCAGTCTAGTATGGTGTTCCTACTAGGTAGCATGCTAACAATCCACCAAAAGAAAACTACTGTAGCTGAAAATTGAGCTCTTTCATGGGGAGAGTGAAACAAAAGAGTAGGAACTGAGGCTGACTTAATTCAAGAAACAGATGCTTTCTGGTTTCTGTTAGGATGCTTTGGGACTCTCTAGCTGTCCTGCACTGGCTGAGAAAGGGATGTCTCAGCATGAAGAGATCTCTGGGTTATATGACTCTCACTCAGTGTCTTCCTGGACCTCTGAGACAATCACTTGTTGGCATCACAGGCTTCAGTCAGCTCTGATTTATGTTAGGATGAGCAGGTTCTCCTGGCAACACCAAGACTGCAGCACTGCAAGTGATTTATGATCAAGTTAGCCCTTCTCCCCTGGTCTTTTACGGGATACATGTCAGTGGTTCCTGAACAGTGAACCTGTAATCTTTAGGAAATTGCAGCAGAAATGCCAGGCTCTAATGCTGAGCTGCCGTTTTAAAGGAAAAGGACTGGTGTGTTACTGTTTCTTCTGAATCCCTTATCAATACTAAAGGACATATCACTAAAAAATCTTATATACAGTGGTGCTTTTTGATGGTTTTTATTCCATGCGTGAATTAATCACACTATGCAAATCTGATTTAGTTTTACTGAAACACAAAGGAACGTACGTATGAATAAAAATTCCTATGACTAGTATCCAGTGAAACATCTTTCATTCCAATCAACAACTGGGCAGAATTTCCTGCTACAAGTTGACTGTTTCATCAATAACATTATGAAAGAAAACCTCTTATTTCACCTTATGGAATCACCAATTGTTATTTCAGCACTTATTTTTTTCCTGCTTGCAATACAGATTCATGGATATCCTGTAATTAAAGGAATATGCACAAGAATGTGAATATGGGTTCTGCCTCTGCTCTCGAAGTAAAATATAAATTAGTGGTTACTCACAGGGATTGAAAAGAACACTTAGAATTTAGGAAACTGTACTGCAACTTTTTAAAGGGTTTTGTAAAATATAAAATGAATTTCTAAAAACATATCATCATTTCCATCAATTAGTATGTTGTTACTTGCAACATTACACAATCAAATATCATTGACCTCAAATATATTTAATTGTGTGCATAAAGCACTCAGAGGTAATTAATTTCAACTGTGTTTATAGGGTGATGCAGGGCTGAGAGTTCACGATGCAAATGTGTTAAAATTGTTCAGTTTTGGAGGAATAGATTAAACGTCTTTTTGAGCTTCTGTCTATAGTTTATTTTCTGTGATCCTGTGATAGTTGTGATGAAGGTAGGCAACACAAGATTTGTTTCTTGGGTGGAGGAAGTGAACCGGGAAGGAGACGAGTTTCTGAAGTACCCAAGAGACTTTTCCTCTCTTCATATGAGATTAAAGGGGGCAAAAAATTCCCTCAAATACTATTAAAATGAGCTGTGTTCTTAGAGGGCAGCACAGTGACAGAAAACAAGCTCTTCTGATACAGCTACCAAGACACAAAAGTCAGAACTATAGACTAGGCTCTGGTCTACTAAAAACAGTCAGACAGAATGACGGTGCTATCTTAGTATATGCTATGCCTTTTAGCTTCTTAAATTTTCAATCTTAAGATACTGGTTCATGTATATCTTTGATTTGTGTTTGTATGTGAGCTCAGACTATGAACTGCAGAGATGGCATAATGAAGGTTAATGGCGCTCTCAGGTTCATGTAACTCATATGAATTAGAAATAACTTACTAAAACAGAGAAGGCTCAACAAAATCAAATCTAAAAATACTTCATGCGGAGTTCATAACAGACTAAATAACACTTCCAGACAGCTGCAATGTAATTTTGCCAGACTGATATAAAATAAATGCCAAGGAAGTGTCAGAGTGAACAAAGGAAGGGTCCCTTCTGTGTCCCTTTATGAATATATTTTCTACATTATTTCTCTCATAAATAGGGATGGAATAAGAATGAAAAGAGCAAGAAACATTAAAAACCAAAGTAAGCTCCCTCCTCCAGTTAATACAGGAGTATACATTCCTGAAATCTCTCATAGCTTGAAGTCAAACACACAAGCAGCATTCTCTCTCTTATTTTGGTAAACACTGGAAGCATTATGAACTCAGCATTATATTGTGAAATCAGCTGTATGACTGCTGAGGAAACTAAGGAAGAATGAGTCCTGTTCTTTTGTTCTTCCCATAGAGAGTTATACAGAATCTCAGGGCAGGGAGGAATACAAAAACGGATATAGGCTTGCCTCTTCTCTTCCCAAGATATCTGCCACTGCAAATGAGCCAGTGTGACAAGAATACTATACACTTTCTTATATTAATAGCAATAATTAACATCTTTGGGAGGAAAGGGGGAAACAATTCTTTCTTTGTGCTGTTCATGTAATAGTAAAACAATCTAATGCTTATTAAGAATTGTATCCCCAGGGCATAATTTGGAGGTAGATGACCTATATAGTTTTCAAAGGCATAATCTTATAAAGAGAGGAAGAACGGTCTTAGATCAGCTGGAAATGAATTGTACTCTACACACTAGAAAAGCTGGAAGGGTTTGGAACACAATTTTCATTAAGGACAAGGGATCAATTTGTGTCGCTTGGCAAAAAATTCTACTGCACTTTCATCTTTTCAGGTTCAGTCAGTAAGGAGTAATTTTACAGTGAAGGTTTCCCGATAGGCATGCTGTGGAAACTCCACAGAGGTGGAAGCTGTCCCAGCAGCACAGTTAATCAGCCATCTCCCAAGTGCCACAGGAGCTCCTCAGAGGGACTCCACAAAACTACTTCAAATGGGTTAATTGCAAGTTATCCAAGCTCAGGTTCTTTGTTCAACCACATTTTAATTCAGAGAAAGACATTAAGTATTTAAGTCCAGAACAGGTCTGACTGAATTCTTTTCCATTTCATTTTCTTTCAAATTGCTCCTTAATTTCTCTTTGGTAATAATAATTAATTTAGACAGAGACTTTAAGGATGTCATAGTATTTTAACATGGTCAGTCCAGCCCAGTGAAAAAGAGGAGATCTAAAATCCTGTTACCTCCCATACCATATGAACAGTGTGTGTTCTTATCATAGATATGAAACTACAATTAAATTCCTAAAATCCTGGAGTGACTGCAATAGAGGTAGAACTGAATGTAATGGCTATTGATTGTAGTTGAATACTCCTGTGATGAAATCCAGCGCCTAAGCTGTAGGTTTAGTATAAAAAGGATATGCTACATATGATATAAATATACCTTCTGTGTGACTCTCAGTAGCACGTCTATATGCTCCTTCACAACATATGGAGAACATATGTGCATGTGTGAGACAACATCACACAAATGCACTTTGTGTCTAGATTATGTACAATAAATACTAAACACTAGGTGACAACATATTATCTCACCATTAAACACGGTAAAGGTAATCATATATTAATAATGTGAAGCAATTGTTACGTGGAACTAAATCCCTAAATCTTACATGGTTAGACAGGTTAAGGATTAAGGATTTTGCTCCATATTGTCTATTCACCAAACATAATTACTTAGTTGCAAGTGTGTGTGGTAAAAGAAATTGTGTTGTCTGTCACTGCATACAGAATCAAAAGATACCATTCTTTTTTTCACACTCTGCTATTGCACTGTTCTCAAAAGAGCCTCTGAAAACTGAGCTGAAAAAGACAGACATGAATTCAAAACTACCATATCTGTGTTTTGCAGATTTCCATTGATGGTGTTCGCAAATAATGAAACTGTGTCTGTGTGATAACTAATAGAAAAATGAAGAGCAAAATCTTTACTGAGTGTAAACAATGTTTAGCTCCATAGGCCTTTCTGTGTATGAAATGCACCTCTGAGCTTACCTTAAGGTGGTTTTCAGTGGTGACTCTGAGTATTAAATGTTAGTGTATTATGCAAGTTTAGCTGTGTTCTTGAAAAGTACTGAGCCCCATTGTGTCTTTTGATATCTAGAAGTAAACCTGAAGTGACTATCTTCAGAATAGTACCCTGTTTACACCAGTTTAAGGGATGTCAGAAATTTGTTCTCTGGACATTGCTTTTGTTCATTGGTTCATCAGATAAATAGAAGGAAAACACTCCTTTCCAAAGCATAGTAATTCTGTTTATTGTCTGGGGGAAAAAGATATTTATACATGCCTGGTCAACACAGAGCAGCCTGCAATAGTGGACGTGTTTGTCGGAGTACGTTGATTTATTTGAATATTAAGGTCTTACCAGAATAAAATATTTATGCAGCAGCTTTATGTAGCTAATGATGAACAGGGAGTAAATAGCAGCATGATTTCCTTCGTTAAAAATCTTTCAAGCAGAGGAGAAAAGGCAATTGAGAATTCCACTGCACATAAAGCAGTTAGACTTCTCTTTAGCACTAGAATGCGTCCAGCTCCTGATGCAGCCTGACCTCTCTGAGAACCTTTGGTAACAGAAATTACGCTAAAAAACGTCTTATTATTTCAGCTTAGGATTCCTTTAGTGCGAAGGAGAGGAGGCGGGAAATGGGGGCAAGGATGTTAAATAATGGTGGCCAGATTCTGTCTCATCTCCCTGGCTTTTTAGTGCTGTGTGGGTGTCAGTGTCAGGCATAGATGGTAATTACTGGCTTGGGGATGACAGGATCACTCTAGGACTCAGTAACACCTCAAAATTATGACAAAGCATTTAGTTAAGGTCAGACCCTCAAGTGGTATAACTCTGCCTGTCTGACTTCTGACAGCGCTCAGGGGCTGCAGCATCTCTCAGAAGTAGAGACCAGGGATAAGGTAAGTTTATGCTATCCTCGTGCACCATATACAATGCGAATGGCCAAAGCAAAAGGGCTTATCAGAAGGGTGACAAGTTCTGGCATCCTCAGTGAAATTCTGGTTTGTTCTTTTGAAATACCTGGAATCCACAGAATCATCCCAGCAATATGCTGCCTGCACTGATCTGCTGTGGACGGCTCCTCCCCTTAAATTACAGTCACTTTGTCTGGTATTAATGAAGAAATTAACTTTAATTCCCATTCTCACTTTCCTGCAGCTCATATATTGGCCTCACAATTCCTTTTCTAGCTGTAGAATAAGGAAATTTATTGCCTTGAGATTGTGCTATACAAATCCCTTGGACACTACTTTGAGAAGTTTTAGTAACATTTTTCATATTACTAAAGGGCTATTAAGGCTCATGAAGTTCCAGAAAGCACCTTCTGGACTCACTGTGTACTGTATCTGTTACCTGTCAGAAAGACAGCTGTTGGAGCTGGGTGGACTGTTTCCAGAAAACACCATGTGGTCTCATCGTCTAACCACAAAGTGACTGTTGCCAGATCAGTGTCCTCAAGTGTCTTTGGCAAAAGCTGTGGTACTGACCCACCTGAAACCTTGCCTTGAAGTTTTGTTACAAATCTGTCTCCGAAAGCATCCAGCATTCCAGTTTATGTGGTTAATTTTGACTGGTCAGATTAGTCATATGCGCTTATTTTTGAATCCTGACAGAACAAGTATTTCTAGTTGTAAATACTTGTCTGAATTTAAGAACGTGAATTTCTAAAAATACTTAAGCTCGCAACTTTAAAATTGTATGTATATCTATGCTATTGAAAATCTAATACTAAAATGGTCTTGAAAAATGAACAAAGTGAAAGTGTAAGTATGGATGATAATAGGGTGTTTTGGTTTTTTTTAAAATTGTAGTGGAATGTCCTGATAATATTTGCTTAACTCTTAGTAGCGAATGTGAGAGAATACTAAGAGTTAGAATGCTATTTCCTGTCTTGGTAGTAGCATAGAAAATGCAATATCACCTTAGAATAGTATTGATATTCTTATTTATGATGGTAACTAATAAGATGACTTCTATTCATGTGCATCTGTCTATCTGTATAGACCCATCTTGCAAAGATCTATAGGTTTATAGTAGGAAAAATAAGCAAATAAAACTGAAAAAATATTGTAAAATCTAAGCATATAATTTTCTCCCTTATCCTTTAAAATGCATTTGTGCTCATTATTTTAAGATCTTAATAAATGACTTCAAAATCTAGTAAATTATGTTGCAAGAAACTGTAAAACTAGTAAGAAAGAGATTTTTTTCTTTGTTGCAAACCAAATGAGACTGATGGCTAGCTAAAGAGTGATAAAATCTGGGAACAGCTGTAAATCACATTGTGTAGAATTCTGTTTCAAATATGTAATAGCTTATTCCTAGCTTTGTTTGCTTTCTGACACATTTCTCAGACATATGTTGAAGGAAAATCAATCATTTCTTAGTTTTTTAGTCTTCCCTGCCATTGAATAGTACTTAATATTCCTCTGTAAGGCTTTGGTGACTGATCCCTTTCTTTCTCTTTTTATCCTTGGGTCTATACAATGAGTCAGAGATCCCTTGCCTATTTTCTCAAATTTTTCATAATTGTATGGAATTACTTTTTTAGAAAGTACAACAGGAACATAAATTTCTCCTCCCTTGTAATCGGTAAACCAGATATTGCTTTGTAAGCATTACTTAACTCTGGCAGTTTTTATATAAATAACAGTAGAGAGTGAATCTGAGTATGAAGAACTGGGGGGAAAAAAATTGCAGCAGTGGAATGTGTTAGGCTGTATCATACTCTCCTGAGAAGTGCTGAGAGCCCCATCGCATAGTCAGAAATAGACCTCACTGTATACTCGATAATAAGGCTAAGCAGATAATTTGATCAAAACAATTTCACAAAATTAGCTTCCTCTTTTACTAGAATCAGTCTACAGAGTACTATTTTCAGCAACATTTCTATAAATAGTTCCTGCCGTGTAGCTATTTTATGAATATTTCACAAACCTGAATGCTAAAATTGAAGCTACTTTGGATTGATAAACCATAAAATATATTGGTATTTCTTAAATGAGTAGGCAAAATTTGCTATCCTGTACAAATGCAAGTACAAACTATAAACTCAAAAATATATTAAAAAATATATTACAATATTCACCTAACATTCTCCTCTGTCATGAATTTTGCTTGCTAGAAAAGGAGTACAAACAATTTTTAACCTACATTTGTTTAAAAATTGGAATGACTATTTGTGGAAGATTTTATTTCTATTTTCTTTCCTATCTACCAAGGACAGTGCATTAAGAAAGAAAACTATTGAATTGTTTAATCTTTTTCATCCTCATTTTCTTCATAGGTATCTTGCACTGATGTGCTTGTCCAGTAAGATATAATCTTTGATGGGCATAGGCCTGCTGACCTAGTCACAGCTATGGTAATGTTCTAACTCACAACTGATTGATGTTGCAAGTGAGAAATGAACCTAACTTTGCTGCTGTGGCCATTTTTCTTTGGAGATCTCTTGGTTTTGTCCTTGGTGAAAAACAGGGGGAAGTATAGCTTTCTTTAAGCAAACAGCAGTGTATTTTTGAATTAAATATATCCCAGTCACAATCTACTTTGGTACTGTTAGTCTTATTTTTAATATGCTCTTTTATTAATAGGTCAGAACCTTTATGAAAGACAAAATAGTCCTAAAGATATTATCATGTTTTTTCAGATATTTCTGTTTTCAGTGTTTCCAGGGTGCTCCCAGTAAAATTATTTATTTTAATCTCACATTATATTATTTGGGTTTCCCGTTATCTTTCATTCCTAAGCCTATTTTTCCACTTTTCAGAGTACCTAGTACATTTTTCATGATGTGCCCACTACGTAGCACATTCTGCTAAGTCCTTATCACTGTATCACAGTCTGTTCATTTGAGATTGATTTTGTATTTTACCCTATGAGGACGATATCTCATGCATTCAGCATTTACAATATAAGCATTATATTATAATGCATTACGTTATAACACAACTCAGAAGAAACAGTTTTTGTGCCATGTGACAACTGAAGTAGCAAAAACAGTATTTGGATGAATTTATCTTCCCAATTCTGATTTTCTAAATTTGGGATCTTGAGAGTGCTTGCAAGCTATTAGCTCTGGGTACAGGCTTTGGCTATAAGCCCATGTAAGGCTACTTATGGGCATCTAACCACATTCCCCTTACCTTGGTTTTAGTGGGGAACCAAACCCAGGATGGAGAGCTGCAAAGAATCCCCAGTGCCCACTGTCCCTGACTGGACAACGAACAAGTCAAGCCTCCAGATGTATCCTAGCATGTATCTACTGCTCAGTCTAGAGGCAAACTTTGTCACCAAGAGATGTTTCACTTATAGAAAACAGATTTTGTAAGGAAAACATACCAGAAACTGTACCTATCAGAATCAGTGGTGCAAAAAAATTAATGAGAAGAAAGGCCCAGTGAAAATGACAATGTGCTTGCCTCTCAACAAAAAAAGAGTACAGGCCAGCAATGCATATATATATGCAGCTGTTCTTAAGCCTGTATGGGTTCCTCTGTGCTACACGTAAGCTGCCTGGTTATGGGAATGTCCGTACTGCAACTGGGTCCATGACTACGATGGTTTGCTGGAAAGATTTTCCTCTGGCAGGCTTCAAGGTAAACAGTGCAGACGGTCTAGAATGTAGCTTTGAATGGCATTTAGAGGTCGCTTTTAAAAGTAAGCAGTGGCATAGCCTGTATCCACAGTTAGACATTTAAGGGTTTGAAGTTCCCATTACTTTCACTGTTATCTTTGGTCTTTCAGCCAGTTACTCTTCACGTAAGTTAATCTTCAAGTAGAGTCTTGTAATGAATAGACACCATGGCACTCACTTGTACTGTGGAATCAGCCTCATCATTTTGTCAGGCAAGAATTCCTCCAGCATCAACAATTGTAGGTCTGAGCACACTGGTTCTAATGAAAACAGAAGTGCAAAGCCTTATTGACTGGAAATGGGGAGGATGTGCTTTGTTTAGCGTAAAGATGCTCTAACAGGATGTTGCTGATTTTAAAATGCTCTGAATTCAAAGAGTCTAGCAGAAAAAGCAGAGCTTCTGAAGTAATAGGCCTGACCTCCAAATGTGAATTGTCTGACTGGATAATTATTTTTTTTAATTTAAAATAACCAAGTAGATTATTTAAGATATTTCTTCAGCTTGTATTTAAATGGATGGTGGTAGGTATGCTGATGATTTGTTCCCCCCGCTACAGTCAATGCTTTGTTTGAGCAGACCTGTGTTAAAAAATGGCCTCCCCAAAACAACCAATATATAAGAAAGGGTACTTTTAGGCAGTGGTGTGTCTGTGGTTTTCTCCTTCTTCTTTTTCTTCGCCCCCCCCCCCCCCTCCCCCCAATGCCTGTCATGAAGCATTTTAGTTAAACTGATACTAATTGGAGTAACTGTTCCAGAATTTGGATATATACCCATGGAAGGATAGCTGAAAGTCTTTCCAGTCCAATGACCAAGTTACTAGATCTGTCTGTTATGGATTTTTAAGTAAAATCAAACATATATGGTGCATGAACCATAATCATGTGAATTCTTGTAATCTTGGGATGTTTTCCTTAGGTTAACAGTACATATGGCTTGAAATGTGCTTATTTGTAGCTCAGAGGATTTGATTTCAATTATTATTAAAAATAATAATAGCAATTATTAAAAATAAAAATAGAAATAACAAAATTCAGCATATGAAGTGATATGGAGGGGACTGGAAGAATCTGTCATAACTTAGAAAAACTCTTAAGAATCTTTCAAAACTGAAAAATATCAAAAAGGTTCTTGGAAAAAGAAGCCATCCTCTAAAGACAACTGAGTATGGCAAAAGTAAATGCCTAGCAGTTAAGGGGATCTGTAAGGAACGTGGCTAGTCAGAAAGCGTTCCAAGATTGCAAACAAGGATTGTGCAGGTACAGAATAACAGTTAGCATTTTGGAGGAGGAAGAAAGGACTTTGGCATGAAATTAGCTAATAATAGCACATTTTCCACAGAGAAAACAAAAATATTAGAAAAGATATTACATTTACTAGTTTACTTTCTTAAAAACTGTAAATGTTTGGGAAGCTAATGATGGGATGATACAGTAAGTCTTTAGAATTGCAATTAAAATTTATGACAATGGAAGGAAGAGAGCGATATTTTAACATGAAAGAATTTGCCTAAGAGATTAGTTTCTGGACGTAAGGGTCCAGAATAATTAGAAAGTGGAATGGTAACATCAGTCATTCTTAAGTGTTAGAGGCTATTAAAATCACAAAATACAAATAGCACATGTCCAAGAATACTAACGAGAAGGGGAAAGTAAGTGTTAGACAATATCTAGTTGCATGTGATTTGGGAAAATTCCGAAGGAGAAAAAATTGCAACCTTGTTTCTATTTAACAGAAGAAGTAGGCAGCTAGGGCTTATCAGATTATTTTTTTTCCAATAATTACCATCTCTATTACCATCCATTTAGAAAGTGATTTGTGGAACTGTATGAGAAAACATGAACTGGTCATGTCCCTTGTACAGAGACGGACTCAATGACCTAACCAGCCTTAACCTTATTTAATTTCTGTGCCATTTCTAAATGAGGGAGAGCTATAAGCAAGAGCAATTCTGTTCCTGACAGACACCGGTGAATGTAACATGAATGCCAGTAGCATCTGGGTATATTTTTCTTCTGTATGAACAGCAGCAGTGAACCTTCACCATTAGTGTAGCTTTTTCACTTGACAAATCTAGAACTGGGCAAATTTGAATACTGCAGCTACTGACAGTATTACATCAAAATCCCTTTTCTATCCTTTTCTCAACAAATTTAAAATTCAATGCTCTCAGTATTGCCTGGTGGCTTTTTGTGCAGTGGCCTTATCAGAGACATCAGGGAAGCCATGTCATTCTGTCTTCAGAGAGTGTTTTGAAATGTCCGAAGGAAGAAGAGTGTCTCTTTACTTCTCGTTCAGGCCAGAGGAAACACAAATTCAGCCAACACATACCCTCCCTCTCCTTGTGCATCATATCCATCAGGGATAATTTCATTGAGTAGTCCAACAAAGTAGAGGAATAGATCTGCCTGTACACACAGATGAGGTTGAAGGAGTTGGAAAATCAGATGAGCAGCATTTGTGTTCTTCCTCATGTGCTGCTCTCTAGAGCTGGTAGCTCAGAGCGGGAGGAAGAAGAGGGGGAAAGCTACTGCTGACCGCAGTATAAATATAGGCGTTTTGGGAGAAGGAATTGGATTTCTCTGCCCACTCCAAAATTCCACAATCTAGTCCCTGGTGGCATTCACAAAAGCAAAGTTATCTCTTCATGAAATACTTTTTAATGATGATTGTATGTTTCAGCCAGTATCGTTTTTCATTCTTGAGTCTTTGTGAGGTGAGAAAGACCACCTTAGAGAAGGGAGTGCTTAGTATTTAAAAAAAGATCACCACCACAGTCTAAATAAATGGGACATTCTGAGAACACTGATTCAGTCAATATTTCCATTCAAAATTTTCTTCAAATGCATCCTCTTTTTCATTGAGAAAGAGGAGGAGAACAAGCATATATGTCCTCAGGCTAGAGCTGTATTTTGCTGCTTGAAACAAAGGACAGAATTTTGCTGCTTTTGTGAGTGTGATTTATTGTCCGACAGTGTTTCACACCAAAGCAAACACAGTGGACGTAACGGAGGATGCTGCACTTCTGAAATAAATGCTTCCCATAGTGGACTTCTGGCTGAAAGGACTAATACAAATACTCAAGGTTTAATTTATAGAGGGGTCATAAAACCAAAATAAACCAGCCACTTCCTCTGCCGTTAGTCCTTATTCCTTCACACCCCCAATAGAAATAATGTTATAAGAAATGAATATTTAAAATAGAAGTTATATCTTTAAATAATAATAAAAAAATAGGTACAGTGAATTAAACGTTTCATAAATGAGTGGGAAATAAACATTAGAAATAATAAAGATAACTTGTCCCCGGAAATGAGAGATTATGGAAAAGATTGATTGGTGACATAGAGTGGATAATGTAAAATGAGATAGAGATCTTATTTTCCTTAAGTAAACATTTAGCGTTTTCCAGAGAAAGGGTCAGCATTTTTGTCATTGCATTTTTTGATAATAAAATCACAGTCTTGCAAAGAACCACAATCCATAGGCTAATAGTTAGCTTTTTTAAACAGAATTTGTGATGAGCATTTCTCTGTAAAAAGCCTCATATCTCCAAAACAACAATTTTCTGTCTCAGATTACCACAATTAATAATAAATTTGTAACATTTCAGCAAAAGTTAGATCTAGGAAAATAATTATGGAGAGCATGAACTACTATATATCTAGTTTTAATTTTTTTTCTGGATTCTGAAATTTGTTTTAAAAGCAGATTTTCTGAAACTGTGAAGAGCTTATGATGAAAATGATGTAGTTTTGTAATTTCTAGTACTTATCCTGATTCAAATGCATTGGACCAGCACTAAGCAAAGTGACTTACATATAAAATTGTTTTGTAAGAGACACCTGAATGAATGTTGCAGCTGTGGTGCTGAGAAATATTTAAAAGCCTTTTAAATTGAAAGAAACTCTAAAGATCTCAGAGAAATGCAATAGCAACATTCACTCTAGATAAGAATAGCAGAAATTGTTTAAAGCCACTAGGGTACCATATGTAAATGTAAGGCCAGTAATCAGAACTTTGGATACACTGATTTTACTCTGTCACTGCAGTGAAGATATTCACATTCGCTGACTTGAACTTTAACAGAATATGTACATGGTTTTATGAGAAAGCAAGTCCAGAGGGCAAAGAAAGATCAGCAAAAGATGACGACTACCGCACGGAAATTTAAACTCCTTGAATTGTGCTATGTAGATTGCTGATCACAGCAGGAAGTATGGAAAGGAAACAAAGTGGACATGTATTGCTATACCATCTGCTAATATGGAAGTATTTGTTTTAGCAGTGTCTGCAGGACTAGTATAGCAGAAGGTCATTAAAAATTACTTTTATAAGCTTCATATTAAAAAGGATTAGAATGCGAATCAGCTATTTAATCTTGTGACAGCATAACTGACAGATTTTTGGATGTCCTAGGTGAACCTGTAATATCACAGGATGTAGAAATATGTAGTGCATATGTAACTCCAGAAGTTTCATGTGCAAATTCAGTAGAGGGGTAAAGACATAGCCAATCTCACTACTTATATGACTTCTTACCTTAGAGGAACTTCTCTTATTCTTTGCTCCTGGTTTCAATATAGTTTTCTGGGCCAGGAGGGACTTTCATAAGACTGAAAAAATTAATTTTTGTGTGACATAGTATGGAATATAGCTTCCGGTTTACTCACGTGCCTTTCAGCTGCATTTTTGCATATCTAGTTTAATTGCATGTTACTAACATACCTATCGTTGAGCTTTTTAAATAGCAATGTCCATACAATGTTCATATCAACATTTTAATCACAAAGAGAAAGAAAAGCAAGAGCCCTTGCAAAATTTGTGTGGGGGACCAAGGAGGTGTCTGGGAGTCAGTAAATTCCTGCCTCTTACATGGCAGGCAGAGGTGGAAGTAGGATTAGTCTTTAGGTTAAAGAGTCAGAGGGGAACTTGAGGCTTTGAAAAGACAATAATGCAGGAGACTATATTCTTTGCTTGTGGCTAAAGATAACCCTCATGGGAGACAGTTAACACATATGTTTATAATGTTTTGATAATTGTGCAAATATTCAGAGACGAGACGGAAAACAGGTCAGTGACAATTGTCATATCTTCAGCTGTTTTGAGGATATATTGCTTCAAGTCAGAGAATAAGCCTATCCATGAATTAGATGTCCTCCATGTGGACCAGGAATACACGTAGAACAAAGATATGACTGATTCTCCCGATGTGATGTAATGTGTGTATCTCAGAAAATGTAATGAGTTTCTCTCAGAATGTCTCAAAAAGGAGTAAGCAGCATAAGCAGTGGGGACTAAAGAGTTGCTGAAAACTGCGTTACACTGGGAGAGTAGTAGTACTAGAATAAATTTATTTAGAAAGGAGACAGACTGAGAAGTATAACAAATTATTTACAGAAAGTAAATTTGTTTATTCTAATGAATTTACTTGTAGTGCAAGTGGGCAAGGATATTATATCCTATGTCTAAAAAAGGAGAGAATTATATCAATAAATAATTATTTTTCAAATATAAAAAATAATAGATCCTGGGAATGCACTGAGACCAATAGTGGGGGGAGTCTGCACAGCCATTTACTCCTTTTAGTAAATTCATTCCTGAAAATATGTTAAGTAGCTACCATTCACAATAAATCAGTTATCAGAATAGAAATTGTGTGCAGGCTGAATAAAGTGAATATAATGTTGTAACTGACACCTTGAACAAGGCTTTCTGTGTATCTGAAAAATAGCTACTGATTTAAAAAGCAAATCACTGAGTTTCTTAGGCTAACTCAGAAGACAATAATCTGTTGAATGATGATGAACCCATAGGAAACGTAGTTTTACCTTGAAGCAAACAACCACAATTTTGAACGTTCTTTGGAACATGTATTTTAAAATAATTCCTTGGCTAAGTTGAGGTAACAGAAGTAACTTTCAGGCTTAAATTTGCTTTGCAGAAACCTTTTCTCTGAATAAGGTATTTCCAAAAAGCTTTCAATTCATTGCAAGTCTGAGTAAAATATGTGCAGGGAATATTACAATTTAGGTGGTCACAGTTCTCTGAGAAAACTTAAGAACTTGGCAATTCTGATTTTGTTAACCAGTATTTTGTTGTTCATTTCTACAATGATTTTATTGATGGAATAATTTGAATATTACTTAATATCTGTGCTTTTCCTTATTTAATATAGTTGTGGACAATTGTGCTGGCTCCCCACTTACAGGTTACTTTACAGCTTCAGGAGGATGTAAACACTATTTCCCAAAAACACGGAAGTGAAGAGTGCTACTTGTTTTCAGAATTTGCTTAAGACACTGTTATGCTGACCTATAAATGTTTTTCAGTGAAATAATAAGTAAATAGAAACATTAAGTCTGTAGTGACAGTTACAAGGATTTGTTTGGTTAGAAGGCAGACAGATGACTGTTCTTGAAAGGACTGAAGGATGAAAAAATTACATTTGTATTAACTGGGGCTGCTTTAGTGTTAGTTGTTTAAGTGATTTAAAAATCTGAGAAATTTCTCTTGAGGAAAAAAGTTTTAAATAAATAGGTGTCCATATTTTGTGAATAATTACATAATATGTTATTCTTTCTTGTGAAAACACATACGTACAGAAGCAGCTGGGTAAGAGTTTAGAAAATTCCATATCCATAGGCCTGGTATTTCCTGTTCAACCTACTTTTGGCTATAACTCGAGTTCCAATTTATGATTGTTTACTGACATGAAAAATATGCCCACTTGTTTCTTTTGCTTTTCTGATAAGTAATCCTGTCATAAAGTTAAAGGGGGCATAGGATAGTATGAAAAAAAGTATGCAGTCTGTGTGATACCACCATGCAACTTTAAGCAAATTATTGTGTGTAGTCCTGTATTCATTAATACCGTTACCTTCTCAATGTTAACTGCTTGTATCACCAACATCTTGTGCCCTGTGCTTCCCTAAGCATGCACACGTTGTGGTGTATTTAGTTCATTAATATGAAGCAGTCATATTGTCAGAAAAGCTAGTTATTAGGAAACTATTTCTAGAAGCTGGCCAGTAAAGATAAAGACTAGAGATCATTTAGTTTTAGTCAACACAAATGGTACCAACTTTCTTTGATATATAGATTATTTTCCTATGTATTAAAAAATCTTTTAGTGCTATTCCCAATGAAACGGTCTTCTGAATGGGGATAAGATAATCCATACAGGGGGCCTTGTTATTTTGCATTCTGGTGTCCTGGTGTCTCTTTCAGACAGAAATATGAATTCTCCAATTTCAAATAAAACCAACTCTAGACTTTAAAAACATTTAATGACAGGAATAAAAAATTTACAATAAAAATAGTAATGTTTTTGAAATAGTTTCAAGTGTTCTGATAAATTATGCTGCTGATAGAAGTTCAGTTGCCTTTAAAATTGGAGTCACTAATGAAAAAATCTGAAGCTGCCATCCATGCTTGCAGTGAAGTGTCACTGATTCTTGGAAGTAATGCTGTGACATAAGAGGTTATGTCCAAGTTCAGTCTCTTTTTTTTTTTTTTTTTTTGGATACGTTTCTTGACACTGTGCTGTGCACAACATTAAGAAATTGTCTTTGCTTGGGCTTTACCATCACCCAAACACTGTAATATGAATCTTAAATTCATGAGCAGAGACAAATGCTCCCTTAACTAAACTATTCATGTTCAATTCCTGCATCTTGAAATGAGAGGGTATCTCCTTTATTTCAGAGAGTGAAAGTTATCAAGTTGGCCGTCAGTGGTGGATGGGTGTCCTTCAGATAGCTAGATAATAATGTGCCATAATCAGAATTGTTAAAGTTGCAACTTTTTGTCCATTTCTAAATTAGAGTTCTATGCAGCTGTCATTGCAAACCAGCCGCCTTTACACTTCTGTTTCACTTATATTCTTACATCTTGGATAACACGCACTGTCCTTTCTGGTTAATATTGAATGTGTTCCAGTGCAAATATGATAAACAAAAGAATCAACTTTCTGAATTGGTGGTGAAGATAACTTAGTACTGAAGTAAAAGGAATTGTGCCCTCTAGAAAATTAATTTCCTTCTAGTGTTAGGAAAATTTCCCAGCTGACTGAATAAAGGAATGGTTAAGATATTTATTGCCTTTTTTTTTTCTTTTTAGCAAACTCAGCAAAAACATCATTAACGCCAAGACAAAGTACATGAAGATTGATGCTGTGTACTTTGAGAGTTCTTAAGAGATCTCCCTGTGAATGCATTAAGATAATTTCCTCTTAAAGACAAAATGTGAGTAAAAATACTGAAGGGGGGTCAGATTTGGAGTTGGCTCTTTTTTTTTTCTGAAAGAATTCCTTTTCGAAAAATGAGGTCAGATCAGGTGAACAGTAAATCGTTCTGTTCTGCAGGTGCACCAAGTGCGCACTTACTAGCTGACCATGTGGGAAGTAGTGCACACTGCATTCTTATATTAAGCAAGTACAATTTAAGCTCTTTGATCTTCTTTCAGAATTCTTAAAATACATAAAAATGTTTAACTCCTGAATGTTCTTCAGTAGACCATTCAAAATATTTTTAAGAGCAATGTGTACTGCTACTGCATTTCTGTTTTTACTAGCTTGGAAGACTAAGAATTCCACTGGCTAGGTTCTCAGGTGGAATGATTAACATGTATAGAAACATGTGCTTGTATCACACATCTTGGTTTAAAAATATGTGAATAACAGATCTGGTCTGGAATTCTGAGATCTGTTCGTTCTTTTTTTTTAATGCCACTTAGGCTTAAATGCAAGAATTTCTGAAATTTTCAGTTCATTTCTATAAGTAAGAGAAGTTTTCCACGTGTTCCTGAGCGCTCCTTTGTGAAAAGAATTCTGTATTCAAACCCAGGCACACAAAGTCCTCACTTTCTCTAGGTTTCATCTTAGATAAGAAACCCACTGCCTTGTGGAGTGAAGCAGGAGGATAGATTGCTGTTCTTGTGAAAGATGTCTTTGAGAGGACTCCTCCCAGACTGCTGCTGCAAATATTTACCTAAGACGTTTGAATTTTACCTATTTTTCAGTGAAGATCCAGTAAGAATACCTAAGTGATACCCTGAAGCATTTTTGTCGTACTACAGTACTGAAAAGGGGGATTTTAGACCCTGAAATAGGCTGGAGCCTCTCTGAGGACTCCCTGTTCATTTCTTAATATGTGATGTATATAATCAGCGTATGAGTGCATTCAAAGAAGTAGCAGTCATATTAGTACTGAACAACAGAGGAATCTGTTTTTAGTTAAAGGAAAAAAAAAGTCTCTTCACATAGCATCAACAGTTTTAAAAAGCCCTTAAAGACCATGTGATGTCTGATAGCACCAGAAGAGTTAGCAGTCATGCAGATGTCAATCACATGCGTGTTTTTGCATAGTCTCTTCTAATATCTTCAGATATTACTTAAAATGATGTAGTGAATACCTTTCTGTGATTTTATATAAGCATATGGTGCATGTGTGTCATTGAGTGTGGATGAATAGGAAATACATGAAGCATCTTTTTTTTTTTTTTTTTTTCCCCTAGGACTGAAAGGTTAGAAAGCATTGTATTGATAATTGCAGGAAGAACCAGTAGTGTTAGCAACAACAGTCTTTGGTCTTTACCCATTCACTGAAGTTACTAGAATGAGAGTAACATAACTGGAGTGCCACCTGGGAGAGGGCCCAGGATATATTGACAGCAATAGGATGTTCTTTAATGGCTATTGAATCACGGTGCTCAGAAACAGGAGAGTAAACACCAAGTAAGAGTTGACCATGTTCAGCAATTAATGATTTAAAGCATTCTTAAATCATGCAGGTTAAATAATTATATACGATTATCATATTGACTAACTACTCATACTGTAGGAAATAGGGTAAATTAATTTCCAAGTAGCTAATGAGATTTCTATTTAATTTTGCAGTGCATTGTAGTACTATGAGTCATATTTCTAACAAAAATAGTGTATTGTGGTAACCTTTGTTTGTACATAGTATTCTTGTTATTAAATCTCACAACAGGGATGAATTAATTTGTATTACAAAACAGCATTAAAGCAGTGGGCCCTTCCTACTGACAAGTTCTTGAAATCTGGGAAAAAGAAAGATTTTAGTGGCTATTTGTATTCTGACTATGTGTGAAAACTAGATTTTTGAAATCTAGAAACACAGCTATTCCAAAGATGAAAATGCAGAGTTTAATTAAGCATTCAAAAATAGATGACTGAATTTGACTTTATTTTTTAATGTTAATATTCCCAAACATCCTATTATCTAAAGCAATAAACACAGATAACGGTTCCTTTCAGTAACCGTCCTTAATGATACTATGGTTAGCTTCAGTATGGGATTGTACATGCCAGTTGTCTTCTGAAACATTTTTTGTGAAATTCAAATGATTGAAACCCAACAGATGTAGGACATACAGCCATTATAAAAGTTAAAGGCATAAAGTTCATTAGCTGTATTGAAAAATAAACATGGTTTTCAGATCTATTTATATAAAAAAGTAGTCCACTTTATATATTATGAAGGTCATTACAGAAAACTCCAGGCTTGTAGAAAAGCAGCACAGAGATGCCATCTAGCAGTAACTCTTAGAAATTTCCTAATATTTAATAGTTCCTTCTTTCAAGATACTGCACTTAAGTGTAGGAGAAAGGAAAGATTTTATATTCCAGGTCCTTCCTTAGCTGGCTTCCTGCTGAATATCTAGCCACGCTGCTGGAAATAAACCTTTACTGAAATATATTATCATGAATAATTATATTTTCCTGTATTTTTTATGTAAATACAGAGAAAAAAATAGAATCAAGTTAACAGACATAACATTTAATAAGTCTCTTAAAACTGATATTCTGTAATTAGCTCTAAGAGTGTTAAAAATTAATCAGTAATGAGCTGTCTTTCATTTGTTAAAGAAGAATTTCCAGAGCTGGTCAATATTCTATATCATGTTTAGCAGAAAATAAATAAAATACAAAAGCATGGGCAATAAATTACTATGGTTGAAATAAAATCCTAATGTTCCAGAGATTTAAGAATAAATTATATATATATATATATTTGGTTACATATTTTACCATAAGATGGCGATACTTAAACACTTTACAATCAGTAAATAACCTAGTAAGTTTAGCATAAAAGCCCTGTCATAAGGGTGCCTGTGGACAGCTTGAGTCAGTGATGGCCTGGTACTAAACCAAAGCTGTTTCCCCCTGGCATTATTTTAAAGTAGTTGATCAGTAAAAGAAGTTATTACTTGAATATTAATTAAGTAGGACATGAATAGGAATATATTGTGTATACTTTGAAATGTTTGATGCAATTTATTTTCATAAGCTGAATGGTTTGTGAGTGTCAAGGGCATGTAAAAAGTTGTCTGCCTAGTCATGAGCATATTGCACAGTTCTTTTTGGAAAAGAAAGACTTTAACATCCCGTTGTTTCCTACAATTAATTTCATATGACATATTTGTTTCCCAACTTGCAGGACAGAAAATTATTATTCTACTTCAATTTAGCATAAAGAAAGATAAATAACTGAGCACTACTTCAATTTCTAAAGTAAGATTTCAATCACAACTAAAAACATTCCTGTAAACATTTTATATATATAATTTTTCACAGAAATATGAAATTTGTTGTTCATAGTCAACAAAATTAAATTATTATCTGCCATGTACCATCTTTTATATGCTTAATGTGGTGTAGCATCTTAACCAAGGATCTAAGTAACCATTTGATCTGATGTTTTAATTTCTGAAAACCTAATTTAGCTCTGATAAACACCAGAGTTTGATTAAGGGCTCTTATTTTTACATAATCTTAAGGACTTTTGAGCTTCCTGGCTCATGACCCCTTCACTAAGTTAAAAGAGCCTGCAATGAACATTTTAATATCCCTGAGAATGTCACAGAGAATGATGAATAAAAGGCCATTTTTATGCCCTCTGCACAGTATGCCACAGCAAAAAGGGCTAGAAGCAAAGTTTCAAAAGTTAATTTATGTCTTTTCATTTCAGTGGCTCACCCTGCTTTTCAGTGCTGGATGGTGACAGACACATAAGATGGAGCATTTCTTGCCACTGGTATTTTGGGGCATATCTCTGACACCTAAAAGACTACTTCTGGCAGCTGAACCTCATTTGCTTCATTAGTGGGTTTAATCTGCTGTGGGTAGACAGTGATACAGATTTTGCTCTTCCTGCTTTCACACAGTCTCTTTAAGTCTCTTAACTTGAATAGATCTCCCTAAGTGTAACAGAAGATAGAAAAATAAAGGAAAAATGAATGTGTGGAAATCTGTAATTACAATGTGACCATGTGCTGCTATTCACACAGATGCGGAACTCCTGCACGTTGCCATACATAGCACTACGAATACTCTCAAATAGCTCCTATTTTATAACACTGATAGAATTATTTAGCTAATGTTATTAATCCTATATCACCTCCTGCTTTTTTAAGATGTCACGCTATCTTACTGATTAAAAGCAGTCAGAATACTGTAGCCATAGATCAGATTTCTACTGAATTGCTTTTTAAGTTTTATCTTTGTATTTCTAAAGAGGAAAATCCCTTCCATATTGTTGTACATTCAGTACATATTTGTATATGATTAATTTATGTGATTAATTCCTTTATTTTAAAGGAAAAAAACTGCCAGAAGAGCTGAACATTGCCTCATATGGTTGTCTGGTACCTAAATGGAATCGTTAAAATGACGTTCACCAACATACAATATAAATTGTGGCAACACAGTAGGGACCACTGCTGGTAATGGACTGCAATATACTGTAAGAATGTTTTCTCTCTCATTACTTTTTTATAATGCTTGCAGTTACAAGATTGCATGTCACAAAAAACCAAATGAGACAAGTTCTACATCTACAAGATGCAGCACTACAGATATCTGCAGGCCTAGGGGTTTTCAGTCATCTTTGCTCTTCAGTGGTATAGTGCAATTCTGCTTTTATAATGATTTAATCTAAAATCACCTTCACAGGCCAGGTTGCATGGCTACAACATATTGTTTACTTTTATCATTATTTCAGTATCAGATGTGATCTTTTGGTGACCTGAACACTTTTGAGAATAACAAAACTCTGCAGCAGCCCAGAGCGTGGCTGTAGTACTAAATTCAGTGTCTTCACGTGATGCCTCTGGTTCCACTCTAAGCAAATTTATTTCCAGTCGGAGGCTGTCGATCCCTGCTTGCAGTGCCTAGCTGCTTCCCCAGAACTGGTGCAGTCACCAAGCACTATAAATACCTCTTCGCCTGCGGTCGGATAAATCGCTGTTCATTTCAGCTGGACAGCTACCGGCCTTCAGCAGCTGACAAGCCCGGTGCTGCTCTGCCCCAGCCGTCCCGGGGCTCCCGCTGCCCCCCTCTTTTACATGCATCTGGCAGAACTTGCGCGTGGGGTTGGTGCCGGGGGGTCGCGGGGAGATTGGGGATGCGCGGGCTCTGCGTGCCGATGTCGCGGGCCCCGCTGCAGCGTGCCCGCGCCCATAGCCGCTCCGACCGCTCGCACCCGCGCTTCCCCGCCTCGCACCGTGAAGCCGGTAATCCCGGGACCGGGGACAGACGTCTCCACCACGAACTCTCCCGCCTGGCCCCTCGGACAACCAAGGACACGCACCCGCCTCTCCCTGGAGCCATCCAGCCGCCCGGCAGAGCCGCATCGCCCACTACCGCATACGCCGTGTGCGGGCCGGCGCCGCCTGCCTCGCTCCGCCGCTGCGGGGCTGGGGGAACTCGTCGTCCGCGGGGGCGCCTGGGGCGCGGCGCGGCGCCCGGCCGGCTCCTACCTTGGATGGATCGAGGCCGGCCAGCAAGGACAGCAGCAGGAGGTTGAGGATGTTGGCGAGCGCCCGCATCCTGATCCCGGGGCTGCCTCTCCGCGCCGCTCCTATCGGTCATTCACTCCGCTCCTGCTGCAGCGACCGCGCCGGCAGCCGCACTTTCTGCCCGCCCGCCGGAGCCCGAGTGGAGGCGGCAGCGGCAGCCGCCCGGGGGACGCTCATTCCGCGGGCAGCCTCGGCGCGGGGAGGGCGGGCGAGGACGGCGCTGCCCGTGCTGCCGGAGCAGCTCCGCTGCCCCGTCCCACCCCCGCCCCTCCCCTCCGCCCCCGGCCAGCCCACCGCAAAAGTTTGGGCCCGGGAGACGGCGGCGCGAGCGCAGCTGGACGGGCGCGGGGAGTGGGTGGCGGATGTGACATCACCGCCGCCCTGAGGGAGCCGCGGACCGTTAGCGGGGAGCGGCCGGGGGTGCGATGGCGGGCTGGGCTGCTGAGGGGCACCTGCAGCCGCAGGCTGAGGAGAGGCGCGACGCGGGCTGCTGAAGCGCGCGGTGCCCCGTCTCACAGGGCGACTCTCCCTGCCCCTTCACCAAAACTTTGCGTTATTTCCCCCGGCGGTGGCTGGCGGAGGCTCTTTCCTCTGTGGAGGGCAGTGTGCAGCCAGGCACCGCTCTCCCGTTGCTTGCAGGCGGGTAGGTGCGGCTCTCCTGAAAGGAGCACCTGGCACCATTGCACTGGGAAAGGGGCAAGGGCGGGCTGTTGCGGGGAGAGGGCGGTCAGAGGAGAGGGGTTTTGTCTGGGGGATCCCGCCCTTTCACTCCGCCGCTTAGAAAGTTAAGCCGGGGCTTGGCAGAGCTCTGATGAGGGGAAAGCCACCACTCAGTTTTCCAGCTGGACCATGGGCCAGCAAGGAACTGTCGTGTCTCCTAGCTTTGGCCAGAGCTGTGGCGGGAAGACCTGTGTAGGTGAAGGTTGGTGGAGGTCACTGGTTAAGAATGCTTCAACCAGTGTGTTTGTCGTCAGAGAACGCTCGTTTGTCAGCAAAGGCTCTGGCTGGGCTCCTGTCTGCCTATGCAGCAGCTCATGGTTGCTGTTGGGCAGCTAGAGATGGGGAAGTACCAGCAGGGATGTGGTTTGGCTTCCTCAGGGTTGGATGCTCAGCACAGCTGAGTATGGCCTAAAGGTAAATCACACTTATAATGGCACCATCCTGTTAGCATGGGCAAAGTACGTTAAAGTTTCAATTATTTTTCCCTTACAAGATTCAAGCTGATGATCTATGGTCAGGGTAACCTTATTTATAAGATTACAACTAAGATGATTATAAATGAATTTTTCAACTTTGCGTGGTAAAAATACAGTTGGCATTTCTTTGGTCTTGATTAGATTCTCTGGGGTCTACATTTTGTACTTTTTCAGCAGCTAGCACAGAAAGGCCAATGCTGTTGTGGATTTTTAGGTGCTATGTAATCTTAACAAAAAGAAAAATAAGATAAAAATACTCTTAAAGAAGCAAAACTTCAGTGTAAAAAACCAAGCAAACAAACCAAACCCAAAACCCCAAACCAAAAATCCAAGCTTGGGAGGGTGTTTTAGTTGAGTGTCTATTAGGATGAGTAGGGACAGGGCATGGTTTTCTCCACACTTTTCTCCCCTTCCTTTTTTCAGTCTAGCATAAAACTGGAAAAATGTACGATCTATTAAAATAATCATAGAATGCAAACTTTTTAATGAGCTTCAGCGATGTGGTATGTTTGTCCACTTCCTGATGCTGCTTGGAATATTTGTCTCTGAAATCAGTAAAATATTGAAGAGTAGAAGTTAAAGCAAATGGCTCCTCAGGCCCCTGAAAAAACTGAGACTTTAGATCTCCTGAACTCCTCGGATATTTTATGTGTTACAAACTAATAATTTGTTTGATATATGAAAAGATACCAAAACGTGTTTCAAAAGGATGATGTAAAATGACCCAATTGTATTCTGCTTGATTTTAATAATCCATTAAGAAGAAAAAGAAAATACGTAATAGACTTACTCTTCCACCTTCTAGCAACCTGACAAGTAATTTTTTTTGTCAGAAAAGACTCTCTGAAGAGTGGTGAGAATCACTAGCAATTAGTACCTGAAATAATTGGCTTCGTTAAAATGTATCTGAAAAATTAAACAAAATTCAAGTCCCTATGAGATGTTTTTATTTCTGCTGTATGCCCCAAGGTGGCAAGGGAATATCTGATTCCGAAGATCTTTCTCTAACAAAGCTTTTGATCATCCTTAAAGCTTAGGAAATTCTATGTGAATTACATTTTTTTCTTTAACTCTTTGCATGGCAACGGCTGCAATCAGGGTAAAATACTCAGTCATGAGAGAGAAAATAAAAAAAAAGAAAAGCTTTCCTGCAGGTATCAGTGACAGAGTATTAGCAAAATGGAGGCAATCTGAGTACAGCTTATTTGGATAGTGAAAGATATTTGCAGTGTTTGGCTAAAGTTATAACAACTTCTTTTTCACACTATATTGCAAGATGTATTGCTAGCAGTTGGAATAAGCCAGATACTTGTTCACTTGCGTACGCTGGAAACTGAAGTTGATAAATTTGATATAGGTACTGAATGATATAAAAGTAAGTTCCAACTCCTGCAATCTGAGTTTGAGAGCTCAAAAGTACTGATGAGAGTTATGATAAAAGACCACATACATAGGTGCCTGTAGAAAGACACTCTTTAAATTATTTATAGCAGGTCACATCTGAAAATGGTATTTTTAATTGCGGTGCTATCAAATATTTTTTTTCTAGACAAGAAAATTTTTCTTTAAATTGGTCTTATACTTACACTGAATATTTCATGGGTGTTGAATTTTCCACCACGTTACGAAAGTGGTCCAGATTTGGAATTCTAGGCATTTTCCACATTTATTATAAGAATTAAAAGTTTAGGGAATTGGGAAGAGAGGTTGAATACTGATGCTTGTTGACTTTAATGGAGCTGAAATGTACTTGGTGAGCATAAATGTGTCTTTCATTACAGAAGAGATTTTGATATTTCAATGAGACTAAAGAGATAAAAAGATAAAAACAAAATTAAGCCATCAATGATACAGAAGCTAAACTTTTATGATAGATGTTATATTTGATTATATCTGTAAAGAACATGAGAGAAACAGATCACTTGAAGTGTTGTTAAATCAGGTGAACAGTAAAACACCAATACATTTAATTTAGCTAGTGAAGAGTATGTAGATGTTAAATAGAATATAGAGATATTGCAGATATGGGACAAAATTCAGAACTACTGCAAATTATTAAATTTGTTTATATTTGGATAGATTTTGCCATCCACTTGAAATATACTTTATAGTTATCAGTCATGTAAGGAAAGTCATCTTTTTTTAGAATCTGTTAATACTACAACCTCACTTCCTAATCCACATTGCTATATTAGTCAGTTGCAATACTGTGGTGAGGTTTCAGAAGCACGTTTTATGAGTGTGACTGTCCTAGTGATGACTATTTTTAGTAAATAAAATTGTGCAATTAGGTCAACACTAAGTATTTTTTGAAATCCTACGAATACCTGAAAGATGTATTTTGGTTTTTTGTACATTATCAAAATTGAAAGGTGACTAAAAGGTTACTGAAAATAAATCTAGCAGTTGATGTTTTTCCTACTCCCTGCTCTCTCAAAGTGAATCCTTTAAAAGAATTTATTTTACTCAGAGGTTTTTTAGGAACTTTTCTGGGAAAATTACCTTTCTTTGTCTAGATCTCTGTAAGAGTGCAATAAAACCAGTTAAAATTCAAGTTTCTGGAGAACTGCCATACTAATGTTATTTCCCAAAGAGCTTACTGTCAATGCTAGTGTGAAGTGTACTGTAGATGTAAGTAGCTGTGAATCAGCATAATTGTTACTGGCTTCTACAAGTATACAAAGTTACAGATGTACAGAATTATTTAGGCACTGGATGAAGTGGACAGGTTTAATGGAGAACCAGTGAGTTAGGCACCTCTTTCAGATCTCCAACTTTTTCTTGAAAACTGATCTGAATTTAGAATTTACTTTTGTTGAAGTTTAAGTTTGACCTTAATTTTAATTGGTGAAGAAACTGCCATAGTAAATATTCCCAGGTATTTAGAGTTCATATGAAATACAACAAAGACTTAACTCTTTGGAAATCTAAGTTGTTTCAAAACTAATATGAAGATCAATATTTGTAAATATTTCTATGAAATGATTCAGTTTGCTTTGTTTTTCTTCCAGATATCATTTATGCTTCTTTTTATTTCAGGACTTTATGCATCAAAACCAAATTAGTAAAATAAATCCTCTTTCTCTTTCTGGGCTTTTAGGAGTTAACATCATCTTTACGTTAAAGCACCATATGGCTATAGTCTTTTCAGATTTACAAATCAGTTACATTTGAATATAAGTTACTGTATAAATAGGAATGAAAACATGTAATTAAAGATTTCATCAGTTTGAAATGTAGGAACGGCATTCTTTATGAAAGTGACACTGTATATGAAGAATGCTTATCCACCAAAAATGCTTTTCCTAGAACATAATGGAACTCTGCTCACAAGCTTTCTGATATTTTCCCCTTCCAATATGGACAAGTACAATACAATATATCCCATCAGAGCAGCCTTTAAGTGTATTCTTGGTTATGTGTGACTTTTAGAATATCATAAAATTTTAAGGATTAAGATTATCTGTTAAAAGATCACAATGACAGTAAATGTATTCTTGATGAACTCTCTGATGTTCTTAAAATTGCACAATCACATAGAATAAGTGAAACTTGGAGAACTAAGGTTGAAATATGTCTTATTTCAGAATTCCAGTGCAGATAGTAAAATCTAGTCAGTTGTTTAGTAGAAATTTGGTTTGGCTGACAGATTTTGAAAATAAAAAAGGTACGATTATTCGATATGAATAGGAATAATATAATTTTAAAACAGTAAAATATTCAGTTGGCATAATTTAAAATTGAATATTACCTCTTAAAATACATAATTTTCAGCCTGTCAAGTCAAAGTTAAAGTTGAGCTAAGTAGCTGATGATCAGAAAATTTATTCCCCAGCTAAGTCTTAGGAATCTGTAGAATGTTTTAATATTAAATATTTCTTCTAATTTAGAATATAACGTACTTTGCAAATATATACTGCAAAAGTAACGCAGAGCAATGTGCTCTGTATGATGACACATGTATGAATTTATTTTGATAGTAATTTTAATTCTCTAAACGTTTATACGCAAGCAAAACTAGTTTCTGTCTCATAGCATTTATATGGATATTTATTGACCAGATTGTCATAGTAAAGAGGCTAATTGCAATATTCCTGTGTAACATGATGTTTGTGGGAATTGAAAGGACCTGAGTATCCTCAATCATTGATCACTGGGGAGTTCCTGGGGTTCAGCATCCTGCCAGACTGGCTCTCAAAATAATAACAAGGATTCACTACTAAAAGTTCAATTGTAATACCAGACTTCGTCATAATCCCTTAAGAAAGATTAGGTCATGATTATAAATTATGGTGCAAACATTCTGATGGATTTTATGTTCTGTTCTATTTTAAGGTTGTGAATGTTACCTTGATACCTGATATTTTTCTCCAAATGAAGAATCAGTTTATCTAGTATCTCATGTCTGTCTTCTGTGCAGAAATTTCTGCTGGAATGAAGAACAAAATGTTTGCTTAACAACTTGTCACAAAGGCAAATGAGCTTAAGAGGTGGGTGTTTTTGTAATACAGTAGTTCATTGCTTTGATTTTTAATCAGTTTCAGTTTTTAAAAGGACCTAGTAGTATGGTGCTATTTGTGGTACTATTGCAATATTCCTGGTTCTGTCCCATATAGCCCAGAAGGATGCTTGTTATAGCTAATGACATAAAATCATGTGCTGTTATGATAATTTTTGTTAGTTGACACACGTTTGATATTTTAATTCCAGCTGGATGCTAGAATATAACTAATCTGAAAAAAAAAGTAATTGTCTAAGCTGATGCTTACTGACATTCCCCTGGTGCTTCTGTAGGATTAGGTTTTGAATACTGATAAAGGATTGTGGCTGTGAAAGGTATGTGTCAGTAGTCTCTCTGATATCAGTTTAAGTAGGGAGAGAGCTTTTTAAAAGGTAAATGTTAGGAAGAGAAATATTTAAAAAAGGTATTTCGCTTTACTTCATACAATGTGTGTTAGGTTCTAAATTAAGTCTTTCTATAAAGTACGTTGATGTGTCTCTTGGCAATTATCAAATGGCGTCTGCTCTTCTTAATCTGTGAGGAGATTATCCAGGTTATACACTAATTGTCATGAGTGAAGAGACCTCCAAACTAGCTCCACCCACGTCTCAAAGCAGTATAGGTGTGCTCGCTAAGAGTTGCACTGGGTAGACTTAACAGCTTGACAAATTCTGCATTCCATAATGTATAGTGTCATTTCTTTTCTATTTTCTCATTACAATATGCAATTGAGGAGACTATAACTTGCACGTGGGACATATTTTCCCTTTTTTTATCATATTCCATTTGCCCAGTGTTATCCCAAATGCTCGAGAGTTGGCTCTAGTTTTATTTTGATTTTACTCCTATTCTGTTGCAGAGCAGCAACAGAGGGACAGATGAAATGATTCCATTCTTTCCAATTCCGCTCATTGATAGCTTTGGCTATGATACTTGGTCAAAGTAAACACAGTATCTCTGCTTTAGATAAGAAAATTTATAAAGATTTTCTTCAATTTTCTGTAGCATATCAGCTTGTTTGTAAATTGTAGAGGGAATAATTGGATTAAATAATCCATAATAAATAATCATTTTGCTTTGAAGCAAAAGATCTTGTTTTCCCTCATACTGTAGTTTACATTCCAGTAATTTTGTCGATCTTTTGAACAGCTATCCCTCCTTTACAACTAGTGTATCTGAAAAGTCTAATCCTACCTACAATATCTGATATTTAGGAAACGTAAAAGCTATAAATACCACATGTTTCAAGATATAAGAAAACCATTTTTCACCATTAGTGCACTCAAGCAGCAGAAAAGGTTGCCCAGCAAGGTAGCACAGTCTGTATC
The DNA here is from genome assembly GCF_028858705.1 of Grus americana. Classification (NCBI taxonomy): domain Eukaryota; kingdom Metazoa; phylum Chordata; class Aves; order Gruiformes; family Gruidae; genus Grus; species Grus americana. Next base: position 14,547,709 of record NC_072859.1, on the reverse strand, counting down.
CTTGGAGGTTTTCTAGACTAGATTGAATAAAACTCTAAGCAACCAAGTCCGACTTCACAGCTGACCCTGCTTTGAGGAGCAGTTTGGACTGGAGACCTCCTGAGGTCTCTTCCAGCCTGAATTATCCTATGATCCTGTATCATTGTCAACAGTGGTGATCTGCACAACTGACTCTCCTCTTCTGCTGTGCGGTGGACTTGGAGCCACCTATCTTATCCCTCAACACATCTAAGAGAAAAATAGATGCTGTGTTTTCCATCAGTATGTATTTTTGGACAAATATGGTGCATACTAAATAGTTATATATGTGTGTATATTTTGATGTATATGTAGTTTTAGACCAGTTTGGTGTAGGTTTTTATTTACAGGAACAGTAGTGTACAAATTACTCAGTTTTCTAATTTGATATGGTTTTATTGAAAATCAAAAAGAAAAAAAAAAGTATTGAGTTTTGGTACACCTCTGCTTTTTTTTCAGAAGATAGCTGTAGTCTTTGCAAGACCGGTATCAAGCTTTCTCATAATTAACTAAAAAAAAAAAAAAAAAAAAGTCACTCCTCTGTCCTGGCCCCTGGCCATTGTTTTGCAGGAACTTCAGTTTATACATTATTGCCACTTTTTTATCTCAAGCCAGAGGAAAAGCTCTTTAAATCAGGGTAACACTGAGTCTTGACAATGAGGTACGTAAACTATGAACTCCCTTGCTCACATCTGCACTGCATGAGAGTTCACATAAATCTCCTGATCTTTTTGAATATGCCCTAGCTCCAGCTGTTAAGCAGTGGGCTCAAAATCAAAGCTTTAATGAATTCTTTTACATAGTCTCCTTTTTCATTTTAAACCTGTGAGTCAAAGAAACGGAAGGTACTACCAGTTCTCTTACAGAACCTGAACAGCCTTTATTTGACTCGTGAAATAAGCTATGAATGAGGGGTTTGGTAACTTATTTCTTGGAAGGCTCTACACAGAGAGAGAGTAGTACAAATCCCTTGCTGTCATATTCAGCAGATGGCAGTATGCATGTTAACTGGCTGGGTATCTGCTCAAATCTTTAAGCTGCTATGCCATATTGACTAGCAAAGTAATTAATTTGTCAGTGTCTTTAAGGTCAATCACAGTGGAAGCTTTCAGTGTGTTAATGTAAAAAATCATCTTTACCCTGAGGGGGCACTGTCACAGCAGGTAGGAATTAATTGTGGAATTATAGTGCTTTCTTCCTAGAATACAACTGTGTTGGAAGAAGGAAAACATATAAAGCCAGCAGAGTGCAGTTCAGGACCCTGGTGTTTAAAACCTTAAAGCAAAGATTTAACATTCCCACACGTGCAATCTGAGTCGTACCAGGATCAGAGCCTGGGGATTAGGTCATAAAAGGTCATGCAAAAAAAATAATAATTCCATGACCAAGCAAACGTTTATGTGTGACTTTTCAATAGCAATACTCATGTCCTTTGGTTTTGGCCAGGTTTTTTGATCTTGAGAGAAACAGGTACTATTGGTTGAAATTTGCCAAATTCACTCCTTTTATTTGAGTTAGGATTATTTAAAAAAAATATTAATATAATATTTTCCATCCTAAAAGATTTTAATGAAAGCTTTCAGTGGATTAACTACTTTGTGTGTGAGCAGAATAAGTTTTTATGTTGTTAGTCTGGCTTGCTAGGTTGTGGTACATTTCAGATTTTGTATTGATGATTTTGATTGTTCAGTCAAGTTGTGACATATTTTAAAAAATTTATTTAAAAAATTTGTTAAATGACAATTTTAACCTGAACGAAATCAAAAAATACCTTCCAAATTCTGAGTAAAGCATGTTTATAAAATGGAAATTATGACCTAAAAAAAAAAAGCTAAAAATTCATTTTAAAATACATATGATTTTTCCCTATATTTCAACCAACAGATAAACACACTGAGTCTGGAGTTCACCAATTCAAAAAGTGTGAGAACACTGTAGTACCTTAGACCACTTCGAACCATGGCAGGATCCTAAGCCCTACTGCAGTTCAAATAATGATATAATATTGCTTTGTCTTGGAATTTCATCCCAGTATTACAAAAAATAGGGTTTTGGGTTTTTTGTTTTTATTTTGTTTTTAGTAGAGACTACCATGTTTGTCATGAACGGCCTCCATCTTTGTGTTGGCAGTCACCTGCATCTTGCAGATTCTTTGTGTTATAGATGAATGAAGAAGAAACTTGCAACTATAATATACTTTCCCACTTGGTCAGTCTTGGTTCCAATTTGGCAGTGCAGTGGCTCAAGTAATTTGCTCATTGATTCACATCCTTCCTTATCTAGCAGACAATCTAATGCTTAGGTTGGGTCTAGTGGATGTACAGGCTATTTAAATAAACAGCAGTAGAATTTCTTCAGCTGTATTTTTGTGAACACTGCTATCAACCAACACAAATATTGTAAGGTTTTATTTTATTATTATTATTATTAATTTTTTTACTCTGAAGCTTTATTTGTTGTCTTATTAAAATATTTACCAGCTTGGTAATCAGTAAAACATGGGACTGGTTTACACCTTACACTTTTGTAATGCAGAAAAGACTAGATTTTCTGAAAGGGATGTGTATAACCTTCAGCTAGGTTTTGATATCAACAATGATGCCTTGTGAGGGCATTACAGTTAAGGCTCTTGGGATGTCATACAGAACTGGTGATGTTGATCTGTGCACACATTGAATATACTTGCATTAAATACTATTTTTTACTGGTTAATTTCTAGAGCTAAGCCTAGAATTAGAAATTGCTCTTGGCTAGGGCTTTTAGTGTGATCCTTTGTTCAGCTCCAAACCTGTTGGAAATTACTTATATTCTAATTTCCTGGAGAAGACACCCAAGCCACAATGTACGGCATTCCTGAAGTTATTTTAAACAGCTGAAGTCTGATCAAAATTTGTCAAAGTGAGTAAAGATCAGTAACGATTAACATAGATAATGATAAATTTTCAGTGCAATATTTTTTTTACTGAAGGAATGTGGGAGTGGAAAGGTCATTCAATCCTGGCCCCAGTATTGCATGTGACCCTTTTGCAAGACAATTAAGCTCCATCCTGAAACTAGTGGAGAATTTATAAAGGTAGATGTCCTAGAGCTTCATAGCTGATCTGTGAAGCAATCTTCGATCTGACCTAAATGGATATTTGAAACATTCTAGGCAGATGACTGGGAGGGTGCATGTGGAGGTGGAAAGCATTTTTCATAGCAGAAAAAGAACTGTAAGTCACACTGGAGGTGGAAAGCATTTCTCACAGCAGAAAGAGTACTATAAGTCACAGTGGCTAAGAAGGTCAGATGAATGGTGTAATAAACGAGCACTTAGGCTAGTAGTCTGAAAATTTTACAAGGGCTAACTCTGCTTCTGGTGTTACTTTGCTTTGCAGCCCTAGAATGTAATTTCTGATGGCTTCATATTTCCTATGCTGTTAAGGAAGCATTGCTAATTGTTTATTAAATGATTTGGAAATAGAAATACAGAATTTCAAATCTGATAGTCCCAAGAGGAGAAAAAGCCAAACCAACTCACATGTGATGAACCAACCATCCGGAATGGGAGCATTCTACCAATTCACCTTTTAAGCCTAGGTAACAGACACATTCAAAAGCTCAGTGGCAAGGCTTCTGACAGCCTCTTTTTTAATACCTTGCTGGATGTCCTAGTTATAATTGAAGTCTTCAGCTTGAATCCAAAGAGAGCCTGATGTTACTGCCAGACTCTTATAATAGGGCTCTTGCCATCCTCCAGTAAAACCAGCACCATCATAAAGGAATCACAGTGTGTTTCCATTCTACGTTTCATATTGTGGAGGCTTCCCTCCTACACCTATCCTTTGAGAAGTTAACTCCTGTAATATAGGATATAATGGGTTTTTTTCCCCAACTAATTGATTTCTGCAGTTAATATGAAGTGTGAGTTGAAGTGGATCTTCTGTAAAACTTACGAACAAACTATTATGATACAAGGTAATACAATGCACAAATTAGTGTTCCTGTCTTTCTACAAGTATATTAGTTTCTTAACTGATTAAAGACGACTGGAGAGAAAGAAAAGCTTTATTCACGTAATAACTTCTATTTGTCTTTTATTTGTGTTTAAAGGCAAACATTTGCTTTCTCATGTTTGAGTTTGTTGCAAAATAAATGCCAATGTAAAACTACAGCTCAGAATATTAATATAACATTAGAAGAATAATCTGAAAAAAGTAAAAAAAATTACCTGTAGACTAGGAAGTCTTAAAGTCTTTTCACAGACAGACTTTAAACATTAGTTTTGGCTAATTCATTCAGCCAAGAAAACTAACAGTTTGGACTGCGGTAAGCTTTCAATTTGATGCCATTATAGCTGTCACTCAGCCATGCTGAGATGCTTACAATCAAATTATAGGTTATTGGCACTGTCTAGGGCAATAGTACTAAATATTTTGCATATAAATCCACTACAGTGGAAATTCTGTTTACCTTATAGAAATGGTCACAACTGTCCAAATTATTATAGTCAGTTTTCATGCATAGACATTTCATACTTTAATGCAGTTAGGCACAGTATGAAAAAGAAGGAAAATTTCTGACTGGGTAGAACTGTGAGATTAACCAGGCAGAGAATGATAAAAGCTTATAAATCTATAATGGCTTACAAATTATGTATGTGAATTAGTTATTTGGAAAGTTACTGAAGTCCTTACCGGGTTAATAAAATATTTGCTGTGGGCATCTATTAGTTTAATTTAATAACTGGATGCTAGAAATCACAGAGAAGGTATACAATGGCTCCAGACAAACTCCTGACAGAGGTTAAGAGAAAACCCTGAATCATCAGTTGAGAAGGTGCTGTTTCCATCTGCTAAGGAACACATACAACTTTCATTGCTCAGGTATGAGGCTTAAGTTCAACAGAACGTTAAATACTTGAAAATAATTGTCCAGGAGAAAAAAAAAAAAAAGAAAATTATGCATTTTGGAGAATTGCTTTGACAGTAACAAAGTGACAAGAGATGAACTATGCTGGAAAATCTTTGTGTTGACAAGCTTGTTGTTTGTTTTGATCCTGCTTCCTACAGGGGAAAAAAAAGCACATTGTTTGCTCCCTCCTTCATCTTCCCATTATTTTTTTGAAATGAGGTGTTGGCTAATTTTGTCCAAATTCAAGAGAGGGATAGACATGCCAAAGAAATTAATTTCATACTGGCTTTGGGGAAAAAAGTATTAGTAGTGGTACAGAGGACAGACCTACCTTAGCACTGCCCTCAGAGAAAAGGTCTTATCTTTTACTGTTGTATTTGACCTGCTAGCTAGCTGATCAGCCTATCCTCTGAACCAGTCATGGGCCAAAGGAATCTCTTACACATCTGATATTGAGAAGTCTTTGGACAAGGGGAGCATGCTTGGAAAGAGAAGGGTTCTTAATCTTTTATTATGCTGCCACCAGATAGAAAAATCTTCACTTGGAGTTCATGACATCAATTTAATGGTTCCTAGTTAAATAATCCAGTTTGTATGTAAAAATGCTTGGAAAAATATTTGGAATTTATCAGTTTTCAAATAGATGCCTGTATGTATACTATATAGGTCTGTGACAATATATATTAGAATATAGTACTAAATTTTATTCCCTTATAGACCTGTAGCTATCATTTGTGTTCAAACACGTTTGAGATGTGCTTCAGATAGAGGAATAACATTACCTTTGAAACAGCAGCCTGACTGGGCTAGTGTATCGTCATTATTCGCTTACTCTGTTAGATTCTATAGAAATGTGGTTAGCTATGATCTAAAATGTAATTTCACAATGAATTGTTTTCACCTTAATGAAATTAACAGGCATTCTGCATATTTTGATTGTTTGAAAACACTACACTAGAAGCTCTTGATTTTATTACTCAGCCATCTAAACTGAGAAAATGCTTTGCCTAAATAGATTTTGAAATATATTGACATTACTCTAAAAATCAAAAACTACTTCTTTGAATCGAAGCCCTACAGAAATCTTGCTAAAAGTTTTTTAACAGTCTCGCTTTTTCCAAAGTATTATATAATATCTTTTAAAAACATGGTAACACCTTTAATGTGACTTGAATCTCTTATTCTGTGAGACTGACTGAAACAAGAAGATCAAAGCCACTATATAAGACAAAAATCAGATATAAGCAGTAGGTGCTTTCTCAAGAAGCTTTGCATAAGACAACAAGGATTTGTAAAGATGGCACAGCTATCCAGGTTAGTAAAGGAAGAAATTGGAAGTACTTATGCAAAATTTTGCTATTTGTATTTCAGAACTTCAAACTGTAGTCTTCAGAATGATATACAGTTAGATTGGTTGAAAAGTTGCATATGAAACTGTTTATATTAATTTATTTTTATATGTACAGAACTTATGTATGCACAGATAAGACTAAATGGAACAGTTTTCATGTTTTTGGTAAACAGTTTTCAATCTTTGTAAGGAAAAATGGTGTTTGGTAATTAAGAGAATATCACTTAGGAGGTAATCATTCTTATTGGTCCTGGTATTTTCTGACCTGGTCAGTTACAGATGTCTTTAAAAGTTTGGAGTGGTAGCTTAGAAAATGTTTGCACTGAAGATACTTATTAGTTATACACATAGCAATGGAAGGGGAATGAAGGTAGGAGAAGGGGAGGGACTGTGAACAGATGTATAAGGGGAGGGAAAATGACTGAAACAAAAATGTTGAGTGACAAAACAATACAGAAAGCAAAACAAATCCCAAACAATTACTTAAAATGTTCTTAACTTCTCATTATCTGCTTAGGCTAAAAAGCCCCAACCTTAAGCACAATGTAAAAACACATGCTTTACTAATTTTGTATTATTTTAAATTATTTTATACATTTTGAGTTTCAACTAACTAAAACTGAAAATACAAAAATACTCTAACAGAATTGTATTTATAATATTTCTAATCAACTGTTAATCAGCAAGGACTTGCAGTATTGTGATCTAACCCTGTTGCATAGACATAGTTCTTTTTTACCGATAAGGCATTTAATAATTATAAATGGTGAGCTGACTTGAAATTTAGGAACATTTTGATAGTACTATACTGTTCCTAAGAGTCTTGGTTTGCTTGTATGCATACACCTATTCCTGACATTTAAGTCACTGTCCTTCAGTGTAAATGACGTATATGACATGCATAAATGGCTGAGTGCTCTATCTATTATGTAAGTAACACAGAGCCTTAGGAATGTTTAATGTCACCTAACTTTCAGGCTTTTAAGAAAGCAATCCCTTAGGATATGGTTGTTGCTTTTTTTTCTTCCTGCTTTCTTTTTTCCCTTGCATAATCTACAATGATCTTAAAAGGTAGTTTAATGGCTTAGATGATGATGAAGTATCCCTCATACTGGAAAATATTCCAGTGTTGATGTTTTTGTTGCCCCTGTTATGTCTCAGCATTTGAGTCATAGGCAGAATTGAATGAAGACTGTCTCTTAGGGTACAAATGCTGTTTCAGAAGATGTCTTGAAGAAGCAGTTGCTCTGCACAAAAGCACGCCAACTGTATTGCTGGCATAAAGTAGCATAAGAAAATATGCATGAGATAAACTGTCACAGATGGAACCTCAGTTAAGTGTAGCAAAGAATAAGTGCAACTAGCTGGAATTTATCTATGTCTATTTGGCAATGCAAAATATACTCAATTCTTACTTTTTACCTGTGGTGCCAAGCTGATGATTTTATCTATTTTCAATTGTATAAGATCTGTATATAAGATCTAGTGCAGTTTTGTCTTCTGGTTTCTCTCCTAGGCTCAGACTAACATCTACCTAGCTAATATTTTGTGCTCTCTGCACTCTTTTTGTGATTTTATATGTTGATGCTGGTATGGTAGTCCTTCAGATCACAGTGGTCTAGATCATTGCAAATTAAATAAGAGATTAAATGAAAGCTCCTTATTTGTATTTGCTGTGCTCTCTAAGTGTGGCATATGGTCTTGTGCAGACTAGGAGTAATTTCTGTGCCAGATTAAATACCTTAAATACAGACAGCATGTGAAAACTAAGCAAAAAGAAGCTTATAATCACAAACAAAATGGAAAGTTAAGCACAAAAGGTATCCATAAGCTTAAGCATATAGCATTAGGATCTTTGTATTAGCAGACATGTGAAAATCCATATAATTTTTCACTCTCTTGTAGATGTTTAATGGCCCTAGGGGAGCCAAGCTTTAGCTCATGAATCACTTGCCACTCTGAAGCAGTTCGTATTTCTTGCCTGTTCCAACTGAGTTGTATATGAATCACTGCAGGGCTATGCTAGCATGGGATCTGCTAAGTAATATGGATTCCTGTGGGAAAAAATGGGTCAGAAGAAGTGGTGAATCCAATGTCACTTGATTGTATTAGACCCAGCCATAGACCCTGCCTATTCTTGCCCTGTGTATTCTTGTGGGAGGGTGCCTGGGTCCTTTGGAAGATGTGTCGCTTCTTGCTTGGGAACCAGTCCCAGGGGCTTTTACACTTTCAGACATATGATGATTTTAGCATGCTCCTGTAGGAAGAAGAATATCAAGGTCATTGATGTAAAGGGTAGATAAGGAACATTTTCTCTGTGTTTTTTTTCCTGAGTTTGCAGGATTTGGTAGTGTGGGGAAGCAGAATAACATTGATGATATAGGCAGTATATCAAAACCTGTACACCCTCTAGCTTGAGACTTATCCCACACTTAGTGTGTAGCTCCCACACTTCCTCCGTTTGATTTAGTAGGCATCTGGGGTTTTTGTCAGCTGCAAGTGTGTTAGCCTCTCTGGGGAATGAGAAGCTTTTCTCCTCATGTCCAGTTTAGTGCAGGTTGGCATCTTCACACCCACCAAAGCACTAGCTTGTTTAGTGAGAAGATAGTTCAGAATGCCACAGTTCATCAGGTAAAAGATGGCTGACACTGGTTGGAAGGGATCTGGAGCCTTAAAAAGCCAGACCACAAAGGCATTAAAGAAAATGGTAAGCAGAGTCAGTACACTGGACTGAGGAAGGAATTGGGTAAAAAGTTGCAAAGGGAGGGCTATGCAGTCTCAGCAGTGGGTAAAGGGACTGATGACTATTCTCTAACTGAGGGAAACAATCAAGTAATAAACCATGATCTGTGCTGTATGAGGCAGTGCTGAGTAGTTCCCCGATGAATTAATAATGTTTCTGCTTAGCTAAACCATATCCTTTGCATATTGTCCTTCTTTTCTCAAGTCTGGTTAACAATTTAACCCCAACTACTCTTTCTTTGAACTAGTGCTCATTGAACATCAAAACAGCTCAGCTATGGAAATAGCCATGCAATTAATTTTGATATTATTTGAAGTTTGAAAGAATACTTCAGAAGCTCCATCAAACATTTCATAGACAAAAATACCCCAGCCAAGACATATACCAAAATGTGATAGAAATTGTATCTTCATAATTTAACAAGAACACAGTTTTATCTTTATTGTTATTTATATCTAGGCTTGAGTGTATATGAAAGCAGGAGTATAGGAATGCGCAGGAATTTGTTTCTCCAAAACTTAAATATTACAATCAATTGTTTAGTACTCTAAGTGGAGCTGGTAGTATAGTAAGACATGTGATGAAGTACAGTTCAGTTCACCAGTAGAATATGTTGGACAAGCTAGGACTTTATACACATTCCATTACTGAACTGAGAGACCCAAGTTTTAGTATTATGTATGACAGTACCTGATAAACCCTCTGATCCTGCACTATGCCCATTAGCTTTTTAAGATTAAGCAGAAAATGATCATATAAATTGTAATTAGTCTTTCTGATGCTTAATGGACCAAAAGTTTTCACCATTTCTTGTATGTACAATACACTAAATCTCAGTCTTGCAGCTAAGAAAAGGTGACAGCAGTGATTGAAAGACTGTGCATGTATTTCACTGAAAGTATTTATATTTGTAAATCTGGTGAGGAATGTTTTTTTACAATGAAAAATAAATCTGCAATCCAGTTAAAAATTAAAGCAGAAAAACACTAAAATGTCAAAGTGTTTCCTGTCTGAAAACAGCAAAAGCGAGTGCCAACTAAGAACATTCAATATCTTTGATCAATAATTCCATTACTGATGTTCTTTAGTTTCATTTGCATTTGTGAAGTTCCATTGAAAATCTTACAAATCAACTCAGATCAAAATCTCATTGTTTGGATGAACATGCAAATGCTTGTCTAGTATTCTCATCAGTTTGATAGTAACCCTCCAGAAGTACAAGCAGACTGGGAATCCTGGCCAATGTCTAATTGCTGTACATTCAAAATGATGGTGGGGGTTTGGAGAGAGTGGGAAAGAAAACAACTTATTATTATGTGAAAACAATAACCTAAAAATAAGATATGCCTGGTTTTGTATTTATTGACTGCTCATCTTAACAGCTCTATAACCACAAAGGAAATAGCTTTCATTTAAGGCATTATAGAGAGAGTACTATCTGATGAGGGCTTATTGCTTACCATCCTTCATGAACGATGTGGCTTTTAATGAAATATGCATAAAAGTAATTTTACATATGTGACCTACATAATCATACTCATCCTGAGAGGCTGGGGTAGAAAATTATTCTATTCAGAATAATTAAACTCCCCCTTTGTATTATTTCTCATTAATTCAATATTCTTCTAAAAAATAAAGCTCCCACAACAGTTTTAGTAATCGGCCTTTCAGATTTATGAGCTATTTTTATGCTAGTATTGTTCTATAAGACAAGGCTCCTTGATCAATTGCCAGGTAACTGTTTCAGTCTTTTCCCAACACCCTGCTAATCCAGCACATGAACTTATTTTTAATTGAGTAACTTCATTATTCAGAAAATCCCCTTTGTCATACTTCCATAAACATTAACAGTATTTTATACAAACAATTATTTAAATATAATCATGTTGCTTCCTTCATCCCCATCTCTCTTCTATAGGGAAAAAAAAAGTTCCCAAGCAAAGAAGGAACATACTGAAAAAATTAAAGCAGCTTATCATAATTAAAATTATTCCCCGAAGTGCAAGACCAATTTTAATCAGAGGTCCAGAATAAGACAGGTCTAAGATAAATTTTTGAGAAGCTTAAAAGTGATTTCAGTATACTTTTATGAAAAAAATGACATAGTTTTTCTACTTGTCTGCAAGGAAATTTTATATCTGAAGCATATCATAAGTACACGTACAACAAGAATGTGAAAATAATGACTAAACAGAAGTGATTCAGGTAGTAACATTTTTAGGTTGAAATAAGGAAGAGATTGCACTGACAGTTTGCTTTAAAGCAGTATGTTTTATGTTACCCAAAATTATGGAATCACTGAAATTAGCTTTCATGCATTCTTAGTTACCTAGTTACCATGTACCAGCTGCCTCGTTTTCAACTGAAAGAATGGCTTTTTAGTTCAGGTGCTCTTTCTTCAACACTTAATTATTCCAGCAACAGTGACAACAATGCCTCTCCTAAAAAAAAAAAAAATAAAAAAAAGGAACTGAATGGCATCTCTGAAAGGATCAAGAGGCACTGAGTGAAGGCAGTGGTGTGATTACCACACTAGCTGCCTTCTGCCTTTTCTACAGGATATCGTTGGTTCTCATAATGACACTGGAATGCTTGACATTCATGACAGAAAGGAGGAAACCACAGAGAAGAAATCTCTGATTGCCCTCTGTAATGAAAACTTTATATTTTATGAGTGCTTGTAAGAATCCTCCCACAATAACAATATTCCTATTTTTGCCAAGGGTGAGAAAAAGGTATTCCCATCACCCTACATATACATTCAAAGTGTGTTCCCTTGGTCAAAGCTTAGACACTGGTATCTTGCAGCACGTTAAACAATCTGGCTATAAAGGATACCCAAGCTGCCACTATAGTAGATTTTTAGCTATACATGCCCCTGATGGCCAATTGTTATTAATTCTGTTCATTTTCTACCTAACAGTAGCTCACATAGTACACCTCATAGCACTGTTTTCTGCTTTCTGTTCATGAACCATGTTTAAGGCAGTGAAGACAATATCAATTTCTTGTCAGACTGCAAGCAGACCAGCTATACAGCAGCTGATATATCAGGAAAAAAACACTCATGGAAAGAGGAACCTGCACAGGAATTTAGCAAACAACTTTGTGTAAGATCACTTTAAGGAATCCAGACACCTACATGGATGATTTAGAGCATCTATAGTGGGTAATCAGAAGTTGGCCTGTATTAAAGGCAAACTTGTGGAAATCAGCATAAGGAATAACAGTCTGTGCTAATCTGATTTTTTTTTTTTTGTATAGTTCTCTATGGGAGCCTTTTTTATTGGATAAATATATACATGAACTTTGGAGGCTAGCCTGCTAAACTGTGTACCTAATTAAAGTACATAAAATGAGGCAGTGCAACTAATCCCCCTTCCCTAAGTATCCATTGACCAAATACACCATTAAATGCTGAGATCTCATACAAATTAATGTCTGGATTTTCAGTAGTGTTAAGTACACTTTTACTTTTGATTCATGAACTTTTGTTTAATTCTTATGAAAATGTGTCTAGTATAAAATGCAAGTAATTCCTGACTAAAGTCTTGATCTTCTCCAGTGAAACATTCAGTTCTTTTGAACTGATGTTGCAGAAGATTCAGTTCCCAATGTATGGTTGCTACACTTAATGCAATTAGAGGAAGGATTTAAATAATGAAGTAAGCGGTGTTATTTCTTGTAGTTTTTTATCATTTAATATTCATTTTTTTAATTTAAAACTGATTCATCATTTCTGTGTTTCAACATTAAGGCTTTGTTCCTAAAGGGCAATACTGTGTGCTTGTTAGCTAAGCTCTCTGCCTAATATCTTCCAGTGCATATTAAGGTGTTGAAAGTGCTTTTTATGTTTGTCAATTAGAGTGATCACAATTATATCTAAGAGGTCAACTGAAGGGTGCCATAAAGCAAACAGCAGCCTGCACTTTGATTTAAGTAGATATGAGCAAGTGCTGAAAACCATTTACTCTAGAAATATTATGTTGCAGAATCTGAGTGCAATGCAGTTTTTTAGCTTGGTTGCCATGTTCAAGTTGAAATCCACCCATGATGAAAATACTACTGATCTGACCGAGATTGTCTGCTACTATATACTAATACTGTGCACTGCTACTAATGTGCTACTAATAACTACTATATACTAATATTCCTGATACTGATGATTGATCATGCAGTCATTTCTAAAATTCTACCTGCTAACAAAAATTACCCTGCTTCCATTTACTTCTGTCATTGGTATACTTTGACATTTCTCATGCACTGTGTGATAGAGTCTTTAAGACTGCTTTAAAGCTGTGCTAATTCAGTCTTAGATGGAAGAACCAATGCCATATCAATATATATGTCTGTTACGTGTTTTTTTGCTTCTCAGTTCTGCTTTTGTGCAGACTTATACCACTTTCTTCATAAGAGATGTTTGCATGGAGTTGTGTGTAGGGGTAGATGGTGGTAGAAAATTACTCATGTGGGAAATGCCTTAATATCTTCATGTGATAAATGTGTGGTGGGTTGTTTTTTCTGTTTGTTTTGTTTAGGGTGGCTTGTAAAATAAAACACATAGTCCTTTGTATATTTTTTTCTCTGTAGATAGTTCACTGATGCAAAACAGGTTCTACCTTTCTAATTGGATATCTAACCTCACTAATTCATAACAATTAAAGACATGAAAAGTAACAAGGCATTTGATTCATTGCCTGTATGGCCCATTCAGAAATGCATAATTCGTCAGATTTTTATTCTTACAGTTTAATAGATTAAAAAAAGATTCCAAGTCCCTGCAGAAGTATGGTAGCGTGCATAGTAGCGTGCCTGATTTTCTCTTCCAGGGAAGTTTTATGTTTTTTGTTATTCAGTACCTTCTGAGGTACTCAACGACTTCTTTGCCTCAGTCTTCACTGGCAAGTGCTTGAGCCACACTGCCCAGGTCACAGAAGGCAAAGGCAGAGACTGGGAGAATGCAGAACTGCCCACTGTAGGAGAAGATCAGGTTTGAGAATATCTAAAGAACTTGAAGGTGCACAAGTCCATGGGACCTGATGAGTTGTATCTGCGGGTCTTGAGGGAACTGGCAGATGAAGTGGCCAGGCCACTCTCCATCATATTTGAGAAGTCCTGGCAGTCTGGCGAAGTTCCCACCAACTGGAAAAGGGGAAACATAACCCCCATTTTTAAGAAGGGAAAAAAGGAATACCCAGGGAACTACAGGCCTATCAATCTCACCTCTGTGCCTGGCAAGATTATGGAGACTATGCTCAGGCACATGGAAGATAACGAGGTGACTGGTGACAGCCAACACAGCTTCACTAAGGGCAAATCATGCGTGACAAATTTGGTGGCCTTCTATGATTGAGTTACAGCGTTGGTGGACAAGGGAAGGGCAACTGACATCATCTACCTGGACTTGTGCAAGGCATTTGACACTGTCCTGCACGACATCCTTGTCTCTAAATTGGAGAGACATGGATTGGATGGATGGACCACTCGGTGGATAAGGAATTGGCTGGATGGTTCCACTCAGAGAGTTGTGGTCAACGGCTCAATGTCCAAGCGGAGAACAGTGACGAGTGGCGTCCCTCAGGGGTCGGTACTGGGACCGCACTGTTTAACATCTTTGTTGGCAACATGGACAGCGGGATCGAGTGCACCCTCAGCAAGTTTGCCGACGACACCAAGCTGTGTGGTGTGGTCGACACACTGGAGGGAAGGGATGCCATCCAGAGGGACCTTGACAGGCTGGAGAGGTGGGCCTGTGCGAACCGCATGAAGTTCAACAAGGCCAAGTGCAAGGTCTTGCACGTGGGTCAGCGCAATCCCAAGCACGACTATAGGCTGGGTGAGGAATGGATTGAAAGCAGCCCCAAGGAGAAGGACTTGGGGGTATTGATTGATGAGAAGCTCAACATGAGCCAGCAGTGTGCACTTGCAGCCCAGAAAGCCAACCGTGTCCTGGGCTGCATCAAAAGAGGTGTGACCAGCAGGTCGAGGGAGGTGATCCGGCCCCTCTACTCCGCTCTTGTGAGACCCCACCTGGAGTACTGCGTCCAGCTCTGGGGGCCCCAGTACAGGAGAGACATGGACCTGTTGGAGAGAGTCCAGAGGAGGGCCACGAAGCTGATCGGAGGGCTGGAGGACCTCTCCTGTGAGGACAGGCTGAGAGAGTTGGGATTGTTCAGCCTGGAGAAAAGAAGGCTCCAGGGAGACCTAATTGTGGCTTTCCAGTACCTGAAGGGGCCTACAGGAAAGATGGAGAGGGACTGTTTATCAGGGAGTGTAGTGACAGGACAAGGGGTAATGGGTTGAAGCTGAAGGAGGGTCAATTTAGATGAGATGTTAGAAAGAAATT
Source organism: Grus americana (assembly GCF_028858705.1). Taxonomy (NCBI): domain Eukaryota; kingdom Metazoa; phylum Chordata; class Aves; order Gruiformes; family Gruidae; genus Grus; species Grus americana. Next base: position 14,532,358 of record NC_072859.1, on the reverse strand, counting down.
CTTTCCTGTGAGGGTGGTGAGGTACTGGAACAGGTTGCCCAGAGAGGTTGTGGATGCCCCCTCCCTGGAAGTGTTTAAGGCCAGGCTGGATGAGGCTTTTGGCAACGTGGTCTAGTGGAGGGTGTCCCTGCCCACAGCAGGGGGGTTGGAACTAGACAATCTTTGAGGTCCCTTCCAACCCAAACCATTCTATGATTCTATCAGTGTTCTGAATCATCATTTCTATTGGCAGTGTTTCCTTGCATACATTATTTTTTAAATTGTAACATATCATGGGAAATAATGGAGAAGTGCTTTGGAGAGGTGTATCTCTGTGTATCAGAGATGGATGTGAAGAGATCCTTTCTTGGAGTGACTGGTAGTGTTTGTCAGGAGGAAGAAGCACTGTGTAGTATGTATGATTTGTGCAGACACACCCCAGGAATTACATTAAAAGAAGACTAAGACTGCAACTATTTAGTATTCAGAAGTTGAGAAATGTCAGTATTGCTACCTGACCAACTTAACTAAAGTGGCATAACCTGAACTATATGATTGTATGATATAGTTGCCCTTTACCTAGCTGCACAGCACATTCCTTGTTCAACTTGCAAGATGGACAGTACTCAGTGAGCATCTGTGTAATATTCTCTCTAATTTGTATAGGTACAAAGCCAGGCATGAGGCCAGGGCTGTTTGCTTGAGGAGCGTTCTCTGTGCTAGCTCTGGAGCAACTCATCCGTTAGGGAAAAGAAGGTCCATTCCCAGCTTATGTAAGACTGGGGCACTGTATGCTTTACACAGACCTCCACAAGATGCATACCACCATGCAGCTTATTTTCATGTAGGAACAATATTGTGGGGTTCAGGAATACCTGAGGTCACCCTAGGCAATTCCTATATATACTCTAGTGTATAAAGTCTGTCAATCATCCCTTCATTTCTTGGTCCATGCCCCTGCTATATTTCCCTGCCTCATTTGCTTTGTTCACGTTTCCCTCTGGCAGTTTCCAGTGACAGCACCTGACTGTGGTGTCCGTACTTTAGCGTCTGTCTTCTCATTTGGCCTCTGATATACCAGACTTCTGAACTACAATATACATGGCAGGACAGTTATCTCTGAGCTTGAAAAGTCATTGGATAAGTACTAAGAATGTTCTTTTTATTAAATGCTGTTCTGTTCCTCTTGTTTTGATTTTTTACTTCTATGTTTCTCATGATTTCATTGTGAATTTAATTCTCTGCTGATCAATTAATTAGTTTGTATATGTAATGCATCTCTTCTATGGTTTAAATATTGACTACTGATCATCTTGACTGGGAAAAATCTCTGAGGTGCAAATTGTTTCAAATTCCTACTTTTCTCCCATCATCATTTACAATTATTAAAATAATTTTTGAACTTTGAAAGGAACAAATAAAATCATAGATGTAAAATGGATAAAACAATAGAAAATGGATGGGATAAAATCATACATCACTCTTTTTATTGTGTTATTTCTTTGTACTTGATAGTATCACAGGACTAGAAGTGAGTGTTTGAAGGGAGCATCAATTCCAGTGCTCAAAATTGTAGACATAGGCATGGTTTGAGGACCAGTTTAAAAAGACTCAAACTCTGGTTCAGCTCCACTGACATTGCTGAAAACTAAGCACAGCAGCTGTGGTAAATTTGAGAGATGGGAATACCTAGTAAAGATAAAGTCATTTTCTCTCAAATCTATTTGGAAGAAATAGTCTTCAGTCTGGTAAGAGGTAAAACTGCTTTATTAGAGTTGTTTAATCTTCCACACATAGTTCAAGTCTAATTAGGGGACTGTTGAAATTTACTTTTCATGTGGTCTCATCAATGGGAAAGGCCAACTGGAAAAGCTTCTTAGCACCCTTACAATAAGATAAACTGTGGCTCACAAATTAAATAATTTTGCAGCCATGAAAAAAGAAAACAGCTTGGTTACAAATTTCAAGACTAGACTAAAACAAAGAATGAGCTTTGAGATAGTTACATTTTGTGAAGTGCTGTATTCTATGTACTGAAATGTTGATTTTCATTATCCAGCAATTTAAGAACTATTGTTTTGTTCTTTCTAGGGCTTTTAAAGAAAGTTTTCTAAGTAATAGATCTGTCCATATTTTGATTTTTCTCTCTTTGAGCATTGTTTTTGAAATCTGTTTCACCCTAGCATTCTACCATACCATTTGGAAGCTGATCACAGGGCTTCAAGCAATGTGTCTGCCAATATTTAAATTCAACAGCTATCAGCTTAAAGTATTTTGTCTAAAAGTTCATTTATTATAACATAAAACCATTCTTTTCCTCTTTTCTCCCATCTCTTCTTCTTGTCTCCTGCCTTCTTTCCTCTTTCATTAACAAAGACTGAAAATCTTTGGTACTCTCAGGTAGGTCCACATTTCCTCTATTTCCATTCTAAATACATTCTATTTGCTTATGAAATTGATTTTAGATAAAAAAAGAAAAAAAAAGAAAAAATATCTTCCAATTATGTTTATATGTTTGTAGTAGTGTAGTAATAGTTTTTGTCATCAATTACAGAAGCTTTATAAAGCTTTAGTATTGTAATTCCTCATGTATTTATGGATGTAATAACATTAATTTCATACTGTCTCTTCCATTTGCAAAACACAGTTTCTCACTATAAGCATTTGTTCCTTTTTCTTCTGTACAAAGGCTTTAAAAAGCTTATAAAGTATCATTTATAGATGAAGTTCACTCTCTTGCATTGGAGCTATATATCTCCTAAATAAACAGGCCTAAATGTAGTAGGACAAAAATGGTTTGAACAGCGAAGGGGCTCAAGCTATACTAAGAGAACAAGGGAGCTGATGATTGGCTGTTGAAGCCATGTTGAATATTATGGGGTTTTAGCTTAGGATTCTATGTCTGGTGCATATACTTTCCCTAGTCAATATTATTTAGTTTGCTCCTTGAGTCTCCTCTTTGTTTTCTGAGTCTAGAATGATATGAGTATTTGATGGCAAGCTCAGTGAGGAAGGAGGAAAAGTCTTCAGACCACAGTTTTCTGCTGCTGACATTGGAGTGAAGGCTGAGGAATGTCATAGGCTCAGAGTATGACAATGGCCAGATTATACCCTCTAGACTCCCCCTTTTGCTTAAATGCCTGTATGCTTCTGAGGACACTGACTTCTGGCTTCCTAAAGCTCTTCACTTTGTTGAGAGTTTGGCAGTAATGCAATTGTCATGCTAGGTATGAAGTCATTTGGTAACTTACTAGAGCAGTTAAAGATGCTTCAGAATCCAAAACATTATGCCTTAGAAGGAAGCAATTTACTAAGTGATCCTGAAACTATATATATGTCTGTGTGTGTGTAACTATATATATGTGTGTGTGTGTCTTTGAAATAATTTGTACTACCTCCACCTTCTAGTGTTAGCTATAGGGAGTATTGAAAATAGCTACTTGGTAAGGATTTTAATAAAAACCTTATGTAACTTCACATTTTGCATAACAAAAGATCACAGCAGCTGAGAATAGAAAAATGTGCTATTATCATAAATACTCCATGATGAATATTTAATATATCTCTTCAATCTAAATTTAAGTACATTTTGTTGTTTATTTCATTTCTTCTTCCTTTGCCTGATTTTCACCTGGATGGCTCTATTTTAAACAGGCACAATAAAGAAATTAGTAATGACTGAATGTTACCTTGGCTAAGCTTAAAAACTGTGCCAAAAGGTAATCAAATGTTAATGTAGGTCAACATCATCCCACTAGTCAGCACTGATATACAGCACTGGATATTTTTATGTGTTCAAGGTCAGCATGAAGTTCTTCCTTTTAATATTGTTCACAGTGTTCAGTGAGGCACTGGCTTTGCTCCCTGTATTTGTAGCAAGATTTTTCTTTTGATACCACATGCAGACCAAGAGCCTTCTGAGCTGGAGTATCATTTTAGTTAAATATGCGTTTTACCATTTGCAGCCTCAATAAAACTACTTTATAATATAGGTCCTCAGAGATTTTTTTTGTTTTGAAAGCATCTTTATTATTATTTTCTCAGAGAGGTTTTGGGAAATAGAAGGCAGCAAAGTGTCACACAAAATAGCAAAGCAGTCCAGGAGTGCAGGCATTTATTGAAGTGTTCCTCATAAAATGTGTCTCACTGTAAGTGATGATTCCCTTACAGTACTCAATACACAAAATAGTTTTAGCACTCCACTGTGCTAAGGAATCATCTAGGCCTACATTTTAAGGCACACCTTGAACAAACTTTAGTTTGTAATTAGTTAAACAAAAAATATGGATCTGTTAAATGAATCAAATTGCTTGCATTCTTACCCTTGAACTTTGACTTAAATTCCAAACACTGAAAACCTCTGTAACGTCAAACATAAAGGATCCCACTGAATTACTTGTGAAGAGTATGTTTCCTGTGATTTCTTTGTGAAGAAAAAGAATGCCATTTGGTATTTTTAGATTCTTGTGACTGAACATTCCAATTGATCATAAATATGCCACTAAATAGCATATGGCAAAGTAAACAATTCCCAGAATGCTAGGATAGATGTTAAAAAGTGGTTAAAACCTCATCATCCTATTGTGTTTATTATTGGAATATGGAATGCAGAGCACGTGCACATAAAACCACTTGAAAAGACAGCTTGTCATCCTTCATGATGTATTTGAGAAAATAACACATTTCAATAAAATGCCATGGAAGATTAACAAATTAATTATGTATAAGCTGACCTCCTATATCCTCGGGCTCTCAGTGCTATCTCACGCCCTCTCAATGCCACTCTGATACAATTGGAACCACAGTTCCTTACGCCTGTTTGAGTTTTGTTGTTTTATTGCTGCTGCCCTGCGTGGGGATGACTACCTCTAAAAGCAGGAAACATGCATTCTCTTTAACAGTTTTTCCTCTGCTTCAAATAGAAAACCTAATTCTAAAGGAATATGGACTGTAGAAACTGCTGCACTCTGTATCAGCATTAGGATCAAACAGGATTTCTTTGCAGATTTATCAAAAATAAAACAATAGCATTCTGTAAACAGCATTGATTGAGTACATTACATGTAAGACACATTTTAGAGAGGATCAGGTGCCAGAAATAAATATCATCTGTTCAACTAGTCCCCTACACTTCCAACGTAAAGCTTTTCTGCATTTTTTTCTTCAGTATTTTGGGGGCCATTTAAAAATGAATCAAGTGATGTAGCAACTCCCTGCACCTAGAAGAGAAAAACATCAGTAAGCAAAGCTCTGCTTTTTCTACACTGAAATTCCCTCTTGCCTTGCTTTTTCATTAATTTTTTTATTCCTTTATTCTCTCTGCTTCTAATAACTCTTACTATTCATAAAATATCATTTGCACAGAAGGGTAAACAGTATCATGATCAAATACAGGCTGCACAGGAAATGGCATAAGCAGTAGTGCTGACTTTTTAAAGCCATGTGTCCTTGAACTCTTCGCTACTTTATATGTTCTTCCTTCACTGTGCTGGAGGTATCCAGAGGCCATGCTTGTCAGAACACTCTGTCTGAGCCACAAATAGCCATACCATGTAGGCCAAGACAGAAGTAATAAGGCAGCTTGCCCTTTTCCTTTTTTGCTACCACTGTAACAAATGGAGTGATTGCTGTAGAAAGGATCATGCCTGCTTTATGTTGAAAGAACATGCTCATGAAATGGAGAGGTGAGGGTCACAGTGGGGAGGGGCAATACTTTCTAATTATTTCCAGAGTTTTACAGCAAGTGGTGGTGAACAGAACAAGTCTGTGGTCTAACTTCATTCTCCAAGGAAACTTCTCTATGTTGCCCAGTTGCATATACATTCTCCTTTTTCTCATGGTAAGTGCTCTACTAGAAGTTCAGCAGCAAAGTAAGCTGGCGTAGGGCAGCAGATAGCCTATATCCTGCAGGCTTAACCTGACCTTTAGAGATTAAATTAACACACTTATATCAGCATTAATCTTTTCCCACTTTTTAAATTCCTTGGACCTGCCTGGTAAAAGAAATCTGTTCCCACAAAGTTATTGATACTTTCCTGAAACAAGACAGACTATTATGTAAAGTTTCCACTTTATGCCAAGCCGTAAGGCAATACCTGTGGGGAATAACAGCACAGATGCTTGAATATTGTGAATCCAGTGTTTTGGACTCTGCATTTTGGGGGAAGGTGTGAAGGGAGCTAGAGATGCCCTGGAGTGTGATGGAGAAATGCCCGAAGAAGGACATAAGGTTGTTTGATGGGAAAGACGTGTGCTTTTCAGCAAAGCCCCTCTGGGCACAGACCCTAGTGGGATGCACGGTACTGTGGCTCTAGGCTGTGGCTGTTTCTGTTGTGTGGAGTCCCAAAGCAGAAGAGACACTGCTATGCTCTATTATAGATTCAGTTGATGCCAGGTAGAAGATCAGGACTCAGTAAAGGTCTCTTACTGACAGCTTGAGACTTGACAGACCTGCTGGTTAAAAAAGTCAGTATTTTCCTTCTCAATTCTAGAAATGCAAACTTGCAAACTTTGGCGAGAGAAAAATTTGTTTCCAAGCCTGCAACTTCAGTATTTTCAGTTTATTTTGCTGCAATGTTTTTCTTATCTGCTCAGCTGCAAGCGAACGTAAGTATATGCAAGTTAAAGAATAAGAGAGTGAGAGACTGCAGCAATGAGAGTATTTAGGATCTGATAAATCAGGCCAGTCTGAAGCTTCCAAACAGAACTATACTAGACTGACATTTAATAACGATACATATTGCCAGTGGTTAGTTCTTAAACATTATTAATTGTTATCACCACTTCAAAGCGGTCAATTCTTATTAACAAGCTTATCCTAAATTAATGGTAGTACCACAGACCTGTGCAGTTAGTGCTGATGGATATGGTGCTTGGTCTTAGTCACTGAGGCTGAGATGATCAGGCTATAGAGCAATTCCATGAGGGAAGGTGGAACCATTGTAAGTAAAGCCAATCTTCCCTATTTTACTTCTCACACTGTTGGCATTTCTATATTCCTTGCCCCTTTTGTTGTTATGCATTACACTTAGCTGTATTACAAAATGCTGATACGTGATGGCAGTGTATGTTTATGTTAATTCAGAATACCTATGCCTGAATTCAAGAAAAGCAAATATTAATTGTATTCTGCTTAATATATTTCTACTTTATGGGTGCAACAGGCCTCTGCTCTTGCTACAGCATTGTAGCATCATTTTTCTTCATTTAGTTTCATAGGTAGCAAATGTAGTCTGTGAGAAAATTTTTACTTTCCCCACAATCTAAGTTTTTAATGCAAAATTTTTAGGTACTTGTTCTTTAAAAAATGGTACATACTCAGTTCATGTCAATGCCTGGGAAGAGCAGAGATTGCCAAAGGATTCTCTGTAATAGTTAGCGGGACACCTCATGGGAGGCGTCCTACATGGATTCCCTGGGTTCAAGCAGAGAAAGAGCTTCACTCCTGAAGGAAAAAAATTTTCCTCTCCTTTCCACCCCATGTCAAACAGAGGCTGTTCAGGTGTGCTGACTGGGGAGGGCAAAAGAGAAAACTCAGGCCTTGTGAATCGCTGGATGCTGCTAACTTCATATTGTAATTTGAATTCTGGACCTTCTTGTCCATTAGATTGCAAGAAAAGAATGGCCATTTTGTCTTCTCTTCCTGCAACTTTCATGATCTCATTAAAGTATGAAGTGTTTAATTTTTACTTCTATAGGCTTGTACTACTTAGTGCTTCATGCTGCTGAAGGTTTGGACTATATGGGGGCTTTAACTTGCTGGTGTCTGGCTTTCTGAGTATGTAAGGCACTATGATTTCACCATGGGCGAGTCTGTTGGCATCTGAATCAGCCTCCTATTTCCTTACAGAACAAACAGCTACTTTACACCCTAGATGAATAAGAATAGAAACTGCTCTAGTATATGTTTCATAGCTAGCAAAAGCCCTACCTGGATCCATACAAAAAGGGCTTCCCATTAAATAAGTACATATTTATGGATACAGAGAGAAAAATCAGAACCTGGTGGTTGGTTGACCTCTATATTTCTAATACAGATGTATCAAAACATCACTTCTAACTTAATATTTTAATACTCTGAAACAATATTCTGTTTCTCTTACTGCTTTTTTCATTGTATCTCCCATGCGGTGCTCTTATTTAATCAATAAAAATCACTAGCCTTATGCTCATCGCTTATTTTACTTAATTGTGTTGTATGCTGGCATGATTGTAGCTGTTTTGACTCTGCTTGGTTGTTTTAATCACAACCTCTCCTAAAGCACATTGTAAAGATATTTACATAAAAAAGTACGATAAAGACATGGGGAAGGGGCTGTTCTGCAAAGGAGTAGGACTATTTTTTAACTGCTTAGACTCGTTCATCTGTATCACACTGAAAACTTCATTAAACCATGGAGTGTCCTGAACTCTGTCACATTTTACAATGACATCATTTTGTATTCCTTCTGCTTGACGATTACTAAATGACATCTAGAGCAAACACAGCTTTGATATCACCTTCAGACACAGATTTTGTGTCTAAGCACAGCAAATACATTTTTAGCTCTTCACCTCAGTACTTCCTATGACTAATCCTTGTAGCATTATTTTTACCTCCTAGTTTTCTTACCTGTCCCCTTAATTATTTTCTGTTTCTCAACTGGGCTATCTCATGCTGTGGTTTATGTCACTGTCCTTTGAATAACAGCCTTCCCAAATGTCTTGGTTCTTTTTTGTTGTTGTTGTGTGTTGTTGGTTTTTTTTTTTTAAAAAAAACCTAAAAACAACAACAAAAAAAGAGGAATGTATATGTGAATATTACTGACCAAAAGCTAAAAAAGACCAAGCCATAAAGAGTCAACAAATTCCCTATTGCTCTGCCTAGCCCACAAATTCTGAAATCACAAAGGAAATTTTTCCTTCATGTGCTCTCAGTGGTGGTTTTTGGTGGTTTGTGGTTTGTTTTTTTTGTTGTTGTTGTTGTTTTTAAGAAAAAACCCAGAACACTTGGTAGCCACTTGCCAGTTAAAATCAGTTTTCAGTCCCCCTGGTTACAGTTATATGCAGTTAGTGCATGTAGATGTTCAGAACTTTCTGCTTGTCCAATTAGCATGACCTCAGATAATCCTGCTGGAAGACAGTGAGGGAACACATGTCCCTGAGAGCTCATTTCTTACCTGACAGTGAGCTTTCTTGAAGGCAAGTCTGACAATCAGGCTGAGTAGCGTTCTTTCTTTCCTGGGGCTAACATGTCAAGGTATGGAACTAACTCATTTTGTTGCAAATGCAAACAGGTATTGCCGTTATGTTCTGATTGTGAATTTCTATATTTCAGTCTGATTATGATTTTCCCCAAATTTGTGTGGTCTCCAAGAGAAAAAGCACTTTAGCAGTAAGTGAAATATGTCAAAATATGAAAGATACATACTTTGTTTTTCCTGCTTCCTGAGGGCTGAATCACCTTACTGGAGTCAGTGGTCTGCTCACTTGAGCACCTTTTGCAATCACAGCTTTATTCCTTTTAGAGGAATGATGGTATCAGTAAGGAATATGAGTTATTAAATGCCTTGAAATAGCATGTAATTTAGGGTGATAAACAACAGAATGACAAAGCCTTTTTACTTTTAAAAAAAAGTAATTTTTTGAATCAGGTAGAATACAAAAGACTGAAACACCCATTATGTTTGTGTTCTGTACGTCATTCAGGACACAGAACAGCAGTGAGCAACTGTCACTTTACTGCTCCTGCATTTATTCATTAAAGAAATGGTAAGATCGACATAAGTCATTGTATATAGTAGAAATAAAATGATTAAGAAAGAATATAGACAGCATCAGTGTTCCCTGCTTTGAAAATAAACCTGTTTACTTATTTTATATATCAGCTGGAGACAATCATGCAGTGACAGCTTAGTATTCTTTTGACGTTACCCACCAAATTATATAAAATAAAACATTTGTCTTTTACTGTCACTACTCATTTTTGGATCTGAAAAAATGTTATTTCTAATTTCTTGCATTGTTTGGGCTATTTTTTCCCCTCTTGTTTTTATTGCAGTGGATCTAATTTTGAATACGTTAGAAATAACGTTTATGTTTTACCATGGATCTTTGAATGTAGGTGGATCTTACCCTCTGAGAACAGAAAGAGAAAATAGAATGGACTGTTGAAGACTTAGCTCTGCAAAGTTTATTAGGAAAATATAAGTTTTTATATAAAAATGAAGAATTAAATTGTGAAAACAAAATGGAGGGAAATCCCTGAACATCGTTGCTACATCAAGAGAAGCTTTAGTGGAAATTGTATCTTTTGAAGTCTTTTAAGAATTAAAATCTGTGCAGAATTAATTAGCAGGTCTGTAAAAACGCTAGAAAACAATCTAATGGAAAATTTAGTGGTGGTAGTAGGCTTGCAACCAAAGTTTTGTTTTGCTTTAAAACTTAAAATATGCAACTAGCATATTTCCTATGAAAAAGTTAGTTTAGAATAATAGCCAATGTTAGGTCACACAAAAAACAATGCTCCAAAGTTTAAAGTGTCTCAGTTCTTTTGTACTCTTTCTACAAATTGCAAATCATTAATATACTATCTCTAAATCGGTTCTGGAGGAATTAATATAGTACAATGTTCTGTAAAATTGCGTTTACCAGAAGTTCACCCTGAAGAAAAAGACATGAGGCAGCTTAAGTGGGGGATGTGGTTTATTTTTCTTGCTTGTCTCTATTGTCATGCTAACTCTTTAGTAAACTTATACTCTCATTTATTTTAAAAATTTGTTGCTCAGTTAAGAAACGGCTCATGTGATAAACCCAGAAGCCTCTGAATAAAAATCCCTTCTGGTGTAGTCTGTGGAATGCTTTTGTAGTACTTCTGGCTCACTTCAACTTTCCATTGAAACCTCAAATAAGCTCACATGGCTTATTATTAAATGGTGACACACAGTCTGTGCTAAACACGCTGGTTAAGATGTGTAAAAGTCTCTGTCCTCTTTTATGCTTTGTAATTTCTTAAAGCAGTACTGAAAAGATACTTTAACAAAATATATTAATGTTAGAAGTGAGGGAATAGGAACATTTCTTGTTCCATCCATGTTATGTAATTGGTCATTTATGCAGCAGCTACCTTCCTCTTGTTATTTCACATCACAGTGAAACTATATTAGAAAATGATGGTAATTGTTTCCTTTGGTAGGAACTCTGAAACTACTAGTGAGATGAGGTTATCCTTTCACCCTAAGGATTTTCCATCTAAGTCAAAGTTGAGATGTGGTGGCAGGTAAAGAAAATTGTATTCCTGTTAGCTGTGGCAGAAAGTGAGACTTGGGAGAAACTGGGAGAGGCAGATCGGAATTCTCTTGAACTTGGGAAGATAATAGAAAATGCTTTGGTGATCCCAGAGAAGAATATGTATAAATCTAACCTGATAGGAGAATAAGGAAAGAGTGCTTGAGGTTAGAATGAGCCCTACACTAACAAAGAACATTGGACAGGGAAATCAGATAAAAGTGGATTAAAGTATAAATAAACATATAGCATCTTGTGAAGGTATAGCCTGGTACGTAAGTGGATCTTGGTTTGTAACTGGGGTTATTCTTGTTATTAATTGCCTGGAGCTGGTAGGGGCTACAAATAGCAACCCCCATCAGTCAGATCAACCCACTAAACCCACCTGTCACTTGTGGGTTGTTATTGAGTGTCTATTCTAACTAAACACAGAACCAGGCTTCAAAAGCAACTTGATGCTTTGAAATTGATGCAGAGAACAGCTCACATTTTCGTATTGTCTTATTCCCTAAATATATGTCATCTTTTTCCATTACTGTATGGTAGGGGTATGCATCTACTGACCTTGCTAAATGACTGCAGAAAGTTGTGAATAATGTATGGAATACAAAACTCAGGCCCAGTGCACAAAGAATATAGATAGTGTGGGGCAGTCGGGGCTGTTCTGACCTGTGTTCTCATGCTCACAGTGCTCAGATTCTAAAACGCGTCCCTGTTTCAGAGCAAGACCAAAATTCATTAGAAAGTCAAATTATTTTGAAATGGAACTATTTGTATTTTGTTTTCATTTTTCCTGTAATTTTGCAACTTGATAATTATGATATTAGTTTCTAATGTTTCTAGAATACTGTTAGCTACTACAATTTTGCCTTCTCTTGACATACACAGATGCTTTTGAAATTCTGATATCCCATTGTATTGGGTTTGCATGGCAAGGTTTTGGTAGCCGGGGGGGTGGGGGGCTACAGGGGTGGCTTCTGTGAGAAGCTGCTAGAAGCTTCCCCTGTGTCTGATAGAGCCAATGCCAGCCGGCTCCAAGACGGACCCGCTGCTGGCCAAGGCCAAGCCAATCAGTGCCTCTGTGATAACATATTTAAGAAGAAAAAAAAAAAACCCAGAGCTTTTGCAGCCAGAGAGAGGAGTGAGAAGATGTAAGAAACTCTGCAGACACCAAGGTCAGTGCAGATGGAGGGGGAAGAGGTGCTCCAGGTGCCCAAGCAGAGATCCCCCTGCAGCCCATGGTGAAGACCATGGTGAAGCAGGCTGTCCCCCTGCAGCCCATGGAAGAAGGATGAGGGGGTGTAGAGATTCCACCTGTAGCCCGTGGAGGACCCCATGCCGGAGCAGGTGGAGACACCTGAAGGAGGCTGTGACCCCGTGGGAAGCCCACACTGGAGCAAACTCCTGGCAGGACCTGTGGACCCGTGGAGAGAGGAGCCCACGGCAGAGCAGGTTTGCTGGCAGGACTTGTGACCCCGTGGGGGACCCATGCTGGAGCAGTTTGCTCCTGAAGCAGTTTGCACCCCATGGAAGGGACCACGCTGGAGCAGTTCGTGAAGGACTGTAGCCCGTGGGAGAGACTCAGATTGGAGAAGTTTGTGAAGGACTGTCTCCTGTGAGAGGGACTCCATGCTGGAGCAGGGGAATGATTAAGAGGAGTCCTCCCCCTGTGGAGGAAGGAGCGGCAGAAACAATGTGTGATGAACTGACCATTAGCCCCATTCCCCGTCCCCCTGTGGAGGGAGTAGGTTGAAGCCGGGAGTGAAGTTAAGCCTGTGAAGGAGGAAGGGTGGGGGGAGGTGTTTTAAGATTTTATTTTATGTTTCTTATTGCTCTACTCTGTTTTACTTGGTAATAAATTAGATGAATTTTCTCTAAGTTCAGTCTATTTTGCTCATGATGATAATTAGAGAGTGATCTCTCCCTATCCTTATCTCAACCCACAGACTTTTTGTTATACCTTTTCTCCCCTGTCGAGTTAAGGACGGGGAGTGATAGAGCAGCTCTGGTGGGCACCTGGCCTCCAGCCAGGGTTAATCCACCACACCCATAGGTATAGCTAGACAGAGTTTTGATCTGGCAAGACAGTAAGCAATCTTTTAACCAAAGATGAATATAACAGCTACTGATGGATATCATACTTAAAATGACTGTAAACAAATTTCTTAAATCACTTAGCCATGATAAATGAACTTCTTCCTGCAGACAGGTAGTACTGAGATTTAAACTCTTTTCTAACCCCATATAACATATATGTTAAAAATGCTCTTCATACATCTGTAAAGGGAACAGTATGCGTGGCTCATTATTAGCTCTTCTTGACTCTTGATGGTTGGGGTGAGTTATCCCATTTTTGTTGGCTTCTTTGTCAGTTCCCAAAGACTACATTCAACTTTATGTAAATGAGGAAAAACTGTCCAGGGTGCTTGAGAAGGTACAGGTAATTCTAGTCTCTTGTTTTCAATAGCACACAGTAAAATGAAACAAAACAGAAATATGTAATACCCTCTGGCAGAATTTGGAGATGGATCAAGGAGTGAGATGAACATCTCTGGATAGGTCATGAAATTGAGAAGGATGGTGTTTGAAACTGGAAGACCCTGCATTAAGTTTAATAATCACTTTTGACTTCATTAATTTATTTTTCTTCTTGTACCTAGACTTCATTATTATATGTATTGAAAGATGGATTAATTAGACGAATGTTTTCTGTTAATAATTTCCTAGTTTGAGCAAGGCCTTGAAACAAAACACTGTCTGAGGAGAGTCTTTCCTCAGTCTTTCCTAACAATATTTTGTCTTTTTCTCACATTCCGACTGCTTCATCTCTACAGTATTTGGGATCATTTCCATAGGTCACTGATGAAACAACAGAATGAAAATCTGCCACAGGTAGTTTTATTTTCTCCCTACTTTTCTACAGGGGAGAAAAGCTTCTGTAATACAAAGTGGTTTTTTAAAGAGTTTTACTTTTTGGCTCATCTTTGAAAGCAAGGGATTTTTTTTGTAGGTATGCATACTGTTTTGTGTCAGATAAGCAAATTGGTGTGGGGCAGCTTGCTGCTCATCCATATCATACACAGCTTTGTAGCAGCTGGCACCACAGCTTTAATGTGACTCCTGAGAAAGTTTGGTCTCCTGCATTGTTTATGGTGGCTGAGGGTTAGATAGGTCTAGCACAGCCTTCAGCCACAAGCAGCTGCTTCATTAATGCATTTGGTCCAGGCTGTTGGATAATCTGAAGACATGACTAGGCTTTGAAGTTGAATCTATGGTCTATGAAAATTTTGTGCAGAATATTTAAAAAGATTCAGTATATGTCTGGTGTGATCGTGTGGCCTGCCTGACAGAGGAGGAGGATGACAGTTTTCCTAGATAGACTTTCCTGAGGGTTATTTGTGCTTTATTTTGATTTGTTGAACTTCTGTAATCCAGATGGAAAATGATAGAGGTATGAGTAAACAAGGATCATCAGTCACTAGGATAGGACTATCTCCAAACCAACAGGAATATTAGAAAGGATAACTTATTAGTAATTAATTGTAACTATGCAAAACATTATGTCAGTATTGAATCCAGAAGCATTTCTAAATTGTAGATGGAATTAACAAGATCTACTGGAGCATATTGCAAGGGCTGTGTATGCATATACATATATTGCAAAATCCTACCAGCATTATCTTCTGGGTTCTTAGTTTCAGCTTCAGTTCCCTGTTCGAATTCCAAAGTTAAAGTCCATTGAGCTCCAAGATATTTTTAGGACTAATATTTAGCAGTAAATTAAATGGTGACTTTGTTTTTAAACTTAAAATTTTTCAGTTTCTAAACCGTAATGTATATTTATGCTATATTTCGATACTAAGAATTTGGTTAGACCTGAATATGGCTACACAACTGATTTAATCATACCCTTTTGTATGAAGAAGAGACTTTCGTGTCTTGCAGTAAGTGTGTTTCTATTTGCAATGAGCAGCCATTTTTTTTGAAAGTTTAGCAGCAACGGCTCATCTAAGAATTAGTAGCTATTTAGTCAAAGAATTTAGACAATCACAACTGTTTTTTTAATCTGATAGCAGGAATGAATGACAGAAAACAGTCCAGCAGTGACTTTGACAGCAAGATGTGTAAAATTTTATGTAGCAAAAGT
This sequence comes from Grus americana, assembly GCF_028858705.1. Taxonomy (NCBI): domain Eukaryota; kingdom Metazoa; phylum Chordata; class Aves; order Gruiformes; family Gruidae; genus Grus; species Grus americana. The sequence continues at coordinate 14,516,967 of NC_072859.1, read as the reverse complement.
GCAGGGAAAGACAGATTAATCTAGTTCTGTGATGATACATAGTTCACTTCTAGAGTTCTATAAAATCACGTTCCTATTTTTATTCCTGGTACAAAGAGGTGTGTTTTTATCCATCTATCAAAGGGCATGAATCAAGTACAAGTTCTTTGGAAGTTTTATACATATTTCAGCATCATATGCAAAATTATCACTAATATATAGTTATATAAACATATAAATGTTCTACTTTTCCGAGAAGTTGTCATATGTCTATTTCTGATGTATTTGGTACCTCTGAATTACAAGTTGTAAACTTTCCAAAACAGAAGAAAGTGTCAGAAGCTGAATGGACTTTGATCAACGTAGGGTGTTATTATTAATTATACTTCTCACAGACAAGTGAAGCTTTTTAGAATACTAGAAACAACTCGAAGAGATTGTTGACTGATTTTTTTTTTATTTTTTCCTACTGGAACAAATTAGAAAAAAAGGTACCATAGTAGTATGGACATAATAGGTTGATACAGAAAAAACCTTTGAGTTCACAGCCAAAAAGAAAAAATAACAAAAGGAAGAAAAAGTGAATGACCTTTTAACTTTATTTTCATTTTCACTCTCATTTCTGCTTTGCTCCTGAGAGACCAGACTTAGTTCAAACTTTTGGCCTCTTCAAGCCCATGGAAGTCAGGGGGTTTCACGTAAAGCAAATCAATAGAGAAAAAAGTGCTGTCTTTGCACGTCTCCTCTGTATTTGTTGTTGGTTTTGTTTCACTGCAGAGGCAGTTTTAAGAGGGTTGTTTACTACATGCCCTGCAGATATGGTTTGACCGCTTTGAATTGTTACTCAGGAAGCTGAAGGGAGGGCTGGAAAGCTCATCTTGATTTAGTTTCCCAATTTAATGTATAAATCATTGCAACTGCCTGCAGATCATGCTGCTTATGATGGAAAAGAAACAGTTCTTTTCTGAGCTTCTTTATCAGGCATATTAGATAAAGGCCATGTTTCCCTTCTAGGATGGACAGTTCATCAAAACTTTTGCACATGCATGCCATGTTTAGAATTCCTATTACTATGATTATGCTGTAACTTGTGCCTAGGTCCACATTGAATAGCCATCACCATTTACCAGGAAGACACTCTGACAGGCAAGGTGTTGGATAGAACATTAATGACAGAAGATACTCCAAATGACAAAATGCATGAAGTCATTGAGCAAACTCAATTCGTGGGGCTTTAATATACTGTATGACACTGATTACCTGATTTGGCATTCCTGAATATGAGAAAACCTCTTTACTTGGACTGTGTTAAATTTACTAGCTTAATATGTCATGCCCTACTCTAGGCTGGACCTGCTGTTGCTGTGACAAACTTTTTACTCAAGTGATAATGACCCTGGTGCTGCTGATGAAGGTGACAGCAGAGAAAGTATTGGCTGAGATTTTCATAGCAGTGCTAGGAGTTCATTCATAAATTTTTTACACAAAATAAGAATGAGTCCTGCGTTTATGCAAGATCAGGACCCTTGAATGCTACAGTAATATTAAAGTTGTTATCATAATGGTAGGAAGAAATCCTAACCCCTGACATAGAGCATTATCAGGCCTCAAAAGTGCAAGAATAACAATAATGTGATGATGTATTTACTTAATTTTCTAAGGGATGATGCTGAATCTGCTCATAAAATCAAGGGGTTGTGTTGCCTATCGTTGGCGTGGCGACCTGGTTCAGGAACGGCGCGACGACCAATCCCAGGTTGTTCGGTCCATCAGCTCGCGGACACCAATGTGGTGGACGGCAAATGGCGTTTATTGGTGGGCGACATAGCATTATATAGCTTGGGTTTACAACATCACATCCGTCTGCTTACGTCGTAAATTAAACACTATTGGCTATTAGGAGAGGGGTCTTATCTTTCCGTACAGCGCGACATCTTCTGGCCGCCAGGCCCTAGCTATCTACATTTCCCCCCCTCCCTATGCATAAGTAAATTAGTTAAAATATAACAATTCTAAGAATAAGGTCTATTTCTATTCTTATTCTATATTATATGACACTCTTAAAAAGTATATGTTATAAATTTGAATAAAAAAGATAAGGCACAATAAACGGGTGGAAGTTAGGGGGTAACCGTTAGTAATGGGGTGTAAGTCGGGGTAACTTCAGGGATAACTGGGGGTAACACTGAGTAAGTATATTCTTAAAGCAGTTGCTGGCGTTCTATTAACATAATGTTAACGCTCTCTAGCCGGCTCTTAACAAACGACACGATTCTATTCAATATACAGGGTCCAAAGATCAGTGCCATCATGATCATTGTGACCGGCCCTATCAAGGTAGATATCAGGGTGCTTAACCATGGTGAATGGTTAAACCATGATGCAAACCAATTTTGTTGTGCTTCTCGTTCCCTTTTCCGTTTTTCCAATCCCTCTCCCAATTTGGCCATAGTGTCTCTCGCTATTCCTGTGTGGTCCGCATATACACAACACTCTTCTCTTAGTGCAACGCACACCCCCCCTTGCTGTAAGAACACCAGGTCTAATCCTCTTCGATTTTGTAACACCACTTCCGATAATGATCTAATTGATTGTTCTAATGCAGTTATCGATTGTTCAATTCTAGCCAGGTCCTCATCTACTGCCACCCTCAGGGCGCTGAATTCTTTGCTCTGTTGCACCAAGGATGCTACTCCTGTGCCTATTCCCGCACCTCCTATGATCATTAGAGTAGCTATCGTCAGTGCTGTAAAGGGTTCTCGTTTTGACAGATGATGTTCTGGGGTAATATGTGAGTCACAGGCAAATTCTTTGGGATGGTAAAAGATTTTAGGGACTATAGACACCTGGACACAATATTCTGAGGATTCATCAGATTTTTCCAATGACAAACAAGGTGTAACTCCAATAGTAGAACAAACCCACCTGGCATTTTCGGTCGGTATTAACCACTTTGCAGGGGTTTTATATTGTGCCTTGTTAATACACAGTTGTTTTCTGTGCTTTGGGACTTTGCCTACACACACGCCACTTCCCACCACCTGTGTCAATGTAATGGCTTGCTTTTCTGTGTCCCATATGCACTGGGCTGGATTTGTACCATTTGCTTGTATAGGCATGTCACTTATTCCTACAGCCTCATAAAAGGGTGGTTTTATTCCGTAGCACAACCAGCAATGCTCTGTAAGGTTTGGGTTAGTTTTGTTCAGTACTTGGTAGCTAGCTTGCATCATTTTCCAGAGAGGATTTCCATAAGGGATTTTGGTGGTGCGTGGTGTGGTAGGGCGTGGTGTGGTAGGGCATTGTGTGGTAGCGCGTTGTGTGGTAGATGTTTTCTGGTTGTTGGTCTCTTTAGTCACGTAGTCCTGACTGGGAATAGTCCGGACCACTTCCTTAACAATTGCTTGGTTGGGGCCTACTGGCAATGGATCATTCGGGACAACCTCTTTTTTTATGATGATTAAGCCACCTTTGTCTGTCCCTGGTTCTGTGTATCTTATTCCCCACATTTTTCCAGGTAACCAACTGTCCTCTTGGGGCTTGGTAACATTTAAGAAGAGGTGTCGACAATTTCCACGTCTTCGCCATGCTTGTGGTGGAATGCACCCATATGGACCCCACTGGACTTTTAGGTATTTGTCTCTACCACTACCCGGTATCCAAGCAGGGGCTATGGTCTCACATCCCCAATAGCTGCAATAATATTGGTTAGGGGAGTTACAATATCCCTTCCCAGGATTGGAGCTGGGACACATATAAAATCCTAGGTATTCCCAACATCGGTCTCTCGGGACAAGCTGACACAGAGAGGCAGTAAAACTTGGCGTACCTGATGTTATTTGAGTTGCGATAACTTGGTGATCCTCAAATCGAAAGAGGGACCATTTAAATGGCTGGTGAGGGTGACCTGATTTTACCTGTTCTATGGTGACAAGCTCTAAAATCAAAACCACACAAAGGCATCGCGGCCCCCCCCCTGCGGGGGCTATTTTGTCGTTGTTTGGTTTCTGCCAGTACAGAATTTCCAGGCTTGGACAGGTGCTTGTCAACTTGTCATCTTCTTTTGTCACCAGGGTGTACGGGTTACGGGGGTGTCCAATGATCCGGTCCTGTGAACAAAAACTCACAGTTTTCATTAGTTTTATTCTGGAGGTCCGGTTTAATAGACTTAAGCGGACACCACTTAACTATTCCATCTTTTTTGACAGCGGCATATCCTCGCACTGTAAGGACTAATCTCCATCCTTGTTCCCATTCTCCCAGCTCATTTCTAATTATGACTAACGGGCCTTCTTCTAACGCTCGAGTGGCCCAATGTTTTTGGGTGGGACTATTTACCTCTTCTCCCCTGGGGAACTGGTTTAGTGCTAATAAAGCAGTCGCTAGCAAGCGCGCCTGATCTCCTGAGGGAACAGTGTTGGTAAAACCTTCTGTTTTTGCTAATACCTCCAATTTAGATTTTAGAGTTTGGTTTGCTCGTTCGACTATGGCTTGTCCCGTGGTGTTATACAGGATGCCGTGTATTAAAGTGATACCCCATTTCAGAGCGAATGCTTGGACTGATTTGGATATAAAATTCGGACCATTGTCCGTTTTGATCTGATTAGGGACGCCAAGCCACGCCATGGCTGTCAGCCAGTGTTGAATGGTTGCTTTGGAGTCGGTCTTAAGGTGTTGTGTAGCTACGATCACCCCGCTATATGTGTCTACAGTCACCGCTGGCCACGCTTGAGGTTTCAGTAATTGACAGAGCGTAAAATCCGTCTGCCACACCTCGGAGGCTTTGAGACCTCTGGGGTTGACTCCACTAGACCATAGTGGTGCTTTTTGACAATGGGGACACGTGGCTACTATGTGTTTCGCGTCAGTGGCTGAAATTCCACATCTCTTTGCTAGCGCTTTAGCTCCAATGTGGAGGGATTCATGTAGCTGGCGGGCATCTCTTAGTGTCCACAATTCTTTAGCAGCGGCATCTGCTTTATCGTTACCGGTTTGGAAAAACCCTTTAACTGGGTCGTGGCTGTTGACATGGATGACCGATATGGTACCTTTTCGGGAAAAAAGCGCTTCTTCTAGCATTAGAGCTGCTGTAGATGTTGACACACCGGGCCCTGACATGGCTAAGCAAAGCTTGGCCACGAACATTGAATCGGTTACTATATTGAGATGTTCCGTTGGGAACAGTCCACATGCTAGTACCACTGCCGCCGCTTCCAGCTGTTGAACTGAAAGCGCAAAATCGGTCATTTTAATGCAATGCCATTCTCTTTCCGATTGCCATACTGCTGCCGTGGTTGAGGTCACCGAGGATGCATCTGTGAAGACCGTTGGTCCCGGCTGGGGCCGGTCCATGATCTTCTGTGGAAGGTCGATGTCGATAATTGTCAGCATTTGAGTCCAGGGGGGCTTTGTGGCATGCCGGACTTCTCCACCAAATCCGATGAGGGCTATAGCTAGATATTCTGACATTGCCACTGATTGCGTTGGGAGCTGTTTGCGGAAGGGTAGGTATATTCTGGCAGGTTCAATGCCTAGATGTCTTAGGGCGAGTTTTCTGCCTTTCATGATGTTACCAAGGCACTCGACTCCTGGGGAGAATGCACGTGACGGTTTTCCCAGGACTATCCATTGTATTGGTTGAGCTTTTTCAGGGGGGCCCTGGGCCAGTGCCCCTACTCCCCCCCCTGCCGTAAAATGCACATACAGATCGAGTGGTACATTTGGGTTCCATCTGGCGAGTGAGCTTGACGATATCTGTTGCTCGATAAAGTCAAGAGAGTTCATTGCTTCTGTCGTTAAGAGTTTTTTGTTCCCATGGGTTCTTTCCTTTCAAAAGATCGTATAGGGGGGACATGGTTTCTGGAGGGATCAGGACGATATTGCGGAGCCATTGTAAGAACCCTACTAACTGTTGCATGTCGTGGAGTGTCTTGATGTTCCGACGGATTTTCATTTGGGGGGGGTTATGTAGGAGCTCGTGATGTTTACTCCTAAAAAACTTACACATGGTCCTCTTTTGATTTTTGTGCTCGCGATTTCGAACCCGTTTGTTTTTAGAGTTTCTGAAACTGTCGACACCAGCTGGTCCACCTGACTCCCTGACGGCGCGGCTATCAAAATATCATCCATATATTGAATGATAGTTGCAGTCGGGTCGCTGCGTCGAACCGGTGCCAGTGCCCGATCTACCATTATTTGGCAGATAGTAGGCGAGTTAATCATTCCTTGGGGCAGCACTTTCCACTGGAAGCGTAAATTGGGGCGTTGGCTATTTGGGAACACGACGGAAAAGGCAAATCGTTCTCTATCCTCCTCATGCAGGGGTATCGAAAAGAAACAGTCTTTAATGTCGAGAACAGCACAAGGTTGTCCTTCTGGTATCATAGAGTTCATAGGCAACAGTGTTTGGACAGGACCCATTGGTTGAATTTTCTTGTTTACCTTACGTAGGTCATGGAGGAGGCGAAACCCCTCACCCGTTCGTTTGGGTATTACAAAAACCGGGGTGTTCCATGGGCTAGTAGAAGGCTCTATATGGCCTCGTTGTAGTTCGCGGTCGATTAGCTCAAGAAGAGCATCCATTCGAGGCTTCGACAGGGGCCACTGCTCGACCCACACTGGGTCGGACGATTTCCACGTCAGTCTAATTGGTAGAAGTGGGTGTGTGGCAGTGGCCCTTAAGATAAATTTGTCACCCTGGCTTTTAATAGGGTTAGAGCGTCCCTTCCCAACAGGGGTGGGACTCCTGACATGACATATGGGAAAAGGTTGATGGTTTTCTCTGGTCCTTTTTCAGTGTGGAGCGTAATTGCTATCAATTGGGCGCTCTTCCGAGCTCGAGTTAATCCCCCGACTCCACCCACCAAGGGGGCATCTTCCAATTTCCAATGTGGGGGCCAGTTCGTTTCGGGGATAACTGTAACATCTGCTCCGGTATCGATCAAAAAGGGGACACTAATGGTGGTGCCATTTAAGGTATTGTAGAGGGAACAGATTCCCCACACCACTGGCGGGTTATCACACCTTACTGTCAGGGCCACCCTGGGGTCTCGCCCCCGAGGGGTGGTCCTTGCTGTCCCTGAGGTAGGGACAGGTTCAGCTGGATCGTTGGTTGAACCCTAAAGTCGGTCGCTCGTCGAGGGGGCAGCGGATTCGGGAGCGCTTCGCCCCATTCGGGGTTGGCATAATTGGGCCGCCTTATGTCCCAAGTGGGAGAGGGCTGTGCGTGGCCCAGGTGCCCTCTCCCCTTTCCGTTTCCCTGGTTTTTAGATCTGCATTCCTTGGCGAAATGCTCTTTCTTTCCACAAGCCCAACACGGCCCTCTGGGTCAATTTTGACGCGGGGGGGGCAGTGTTGGCGGGTCCCCCAACCGAGGGCAGTTTGCTACGACATGGCCTGCCTGGCCACATTTAAAACATGCCATCATATTAGCTATTGCGGTGCGAACAGCAACTTGAATCGGGGCTAGATGTTCTTCATTCGCGACATGTTTAATCATGTCCGCGATAGTTGATCCCGCTGGCAGAGATCGTAAGATTTCTTTGGTTTTCGAATTACACTGTTGACGCAAGCAGTCTGCAAGGACCGGGCCTTTTGCTTCCACAGGCAGGGTCGAGGAGTCGACCGCTGCCTGGAGGCGATCTACAAATTGTGTAAAACTCTCACTTTCATTTTGCTTTATTGTAGACCATGGCGATGGCTTGGCGACAGCTCTGGAGGCTACACAGATAGCTTCTCTGGCCGCGCGAGTAGTTGTCATAACTTCATGGGCCCGCAAGCCCTGGGCTTGCGCATGGGGGGTAATCATTGTTGGGTCTGTACCCATTAGCCACTGCAGGCTGGAGCCATGTAGTGGATGGTCCGCCCCAGTTACTCAGGCTAGTTGCTTCGTACAGTTGTCCTCCCATTCTTGTTTAAAAATGATCATCCCTGCCCCGTCAAAGATCAGTCTGCAAGTTTGTTTTATATCGAATGGGAGCATGTCGTCTCCTCCGAAAACCCCGTCTATTAGGGTGGAAACCAAGGCAGAATTGAGCCCTTTGTCTGCGATTGCTTTAACGATCGCTTGTATATCCTTAGGATTTATTGGCGAGTGGACCTTTTGTCCCCCGTCCGTCACCTGGACTGGGAATGCTAGCGTGGCCGATGGGGCCCAGTCGGCACACGCGATCTTTATTTTCCTCCAGTCCGTGAGAGGGATTTCTCCCCCTCCTGGTTCCTCTTTAATTTGGATGGGAATATTTTGGTTCTTGACTCTATTTATTTCCGTTTCCTTCTCCTCTAAGTTTGAATCAGTTGCGAGCCGCTCGTCCCAATTAGTGTCTGATCCGGACTCGGAACTCGACTGGCTGGTTACTTCCTGGTTCCGGTACCGTTTTGTCGGGCTCCGGCCCCGCCCTCTTCCCTTGTGGGCGGGTCGTTCCCGCCCTCTTGACCCGCCCCGCCTTCTGATCGGCAGGGTGTTTGCCCTATGAGGGCATTTTTTCTGATAGCCACTCTGATTGGGTTTCCGCCCCTCATTCACGCCCCCCTCGTCTCCCCGGTCGTCCCCGCCACTTTTCTCCTTCTCGTTCTCCTCCCCTTCTTGTTTGTGTGTGATTGATTTTAGCGCTTCCTCCCTGTTCCTGCCGGGGGCATCCTCGCCCCGCCCTTCTTCTTTGTGCTCGGCGCCATCTTGGGGCGCGTAGGGCGGTGGTGTAGCCCAGATTTCTTTAGATTCTGATTTTTTCGCGGTGCTCCTGGCCTCCTCGGCTAGCGCACCCCAGAAGGATTTAGCTCGTTTTTGTCCTTCCATAAGCGGGTCGGGGTTTGGGAATTGAGGGGACGTGTCGCCCTCTTGCAGATCTTTAGGCTCAGCAGAATCGTCATCGTCTGGGGGGTGCAAAGTCTGTGTGGCTGCCCCGACTCCCAATTTCGGGGTGGCTAGCAAACAGTCCTTTGTCACCCTCCAGGTCTCCTGCTCTTGTATGGCCTTCTGCAGGGCGTGTACAACTTTCCCCCACGACTTAAGGTTTTTCCCACGACCCGAGGACATCGTCTCCTCGGCTAACGTTTTAGTGCACTTATCCCACACTTCAGGGTGGAGAATATCCACCGGCTGGTCAATGACCCCAATTTGTAAAAGTCTCGCAACTGCGAGAGTAAAATCTTTAGGTTTACAATCAATACCCCACTGTTTATGTAATTGAGATATGACCTTCACAAGGGCTTCCATCCTCCTTGTTGGTCTGGGAGCGTCCTCCCCGCCGGGCTGGTCCTGCCGCTCCGGCCACTGTTCACCCGATTCCAGGCGAGTTTCCCGGGTTTCGGCACCACTTGTTGTCTATCGGTGGCGTGGCGACCTGGTTCAGGAACGGCGCGACGACCAATCCCAGGTCGTTCGGTCCATCAGCTCGCGGACACCAATGTGGTGGACGGCAAATGGCGTTTATTGGTGGGCGACATAGCATTATATAGCTTGGGTTTACAACATCACATCCGTCTGCTTACGTCGTAAATTAAACACTATTGGCTATTAGGAGAGGGGTCTTATCTTTCCGTACAGCGCGACATCTTCCGGCCGCCAGGCCCTAGCTATCTACAGGGTTGCTTTTCAGATGCATGGTGCATTCATAACTTGTATTGACTTCAAATGCAAGTGCTTAGCACTTCTGAAAGGAGAGGTTGTCATGTGAAAATCCATTATAAAATGTGAATTTTCATGCTAAAACTAATGGTAAAATGAGATTAATCTATTGTTAATTAACACTAATTTGTTTTACAATACCTAGATATATAACGGAGAAGAGCTTCAAAACATCACAGGTATAATACCGGCACCCAGATCAAATCAGATTTACATCATACTTACAGCTTCAGTGTGCAAGACTTTCAGAATATCAAAGTATAAAGGGACCTGAGTGAGATTTGACCCTCTATATTATAAGAACATATTACTTAAAAGTTTGAGGAGACAGGAAGAATGTCAAGGTAACTAATACTCAAACCATATTAGTTCCTATGGAATGTTTTCAGTTCTTGATATTACATTGTGTAATAAGAAACTCAGTGTTGGTTTCAAGTGAGAAAAAGATTGTGAAGTTATTAAGACTTAGTAAAGTCCTCATTTTCAGAAAGAAACTATGTAGAGTAGGCTTTCAACTCTGTAGCGAACAGTATTTTGGGAGGAAGAGCAGCTCAGTGGTAGCATTCTCATCTTAATTTAATGAACTTAAGAAAAAATTAGATTTTTCCAAGTACACAGACTAAATCATACTTAGAATAAAATGAAAGATACTGCAATAAAAAAAAAATTATCTTCTTAAAGCAAGTAGATTTTTCCAACCAATAAGAGAAGCAATAGCATTATGGCAGGAATTAATCACTGAGTGTATTTCTGAAGAGAAAGGGTAGGTTTAAATCCTGCCTTTAATAGAGAGGCATTATTTTGTATCTGCTTTACATTCTGTTCATTGGAAATTTCACAGGCAGTTTTGTCATGCAGGTAATCTAATGACATGCACTGGTAGTTTATGGCTACAGGTTCAGTAGGGCTGTTTTTGCATTTACTGGGACAATGAACTATCAGCCAAGAAGTCTGTAAGAACGTGTTCCACTAATGTAACTGAACTGAAGCAGCACTCTGCAGATCAGACATATTTTGTGGAGTATCATATTTTACTGAAACTCCAGTTGAGTCCCAAATGTCTATTTTTATGCGTTTCCTTTTGATTGCTGATAGTCTGGATAGTTACAGGTGAGTATAATCACTCTCACCTTTTTTCTATACTTCTATACTATCAATCCAGTTGTCCTTTCTATCCTGTCTTTATTTCTGTCAGGGCAGCAGGAATAGCTTTCTGCAGAAATTTGTGTTCAGTGGAAGATCATCCTTCATTTTACCCTCTCTGGAGAATTGCTAGAAATTAGTCTTTCATTGCATAGTAGTAATACAAAAAGAATAAATGTTGACTTCAGCAAAAGGCAAAAATCTGTAATCATGTGGTGCACGTACTCCAGAGTATCAGAATAAAAGTGGAGATTGTTACAGTGCATTACTGTCTGTGAAGCTTAGGGGTGTGATTTTCCTGGCTACTGCAATTATGTAATTATGAAATAGAATATGATATTTAAATTTTATGTACTTAGTGGATTATTAATATTTAAGCATATTTTCTTTACAGAATCCAATGAAAAAAATGCTTTGATGATTTTGACAGGAGGGATTTCAACTAATAGACTGATACTTGTTTCATTCTACTTTAAAAACACTAATATTTAAAACAAGGAATTTTGCAGACATTCAGTCATTAAGCTAGAGTGATGTTTTTTTGAAATAATTTATACTATTAGTATTTTAAAAGAGTCTGTTGCCTCTGCGACTTGAATTCCACTAAAACTCTTGAGACAAAATGCCTCCATTGATGCAAACTGGCTACAGTGATTCACATCTGTTGTATCAAATGCATATGAAGTTTTATTCCCATGGAATAAATTAAAAGAAGTTATGTTTTGTGGGAACAATACAAACCCATCAGAATCCACAAATAAGATCTTACTTGTGGAAGTTTATGATAAAAGAGTTTATTAATGTTATTATGATTTAGGTAGTGATTAATATTTAGAGTGATGAAGTAGTATCTGAAAAATTCGGGGGAATGCCATATCTTGTCCTTCAAAGTCCTGCTGTTCTTTCCTTTCCTTCATCTCCTAATTTGGTCAGAGAGTTGAGAGTTCCTCAAAATGAGATCCTTGTCAGATCCTTGAAATCCTTGTCTGTGCACAGAAAATGAAAAATCATGAAATAATTGAGTTATGAAAAATGCATATTTTATCTATATATGACATATTGTGAACCTCTGTTGTGCCCCCAGCAGTATTCACAAGAAAGGTGAAAACAGAAGCATTTTAATAGCTTTTACTTATGGCTGTATGTTTCTAACGTGTGTGAGAAAGGCTATTACAAATTTAATGTTCTCAAAATTCAAAAGTCTATGGCACATGTGTAGCACCATGCAGTAGAAATAGATTGTTCCCTGGAGAACCGACAGTGACAACCTACAAATCATTTCTGCTTGCTCAATGTGTTATGAAGAAAGGATTGTGGGAGATCATATGAATCATATTTCATATCCTCACCATAAAAAGAATTGCAATTATATTGAGAAAATATTGAGTCAGATACATGTTGTGAGAAGTCTGTTTTTACACTCTGCAACCAGAGCCATGGGCTGCAGCAAATCACTGACCACTTTAAAGATCTACAAATCAGTGTCAGAGCCTATAATTAATCTCAGAGTCCTAAAAGTAAGCTGACAATTTGTTCTGAAAGTAGTTTTACCCTCCGAGGTAGCCTGGTAATAATACTGACACAGGGAATTACTGAGTCAGACTGACAGCCATGCTTGGAAGGGTCACCCAGGTTTCTAATGACCAAATGCCTGATAAACACCAAATGCCTGATAAGCATCAAAGTGTTTATCTTATTTTCATGCATTTAGGAAACACAGGTCAAAAGCCTAATTCCTGGTGTAATGCCACAGACTTCGACTGGATTTATGCTGAGGATGAGTTTGGTTCCCACAAATTGTAACTCCTTTATATAAATGAATCATGCTTTATACATGTAAGTAATCATTGTAGGAGTGCATGATAATGGGTTCCAACTTATTTATTAATTTTCAGAAAAATTGTCTAATATTTAATTTTCCTCAGGAGGCAGTTTCACATTTTCTGTACATGTGGTACTAAGCAAGTTTCAACTTGAATACCACGGTCAAAATGTTCCTAACACAAATGTGGTAAATTAAAAAGAAGAGGATGGATATACGGCAGTGATGTTGGTTAGTGGCACCACTGCAGGAAAGGGGCACATCTGTGGCCGAAAGAGTAAAAGAATATAAAATCAAGTTAATGGTCTGTATAATATAATGCAAATCCCAGAAGTCTAATGATGCTGCTTTTAGCTCAAGCAGCTACTACAGTTTTAACAAAGATATAATAAATAAGGAACTTAAGAAAGTGTTAGGTAACTGAGAGTTAGCTTGTCATAGTATTCTGAGTTATCATTAAGTAAGTTTTAATGTTGGTAAGTGAGCTCTAGACACAAAATATCAAAATTACTGTGTTCTTCAATAACCATATTAGATCTTTTCTGTTAAAGTGTCAGTTCATAAATAACATCATGGTTAGCTTTTATATTGCACTTCTTATTAGTAGATGAGAAAGGAGGTAAGTATTGTCATTTTCTCACTTTGTATGTGAGAAAAACTATGGTTTTCTTTATGTGACCTATCAGCAGAATGGAGACAAGAACCCAGGTCTGTTAAGTCGCCTCTAGTACACAATCCAATAGAACACTTGTTCAATTAAGTTCTTTAGGTTATTAACATGATTCAATTCAATTATGAAATTTTCTTTAATATTCAGGATGAAACCTGCAGGTTATCCTTCGGAAGCACTTAAGCAACAACTGTTAGAACACATAAACACCTTTTATATTGCTTCGTGTAAAAGCTCAGCACTCTTCATGATCTCCTTTCATATTCCATACTGTGGGACATTAAGCAAGCTGCTCCCTGAATTGCAAATGATTCATTTAACTACTTCAATACTATCTTAAGTGTTTCTCTCTTGCTTCATACAGTCTTGATTTATTTTGTATTGGTGGCTGCAATGTAAATCCCACTGAAAAATCCAGCCATATGAATACAACTGATCTAAGTGTAATGGTGTCTACTTTAAACCAGGCAAAAATTAAATCAGAAAAACTATCTGTTCATAATTTGATTAATTCATTTTTAGGTTAAATTCACTGAGGCAGTTTCTGATCTCAGTTGTGCTTATTTTAGCTACTCTAGCCTTTACTATGTAGCTCAAGCTTCTCATTAGCGTGGGGAAGGAAACTGTGTTGCTCATGCAGTGATATGGTTTGTATTTATCTTCATCCTGTTACTTGCATTTCTGTGTCCAATGAATGCAAATGATACTTTCCATTTAATATATTGGAGTGAAGTCTGATTTTTGTAATAGTTTTTGGTTTGATGGTAGCAATTCAGCACTTGTATTAACAACCAATCAAACAGAAAGCCTTCCTATAAGCTTAGGAAGTTAATAAATGAAACCAAGTGTAAGCCTTTTGAGATCTTCTTTAGTGCCAGTGTACAAGGAGGTCAATGACTGATGGTTTGCCATCTAATCAATCACATGTGCATAAGTTATATCAGTGGCTTTATTTTTTTGTGTGTTCAAAACAAATGTTTTACTGACTTTTTCAAGTATATGAATAAGGAATGGAAATAAAACTTAGGGACCAGCAAGGTCACAATCCTCTCTGTATAGCACAACAAAGCTGTACCTGGAATGACCTTCGGTTTTGGGCAGCAGTGAAGCAGGAATATGAAGATTAATTGGAAATAATTCATGAGGAAGCAGAAATATGTGAAGTTGCACTTAATATATACTTGAAAAGTGTGTAAGAGCTACGTATGTAGTCAAGGTATGTATGACTTATTGAGAGAATACAAGAAATTCCAACCAACATTTTAGGAGAAGCAATATTTCACATAGTTGCCTTAAGCTAATAGAACTTAGGTAGAGAGGGTGCAAAGGAATCAGTACTTTTTCCCAACTTAACCTCTAGAGAAGAATAATTTTCCATCTTCAGTTTCTCAGATTTTGTTAACATATAGGAAATAAGAGGTTCTTTTCCGTAAGTTAGGTTCATCATATGAATTAAGATTATTAAAGAAAATATTTCTCTGTATGAACAATAGCAAATGGACACAGACTTGAGCATATTAATCATGAAATTGTTGTGTTATGTGTCTTCAGCAGTTGAATAGATTTTCTTTCCAGAGCTGCCAAATCACTTCATGTATGCACAAAGAGTGGCGTCTGTGTAGCATTTGCTTTTTAGCTATCATCACACCCCTCAGCAGCTATCTTTCATCACCACAGTTACCACTGAGAGTTTTCCTGGGATAAATAGATCTCAGTTTTATAGAAGAGTAAATCCTAATGTTAAGTAGATTATTTCAGTTTTTGCTTCCCAGAAATGCTCAGTCTTGTCAGATCTCCAGAATAGATGGTTGCCATGATGTTACATTTCCAAGATATGTTGTGCATTAAATATTAGTGTTTTCCTAACTACATGTGTTCAGCTGTGTTCTGTGAGATCTAAATTGTGTGCACTTGGTGAAACAGGTACCTTTGTAACTAGTGAGTCCTTTCATGTCTCTCGATATGCATTTGTCTCTGCCTAAGAATGGAAGAGCGTTGGAGAAGGAAATAGAAAAGGCAGGAAGGGAAGGTGACCACAAAATTTTCTATCTTGTTTGTATGTTTAAATTAAAAAGTTGCAATCTAGCCCAAGCTGGCACTGAAATCAAATATACATCTGGTGTTAAATTCTCAGACTCCAAATTGGCCAAAGCCATTCAGAGTTCAAAAATCATTTTTAAAAAATCAGAATCGTGTGAGTTGTTTTTATTTTTGTTTTTAATGTGTGAGGGTAAACCATTTTTCTCCTAGATCTAGGAATTATATCCATGTGTAATCAGATTTAACATTGGACTGTTACATGAAAACTGATGTTCACCATGTTACTCAGGGCAATTACTGAAGGATTTGCTGGTATTCTTTGATTATTAATTGCATATAACTTTACTGTTGCTGACCATGAAATGGAGCTAACATACTAACCTGAAGTGATGGAGTCAGTTATGAATGATTGCATTCCTTCCTTTCTGATATCAGATCACAGTGCAGCATGGTAAGTAGTGAAGTCAGGAGCCATCAGCTGCATTTCCCCCAAGAAAGTTTATCTTGCTTAGTTACTGAAGTGTAATTCTGAACTAAGAATATGATTTCCACTAGTATACTAAGACTTTCCCTTTCTTCAGTCATGGGAGCAGTAGCCATGACAGCCTATGTGTAAGGTAAAAGTTGTATGCAGTGAAATACAAAAAGAAAAATGTCCTTTTGGCCCTAGTAATAGTGCTGAGAAAACAGACCAGCTTTTGAGAGCTTAAGATTTTGTTCAAGCCACTGGAAATTGAGAGCTAGGTTGACTAGAAGTTAATAGGCTGCAGTTCCACTTGGAATAAAGTAGTACCGAGATCTAGAAAAACATGCTTTTGGATACTGTGCTCTTGAATTACTTTGATTAAGGGAATCTCTTAGCCATCACTACTAAGTTATCTTTGATGTGAGGATCTAATGGGATTAATGATTGCTTGCAGAGGCCAACTGATGGCTACTGACCTTTCAGTTCTTTCAGTTACGACTAGCAAGTAGGCACTTCCCCTTTTGCTCTCTGTAGCAGAATAGGTTGGTTGCTCACACAATTCAGTCATCAGATGGAGTTTTATAATGACTTTTTAGTCAACATTTGTATAGCAGGGTAAGTATGTTGTGTTTGTGGTAAGCGTTCCATGAGTAGCATCTTGTCATTGATACCTGCTTTTTTAGCTGGGTCAGTCAGTACAGCACACAGACAAAAATAGCCAGTAGTGTTGAATTATTCTGTGTATTTTTCTTTGAGACAGCAGCTGTGGTGCATGTAGCAAGTATCATTCTCAGCTTTAGCACTTGGCTATGGTATGAGATGAATAGGTGCACTGCAGTTATAAACGGAGGAAGGAAAGACTTGCCAACTAAGGAGAATATAAAGTATCTATGCCCCTGGTATTAATATCAGACATTTACAAGGCACTAAAGCATCCACTGGCCATTACCAGCTTCATACACAGGAATCTTTCCAGGGACTTCAGGCTCTGTGAATTAAGTTAAAAAAGTCTGAATTTTCTTTTGTTTCCCATCAAACCAGTGATCTGCTTCATATTTGGTATGAAAGCGTGTGCTTAGGTGCTTTTCTCTCTGAGAGCCTGTGTTTGTGAAAGCAGAATTTTCAGTTTCAGGAATTGCTTATGCAAGAACATTAGGTATCTCACTTCTTGAGTATATGATGGTTTTCTACACAGAAATATTCAAATAGTTGGAAGAAATGATGAACACTTGATTCTCCATCAGCCCAGGAGGCTGTGAGAGGGGATGTTATTTTTGGTTATGGCTCTCTGAATCAGTATAGGATTTACCATTGGCATGCAATAGTATATAATTCATAAGTGCTGTGTTAGGTTTCATGGATTAAGCAGAAATCCTTGTCAGTTTTCCTTTTATTTAAGATTTATCTGTTTTTAACATTTCAAAAAAGTTGGAATTAAGGAGCACAAATTCCATTTAGGTCGGCATCTCCCTCCCCGCAGAGAGTGAAATATTGAGACTGGATGTAGCAAACATTCTAGCAAGCACATATGGACAAAGTTCTGGCATAGGATGATTTGCTTGCACAGTCTCTTATCTAGCCCAAGGATAGGAAAGCATGTGGAATAATACTTGTGGCACCTAATGGAACAGAAGCCAGCCTTGCTGCAGTTGGACTCCAGTGCTGCCTCTGAATATCAGGTCTATTCAGTTGCTTTTGCCAGGAGGAAATTGTTGACTAGTCTCTTGGCAGAGGTTGGAGCATGTATCTCTAGTCCCCATGCTGCCACATGCTAAGTTTGACGGTCCCTGTAATTGTCACCACACTGTGTTAAGCTGAGTCAGTGGAAGCTAGGAGGAGGAGAGTATGGAAATGTTTTAGCAAGAGAAAAAGTTATTTGGGTCTGTAATGAGATGTGTGTTACCTAGGACATGTTAACTTACATTGATGCATGTGATCCAAGGTGGTGCTGGAGCACAGCCAAATTTAGGCAGAGAGCATTTTCAGGTAAAGGAAGTTTGTTTTCATTTACATGGGATCTATTGCCTACGGAATATGAAACTTCCTTTCTGTTATATGTTATCTGTCCCATTGATAAATATTCAAATGAATGATCAGTAGTCCTGGGATTGTCTTTATTTGGAGTGATGGCCTGTTTTGCATCCTAAATATTTCCCAGTACTTGTTCCTATCATGTGTGCCTCATACACATAATTCTAAAGAGTTATTAGTACCACAGAGATGTAATCAGACTAATGGTTCAAAATACCTCTGTGAAGACTGTCCATAATATTACTGTGTTAGCCATTCATGTCTAGAAATTCGGGTTCACAGTCGTGGAGTACGGTTTGTGAGTGAAGATCACTTCTTTGGCAGGAAATGTATCTGTTGGTCTTTAGCTTGTCTTCTGAAGCACATCTCCCCTTCTCGTGGGCCAGTGGTATGAACAACTGCAGTCAGTGTCGTCCAAACTGTCTTCAAGGAGTTCTGAAACAGTCATCTGTGAGGGGGGATGAGTAGGCTGTGAGAAGGCCTGAGTTTGGCACCAAAATAGAATATACATGTTAACTGGCATCACCTTAGCAAGTCCTGATGTTAGTTCAAAACTCCATTCCTCTTTTCTCAAACAGACAGTGATTACCTAATTTTTGTTAGGAAAATTAACTAATGGCCAACTATTTTTTACGTGTCAGGTATTATTTAATTTATTGTAAGAACACTAAAGGGAAAACATACATTGTAGTTTGGGACCAAATGGACAGGGTGGAGACTAAATGAGCTTGGATACCAAAGCCCTTTTAGTCACACATATAGTCACTGAAAAGTGACACATCTGCCCTGCGCTCAGAAAAGATAGTGCAGTCCAGGAAAGAAGCCAGGCAGGTCAGCACAGCAATTTTTAACATCATGTCTCTGTCCTGCAACAGAGGAGGTGGCAGAGCCCAGAAGGAAAGCTGGCTGGGTGCCCATACAGTTCCGCTGCGCGGTGCAGACTCAGGGTGTGGGGCCATGCGCCGAGGCCCAGCCCTCCCCCCATTGCTCTGCCCCTCAGGCGCTACAGCAGCCACTGCTGCCCCGTGGCCCCAGGTGGGGGAGGGGACAGGGAATACTTGACTCTGATTGGCTGATGTTCCTGTGGTGCCAAAGGACCGCCTGTTGCCTTTCTGCAGCTGTCCTTCTGGAAGGTTCTCCACACCTTGGCAATGGCACAGCAACTAACGGGTTAGTTATAGGGGGGTTATTTGAACGTAAATAAAGTTTAACCAGTCCTAACCTCGTGCGAAACTGCAACATGTAATGAAACCATAAAGAATTGTGTTGGGTTTGTGTGGCAAGGTTTTGGTAGCGGGGGGGCTACAGGGGTGGCTTCTGTGAGAAGCTGCTAGAAGCTTCCCCTATGTCTGATAGAGCCAATGCCAGCCGGCTCCAAGACGGACCCGCTGCTGGCCAAGGCCAAGCCAATCAGTGCCTCTGTGATAACATATTTAAGAAGAAAAAAAAAAAACCCAGAGCTTTTGCAGCCGGAGAGAGGAGTGAGAAGATGTAAGAAACACTGCAGACACCAAGGTCAGTGCAGATGGAGGGGGAGGAGGAGCTCCAGGTGCCGGAGCAGAGATCCCCCTGCAGCCCATGGTGAAGACCATGGTGAAGCAGGCTGTCCCCCTGCAGCCCATGGAGGAAGGATGAGGGGGTGTAGAGATTCCACCTGTAGCCCGTGGAGGACCCCATGCCGGAGCAGGTGGAGACACCTGAAGGAGGCTGTGATCCCGTGAGAATTTATGTGTCTGTTAGGTTCCCAGCTATTGTCCATCAGTGGCTGGCACAAGCTGTGCCTAACACGAGATGATCAATTCCTTGTCTATCTCTTTGGCTGAGATTTGTCTCAGTGTAATTATTTAAAGGTTAGGTGTTAGACATGAGCTGCTCACTTCCTCTGCAGTTGATGGAGAAGGTTATGCATTTAGGTCTTTAAGTCACAGAATAAGCTTGATTGCAGCATGAAGGTGACTGATGGTCTCTCTGCTTGCTATAGAAGCATCCAGGAGAAAGATAGTTTAAAATGAATGCTTGACTTTTGCATGCTAAAGTTATAGAAGATTAATTCCAACCATTGTTTCACGTGAACATCCTTTTGACTCTAAGTAAGGCTGAACTTTAAAAACTTTCACTCTTTGTCGAAATGAGCAAAGCAGTAGATGTGATTGTCTCCAGTTTTCACAAATTATTTCTCAGTATTCCTTATCTCAAAAGATAGTTATCTGTAAAATAATTCCAGTGGACAGAGTCACAACCTCCTTTTCCTTTGTTAGTGTAAGTTAGAGTTCATGGAATAAAAGCATGGTATATAGTTTATTTGCTTTTTAAATAAATGAATGAGCTCTTACAATTTGATGTTTTTCTATGTAAATAGCAACTTTAAAACAAATGGTATGCATTTAATTAATTTAAATGTGCTTTTGAATAAAATTGTAGGCACAGTTTATTAATATCGATTCATATGATAATTTGTATCTGCTTGGTACTCACTATTTTCCATGCATATATTAAATATGGGACATTTAGAATTCAGGCAATACTGAATTTCAGGGTTTAAATGATGACATTCTACTATGGGAATTACAGGATAGACCTAACAGTTGTGATCTTGAATCTGTAAGATATATACGGAAGTAATTTGTGGTAGTGATATTGTATTGCTAATGATTTCCAGAGTTCCCTAATTCAGTTAAACAATAAAGTATATCAAGGGTAGTTTTGATGATGGGGTATGAGTCATTATGAATTTCAGAAGTTACTGTTTCTCTGCTTCCTGAATTTGCTTTGTGGAATTGGTGGTGTGGGGGTTTTTTTCCCCACTTCTCATCTCCTGTGAGATGTCAGTGTTATAACTTAATGAAAGTTCTAGCACTTCCTTACACTTTCCTCAACAAGTCTGGTATGAAAAATTCTCACTTCAGGGTTTCTTTGAAGTATTATCAAAGTGTAAAAAGAGATACTGTATTATTTGTTTAAAGTCTGAAAAATGTTCTCTTCCTTAAGACTGCCTTTTAAGAGCAGAAATTCACTCTAGTCAAACAATTGTTTTATATAAAACAAAGAAAGATTTTTGTATTATGGGAAGCACCTGCTGTGACGTATATCCAGTAATGCAAAAAAACCCAACAGTAAGATTGGAACAAGCAATTGTGAGGCTAACAGGACTGATTAAGTTGAAATAGTGCTTGCAGGTACTTGAACTTTTTTAGGATTTGACTACACATATTCAAAATTCAATAAATGCCTGAACCTAAATAATTTCTTAGTTCCAGCTGTGTCATGATCATAAGGACACTGATCAATTATACTTGAGGTTTGTTAGACCCCAATATAACTGCACCAGTTGTGTGTTGCAATTGATTGTAGACTGGAAGGCTGTAGTGACAAGGATGCATTTGTACATGTATTTTTTTGAGACTGCAGTATAGAATCTTTCTGGGAAAAAAAAAGAAAAAAGTACTGTTTACAGCATATTGTTTCACTCTGCTAGGATTCATGGTCATATTGCTTCCTACAGACAGACATATCTCGCATGGTGTACTTTTGATTTATTAATTAGTGTAGCTTACAGACTTCCGGAAAAATAGTCAGATGCCTTGTTATAATCTCCTCTTGTGCCATGGAAAAGCAATGTGAAAATATGTATTTCTTCAGGTTTACAGCTGAAACTATACAGTATTCTAGATTCTTTGGAAATAGTCCATGGATCGCTGAGGAGTGGCTTGCTGGTCATTAAAGGTTTTACAGTATCTTAAAGTGAAAGTTCTCTGAGTTTATATACAGTAAACTTTGAGAGTAGTTATCAATGTTTATTAGGCCTTTAGTTATAAACATACTTAGCTACTGATCCAAAACCTTTTGCATTTTGGTTGTACATCAAGAACTTTATTTTTGGTGTTATGGGGTCAGCTTCTCAGCCACTATAAAACCGCATAACTTTACGAAGTCTATGGAGCTATGCTTCTTTATGCCATTTGATGATCTAACCATAAATCACTAAAGCTAAAATATTCAAAAATCACTTAAAAGCTTAACTCCCCCGACTTTCAGTTAAAGATGGGCTTGTCCATGTCAAAGTCACTGTGAAAGAAGCGACTTGGATTCCTAAATCACTTAGAAAATTCTTAAAATTCTTAAAATTTCCTGCTCTAATACACTGGACAATTATAGAATGTTGTGTTTTCTGAGTGTCATTACATCTCCAGTTGTTTTATTTTGTTGCTGGAACAAGTGATATTACTGACCGTTTGGTGAATACCATAACACCTTTTACAGCTATTCGCATTCTTTAGTGAGGAATAGAAAGGATTTTGAATCTTTTGAGTCACCTCCTGTGGATTATACACACAATAACTTATAACTACCATGAATGTTTGACACTTTCCTGTGTGACTTTTAATTATTATCCTCTGGCTCTTGACCTTATTTTGGATTCTCATTTATTTATTCCTTCTCCAGCAACTTACTATAGGTGTTAAATGGTGCATTTCATTAGGAGTAGATAAATGCACACCACAGCCTCCAATGTAAACTGAAAGCTTTAGCATATATGCAGCAGTCTCACAACTGGCTTCCAGTAAGGGGACAAACTCTCTTTCCCTTTTAAATTAAGAAAGAATGTAATAGATCCAGCCATCTCAAGCTGTTTAACTGAAGTTTCACAATTTGGTGTGGGCTATTCCCAAAGCATATAATGCAACATAAAGTTCAGATGCTGTCTGTAGGATCTGTTAGTTGTCTCTCATATGGATCCAAATTTGCCATGCTATGATGCTTGAATTTATGCCATCCATACTCTATAGAGATAGAAATGGAGTTCAGGATGGTCCCTGTATATGTCTTGAGTTTCACTGCCAGGCCCTAGTGAGGGTGAGTAAACCACTAGGCAGTGTGGGTAACTGTAGAATTTGGGTTTATGTGTGAGCTAATGTGACAGTAGAGATGTACCCGTAGATTCCGTACCCAGCAATTCCATCTGCTTCACTGAAGGATAGTGCAGTAGAAAATAGATACTAGTTAGATAGGAAATAAAGGCAAGACTGAGAGGAAAAAAGCAGACAGAAAGCCATTGTGGAAAAAAAGAAGACAGTAGGTTCAGGTGAGTATGTGCTGTACTTGAATGACAGAGCAAGTGTTAGAGGATCAGAGAATGTATTTGAAAAATGTCTTGAGAGCCAATAGCATGAAGAAGAGGGTAAAGACATCAGGACCTTTGGATGTGCTTCTGGTGTACATGGGAATATTTTTGGAGCTTAAACTTGGTACTTTAATAAGCTACATACTTGTCTAAGTTATTGAGCAATTGAAGAAAAGAAGAATATAAAACAAAAACTTACTTATGTAAAAGGGATGGGAGGAGTATAGGCTGTGTGGGGGGGTATGTATAACCCTTGGATTACAACACATGTAAGAAAGCTAAATGTAACTTTGGGGCATTGATTATTTTGGCCTTTTGGGCTGTATTGGCTATTTATTACCTGACTGGTAATCCTCACATGAGAGATTTTTACTCTTTCTTAGTCTGAGTAATGCTTGAAAATTATACTAGAAGTTGAATGTAGGAACTTAAAAATTAAAACAATATTTTAATATACAGAACAGTTGAGAAGCATCAACACCTGCACAAAACATAGATCCCAATTGTAAAAATACTTGAAGCTTTGTGGGTATTTTCTATGTTTCATTGCCCTAAAAGTAAAAATTTTTGTACTGTAAGCCTAATCCCATATATTTAAAATGCCCCAGAGTTGTTTCCTGAGATCTTCACAAGATTAATTAGTATAAGATGAAGTCTGAAGACAATTCTGACTATCTGAACTATGAAAGAGGCAATATGAAGACAGCATCTTTACAAATGTAACATAAATCTTACTGGGTCACATGTTGCACAAAGGAAAAGAAAGTCTCATTCTGAGAAGTAATTTTAACAGAATGGTTAACCTTTGTGAGGTACATATAAAAGTAAATAATTGAATTTAACAAGAGTCCGTGGAATTTTTTTTCTAATCTCTGTGGATACTAGCTTTAAAAATTGCCTGGAAGAGTCAAACTGATAAATAATATCAAAATGAATATAATTTCATCCTTTTCATAGTTTTCAGAATTGATCAGCATTCTGTTCAATTCAAAACAGGGAATTGTTCAATTTACTGTTATTTTTGTATTTTGTGCTTTGCAAATCTATGACTTGAATTTCACTTGAAATTATTTGAGAATATGGCTCAGTGCCTTCATTAAAGATGTCCTTGTTATCTATTTCTGGAAAGGTCTGGAGACACTTTATGGCATCAGTAATCTGAAATTCCCACATTAAGTCTAATTCTGTCCTTTACACCTTTAAAAATATCAGAATTGACAGTAGTTGAAAGTAGAGTGTAGAAGTGGACTCTTTAGGAGCTACAAATAAAGTTAAGGATTTGATACTTGTTTTTTTTTTCTGTAAGTATAAAACATAATAGTTTCTGTACACTGAAGACATCTGACATTATCAGTGGGTGAATAACTGATGGTATGTCAGCTTTTGACAAAAATGTAATGGACAGACACTTTCAGGCAAGAGCTTAAACATCATGCTGTCTTATTGTTGTTCTAGATGAACATAGTCCATAAGAGAAAAAAAAAAAGGCAATTGCCTAGTAGAAGTAGATCTGTGTATTTCTGGTGTTTGACACAAAACACCATCAGTCGAAGTTCTCTTTCTGAATCATTCCCAGTAGAAATAATTTACAATTTTTATTTGAAAGGAAATGCGCCATGGCTCTGTTTTTATCTGCAGTCTGTATTACTTTTGTTGGCTTTTAAATGAATGCTGACAGAACTTAGCCATAATGGTAAATGTTTGCCAATACTGTTTAGACTAAATAGTGAGTACCAAGGAGCTTGAGAGCTTTCAGCATCCACGAGGCACGTAATTAACCCCTCAGCAGCCTCCACTACCACTGCTTACTCAGTTTTTACATACCACTAGTGATAAAGTTAATTGTCGTGGTTCCTATAGTAAAAATATGCACAGGATACATTCTGCTGTGTGTAGTTGCCCAATATGTTAAAATTATTATTCATCAGGTAGATCATGGTAGTGCCTAATGACCAACAGAGAGAAGGCACTGCCACACCATGCAGTGGACAGATACAAAGGTGTGCAGTGTTTGTCTTGGCTAACAATCCAGACTGGTGCGACAGATGCGATGTGGGTGAGGAGTCTTATTGACAAGCAAAGTGACTGCTGGGATGAAGCAAATGCTTTAATGACAAAGTAAAAGGAGAACAATGGAATGAAGTGGTAGAGTGGCAAGGAAGTGCATATACTGTGGAGAAAGGGACAGAGAAAAGCAGCTCAGAAGAGCCAGTTACAAAACACGGGGAGAGAGAGCTGAGGCATCACCCTAGAGGCTCTCAGAGTGTGTGCTGTAGTTGCTGGGCTGTTTCTGCACCTGTTATTCACTGTATTTCTTACTGGTTTTACCACTACTTCCCCAAAACCATGTACAGCAGGAGGTTCTCGTGTCCCTGAAGTAGATGAAGGATTTTCCTTGCTCCTTCAGCTGTTTGCTGCTCAGAGTTGTTCGTACTACAGATTGGATTCATGATAAGTTATCATATCAAATTTTACTCTGCATTATACCAGTATAAATCAGATGTTACTGACTTCAACTTGCCCTCCTGTTCCTTTTTTCTACATGTACGTCTGACAGTAGCCAGTCCAAATTTTCTAAACAAAGTTCCCCATCAGTTCCTAAGAGTAGTGCTTTGTATTGCTATTTGGGGACAAACAAATAAATTCCTGTGTTTGTGCTACCAGGTACAGTATGGATAAAATTAGTGCAGGATGGGCTTCCAAATGAGATGTCAGAAAGTAATGTGATGTGATGCTCAGGATTTTGATGGGGGAAAATGGCAGAAGGTGAAAAACAATGAACCATCTTATATCAATTTATCTTTCATTTTAACTGCCACAGTCTGGAATTCAATAAAACAGCACTGAATAATTTCATGGGTACCAGACAGAATGCTAATTTCATTTTTACTTTCTAACATGCAGTGAACCTATTGAGTGCAGCACATAGTAATGGAAAATTTTGCATGAGGATAATTATAATGGTCAGGTAGCAAGCAGAATACATGCCATTATCTGAACGGTTCATATTTTGTATGAATTCATGATCAGCTTCAGAGAAAAAGTACCAGTTCACAAGATGCAAATGTGAAATGGTTCATCAGATAGATGAGGAAAGTACACTGAACCTTCCCATTGTGAAAGCTCTGTAAAAGATGTGTATATACTTTGACAGGAAATGGGTGAGACATGGACAGGACACTGAACATTCAGTCACCGTAGTCTGGCACAGATACAGAACTACTGCCAGACAGGCATCAGACCAAACTAGGAGGATGGGCATTTTATCATCTTTATGTCATTATTTACCCAGCTTCTCTCCTACTTTGGAAAGGCAGAGGAATAGCAAAGGAGATGGTATACTGAGTCCTGTGCATGAATTAGAGGTGGCAGATGCACAACATATTGTGAACCACTGTCTAGACTGTCTAGTAGCTCAAGGGAAGTAATTTCATTTTTGCCCTACATAAACCCATTCTTTACCCTTTCACATTAGCCACTGGGTATTTCAAAAGGTAACAGGAATATCACATGAGTCAACCTTTGTTGCCTAGATGATATACTCAATTTTGGAAGCAAAGAATCAGCCTCTTTTCTGCTCCATTAGCTTCACTGGTAGCACAAGGACAATGTAATTATTTATGCAGCTCAGTGGGAAATATTAGCTGTACTCAGTTTTGCACTGTCTGTTTCATACATGTAAGGAACAGGAATTTATCATTAGGAAACACTTTCACATTACAAATATACTAGACAGGCATGAGACTGCCCAGAGACTAACAATCTAGTATCTAGTAATTTATCCTGGACAAATTTTTGTTTCCTCTCCAAACTGAGATTGGCTCCTGGGTGAGCAGATGCTATTGCAGGTTACAGAGTATTTCATTGCAATGAAATGGTCTGTAGACCTTCTCTTAATTCCTAGTATTGCTAAGTTAGTGCTACAATATGTAGAGCTTTAAGTATTAATTGTTGTATCTAATCTCCAAGTTTAATTGTGAAAGAGATGATAAAGCTTGTTTTCAAACCCCTTTCCCCCCCTCAACTATACAACACCCCCAGT
The DNA here is from genome assembly GCF_028858705.1 of Grus americana. Classification (NCBI taxonomy): domain Eukaryota; kingdom Metazoa; phylum Chordata; class Aves; order Gruiformes; family Gruidae; genus Grus; species Grus americana. The sequence goes on along the minus strand of NC_072859.1, from coordinate 14,490,027 downwards.
CTGGTCAATTATTAAAAGGACATTCGGGATCTTTATAATAGGCTTCAGATGATGCTTACATGGCATGGAAGATGCTGTAAAATATTTGTACCTATATGTGAAATAGATATTAAATACATGATAAACAGTTTGATGATAGAGACGAAGCACAGTTGGGGTTTTTTGTGGTTTTTAAGAAGAAGAAAGCCTCAGAACTTTATGCTTGTTTATATTCCATGTGCTCAAAATCACAATGGAACTTTACAACCTGAATGACATCTGTCTGTTATGATAGAAACAATGCAAAATGGTGCTCTGCTGTCACTGCCAGGTCATATATGGTCCCATGCGTCTTTTTACTGAATGTGAAATGGTTTCTCTGGTGAGATGTAAGAGAAGCAGATGTGGTATTGTGATTCCAAAATGTGGAATCCATAATGTTGATTTCATTTGAAGAAGCTATTTTTGAAACTGTAAATTAGTCCGCTTAAAAGACTTTGCAGTGAGCATCTTTGGAATACCTTGGGACGCTTCCTTCTGTAGAATTTTCAAGTATTTCATTCACTTGTTCCTCATACTACCACAGGCCTCCTCAAGGCCTTTCACACCCTTGTCTTTTGAATGTTGTTTTCTCTTAGACTGGAATGTGGCAGCACTCTAATTTTGCCCAATTTTGCCTTTTGAATTTCGTATTAATTTAATTCTGTATTTTCAACTGTTTGGGTAATGGGAAGATATAGTCCACCCTTCTTAGCTTTCGTAATAGAATTTGCATATTTTATAGTGAACAGTTCTCCTGTGTAAGAAATCTTACTGCAGTTGCATAAAAACATAAAAGCCTGGAATACGATGTTTCTGTTCTAAGAAAATGGAAAGGGTACTGGATGATACTAGGAAAAATAATATGGATGGAGCATGGAAATGTAAGAAGATACTGTAATGTCTGTTAAAATTCTGAACTTGTACTATACTTTGGAAGAGAAAACATTAAATCTTTATCATCAAAAGTTTTGTAGCAGGTTCCCAAATAGCATTGTGTGGAGATGTTAGCAGAATGAACATGACAGAGTTGTCTTCAAAACCCATCTCAAAGAGTTTCTTTAAACTATCCTATGTTTGAAAGAAGCACAAGCTCTTTGCTTTGAGAGAAAAAGAGTGGGTCAGCCTTCTCACATTAAGGGAGGATGAGAATTCTAACAGTGAAAAGGTAATGCATAGCAGTAGAGCTACTGCAGGAGGAAAATCAGGAACGTAAGATAACTTTAGACAATTGAAAGGCAGGATTGTAGTTTACAAATAATGTCTGAATTTTGAAGTGCCTGAATGTTCAACTCTGAAAAGTAATGATTTCAGGCCTAGCTACTTAGTATGCAAAATAGGCTTCTAGAAATGAGAGGTAATTCAGGCTACTTGCCTCGTCAGTCCTTGACTTTTCTGTTGAGATCAATAACATGTAGATAGTAAAATCTAGTTGCATTTGGTTTGTGGGGTTTTTTTTTAATTTTTATTTAATGTATACACCAGTTGATTGAGACTTCAGTTGACTTTATGTATACTGTTATGACAATTTGGACAGATCTGATCACAAAGAAAGACTTCATGTTGGGAATGGAAGATCTTGTTTTGCTATTTTCATATGTTGCCTAATACAATGGAATTGAATTAATGTTTCTCTTAAAAACAAAAGTGGAAGAAAAATCTGAGGGGAGAAAAGAGGAAAAAAATCCAGTCTAAATAGGGTAGAAATAGAGATGAGCGTTAATAGTTAACCCCTCCCCCCAAATGAATAAAGTGACCAAAAGAGCAGAACAAGAAATGGTGTCTAATGATGGAAAGATATTTTTAGCTGGGGTAAATCAGTACAATTCTATGAACTTCATAGAATCCCTCTGGATTTACAACAGTAAAGTATCTTACTATAGTTTTTTATCTTCTAGAAATATTGAAGATGCTATTAGATTACATGAGACAATGTGTGAATGGGAGACAATTGTAACTTGCACAATATATTCCTTTTTTTTTTATTTCAAGATACTCAGTAACCTCAAACAGCTTTGCAAAACAACGGTATAATATAATAATTATTTCTTATAATATAGAACTTACCACTAATGAGCATACAGTTGACAGATTCCAAGAAATCCTTAAGTAGTTCTGTATTCCATTAAAGTGTCATAAGTTGAAAAAAAGTGTATGTTTTCACAACATTTTAATTTAATTTTTTGACCAGTTCAACTTACATGTGATTTAGATCCCCCATCAGCTATTGTGGGAAGAATCTACAATGCTCATTTATTTGTTTAAAATAAAGGTGTAAGATGATCTGTAGTTTTTAAAGGGACAAATTCAAAGGGAAGCAGCGCTGACTGAAATGTTGAAACAAGGCTGCTGTTTCAGTTTCAGCAGATTACTCCCTGTCAGATGGGAAGATAGTTCAAAAAATTAAGTTAAAGGAGAAGTCCTTGGAGAGATCTGTTAATACTAGGGAAGGGTTTTCAGGAGACAATCATCCATAATCAATCAGATAAGGAGAAAAATAAAAGTTGCCTACTATTTCCTCTTGGATCATGCACTATTCACTTTGAATCTGATCTGAGTTGAAATGGAAAGAATCTTGTAATCCTGGATTGGTACCTGTTATATCAGTACATGCAAAACTGATAGCTTGGCTAGAAACGCGTAACATGATGTTTCAGTGATTGGAATTCTTTCTTAACCACCTCTTTGCAAAGAATATAATTCAGCTTATTATTTAGGTGCAGCAGAATATATTCTGTACAATATTGACTGTAAAATTCTTAATTGGACACTTTTATTACATGACTTGATTATATCACTTGATGCTTCTTCTTGTAGGTTCCTTTATTGGAGAGTACTGGTTTCCCATTAAATACAGTGCCTGTGTTAGTCAATTAGCCAGAAGTTTTCAGCTACAATTCTGAAGGCTTAAGATCAATGATAGCTTTAACATCAAAACTTCTCCCACTCTAAAGATAAAACTTCCATGGTTGTGAGCTGCTGTGTACGCATTATAAGTAAAAACCATATTTTTTTCTGATACCTAGCTACTTCTAGCCAGTTTCCTCATTCAGTCTAACTTCACCTCTTTGACCTCACTCTTTCTCTTTCTGTAGAGTGCTACACACCTGTCTTCCTTTGTACAAAATAGGAATTTTAGAACCTTTGGCCAGGTTTTATCGCCACAGTAAATTCCTGACAACCTTTGTGGTGGTATTTTAATAAAATGAAGAAATTAATATATACAAAATATTTTAAAAATAGCCAGAGTAAATAACATTCCTGAAGAATAGTGGAGTTGGGCAAATGGGGCCTCTGTGCGTTGAAAGTCCCCATCTCCTTCTGCATGGTACCTCATGATCTGTGATGGTCCTATTCTATACATATTGGATTTTGTATCTGCAGTGTTCCTAGTAAGGAACATTTTGATCCAACATTTGCAATTGTATTTGGAGTGCTTTTTTACTTTAGGCACTTTTGGTACTTTCCCAGTACCTGAATAAAATGGCTCAAACCCAGCATTTTCATCACAACAAACAAAACCCCTAACTGCTAAATGAAATAGATTTTGTACAAAAATAGTGAAACAAAGAATTGCATATTAAATCCATTCTTCTTCTTACTGAAGTACAATCTTTTTAACTCTGTCTTATACATTTGGTACCTCCCTAACTATCCAGCTGTTTCTTTCATGTGGTTGTAAGCTGTAAGCTCCTGATAGTTATTCAGCTTTTCCTAGTTTCCTTGGCCAACATTTTAAGGTTTGGGATTTCCATATACTGTAGGCTATCAGCAAGAAAAGAATAAACCTAGCCAGCAGCCTGAGTGGTGCCAGACCGCTAGCTCCCACCTGGTAAATACCTCAAGCCAATGTTATTTTAAGTACTTTGAAGCTGTCTACTATAAATATCTTATTTTTTTCATTGTGCTCTTTTTATTGATTTTCACCTTAGCAGCCTTGCTTGATTTAACTCCTGGCAGTCAGATGAACAAATATCAAATTGACAACCTGAGCAGCATATGCAATTTATAAAAGCAATGCATAATTACCTTATTCTCCACAGAAGACTACAGTGATACTCTTGTGTAAGAGGAAATTTTAGGAAGATGAGATGTAAACCCGTTTATGTATGAATGGTGTTCAGGAATATAAGCCAATCATAATTCTGTAATTGTACTGTTTTTGCATGAAATGACTTCTTGTGACATGCTGTTATTAAACTAAGCACATTCTCAACAGTATTTTAATACTGCCATCTAATTAATACTTCTAGAAGGTGCTTTTCATAAGGTAGAAGTATTTAAATGCAAATGCAGTTCTTCAGACAAGTGCCCTTTCTTGTGTTTGGACAATGAAACAAAGCAGTGCTTATTACTGATTCACTGCAACGGTGTCATTTTGCACAGTTCAGTCTGTATGACATAAATCTAAAGAACAAAAGCAAATAAGTGATTTAATAATTATGGAAGGGAACCAAGCTTAGCAGTATAACCTACAATGTCTGTAATGCATAATGGGGGATAGCTGTGTCATATGCAGTATTAAACTCACTAGGAAAACAAGCACTAAAAGGCCATATGATAATGACGCACATGGATCTTTTATTTGAATAGATTGACCCATTTCCACTTCTGTTCCTGTTCACTGGATATCTCTTTTCCTTAACTGATCCTTATTCTATTATTGCATCTTAGTATATATTCATACATAGCCTTCATTGCTGGGATATGGACTTGATTAAAAATAGAAATTCCTGTGTATTTCAGTAAACTGCAGTGCAAATTTTGTGGATGTTACATTTCTCTGTCTTCCAGTGCTTCTTTTCTGCTTTTAGAGAGTCACTCTGATAATTTGGGTTTCATGCTTAGTCCTCTGTTAAAAATAAACTATTAATGAAATCTTTTAGTGTTTATAAAATTTATCTGAGCTTAATCATGCATTACTACTCCAATGGGGAGCATTTGCTTGAGTAAGATCTGCAACCTGGACCATTCCTAACACTTCCAATCTTCATTGCTTTTAGCAGTCCTTGTTCTTCATTTGCTCTCTGCTCAAAATTCTGTTCAGAGTAAAATGGAAGTTTCAGTGCCATCCACCAAGCAGATCTTGCAGTTTTATTTTCCTGTCCCTGGTAGATGGCCATTGTAGAAGTAGAGCTCTTAAAGGTACACGTATATGTGCATGCACTGTAGAGGGGCTTATCTGTATCCTAGAAGAGTGAAGAAAAGAAAACACAGAACACAAATTTTGAGTTTCTTCATAATAACCAGTAGTTAGGACCAAACTCAGAGCCTGTGGAAAGCAACAAGACTTGATAGGTTTTAGTGGACGTTGGTCAGGTCTCTCCAATGCCAAGTTAAAACAGACCATTAAAACACGTTAGGTAGAATATAACTGTGAAGTAGAATTAACTTGTAACATATTTTTTTTCTTCTGCTGAAACTTTTTATGGTATGAGACTTGGGGGTCTTGACAGACGGGAAGCTGAACGTGAACTGGCAGTATGACCTAGTAGCAAAGAAGGCCAATAGCATGCTGGGCTGTATTAATAGGACTGTAGCCAGTATGCCTAGGGAAGTGATTATCCCTCTCAGCACTCATTATTAGTCCAAATCTAGAATACTACATCCAGTTTTGGGCCTCTCCACATGGAAAGACATCAGTCAATAGGAGTGAGTTCAGCAGAGGACCAGCAAGATGGTTGGAAGCTGCAGTATGTACCTGTGAGGAGAGGGTGAGGGTACAGGAGCCTGTTCAGCCTGGAGAAGAGAAAGCCTCAGGGGAATATAATAGCCTCCTTCCAACACATATGATGAAGTGATCAAGAAGGTGAAGCTAGGCTTTTCACAGAGGTGTATAGTGGGATGACAAGATACAGTGGGGATAAGTTGAAGCAACAGAGGTTTAGAGTGGATTTAGGGACAAGCAATGGAGAAGTTTGCCCAGAGAGGTTGTACAGTCTTCATCCCTGGAGGTTTTCAAGATCAGATAGTCTAGATCCCTGAGAAACCTAGTTTTGTCTAATAGCTGAACATACTTTGATACTATATGTGATTTCTGGCATTAATCTGTGCAAATTAATATTCTCTAAATTACTGGTTGATCACAGCACTAGAAAATTCCAAAGACCTTACCTTTAGAAAAAGCCTAGTCCATTAGCTATCCCAGCTATATTGGTATCCATTGACTATAATAGCATGTAATTTCTTGTGACTGTGATAATTTTAAAGTGGTTGGATAGCCTATGATTAGAAAATGACTTAAGTCATCTGACTGCACAAGATGAGCAGAAAGTGAGAAATCAGCACAAAGTGATTGCAAAATACCATTGCTACTTCATCTTGTGCAATAGTTGTGATCCCACAGTAAAGTAACTCTGGCCCAATGATGGTAATTTGACAACAGACTATGACAATGATTCACATGTCTAGATGGGAGAGCAACTGCTTCAGTTGAATGACAAGCATATGAGCGTAAATTATATACATGGAGATCTGTGAGGTATGATTATGGATAATTTGCCTGAGAAGCACAATATATGCTTGTTTCATGGTACTCATGATCAAGCCATATAATATTGCATGGTATACCTAATGTTCCACAGCCAGTGGGCCTCTTCTCTGCCAGCGTGTATTCCAACTGCTGTGACATCTTGCAGTCTAGGTCTCTCTGTAATCATTTTCATTTGCCATAGGCCAGCAGGACCTTCCCTTTCAGCAATCTTTTGTATCTGTAAAGACAAATCATTAGTTGCTATTCCAGTAGTAAAAACAGAAAAATAAGCATAGGACGAATAAGACCTGCCATTTTAAAAAAAAGAGCAGAGTAGGATGGATTTATTCTTAAATCCCCAGAATTTTAGTTTTGTGCAAAGCTGTGCTTCTAAGTTGTATGGAACACAGGTAACAGAGATTAAAGAACGTCAGCCATTGTCATGCCAATACTTTTGACTTGGTTCTTTTTCTCTACGAGGGAGTTCATGTCAGACTGCATTGAGAAGAGTTCGTTCTTTCAGGAAGCTGATGCCCCTTCTCTTGGCAAGCACTGCCTTTGATATGAAAAATCCTTTCTTTGTACTTTTATTTCTTCCACGTAACAATGCTTTTCTGCCAACACGTTGTTTTAAAGCATGTTTTTCATGCACGTTGGAATTAATTCTCTTTTTTTTTTCCTTTGTGTGTCAACCTGTGCAGAAAACTTGTTCCTTCTGAAAATGGCCTTAAATCAAATTTAACTAGAATATTAAAATGTAGATTGTAATAATCTATTTCCATCTGATTTGTATCTAGTTTTATTGACTGGATTTCTATCCAATTGAGAAAGAAAACTTGTTTCTAAGGGATTCTATTCATTGTTCTTTCTGCCATTCCCCATCTTTTACAATTCCTTCTTCCTGAGGAAATGTAATATTATGGTCTTAGTGTTCTGTATTTGCTTTGTCCTCTGTTAATCATATGCTCTTCAATTTCAGTAGCATGAGTGCACAAGTATGGTCAGTCCAAGAGGGGAAAACTGTATTTATTTAAATGTGATTGAATGATGAAAAATAATATGGCTGGACATAATTTTAGTTTTGTAAAGACTAACCAAGGACATCTATCTCCCTGGGATCAGACTTTCAGAAAATTCAACAGTTTATAGGAACAGATTGCTTATTTCTTAATTCTTTCTGTAGTTTGACTGAGGTCAGAATTTGCACATACAATTTAAACGTGGTTACAGATCAGACTGCATCTATACTGAAATAATAACAACTTGTCACATACATGGTGTTGAAAATCTCTTCTTTTTCATCATTTTGCAACCACAGTTGATTTTTTTGCCAATACAGTGTGCAATCTGTTTCCATATTTACTAAAGATTAACCTTTTGGAAAACTTTGAAAAGCTTTCTCAGCATTCATGAGAGCTGTGACAAACCTAGCCTCTCTAGAGAAAAGGTCTTAGCTATCAGTGCCACTTTACTACTTTTCTGAAATGAGCATGTTCTGTTCAGTGAAGTATTGTAGTAAATACCAAGTATATTTGTCAAGTTACATATGTTTTTAAGTATGTAATTGACGACTTGCTTTTTCCCCTTTTATGAACACTTAGACTAGCAGGTCTACTTGCATGAATAAAAAGCTTATATTGGTCACTGAGTTGAAAAAAACTTTCACCGTGTAAAACTGAATGACTTCAGAATGACAAAAATGAAGTCTTTGAATTCTGTTACTAAGTGACAGGATATGTGGGACTATATACCAATTCCATGATAGATTCATGGTAATATGATAGTTTTTCAAGTCCAGTTTGACCTATCTTACGTACTAAGTCACTCACAATCTAGAATTTGTCCTAGTGTGATAATTAGGGTGGGCCAGATGGAATTAATCTCTCAGTTGCCATGGCAGTTCATTTTTCTTTTCTCTTCCCCCCCTTTTATTTCCCATTTCTTTTAAAACCATCACTTTTTGTTCTTCAGTAGGAGCTTTTCACTAGGTAAGCTGGATTGGAGCAGAAGATTGAAAGGACATCATCTTTTCTCTGTCACCTGTCATGAAATAGTGGCAAGGACTTAGATATATATTTTCCAAATCAAGCAAGATGAAACTTTTAAATGTTAAGTGTGTTGATTTCAAAGCCTTCTAGTGACTGAATAGAAGGTTAATGCTTCTGACTGAATCTGCTTGACTCTTATCAGTGAATAGAGTACAACAGTTTTTCATCAGTTCCATCAAAACCATTTCTAAAAAATCTCCTTTATGTTATTCTCAAGAGTCAGAAGGAATAATACACATTCAGAAATTTGGAATGCCACAACCATGTAGTTCCTTATAAAACAGATATGTCATGTGAACCCTTAGATACATAACCCCCTTTGGAAATATTTATGGATGTAAAAACTCAATCTGTGTCCATGTATGTGGCTTTCAGATGTGTTGACTTAATTTCTGATTAAAGGGAATCTTTAAGGTTTGATGAAGTGCTTGCCAGAGAACCAGAGAATAATGAACCAACATTGCTTGTGTGTTTTGTAATTGATAGATATCGGCACATATAAATTCATAGTTTCTGGTATTCTATTGCTGCACCTAAACTCATGTTCACTTTATGCAGGGTTTTTGTGTTTGGGGAAAAAAATGCTGAAAGATTTCTTGAAACTAAAATATTTAGGAGAATCAGCAAAGCATGCATTCCCAACTTTGAGAGAAATGTCCATAGAGTTTATTTTTTGCACTCACCATTCAAGTCACTTCATTCGGTTCTAGTACTTGTTTTACAAATGTTCTGAAAACCAATGTTTGAGACTCTCAGGGTAACGACAGGCTATTTATTTAATTTGTCAGCTCTGGCATAAATCATAACCCTGTTGCATTTGATGTTGTACAAACAGAGTTAATAAATGATCCTTGCCCCAGGTGCTTAGGAATTAAGTCTAAGATGTAAGACAGTGGATAGGTATGACAAATAGAAGAGTAAAGAAACCCAATAAATAATGTCGGTTAGAAAGATAGATTAGTTCCTGGCATAGCAGCATCAAGGGTTTTGTAGACTTCCCAGAAAGGCAGAGTTTTCATAAAGGATTTAAAGGGGGACAAAAAGTATCATTACAGTATTTATAGGGAAATCCTTGCAAACATGAGGGGGGATATATAAGAAAAGCTGGAGTTGCTTGTATGGAAGATAAACAGACAAATAAACAATTTTAGGGCATAACATTTCACTTGTGACTGAGGATGAGATGTAGGCTGCTTTATTACTTTTTTGCTCTAGCTTTAGGACATAGGTACGACAAAAGCTAATAGATGGAAGTGTTAGATGGTCTGGAATTACTGAGGATGATCCCAAAGACTGTTATTCCCTTCTTATTTTGACTGACAACACTAAAGGCTCAGTGTTAGAACACTCTTGATTTCATTTCAAATGTTTTGCTTCAAATTGCATGAATAAAGAATGGTGTATCATGAGTTTTGTAGTTTTTATATCAAGATCAGTTTGGTGAATTACTTTAATAAGTAAACAGATACATATGTGTATATATAGATGGACATATATAAGGAGAGAGAGGAAGAAAGAGAAGAATCTTGATTATCCCATAACAATGCAATAAATGACTTCTTCATACCAATAACAAAAAGGAAGCTAGTGAGGCGTATAAAAATACAGAAGTAAAAATAGCTCTAGCTCATCATTTAGAGGAAATTATCCATTGAGAAGTCTGGTAGACTGCCAGCACCTCAGCCTTCTTACCCAAATGCATAGGAAGAATAGAGAGAAAAATAATGAAAGGATTTTTTTTTTTGTCAGATACAAAGATTTTTTAATGGTTCTGTTACAACTGTATTTGTTTAAGAACAGCAATAATTACAAACAGAAATTTGAATATATGGGTAGTTTGTGGAAAACCCTCACATTTGTACTGTATAACAAACAAAAAGCTATAATAAAACCACATTTATTTACCAAATAACCAATCATAATGTAAATGTTTAGCTCCGAGGAAGGAAGATTATGAAAACAATATAAGGCAGCAAGATTAAAAGAACTAAAATCATCCTGATATAGCAAAGCTAACTGAAGTACTTATATGTTCTATGTTAAGCAATTTTGCTATCATAATGTGACCAGACTGAACTAGACAGCCATAATCCTTCAGCAACTTGTAGTCGCCATAAACTGGAAGGAAGGGAAGAACACAAATGCTTAGGAGTGCCAGTTGAAAAGAACAGAAATTTCACCAGTAGACAGAGACGGCTTGACAATCCAACAGGTCAAGATAGACTGAGACGTCTTAGGTAGGAAGAAAAGTTCAGTATGAAATTTAAGGTAAAGTGGTAAGAATGGTAAGATCGTCTGGGGCAGGGCAGTTTCTGCCTGAGTTGAATTGATCTTATACAAACAATTGGTAGTAGAAATCAATTGAGTAGAGAAGTTACCAGTGTTTTCTTCTGTCTGAATGTATTGATGATTCAGCAATGCCACACTGAAATGAATAAAGTACAAATGTTAGGGCACTTATTAAATATGTGACTTTACTGTTGGTAAGATCAGGTTAGTTGGGTTAACAGGGCCAAAATTCTCACAATGAGTTTTGAGAATGTTCCGTTCTGGTGTCGTTGAAGTCAGTGAAAAACACCTGTTGATTTCAATTAATGCTTCCTGCTGTGTATTCTGTAATTATTTTGAAGTCTCTGGCACCTCTATCCTGTAGCATATACCTGATGCTGAAAGATTAATGCTTTCCTGACTTCCCCTTCCAATATGGTACATGACAGTGAACGTTTTCTTTTTAATGGTAGGCAATACTCATAACAACATGTATCAACTTGAGTAGAGTCAACACCTTTCATATATAAAGTCCGATTCTCTTTCTCATTAAAATTGAATTTATTAGAATGGAGTGCCTGATGCAGGTTGCTGCATACAAAATTTCATTTTGGTAGCTCAGCTAGCCTATTACTACCAGGACATGGCTGCATGAGTCATCATTTCTTCCTCTATAAGAAACAGTTACCATTTATATGAAGTATTGTGGGGATGGGCAGGGGACTAATTTCACAATAACATTCTTTTTTTACTTTTCATTTTTACTACTAAATAATCCTAAGAATAATTTATAGCTAAGTAACCTGTAGTAACGTAAACTCTTTCCTCCCTCTTACTGTTCCTTGTATACACATCAAAAGATGCACTGGATTTTTATGCCTCAAGACAATATAGCTTTAATCAATTTGAAAATGTTCTGTAGTTACAGCTTGTTACAACAAGCAGGTTAAGATAAAGATTTGCATTGGAACAGAAGTGGTGAACCATTTAAACAAGCAGAACACCCCCACCCCCCCTACTTAAAGTTTCTTTGGAAAAATCAACAGCGAAAAATGTATAAGTTTCTTTCCTTTCTTAGAAAATAGATTTTTTCAGTACTGTCTTTGTGTATTCTTCCCTAGTTATATATCTTCTCTGGCTCCATTTCTGTCTTTCTGATGAAGTATTAACATAATACATTATAAGACGACCATTGGTGATGTTTTGAAGAAGTATTATAGTAGTATTAATTACATCACTGTTACTCTGATGATGTGTTTTTCATAACCTTGAACTCATGGGTTGAAGTGAGTGTTTCATTTGCACCAAAGTTCAGAAAAGCCTCAGGGACAGAAGATGAGTGAGAAGGTAGAATTGGGAAACCTGCAATAGGAAAGTAATAAGGAAGGAATGGTCTGGAGGAATGTGGAAAATAGGAAAAGAAGGACTTAAAGTCTAGTGAGAAAGAAAAAGAAAGAGATTATAACGTTAAAAAGAAGTGGTTTGAAGTCATAAACCAGCAAAGTTCACTCCTGAGAGTGAAGAGGGTGGAAGTTCAGTATTGTCACCATCACAGAGAAATAGAAGCCAACACAGATATTATGTAAAGACTGGATTTTGCTCCCTTCAGCATAAAACAGCATCTATGTGGCCTGAAAACACGGATGTTTCTGTCTTCTATTGGTAATGTTAATCAGTTTGGTGACATTAAAAGAGTTAACACAGTGTTTGTGTTTCAGTGCAAATGAACTTCCAGAGATAGTATGTGAGACCACCTAGTTTTAGAAAAGACAGATTAATTTTAATGAACACAATCCCAATTTTGAGTTTAAACTAAAAATGTGAATACAGTGTCTCTGAGGAGTTTTTAGAGAATGGAAGATCAATGACTAAAAGATAGTAGCTTACTCTTTCTTCAGGTTGTCTTTGCTGAAACAGGACATGACTCTGCAATTATTTTGAGTGTAGGTAAATGATACAATGCAGTTTTATGCAAAGATATTTGAGTCAGTGGTTTTGTGCTCCAGTGGTTTGCCTTTGAAACAGGGCTCAAACACTGTCATTTATATAAGAAAGTTTTTGGAGTAGATACACTACCAAGTTATCACAAATTGGTTCTGTCCCACAGGTTGCACATTCTTTGCATATTAGTGGGTATTAAATGGCTTTTTCAGAATCATAGCAATATCTAAGTAATGTTAGTAACATACAATGATTAACACTAAACTATGGATATATATCTCAGATACGTAATCCAGACCTAAAAATTATGAGGCTTCATACATACATGAACCATTTGTTTTCTAGGCAGACTAGGAAACAGTGAGTAATATAGCATGAGAACAAAAACATTGCATTCAGTCAGTTATTTGCAATGTTTTCTGTAAATGAATCTAAAATTCATTAAGCTCTTATGCTAACCAGCTGTTTGTGGAATGACCCCAAACAACAAATGACAAAAAGCCATACTGATGCCAAAAATTTTCCTCAGGCTGTTCTAAAGCTGAGAAATGCTACTGCTCAATATATTTATTTATTTTTTCATTAAGTTTTATATTCACTAAATTTAAAATTTATCAGAAGATTATAGCACATTTCTTAAATGGGAAAAGCTGTCCTGTGTGATCGACATTTTTCCTCCTTGATGTCTGCATCTCTTCTTCCCATTTTGAAAAGTTTAGAAAGTACTGGAAAAAATCCTGTCAAGGTTAGGTCAGAAAAATCCTTGCTCACCTTCACCCACTGCCTTTCTGTAACATGATATCTTTCAGTTATGCATTTCTTGATATATTAACTCCACCAAACTGGCGAATCTAGTTGACTGGGAAAGGAGGAATATATCTTGCATCAGGACTTCCCTGGAGACTGTGCTGCCAGAGATTCTGAAAAAGTCAGCCTTTTCAGGGAATCATATTATGAAATATGTATTTTTTGAGCTGGAAAAAAATGTTGCCAGTTAATCACTTAGCAAAGTTTGTGTGAAGGGCCCTCAGTTGTGAGTCAAATCAGAATGAAAGAATAGTATGTTCTTCCTAACAACAGCTGTAAGGTTCTGCAAGATCATTTCACCTAGAACAATAGGACTTGAATTAAATGCCACATGAAAACTGCAAGGTTTTATTAGAAAATCTGAATATGTAGCATGGTGGATGATGGACCAGATGCATTTGCAATAATCATTTTGATAGGCAGCACTACCATGACCTGTTACTCCAGAAGCTTTGGTTATTTCATACATCTTATCTGTATTTTGTTTTTGTTTGTTTGTTTGTTTGATTCCAGTGGCAATGGTGGTTACAGCTCTGTAAAATTACTTAAAGGAGAATCAAAGCCAAACCAGTCATTAAGGACTGCTTCAGTACTACTTGGGAGCTCATATGCCCAAGGACTCTTGAATGTAGTTCTACAGAGATATATGTGATATTTCATATTATATAAAACTGTCTCTTGATTTCCAGTACAAAGCTAATTAATTTATTCGAGAGAAAAAAGAACCCAATATTTTCCCTTTTACTTAAGAAAGTGAGTTTTGAGTTGCTGTCACTTTGAAGTAAGCATACTTGTGGATCAGATGTTCTCAGAGGTGTGTTCTGCAGTCCTGGTACTTCGGTTATCCAAACTGTGAACGTGCCAAGTATGCATCGTGTCTTCCAGCCTGTAAACCAAGATTTCCTTCCCATGGAAACCAAGATATGGGAGGGAAGTATCCAGGTGTTGCCATGAATTTAAATGTCCCTAATTCCTGCAATTTAGACATAACCTAAATGACTATAATGAAGATTTTTAGTTAGGTATAATTTAAGGAGGATGAGAGAATGATTAATAATTCATCTATGAAATCTGTCTTTTTCTCCTGTAGGAAACAAAGAGGCTTGATTCTGTGGGAGGGATAGGTGGTATCCTTCACCTTTCTGGTTATCTACATTTAGAACTGAAGCTTTAATGTATCCACCTAAAAAATCTAAAAATAGAAACTATACAAATCATGCTTTTTTTTTTTTTTCAAATTTAATTCCTCTGCTGAAATACTGTTAAAAAAACCACAAAACCTCTCAAATTTATCATCCCCCAAATATTTGAGTTAGTGATGCATATATTTATATACAAGAAATCCTGAAGGCATTTTTGGAATGATGTTTCATGTTAGAATTTTGTAAGCTTGAGGTATGGCATTTGAACCTGAGTTTCTTGTGTGTCCTGAGAATTGCTCTGACCATTGAACTGCCCTTTTCTAGAAGCTTCTTCCTTGATTAGATTATTTTTTTTAGTGGAAGTTTAACTGGAATGTTGCCACCAACAGGTGCAATTCCAGGATCTTTGAATGCCTGTGACTGAACACCAGAACTGGTTGCCCAGAGAGGTTGTGGAGTGTCTGTCCTTGGACAGAACAGCCAACTAGACATGGTCCTGGGCAGCTGGCTCTGGGTCACCCTGCTTGAACAGGAAGGGTGGATCAGGTGACTTCCAGATGTCCATTCCAACCTCAGTCCCTCTGTGATTCTGTGCATTAATTCAGCCATTTCATTGGGTCCTAGCCGCTGAGATCATTGCTCTGTTGCTTAGTTTAGTATCTAGCCAAGATATGGTCTTGTAGCTAGGTATCTGAGGGTCATTTGAATAAAAGGAGGACACAGTGGACTAGAGAAATAAGCTGAGAATTATCATTTATACCAATTATCAAATTTACAGTTTGCTTGTTTTTGTTTAATCAGTAAAATTCATTAAATAACAAATTAGCCACCGTTACAAAAGTATGCATTTGTCTTTTACTATATTTACATTGAATTCCTAGGATGTAATATAACAAGATCTGAGCCCAAAAGAAGGGAATCAAGGAAATTTAGAAAAGTTATCTTTAAAAGAACATTCTTTCTCAGAGAGGAGGTTTGTTACTCCTACAGTTCACAGACTGTAAAGTGGTTGTGTTTTTTGTTATTATGGCTATTTTTAGTGTCGATACTACTGGAACTCAGCTCACCTTAAGTTTTAGAGACTGGAAGAGAGGAAAAATGAAACACAGATTACCTACTGTGTATTAAATTATTGAATGCCCACTCTCAGAAACCATAATTGATGGAAGTAGTTTTAACTGCTTTAACATTGTATAATGCTGACCTCACATTCTGCCAACAATTTTCACAAGCCATTACCTTTGCAATAACAGAGGTAATTAAAAGTATCCAATGATACCAATGACAAGCAATTGTGTATTTGAATATCTTTTTTTTTTCCTTCAGAAATTACTAGAGGATGTTTAGTAATGCCACGTTATCTCAAGGAAGAGCATGAGAAACAAATTCTTGATTAAAATTGCGAACATCAACAATTGCCTACAGTTATGCATAGTAACTACATATATATCCACACGTCACACTGCTCTGAGGAGGCTGCATGTGAGGCTGCATGTGTATATTTGAACAGATACTGTTTGTTTCTGTTACTTAACATAACATATGTCTGATGTAACTGTTTTCAGTGACACTGTCGATGCCATTCATAGAATCATAGAATGGTTTAAGTTGGAAGGGACCTTCAAGATCATCTAGTTCCAACACCCCTGCCGCTGGCAGGCACACCCTTCACTAGACCAGGTTGCCCAAAGCCCCATCCAGCCTGGCCTTGAACACTTCCAGGGAGGGGGCATCCTCAACTTCTCTGGGAAACCTGTTCCAGTGCCTCACCACCCTCATCGTAAAAAAATGTCTTCCTGACATCTAACCTAAATCTACTCTCTTTCAGTTTAAAGCCATTATCCCTTATCCCATCACTCCATGCTCTTGTGAACAGTACCTCTCCTGCTTTCTTGTAGGCCCCTTTAGGTACTGGAAGGCTGCTCTAAGGTCTCCTCGGAGCCTTCTCTTTTCCAGGCTGAACAACCCCAACTCTCTCAGCCTGTCCTCATAGGAGAGGTGCTCCGGCCCTCTGATCATATTCATGGCCCTCCTCTGGAATCTCTCCAACAGGTCCATGTTCTTCTTATGTTGGGGGCCCCAGAGTTGAACACAGTACTCCAGGTGGGGTCTCATGAGAATGGAGTAGAGGGGAGAGTTACTTCCCTTGACCTGCTGGTCATGCTTCTTTTGATGCAGACCAAAATATGGTTGGCTTTCTGGGTTGCAGGCACACATTGCTGGGTCATGTTGAGCTTCTCATCAACCAACACCCCCATGTCCTTCTCCTCAGGGCTGCTCTCATTCTTCAAAGACGCTGATGAATTAGGAACCACAGTTTGTCCCATCCTGCAGGAGAGGGTAATTTTCTTCTGATAGTTGAGTAGGGCTTCCTTGAAAGCCCTCAGTGGGTGATTTTTTTTTTTTTTTTTTTGCTTTATTTTGAAATGTATTGAACATGCTGAAGTAATTATGCTTTCAGTATTGTGGTTCTGTGATGGAACATGCAGTGTAATAATCATACCAATTTTTTTGTATAATTATAAGTGACAGATGTCTGAGGCTCGCAGTCATTTCAGCCTGACATTTTCAATTATTGCAGCAGTATTGATGGAAGAGGATTAAGGAGCCCTCAGATGCCAAACCCCATTATTTCAACTTTATATAGAGCTGTCAAGTCCTAATAATTCCACAGGGATTTAGTCATCACAGCGTAAAAAGGCATGCAAAAGGTCTTCGTAGCAATCTTAAAACTATTATGGTCAAAATGTAAATGATCATAATTTAATGAATATCTAATTTTATAACTTCACTTAGCAATTTTGAAATTGTGCCCTATTCTTTAAGTGACATAGTGGTCAACAGTTAGTAATATCCCTTAAATAAGACTTAAAAATGTCTAATTATTTATCCTGGCATCTTTGAATTGTGACTCATGAAAGTGTATAGCCTAGCCCAATGAAAATATATCCAATGTACAATAAAATGGATTGGATACTTTTTCTTTTCCTCTGACATCTTCATGTCAACAATTTGCAGGCTAGTCTTTCAAGTCTTTTCAAAGGGAGATAATTCACAAAGAGCTTCCCTGCTTTATTGTTAAGACACTTTCATGAAAAATGAGACGTACTCTGTACATTGCTGACCCCTTTTATATTATTGTAGGATACTTTAAAATAAAATTATTCCATGAAGAATTGATTTCAGTCTTTACCCTCTTTTGGAGATTCTGAATATCTACCTGGAAAATTTTCTTTATTTAATCATAGTGTGTTCAGGAAGCTAACTCCAAGCTTTAAAATCTCAGATGAAAGAAACACGTTCTTTGTACTTAGACCTAGCCTTTTTTCTTTAGTGACATTTTTTCTTTATGTGGCCTCTATTATTTGACAGCTTCTGCAAAAACAGATACTGGATTGTGCATTGAAGATGACCCTTTACATCTGTTGGCAGACCTCTTAAACTGAAGACTTTTCCCTACTGAAGATTCTATTTCTTTATTAGCTTAAAGTTTCACAGTAAGTCTACGTGAAATTTAGTAACTTGATGAGCACAATTATTTCATCTTTATGGGTGAAAGAAGCTGATGTTTTTAAAGATAATGAATAGGCACTGAAAATGTGTCCAGAGACAAAGTAGGTTCTTAAGGAATATCAGTGTGATCCACTCATATTTATTTGTTAAAATTGGATTGGCTGTATTCTGTTTTTCTAATTAGTTTCAGAGGTGTTGCTTTCATTTGTCATTTGTAACAATTAATTATAACAGTCTAATAGAGGAGGTGAAAAATACGGCATTTGCAGAATGAGAGACTGTAATATTTCTGTTTGACTAAAATGGATCAAGGCTTTAACTGATAATATGTTTGTTCAAGAATAGCAACAATGCCAACAGGTTTTCCAGTCTGCTTAGAGCTTTTCCGAAGAGAAAATGCCCATAAAATGTGAACAGACTTTTGTTCAGTTCCTCAAGGTGTTTTTGAGTTCCAGCCACAACTGGTAACAATCTCATAGTCTGATAAAGACGCTGAAATAAAGTTTCCAGTTTATCCATTGATTCGGTGAAACATATTCATATTCCTGACAGCCTCTCGTGATGTCTTGATTTTGAGAGAAATCTTGAGACATAAATCCAATCTCATTCAAAAGATAGATCTGTTTCTTCTTCAGAATGCCAAAGGATTGTGAGAGTAGGGCATTATATCAGTAAACCCAAAAGAATCCTTTGTGAGATACAAGACTCAAAAAGAGAAATAAGAATAGCAGAAACAAAAATGGATTTATAAGGCAAAACTGATAGAAAGCTCTGTACCCAAATCTGAGCCCTGTTCGTTCTGTTATTCTAATGTATATGTTGTGTAATTCTACTGAATATTGATCTGCAGTTTAAGTAACAGAACAAGTTCTATTGAGGTGCAGACAGCAAAATGATAAGAGGGCAGTTTTGTGCAAATGAAAAGCAAATCTTTCTTTCTACTTACCAGTGATTGCACTCCAATAAATTATGTGACTCTAGGGAGTCTGTAGAAAAATTCTATTTAATCCTCTTTGGCCAAAAGAGAACTCTGCTGAAGTCACAGAAGTGCAGCAGGCATGCTTGAGGGGAGGAGGTACATAGCATCACTGACGTGGAAGTGTGTTTATAGCAATATGTTTTCTAGCTATATGAAGTTTTTCCTTGGCAAGAGTTTTAATAAGATCCCTGGCTGCAGTACTTGCCTATTGCATTTATTTTTATCTAATTTTTAATAACAAACATTTTTTCATCTGTTAGTCACTGAGACATGCTAGCATCTTGGTATATTCCTTCTTGACAGTTCAAAGACCATCAAGAATCAGGCTGTTTGACTTCTGGGTTTGCTGTGAATGATTACTATAGGTCTTAATACTCACTCTTTTTTTTTTCCCCACTTCAATTTGCAGTTAGCTAGTTTGCCTGGATCCCAGTAATTTGTTGCTATGACTGTTGGATGCTATCCCTTGCTTCGTGTGTTCTAATGAGCTCAATAGTTCATTCTGAGCTTCTGCATCTGGTAAAGATAATAAGTATGACATCTCTGTTAGTCACAGCCGTGCCTGCAGTGAAGGGTGCACTGGGTTTTGAGTTTAAAATAGATTTTTTCTTCTATAGTCTGTGTGCTCAAGCCCACAATAATTACTGAACAAAATGTTCTTAGACATTTGCCTGAACAGCATCAATCAATGGCACTGCTTATGAAGGAGAAAGCTATTTTTGAGACATAAAGAGGCTATGCATATAAGCTGGCATTTACTTTCCTGCAGTACCAAAATCTAGACCTGACATTTTTGTTTTCATTTTAATTTAATCAATAGGTACACTTTGATCAGACAGCTAAAAGTCTGTACGTGCTCCTTCCCTAGAAGACAACAGAATGGAAGGACCACCCCCTTTTGTCCTGAAATGATATACCATTACTTCAAGGAGGCGTATACAGTGTTACATCAATAGCCATGTTGGGGTGATTTTAAGGAAAACTCACAAAGTTCAGCTGTGCGACAGGAATAAAATCCAGGGAGAACCTTCACGTACTGAATATAGTGAAGAGTTATGGTTTATTTATCCAGAGAATAGGGGTAGTCTTGGCTTATTATAAAGGACTTTATGTCTCATTTTGTAGAAACTCTCTTAGGCTAATTTAGCCTGTTCTGCAAGTGGTTCTCAGGAATCCTCCTTTTAACAGGTAGAGCCTTAGACCAGGCAGCTTCTATGGAGATTCCTATGTTAGCCTCTTTGGTAAAAAGGTACATGTTAAGAATGTATCTTCTGGGGCCAGCTGATGCCTCTTTTGCACTTTTAGTAACTTCAGGAGGAATTGGCAGAATATTTCTTTTGAAATACTGTAAATTGGTCTTAAATGCTGTAGAAGATGTAGCATCTGGGATCTGGCTGTGCTCCATAGAGTAACAAATCATAAAGTCATGTGGTTATCTGAACAGAAAAGATCAGTAATTAGAGCACAGTCACACAAACAAGTTGCTTCGGAGTGACAGGTTAGGACTGTCTACTGATCTGAAAGAACTGCCAGGAGGCACACTCTTAGTTGCAAATGCAATTAGCATTAGCTGAGTACTGGGAGTTGTCCAGGCGTGTAAGCCATTACTTAACAAAATACTGTTTCTGATATGCAAGTTATTCAAGAAAGACAACAGAGTAGCTGTATTTTGGCCATAGGGTACAATTAGCTTTTTGGGAAATGGCAGAGTTTGAAAGAAACAGCAGTGCTATCCCTGAAACGAGTTATCCAGTATAAGCATTTGTTTCACAGGAAGTCCAGTTCTCTGATAAAACACAATCAGGACAGCGTAAAAAGTATTTAAAAGTTGGATAAGAATGAAAAATGCAGCAAAGAAACATAACATTTCCAGTCCTTTCCTCCTGACATGATGAGCACCTAGGCCCATGCGGGTTTGAAGAGAGGGGGGCAGTTTGATGATTTCTTCTATCAGGTGAAAGAAGTTACCAAAGCATCATGGCTGTGTTGAGTAAGTTACTGCCTGTGACTCCCAAAGGGGTCAGTTAGTAAATTGCAGACCAGTTAAACTAGTTGTTACACGTGATTTTTTTCTTTCCACTTAAAAATAAAACCAAAATAAACATATGAAGAGATTGACAAGCGGGAGAGGATTAGAGTACTGTTTTAGAATCTATAGAACCTGGATCTCCAAGTGGATTTACAGTGGCTAAACTTTCCTTTATAAATAACAGAAGGAGAGGTGATATGTTTTTTATACCAGCACTTTCTGAAGAGTCTTGCACAATAGATGTGAATTGTGAAAAATGGTGCAAATACGAATCTCCAGAAATCCAGTAATGATATTTAAAATCAAATATATAGCTTTAAAGTACTTGGAAGCTGCTGCTGTCATTTTGAAAATATGTATTCATATTTGTTTTGAGTTGCTACCACTGAGGTAAGACAAATAGCCAGTAAACGTTTTATGGTTATAGAACTCCAAATCAGTGTCATACTGGCAGGTGGAGATACAAGTAGTAGTTTGATTGCCTCATTTTAAGGAATGCAATCTTGTCTAGTAACTTGAAAAGCCTATTAACTGAAAATGAGTTTTTAACATGTGCAGAAATATCTCCATTATACAGTGTCTTTCTGAATTAGGGTCTAATTATGGAAAAAATGATTTCTCAGAAGATCAAAGTGCAATGTCAGTTTCAGATACTGTAGACTTCTGAATGTAAAGCTGCCTTTATGTGTCATTTCCACTGACATTACTATTAATGCACCTAGCACATTTGTACAGGATCTAGGTCTAGCGTGTTCACCAGGTAAGTGCTTTTATATGGATCACATAGAGATATATATAGAGAGACAGAAGCATCTGTGAATCTGGCCATGTTTTGCTGCTCAGTGCTTTGCGGAAATGTTGGCAGTATTAGTCTTTTGAGTTAGTGGAGAAAAGGAGAAGGTTATAAATGAAAGCCATGTTATTTCACAGTGCATAGTTATGACATGAAGTGTATAAATTCAAGTTCATCCGCTCTGAAGTCAAACAGAATTAAAAAATATTTCAAGGGAAATAGTGTGAAGTCATCTGTTGTGTTTTGGGTGAAAAGTCCAAGTCGTGAGAAGCAAGAATACAAAAGGAGCTGCTTGCTCCATAGTGCTGTTTTGTATGACATTTGTATTGACTTGAAACGTGAAAGTGAGCTAAAAGAGGCCCCACTTCTCATTTGACATTTAGTCTAGAATCCTAAAATCTTGGGAGAAGCCTTTAGGATCAGCTTTTACAAATCAAACGTCTTTATTCCAAGTTGAGTGCATCCATCAAACAGGCAGCTTGAAACTGGCATGACTTGGAAGAAGTAGGTCTTTTCAGGAGGGAGGGCATGATTATGACAAGGATGTGACTGATAGGACGTTTTCTTCCAAAAGGGCTGCCTTCCTGCTTGGCATACTGACTCAAGATGGTGTATGCAACTGTTTTACCTGCATAGAGTTCTTCAGAGTTCTACTGTTTTGTAATAGAAAGAGTTTCACCATATAAGTAGTACTATAAAAGCATGTTACTGAAGAGGAGGGATGTGGTAAGTAAAGCCCTAATGATATTTATTTCCAATAATATAAAATCCAAACAAAAATGTTGTTGCTCCTAATATGGGTGGTAAGTGCCAGTGCTCAGTTGCATCTCTTTGATCAGCTTCATTCTCTTTTCCTGTGTTTGCATGTTGCCTGCCTCTGTTCCTTTGAGAATCCTCAGGAAAGGAACCTTGACTCTACATCTTTAAATCAAATATCTAATATGGGAACAGAAAATTACTACCATTACACTGTTGCTACCCATATTAAAGCTATACAAAAATGGTAAATGCTCCACGTCTTGCTTCTAACTCTAAATCGTAAATGTAAGGTTAAACAGGACCTTTAGATTGTAGATTTTTTTCCTTTAACTTTTCCTTCCTGGCTCAGTGCTGATGTATTAGAAATCAGTTTAATTTGATACAAGAGTAGAGTCTGTCTTTACAACATGCAGAAGGAGAAGATATTAATAGTAAGGGGAAAAAAGTTAATGGCGTACTAAGAAAGCATAAAGTAGTTGTTCCCTTTATAACATCTGTACAAACTTTAAATAATGGAACAAGTAAATTTAATGGGTTTAGGGTCTAGTTTCCAGTACTCGAAAACTTTTTAGTTACCAGTTCTGTTCAAACAGTAAGCTAGATACAGCAAACCTTCCCTTTCTAAGTGGCCTTGCTGTTCCAGGGACTAAGCATACTTGCCAGTTTTTGAAAACCGAAGTGATTTTCCCCCCAAAATTGAAAAGATATTTTAGACAGTGATTGTATATATAGTTTGTTGCATTTATGGCTGAACATGAAACTGCAACTGCTTTAACATTTGTATGTGACACTTCTACAAAAGAGTGGTGGTTTATCACTGAATAAATTATTTACTGTAACAAAATATAAGAATGTATTTTGTAGATGTTTATATTTTGCTTAGCTACACAATGTTAGAAAGTTAAAGCAACACAACAGAGCAAAAAGTACACATACAGTTTATCAGGATGAAGAACCACTATCTAACTTACATGCCATAAAACTAATTTTAAAACTTTCTAAGTTACAAATGAAATATAAATGCAATTTCTCTTACCATATCTTCTCCTCACTTTGAACATATGCAGGTTAGTCAGGGACACAGGTTATTTGGAAACACTAGAAAATCTGGGGATTTGGTGAGCTCTGATTCCTGGGGAATGTAAACTGAGATTCCAATCTGAATAGTAATGTTCACAAAACATTAGTGAAAAGGTTTCTGCTGTTGTCTTAGTTTGTATGTTTAACTGAAGAGAGCTACTTCTTTATGATATCTGATTTGAACTGCTCTGACCTCACCTCCTTTGAATGGCTGAGTTTCTGCATTTTCATTGATCAAAACCAGCAGGAGCTGGGGCTGCTCAGCATCTTGCATAGCACACACTGTATGGTTTGAGGTAAGTGGGAAACTGGTATTGACTTCAGTGGTGGTTGGATTGAGTGCACTATAGTACCAGGCTCCAGAGGAGCTGCAGAATTGGGAGGATTTCAGTGGGAAATCACAGAATTAGGAGGATTTCAGTGTAAATGTGAACATGATCATATACTGATGCCATCGAAATAAAACTGAAGATATTAACAGCTCATGTTATGTTTCACAGTACTAGCAGGAAATAAAGGAACAGGAGTAGGAATTATAAGAGAAATAATGTAATAATATGTTACAGTTACCTGGGACTCAGACACAAGTGGCAGGCAATAAAAGTGCCAAACAGTTAATACCCTGTAAGGGAAAAAGTAATTTGGTGTTTTCAAGAGCTTCAAATTATCACCGAAGTCTTTTGTGCTACTTTCAAGTATTTGTGTGACGTCCAGTTGGTTTTCACAATATTTAGGTTTTGACTTTTTGAAATTGGCTAACAAAGTAGAGTTATCTCGGGTATCTCCCTGTGAAGTACTTGATAAGGTCATCAGAATAGACTGATTGTATGCTTATGCTGTTATTTGATGTAGACTCTTGGAAAAGAGGGCTCTTCAGAACTTAGTCACTATGTAATAATATTGTATTGCCACTGCAAATGTTGCAGGAAAAATCTTGCGCAATTAAAAATCTGTTCTAGATTGGAATCTGATAGCTTTTTGAGAATCTGAAGTAAATCTATGGTGGGAAAGGACCTGTTAAGTCTCTGCACAGACTACGTTTACTTAGTTCTGAAGAACTGATACCATAGAACATGGAGATTTCTCCATGTTTCCTTACTTATTTGGGCTAGAAGACATAGGGAATATATAATTAATATGTTTTTCTTATCCCATAAATTCTGCTTAAAGCACTTTCAAGGACATTTCCCTTAAAAAAGTAGAGGTAAATCTCTAGCAATATAAGAACGGTAGTGCTCTAAAAGATACATCTTTACAGATGAATACATTACATTAAACAATATAATGAATATGTCAAGATATGAAGGTCTTAGAATTCTAAAAAAATATTACTATTTCAAAGTAAAACTTGATAACTTCTCTAGTGTTCCCATAGAAACCATCGTGGTGGCATAGGAAGGAGCAGTTGTAGTTTTGTACTGGTATGTACTTTCTTCCAAGATATATATATATATTTTTAAAGTGGTTGCATGCTTCAGTCAAAATTCTGGTGTGAAGTCCTACTGTCAGCCATGGCTGAATTTACCGAAGTTCTAAAGCCAACATGTCAGGATAGCTGGAGATACAATGCATGGATTTAATATTGTTTGCCGGTGGGAATTCCTGGAGCTCAAAGTAATAATGTCTTCTACATTAGTGTGCAGTGAAGTGAGTGTAGCATTAATCTTCATAGAAAGTTCAATTCTCCTGAGAATGTGGAAGGATAATATAAACCACATTAATAGAAGGAAGGAGCCAGGTAACATGGGGTTACTTTTATATAATTTAAAGCTGATTAAAGAAAGTCTTAATATTTTCTCTCTCTGCAATTTGTCAGAATCAAGCATTCAGGATGACAGATAACAAGTGTCTCGATACGGTGAGCATGTGTATATGTGACTCATATGTCTTATTTTAGTTTGAAATTTTAAGACCCAATTCATAGAAGGAATTATTTCTGAAATTACTATAGCATCACCATTTATACTATGGTTCCTGAGAATTTGTCTATTATAAATGCCCTATTTTCTGGAGGCTATGTTTCTGCTATAAAAAATGTGTCTTAGGCTATTCCATACCATGCAACGTCATGCTCACCATAAAAGGGGACTAGTCAGGGAGGGGTGGGTTCTGCTTGGACAGGCTGAGCATCCAGTCAGTTGCTTTCTGTTGTCACCCATTGTGAATATCTGTTATCACCCATTGTGAATATCTGTTATCAATACTGTTGTTGATTGTTTCCCTCTCCTTTGCCATCCCAGTAAAGTCCCTGTCCTGGTTTTACCCCAGCCAGCAGCTGAGCACCATGCAGCCCGCTCGTTCACTCCCCCGCATCGGGATGGGGGAGAGAATTGGAAAAGTTAAAGTGAGAAAACTTGTGGATTGAGGTAAAGACAGTTTAATAGGTAAAGCGAAAGCTGCGTGCACAAGCAAAGCAAAACAAGGAATTCATTCACCACTTCCCATGGGCAGGCAGGTGTTCAGCCACTTCCAGGAAAGCAGGGCTCTGTCACACGTAACAGTTACTTGGGAAGACAGACACCATCACTGGGAACGCTGCCGCCCCCCCTCTTCCTCTTCCCCCAAGCTCCTTATAAACTAAGCATGACGTCATATGGTATGTAATATCCCTTTGGTCAGTTTGGGTCACCTGTCCTGTCTGTGTCTCCTCCCAACTTCTTGTGAACCCCCAGCCATCCTGCTGGCAGGGCAGTGTGAGAAGCAGAAAAGGCCTTGGCTCTGTGTAAGTACTGCCCAACAATAGGTCCATAGAACAAAAACATCTCTATATTATCAATGCTGTCTCCAGCACAAATCCAAACCATATTCCCACACTACCTACTATGAAGAAAATTAACCCTCTCAGGTGAAACCAGGACATGTCCTTATCCCAACCCATGAGGCTTTGCCTTTGTTTTTCCATTCTCCTCCCCATCCCACTGGGGGAGGGGTGCGCGAGCGATGGCGTGGTGCTCAGCTGCTGGCTGGGGCTAAACCACGTCAATGGAGAAAGGGATGGAAAGTTAGATGACCTCAGACTGTGGCTTATTGGGTAGTACAAAAGTGTACACATAGAAATGTACCACTGTGCTTTGTTTTTTCCTTTGTAGGCAGAAAATCTTTGCAAAAGTAATTTGTTGTTGTTCCTTTAAAAGAAATTTGACATTGACTTTAACTTTCTCCTTTCTTGCTATCAGCATCATTAGAATGTCTTCAACTTGATTTTAAGCATGACTTCACTACAGGATCAGAGGGATGTAGGGTAAGAAACAGGCACCCTGACAGTCACTGAACTTGATCTTGCAATGGAAGGTGCATGTGTGGGAGAAAGTATGCTGAACTGCAAGCAGGGGATTTGATAAAGAGGTCAAAGGAAGCAGGAGGAATAGACTGGTGATCTGGTAGGAGAGCTGTGCCCTGCATTCATTATGACATTTTGTGCAGGAGTAGCAAGAGCTTTTTTTCAGATCTGTCAGAAAAGGATTTCTGTCTCTGTGGCTAATCCATGTGGCAGCCTCAGCTCACGCTTTTTGTTAAGGTCAGCTCTCCAAATACTTGGACAAAGCAATACTCCAGGGAGGCAGGAGGAGTAAGATGACAAGGGGACTGTAAACTTCATGTGTATTCACTGGATTGTGCCTAAACCAGCATGACCTTACCATGCCTTGTCCCTGCCCTGCAGCATAACTACTGTCTCTGTGCAGATCAGGCATATAAGTTTACTTGCACTGCTGAATGCTAGGCACGATTTTCCACACTCAAATTTTCTTAAATGTCCTTTGTCATTTTGCAACTACTTGCTGGATCGATTCCATTAATTTTTGTAGCGGAGGAGACAGGGCTCATGTGGTTCTTTGTACAACGGAAATCTCCATGACATCAGTGGAATAGGGCTATTTAATGCCTCCGTTTACAAATGAGAAAACACTGGAATTCTGATTACAGTGACCTAGTGAGGCTTAATTTATGGAAGTTTATGCAGCACTTTGAAATTCCTGGACGTATGTATCACTGCAAAAAATACAGTGCAGTCTTGTTGCTAGGGTCTTTATTGGACACAGGAGCAACTCAGACTCTTGCCAACTGTCCTTGAAGTCAGCAAAGCTAGTTAGATGGATGGCAATGAACAATTACAGAATCACCTTGCCACTCAAATCCTACTGAATTTTCAGTAGGAGCAGATAAAATTTTGAGTTAAAACCATTTTATCCTGAAAAATGCACACATGATTATGATTTTTGCATGAAATTGACTGAAAAACTGGCTAGAATCTTGAGTGACAAGGGAAAATTAAAAAAAAAATACTATTTTTTTCTCCCAAAATTCACTTTCTGAACAAAGTCACTTACTTTGAATAAAATATTTTGTTCAGCCTGAAATATTTTATTTTCTACTTTTTATTTTACCTTCATAATTTGCAAGAAAATTTGTGGAATTTTTTTCCCCCATCACTATCATCATTCCCCAGAAAAAGAAATTACTCATAGAACTGTAACTTTTAGTTATGCGTATTTGGAAAGGTGTTGGTGTGGGTTTACATATACACATAGACTCACAAATTTTCTTGAACGTAATACTACCTTGCTGATTTTTACATGACATTATTCTGCAGTAATTACCAGAAATTTATCCTTACTTATTTTATTCTTGTATCAGTGTTTTGGGAAGTGTTGTTGCTTTGTTTCAGTGATAAGTAGTACCCTAGATTTAAGTTGTGAATACAGTGTCTAGATAGAGACGTATCCACTTTATTATTACTAGATCCAGCCTCCCTCCCCAGGCTTGTAAGCTTTTATAACAGTACTTTCTTTTACTATCTGCCTCATCAGCAGTATCTGCTCCAAAAAGTAATTAGACTTCTTTTCCCAAGCAAGAGACACGAATGGCTTTTATACATAATAAGATAGTTTTATTAGTATGACTGTTGATGCCCCAGAACTATCAAGAAATAAGATACATTTTGTTGTGCTTGAAGTTTGTAGTCCAAAGACACTCAGAGACCAAGGACATTTAAAATTCAGTGTCATGGTGGGGAAAAAAATAACACCAACAGGGCTGTATAGTAACTTTTGTCTTCTAGATGCATTGAGAAAGTAAGGGAAGCTTTACTTAGCTTTACAATGAGGTTTTTTTTTCACATACCCAGTTATTGGAAATAAACATCACAAATCTTAGCTTACTGCAATTTTCATATATCAGCACTGAAGTGAAATGGTCAGCACAAATTCAATGAGTTCTCCATACTGCCCGTGGCTCATTCTGTCAGCTGAACCTTAGACAAATGTGACAGTATCCACTGCTGAGTTTCTCTTGGGGCTTTCCTGATGTTCCCTTCTGATGTAGCTGGGAAGCAAGAGTACAGCTTTGATGTGCTTGGTGAGAATAATATCAAAATTTCCCCTTTATGTAGGAATGCGGATGTTCTGAGATTCAAAGACAAAACATCTTTATTGCAACTCAGGACAGTGTCAAGCAGCAATGTTGTGGGTGCAAAGAGTTACACTGGGAGTGCCAGCAAAGGTATGCATATTCAGGAAAAACCAAAAACCTCAATACATTGGTCAGTATCTCATGTAGATTTGAGCATCTTTTTGCATATTTCTCTCTGTTATCTGAGACTACTTTTTTAATGTTGAAGAATTGTGGGGCTGCTTCTCTATCTTGTCAAATGTCGTTATTAGTTTGTCTTTCTGCAGAAGACTGGAAGCTCAGTAAATGGATCATAGTAGTGTTTTTTTGATTGCATCAAAAAAACACTACTATGATCCATTTGTAACCTATATTCAAGTAGTGTTTTGGTCAGACTGCTCCAAATTTCCACTGGGTTGATACCTAACAGACTGAATGGTGGCAATAAATTTTATCTCCTTTTCCTCACTTCTTAAGCATGGGATGATGGCCTGAGGATCTTCCTGCCTCACAGTTTAGTCACCTTTATTCCTTTCTCTCATGAGGTATTTTGATTTGCCTTAATTTTGAGGATAAGATATGACACAATGTGAATACTGCCAAAGCTTCTATTTTGGCAATTTGCTTCTGATTTACAGCCTAAAAGTGTTTCTAAGAGACACTCACTTCTCAATGGTATGCCTATCCAAAGAGTACAAAACCTTCCAGTTCCCTGTACAGTTAGTTGTCCATTATGCAAAAAAAACCCATTACCAGTATTTCCAGTATTCTCCTTTCTTGCCTGTTGTTATTACTGAAATGCATACGTTGCAAGATCACCCTTTTTTCTGGCTTGTTATCTATATGATTTGTTGAGCATGGGCTCCACCATCCCACCAGCTATGACTGCTTCTACATGCAGACAAACGGAATAGAGGAGGCCTGTGTATTCTTTCAAATTCGGTTCTGTGGTTTCCATTTTTTGCTTTTGATACCATTCTGTTCCATATGCCTGCAATGTCTCCATTTCGTCACTGTTTGACAGTGACTTCTGCAAGAAAAATCTCAGATGTTTACATCTCACATTTTTATACTCCATCTGAATGCTTCTTTTTTGAATACAGGAAAAATATTTCAAGATTATGCAACTGTGGGTTTTTTTCCTCTGAATTTTGCATCGTCAGACCACTAGTATGTGACTAACAAACATGTTCACACTGTTAAAGAACAAACCAGCATAGGTGATAATAAATGTGGCTAACAAATTTTAGTTGATACTAAGGTAATATGCTCCACTTGAGGACCTTACTCATTGCCCTCCTTTGCTGCTCGTATGATTCAGACTCTCCTCTCATCAGCTTAAATCAGGTGAGCAAGGATTACATTTACTACAGGTACTACATCTCTTCCTTACACAGTACCACTGACAAAAAAGATAATTTCAGATGATCTTCACAGATGGTGTCTGTGTGATATATATATACACATATGCTCAAAGGCGGAGGAGGGGAAGGAAAAGGGGAAAAAAAACCCTTTGAAAGGAAGAGATTTAAGCTATTGTAGTGTCAGGCAGCTGTGATTTATATTCAGCAGTTTATGAGTGCTTTACTGACTTCTTCATTATTCAGTACAAAAAAAAAATCCATACTTATTTTTGCAAGTGCTATATCGACATGTTCTGTAGGTATTTCTAGGACGTGTCAATACAGTATTTCACATTAAATGTATGCCCTTTTCAATATGTATTGCTACAAAAAAAAAAAAAACAAAACCCAAATGGAGCTACTTCTATGCAACTCTTCAATCTGGTTCTCTAATCAAGCTTTGAACTTGGAGAGTGTATGTCAAGGTTAGTGGAAGAACAAAGTAGTAGGGCACCACTGTTAAAATGCTCTGCAATTTAAAGAACATTAAATTCATCTGAGTCTTTCAAGTCATTCTGCTAAAGGAAAAGAGGGTGTAGAACTGTTCAAACTGTTTTCCCAGTCCAAGGAGGACTAATCTCCCATGTTCAGATCTGTTTCAGGTTGCTGGCTTAAGCAATGGTCTGTCATTCACATAAAAATCTTGAATGATAAATTCTTCTCTGGCCATGATGGAAGATCCAGGGGATTAACTTGTCCGTTGTCCTCTATCCTTAATCTGGTGTTTTGTATGTTATCAGTCACAAGAACCATGTCCTTCTGATGCTTCCTAAGTGGATTTTCAGCAGCTCCTTATGGAAAACACAATTCTTTCCTGTTTTCAGCTTGTAAATGAATTCCAATTCCCATTCTTAGACCTCTTGGTCTTTAAAGGGGCATATCACCAGTCTATAGAAGTCTAGCTAAAACCATGGCTTAACGTACAATATTTTCATTTCTACAAGTTTGTCTAAAATTTACTGTAGGTTTTATATGCCAGTCAGATGGACCAAATGAATATCTACTGTTACCCCATAGTCTTAAAAAAAAATTCACTAGGAATTAATTTGGCCCATGGTGTAACTTGGAAACTTTGGGGGTTTTTGGCTAATTTGGCAGGTCTTGACTAAGAAGAATTAAAGTTTCTGTTTTGCAGTCAAGCAATGTTTAGAAGAGATATTTAATATCTTTGGTTTGATTTCAATGGAAGTTAATCATAGTTTTGGAGCTAAGCCTTATCATAGAATCCTTGCCAGAGAAGGATATTTTGAATGAATCTCCTCTTTGTTGTTATCTGATGCCTTTCAAAAGCCTGTTCTTTAGAAGTACAATTATGGAACAGCAGTAACGGTCTCCTGGAGCTTGTGGAATTCTTTATGTCTAAATTCAAATTAAACAAAACTTGATATCAGATTTTTGAAATTCAATTTAATTTCTCTGAGTCATCTTGGGCTGCTACTGGTCAGCGACAATAGCTATAGCAGGAATAATGTCCAGTGTTTAGAAAGTAGCTCTTTGAATTATTTCTCCTGCTTATGTCAAGTATTCCTGCAAGGGCCCTGACGATGTTTCCATCAATAAAATTTAAATACTATAACTTTCATTTTATTAAAAGCTAGTCACAGTTCAGAATAGCACAGTTACAATGTCTTCATGCTACTTGTATTGTACCTGTTCTGTTCTATGTCCAAGACAGTTCTCTGTCACCTGCACCTTGATGAATATCTGAATCCAGAGCTGGAAACCTACTTTTCAGTGTCATTGTTGTTTTATTCTGCAACTCATTCATAGAGGTGAAAATACATACAAAATATTCCTTGCCTCTTAGAGTAGCTCTGACTGTTAAGTAAATTTAATCTTTAAATTTATTTTTCTTCCCTTTCTCTGTACATTTACTTTGACAGGGATCTGATTTTTCCTCCTTTTCATTCACTGGGAGTTTTTGTGCTGGCTTCACAGACAGCTCTGGTCTGTGTGTTTTCTTAGGATTGTATAGAGCAAAAAAGCAAACAAAGAAAATTATTGAATTAAGATTATTTAATGTGATTTTAGAGAAATGAAATAATATTTCATCCTCCTTGAGCTTATTCTTCTTTGAATATTTGGACAAGGATTCTGTTGTTGCTTTTAAAATAGGATTTAAAAATTACTTACTGTAAAAGTAACAATTTCAATTAAAATTATTGTAATAGAATTTCAATTATCTGGGTTAATTATAAAATATTCTATATAACTACTAACGTAGTTCACTCTTGTTCAGTTACAGTAGCTAGAATGAAACTAAGAAATTTAAAAAAATAAAACTCTATGTTTTTGCTTCTGTTCCCCAACTATTTGAGTATGTTAGCATTTTTCATGCAGAGAGGAGTTTGCATTGAATTTCTCTTGAGTTTTGACATACATTTCTTTGAGATTGCTATTCTGTGGACCTCTATAGGAGAAAAACTTGATTGCCTGAACGTTTGTAAAAGGTGAATAAAAAAAGGATGGATGAAAGAAGATTTCATAGGGAATGTTTGAAAAAATTGTGTGCCATAAATTTTGGCTGTAGTTCCTGTTCTTCTTGTCAAAGACTTTCCGAAAGAAAACCCTGTGCTTTTGAGTCTGACAGGAACCTATAAAATACCTTTGGGTTTGCTACTTGTGTGCTATTTCCCTAACATTTCTCTTCATTGGTTCATAGGAATTAGTAGCAGAAATTTTGCATATCATTTGGTCATATTATTCCTGATTTAATTTTTTTGAGAACGGGGAAGAGAGAAGAAATATGTCGTAGGATTAACTGCTATAGCAAGAATTGTAACCTATAAGGAAGTTTAAGTTCTAATAAATCTTTCTACATTTCAGAATATACAGTCACTACCTTTGCTAAGCAGTAAAAAATACCACTGTCTCAGGAAAATGCAAGTCACTGAAACATACTCTTAGGAAAAAAACCCCACAAACCATGCTGCTTTAGTGAGAGAGAGATATATATATATAAATATATACACACACATATATAAGTAGCTCTTAACTAAGAGCTGCAATACCTAGAGAAGTATACTGAAAACTGGAAATTATACTTCCCTCCTCTTTCCCCCGCCTCTTCTCTGCTCTTGGGAAAATACTGTGTTACACAAGACTGCTACGACTGTTTTTTAAATACCTGGAGAGCATTCCAAGTCCAGTGTAGTCAGATGAGTTTTAATTAGTTACAGCTAATTGGTTCACCAGAAAACAAAGGGTTGTGGCTCATGCCTATATGCTGTGGGGTTGTGGGTGTTTCAAGTGAGCTTGAGAAACAGGTAGGCCAACCTGCAAGTTAGTTATGGAATGAATTCAACTAGAAGCTATCTGTGAAGTTCATGCCATTTAGGGCCTCAAAATTACGTAAGGATGAGTTTTTCATTAAAGTCTGAACCTTTTATAGCTTCTGTCTTCAATTTCCTAGATCATCTTTTTAACGTACAATACTCATTAATAAAAAATTGCTTTTTGAATTGTTATTTCAAAGAACTTCTCATTAAAATACTGAGAATACAAGTGTTTTACAAGTGAAACCATAGTGAATTAAAAAGGGCTTCTCTTGTATTGCCTCTGATGGGCTTTTAATTGTTTAATAATTTATAGCTGATACAATAGTGATAAATTGACTTTAATCTTTCAGTGATTTATATGTGATCAAGTATAGAAACCAAGTTAATAAGACAGTATAAGGAAACGTGAATTCTACCTTTCTGAAAGGAATTAATGTGCAGGATTCAGACCTGCATCTTCTCTTGAGGCAGGTAAGTAAATGATATCTTATGGAGTAAGAGTATTCTCCTATAGTATGAGTGTTCTTTCTGGGTTTCTGTCTGAACTACATAGTAATGGTAATATGAATTTGTAAAGAACAATGTGGGGTTTTTTCAATGATACAATTTTTTGTTAAAGAGGAAGTAATAAGGAACCCATTTTTTTACGGCTTTTCTTCACAGTTATTTTTTTCTCTTCTATTTAATTTTTAGATTGATTTCCTCCTCCCCCCCCCCCCAATTTTTCTTGATCTACCTCTGTCTGATAGCATTGGTTTATTTACATTCCCTCTCTATGTATTTAAGAATAAGGTGTAATGAAGTAATTTCTTACCTTTCCATCAGTTTGAGGTTGTCTGAAACTTGCAGTTCTGGGTAAAATGGGCCAAAATGAAGGCCATCTCAAAAATATGGCAATGTTAGAGTCAGGTTCTTATTTGTATTAGCATGATCCAGAACTCTGAACAGAAACAGAACTTCAGGGGTGAAAAATGATAGTTATATTAAGTCAGACTCAAATACCTTGTAACTATTAAGAAAGCTTTCAAAGAATGTTGTGTGAATCTGCCTTAACCATGGATGTTTTCTGAGCTTATGTGGGATTGCTTTCTTCACATTTCATGTGTTTTAATATAAATATAATAACAGAATTAAGTATATAAATCAAAATATGCATAACAAAAAGGTCAGATTTTAAAGTTCATATCTCCTAATTAAGATCAAAGGAAGTTTTGATTTAGAAAATCTATAGCAATTCAATAATGTATAGTTATATTAATTCTCCTATTATAATGATATTTAAACATTTTAGACTCTTGTTCTAAATATTTTACACAGATAAAAAGAAAAAAATTATGAGGTTTGTAGACAGGAAAATATATTAGAAGTGCTCTACCTTTCTATTGTAAATGTGTATGAATCTTTTTGAAGGAGTGCTGCTGATGCCTTTTATTTAGCTTAAATTTCCTTGTACGTCAGAGGAATTTTCATGCTGTGTATATGTGTCTATATGCCTGAGAAGATATTTTTCTCTGAAGGCTGCAGGATATTGTAGCTTTCCTAAATATTAGCATCAGGAATGTATGAGACTTTTTTTTCCTCTTTTCTCTCTAGTTTACACATATGTGCGCTTGTATTGACTCTGTCTCTGTACCCTATGTATGTTTTCCTAAATCTTTGTTTTTATAGATTGTTGGTGTGACTGGGTATGATTTTAGCTGCCTTTGTAACTCATCAGAATAAATAATTTGAATAGAGTGCGGAAACCTTATCAGGAAATTTACACAACAAGTGGATACTCAATTAGTCTCTGTTTTTAATCTTGTTTGTTTTCACAGTGGAATGTGCAGGGTTTAAGCTGTCTGTGGTTCTGTGTACTGGCATTTGTTTTGTGGTGAAATAACAAATTGAAGTTAGTGAATTGATTGCTTCTGTCATAAAATGTAGTTCCTTGATTCAATAGACTTGGAGCTCTCAGGAGAGAATGAAAGAAAAGTATCTGTCCTCGTAACAGAGGACTCGAGATTAGTATAGACTTTGGCAAAGCTAGTTATGTACTTATCTGCATCTAAAAAGGAAAAGTAAAAGTAAAAAGGAGGTTAAAATTTTTGTGAAATCACATTTTGACCCACAGCATAAAGTTCTAAACGTATCATTAAAGGCTTAATTCTCTTTTCCCAAATTCCATTTGGAAAGAGAAAAAATTCCAGTGGATTCATTAGAATGACAACTGTAAACGTGGATAATTGCTTGTTTAAATCCCAGCTTATCATCAATGGTAAGAAAAATGATTGTGCCTACTTTATTCTAATGTTCTTCATTGACAATTTTCTGTATGGAGAACCGAATGTAGTAGAAAGCGATGTTACCAGTCATTTATGGAATTCCAGAATTTATGGAATTCTGTATTGTTTCTCTGACTGATTCAGATTAAGGCACCATGAATTTTTTTTAATGCTTCTTAACAATTTAAAATTCAAAAATTACAATAAGTTTTTAAAATATTTTGAAGAATAATCATCTTTGAAAATACTAAAATCAGTGATCAGTTCGCTGAGGTTTTTTAAAACCTGAAAACTAGATTAGATTAGTTTTTCTTTAGAGATTATTTACTTAGCTGTAATTTAGACCATTCATAATGCTTAGTTTAAAAAAAGTATAGTATTATTTGCTTTTATGATGATTCATTTCTTTATTATTTGGTGGTCTATTGTTAGGGAAAGATTGTCATGATTCTTAAAGTATCTGAAATTGAAATGGTGCTTTTTGCAAAGAGTCTACTTTTATGTTGTTATTGACTGCTATGTTTTCAGTCTTCACTAATGTCTTGCAGTTTACCAAAGTCTTTTAAAATTATTGGTTTGGAATTACAGGAAGAAGCAACAAATTTGGGAGAAGATACCTAGTGGAACTTCATGAAAATTAAATTTTTAAAAAAGATATGGTTGCTGATCTGGCATACATTTTATGTCTTTTGGTGTCTTTTGCTTAAAAAACCAACCAAATCATTGAGCATTTCAAACAATTTTTTTTTTCACACTTGCAAGTCATTTCTGTAGAGCAGGCACACACTGCAGCATAGATTTCATCAGGTTTATATGCAACTGTGAGGCACCGATAACGAAAGGTGATTCAATTTTTCCAGTCTCTTTGTTGCAGATTGTATTTTTTAAAAGTTTATGAATATGTAAAGTTATCATAATGAAATTATCCTAGAGAGAGACTAGAGCCCAGTGAGACTTACTGAGTAATTAATATTTCCTTCTAGAAGCTTTTATTGTAGCTTTCACTTGTGCAGCTAGTTCTTCAATACCTACTTTGATTCCATTTATTCACTAAGTTTTCATGTTCTATGTGTCCCAGATCTCATGATAAAAGCCATAAAAAATGACTGCATATTTGGGCAGCTGTCAGCGTCAGCAAGCTGCTTGGTCAGCCTCATGCCCTCAGGCAAATTTGAAAGGAAACTTGTAACTGATAGTGACTGAAAAGAGGAAAGCTTAGGGTACTTTGGTTGCCTTTAAGAGAGCATTAGCTTGAAAGATGCCACAATCAAGTTAATCCAACCTAGTACAAGACCAGCCTGAATAGCATCTTCTTATTTCTGTTATTGTTTCAAGAGAGTGATGAGAGAAGTCAGAAGGTCTCTGAAGAAATGTGAAGATTTAGGGGGATAAATTGGAGAATAAGAGTTTTATGTAATATGAAATTATTTATACAGCTTGCTTTATGGTGATCTGTCCAAATTTATATTTTTCTACTTAGATTTTTCTTTTTAAAAATGTCTGTTCAGTTGGAAATTTTGACTAAATGTCTAGGAATTTCATATGTTTGTTTGTTTGTTTTTAATGAAGAAATCTGTACCAGAAAGCTTTGCTAAATCTGCCATGTTGTTCTGTAAAAGTGGTGCAGGGATTACTGCACCAGAAGACTTTAGGTAGTAATCTTTACGCCCCAGAATGCAATCAGGACAACGTATAAGGCACTTTTCATGAGAACTGATTGAGACAAATAGACTTCTCCAGAGTACGAGTCAGAACATTTTAAATGAGGCTCCTGCTCATGGTCTTTGGGGGGAGATAATTTTTTTCTGTTGAGAAAGTGTAGGTGCCAAGGAAGGTCATCCTTTCATCTTGAGAACCTAACTCATTTTCCTTGATTGTGTTATAAATTCCCCTGGCAAACTCAGCCTCAAGAAACTGAAGCAGTCACTAGTTCCCTTTGCGAGTGACAAAACTGTGAAGATTATTCAAATCCAGGCTGTTCTGTGACATCAGAAGATGACGATGTCCTAAAGACACGGAAATCTATGGGAATACTCATTGTACATGCAGTATCATACTTTATAGTGGTGCTTAAAAAGCTTCAGTTTTGATTGCTAGAAGCTTAGTTTTGGAAAAAATAATGCTACCATTGATATACATTTTTCTTCACATTCAAGCTCAAACATTTCATAGAGAGTAATTTTCCTCTCTTTAATCTTTTCTGAGTGAAATAAATTGAGGATTATTTAAAGCTCACTCACTACAGAATGGAAAATGAATGTGACATTGCGGCAATACTTGCCATGTTTTTGTATCCCAATGCCTTGCATCTTATCAAGTTGTAT
Source organism: Grus americana (assembly GCF_028858705.1). Lineage (NCBI taxonomy): Eukaryota > Metazoa > Chordata > Aves > Gruiformes > Gruidae > Grus > Grus americana. Next base: position 14,451,521 of record NC_072859.1, on the reverse strand, counting down.
TTGTTAATGATTTTTAAATCTGCAATGGAATAGAAATATGCACATCATATAATACTAAAAATCAGATCATTACATCTATTTAGTACCAAAATTAAATCATTTCTTTAATGAATCAAATATAAATGATTACTAGAAGCAAATGGCAATACAGAGATATTGTTTGAACTAATAACATTTTTTTCCACAAAGCCATGATTTAAGGCTATAGTAATGGAAAGACATTCAAAGCTCTTGCAAGACACTCAAGGAAATTTTATATGTCAACTTGACAGTACTCTTGCCTAAAGGTTATAATGCACAGATATTAGAAAAAATTGTTGTTGTTTTTTTCCTTTCAAAGAGCATGAAAGAGAAAATATTACCTGACTAACTGCAGGCTAGAGCCTGGAGTTGTGGTTGTGGGGAGAAAAAAATCCTACATTAAAATGAAGGCAAAAAGAAAAAAATTAAGGTTAGGGAGCAGTCAGAAAGATCATTGTTGATAATTTAATTAAATATAAGTTATATAATATGTTGTTGAACCTTCTAAAAGAGAATGTACATGTGAACAGAATTGAATTTTTTTTTGTCCAGTTCCAGGGTTTCACTGAATTTCCTTCCAGTCAGAGCCATTTCCTGAAACAGGAAAAGACTTTTGGGAAACTCCAATTAAGCATATCCAAATCCTTCTGGTAATTCAGAAATCATTAATAGTTTATGTGTCACTCTTAGTTATGAAAGATAACTCATATAAGACAACAGCTACAGAAGAAAACAATGACATTTTATTATTTTAGTAGTGTTGAGCATGCATTATTTTTGGCCATCTTTGGAAGGGAACATGTTTAAAAACTCTCAAATGTAATACAGCAGATCTAAAGCTTGGAAAACTTTAGTGCTAGGTACCTGGTGAGCAAAAACATTATCTACCATCCAGAATCCCTTTGGTGTGTTGACAATAAATAGGGAGAGCTTGAGATGATGCTGGATGAATGAGGAAAAACTGAAAAACTTCAGGCTCAGTCACACTTTCAGAGTGTTAATTAAACTAAACTAAAAGTGGTAAAATTCTGATCTGAGTCACTCTGAAGTCAGAGTGATTGTGTATGCATTAAACATGTACTTTAGAAGTTTTCTGGAATTGTGGCCTAACTGTGATCAAAAGTCTTGAGGGAACAGTTTTCCACTGGCAAATGTGCTTTCACTTAAACTTGTCTATCTGAAAGATCTCATGTCAAGTATGTGACTATAAATGATTTTTTTAAATTCTGTTACAACAAAATTAAATTCTCAAAGCATTTTAAACTATAATCTGTTTTTTTGGGAGTTTTCAGTATATTTTATTTTCTTTGGCATTTAAAGTGCAAAATTCACACAGAACATGTGTTCTAACTTACTGAATTTGGTGCAACATAGGGTAGAGAAAGAGTGGTTTTGCTTTCCTGAAGCAAACTTCAAGTTTTCAGTATGTTTACAGGTTCCTTCCCATCCATTTTCCTGACAGCATGTGTCTGGCATTTGTGTTATACTGTTAAGCAGATCCACTGTTTATGTATGTCTTTATATCTGGTGCAAAGACCGGCCTTGTGTGTAAACTTGGCTCTGTTTAACAACATAAATAATTCTATTTGTGAGACTTTCATTTTGTTTTCTATTATCTGCACTTGCCCACACACCCTTGGCTTGCCCAGTGCGTGTACACTTCCTTATATTTTGAGTGATACCAAGAATGGGAGAGATGATTTCTGTCAAAAGGCATGCAAAGAAGTTCTCTTCAGTACTTTGTGAAATGTGTTCCAGGGACCCTTACACACGCAGATCTCCTGCTAACAGCAGGAGGTATATGTACACACCGTAGTGCAAAATCAGATCCTAACTTTACTCAAGATTAGTAACTTTAGTGATTAACTGGAAAAAGACCTATTTGAGAATTCTGTCAACTGTTATTAAGAGGAGTGAAAGGGTAATACAAATGCACATTGCAGCTTGGGGGATAAGTTCCTTAAATGAGCAATTAGATTATTTTCCTGACAGGAGAAATGTAAAGTGGGGCTACTTGGAAAATACCTTTGCTAACAGGACACAGTGATGAAATATATTGGTCCGCTTGTACTTCACAGTTAACAAGGAGTGGGAAGAGATCTAGTATTTCTTTTGAAAAGCCCCCATCATTAGGGCTTCATTGTTTTATTACAAGTCATTACTTTCCATCAAATCGGACTGGAAATAACTTGGGGATTAGGAGAGAAAATTTCTTTTTATATATTTCATAGACAACTTCTTACATGTCCTTCTGTAGCTATAATTAAGGGAACCCCATATTGCACAGGCTTCTTCATTACAAACTGCTGAATGACAAATGTCTTTTGTCTTCTACTGAATTTTGTTTTAAGCAACACAAGCTGGTGGAGGAAGAGTGTCATAACCATAAAGCAGGGGAGTGGGTTTGCAAATGGGGAGGTTATTTTCAAACAGAAAAGTGGAAATGCAAGGAGGTAATGTTGATTACTGTTTTCCTTCCTTGTAACCAGGTCTCATAGCACCTTCATACTGTGTTTAATTAACATCATTCATCCATTAGCAACTCTCTGGTTTATTATTGGTTAGAAATTTTTCTACTTCACACGGGAGCATATTAATGTAAGGGAAACATTGCAGCGTCTGCAGATGAAGATTCTTGGCTTTTTACTGTAATAATAGAAAGAGCATCTCATGTTAAATATTTTTCCAAGGCAATGATAACTCTGTTTTACGGAGTCCCCTGTAAAATGCATGTTCGTGTAGAGGACCTCAGTGTTTCTGATCTCTTTCTAAGTGAGTTAGGCACTACTTATACTAAAATATTTGTTCAGAAAACTTGATTAATTTGTCATTAAAAGGGGAATGATCCTATGATTTTTATTTTAGTCTCACTATGAGATTATTCTGGGAAATGGTCAGTTTCATTATCTGTGCAATGAAGGTGACTCAGTACTCTTTTACAGCTCTGGTGGGATGTTAACGTGATTAGAATCAAGAGTGGGTTTATCAGTAAGGATGAGGGCTGGTGTGATGAGAAAGTGGTTGTATGCGTGTGCAGTCCTGAAGCCAGATGACAGCTGGTTCCTCTTCTCAAAGTACATGCTGATTTCTTAACTACTTAAATTTTCTTCAGTGAAATGTAGACCAGCTTATGATTTATGGAGACATTGAGATCCATTTCTGATTCCATCACTGTGGTTGCCCTGCAGACCTATTACAAGTTAGACATTCAAACTTTGAGTGCTGCTGAAGCATGATTGGATGAATCCTTATTTTGTAATTGCTTTGCCCCAGTGTGTAAGTAACCATAACAAATCTTGATCTCTTTAATGGTAGCAGATTTTTCTTTATGGAAAGTTATTAACTACTTACTGTTTCTATATTCAATCAAATTGAGATGAAAGACTTTATATCTGTAATTACCATTCCCCTGAGATTATTCAGGCTAATGGTTTATAGGTAATTTAAGCATTAGATTTGTAGCTTAAACAAGAAACTGTTTAATGGGATCTGCATAGTGTGGCACTCTTTGTGGGAGCTTTCCTACAAGCTATTTTTACAAATGCATACCGATGATGGACATTTACAAATGTGTTTCAAGGCTGCATGGTCCAATTAATTTGCTAGTATTTTGGCCTCTATTTTGGTGACTTTGGGTTGCAGTAGAAAATGGGACCTATTGCATGAACAAATACAATGAACATAGGATTTAGTTTTTTAAATGATTATTGATGAAATATAGTTGCAAACTATAATATTTCAGTCACTAAGGTCCCAGCAGGCTATTCTTATTTGGATGACTTCAGTGAGCTGTTTCAGAGGGCCATTGCAGAAATGCCCTGCATCGTGCTTTAGTCAGGAAGCTATGTTTTTCAAACAGTTGCATGTGTGGTGACTAATTTTTCTGCTAGACACTGGATAAAGTTAAAATAATACTTGTGATGGAATTGTCTCCAAACTATGTCTAATTTTGTCCTGTTCTTGAGTTAATTTTTTCTCCCTCTGCATGTGCCAATACAGTTCAAAAAAATCATGGTTTAGGCAAATACAGTGTTTCGGATTCTTTGCATGAATTATTTTGCCTTTGTTACTTTAATGCCAATCCTATTTAGGGAAGCTTTTCTCTTTTCCACAATACATACTAGTATGTTTAAATATTTTATGGGTGCTATTATTATCCTGCCATGAAATGATCAGTATTCTATATGTCTTGGAAAAGTATTCTGCAGCATCTTCCAGTCTTTGGTGTTTCTTTGTATAACTCTATTTTACAAAATAGTTATAAATTTGGTTACTGTGGCTGTAAGACAATGTTGATTGTGATTGTACTTTGTTCTCAATTTATTTTCTTTCTTGTTAATCATGCTGAGCTTAAACTTCCTATGTCATTGACCTAAGTAGGTGAAATAAATAGGTACATGTAAGAGTTAGGATACCCTTGAAACACAATTGCAATATATAAAGTATATTAATTTTTCTTTTAGCAGTAAACCCAAAATTCTAGCTGAAAGTCCAATGAAGAGAAAGAGTTTCTATTGAAGAGTTCCGTAGGTAAATATAAGGTAGTAGTTGGTAAAGTCTTCAATTTTTGTGGAGATGGTAACATTTTATTGTACACCTCTCTCAGATTGAGTCATCCGTCAGTACTTAAAGCAAGTTTCTCTTAAATTGTCCCTTTCTGGACAGTGGGGTTTTTTCCCCAAGGTGAAACAGATTGTGTTTGATATCATGAGTGACATTTTATCTGTCTGTAATATTTTCAAAAAGGATCATCTTTAATCTATAATGTTGCCATGATAAAATTGCAAGAAAGCTTGTTTTAATAGTCCTACAATGATAGGACTTAAACAGCATATATTAACTTTCTGTTGTGCTTTGTTTCACTTAGGAAAGGATTTTACCTGTATGAAATCATATAGGAGGCAAAACCCATGGCAAGTATGATTTGTAAGTTTTATTTGAATGTGTTCTATCATACAAAGTTTAAAGAGAAATTTAATGAAAATTCGACTTTTATGTCATAAACCATCAAGCAGGAAATACAATTAAATTAAGTATAGGGTCACCATCATATTCTGAAATCAGTTTGGATAGTATATTAGATACAAATTCTAAAAATTACAAGGAATTTCATTTCCATAGGTTAAAATTTTCCACACAAAACACATTTTAACTGCGATCTGAATCAAATTGCAAGAAACATAGACTTTTTTATATGTGAAAAACCTTCACAATTAAAATGGTGTCCCTTTAATGAAGCAGGCATCGAATACCTATGTTACAATACAGATCGTAGGATTTTAGTATAAAAAAATAAAGTGGTAAGCAAAATTGCTTTCTGTGTTTATCTGATACTCAATAAAAAGCCAGCAGAATTCGATTCCTGTTGATGCTATTGTAAATAAGCAGAAACATGTCTCCTTCCGGGCTATCACACTTTAATATAACTATCTTCAGGAGGAAAATAGTTAACTTTCATTACAAGTATTCTCAAAAGAAACTACCAGTACGGAATACTTTTATGCTTTTTTTTTTTTTTTTTTGATCATGTGGGTGTCGTGCAAATCACATGGAAATTCATTTTAGCATCACTATTCTAATAAGTGATATGCCTCATTTAATTTAAGCAAAACAGAAGAGATCAGAATAAGCAGAAAAAGGAAATCTTCAAAGGTTCTATTCCTGAAAAAGAGCAGTCAAAATATTCAGGGCAGAATGTAATTTTCTTGGACCATAGCAACAGTGACGTGGCAGCAGATTTTGTTATTAGCATAGGACAAAAGGAACCAAGTATTGCTTCATTTCTGAATACATAAAACTACATATAGCCAGATCTTATTAGAGCTTAATCCACTGAAATCAATGTGAATCTTTCTCATGACTTTAGAATAGAAACCAAATAAATATTTTTTGCGAAGGCATGTGATGCTAAAAGGCCATAAAGTAAATGGTAATTTAGAACTCTGATAACTGAAAATACTGTTCTGGAGGCTTTTGGTTATTTTTTTAAGAATAACTTCCAGTTATTACCTAAATGATTTTCCTAAATAGGGAATATTTCTAAGAACTAAAGTAAATCATGAGTTAGAGGTTTTCTTACAAACAGGTCTATCTACTTCAATCCATATGCTTCAGTATCTGATTTTAAAAAGCACACCATGTTCTCCGTAAGAGAGATTGCATTTAGGAAATCTGTAACCTCTGAAAAGCTTATTTAATGATTTTATTCATGGGAATGAGAGGCTACCACAATGTTTCCAGTCATTAGGGCTTTATAGCCTTCTTGATTGAATATCACATAATTGGTAAAATTTAGATCAAAAAGCAGTATGTTATGTAAATCATGTAATTTATTAAACTACTCACCAAGTGTGCTTACCCAAAAGAATATTAAAATAGAGATTTGAGGAAGTAATTGCTGCTCTACCTGGTGGTAGTTCTCTAAAAGAAGCCTACCATGTAGTTTGGTATGTTTGGAAGAAGCAGTTAAACCTTTCTCTTAGTAATTACTTTATTTCCCCTCAATGATGGATACCAAATTCTGAAGTGGGTCAAACTCTTTCCCTAATTAGCTCATTTTTGTTTTCACATAGAAGAGATTTTTCACATCATGTCTACTTTCCACAGAAAATGTTGACTTTCTATCTGTTGACTTTCTATTAAAAATAGAATTAAAAATTAAAATACAAAGTCTGGCGTGTACAGTAATATTTGGAGTTTCATTGCCTGGCTGAGAGATTTTCTTTTTGGATAATTTCCATTGAACTGTTTGTCTTGTGTTTTGACAAAATGAAAACTTTGTTCCTCTTTGTTCAATATCTACCATACAGATTATCACAGTAGGATCTGAGGGTTAACATAAACAGATCAGGGGAAAAATCCTCAAAGTATTTTAAATTCCTTAAGACCATTATTTTTTTTTCCTAACCTGAGACTATTGTCTTCCATGTTAGAAAAAATAATATATAAATGAAAAAAAAAGACTTAACATTTACCTAAGATATTGTGTTTGTAATACAAAAGGCCCTCTTTTCTATTGATTGCACTTTTTTCTGTCCACTCCCCCTGCTTCCCAAAGGGAGATTAATTCTATTCCCCATTTCTACATGTGAATCAGACTGGGCTGTACCTTACTGTGAAGTCCATCCTGCAGAGTGATGTTCAGATAAGTCTAAATGATGAAATGAAATATTTTAACAATTCACAGCATAGTAATTCATTTTTACAAAGCAACATACTAAATATTGTTGGATAGTTGCTGTCACTGCAATATTGTCAGAGCAAATTGATTTGTTTATTGATGTCCCTTTCCTCTGTGCATTGGTCTTATTTTTTCTGCCTTCCTCTTTTGGTAGTTGAACTGTAAACAGTCCCAGTTTAAGCTTATGTATTCATTCTGAAGCCAAAAAGAAGCTGAGGGAAATTAAGTGACGGGAGGGATTGGAATTGAAGGCCCCTGAGTCCTACCCCATGACCTATCATGCTTTCTTTTTAATTTCCTAAAATGTTTCAGATAGGGTATTTAATATCTTTTAATATCTTTTCTGTGATACCTTTATTTAAGATTGTCCTCTGTGTTTCTTTATCTCCTAGCCCAGGGTACATGTACAGAGTGATTTTGCCTTGAGATAGAGGGTTGGTAAAAAGTCTTTATACTTGCTGGATGTAGAGTGGGCAAGAGACGCTATGGCTTGATTGAGGAAGACTATACCTAGAAAAAAATGTAGTGCAGACAGAGCTGTCTGGGGAGACCATATGGGGTCCTCAGATGTGAGCTAATAACTCTGTCATTCATGTAAATGACTAAAGCAGCACTGTTGCCCTGGCTTTTTAATGAGTGATTCAGATATCCTGTCTCTGGGCTTTTTATCTCTGCAGAGCAGTTATTTGTCTCTGTATGGCAGTAGTGTATTTCACCCTTAGATAACTATCTAGATCCTTTCATGTACTTTGAGGTTTAAACTGGTGACGGGCATTGTTGCTTGAGAAATTATGCATTATGATTTCTATTAGGTTCAGTGAAGTACTTGATAAAAGGTTTGCTCAAGAGACTATCTACATGGTTGCTGCTTTCTTTTAAGCTGTAGAAACCATGCTGCTGAGAAAAAAAGAACCTTTTGTAAGAAGGTACGAAAGCTGATGTCTGTGTTACCAGCTATTCTTGGTCAGGTTATGTTTATTATTAACAATAAATTGGTTCTTTATAAAGCCCTAATGACAAATAAATAGCTACTGAGGACAAGGAGTGAAAATGTGGTTATATGAATTGATACAAACAAACAAAAAAAATCCATATGTTACTCTCGGTCATTTTAGAAAAAAATTTTTTACTAACATTTTATGGGCTACAAAAAAAAAATCCTATGGATGAAAACTTGATCTTTTTTTGGCTTGATTTTCATATAGCAAAGTCAGCATACCCACTTCCTGATTAAAAACCTGCTGTTTTTCAGACAGAGTGATGACAAGAAAAAAAATGCTTTGTTTGTTTGCATATAGGAGGAATAGGAAAAACTGTTAATACTGTATGAGCATCCAACTGAAATACCATCACCAAAGAACTCAGGTTTAGTCATATATACTCACCATATTCATTTAATATTAGATTTGGGAAGAAATACACTATTCTGCTGAAGCTGTTCTTGTTTCCGTGGAGCCTTTCTTGAGCAGAATTTGACACCAATGTTTGGCAATTGCACTAGGGGAGATTTAAATTAATTTCTATTTATTATCTTAATACTGTTTCTGAAAACAAAGCTTTATTGCAGTGTTAGGAAACATCCACTGTTTTCCCCCCACTGTTCTGCCTTACACTGTCTGCCTTGTTCTGCCGCCTTCCAGTGAAAACTAACAGCTGCTGCATTGTTCGTTTAATATTTTTTTTGGTACAGATCGTTTTAGAAGTAGATGAAATATTTCTCCAGAAACTTGCAAACCTTTCAGAGATTTTCATGGGGTATGTGTACTCTTTTATTTTGAAAAAAAGCCAACCAAAACAAAACCCCCAACACTTTGCCTTCAGGTTTAAGACAGAATTGGGCTTTAAGTATAAAACGCTGCTTATACCCACAAAAAATACCTCATTGTCTTTTTAAAAATTTCCTTTACTTATTTTAACTTCTTTTTATCAAATTACAAAAAGAATATTTTTATTTGGTTTTAATGGGTAAATATTATCTTGAAAAAAATAAGTATTTAGCAAAGTAAATTTTTAAAAATAACTTTTGAAGTTGTAAAGGAATTCTGTGCATTTTACATCAGAGGTTTTTGGTATCCAATAGCTTTTGGGTAACTGTTGCAAAAAAATGTAGCAATTGTTAAAGGGAGTAAAACTTCTTGGTACCATATTTTTATGTCTAATAAGGAACTCAAAAGAACTTCTGAGATGACAAAAAACTTGAACTGTTGTACTGCATCACCTGAGATGAAGCTCCAGTTCAGAGCTGCATTTATGACATTAATCCATATAGAAAGTGGGCCCAATTCTCTGCTTAACAATCAGTTGTCTGCCCCAAACATCTTTCTAGGCCCCAGTGAAAAAACAGCTGGAATTTCTATGCTATTGATCCATTTGTTGTGGAGCTAAGAAAAATCCTTTTTGTTCTTATGGAGATCAAAACAGGAATAAGTAGGAGCTATGTGGACCAGGGAAGAAGCAGATGGATGCAGAGTGTGTCCAGTATGATGGGAGAGGTGAAATCCTTGTTATGAGGAATACTGGGACTGAGGCATAGCAGGGAAGCTCATGTGTAATGAATTACTTTCAGTCAGGAATCACAGGCCTCAAGCTTGTTTCATTCCTTTTGTAATGTTGGTCGAGCATATGGAAAGTCTCTATAAAACTTGCGCTATTTTGTGTTTTCTTATTTAGTATGACTTCATTTAGCATTATTGACTTTGTTGCTGTGCTAATGAGCCTTAAAGAAGAAAATCAGAAAATTAGCTGACATAAATGAGGATTTTGCACCTGCATGAATGATATTAAAACTGATATTGTCACTGTAAAAAACAAAAACAAACAAAAAAGGCAAAACAACAAAACAAAAAACCCACACCACTTTTCTTCAAAAAGGTTTTTCTCTCTATTGGTAAAGTGACACTTAGGAACAATAGAAATGGTTAGAAGATTAAAAAAATAACTACCCACCCTCAAACAAAAACAAGCATAGGTGTGGTCTGCACAGCTTTTACTACTTGGTGTCCCCTGCCTATAGACTGCATCTTCAGAAGAAAGGATGTCTGTTCCTCTCATTGGTTTTGTGTTTATATTTGAATCAGAGCCCACTATGCTATACAATGGAGACTTTATTTTCTTTCACCCATTTTTACTGCTATATTTCTTGTGATCCTCCAGCTTTTCACTTGCATTCATTCCTGTGATTGTGCTGGGACATAAAGTTTTGATTTGATTTGGTTTGGTTTTTCCTCTGTGTGGCTTTATTTTACTTTATTTACATTAACATAGTTGCTAACGTTACAATTAGGTTGGAAAAAGGAAGGCATGTTTGTTTATGACAAGGCCATTGGCCTTTTTATTTGGTGGAACTCATAGCTAAAATGATGTCAGCACTTTACTTAAAACCTTCCTGGTTTCTTAACTGTCTTCATCCTCATAACTGTAAATCAATACCCTTTGATCTAAACATAAAAGCCTGGGAAGCTTATGTTGTGGATATCTTCCCCTGTGCCTTGCTTCATTGAGTTCTCTTGTTAAATCTGGTCTAAGGAAATCAGATGCAATACTCAATTGACAATTAATAGCTCTGCTCAAGACTGCCAGAAAGTAATTTCTAAGGAAGTTTGAAACAAATTTTGCATCATACTGGTCTCTTTTTTTTTTTTTCTTTTTAGTACTCCATTTAGTATATGCGAGTATCTTTTTGAAAGAAGCAAAAAGTATCTGAAGTAGGAAGTTTACATGCTTTTTCCCTAATGAAAACTTGAATGCTCTGAGGAATAATAATAAAAAATATTCAAAAGAATCTGGAGTAATATGTCTCAATGCTGAAGAATTCTGAGGAACAGAAGTGTTTTGTCAACTGTACCCATTTTGACTATCTGGAGTAAGCTGTAACTACAGCAGAACACAGCCTCCTCGTTTTGCAAAGATCAATTTTTAAGCTTTTCAGTGTCTTGTTAGTTCACTTCTACACACTGAGTGGTGTGTCGTCTCTTTTGGTTGCTATTGCATAGTGACCAGTATAGTGTATTTTTTTTTTCCTTTTGCTCAAAGTCTGGACAGCGGAAAACAAATGTGCAAAAAAGTTAGGTTTTGCTATGATTTATGAGACTACTATAGTATGCAAAATGAATATTTAAGGAGAGAGGCCTAGTACTTCCCAGGAGTTTTATACTGCAAATTTTCTGGCCAAAATTAGAGAAGTCTTTTGCCAAAGCGCCTGCTGGCAGCTAAAAATTTTAAAAGTGGCATTGAGACAATATCTGTGAGATCATCAGTGTGTGTTCTGTGGAAAAAAAAATCAAGTCCAATCCTTTCTAGTTACTTCATCAGAAAAGTACTAAGATGACGGTGAAAGGGGACAGTTGGAACCCCTTTACTACATGGGATTGTAGCTAAAAAAATCTGAGTATCCTTCCATTTCCCTTGTTAGTTCTTCACTTTCATCTTCTGTTAACACCTCAACTGCGTTAAATGTAAATGCCTCCAAATTTGAGAAGAAATGCAATGTTGATTTTAATAGCTGAGAAGTAAAAAGCAAATTTTTAGGGGATGGGGTAAAAAAGGACCTTCAGTGAATTAGGTAAACTATCACCGAATATGAAATCTCTTTAATGCGACTGATTGAGAGTGCTAGGTTTTTGTTTCTGAGTTTTTCCAGTGGAGCAATACTTAAAAATGAGTTTTGATCTTGTGAAATACAAAATTATGCTAGTCAGAAAATTAGAAAATTGAGCTTTTACTTTGCTGATTTTGTATGCATCAAGAGTCATGAGATTTCAAATGGTTGATCGGTTTGTTCTTTTTTTTTCCACTGAGTTTTTAAGTCTTTAGACTTCACATTCTAAAGCTCTTTCTACAAAATAAGGGCTTGAAAATTAATTTTCTTTCAGAATGATTATGATTTTAATCTGATTCCAAAAGTTAAGGATTAAAGCATTTAAACAAATATCTGAATTTTTACTGTTGTTGCTGACACTACAGTTTTGTTCTACATTGACTACAGCATAGTCAAAAATTGTAGTCATGCCTTGAAAATGAAATGTGATTTTTGTGACTGTAGGCTCAAAAGTGAGCACCTGTGGGAAGCTCTTCATGCTGTGACCAGCCTGGAAAACATGGGAGCCAAACTATCATTCTCCAGGTTTCACGTTCCCTCTAGTTGTTATCCAAGCTGAATTCTCTTTCGCAAAACAAAGATGTCAAGTTGCTGTTATGCACCAATAACCTAAACTACTTCTGTGTTTTCCAGCATGCCAGGAATCCTCAATGTCTATTAATCAGCTCTTACAAACCTGTGCTTTCTTGTAATTGATTCTATAAGGCAATGATGTGGCTTGAATTTTGCAGCATATTGGAAAATTAAAACATATGAGAAGCAGAAAATTGTTGTTTGGATTGAGTTTGAAATAAGTTGCAGTATCTCTGCCAGTTGGACTAAACTAAGGAGACTTCTTGAAAGAGCAAAGCTTTTTCCTGTGTAACTTCTGTTATAATGTGATGACTCAGTCATTAAATAACTCGTGTCTTCAGCATTGAGCCATAAGCGCTGTTAGGTCTGGGAACTCCTGTGACATGGTTGTTTGCCACATAGGGACAGCTCATCCATCACAAATGGTTTGTTTGTGACACTGTCCTGATACTTTCAGCTGTGAAAGCTTTTATATGACCTATGGTAGTAACAGCTTATCCTGAGGAACATGGATATATGGAAAAGCTTTTACTCTCACAAATACTTCACGCAAAAAGAAACCTGGCATGACTACTGAAGCCTATTAATTACTCCTGATTTATCTCAGTGTAACTCAGAGATTATTTTGACCTACTGTTTTATGCTTTTAGGCTTATATTTCTAAAAAAATAATATTTTTTAGATGCTACATAACTTTCTATTTGTTAGTTGAGGTAGAATTTAAGTATAATGACAGATACCATATAGGAGGCAAAACTTTTCATTGAGGAAAAGTCAATGAAATTGTACTAGAAAAAGTAAGATTAAAACTTGATGAGCAACTGTTACAAACACATTTTCCTGTGCAAGTCCTGCAGCAGTTAATATCATCTGCTGCAACATAGCAGTGAATGAAGCCTGGCAGAAATGTGGTTTTAAAGCAATGATCTACCTGGGGAGAGAAAAAGTTATTTCTTTTAATTGCATCTTTGCAATTGAAAATTACTGAAAAGGATGGCAATCTAATATACAGATATTTTATATTTTCTACCCTCAACAATGATGTATAAATTATTTGCCATTTAAAAGTAAAAATAAGCAAATATTTCTGAGATAAACCTGACTTTTGCATACTCAAGGACTACAAGAACTAAAAATGGTCCACATAATTTTGTCTGAAATTATCAATCGGGTTTTGGATTTTCATTCCAACTCAGAACAATCAGAATGCTAAAAATTCCTAATAACGATTTTTCTGTTTTTTATTTTATTAACTTCTAAATGCATGTATGTATATGATTGCTGTTCAGCGTAGCGGATCACTATCAAGATCCTTAGCTGGTGCACTTTCATGTGCTCAGATGTCAGTGATTATCACAGCTTTTATATCAGTTTGTGTAAGTTACAATACCTTTTTTGGTTTATTTTTAAATTTTTTATCAGTGTTTATAACCCAATTAAGTGGCACTACAGTAATATTTCATGTGATAACATCTTGCTAGTAATTAAATTTTTAATTTTATAACAGAATGTCTGAAAAGAATTTTAGTAATTTTCAGTTTATTTCTGCTCTCCTGGAATCTAACAATGAAAATGAAAGCTTTACACTTTTCAATTAAAACCCACTAGTTTACAATTAAAGGCCTTTTACAGTTCAACCCAGTTCAATTGACTATCTGTATTAATATCAAAACTGAAAATAGATGTGGGTTTTTTTTTAAAAAAAAAAACTTCATTATTTATGTATTGAGGATTCAATAAGGCAACCAAAGGATACAGAGAAAAATTTTTTTTACTATGTTCATAATAAAAACATTAATCATGTTAAGAATGAGAAAAAGTTGATTAAAACCTCTATTGTAAAATGTCCTTTATGCATATTGAACAAGCAATGGAGGAAGCTGGTGATTTTATTATGGCTAGATGGAAGGAACAATTATGAATAATGAACAACTCATCTTTTTTCTTTTTTTCTTTTTTTTTTTTCCCCCAGAAATATTTGTTTATAAAAACAAAGTATCTTATGAATGAGAGATCTAAGGACAGGAAACTCTTCCAAAAATTATTTATCCAGAAGGCTTACAAAAGGTACTAAAATCTGACTATGGAAAGTTATTTATATTTATCAAATAAATGAGGATCAATCCACATGAGAAAACCTAAAAAAACCAGCTTAAACAAGATGTAAATAAGCTGAAGTTTAGACAACTACCTCAGCACCTGCCTAATGTCAGTCTTTTTATGATGGTATAACAAGTTGGGATTGAGATGTATAATTGTCATTGCTTGCTCCAATTGTTGTCTTGATGTCTTGTAGCTGTTCTGTATGTTTTAAGTAAAGGTTCATAGGATAATTTAGGTTGGAAGCAACCTCAGGACGTTTCTTGCACAGCCTTGCGGTTAAAGCAGGGTGAGCTATGACTTCAGACCAGATTGCTCAGGCCTTGATTTCGTTGGGTCTTGAAAAGTTCCAAGGGTGGACATTGTGCAACCTCTCTGGGCAACTTGCTCCACTGCCTGACTGCCTTCATGTTTAAAGCTCCTTATATCCAGTTTGAACAGTCATTGTTTCAAGTTATCACTGTTGTCACTTGTCGTCACGCCGTAACAGCATACACCACTTTGAAGAGCCTGGTTCTGTCTTTTCGGTAGCCTCCCAGTGGGTATGGAAACGTTGCTATTTAGTTCCCCCTGAAGCTTGGTTCCCCCTGAAACTTTCCCTTCTTCAGTCCGAATAAGATCAATTGCAGGCAAAACAGTTTGCTTTGGTTTTTTGCTGTTTTCTATTTTCTCAGGGCTCTACCTTTACTAGAATTAATATTGAAGGAAATATTCACCAAATTGCTTGATATTCCCCTATACAATTAAAAGACATGAAAGTGGTCACAGAGCTCTTCCAAAAGAGACAAGGTATCTATCACAGAAAAAGCATGAAAAAATTGCAAGAGCTAGAAAGCTCAACATTTTTCCATTGGATTCTGTGTGAACCATGAAATAAACCTAAAAGTTCTCTATATGTTTAAAGAACGTAATGTGTGGGGAGTGCATGAAGTACAGTAATTCAGTGTGCATCAGGAAAAAGATTATCTCAGCAAGAAAGAGTCGGAGGTCACTGCTAGGAGCAGCTGTATCTTTTTCATGTATGAAATGCATGAACAGTTTATTTTCCTAGGTATCCTATGTTTATAGGATATTCTGCTGAACTTACATGGGTAATGACAGAACAGCGTAACCTAAAGATGCCAAGATATATGAGATTTTCCTGCAAATTCATATTATATATATGGGGGATAGATACAGGACAGCAACCGCTATGTCGTTGAGGTGTTTGTAACAGGAGTTGCTACGGCATCATTCTGGTACTGTTGCTATACAGAGTTTATATCTTAAGTCATTTTCAATGTTAAAGGTGCTGAATTTCTTTAAATTGGTGGCTGTGAACACCTGGAATTATTGCTTCAGAAATTAGTAGCTACTCACAGATGGAAAAGGAGAGTCTGGATATGATTTTGAACAGTTTTGCTTTATAGTGAAATGTGCAATCTGTCTTCTGAATTGTTATCATTCAACTAGAGTAAAAGTGCTACTTTGATGCCTTATGTTAGTTGGATGGTGTGGGAAAATGAAGTATATATACTGATAAGAGAGATACACATGGAGGGAACCTGTGCAGTTCTTAAAAGTTCTTAAATATTCTACACTGAAATGTCTCATTGCTTCTCTGCTTAGTCATTGTTGCCCTTGCTGCTTACTTCATGTGAGTTACTATACTGCTGTTCATGAAAGAAGAGAATAACTAATATAGAACTGTGAGATAGAAGTGCAATAATCCTCAAGTATTGTTGTTCTCCTTTTCAGTATGAAGTAACAAGTGATAGAAGAGGAGGAAATTTAACTTAAGTGCTTTGCTGATTCTCCTTTTAGTGTCATTAATGCAGGGATGTCACATTAAGGTAAGAGTTTTATCACCTAACTTCCCCTTCCTGCCAGCTGGGTATCTAGTCAGAACTAAGTGCCTAGGAGAACCTCTGAGGTTACAAGTCACTGTAGGTAATACTGTACCAACCTGAGGTGCCTGTTGCAGGAAGAACGTATCATTGCCTGGACGTGATTCTCACCACTGATTGTAATGGGAGCCTTCAAAGCTGGGGTGGCCTAGCTGCCTGATTTCTTGGTGGCTAATGTTAGCTGAGATTAATTTGACCTGTGGAGCTAAAGTGAAGTCTTTAGTCAACCTGTTGTTTATAACTGCTCTGTATACCTGAAAATGCCATTCAGCAAGCTACTTAAGTAGACACTTCACTTTAGGTATATACATATACCTTATTTATTTTACTGCTGGACTTGGAAATTCATCAGGGATTTCTTTATTGAGACCAATTATGTATCCTGACATGGTAATCAGTATTCGCATTGAAGTCATAGGACCATGTTGTCTTGAATATCAATGCATAGCTATTCGTCCCACTCAACATTATTCTCATGGTTTTCCACTTCTCTATGTAATGTAGTAGAAGACTGTGTGTCTCTACCTTATCAGGGGAACAAAAAAAAAAAAGGAAGCAACAACTGATTTCTAAGGTATTTAAAGTGTAATTTACAAGATTGGAAGGTGAGAGCTAATATATACTCTATATTTAAACCTACACACACATATACATGTATGTATTTATATAAGTTCAGTTGAAAAAGGATAATTTAAAACTATTCAGAAGGACTTTGTATGCTTTGTATAAGTATAGCCATCCTGTCTGAAACAGCAAAATCTAAAAATCTCACGGACTTTTAGAGGGAACCCCTCTTTTATTGCATTCCTGCCCACTTGCTTTCCTAGGAATGTACCCATGGTCTCTCCATGAGAAGCAGGAGTAGCTCACTCTGCATCTTCCCAACAGTGACAGCATCCCTGACTGCCTCATGATCTCAGAAACTGACACTTCCTAGAACTAATTTTGTCTTCTCTTGAATGAAGTTCACAAGTCTTTGTTCAGATAGAGTCTTCTGGCATGTAAGGACCTTTTCATTTTTGCATGAGTGAAGTGGGACTATTAAGATGATTCTTCCTATTGTCAGAGAGATATTATTATTATTTGTATTATTTATGCTTTTTGCTGAAACCACTCCATGTTCTGTTTGGAGAAATTACTGTCTGTCAGACACAAAGGTATAACAGGTATTTGATAGTTATACTTTTGGATTAATTCCAGGAAACAATGAGACTAAGCTACAGAAGCTTACAAAGGATCTGTAGTCCTGTTATGATACAAAAATGTAGTGCTGCCACTGGAATTCTGACAGTGGGTATGTGAATGGGAATTAGTGGAGCTGAAATGTTCAATGAAGTAGAGCAGCGCAAATCTCAAGGGCTTCTGAAATACAGATTATGCAAGCAAAATTTTGAAAATGTACATTACATTTCTTCTTCCTGTCACACCATGCACCATATCTTCAACTTCTAAAAATCAGTTTGATGAGACTGCCTCTCGTTTGAACCTGGCATGGTTTCAAGAAGAACAGAACTTTGCCTGCAATACAGGCAAAATCTCTCTCCGTGGAAAAGACCCTAATGAGAAATGTAATGATGGGTTATTCCCCGAGGAAAGCTGCCACCTTAGACTGTGTCCCTACAGGAGAGAGAGTGAACAACTGCAATATTCCTGGTATAAAATGTGAGTGTGCATGTGTATAGTGACATGACACAATGCTTTGTGACAGCTTATTTTATTCTGGGTCCTTCACATGACAGATAAAATCATTTCTGTAATTATTCTTAGGTATAAGACCCAAAGTCAGTTCTGTTAATGCATATACTTGGACTGTTTGGCATAAAATATATTTAGATATCTCATTTAAACACCCCTCTGGAAAAAAAACCTCTGGAAATCAGAACTGATTGAGTGGAGGAGCTGCTACTGTATTGCTTCTAGGCCCAGGAAAAAGGCAAGTATAACAGGCTGATTTTCATTTCAAATGTTTCATTTGCAGTAAAACTTCATCCCAAGGCTTACATAAGCAGACTTGCTTTTCTTGTAGCTAAATTAGCTCTTAGCTCTTGTTTTACTTCTAAGTTACATTAAGATCATTGCCATTTTATGCTAAGGAGTAGGGGAAAATTTAAATACGTACTTGCTTTGGAACAGAAACGTACATTAACCATACCATTGATGAAATACTACTTGTCATTGCAAGTCTTTATTACTGCTTGCGATTAGAAATAGATGAATTATATAAGTAGACATGCTGCTGAGGGAATTATTGTATATATAACTATGCCTTATTTCAAAATAATTGTTAGGTTTATCCTTTGTGGGAATGTAGAATATTTAAAAAAAAAAACCCTAATATAATTAGTAAATTAAGTAAGAAAAAATGTATGTAGTCTCCTAAAGCTGGAAGATGGCTTGTTATGTCTGTATTTGTTGTGTAGCAATAATACAGTTTTTATTATCCAATTTGAGAAAATTCTGCTCAACTTTGATGATTTTTTTTTTTATTTTTCTGAACATTCAGTGTGACTTTTGTAACACATTTTTAGGTTTGCAGCTAGGCTGGTTTGCTTTCATTCCAGGATTGAAGTCAGCTGGTGTGTTTCCAGGATTACTGAATGGTTGAACCTACCTCAATATATAGGGTCTACAGAAAAACAGTTTTGCAACTTACATGCTTAAGAGGGAGGGAGTATGTCCAAAAAAATTCACTAAGTCATCTATCAAAGGTGCCAGCGCAGCCAGTGGTTTTATTTCTCAGGAAAGCAGAGGGAGATGGAAGTGCACGAAGAGAGATTTTTTTTGATCACTTTCTGGGAAAATTATTCTATGAGTTACTTTTGCAAAGAATGGAATTTGCCTGAGATACAGCAGGAATAGTATGAAAAGCCCTGGGAGAAGTGCATTCCTGATTTAATTAGATATAAAATGATGCAGTTCTATCAGAACCAGAACTCTATCAGGAGCTTAAGTATCACTGGAGAGGGATATGACTTGATGTGTTTGATAATGTTCAGGTAGCTCTTGAGTTACAGGAAGGAAAAAGTGGGAATGGGGAGGGAGAGAGATTTTTACTTTTCAATGAACTGTTCATGTAATGACAAAGAAGTTACCATTTTTCCTCTGGCCTGTCTTTGCTCAGGCGTGCCTTATACTAGCTTGCCAGAGTGACGGATAGCATTAGACATAACCCGTATGCTTGAGACTAAAAGAAAGAGTGGAGAGGCTTGGAGTTAGCACAAGCATTGCAGAAATATGAATCCTTCAGAAGAACTAGATATATTTCATTTTCATTGTCATCAGAAGGAACTCCTGAGAGCCTTAAAAAATGCCGTGCATCGGCAGTTACATTTGTCTGGTATACACTATGTCATACTCCTGTGTTGTCTGTCCATCTGAACTCTTTAAGCTTGTTTATGAAAATTTCAAGCAAGCTTAAAGCTTACATCAAAGGTACGGCATAGCTAAGATCAAATCCAGATGAGACTGAACACTCAGGGAGAGTAATCAGTCAATAGTATACTTAGAAATTTCTGTTCTGTTGAAGCTGGAAATGAGAAACAGCAAGCTGTCCTTATTGTTATCCACTTTCTATATTCTCCATCTAATTAAAGGTTTTAAAAGTGGATAAGTATGTTTTGTCTCGTTTACTATAGAGAATGTTTCATCTGAGGCAATAGACTCTCTGAAAGCTTAGGTTTTTAAAAATTCTTTGTCTGAGTTGCTGTATTTACAGTAACTTAAAGTTTTTCAGAGGAAAGTGATGCTGTCTGATCTTCTTCCTGAGTCACTTTAGGCTTTAGAACATTTCGAGCCTGATCAGTTAGTATAAATTGATGAATTATCGATGGAGCCGAGAAAATACATGCAGAAGAGAACTAAGCTCTGAAGTTATTTGTTTGTCTGAGTGTAAGCGTATTTACAAGTCTGTCCTGTATGGTAAATGCTGACTTCATAACTGTTAAGGCAAAAATTTGTGTATTAACCTGGGAGGCAGCTAAAACCACCACACAGTTGTTCACTCACTCCCCTCACCCCCCTGCAGTGGGATGGGGAAGAGATTCGGGAAAAAAAGGTAGAACTTATGAGCTGGGATTCAGATAGTGTTATATGACAGAAAGGGAAGATGATAATAGCAATAATAATAGAATATATAAAACAAGTGATGCACAGCACAGATGCTCACCCCCTGCAGACCACTGATGCCTAACTAGTTGCCAAGCCACGGTCCCAGCCCCCAGTCAGCTTCCCCCAAGTTATATACAGAGCATGACGTCATATGGTATGGAATATCCCTTTGGCCAGTTCAGGTCAGCTGTCCTGGCTGTGTCCCCTCCCAGCTTCTTGTGCACCCGCAGCCTCCTCGCTGGCAGGGCAGTATGAGAAGCTGAAAAGTCCTTGACTTAGTGCAACAACCAAACCAGCAGTGTGTTATCAACATGATTCTCATCCTAAATCCAAAACACAGCACTGTACCTGCTGCTAGGAGGAAAATTAACTCTATCCCAGCTGAAACCAGGAGAAGACCCCAGGAGGTTGTAAAACTATCGATGCTTTTACTCCATCCAGCTAATTCAGACTAAAATTTTACACATGAAAATAAATAATTATGGTATGTAATGCACTGACTTACTTAAAAGACTGTTTTCTTTCCCATCTCTGCGATAAGAGCCTTGAAAATGTACTAGTGCCCATCTTATGATACCTTTAACCTGTACCATAATTTTGCCTAATCTAAGATCCGATAGCAAAAGCGGTATCTTCCTTAAACTCGAAACTGGGAGTTGATCAACTCCGTCAGGTTTTGCACATCGGATTCTCTGGATACAGGACTCCATTTCATCTATCTGTGCTTCAGATGTAGGATCATCTCCTGCAAGTTAAAGCAGCTTTAAAAAATAAATCTTAGTTTACGAATTATTATATTCTTTTCTGTGGATCTGCTTAATAATTATCATTGTTCATTATTATAAAAACATTAATCAGCGAATTGAACTTGATAATTGAAATTCATAGAAATTTTTTTTGGAGGACTCGTCTTTTATATTTAGGGAAGAAAAAAACAAGTCAGTGTTCCTGCATGTGACAGGTGAAAGGTCTAAAAATCTGCTGAAATTAGATGTCACTCTCAGTTACTATCAATCCTCATTACTCACTGTCACACTGCAGAAGAACATAGTTTAATTTTCTGAATTACAGAGTCTTACTGTATAGCCATACACTGACATCATTTCACACTGGCATTAATGTACAATATTTGTAAAACAGTCTTGTTGCTGGAAAATACTTTGTCGGTAGTCAAAGTTTTGAATTTAATTGTGATGCACTGTATGCTTTCTTAAAGGAATTGCAGACTGCATATATATTTTTGTGTTCAAAATTCATGAATATATTTACAACAGGTGAATAGGTTTATCTTCCTGCAGACTAAGAAGAGAACATTATAATTTGAAGTTCACAAAGACAGCAATCAACAGCTATTTGAATTATAGATTAAGAACTGTTCTGTGGTGATTAAACTGAGGCTTTCATACACCGAGCTTGTTGTGTGAAGTGAAGGTTCTGTGGCACATTCCTTCAAAGAATTCCAAAGTTGCAGTAATTGAATGAAACCCCAAAGATTTCATCTTACAAAAATAGTATGAAAAATGAAATATTTATTACTGTTTCACTACTTTAGCTACAGTATTCCATTCTAGTGCAGACCATTTTCTTTTTTCTGGTGTGATCAACATTCTTACATTTTACCGTCACCTTGTGACATCTGATGCTGAACACTGTAGTTGTATCATCGAACAATATCTGTAACTGATGCTGTGAAGCACTTTGGCTTGCTAAGAAATCTCTTATTCCTTGACAAGCTTGTATCCGAATATTCCATTGCTGCTGTATTTGCAATTATATACTACTGAGTGGCACTTTAGGCGTTGACTGTATAGGGACCTGACTGTCTTCATCTATTGCAGTCACATTCAGTAAGGGGATGAAGCCCATTCTTGCTGAAATTAGATGAGTTCTCACTGGAGAGTGTAATGTGGCTGGCAGTGAGGATACTCCTTGATGCAGCTCATAGCCAAACAGCTGAGAGAGAAGTGCGGCAGACAGAATTCTTGGCACAGGGCTCAGTGTCTCAGTGACAGCTGGCAATGCAAGGTGCTTCCTAAACAGAATGTAGGGGTTTTAAACACCTCTCCTTTGCTCTTCTGATTTGCATGTTCACTAGGACTTTTCTAGAAAAGCAAAACCTGAGCATCCCTAAGTGAATCTGAAAATACTGACCTTTGTTCCTGTGAATGTAGGTGTTTTCAGGCAGACTGTGCAGAGGAAGACATAAAAAGGAGAGTAATACTTAGGAACTTTTTTTCAGAATTGTCTGTCATAGACTGCTTTACTGAGGCCTTGTGCCTGTATCCATTCAGCACAATTAGATAACTGGAAGCTCTCAGAGAGAAACTGATTTTTAGGGGCATGATTCAGCCTGTATTCAAGGAAGGGGGGAATTCCACCTGACATGGAAGACATTCAGCTGACAGTAAGTATTACAATTTCTCCACTGTGTCATGGAATAAGGTAATATATCTTGCAAATGCATTTCAAAAACTTTAGTTTCTCTACTTGCCAAAATTGTGATTCTACAATTATTTGACAGCAAGGTAATTGTAGTGGAAAACAAACAAAAATAAATAGGTTTAGGGAACAGGTTTTATGGAACAGAAGGAAAACTTACTAGCTGAAAAAGATAGTATTGTAAATCTGTTCAGCTTATTGAGATGTATATTTGGAGAAATGTACATTCAGTAGGCTTGGAGAGAAGCAAGAATGCTATGAATAGGGAATTTTTTTTTTTTTTTTTTTTTTTTTAGTCCTGGTAATATAGTTAGGAAAAACTGACAAACTTTTAAAGAGGCTCTTTTGTGGCTATCATGACTTCAGGAGCACTGAAAATACTACTGGAAGACTGAATCATCAAGGTTGATTTTTTTTTTTTTTTTTTTTTTTTAAAGCTAGCCATCTTGTGAGTGTGCCCCTGTCAGGTGTAAAACTTCACAAAGAGTGAACTTTAGGACAGATCTGAATTTTGGTGAAATACATTTGGATCCTAGCACTCTGTAGAATCTTCCCATAGATTTAACCTTTTCAGTGTCTAGTAAAGAAAGGCATTACCTAGAAGTAGATTACATTATAGACAAATGTATAATGTAAGATTATTAGAATTATTGTAAGAGAGCTCTGAAGGATATGTGCCTTAAGTTGAAAATAGGTTAAATAAAGCTAGTAGGAAAGACTGTTAGATATATCTATAGAGAGGAATAACCATCTCATAGGATAGAGCAAGAGATCCATAAGGTCTTCCTTTTGTACAGAAATGTCGATATGTAAATGAAATAAAGAAACGTAGGGAATGGATGGGGGAAAACTTCCAACTCCATCACTAGAGAAGTGATAAATAAGGATGGGTGAAGTCACATGTTTGATTCATACTGTACATGAGTAAATCTATTCCCAGGGGTTTTTATCTTTGATTCTATGACTGCACAGTATAGCAAAATTACCGGTCACTTCCACGTACAAGTCTGGTTTCATATAGCTTGTAAAACTATTGGACCTGGAGAAACTATTCAGTCACATCTTTTGTGTTTGAAGTTATTTTATTATAACTGTTTTTAATGGTGGGAAACTTCTGCCAAATTACACCGTTTGTAAGGAATAGAAAAATATTTGCAGAATCAGTGCTAGCAAAATAATGTTCTATTTTTACAGAACAACACAAAGAAAACACTGCGAACAGAACATTTTGCTTCCTCTGTATCTGGTCGTGGATGGCTGGTAGTTCATTAAAGAAATCTGATAGATAAATCACACTTTATCTTTGATATCTGTACTTTGATTCTTGCAGGAATAAATAAAACGTTTCTGCTAACATGCTTTCAAATGACAGTTCTAAAACTTAGAAGCGTGCTCGGAGTCTAATACGGTACGTATCCTGAGGCAGGAGTATGTTGCTTTGGATTATCTGCTGGGAGCACTGCCAAGCAGAAGTAGCAGGGGCAGATTTGGGCGAGGGCAGTGGAGCAGCAGCGAGCAGATTCCGGTCAGACAGGGCAGGAATCTGCGATAGGGAGCTGCACAGCTGCCATTCAGTCCTTTGTCATCGTCTCCTTCACATGGCAATCCCCGAGAGGTGGGCCGGTGGTTCCTGCCAAAGCTGGGGATCGTCTCCTCTCGAGTGTACTGTGGTCATTCACTTGGTCATTGCCTTCTTACCACTGCTTCCAACTTCACCTCCAAGCCTTGTCCTACCAGACTTCCTTCCTTTCTTTGCGGGGATTCCCTACTCATTACCCCTCTGCAGAGACGGATTCTGCCTCTGTCCTTTTCTGTCCATACTTCCCCACTCTTGAGAACTATGCTTTTGTAGACCATGTCTGTAGGATGCTGAAGCAGACTCATTAAAGAAGTGATGCCGGAGGGGCTGCTGTTCCACCTAAACAGTTCCAAACAGTTAAATATATTGCTATAGATTAGTGAAAAATCACCCTGGATCGGATTTCAGTGCAGGCTAAAAATCAGGAAGTAACTGGGCTGAGGTTGTTTAGTGGAATAAACGGAAATGCATTCATCTGGAAATTATTTGGGATGCTTGATAACAGATTTTATCACTGATAAAATATCTTAAGTGTGTCTCGATACTTGTACAGAAAGAACACAACATTCAGTGAGATTTCCCTGCTGAAATAATTCTGAAATCTTATACTTGTGCGTAGCAAGAAAAATAAAACAATATTGTGATATGCCTACATAATGCTTTCAGACTAGTCCAATATATGCTAGTTAACTCCCTAGACATATTATTGAAACATGGGTTTCATGTAATGAAAAAGCAGTAATGATTAAGACTGATTTCCTTATACTATTTATAAAGAATAGGTTTGTCACATCAGAGAAAAGGAAAAATACCAGAAAGAAGACCCAAACAGCAGAGCAGATGTCCTTACTGATTGTGTCCACATTGCTATGCATAAAATTAGGCCCACATCGCCCCAAAGTAATATATCTGAAGCACAAATGAGGATGCTCTGTCAATGAAGAGCACAAAGGAGGAGGGATATCTAGGGCAAACTATAAATACCACATGGGATAATCCCCTTAAGAGGAAGGCCCATTTCCATTTTCTGGTAAGCATTTTCAAGCTGCGAGTAATGACAGCTGGAAAAAGTGTTGCACAGGTGAAGACCTTAAGTCTCCTTGAAGTGAGTCTCAAGGCTGGAGCTGCCATGGTTTTCTAGAACATACAGAACTTGTCTTAATGGATTTGGTCTTAATAAGAGCCACGCTGTTTTGTTACGCCGGAGCACTGAGCAAGTCCCCCTCCTCCCCCAGCTCACTGAGAAAACCCAGGACTGTGTAACATAGTAGGTTTTGCTCCTCAGTAGTTGTTGTAGTGGACCACAGAGAGCTTGTCAGTAACATATGTGTATACATATATATTTGATACATGTCTTGTTATTATATGTGAGCGTATAATATATATGCCATACGTATGTATATACTTAATACATGCACATATATTTATATTATGTACAATTACATAGATATATATGCACACGTGTGAGAGCGAAGTCAGAAGATGGTGTTTAAGCTCTGTGGAAGAGATATAAGGTAGCGGTGTGATTTCCAGTGTGTGCCCCTTGGGAAGTATTGCTTAGCATTATTGTTGAGTAGTAACAACCCTTTTCAATGTTTGTTCACTTCTTCAAGCACAGGCATGACATTTGTTAGAGTTATTAAATTATTTCTTGCGTTCTTTATTTTCTCCATGACGTTGTGTTGTCCCGTACAGATAGTTTTTAACTGATACTTTCTAAATGCATTCACACTGTCAGTCCAAAGTGTTTGTATTTCTCTGGCAACGATGCCTAAAATGAAGAGATCCAAGCACCTCGTGATTGAGCATGCTGCCAGCATAACCGACGGATGTGACTGTTGGAAACCAAGAAGCCTTATGAAACATATGTGTCAAATGGTTAGAGACAGCATTTGTAATTCAAAAATGTATGTTAGGTGCTCTGGGTTTATGCACATGATGAAGCATAATCTAATCAGGTTGATCGAGTTATTTGAAATTTCAAACTGTAATTCTGAGTGTAGAGTTTGAGTGTTATTTTTGTAACCTGGAGCTATTATATTTCTGTTTCTGCAAGATTTATGTTTAGGTTGCCATCTTAGGGAATAAGGTCAAAGGACTAATACCTGCACTGGCTTCTTAGACCCCATTGTGTATATGACGTGATATATCCAAATATTTCTACTTTGTATTTAAAATTAATGCCTGAGAATAATTTTTTGTAATGCTGAGATAGGTTCATTTCAGACCGTATTATCCTCTGAAATCTGATGTACTATTAGTAGAGGCAGGCAAGCTAGCAGACAGCAAGTACAAGCATCATTCAAAGCAAGCAGTTCCACATCTTAGCATAAATGTGCTGAAATTACAATAGAGAATGCGGATGAGGAAATTAATGGAATTTCCTAGTGAATTCTTAGTGACCTTGGTCTTAAGGTTCAAGAAGGCTTCTGAGTTTGCATTTATTCTAGTTTGCAAGCGTACTTAAGGATGTCTGGAGTTGAAAAATTGCAAATCCTTAAGACTACTTGAATATAAATAAAAAAGAGAGATAGGATCATTTATAACGCAGTGTCAGCGCTTCCGATGTTAAAACACCATCGTGTCAAAATATTTTTTTTCCGCATCACGTTCATAAGAAAAGACATATATTACTCCATGAGAGAGTTTTACTTTAATTCAGGTTTCACATTGTGCTTTGTTACTTCTGAAGCTACCCAGATATCTTCACACCAGATACGATAATGAAATTATATTCTGGATGACAGTGTGTACTCAGCATTTTAAAAAAAAAATCATAATATATGCATTTTATAGCCATCCAAAGTAGCAGATTGTGAGATGGCATCATAGCCAAACTTCACCAATGTCCATGTAGCCATGCAGATTTGTAATATTTTTGCATATTCTATAAAGTAATTCCAAATCTAGGATATTTTTGTATTAGACTGGAACCATAATGAAACCACATAATTATTAATCATGCTTTGGTTACATGTAATACTAAGTTCAGCCCTTATTGTAATCTGTAGGTTCGCAAAAAGAAAATAATATTAAGGGTGTCTCCCTGGCATGCGGGATATATGCCGCGGTGCTGTTACAAAAGGAGATTGTGGAAGTAAAGAAAATTTAAAGAAGAGGAGGAGAGAGAAAGCAGAGATGACTGGCTTTACTGCTTTTTGTTTGAAACTGTTTGGAGCCTTAAAAAAGGCTGCAGTTGTATAAATCACATTAGCATCTGCTTAACCGCAAGCAGAGTAATAGTTCTTCTGATTTCAGTGTATTTCTATGAGTAAAGATAAAGATGTGCAAAATGTGCAAAAGTAAAATAAAGGTAGGTATGATGCTAATACAGTTTACTCTCTCACCCAGTTAAATCCTAACACTGCATGTCAAAAATCCAAATGAAATAACACATAGGAACAGCATGTTAGGTGTAACCATTTCTAATTCTTAGTTTCCCAAAAGGATTTCAATAAGAATCTGTTTTGCAGATAGCCAGCCTATGTTCTGAAGGCGGGTCAAGACTTGTAATTGTACTGGCTTCGATTTGTTTCCGAAACCACTTGTCTATCTGGTGTTGCTTTGTTTCAGGGAAAAAAAAATAGTGTTGAACAGGAATTCATCTGAAATGTAACAAAATATCCTGTGTGTGTAAGTGTTGAGGACAAAGGACCCATTTTGAAAAAACACAAGTACCTCACAGGAGAAGTGTAATATTTGTGTTGGACAGGACTGTTACACTGGAAAATCTGTCACTCAGTAGAGTTTTTCTGTGACTAAATAACTACTTGTCTATACTGCTACTGTAATTATTACTACATACTTTTTTGAGGACAGGCGGTATGTTACCATTTGCTCTGAATTAGGGCTTACCAAAAGCTTAAACAGCACTAGCAGTTCAGCAGGAGAGATCACTGCTGAGGATGCACCGCTTTTCTGTGACCCTGCATCTATCTTCCTTGTTCCTGCATTTCCTTCTGTTGTTTCAATTATCTTTTGTGTTTCCCTTACACGTATTCATAAGAAAGACAGTGACGAGAATGGGGGGTGCTTTAACACCCCACTTGCAGGTACTGGGGGTGCCTCGCGACACCACGGCCGCCTTAATTGGGAGTGTCTGCCGGGCAACGCTTGATTCTCGGGGAGCAGGCGACACTTTTCAGTCAGGCGCCGGTTACACGGAGAGTGTGGCGCGCGACACTTTTCACTCAGACACCGCTTGTAAGGAGCCTGTGGCGCGCGACACTTTTTTCTCGGGCGCGCTTTGCGCGCCTTTATAAGGAGAGTGTGGCGCGCGACACTTTTTTCTCGGGCGCGCTTCGCACGCCTTTATAAGGAGAGTGTGGCGCGCGACACTTTTTTTCTGAGGTGCGCTTTGCGCGCCTTTATAGGGAGAGTGTGGCGCGCGACACTATTTTCTCGGGCGCGCTTCGCGCGCCTTTATAAGGAGAGTGTGGCGCGCAACACTTTTTTTCTGAGGCGCGCTTTGCGTGCCTTTATAGGGAGCGTGTGGTGCGCGACACTTTTTTTCTGAGGCGCGCTTCGCGTGCCTTTGTAAGGAGAGTGTGGCGCGCGACACTTTTTTCTGGGGTGCGCTTTGCGTGCCTTTATAGGGAGCGTGTGGTGCGTGATACTTTTTTCTGAGGCGCGCTTTGCACGCCTTTATAAGGAGAGTGTGGCACGCGACACTTTTTTCTGGGGCGCGCTTTGCGCGCCTTTATAAGGAGAGTGTAGCGCGCAACACTTTTTTTCTGAGGCGCACTTCGCGCGCCTTTATATGGAGAGTGTGGCGCGCGACACTTTTCTGAGGCGAGCTTCGCGCGCCTTTATAAGGAGAGTGTGGCGCGCGACACTTTTTTCTGAGGCGCTGGGAGCCTGAAAGGTGAAGCGGACATTTTCTTAAGTTCGCTTCATTTTTTACATAGCGTGCTACAAGCAAATATTATAAGTCCTTAAAGGGGTTTTATCTCTATAGCTGTTTTCAGCTCTGTGACCTTATTCCATTCATAGTGTCTCTGACTAGCCAGTGCACGTCTGGGGGATGCAGAGTTAGTGTTCCTCGCTATTAGCCCTTCAGTACCTCAGAAGTCTGTAGGGAATGAGGTTGAGAAAGTCACAGCTTCATTTCTCACCAGTTTAATGAAGTTAGTGATAGACTTTGAAAGAGATCTCTTGATTGATTTCCTGGCGAGCTGCCACTGCAGAATTCCTCATTAGGATGTCTCTTTCAATCTCTCCTAAATTACAGTGATCAAACAGCCAAAGCCTGTCCAGGACTAAAAAGAAAAGAAATCACCTTTTCAATTTGTTTAGGACAGAATAAAAGGAGCTGTTTAGAAAACCGCTGGAATACATACTTGATTTATATCTAGATACTGGTAGTTCTTATTCATATATTGTTTAGGTCCGTGATTTTTGTTGCTGCAGGTACAGTACAGCAAACTTACAGAAGATTGTTGGGTTTCTTTTTTTTGGGGGGGGGTGGGGGTGCTGGTGTTGGTTTGGTTTTCGTTTTTCTTGGTTTCTCTTTTGGTTTTTTTCCGTTTTTTTTTTTTTTTCTGGGTTGTGGGGGTTTTTTGGGTTTGTTTTTTTTTTTTTTTTTTTAAAAAGAGGGGGAGTGGTATTTGGTTACACAGGATAGGATCAAGTAAAACCCAGACAAAATCTTTGCTTTATTAGGTCAATCTTTCTTTCTCCTCATTTTACATTACAATAGATATATATTATGCTAAATAAAGTATATATGGGCAATTTCACTTATTTGCATTCTCCTCAATACTTCGTATCTCTGAGACCTAAAAGATGAAAATGCTTTGCATGGTCAAAGAAGTCATCTCCTAGCCAGTTAAGACCATGTATCTGTGAAAATCGGGACGTCTCAGCACTTTGGAGGTTTGCAATGTCTCCAAATATTACTCTAGCTCTCATTGCTTGCTTGTGAGCAGTTTCTTGAAGTTGCATGCGGTTGATTGTATACTTAGTTCAAATGGAATGTTTCTCTGTGGGGATGCAAAACTGCTAGCACCGGATTTATCATATGAATGCTCACAAAATTATTGTAAACTCTTTGCCGCAGCCGCTTTCTTTTCTGCTGCATTTATCCGCTGCTTAAGGGGGAGAAGGGGAATCCTAAGGTAAATTAATTCTGAAAAACTTTTGCATATAATTTCTACTGTTAATTTCAACCAAAATATAGAAAGGTTGTACAAGAAGAATTCAATCGTCAGGGTATCCCTCTCTTCTACTCTTACCTAAGGGTACCTACCTTCCTCATCTGCCCGCTGTTAATGACAAAACGCTAGGCTGAATGTATCTGCAGTTCTTACTGATATTCCCTTCTAAAGGAGAATAGCAAGTACCTATTGGCGGCTTTACAACTGCAGTTCCACACGCGTCGTGAATATTCGTTACAAGAGCGAGACTGTTCGTCGAAAGTAAACCTAGGAAAGAGATCAACTTCATATAACAATCAAAATGCATGGGTCTCGTTTCAATGCCGTCACTGACAAAAATACCGTGGAAACTGTCTTACGGTATTTTTAAAGTATTTTTACTTTCTTTAAGCAACTATTTTCATGATTGTTTCCTTTTTTCAGTTACAGTTGTTCTGTTTTCTACAGACTGATTTTTTAGGAGATATAAAGCATTTGGCTAGAGCAGTTGGGACCGAGAGAGAAGAATTGAAGATTGTGCATATTGACCTTTTAGACTACTTTTCCACTGCAAAGCATTCCCACTGATGTAAAGGCATTTCAGTAGGGTGATTTTTAAACTTTTTTCATTCTCTTGGTTCTTTCTCACAAGGTATCATTTCACTGATCTGTTTCATAAAAGAGTAGCACAAAATATCAACACAAGAATGTCATCATGTATATCTCTACAAAGGACATGGAAAAAAAGGCAGAGGTATCTTGTATTAAAAGAAGTAAGATTGTATGATATTTTTCTGGTGTATCTTTCTAAAGCTGTTACACCTCTAGCTATTGATTCACGCAAAGGACAGTAGAATTTCTCAGTTGCTCTGTAACCCCTCACAAGAAAGCAGATGTCTGGGTCAGAGATAATTGCTTTCTGACATATGATTCGTGGCTTACGCTAACTGGCTCTTCAAGTATCATTGTTTAAATGCCCAGTAGGGCAACAAGAGCCACTGTATTAGGTAAACATACTTTGTTTACTGTACTCCTTACAACTGTGTTGTTCCTTAATACAATTTTAAAAGAATAACTATCCCTACTATTTCTTTTTAATGAAGTGCTGCCTAATTACTACAGCTAGACTGTTTTAGACACTGTAGAAATACACATTATGTAAAAGTACTAGACGACAGATTTCCCCCCCCCCCCAATTTTACATTATTACAGTAGTGGTCAAACATCTGTCGAAATTAATGACAAAGCTACACTTCTGTTGAATTTGAAGCTCGGGATTTCATCCAAACCGTGCCTACAGTTTTTCCTTGCTTAATCTCTATTGTCATTCTCTCTATTTTGAAATTCTGATTATACCTCCTGTTTCTATGAAGCTACTTTAGTCAGAACAGGTACTAAGAGGAAAATTATTTTTTCATAATCTTTACATACTCTTTTGTGAGAGTCTGAAATTACAAGTACTGTATTAACCTCACATTAGGGAGGATTCCGATATCGTATTCTGGATATATTTTCTTGACAGAAGGATTTTACTCAAAATGCTACTTCGGGAAAGACGCATCTTCTCTCACTGTGTTGTACATATTGCCTGCTATCTTAAGTCTGTTTAAGACAGGAAGGTCTCTAGAAAGGTCAATGCTCGACACTTTTCCATGCTTCCGGTACTCCTTTAGGGCAGCTGTTTAAAGCCAACCGGTAGCACAGTTGGTAAAAGTTACACAAAAGTCACACTTTTGGTAAGAGTTCCTTCTTTTATGCTGTGATGAGATGAGAGGTCCATTGTTAAAAGTGATGCGTTTTGTAACTTCGGCATGTGATTGTTACTGATTTCTGAAATGGCGATGCCCATTGACGGAACTGTTTCAAAAATACTGTTCGTATCTTTTTTCATTTACACTCAGGAGAAGAAACGAACCAGCAAACAAACCAAGGAAAGTGGCATTCAAATGAGCATGTTAGTCATCATTTTGGGTCTGAATCCTGTTTCATTACACAACGCTCGAACGTATTGCCCTGAGATAAGACGGTTCCCCAGCAGCTGATCTCCACAGAGCTACTTCTGTTCCTATCACAGCTGATTTTAGTTCACAAAAAAGGCTTACATTATTTTGACTGGTGTTTCCGATCTGTCCGTGCGTAATAAGTTGCAGAGGAGAGTCACCTGTAAGTAACCTCACTCTTAACAAGATCAGCATCATCAACAAAAAATAACCTTCTTTCCTGTGAAAAAGTATCAGGTTAGGTGGTTGAGGCCTACAGGGACCTTGAACTGAGAGAAACACTGTGCTAACCTGTAGCAATTAAAACAGCCTATTGAATTATTAGGAAGACTACGCTCTGGCAGTAACGTGAACTACTTGAACTGCTTGCGTTTCCTTCACGCTAATTCTACAGCAAGAATATTAGCTATATTAGACATGCATTTGTACGTCATTGCTTTTGTTCTCCATTTGCCGTGCTGCGTCGGGAGCTGTTGATAAGAGATTTCATAACTCTTGCAATCCTAGAAATACCTTTCTGCAGGATGGCTTTCGCTGACCATTTTTTAACTAAGGTTTGCATTGCTATAGTTGTAATTGCAGCGTCAGATGTAAAAATGAACCTGGTAATGCCTTTACTCCGTTATACTTTTTTAATTCCTTAAGGGCTTCGATCGTGCCTTGTGCAAATCAACTCAAAACTATCTATGACAGACATGAATGTGAACCAGGTATAGTAAAGAAAATCTTTTCCCTAGGAAAG
Source organism: Grus americana (assembly GCF_028858705.1). Taxonomy (NCBI): domain Eukaryota; kingdom Metazoa; phylum Chordata; class Aves; order Gruiformes; family Gruidae; genus Grus; species Grus americana. Next base: position 14,418,163 of record NC_072859.1, on the reverse strand, counting down.
CCTCTTTTAGCTGATCTCTTTTTCATGACTGGTAAATTACTAGAAATGTCACAATTACGTTATTCTTTAGTTTCACAACCCACTTCACTGCACCTTGTATTATAGTACATTGGAATGTTTTTAAGGTTTTATATTAGAACTGCTTATACATCCTACTACATATGCTTATTGCTGTTAGACTTTTGATCGTGTATTTTTATCCTTGTACAACCTCTTTCTGAAGTTTCAATACCTAGTGGAGTAACACGGAAATTACAGTTACGGGGCGGCACATTTCTCAACGTGATGTTCCTCTAGTATTGCTTTCTGAATTCAGTAATAAATTTCAGACAATATTTCCACAACCAAACTGATTGTCTTCACATCGCTCAGAGTTGGTAAGTGAGCACAAATGAAACTGTCAGACTACCCATCTAATTAGGTATTCATTGTCAGCCTGGTGGTCTTGACAGCGACTCGTCGATATACTCTAGAAAAGCGAAGCTACTGTATTTCCATTCCTTTTAACTATGATAGTGGAGGCTACTGTCATATCTGAGAGATTTTTCATTGCATGCTTCTAGACAGCGCTCTCTGATTTTTCACGGTATCTCGTGCAAAGACCAACAAACCCCAAATCTTTAAAATTAAATCATTCGGCAGAACTTTACTTGCTTTTCCTTGGGAATTATTTTCAACCTGAGAAATAACATTCACCGGAAGATTGGAGACTGAGCCATATACTCGTCTGCGTATATAGTGCAAAGGAAAACTGAACAGCTGTTACTGTATGTGTGAGAGTAGAAGATTGCTACTTGAGGGAAAAAACCCTCTACTACTGCTACTTTTTTGATTGCCTCTTCAACATGCAGGCTCTGTGCATGAGCTATCCTCTAGGCAAAACATTAATTTCTCACAAATATGGCAGCAATGACAGTGTAGTCATTTAATAAGTGTTCTTCAGAAAAGACAGGGCCTATATATTGGATTGGTATTTTTGGATAATACCAGTAAGAATAGGGTTTGGTCACTGGAAGGAACCGCCTGTATAGACTGTCCTTTACAAGACTTTCCACATATTGCTGACGCTTTAATTTTAAACAAAAAATCCAGTCCCCACCAGAAGTATAATTTGGGATTCCTCTTTTTTAGAGGGAGAGGAAGGAAGAAATAGCTTGACTACTCAGCATAGAATGTAAAGACAAGTTCAAGGCTGCTTTTCTCAGAGAATTTAGGCAGTACGGAACAGCTGTTTTCTACTTGTTACTTTTCCCTTCCCTTCTGTGGTTGCTTTCATTGCCCTGAAGGTATGTTTTAGCTGGGCATTAGACAGATACTATGACACCAGAAGTATTTTACTCAAAATCCTCATATTATTACTTCTGTTATGGTAACAGAAAAAATGGAGTTTGTGTTGGTTGGAGGCCATAGTATGTGGTTCTGAAGAATCTGAGGGATCTATCTTGGACATCTTTTTCCCACCAAGATATCTCTTGCCCCACCTTTCCAAATTGCTAAAGGGCTGTGCCTTTCAGCAGCAAATGTGGCTCCTACCTCAACAATATACCTGTCTCTGAAGGGTTTAAAAGCCATACTGAAATGTAATTAATGCTGCAGAGCTCTGTCCTCTTTTTATCACTGCAGATTACAGCCAGGGGAAAAAGAAAAAAACCTAGGAAAAAAAGAACTTCACATGTTCCAGAGGAAGAGAGCACAGCTGTCCTCTGGCATTGACATTTTGACAAGAAGTGGCCCAGCAAACCTCAGGAAAGCTGACAGGGTCCATCAGCTCTGTTTTATAGCATTCAGTGCTGAATGTACTTTATAGCGTGCAATGCTCTTTACTGTCAATAAGAGAAAATGCACTGAATGAGAAGTTACGGTTATAGTCTCATCTGTAGGTCGGATGTGTTCAGGACTAGAAAGTTGGTTCAGTGGGGCTTTCTATTAATTGTTTAGGTTTTGGGAATGTAGGACGTTTCAGTAACAACTGAATTTAGCATAAACTCAGCTCTTTCTTCCCTCCCAGTTGTAAGCTTTGAGGACATAAGCCCTCTTTTTATTCTGTTTTACTAAGAAAAAAGGTCCTGATCCACGGCTTATGCCCCTCATCTCTATCCTAGTACACCTCAGTAGAGAAGTGGTAAGTGATTCCTTGCAAATAAACAGATTACTTCCTTGCTAATTAACAGATTACTTTATCTGATGAGGTTTGGTGGTGTTGGGTTGGGTTTGTTCGTGTTTGTTTGTTTTTATATTTTTTAAGCAACTCAGGAAACATCCAAGCTCAAAGACAAGCTTTTCCTTACTAATCCCTCCCATGATCCATTTGAAATTGAACTGTTTGAAGTGTTACTGCAGTGGTACTTTATAGCAAATCACTGTGGGCATGTTCTGAAGCAAGCATTCTTTTTTTTTATCTATATTATTCTTTATTCATCCGCCACCTGCTACTATGTGATAGGCTGATGCTAAATGAATCTTCACATCTTCTCCTACTAGTACAAACTAGACAATTCAATTTTGGTTTTGTAAGTCTCTTCCATAACCTCAACCATTTGTTCTACTATTTTGACATACTTCTCTCTCTGTGACATTCATGAACAAAAGATAGGTCTTTCCGTGCTTCGCCACACATCTTTTAGGTTTACCTTCATACTTTTGATGGACAATTTCTGTATCTTATTGATCCATACTTCATGTCTGTCTTCAAGCATACAGTATACATGGAACTGGAATACATTGTCCTCTAAAATAGAAAATTTAATTTTAGAAGTTACTTTTGCAGTCCACTTACAGAAGTGGAATTTTCTAATATCAATACATTCTTTATGTTTTTAGTGAAAATTAAACAAGTGGATGCTATGCAATTGTTTTTATTTGGTAGAGAAACAAGCCGTCACTAGAGAGTTGTTACATTATGTTTTTCTGGCTATGATGCAAGAAAAGTTGATATAACTAGTCCATCTTGCAGTGGTGATCATTTATATTTTGATTCCTATCAAAACATCTACATATTGGCATTGTTAAAAACTTCCATACTCAAAAGAGCTAGTCATCCTACCTGCTGTAACTGGGTATATACTGCATGTCCCCACTGTGAATGACTGTGCCAAAATCGAACTAGAAGAGCACTGACTGAGCAGCAGAACTGCAGGAAATTCTCTTTCAGGTAGGGAGCAGGACAGAGTTTCTGTTTTCTTTTGGAAAACAAAAACAGGCTTTTGAAGGGATTCTTTAGTCATTTTGCTGCAAGCCACCACATTAAAATGGTTTTCTTCATTTGCTACTATGCCACTGCTGTTTTGTTCTTTAAAAAGACCTTGCGAACATTCTGTTAGATCACTGAGTGCAAAATCTATCCCTTTTACTTCTCTGTATATTGACCTCTGCACATTCCTGGCTTTTTGTTTAGAGTATTTGCAAGAAGACATGATGGAAGCATTGCTTGCTTCCTTTTCAAAATCGGAGCCTTAATTATTGTAATTTGTTCACAATTGCAAGCCAGAAACCAAAGACTTTTCCATGATTTAGGCAGAAGTCTATGACAGTGTAGGTTTTTCCCTCTTCAGGAATCCTCTCTCTTTGCACTGATTTCCTGTAACAAGATAAAGTGAAGCAATATATTCTCCTTCATGTCAATCACCAGTTTTCTATTCTTGAAATAAATCGCTCGTTTTACATTTCATTCATTTCCTTCTCTTTCTGGCTTGTCTTTTCTAACGTTCATTCTCAAGTGTAACTAAAAAACCAAATGAAACAAATGCAAGTAAAGATGGAGTGAGATACTATAAGACTGCACAGTAGGTTTATACCTGTTATGCCCTCATTAATCTCCATTCTATTACATAATACTGCCATCATTTTCCTAGCACATAGTATGATGGTGGTGTTGGTTTGGGTAAGCCATTATTTGAGGAAAAGTTTTTCAGAGAGGCTGGATTGGAGATTTTTGTACTTTGCAATCTGAGACACTGATGGGCTGGACTTGTAGCTTTGCTTTTATACACTTGTGTATAATAGACACATTGGGGTCCTACAACATATGTCAGTACCCTGCTGCATATTCACTTACTCCCTTTTCCCCATATTTCCTTAGTATCAGCCCCAGTTACTGCTGAGGCAGTGAAAGAAAAGTCTGAGCTGTACAACAGTGAAAAAGAGATTATGTTGCAGGATAAAAGAAATTGTGTTCACTCATTTCAATAATGGTTTACACTGCAGTACTTACTGCACATTTCCAACTGTTTCTGGTATACCTTGGGCTCTAGTTTTGTAAGCTTTTGTTACAGCAATTAAATCATCCTAAAATAATATGGCTCAGTCAAGTTGTCTTTGCATGATCTATAAAGTGTGTGAATTAATACAACCATGCCTGTGAAGTTCTAGAGTCTTTTCATTCTGTTACTATTATAAGGTAGTTCCTATTGGTTTAATAACAGAAATTACAGTATTACAAAGTGCTTTACAAAAGTCACTAATTCATACTTCATTAGTTAAATATTTTTAAAACAGATTGAATGATTCTTTAGACACAGCATGGTCCAAAATATTTTCAGTTTCCGTAGCACAATATTTGTACTAATGTCATTAAGCATGAATGTAAATACCATGTTTGTTTGCAGCCCTTTCCTTGCTGCTGCAAGCATCCATATGCCTAATCACACACATTTTTGGTTTAAATGAAGTCTGTAGGACTACTTATTAAATGAGAAATATATTTTAAGATCAATATTACAAGCAGTAACTGAAACATAAAGAATGTGATATAATGCAGCTCCAGCATAATTTTCATATCTAAGATGCAGAATTTAGCTGACATTACATGATTTTTTTTTTATTTCTTCTTCTTTTTTTCTTCTCCCCCAGTTCAGGTAGAATTGAGAGAACGGCCATGCTGGATGAGATCTGGAGACCATCAAGTGTAGTGTCCAGTTCCCAGGAGATGCCAGCCACAGATGCTTCAGTAAAGCATTCAACATAATAATTAGGACAATCTGCTGGTTATCCCCTAATGTCAAGTAGCAATTGTCTTTAGCCTCAAAGGAACCCATGTTTAGATGCCATTTTTACATCTGCCCTAAATCTTCGTTTCTTTGTCCACGCTACCATAACTGAACATTCCTGTAATTCATACAAGTTCTAATCCTTTTTGAATATTTGAATAGTCCTGTATTTAATGGCAATGCTTCCTAAAGTCTGTCTCTGTGTTGTACTATATTACCTTTGATCAGTCTGCAATTAGCTAGCTTCTAGTGTTGAGTGTTGTCTTGTTCTTACCGTGTGAAATGAAGAGTAGGGATGTTTAATCTACCTTCATTGTTTCTACTTCTCAGTGTCTCTTTTGTGATTTATATTTTTCAAAATAAACAGTTGTTTGGGTTTTTTTTTGAGATCAACTAAGTAATAATGAATAAGTTCAATGACAATCACAATCACATTGCCAATTTTTAGACATCTATCTGAATTTGAAATGCTGGTTCCCCAAAAAGTCAGAGGGTTATACTGAATACACAAATTAGATGCTCGGGATCCATTGTGCTAATAGGGCAGAGAATAACGATTTCTTTAATGACACGTAAATATCTTCCCAGATTACTCTTTATTTACTTCCTTTTTATTTTTTGATTGCAAGGGATTTTATTTTTTGATTGCAAGGGATTTTATTTAGGCATCTATGATGAAGCCCAGTTAAGTAGCAGGAACATCCTATCATGCTATAGATTTTTGTAGGGAAGGTAATAGATAACTTTTTTTAACACATATTTGTTGGAAACATGACTTAATTTTCATATTAAAAAAGAGAATTTCCTTTTTACATAAACATTCCAGTGCAAATTGTACTCTCAGCTTTTTCTGCTACATAGAGCATATTTACTAATGCTTTGAGTAAGAACATTTAAATTAAATGCTCTTTATTACAGTATTTTAACTGAATGTTATTACAATTTCTATGAAGTCACATACCTCTTTGAATTATGCAAACCCCTCAATTTCAATGGCTAGATGTTGCATATCCCATTTATGCTACTATCATAGTAAAAATATCCAGGATTGTTTAATTTGCTCAGTTAATATATATCAATCATCCCTGCTAAATAGCATAACTTCTCTCACACAAAAGATTAATTAACACTTAAAAATTAATTGCCCATGACCCAGCATGATACTGGGTCTCAGCTAGCATGATAAACACTACAGTTTGCAAACCATATTTTTTTTAACCCTTGTAACACCAACTGTTATTGATTAAAACAGGCTAGCACTGTCAACTATCATATAGCGTAGTGCAACAGCAGAGGATTATCAGCCACATCGTTAGTCCCCAGCAATCAAACACACAAGCATTAAGTTTACACTACTAGCTCTTAAAACACTTAATTTGTTCATGTTTTCCTAAGAGCAATTAACAGCAGGCAGGAGTTTTAATGAAATAAGGTGGTGATTCCCACAGGGATTATTTGTAATGAACATTACTAAGTAGCAACAGCTTCAAAGTGTTTACATTAAGATATGATTAATAACAAAGCTGTTAAGCCACACAGGTAAAATACAGACCCAAATTAAGGGATATTCCTAATTAACTCACCGTATTCATTGGTATATTTCCCTGCCTAAATATATTTCTGGGGATGGGGGCTGGTTTATTTAGGGGGTGGTAGGACTTTCCTCTCTCTGATTTTTTCCTGCAGGATCAACAGAATTCAGGTGTTGTCTTGCACAAATGTAGTTTTCAGCTATGTAATGGTCTAGCAAAGTGGGACTGTATTGAAACATTTAGAAATTTTAGTTAGAGTGTCTATGACAGTTGGAGCTGCACAAATGAGCTCTCAAGGGAATTAATTAACTTTCTGTTAGGGTTAAACAGGACTGTTAAACATGCCTGTGGAAATTAAGTTTTTGGAGCTTGTTAGAAAATCTGCCAAAAGTTTAATAATCAAATTCTTCATTTCTGCATGACTATTGAATCAAACATGCTTATTAAAAAGAAATTTAACTGATAACTATAGTTTTATCAAATATAGAATGTCTGATTTTAGTTTTGCTGTGTGTAACACTTTATTCCAGGTTTCTCTGAGTTACATAAAACCCTTGAGATGGCAGATTAGGTTTTTTTACTGTTTAGACATCTAGTATGTTTAGATTTCAAAGACTAATATCTAATGTAAAATCATGTAATTTTGCACAAGCAAAACCAACTGCACTGGAAGCTGTTACAAAAGTGAGGTTAAAAAATCTTCAGGAGCTCTTCAGGTGAAATAATTATCCGAACCACAAGAAACTTATGCCAAAAAGTGAGATTTTTAGAAGCACCTAAGTGATTTAGAATTAAAAAATGCCACTTGAAATCAATGAGATTCATGCTTCTAAGGAATATAAGTACTTAAGAAAATCAATGACAGATGAAATAAAGGCCTGGATTTTTAAAAATGCTGTATCATTGTTCTTCAAGACTCTTGTTCTAGAATTGCATTGTGATATCATTTCAGAATTATTGGTATCACTGAAGTCAAACTAGTATTTGCCTTGGCTTGCTTTAAAATATTGATGCAATTAATATTCTCTTACTTATGTTTCAGTAACCTCAGTCATGAACATCAGCCTTTTGATTGAGGGTGCCTTGATGTGTTAGCAGATTACTTGCAATGATGGTGACAGCAGAGTGTCTTTAATCTGATTCTCTTACTCCCTGTGGCAAGTTTTGAAATCAGATACAGCTGTGCTTATATCTCCTGACTGAGTAAACTAAATCTGCTGTTTTGATTGCGTTTTCTTACTGCGGTCCTTTAAAAGTGTGACACTTTAGGCAAGAAATGTACTGCTTCATTATGAAGCCCCCCCAAATCAACATAATCAAGTAGTATTTAACATTTACATAAGGTGACTTTCCAAATCAGAATTCATTCTCATATTCTGGATTCACAGTTTTTTCTTTATGGAACGCTTAAGCATCGCATGTGTGCAGGGAAATTAGTTTAATGATACTTGGAGTTCTTGCTATCAAATGCATTACATATTCGTTTGCTTTTAGGACAGGAGTTCTAGTAGTGACCATTATTCAATGCAGAGACCAAGCAAGGCAGTGCAAGTGAAAAGCAGCATTTATGCTCTGCAATGGAGTTATAAAGACCAAGTAAATAATTTGGCCATGACGCAACAATAAATTCTAGACATACTAATGTACATACTAATACATAATTAGTGCAGTGTGCCAATTGCCACTGATTTCTACTGAAATGAACTTAAAGCTATGCATATGCGTACATTTACCATGCTGGTACTTTTCCCACTGAATTTACCGATTCCTGTGTTTTCCACACAACTTTAGACAATTAAAAAAAAAAAAAAGCTACATTTATAAAAAGTTCTGAGGTCATTTATCATTATAAAACTTTATTGATCCTGATACTGGACCTAAGATCTTGGTGATCTGATTTTTCCACAGAAAGACTGACATAATCTTTGTGTTCGTAGACAAGCCCCTAATTTTAGGTCATCCTGGAGAACATGGATGGTTCCCTCTACTAGGACAGGTTAGGTGAAGAAGGGGCCTGAATGCATTAGATGATTTAGTCTATTAATTGACCTTTTTAGATCTAGAATTGTTTCAAATATCTATGCAAATGACTCATACGAAGCTTTTCTCCGCTTCCTTAAAGATCCTGCATTTGCTTCTTGTTATGGTATTTACACACACACTAGTGAAGTCCCTTCTCAAGCTTTTAATAAGATAAATACGCCAATTCCTCTGTAAGGTACTTTTTGAAACACGGTTCTTGTTGAGGCTACCTTCTTCTTTCTCATGTTCTCTGTTGTCTAATAATTGTTTTGCTAAAGCAATTGTAAGGGAGATTTTGCTCCTTCCAAATAAATCCAGCTGAATAATTGCTGTTCTCTAGCCTTGAGTTAAGCGTTAATTGCAAGGCTGTTAAAATAGCTACCATAACAGCCCAGTTACAAATTTTTATCATATGATTCAAGTTTTATGATGTAAAGATTTGTACCTAGTGGACAAGATTATAAGTTTGGAAAATATATAGTCATGTTGCGAATAGAATAAAATATCCTACATATGAAAGAAAGCAGATTTTTTTACAATACAGTGATTCTGAAAATTCAGTCTATTTCAGTTTATGCCCTGGTGAACATAGCCCCAAAGCAATTCACACTGTCTCTTTGTGTGTCTATTCTATATGTTATATCTGTTAAGGAAATCCTGAAACATTGGTTTCCCATATATACAAGTACAGCAGTCATTTTAGTAAAAGATAAAGTATCGTCAGGTAACCGTGTCTCTGATGTGATAGACTGAAGGGTTCCTTTGAGTTAGGTCTTGGTCACAGAACTCAAATAAGTAATACACGCCTCTGCATTTCCAATGCAGGTTAGGGTGCCACAGTCAACAAAACATTCATTCGAGCATCTAGCATAGATACTACAATACCAGCTACTGTTTCGTTAAGGACAGATCTCTGTGGGCATAAGGACTGGTCCAGCTGCAGAACTGCAATGATTTTAGATATTGCATTGCCATAAAATTAAAGCAAACAAAAATCCCCACAACACTTGCATGTAGTTTGTTATATACTAGAAATAAAGGGCAGTTCTGGAGAGCCTGTGTTAAGCTGTGGACATTAACATTTCTAAATCTAGTAAATAATTTCAAACAGCCATTATAATGAACCAATGCCAATGTAATTCAGTATAAAGACTTTGCAAATCATACATTAATTCTTCTTTTTAATTTTCAGCATCGCTTTATGAAAAAAAAACCCTTAGCACATCTGTTGATAAATTTTAAACTTGCTATTTATAAATTTTTGGAAAACTACTTGCCTCTGATTGCCCATTTCCATTATATACATATTCAGATGTGTAATTATAGCAATTCCAAACCAGTCTGTATAGTGCAGGATTACACACAAGGCAGGTTTTAATTAGAAATATAGGTATTGCGGGTTTGTAAAACAGCTTTGTTGTGTTACTACTTTTTGGAGTTATGATAAAACCTGACTTTCAAAGTTATTTGATGTATACTGAAACCAATGTTTGTGGAAGCAATATGGTAGCATTGGTCATAAGAATTGCAATGTACTGTAGATGAACTTTTAATATCTGAAAATGAAAAGTCAATAATTCTTGTCAAAAACATTTGGGTATTGAAATGTTCTCCACTTATGCTCATGGCACCTGGAAATTGCATTGGCATTTTTTTTTTCTTTTACTTTCTTCCAATTTTTTACCACAATTTATTTCAAAAGTTCAAGTTGAGACTAGAATATTTTTAAATTAAATTTATTTCTATTTTATAGGATTTAAACCAGAATGATTGTTAGTTCTTGTTGCCCAGAGAAGCTGTGGATGCCCTCTCCCTGGAAGTGTTCAAGGCCAGGTTGGATGGGGCTTTGGGCAACCTGGTCTAGTGGAGGGTGTGCCTGCCCATGGCAGGGGGGTTGGAACTAGATGGTCTTTAAAGGTTCCTTCCAACCCAAACCATTCTATGGTTCTTCCAAATAGTATAGATAAATACAGACATATATAGATCTTGAGTTTTAAAAAAATCACATTGAAAGTTGGAAGTATTACGACCTTTTCCTTTCTGTGGGTTTTTTTTTTTTCTGCTTCCAACAGTAAACACTGATAACCAGTCCTTTTCATTTTCCTGTGTACGTAGCTTTTCTTTATTTTCTAAATTTTAGACAAGAAAGCCACAAATAACCAAAAGAGTGGGGAAAAAAAGCTATGAAGCTTTAACACTGACATTTCAAAATCTTTAAGTTTTGGTCTTGGTGTTTTTTGTTGTTGCTGTTGAACCATGTATGTTCCCATGGTGGCGTGCATTGGTATGGCTCGGGCTCTTACACTTTTAAGCCTTAGCTGAGGTAAATTATGTACATCTAATCCAAGGGAATTAACTACATGGCTTAACTATAGCCATTTGGGGGACTATCAGCAGACAAAGCCACATGGAACATTTGAGGGTGATTTACCGTGTGTAAGTATTTCACTCAGTTTCAGAAGGAATAGAAAAAATGGTTGCATCAAAACAAAAACATGTTTAAGTTCCATTATAAAGGCATTGATTATCAGCAGGGGCATAGGTACTAATGTTTTACGGTATGGAAGCAACAGTACATTTTTTTACTTGTTTTGTGTCACTAAATTAATGAGAAAATACTCTTTAGCAATTGGTATGTTTTTCAGGCTCCCTGCACAAACCCCAGTATGTTTCTAATAAAGGAATATATAGTCAGTGGATATCAAGTACATATAGAATGCTTTGAAGCTTGTCTGACAAGCATGGAACATAAAAGCAAACTCTCACTTTCTGAGTACTGGATTGAATTAGGTTTGAAATGTGTGTTCAGTTGCAGGAATTTTTGGAATACCTTTCACTTGAACTTTTGAGAAGAGGCATTTTTTGAGGTAAGATTTACCAGAAAACAAACAAACAAATGTGATTCAAATAGGTATACCTAGGTTTGGTTAGTTAACCTCCCACATGAGGAAAGAAATCTACAAATATGAGCAGAACATTCTTTGCCACAGGGCTGGAGTGCACCATCCTTACCTTTATTTGCCTAAAAAGCAGGTATCTAGTCTAAAAGTCAGTTAGCCAGCACAGTGCTCCTGGGAAAGGAGATGTCCTTCATACAAGGCAAACACAGGACACAAGAAGTAACATCTTGAAGTGTGTATCTTACTCAGTTGATTACAGAGGTAGCCAAGATGACTAGCCTTTAACAGATATCTAACTTCTGGATGGTTCTTGAATGCCTCTCCAGATATTGAATATATTTTAAACAGGCATATTTCTTTTGGACAGAATTGCACTAGTGAAATCCCCCTTCCTAGCCTGAGGTCATATACATTCATATATCGTTTTATGACATTATTATTATATTTCAGAGACACAAAATTGGTTTATAAAAGATTAGTGCATATGTTTTCCATTTAATATATAATTATTAAATTATAATGCATTATTATAAAACGGTTAGCTTATGAATTGTGCATAGATGGTAACACAGCAGGAGAAACTGAATTCATGCCTATTTCTTCACCTGCTTCTTTTCATTATTTTTGTTGTAATAATCCATGTCACTCATTGATCTGTTTCCATATAATTATATTGAAATTATCTTCCAAATCATTCAGGCTTATTTTCCAGAAATCTCAGCTGTTCACAGTCTTTTCTGAGGCCAGGTTCTCTTCAGTTCCTGGCCATCTATCCAAGGACTTGGCCAGAACTTCTCCACAGTTAGCCAATACAGATTTTTTTCAGGGCGTTGAATTGTTAAGCTAATCACTGACCTTAACAGTAAGTCTGAGCCTGAGAAAGACTATTGTCAGCATCATTCATGTTCTTTATCCAATATCTCACCCTCAGAACTCTTACTAGAAAATAGAATTTTACATCTTTAAGCTACTATGTTCAGAATATTAAACTAATAAAGTATAAATATTTCACTATGTGAATAAAATGTATTAGGTTTTGCCTGGAGACTATTGAAGATATTATTGACACTTCTTACTTTATATTAAAATTCCTGCTCGTTGTAGCTGGATGAATATACGTGTGTTTATTGAGGATCTAGGCCAATATAGATAGAGTGGATCTTCTAAAGTACATTTCCATTTTTTATTTCTATTCTTTTTAGATATTTCTATTTCTAGACATCTTTTTACTGAAGTGTTATTGTATCTTCAGTATTAGTTTTGTCCCACTTTTATATGTACCCCAATCTTTCTCTGCATCTGACCATAGGGAATCCGTGTTTCCTCTTGCTGCCTTAGTTGCTTTTTCGCTTGTGCACATCTCTCTCTGTTAAATTTCATTTGTTCTCCCTGTTGCCCTTTCTATTCATAAAGCTTTATCATTTTTTTCTGAAATCTTTCAGTCTTCTATAATATTTATTAGCTTAAGGAGCAATCTTTGTTCTTTGTAAGTTATTGTTAAGGTAGCTTTGATATAGGTATTGATACTGTGACCTGTTCTCTAGCATATTAGGCATAAATGATTGAGCTTGCTCCTAATAGTTTGCAAATACCTTATCCCTTAAATATCTCAGTGAATCATGGTTAAGTAAACAGATTAAATCGTAACATATTTCAACAGCATGTACTTGCTTTTTTGTTTGTTTTGGTTTTGGGGTGTGTATATATATACACACATATATATTTTTCTTCAGCGGCCTCTATGTAACTCATCTACTTGGAAATGACAAACTGTAGTGCTGTCTATGCTCAGAAAAATTACAGCAGAACAGAACTCTCTTAATGGAGTAAATGTGCTTCTGACATTTTGGGTACCAGTGTGACAAAGGAGTGCTTTATCCCAAAATATCATCCCGTGCAGAGCGCTTTTCCCTTTGAACTTGTGTGAGTTGACTAAAGCTTTGTTACAAGTCTCTCTGGAGAGCACTGACGCTCAGGTTGCTAACAGAAGAACCCTGCAGATAGCTTGAGGGGATTTCTGCATCACTTCAGCTGCAGCTATGATCAAGTCTTTAAAGTTCTCCTTGAAGATGGGCTCTAACAGTTTGAAAGGAAAATAATTCTGGAAGCTTGTGTGGAAGAGGGTGGGGGGGAAATCCAAACAAAACCCTCCAAAAGAAACTCCCAACAGCTAATAAGTTGTCTAGAGGAAAAAAAGGTGAAGTATTACAAGCTCTAAGTATACACTGAAAAAAATTACCTGGAGCTTTGGTGAAAAATCCTGTAAGGTGAGATTTTACGTTGTTAATTGCATGTGTGCTCTGAGATAGTACTGTCACTGAGGAAGGAAGAGCATAGCTTCAGCTGTGCTTTCTGTTGAGAAATTTGGACAGAAAAACAGGAAAAAGAAGAGACTTAGAAAAATATTTCTAAAGATTGGTCAGCACTGTGTACAAATGACAGGTTCATGAGTTGTTAAGTGGGACTCCTTCATGCACAAAAAAATAGTTCAGTGGTCACCTCTTAAGGAATTTTAATTTCTTTTGAAATGCATGCTGAAAATGCCAGTTTAATTCACATCCCTTCCCCCCCTTTTTTTTTAATTTTAGAATTTATATAACTCTGTCAAATCCATTTAAAATTAATCAAACTCAATTTTTCTGAGCCCAGAACAGAACCAAAGATTCCCAAATTTCTCCATGTTTCTGCTTGTTAGCAAACCACTGGGAAGTCCAGTGATTGTCCTATATAACTGTGGTTTCCATCTATGTTAGTGCAAGTATGAGCAATCATTCCATAGGCGTAGAAAACTGCAGTAGATCAAAGATTTCAGCACTTACTACTTTTATCAGTGACTTAGATCAGGCCACATAATGAAATTTCTGTATTTTTTTCCCCTCCCTAAAAGTCTGAAAGCTATTTTGCTTGCAAATATTTTGGCTATATATATCCAGACATTTTATAATCCTATAAACACTTCAGTTCCCCAGAAAGTACTATTCTACTTTAAAACAATATGTCAGTTTCTCATAAAGTGCCTGAACTTGTTATTCTGTGTGGTATGTTTTTGTCACAGTGTTACCAAGAAAAACAAAATAAAACTTCTTCAGGGAGATGGGAGCCATCTGTCCCTGTTCCAAAGAACATCAAAGGGATTTCATCACTTTTCTGTTTTTCAACCAATGAGAGATTGTGCTAGGTCAGGCACCCAGTAATTTAAGAAATGCCAGTATTTATGATTCATAAAGCTTTCTGAAAATTGACTGAATTAATATCTGCTGGCCCCTATTATTTTTAAAAACAAGTTAGGTCGATCTTTCCTAAGGAAGCCATATGTGAATAAAGAATAAACATTTGGGCAGCACATTTTAAAGGCAATATGCACAAATTAATATGGAGATAATTATTGGTAATTACTAGAGCTGGTCAAGAATGGAATTTTATGTTTTGGAAGAAAAATCTGTTTTCTGCAGTTTTCCAAAACTGAATAACAACAATGCATTTTACGGAATGAAATAAAACCCAGAATTGCTCAGAATTTTTCAGTGCAATACACAAAAAGAATTCTACTTTGTTTTGTACTTTTTTGATTTTCCAATTATATTGATTTTTACATTCAAAAGGATATTCATATTTATTAATATATTTATTTTAAATATAATATTATTTTTACATTTGGTATAATATTTACACTGAAAATTACTTTTTCCATGTTGGAGAAGTAAGCCTAGGCGGCTTAGAGCTTTAGCACGAGGATTTTCCTATGCTTCTTCCCCAGTTCCTTTTGTGAAAATGAAGCATTACTGAAATTAACATATCCTACCAAACTTTTTCCTTTTGTCAAAATTGCATAGCCTGTTAAAAGACATTGCATCATAAAACTGCCTCAAAATCCTGGAATTCGCTGATAAGTTTGACTTCTTTTTTCCTTTTCTTTTTTCTTTTCTCTTTTCTCTTTTCTTTTCTTTTCTTTTTTCTTTTCTTTTCTTTTTTCTTTTCTTTCCTGTTTTCTTTTCCTCTTTTCTTTTCTCTTTTCTTTTCCCTTTCCTTCCTTTCCTTTCCTTTCCTTTCCCTTTCCCTTTCCCTTTCCCTTTTCCCTTTTCCTTTTCCTTTTCCTTTCCTTTTCCTTTTCCTTTTCTTCTTTTTTTTAACCTGGACCTGTTAGCAGATACTTATTTTGCAGTGCATAAAAACTGCTTTTTATGATTAGCTGTACTGTATTCATCTCAGTTTCTTTCCTATATTTAAAGGACCAGTATTCAAATACATATACTAAGGAAGAATGGATGAAACAACAATTGTTGTCCATTTTGTATGTATCCATGTACCGTATATAGCATATATATTCTGGATAGTGAAATATCATCCATTTTGAAGTCATGAAGAATTTTGCCATTATCTGTAATGGTACAAAGTTTTCATCCTTGGGATGTTTTAGATTTAGCTAATGTGCAGAAATCTTTATTGTTGCCTCATTTAGCCCAGGTATTATCAGTGGGAACCGTATGCGCAAGCAATTCAAAGTTTTAATATTGCAGAGCAAATACTCCAGTAAGTTTGCTTTGCTGTAGGTTTCTACTTAAGTGATAGATAGTTGGTTATAAAATACGTTTTCTTTACAGTGTTCAACAAAAATTTAGGAAAATAAAGTTTTCTAAAATTCCATTCCAGTTATTGCCCCTTGGAAAAGCTTTTCAATTTTTTTATTTTGCTAAAGCAAATTAAAAAATCACTTCACTGCATCAGAGCATTTCAGGAAGGAACAGGAATGGAATTTGAATCACAATGCAGAAAATAAATTTTTCAAGTGTTATATACTGTATATATATGCAAGTTAATTATAAGCAGAAAAATTTAAATCAAGTTTGTATTTTCAAAATATAAGGTCTGTTTTCAAACAGTTATCCAACCATTAATCAAACAGGCCAACATACATTTACTTGCTTGTAAAAGGACTACAGACAAAGGATATTTCAGTATTCAAACCATGTAAAATTGAGGCAGTCAATGGTGTGCTTTAGATACTTTTTTGATGTAAGCTTTTTCTGTGAATTTTGTATTGCTGGAGTGTTTCTATTGTCTAGTTCTCAGGGCTTCTCCCTACCGAACTACAGTTAGTCCTAAGTGTTCCTGGTCAGAGCTACGTCGAACAATGTGAAAGTGATTTCAAGCGTTGGCTTACAAACCATGACTTGAGCAGCAGAAGTAAAGCACAGTAATACTGCAAAATAAATAAGAAAAAGAAGCACAAGCAGAAGTGTATGCAGAAAACATTATGTGTACGAATTAAGCAGAACGGCAGACATGAATAAGGAATGCAGGTCTTAACCAACCGACTTAAAAAGAATCATCTTACATGCTAGAAAAACATTGTCTGGAAAGTAATTGGTTTCTTAAGACTGTTTTGAGATACTTGCTTACAAATATATATGAAAACAAGTGAAAGGGACAGCTGCATCTTTAACACTTGCAAGGTTAGGTTTCCAGGGTTGAAATTCATTGCTTCATTGGAAGATTCCTAAAAACTCTACTACCAGAGTTCAAGTTAGAAACCAAGTATTCATATTCTAACTAAAAGCTCAGATGGAAGTGAAAGCCAAGCAAATTCCTTTCCTTTTCATGCATCGTCACCACCCATAAATATTCTATAAGCTGTTCGACCCTAAGCTCTCCCTGTAGAAATTCATTCTGCAGTCAGGTGGCATAGCTATAATTTGTTCCAGTAGTTCTGTATTTGTAAATTATGATGTATTATGATCTAAAGTAGATGGCTAAAGTTATGATTGTAGGATGTATTCTGCACTGCTGTTGTCAGAGTCATTATTTTCTGCCAACAAGATGCTGTAGCATAGGATATCAACCAGTTACTGTCTGGAAGAGCTGCCATTTCAATTCTTCATTTTTGTGTATTTTATGTAACCACTAACTCTGTTGTCCTTCCACTTAGCCGAATTTTTGTCTTACTGGTTTAGCATAGCTGCATTTCACAGAGTACAGGCAATCTTGCACTTTAGATATGCAGAGTATATGCTGCAAAGAGATTATCCCATGAAAATAGTCTTATGACTCTATAGAACAAATACAAAGATAAGAGTTGTGGGATGATAGCAGTTTGTACAACCTGTATTATAAAAGCACGGCCAGAGCCACTGTATGCTAACTTGATACCAGGGCACTCTTTCTTCCTGTGAGCATGTCTCCCTCCTCAGGTTTCCATTCAGTTGACAAGAGGTCCCTCACAGCCATGCTGCCTCCTTTCTCCTACCTCACCATGAGCCTGAATCCTTTGTTCCTGGGTGGCCACAGGAACCATCTGTAAAATCCAGAGATTTGGTTTTTTTCTGTAGCCTCTGTTCCTTAAGTGGACACTCAGAGTAGATACCCTGCTTGCCCTGGCCTTTGCATGGCTCTGCTGAATTTTTTGCATGGGTCTAGTATGCTCAAAACATTTTAGGGTGCAATATTTTTTCCCAGATTATAACATTCCTTGTCAAACAAGGAAGAACAAAGTTTAGTCTCAGTTTGATTTTGTTTCTTAGGATACTTAGTAATATCATGAGTAAAAAGATCTATTAAGGAAAAATATTCCAGTAATCTATGGGGAAGAGCTAAATCAGAGTCTGACCTTAAGCACGTTGTAACAAAAGAACAGGCTATAAAGGTAAGCAAACGCAGGCTCGGAATGACTGCAGTCTCTGATACCTGTGCATGAAAGGATGATATTCTACTGTCAAAAGGCAATACACTGGGAAGGCCTATATAAAAAACGTCAATGGCAGCAAGAAGCAGGAACACAAGAAAGCTGGAATAGCTGCTCAATCCATAACAATGCTGCTTCTTTAAAGGCAATTGCCTGACCTGGAAGAGTAGGATTATAACTGAAAAACAAAGCAAGATTTAACAGCAGAGAAAGTAAGCCCATCTGAAATGTAGGATGAGATGCGTTTGGGGGGAGTGCTGAGAAAACAAGGCTTGAAGCTGGGTAGATTGCAAGGACAGGCAGCAGGAACATGAAAGGGAGGACCTCTCCACTGGAAAAACAATGAGAGAGCGCTCTTCAGAGGAGTCTTTCAGGTATTTTCCTAGAGAGACAGCTTTCCTCTGAAATGAGGTGTATTGTTGCTGCTGTAGACTTCAGTAGAGATAGAATGAAAATCTGCCCTCCTAATGTTCATGAGTAAGTTTACCCTATAAAGATATAAAATGCTGGTATTAATGTACTCTCACATGGGCTAAAAAGGTTTATGGATAAGTGTAGGACCTGAACCTTAATTTGGATTTAAGTGGAATTTATGTATTTATTTTTAGAATCTTATTCCTGACTTCAACCTTATTTTAAATTGCAAAAAGAAATTAAAAGCTCAACCCAAAACTTACAGTCTGATGAAAATTTCAAATTAGATTGGAGAAAATGTGTAAACAATGCAAAGGTATCTGCAGCAGTAAAAATTACTGAAATCAGAGAATAAATAATCACAAAGTATGAAAACAAGCACATTGCTTTTGCATTTTAGATAAAGCAATGATATATTTAGGATTATAGGTCTTGAAAACGAGCTTACACTAGGTCAAACACCATCCAAACCAACACATTCTTAGCACAGAATTTTCCAAAAACTACACTGCATGACAATGCGTCCTTAAACGATACAGTAAGCTCCATGTTTCCTTGAAATATGCTCCAGCAATGAAAAATCATTCATACATTATGTATATAATTACTTTTTTTCATCTAGGCATCATAATTTAGCAAATGAGGCTTAGAAATATCATTAGAAGGGGAAAACAAGAAAGTCAAAGTTCAAGTCTCATAATAATTTTTTTCAGTTCTCAATTAACATTAGTATTTGCTTTTCACTCACTTTGCTCTTTTGTGTTTATTCAGTTTATTCTTGATGTCAGTTTATTATTTGATGTCATTGCTGATAGTTATGAAAATTTGTTTCTTGCTGTTCTCAAACATAACTATCTTTTGGGGTTGTTTTAAATATAGCTTGCTGTATTTTTAGTGGAGTCACAGTCTTAAAGTTTCTCTCTGCACTGAAACAATCAGATTGTGTTTACTTGACACATTTAAGTAATACAAAAAGAAAAGCCTGGATCTGAAATACTTTGACATGAAAGCTTCTGCATGCATACACATCAGTTACGCTAGATTCCAAGATCTGAGTTTCATGTAGTCTTACTGCCTGACAACTATTCTGAGCCTCAGTAGTTACGACTAAGCAATAGCATGACTATGCACTATGCATGGAAAACAGGTTCTTAACATGTGTGTTAAAGGAATGGAAAGGCATCTGCAGAACAGTGCCTCAGAATAGTAATTGAGATATTTGCTAGTAAAATTTTATCTTCCCAAGGGCTATTTCAAGACTCAGGTGGCTTCTAGTTTTCATCAAGTCCAAGGAAATGAGTTGATCACTTCCTGAAAAGGTTCATCACACAAGTTGTTAATACTTCCTTTCCCCCTGAGGGGAAAAAACAAACACAATTCATTTCACCCATTAAATATTTTTTCCTTATCATTCATACCTCTTCACATTGCTGGAGAGTAAAAGCTCTGGTGCTTTTTTTCCACAGGAACAGGTACAATATGGACAGCTGCAGTGCAAGATTTTGAGAACCGTAACACTAATTTTAGAGGAGCTCAAATAGGTTCCTAATTAAACATTCAGAAATTCACTAAGGGCTCTGGCCTATGTTGCTCTTTGAAAGCACTATAACTCAGGGTACCCTTTTACAGATTTTATTACAGTTGAATAAATAAATAAATAAAGATAAGCTAAAGCAAGCATAGTATAAAAGGAAACTATTTTTGGTGCTTCTTGCTGAACTGAGATTAACCTATACAGTTACCAAATCAAAGAAAAGTAAGAGTATATCCATAGAGCAGTTAGTTAATGTTAATATTGCATTATAATCAGAGCATGATATTAGTCAAGGCACCAGATGAATACAAACAATTTTCAAAATTTTATATAAAAGGGGAAGATAACATTCCATTTACTTTTACACAAAACTAAAGAATTTGATTTAAAGCCAAGTTTCCAAATTATTACCTAATGTCTCAAGGCTCAGACAAATGGTCACTCTAATCCACCTCAACACCTCAGCTGTGGAAGCTGTCCATGCACATCCTCTTACCTCTCAGAAAATGGAAAGAAACACACCTTAAATTAAAATGATAATGTCGGTTTGAACAGTGATTTTTAAATTCATCCCAAGCCTCATAGCTTCATGCGGTCCATTCAGCACAAAGATCTCACAGGCTATACACACAATACACACATACACCTATCATTCATGAAGGGAGAACTTTCTTATAAAACTGGCTCTTCCCCAATGTAAAGAGACTGCTTCAGAATATACCAGTGAGAATACTGAATATTACTGACTGAAACACATGTAGTCAAGCAATAAATTATATGATCCTACTGGAGAAATCTGTCACACAGTGCCACATCCAAATATAGAAGAACATGCACATTATTACACTTTCATACCAAATATGATGCAAATTGCAGTGTCTTCAGACCTTTATTCATGTGTTCTTGTTGCTTCTGTCTGTCCTTCCCATATATAGCTATAATGAAAAAAGAAATAATTTTAACCTTTCCTTTTAGAAAATGTAGAATAGTAAGTTTTAGGGGAATAATTAGTCACAAAAGTAGCTATGATAAAGGCAAATATGATACAAGTACAATAGATTCAAGGCATTTCCAGGAATGTGGGTGCTTTTTATAAGAGCTCAACATTAAACATGAAGACCTTGAGGATAACGTTGGCACAAGAACAAATGGCTGTTACCTGGCCACACATAACTTAGCCTGCAGATGAAAAAATGTAATGTGTGACAGGGATTTTTGGCAGAGGGAATATCCTTGGGCCTTCCTGGAAAAGTAATCAAAAGCTTGATATTTCCAGGGTTTTTACTTTTATTCTTTCCATGATAGACGTTAAACCTAGAGAACAGAAACAATGGTTTCTTAGTGAAGTTTTCTTTGCTGAAAGAACTTGTTTGCGTAGTTACCTTAGCTTTTAACAGTGAACAAACTGAATGGACCACACTGCTTGGTCTCCAATAATATAATTCAATCACACAAAAATAAGGCAAAGTTTATGCTGACATCATCATATAAAAAAATCTACTTTATAATTTTTTTTGAAAATGGTTGTGTGCCCTGAAATTCCCACATGATCAGAAAGGAAAGAGCAGTGCCTACTTCTGAGCCTGAGTCAGAAGGTTAGAGCATTAGCCTTCACTTCTCATACAAATGCAAGTGCCAAGCTATGCAAAGACCTAGTACAAAGCCAGCTGGCACCAGACGCTTCTTGACCTGCAGACCTGAGCTGGGAACCAGAGGAGCCAGTTCCAGAAAAAAGCAAAGTACTTGATTTTATAGGAACTTTATTGAAAATGAATCACAAACCAAATGGTGCCCTATAAATATTTCATGAAAGATATACATAAGTAGTGTAATTTTATGTTCCATTAGGAAAGAAGAGATACTTACTGCTGAAATCCTAATAAACCTTACAATGTGCGGAAATAGCAAAACATGGCGCTGCCTATTAAGGCTAAATTATCCTTGTGCTTTAGATGTTTGATTGAGAGGAAATGCATGTCTTTGTGTATCTTTTCTGAAGGTAGGTCCTTCAGCAAAAATGTGAGTGTTCCTGTTATTACGTAGTCACTAGCATAAAGCTGTCATTTTACAAATATGTTAAGTGGATGCACTTAATTTACCGCCCTGTTTCTAAGGAGAGGAATCTACTCTTTAACTTTGTTTATATTCTATGGTTACAACAGGCTGATCATGTCTTGTCAGCGGTTCTAGCTGCGTAATTTCTTAAATAGCATTTTGCTTGGTTCTTCCGTGCTTGACTTCTTTTTTTGACCTGACTAAAGCTGAAAACCTAAGCTTATGAAGCAATCTGCAAAAACATCTGCATTCTTCCTTTCTGTTTCCTACTAACTCTCTATAGTAGGAGAAGTCGTCTTATTCTCTTCTTACAGCAAGCTACATAACACAGTTTTGGTCTGTCACTAGGGTTCCTAGTTGCTGCTGAAAGTCAATACACTCAATCCCGTTCTTATTAGCTAGCTCAGGGACAGTTTGGCCATATTTTTATTTCCAGCAAATCAATCTGCATATGTATCACTAAGTATGATGCTAATAATGCTAATAATGGAGTCATGATGTCTTTTTTCTCAACCTTTCTTTGTTAGAGAAAATATAAAGAATGCTTGAAAGCTTTAGAGTTGTCACTATTCATCAGAAATATATTATTGGCTCTATTTTTTTGGCTAAAATATGAAAATATGATGCACTTTCCTTAGATGAAAGTTTGTATCAAGTGGTATATTTTTAATTGCAAAATTCTAGTAACAGCCCATAAAATGTATTAACTAAAACACTTGTGGATAAAATGCCTTAGTGTTTGGGGTTTTTTTTCTTTGCAAAAGAACATTTTCAACAAAATTTCAGAATTCCAAAATAAAAATGCAATTTTGGGTAGTGATAGTCAATGAGCAAGACTTTTAAGGTAATGGACACCTGGTGTAAGGTACCTTTTCTAGTAGTTTTTATATTTTAAGACAGGAATTTTTAAAAATGTGGACTCTCACAAAAATAATTTTCAGTCTTAACAGACCTGCTATCTGGAAGAATTAAAAGAAATCATACTAAATCTAATCTTTCCATGAGAATTTCCTTCCACTTCAGAATCTGACTCTGTTTAGTCACTAGAGTTTTTTTAATTGACATTTAGTATTCAAGGTTGACTGCAGTAAACAATTTTCCTTGAATCCATCTTCGCTCCGTGTGAAAAGGCTCATAATACCTTTCAGTCCCCTTGAAGGAAAATGCTTATTGACAACTATTTGAAAGAAATTAAAAATACCAGAGACGACCTTTTATCTAGGTAGTGGCTCAAGTAAATAAATTGTGCAAAGAATTTTATATATGTACAGTGGTGTTTGAACTTGATATTTCAGATGTTGTGTAGATAGAATACAGGTGGACTAGAAAATCAATAAAGAACACGGCATTTTCTTATATCTCCTACCAGAAGTATCATGGCTGTTCTCCATGCATCTGAACAGACAGAAAGACTGGGAGAAGTTGGTCAACAAAATATCTTTATATTCCAGCCATTCTATTCTGGCCAGCATTAACCCAGGCTACTGCTGCACTTTAACATCAAATAGATGTTCTTCTTATGTCTGTGTACCACCTGCTGCTTAGAAATGATACTCTGAAAACTAACCAACCAAAGCTCTGGAGAAAGACAAGAAAGGAACTGAAGAAAACAGCATGTTTTGGGGGGAAATCTGTCAAACAGTACCACATCCAAACATAGAAGAACATGTCAGTTATTATGCAGATGTCCTACAAGCACAGTGTTATGGTGATGATGTGGGACTTGTTTGTCAGCACTCTTTGGTCATACTATAGTATAAAAATAATATAAAAATTCCTATTATAAAACCCAAGGAATCAGAGAATTATGCAGATAGGAAACACCATGCATTCATCTTGTGCACCACCATGCCAACGTAGGGTTGCTTCCTCTTACACACCTGTCTGTATTCTTTCTTCACTAAATAGTTATGCAGCAGTCATCTGAGTTTCCCATATTGCTTAGGAGGAAACCATTCTATTCTGGTAAAAAGTATTCTCATTTTTGTCATGGTCTCTGTTTTCATAAGTCAGTTATATCGATCCCATTGTCAAGGCAAGTACTTCCTCATATTCCTCTGAATTGTATTTTTATCTTTGGTTCATGAAGCATAGGTGTATGTCTGTATTGTAATAGCCTGTGAGATCTTGGTGCTGAAAGAACTACATGGAGCTATGAGGCTTTGGATGAATTTAAAAATCACTGTTCAAAGTTTATTGGAGCATTCAGCTTCTGGTTTTATTGCACAGGAAAGACAGTAAGGCAGATAGGTATCTGCATTGCTCTTTCTGTTTAATGCTGTATATGACTATATAACATAAACTCATTTAAAATTGCCTTTACCCTTTTGTAAACCTATGTGGGTGGTCACTCAGGTTTTAATAGATAGGTACTTACCACTATTAATATAGCGTTAATAATGCCATCTGCCATGAAAAAATTTCTTAATTGAAATTTTCATCTCAACCCCACTATAGTTAATAGTAGTTGCAGGACTCTCTACTCACTCGTTTATGTGACAAATAGAGATTGTAGGAACATAGTTTTAAGATTCGTGTCTTTGCAAACTGTAGCCTCAATTTCTACGATGTGAAATCTCTATTAAAATGATGTAAAATGAGGTGCTTAGTCAAAGATCCAGGTGAATTTCTGGTCCAAAATGCATTCAAACTTAAAGTCTATCCCTCATTATGTGTCTCTAAAGCAGAAAATAATTTTAATGTAACACATTGGAAAGAAATGTAAACTTTTTCAAAATGCACAGGCTTTATTGTGAACCCATAGAACAATTACTAGACTAGTGTTCTTATTTGAAAAGAAAAGCCAATTACAACATTGGTTCCCAATAAAGTAGGATCATATATATATATTTATTGCTGCTGACTTGACTACACGAGTTTTAATCTTTTTCAGTAAGATTCAATATTCTAACTGGTATATTCTGAAGTAGTGTCTTTACATATGGGAAGAGCCATTTTTATGATAAGAAAGTTCTCTTTTCATAGTATGACATAAAGTAGCATTGGGGATTCTGGTGTATTACAATAATCTCCCTCATGTGTTTCAATACTTTTGAAGCATTTGCATTAAAGAAAGGACAATCAAGAACAGAATGTTTAATCCAAAAGAAAAGTGTGAGATGCAAAGAAAGGTCAAATGAAATTGTTTCCCAGTTACTTGTTTAATGCAGCAAAATATCTGAGATTTAAGAGAAAATCTTCAAAGAACTACAGGCTTCTGCACTTCCCTGAAAAGAGAGGAGCAAATTAATACTTTATTAAGTTAATGCATAAGAATTGGGACAGAAGGACAATGTAGCTATCTTCCCTGCTCTCACTACACTGAGCTCCTTCAGAGTGGGAGCGTGGCACGTAAAAGCAGCTGTGTTTGGGACATACTGCAGTGGATGAAGATGAATTTCACACCAAGGTTTGCAGTATACTTGAATACTGAAATACCATCACTGAAACGGTCATGTGCCATATTTTGCATATCTATGTGCGGGTAATTGTGATGAGGATCCATCGACTACTAAGCAAAACAAAGCAGCACAGCTAGGAATATGGTATAAATACTGGGGTTTGGCATCTGGGATAGGATCCAGCTCACTCTTTTCTCAATTTTGATGTCTAAAATGTAGAAGTTCTTATCTGATTTACATGTCTAGGTTCCTGTAACTGTCAGTAAAAACTGATTAACTCCACTCAGTGGAGTTAAGACAGTTTCCAAGCTACCTAGAGGTACAAGTTTATTTTCAGGGGGTGATGAATTGCCCTCTAAACTCCACTGATGGGAGCCTAGACTCCTCTGTTGCCAAAATGCAGTTAGGTGAGCTGAATCTCATCCTTGGAGTCCATATTATGTGCAGTCTCTCAAACCTTGCTACTTCTATCCCATTCATGTAGATCCTTGAATAAACTGCCTAAGCTGCACAACATGAAATAGGGATAGAGCAGTATGCTGCAGCTTTGGATATCTATTATTGTCTTTCATGAAAGTAGGTGGAGAATCTAAATTACAGTGACTATGTCCTTTCTTAAAAAAAGGCTTACTGAAGTCTAGACCTGGGGTCTTTTCGGCAAGAACTCCTACTGAGGTATATAGGCATTTCAAATATCTAGGTATTGCACTCTTACAAGGGGAGATATCTGAGACTACCCACAGCCAACAAGAATATCAGTTGCTATGAAGCGAAAGGAGTACAGAAAAGTATAGAAAAACAAAATCACTACATTATTTGCCTTTGTTATTTTTACAGATTTAATCACTTAGGGAACTCTGAATGAAAGTGTTGAGCTGTATATCTATATATGGATTACCAGCTTAATAGTGTGTATTCAAGATCCCGCAGTATTTTTTAGACACTAGCTCCACAGGGTTATAAAAAGAAGAAAATCAAGAATTGATGAACTTTTGCGTTACAGAAACATTGTCCTTGGAAGTTTTCCCAAGGATTTATTTCAAGGGAATGAAGGCAATGTGAGAGAAAATGAATTTGCACTGAGTCATGATGATAAAATTATAATTTTGCTCCTGAAAAAAAGAGAGACCTGAATGATATCAGAAATTTGCACAAGGCATTTCTCTGCTCTCCATAAAATAAGTAATTTGACTTGGAGATCTAGCAAAGCCTAAGAAAGCCGTAATTTGCTGAGCATTTCGCTTTGCCCTATTACATTTTCACTTCCGAGGTTTTGTTTTAATATAAGGATTTCTACAACACTAAACATTTATTGTTTTGATCATTATTTGACTATGTCAGATCAAGAGAAATTACCCTTATTACATTAGTAATACAATACTCATCAGAATGTGTGTTTAAAGGGAAACTTATATTGAACTGAAATATATTTAATAGCAATAATTTTATCCAAAGGAGAAAAATAGAATTCTGTTACAACTCTTCTCTTTTGTTGATGAGTACACAAAAATTGGAGTCCAAAAGCATGCTATAAAAGACATCTACGCAAATAGCTTAGGTGAAAATTTGCAAATATGGGAGTCCAATTTTAGTGACTCAGATCTGTATTTTAGCTTCTCAACTAGATGACTTGATTTTGAGAGGTGCTGTGCCTCCACAAGTCTGACACCAATTTTAGTAAGATCATCAGGAACTGATTGTGATTCCAAATCAAAGTGGCTGATTAGGCATCTACTTACAGACATGCCTAATTTTAAAGATATGCATGTTTGAAAATATTTGTACAAATGTATTTTTCGGTCTGTTTCCTCCTTAGAAGACTTATGTAAGGTTTCACTGTTGAATTTTTCTATTTCCATTTACTTCATTACTTTTTGGATCATGTCCCCAGTCCACTTCCTTTTGGCTAGTTCTTGTATCAGTGTAATCAATGGATATTTACAGCCTCTTTTGAACAAAATCCTACACCAACGGCACACAATATAATGTTTATTGTAACGAGCAAACATTTAACGTGCACTGAGATCAAAGTCTCTAACTAACTCCATCATTCAGTTTTCACTCAAACTCCAATAAACAACTACAATATGACTGCCTTGAAAACTCCCTGACTCATAGGGTACTTGACCCTGAAGCGCAGATGTGTTCCACTCTCCGAACTGCGGGCTGAGTGTGGCCCAGTCACTGCTACCAAGATTTCTAGCAGCAATGTAGGAATTTCAGAGGACGTATACAAAGATGAATTGTTGTAAGAGAAACAAGTTTCCCAGGTGCCATTTTTAACTGGAGGTTCCTTCACTGACTTACCAAGGACAGGTTTGCATCATGAGGCATGTCTTCTGACTTTACCAAAGTGTCCAGCTCAGAATTCTAGACGCCATTAATTTTGAAGCCATAAAGACCTTCCCAAAGGACCGCTATTGTAGTGAGTAGTTGGAGGATGAAAAGGACACGGTGCAGGTCTAGGTATTATTTTATTTCTGATTCTTTTCTCATACATACAGTCCCAACTACTGTATGTGTCTTAGATTGAAAACCTAATTAATTATTGAATGGAGTAGAGATCAGTATCTGCCAGTTTATCCTTCTATTATAGGATTACCCAACTGCTGTGCAAGTTATTTAGAGGCAGCACTGGGAAGAGTCTGACCTAAATTAATTCACATAAGAACAGGTCTTAACTAAATTATGCCAGAAGAGTATGAGGAATAAGTAAGAGAGATAAGGTGACAGAGCTCAAAATAATCATCTTTACTGCAATGGGATGAGCAGCTTTAAACAAGTAAAAGATTGTATATTGAAAAGCAATAAAAAAGGCAGACTGTTTGGAAGAAGTCCCTATGGAGTTTGCAGCCTGTGTATTTAGTTAGGTTTTTTTTCCTCTGTTTTTCTTTTCTAAAAGACATGCTGTCTGGATAACAATGCCTACCTCTAGAACTGTAGCCAACTTTAGTAGTATTTTATGAATTCATCACCTAACATCTAAATTAGCTTCTTTACACTTTATTTTTCTATTGTGGAATGGAATACTAAATATGCTAAATCTTCACTTACTTAAATTATTTTTCTATATAACTCACCATAAACCTCTGGAAAAAATCCTTCAGTAGAGTAAAATGTGCTTAAGAATTATTTGACAGGAGACATTTTGATTCAAGGCAGGAACTCCAGGAATGATACCTTAATTTGAATGCGTTTTTATCACATAGGTTTCTTCTGTAACTATATCTCAGGCTCTTAAAGATCAGGTAAACTTGAATAAATTATTTTTCAAGAAATTTCAAAGATGATATTAAGCTACTTTGGTTTTAAATAAAATAGTGGAATAGCTTAATTAGATGCAAAAAGAATGAGAAAAATGAACAGCTAGAATTGGCAAGTTCCAAAATTACAGAGTAATTTTGCCTTATGTATACTGGGCTTCCCCCCCGCCATTACTTTAATTAAGGGCAAGTTAAACAACTTCAGTACTTTCTGATTAGCACTTACCCATATATATACTCCCATTGAGATAAATCTAACTACTGATAGAAGAATAAGTTAACATTGCAGAAGTTGCACAAAGCCTTAACAGTGTCTTGTTAAACAACATAAATGAGACTTATTTAGATCTGTTATTTCAAAGGCATTAGAGGGCTTGACAACTCATATCCCACTGACTTTTAGTGACACTTAGGTGCCTATTGCCTTTAGAAATCTAAGAAGATCCCAGACTAAACAGATGTCATAAACAATCAGTTACTTAATGGATTTAAATTCATTTGGAGAAAAAAAAATCTTGATTTCCTTAGTTAAAACAGAATCATTCAGTGGTATTATGACATTTTGCATTTACTTCCTCTTTTGTATTTGTAAATCAAAATAATTACAGTAGTTCCCAAGCATATTAACAAAATCAACTTCTAAGTGTAATGAAAAGACTATTGAGGTCAAGCCATCATGGGCCAAGTCCCAGTAGGAGGTTGTTGGGAGATGGTTCTCTGTTTGTGTCACATGAACTAACAAAGTAGCATGAGGTCTTCTATGCTGCGATGCAAAGCCAGAAAAGATGACTTCCGCTGAAGTTTAGTTTAAAGCTTTTGGAGGAAGGATTGCTGTGCTGCAGCACCTCAGCAACTTTCCCAGTGCACTGTAAAGGTAGCTTGAATGTCTAACTTAGGGCTGTGGATGCCATTTGGATTGAAGCACTGACAGTTTGTGGGTGCGTATGCCTTTCACTGGATGTAGATATTTGCATTTCCCATCTGAAAACTGTTCCATTCCTAAATCCAACATTGCATATGAAATTGTAACTATTAGTTACTGTTAGTTTCTGTTGGCTAAATATCTTTATGTCATAATGTATGCTTCACAGACTTAGCATTTTTATTTCCCTAATAACACTGAATTCCTTACTGGGAGAAACACTGATATAATCAGTGACAGAGCTAACCACCCTGGTATGACCCTCACAATGACAGGACAAGTCACACTTCACTAGTAGGGTACCACCTAGTCTTCTCAGAATAAAAAATAGGGTGGAAGGGAGACCTGAGCTACCACCTAACCCACCCCACTGCCCTGTGGCAGGATCAGCTGTTGTTAACAATTCCTGTGAGATGTTTGCCTGACCTAGTGATGGACAAATTCAGTGATAACATATAGGAGTTTTGTTGAGCACTACTCATATAGCATAAACCAGATTGGCAAAATACAACGAGAACTGTTGACCTCCCCCTGAGATCAATAACAGTGCACCCATGATGGGATGGGAATTTGATTTGCTCTGTCTTGTCAGAGTTCCTGTTTCTCCACTAGCCCACAGCCAGATGAAATCTCTATATTCCTCTCTCAAGTCTGCTGTCTCTTTCTACTCTTTGCTGTCTCTTTCATTCCTTCCTATGTCAGCTCCATACATCTAGCCAACAGTATCCCAGTGCAGCTATTCTTCTCCACTGGGGACTTGTATGTGGTTCTGAAATCCACTATTGCTGGAGGCATTTGTACAAGGTGCAGATCTGACAGCCTTCTCTTGCATGTAAACTGTGGGGAACTTTACTGCTTTTGGAGACATATTGGGAAAAGTAGATTGTAATGTGGGATATATTGGCTCCCTCCCTCACAGCACCAGCATTGCAATACCATAACTTAAATTCTCCTTTGCTTAAATTTATGGTGAATATACCAGAGGTCCAAAGGTACACATTGCTTTTGATCATCAAGTGTCCACTCTAAAGTTTCTGTTGTGAGGCTTTTGATAATGGAATTGATGGAAGCCAGAGAGAGCTATTCTTATCACATCCTTCTCATTCTTGATGATCTCCAGGTGGGTACTTATAATTGGCATGTGGGGTATCTATTTGTATTCCAAGTTGAACAGACAGTGCTCAGGTTAATTGAATTATAAGTTCCTGTCAGGAGGATTGTGATTATGTGATAATAGCCATGAATCTGCATAGGCATGACCCTGACTGGGTTTAAATACAGTTGCTATAGTGGGCAACTACAGCAGTAAAGGAAAAGGAGAGAAAAAGAGGAGGAAGACAAAAGTTTACAACTGTTTCAGGCTGCCAATTTGTCATCTAGACCTTCAGCACTTACAAAGCGTAATTTTATCAAAAGGCTATTGTGCTTTATCACCAGATACTTTTAATCATAAATGCTTATTTAACAGCAAGAATGTAATTTCCTGTGAATTTTCGGTGTGGATGGAGGTAGTTACAAATGTTTCCCAGAAGTGGTGGGAGAGTAAAAAAATAACCCTATTTGTGAATTTTGACTCAAGAATTCTAAAATTTGTTGTAAAGGTAAGGCTTGAATATTTAAAGACAACAGTGAACGTCTGTCATTTCCGTGTTAAAAAAGAATTTGAGGAATTATTTAGAAATGTACTGATTTAGTTCTTGAAAACTTATTTCTGAAAACTGTAGCAGCATAGCCACCATTTTTACTTAAGCGGTTTCAGAGTAAAACTCCCATTCTGATGACCGCAGAAGTATATGTGCACAGATATGTTAAATACAGCATAGCACTGTGCACCACAGTAAGCAAAGATTCCTTGTTGTCCTAGAAATCAGTAGGTCTCAACAGCTCTTTTTGAAGGAACTGGGAACATGAATGCTAAAGAACTTAGCAAAATCTGTGGAGGAATGTCAATAGAATATGTGTATTTTTCAAATTTTTCAAATACTTCCTCCAAACAGTTGCTAGATTTTGTTCTTTAAAAAAGCACTTTTGTCCTTGTAATCAAACTTCTGTGAATTAAATGCAGTTTTTGACACAGCTGAAACACAATGAAATTGGGTAAGAAACAATTTCCATAATGGAATCATGTCACAAACATATTGAATGAGTACAGGAAAAAATGGTATGTATGTATGTATCAGGCAATTACTATAAGCGAACAATTCTATAGGAGGGAAGGAATAAGCAAAATTTCCCAGTCAACCTAGATAATCCATTTATACTATCTACTTAGAATCATTTGTTTTCTGTTGCCCACAAAATTCTCCTTTCTGGATGTAATATGCATCAACATTGACACCCAGTGGCCAGAGAGACTTAAGTTACTCAAAACTCCCTTTCTGTGTCTAGTTTTAACATATTAAGACCCTGAATTTAATCTAAGATTTATATAATTACGCTTACATGCATGTAGGCACACAGGTCTAGGCAGAAAGATATTTTCCACAAAAAATATGGGTATTAACAAATGGAGATATCTTCAGTAGCATAAAATGGCATTTGGACACCCATCTTCTTTTGACATCCAATAGGAATTAGCCCTTGGGCTGACATTTATGCTAGTGAAAAATCTCCTCTTATACACTATCCTTGTCTGGTTGCAATAAGTAAAGAAACATGTTCACATCAGTCAAACAGCATTACTTCCCACTAGAACTGAAAAGTCCATACAAACTGCAAGTGCCATGTCAAAAGCACAAATCCAAAGTATATTTATCTCCTTATTTTACACAGTTCTCATGTCAGCATGTACAGGTTGATGTGAACAATAGTCTCCTAAGATTTTTGTTCTTTAAGCCAACATTATTGAATGAAAACTGTAGATAGATACATCTGCAAGAAGTGGGGCAATGCTGTAAAACAGAGGAAGGAGGACTGAGGAGACGAAAATAGAATAATAGCACTTCACACAGATGTGATGGAAGTCATCAGGTAGTAAAAGAGAACAAGGTGGCAGGCTTCCCTGCGTGAGAACAGTGCAATATGAACAAGGGTTGTGGCCACTGCAATGGCAAGAAAATAAATTCTGGTAATTTTTTGAAACAAACAAACAAACAAAAACAACAACAAAAAAACCCCCAAACCTTTTATGTTTCCCTAAGTTGTGGACAAGATTGTATGCTTTTCTCATGCTACTTACTTCAAAGGGCATATTCTCCTAGAAGATGACTAGTGTACTCTACAGATAATATTCAGAGCATAAAGCAAGGCAAGTCTGTAATATTTGGCTCACAAGCTAGAGGCTAAGAACTTTGTATCTCAGGGCAATTAAGTACAAAATAACTGGACTTTATGAGGAGATTTGAGAAGCAGGGGGACAATGGAAAGTAAGAAAGCCACCATTTTTCTTGTGTGATGTAGGACTCTGAATAGTAAATAGTTTGACTGAGGCAGAATTTGTCACCTTAGTTTAATTCAAGACACCCCCTCTTCTATTTCAGAAGAGCTAGCTGACCTAGATAGTTGCCTTCTCAATAAACCTTTGTCTCTGTTGCAAAGCTTCATAACGGAGAGCAAAGCCCTGCCTCCTGGATTGACTATTCTGTCCACATTTCCTTTACATTTCAAAGTATCATTCTAAATTTCTGGGAATACTGGGAGTTTTTGTGGAAAAAATAATGATAATATTGGGGACTCAAAGTAAATACATTCAGAACGTAGATCTTTATGGATGTATGCCTGTTGAGACAGAGAGGAGGACAAAATGTGGTAAGAAAATACGGGGACCATCAGCAACAGAAATGCAGAGGTAATTTCTTTGTTAATAAGGTAAGAATAAACTAAGGTAAAGAATGGCAATTCTTTGCAATAAGAGTGACAAGCCTACTGGGCTTTGAGAGACCATCCAATGTGTCCTTGTAAGGCTAAATTATACTAATATAGGTATTATACTGGTAGGTATCTCAGAAAAAGGAAGAGGAGAAGCACAATAATGGAAGTTCTGTTACACAGGTAGCTGGAATAGGAGTTCTTCAATTTATCTGTTGTTATCTAAGTCTTACTGTACCTTCCACCTTAAAAGCCCTCTGCTTTGCTCTCTGATATGGCTAATCCCCAAACAGATAGTCGAGCAGGTATAGGCAATGAAAAAGGCAGTTCTATCTTGTACCATAAAGAATTTTTAGGCAAGGTTTGTAAGGAGTCACAATACCACTTAATAGGTGAAGCATCTGAAGGGTTTGTTTTGCATAATAAACTTTCAGCACATGAGCATTCCTTCACGTCTTCCAGTGGTGGATCTGAGAACTCATGTGTTATTTCCACCTATGTTAGTTGCTATAGTCAATTGTACACCTCTCCCTGTAGGGTCTGTATTTTACATAGCCTTAGGCGACTAAGGCTACAATAGCACTATAATAAAAATTTTCAAGAAAAACATATTATATAAGCATTCAATATCTGATCAACTCCATGTTGAAGGACAACTTTGGTAAAAGACTTTAAAATATTAGTAAAGACAATCAATTTTTAAATTAGTACAAGTTTTCTATTTGTATTAGGTTCAGCCGGAAAAGGACAACTGAAAAAAAAAAGAGTCAAAGACAAGTTTGCATTTGCAAAATGAAAAAAGGTCATTAGAGGCTAAAATAAGACAAAACTATTAATTCATATCCTATAACTATGAACAGCTGTGATCCTAGAGACGGTGGTATGTGACAGCATGATGATAGTACTGTGGAAGGAAATTATACATTTGAGTGTGTGTGCATGTGTATATCTATATAATGCCTACAGTTGCTCAGCCACTTGTATGAGTAATTCCCATCAATGAAATGTATATTCTGACACATGGATGTGACACTCAGCAGACTGCTTATGCATCAAATGTGTTTGTTGAATGCATGACTCTCATCTGAGAACATTATAACATCTAGTCAAGAGTATGTGTCATTGGTGATCGTGTTCTAGCTGCATTAATTTTGAAAAATAAGAAATGTCATGTGAATATTTTGTCCTAACTGTCTTGAAGAATGTTAGGTAAGTGGCACAATCATTCTAATTAATTCTTCAGTCACTGTTGTAGATTCATCTCTAAATTAGGCTGTTCTAGAATAGGCCAACAATAGATCTTGTAGCCTTGCTGATCTTACTATTAACAGGTCAGCCACTGGCAAGGAAATGCATGTAGATTAGATCCCTGAAATAGTAAATGAGGATAGTGGATACTTCAAGTGACATATCCATGGATTACCTGCTTAACATGAATACAATAACCCATACATTTTTCAGTGTTGGAAAAAAGATGTTATATTCAGCAATTAATCATTATTCTTTGAAATCTATTGAGCTCTTAGGAAAAAGACATTGCAGTAGACAGCATAAGCTGACTAAAAAATGCTTAGAGTCACCACCTGTGGCTCCTCCTCTTTTTTCTGTGTCCCAGGAAACATTACAATTTTTGTAATGTGTGTGGTACCCCTCTCATGGGTGGTACACTTAGTGGGTGGTACGCTTTATGTGTGGTACCTCTTTCCCCCCCACACTACTCCAAAAGTCTGATACGAAATTCTTAGATCATTTCCGATAATGCAAATATAACAGTAACCATTTCTAAGCTAATACCAGGCCACCCATTAAAACAACATAAAAATATAGTCAAAATACTAATGTAAGGTAATATTGCCCTGAAGGAACATTTGATAGTGTAGATACATTCAGCAGCCATGGGGACCCTGCCTCTTTCTGCCTGCCTAAGAGGCTATGGAAAAAAGAATGATGTCCTAAAAGCTACTGCTTCTATTTTCAGTTCTTGCACTAAATGTCACTGTCAGTTTCTGAATCTTTTTCTTCAATATATTTTGAAAAATTCTCCTGACATTGTATCAATGAATACAAATACTATGATGCACAGTGCTTCTAGTCATAACACCTGTTAGTCTTTTATTCGCTGGTATCTTGAAACACATTTTTTAGATTCATAGAATCATAGAATGGTTTGGGTTGGAATGGACCTTCAAGATCATCTAGTTCCAACACCCCTGCCATTGGCAGGCACACCCTCCACTAGACCAGGTTGCCCAAAGCCCCATCCAGCCTGGCCTTGAACACTTCCAGGGAGGGGGCATCCACAGCTTCTCTGGGAAACCTGTTCCAGTGCCTCACCACCCTCATTGTAAAAAAATGTCTTCCTGACATCTAACCTAAATCTATTCTCTTTCAGTTTAAAGCCGTTATCCCTTATCCCATCACTCCATGCTCTTGTAAACAGTACCTCTCCTGCTTTCTTGTAGGCCCCTTTAGGTACTGGAAGGCTGCTCTAAGGTCTCCTCGGAGCCTTCTCTTTTCCAGGCTGAACAACCCCAACTCTCTCAGCCTGTCCTCATAGGAGAGGTGCTCCGGCCCTCTGATCATATTCATGGCCCTCCTCTGGAATCTCTCCAACAGGTCCATGTTCTTCTTATGTTGGGGGCCCCAGAGTTGAACACAGTACTCCAGGTGGGGTCTCATGAGAATGGAGTAGAGGGGAGAGTTACTTCCCTTGACCTGTTGGTCACGCTTCTTTTGATGCAGACCAAAATATGGTTGGCTTTCTGGGCTGCAAGTGCACAATGCCAGGTCATGTTGAGCTTCTCATCAACCAACACCCCATGTCCTTCTCCTCAGGGCTGCTCTCAATCCATTCTCTGCCCAACTTGTAGTTGTGCTTGGGATTGCATTGATTGATTTTTGTCTCCTTTATATTTTGGTGAGATCTCTCTTTTGGCAGAAACTAATTAATCTCATAACTTGAAAACTGACAATGACACTATGTAATAATTTTGTTGTCTAAGGACTGCAATGACACTGGGAATAAGAGCAACTACAAAAAAAAAAAATCACAGCATGCTGTTGCTGACCTTGCTTGAGAAGGTCAGAGATTTAAATGCCCTCTTTCCAGGCAAAAATGCATGCTCTATTTTCCATATGAGCAGCCTATTTTCAAATGTGACCATGCTACCTCCCCTTGGAATTAGAAGGCAGTGTTATTTTCATGATTATTAAATTCTTTGGTTTTTCATTCCACCTGCTCTGTAATATAATTAGGACCATATCTAATAGCAGCAAGATGAGTCTGCAAACCCTGTTGTGCCAAATATGCAGAATTGAGCACTGCACGGGAAGTAAGTATACTCTCAATTATTGAGCACTCTATAGAGCATTCACTGCTTGACTCCAAACTGGGAGGGGCTGCAAGTAAATTAGAAGATGAGTAGAATTGAAAATTATCTAGACAAATCAGAAAAAAAAAAACAAACTGAAAAGAATTTAAGGCAATTCTGTGAGGAAAAGTGCAAAGTAGTGTGCCTTTATGATAGGAATAATCAAATGTAAAGTAGAAGATAAGAGTATGCCTGCCTTGGCAGCAGTTTCGTTGAATCTGTCATTCCGTTGTAAAGAGGAAGGAGAAAAGTAGCCAAGTGTAATAAGTATAGTAGAGTTTATACTCTTTCTAATATCAGCTAAAGAGAAGTTTCAGTATTATCTTCAGGTGTGGGTACCAGACTGCAATATAGAGAGGAAATTTTTAGTTTAGAGAATGGAAACAGGAATGAGTATATTAGAAAACAAGGTCTTTGAGAAATGATTACAAACCTCATGTTGTTTTGTTTAGACAAGTTACCTTATAGCTGCTCCATGAAACCAGCAGAACTATTTCCTGTCAGCTGACTCATAAAAGGCATGAGATTGCTGTTATTCTGCCCTAGCTGCAAAAGCCCCTGCTTTTGGCTTAAACTGGTATCATTTACTTTCTTTCACGGCTGTAGCAGACAAAGAACAGGAGAGTTATCCAAGGTGAGTTGATGGGTGGGATAAATACATGACCTGTAGTAAATTTACTATTTTTTTCAGTGGATGCACCTAAAGGAGAGACATAGTAACAGTTTTCACGTGTTCAAGATTATTGCAAAGAGGAAGAGAATACATTAATCTCCATATTCATTGTGCGTAAGAGAAACAGGAAAAGGCATTGACTACAGCATGAAGTGTAGTTTAGACGTTAAGAAAAGATTTCCTTTCCCAACTGCAAGGATTGTTAAGCACTGCAGTGGATTTCCTAGGAAGGCTGTATAATCCCCATCAGTGGGGATAGTTAAGAGTGCACTAGTGAAGGATCTGTCAAGAATTGTTTAGGTGTAGTTGATCTTGCCATGAGGATTTTTTCTGGAACATCCCTGTTACTGTGGTTTTGTTTGCAAGGGGCTGTGGGATCAGATCTGCCAAGGGAAGTCTACACTGCAAAGAGCTATGTGTTTCTTGTCTGCCTGTTCTCACAGAAAAAACAAACCCACTTACTTTTAATTGGTTTAGATCAGTGAAAATGAAAACCTAAACAGTAACAGTCCTACAATAAAACTTCATATATATGGTCTAAGCCAGCAAATGGCTACTGGTGTCTGATCATACATGAATTCTTATTTTAAAATAAATGCACTGACAATAAAGGCAAGACAGTTACATACCCCATGATGTAAGCTATTCCAACGTTTAAAGCTGGCTTTATTAAAAGCTTCAAGGACTTTCTGAAGTAACAGCATTGTTCTGTTTTGCTTTTAAAAGTAACTTTACTCTCTGATACATACAGAGCAATGCAAAAGAGTCTCCTTCAAAAGTAGCTATAGATTACTATTTTCCTGCTGGTATATTTTTTACAATGCCTTTGAAAAAACCCCAAACATTTAGCTTCCTTCATATTTATTTTACTGGAGTGACTTGAAAAAAGACATTTAGTCAATCAATCTCTGGTGTATTCTGGCAAACAGCTAGATAAAATGATATCAGATAATAAGAAACATTTCTCATACAGACTGATTTTTCAAAACATTCAACTACATTAAAACTAAGTACTGTCAATCTTTGCCTGGTATATAAATCTTCCTAGGAACATACCCCAACAGAGTAGTTTCAAATGGAACCTTCTAATTTCTCTTTCCTACCACCTGAATGTTTTTATTGCCATGACAACTAACAAGTTCTAACTCTGGTCAAGCTTGAATGGGAAAAAAACATGTTTTGTAACCAGCTGATGTGCTTCCAAAATGACAAGAAGGGGAGGTTTTTCCATCTTGTTAATGGTGCATATTCAGTACATAATTTTTAGCAATGCTAGTTGATGAAAGAATTAATATTGACTGATTAAAGTTATGTCAGAATGAGTAATTATTCATGTAAACCTGTAGGTTTATTATGAGAGATTTACATTACCACTGGAGAGAGTTGGGACACTAAGGTGGAAAGAAATGGCTTAATCTCACTCAAGCTGGCACATGCAGGTCAAAAAAGTGGGAAGTTTGGGCTGATTATAAGTCAAGGTGGGCAACAGGCAACTGATCTACTGCATTAAAACTGTTAGCCCCAGAAACATCAAAGCCTAGATCACAGAGTTACTCAAGTGTCTATGCATGCAGAAAAACTGGTATTTTGGTGCAAGCAGGTGCAAAAACCACCACTTAACTTGTTTCTAAAATCAGGGATGCCTAAACTTGCTTTCTGGGAAATTAAGTTCCTACTGGGCTGGGCTGAAACCCCCATTTTGAATTAAGTATTCCTATGATTGAACATGTGGGCCCACCTGATGGCCAAGCTCTTAATCTATTGATGACACTTTGGTGGAATTCTCTCTCATTTTTTTTTTTTACAGCAGAGACCTGGATATAGGCATCTAGCTGCAAGCTGCAGTATTCCCTGCCCTTTCTGCAGCATTTAACATGCAGCTGCAAGATAAGGTGTGTCTCTAGGAATGCTGTTCTTTTCTCAGAAAAGAACCTTAAAAGCTTAGCACCTATTTTGTGTATTAGATGTGGATTCCCATGGGCAGCTGAATTTATAAGCATTGTTGAGTGCAAGGCCTCAAATCTTGATCTTCTGCCATTGACACTAATGGGAAATTAGTGGTTCCTTTCAAGTACATAGAAACATAAGTCCTTGATTTCTTCTGTCTAGCAAGTTGTGAAGAAGGATAGCAATTAAAATTGTATCTGAAGACTTGTCTTTCTTTGAGGACACAAGGATTCAGCAAAAAATAATTATTACTTATTAGGTTCTCTGGAAATCCTGACCCTTTTGTAGGGGCGAAGGGGTAGAGAAGAAGAGAAAATCCAGCATAATCTTAGATGGAAATGTTTGTTGTTTCCTAAAAAATGGTAGGTATGCTAGTTCCCATTTCTCTCTCAAAAACCCCACCTTCTGTCAAGCAGAATGGTTAGGAAGAATTTTCATTTTTTTGCAGCAAAGAAGCTAAAGGACTGAGGAGGACAGGATGGCAGATG
This sequence comes from Grus americana, assembly GCF_028858705.1. Lineage (NCBI taxonomy): Eukaryota > Metazoa > Chordata > Aves > Gruiformes > Gruidae > Grus > Grus americana. The sequence goes on along the minus strand of NC_072859.1, from coordinate 14,378,170 downwards.
AATTGTCTGTATCATTAACAGAAATTCTTGGGGTTAGCAGAGCTTGCAGGGTCCACAGGAGAAATGCAGTGAAACACAAATTGTAACAAGCCCAAAATCACATGCAAACTACTATTGAACCAGAACAAGAAAAACTGTAGACTAGATGTATAGAATCTGAAATCCACACTATCTGAATTTGTCACCCAAATTAACTGCCTGTGTATCTCTGGACTTTGAGCAAGCAGAAATTATTATAGCTGCTAGACCTAAATCACAGCTGCTTAAAATACTGTGACCTTGCAAAGGAAAGGAAGGTAGTATTTTTAACCTAAACAACGGACTTGCTTGGAAATGCAAGTCAGAAGTGACTTGTGTCTTGCAAAGGTGCACAGAGCTTTCACAGTGGTCTGACAAGCCTGGAGAGGGCTTGTGTACCTGACCAGTGGCAGGCTACCTCCTGCAATTCTCTGCTGAGTTCCCTCTACAGCCTAACTACAACCTTTGTCGGGGTGTGGGTGGAGAATGGATGAAAAATAGATGACTATGTCTAGGAGGGAATTCAAGACAAGGGGAAGAAATGGGTGGTGGTGGGGAATCCACTATGTCAGAAATATACTTCTTACAATTACCTGCTTAAGTCTCAGCAGATATACGAGAGAATTAGACTGCTTAACCTGGGCCAAGAAAAGTGGAAAGGAATTGAAAAAAGAGAAGGAAGTAAGCAAGCATGTCCTAAGGGTTTGTTCATTTCTGAAAAATATGACTTCAAGGTGAACTTTTCCCTTTGGCTCAGGATAAAGGATGAGCTTAGTTTGACCCAGTTAAAGAGTAACATAATCAAAGATGCACCTCTGCTTTAACTGTACTTTTGACTTTCAGGCTGACTTAGAGGTTACAGGTGTATCAGTTGTCTTTGGAAGCTGGCAGAAGAGGGGTTAACAACTTCTTTGTTATAGAAGCAATACCCACAGCTGTCTGTTCTTGGGGCACAGATTTTCAGGAGTTAGACCAGCTGTGGAGGATTAATTTCCCTGGTTCAGTAAAAGAGTCAAGTGCTACAGAGTATTTGTTTGTTTGTTTTTGTGAGAGTAGTTTTTTGTAGAAGTGGGGTAATTCTTGTTGTTTGATTAGGCTTACCTCTTCTCTGCATTTTAAACTATTCTCTTCTGTCTGAACACCATCCTGTACTGCTAGTAGGTTGTATAGAGCAAAAGAGAAGAACAGGATTTCCGATGCCTTTTCTTTTCTGGTGAAGGAATCGTGTTTATGTAGATTCGGATCTTGATTTGCAGTTAGAATGCAATACTTTCACTTAATTTTAAAGGCCTGTTTTTAACTTTTATAGACTGGAAAGAAAAATGGATGAAGGAACAAGGTTATAAGTTCCATTTTTTCTCAAAGATGAATTCTTTGAAATCCTACTAACCAAACATGATTAATAAAGCCTATGGATAGCTACAGAGAGGGGATGAATAAATAAGAATGAGATAGAGAGTCCTCAGGTAAGAGAGAAAAGTACCTCTGCACAGCTGATTGAGGGCAAACATTAAAAATCACCCTTTCTGACAGAAGAAATAGGGCGTTTATTCTAGTAATGCAGGAAAAAATTGCTGAGAGCTACTGTCACGTATTTCTAACAATCAGGGAAAAGAAGTAATAGCAGATTTTGTCAGGATTAGAATGCAAAACACTTACATTTGCTTGCTACAGCTGAACAGGCTAGTAGATTCAAACCAATGAAATAAGAAAAAGATAGTTGCCAGAGGAAGAGATTAGAAGCAGAAGTATGACAAACTTCAAAATCAATGACAAATGTCTTTGAAGGCTGAAAGAATAGAAAATGCTTTCCAGTTACAAATTACAATTGCAAAGATTCATTTATGTCTAAACTGAAGGTGATAATTTAGATAAATAACACAATTCATCCAACTATTTAACAGCCTCTTAGGGTGAATTAGTGATGGGTGAAAGGTGAAGGGTTCAGCTCAGCTTAGCCTTTCAGATGCTTTATGCCTTTTCAGAGTGTCTTCAATAAGGTTTACACAGCCAGTTTATTCCAGAAACTCAGAATCGGACTCTAACATAAAAATAATCAGAATCATTAGGCTCAGCATGTAGTCTGTAAAGGCATAATTGTCACAAAAGGTAGTTCTAAATCCAGAAGAAGGAAATTAGTCATTTTATAACATGAATAAACAAAAATCTTTTTTCAAATGAAGATGTAGGAGTTGAATACATGCTATGGCAGGAGATGGATTGAACAGGAAGCCACTGCTGTGGAAGGGGCAGAATACAATACTTGAAGCAAAAGAGTACTGCCTTGAAAAGAGATGTTGAGGGCTGATTCAAAAGCATATTTCTACCAAGAAAACCAATTTCCAATCCTTCTGTGCTTTGAATACTGCCACCTGTATCATTTGTTTGCAAGGAAAGAAGAGGAAACCGAATAATGAGTTTTGTCTGACAAAATTTCCTTCAGTAATATTAAAATACAAAGTGGCTTTGCTCTAGTCCTACCTCAGATTTTAGTTGTTATATACAGCAATTGGAGAAATGGAAGGAATAAAAGAGAAGTTTTCCAGGAAAATGTGTGTTTGAGTAGCCTTTGCATACTGAACTGTATTTTTACTGTTTTGAACTTAGAAAGGATAGATTTTTGCAGGTATTAGTAAACTTTTAGTTTCAATGAATGATTATTCTTTTTTGGAAAGCTTTTTTTTTGTGTGTGCCAGTAAGAACCAGTTACATTAACTGGAACATAAACTCATTTCTTGGGGAAGGATGGGGGATAGTACATTTATCAGACTATGCTCTTGACAGCAAAACTATAACAGCTAATAAAATTCCATAGCAGCCAGATAATATATAATACTAAACCAAGTCCACAAATTATTAATTTTGTAATAGTTGCTGTAGTCTTTCTCTGGTATATTAATCTACTAGCTCATTTGTACACTAACGTAATTACAATACTTCAGTAAGAGGTAAAGCAGAAGAAATAATTCATAACAATAGCAGGAGTTGCAAATTATCTACACAAACCTTAATAAATCAATCCTGGTAGCTGAGCATGTTCTTAATTAACTTTATACCAGTTTCCCAAAATGCAAAAGAAAAAAGGGGGAAAATGCTGACTTAAATGCTAGTAAAGTACCATATGAAATGAAGCAAAAAGTGAGAAATTATATTGAGAAATAGAATAGGTACAGGATGTGAAAATTTCTGCAAAATATTGGTGATGCCTGTGCAAAACATTCACTTGCACACTTTTCCTGGAAAGTCTTTTGGAAGGTGATTGGGAAGATGGCAATGTACTCTGTGTAGCCTCTCTTCTGCGGACTCCCCTGAAGAATTAGCCAAGCTGTTAAGTGCCTTTGAGCCTCTTGTCTTCCTCTTATGACTTCTCACTCTGAAGGTCAAGCTAGACAAGGATGCAGCTCCTGTTTTTTCCTTTGGGGAAATCTTGGTGCCAAGTCCATAATTATCAAGAAATTATGGAATTGTGACTACTGTTGTCCAGAATGCCTTGCAGTCTCTCTCCTCAGTTCTTTGACTACTGCATTTGTATCAAACTGTAATGTATTCTATCCTTAATGAAAGATGGTTGGTAGAAATACTTATTTTTTTTTAATGCCTTGAAGGTCACGTAGAGAAATCTTCAAACATCTCAAATACAATCTGAAGGAGTATTTTGGCCCAGAAGACAATGTTTTGTACAGAAATCTAATCTGATGGTAACTTCTTTGTTCCTTGGGTTCTTTATTTAATGTTTTCTGATATTAACTGTAACATGCTTTAGTAACAGAAATCACCATTGCTTATCCCAATGGCAATGGTTTGATGGAAAATGTGACCACAATATCATTCTGTATGAAAGACAAACTGTGAGTGTTTCATCAGTGTACAAGAAAGGAGAAAAAGAAATATGAGGGAATAAAAAGAATAAACCTGGAAGGAGGGAGAAATGAAAAGCTAAAACATGCAGAAAGAGACTGGTATAACATGTCAGGGAAAGACTTCATCCTCATCCTCTTTTTTTCTGCCTGCTGAGGTTTGTTCACTATCTAGTCCTGAATATTCACCTGCTAGAATTGAGTGTCATTTGTGTGAGCTAAGTAATAAATCCATCAGCAGGATTTTTCTTTAAAATAGGTAATTTACAATGTGGTTGAAACATAAAAATATAAGAAGAAAGTGTAAGACATAAAAAGACAGAAATGTGAGAGCTTGATCTGAAATGTATTAGATATGCCTACTGAATTCATAAAGTTAGGGACTAGCTCCAGATACTAACCTGAATAAGCCCTGAATTCACTGACTTTTTTTTCACAAACAGAGCTTTGATGTGAAAGAAGTGACTCCGTCAACATGATATATATCAGGATGCAGAGCCTATATATCAGGGTGAAATTCAATGCTGTTTTTTCAGAGCTGTAGCTTGTAACTTACACCCATGGAGTGGCCCATGGCATAATTTTGAAAGCCCCAAGGAGCTATCTAAATTAGTGCAATCTGTCTCTGCCTGCAAGCCAGCAGCACTGCCCTGTTCTCTGCAGCTGTACCTGGTATAGTCCTGGTTTTGAAAAACCTGTTCCATTTTCAGGCTTGTCTCAGGCATGTCCCTTTATGCAGGGGTTGTGAGGCACTCTTTAGAGGCCCACTTGTGACTTATCAGCACTTTATGCCAAACCAATCATTTTACTTAGCTAAAAGTGATGAACAAAACTGTCATCCCAGGAGAAGAGTATTGATGGCTTCAGATATACAGGATAGAACTGTCTGTGTCATTGAATGATAATGATCTATTATTACTACAAAGAAGAATTGATCCTGAATAATCCATCCCAAAAGGTATAAATACTTAAAATTACAACTGTGTAGTGTAAAGATGATAGCAGAACAGTTCATGTTGCAAGACTAGAAACCATGACAGTGCCTGTTTAAGCTGTTGAAGAATCTGTATGTGAATGATTTGATGAGATCATACATATTAATATAAACTACAGTAGACTTAGGTCTCTGGTATCTGCAGTAAAGTTAAGAAGTATATAAATCAGGGTGGAACTTGGTGTGCAGATTCTAAAATGTAAACACAAATGATAGTTTCGTGCATGTTTGAGTAATTTGGGATCAAATTTTGAAGAACTGCAATGAAATTAGAACTATCAGAATTGCTGCAAGCCATTGAATTGTAAGTCTCTGACTGAACACATGCAAAATAATGATTCAGAACCATAAAACCAACAAGTAAAACTGTACTAAGAAGTCAGATAATGAAGAATTGGACTTTTGGTAAAGCCTTTGACACTGTTTCCCACAGCATTCTACTGGAGAAAATAGCTGCTCACAGCTTGGAGGGGCATTACTCTTTGCTGGGTAAAAACCTGGCTGGATGGCCAGGCCCAAAGAGTTATGGTGAATGGAGTTAAATCCAGCTGGCGGCCGGTCACAAGCGGTTTTCCCCAGGGCTCAGTACTGGGGCCAGTCTTGTTTAATATCTTTATCCATGATCTAGATGAGGGGATTGAGTGTGCCCTCAGTAAGTTTGCAGATGACACCAAGTTGGGTGGGAGTGTCGATCTGCTTGAGAGTAGGAAGGCTCTACAGAGGGATCTGGACAGGCTGGATCGATGGGCCGAGGCCAGCTGTATGAGGTTTAACAAGGCTTAGTGCTGCCAGGTCCTGCACTTGGGTCACTGCAACCCCCTGCAGCGTTACAGGGTTGGGGAAGAGTGGCTGGAAAGCTGCCCAGTGGAAAAGGACCTGGGGTGCTGGCTGACAGCTGGCTGAATATGAGCTGGCAGTGTGCCCAGGTGGCCAAGAAGGCCAACAGCATCCTGGCTTGTATCAGGAATAGTGTGGCCAGCAGGAGTAGGGATGTGATTGTGCCCTTGTACTCGGCACTGGTGAGGCTGCACCTCGAGTACTGTGTTCAGTTTTGGGCCCCTCACTACAAGAAGGACATTGAGGTGCTGGAGTGTGTCCAGAGAAGGGCAACAAAGCTGGTGAAGGGTCTGGAGCACAAGTCTTATGAGGAGCAGCTGAGGGAGCTGGGGTTGTTTAGCCTGGAGAAAAGGAGTCTGAGGAGAAACCTTATTGCTCTCTACAGCTACCTGAAAGGAGGCTGTAGCCAGGTGGGTCTCAGTCCCTTCTCCTAAGTAACAAGTGATAGGACAAGAGGACATTGCCTCAAGTTGCATCAGGGGAGGTTTAGATTAGATATTAGGAAAAATTTTTTCACCAAAAGAGTGGTCAGGCATTGGAACAGGCTGTCCAGAGAGGTGGTGGTCACCATCCCTGGAAGTATTTAAAAGACATGTAGATATGGTACCTAGGGATGTGGTTTAGTGGTGGACTTGGCAGTGTTAGGTGTATGGTTGGACTTGATCTTAAAGGTTCTTTCCAACCTAAATGATTCTATGATCTTCAACTTGTAGACTTGCAAAACATACTGTTTTCAGTAGAACTATGTTAATTTATACCACCTTACAAACTGGCTTTAAGGATGTTGAATAGAAGCTAAGCTATTTACAAACACCAGCAATAAATTACAAGTACAGTTTCATCAGGACAGATGCTTAACACTTGAGAAAGTCTCATATCAAATACCTGAGAAAAGAAAATAATGATTATTTTTTTAAGCATGTTGTAGAAAAAGACATCTTCAAGAACAATGCCTGAAAGAATTCAGAAAGCTATGATAGTATCTTATAAAATATATTTCTAAGTGATGATACTGTCTCAGAAGCAAGAAATAAATCTACACCAGAGAACTTAATGTTTAGCATAGTGTTAGAAATGCATAACCCTGAAATCATGGAAGAAATCTAGTCATTGATACTTTATTTTGGGAATGAGCTGCTTTCTCATTTTTTTTAAAGGAGCTGTAGCATATGAAGATCACTGAATTCAAGCCTATGTTCATCTTTTATAAGCAAAAGATGGGGGTCTAAAGGAAACAATTTTTTGCAGACCAAAGAAATTGCCCCTTTTAAACTAGTGCCAGTCTAAGAAAATAAGGACAATCATCTTGACAACTGTAGAAACATAGATACATGAGAAGTATAGCCATATCTAATGTCATTAAGATGAATGGTCCAAACAGTAGCCGGTAAGAAAGGAATCAGAAGGCACATGTGTTAACATCTTTGATTTCAGCTAAATTCTACTGGAGCTGTTTATGCTTTTAGACAGACTTAATTTTCCCCAGGAATGTAGCATTGAACATTGTTTACATATAGAACCAAAATTAAGGAACAGATACATCTTTCTAAGTAATCCAACAAAAATAGAGTGGCTTATGGCCAAGTTTTATTTATACTAAAAGAAAAGCTATTTGAATGGGTGATTTCTGGAAGAAAAAAAAAATTAAAATTGATTTCTATGCTAGTTATTCTAAAATGTTTACTTCTGGGTAATCTTTTATTATTCACCTGAATTCTTGCAGACAAACATATTTCTGCCTTCTGACTGGGAACTTCAGAACTTCTGGCCTTTAAGACCTGGCTGCCAGTTGTTCAAGAGAACACCTTCTGGACAGATTTCTTCAATCACTGAATTCACAGTAACAGCAAGCATTTAACACAGGCTTCTTTTCTAATTTCTTCTTTTATAATGCAAATAGTTTGCAGGATCATAGATCTGCTTGATTGGAAGTGACATCCTGAGATCATCTGCTTCATCTCCTTGTACTGAGGCTGGAACAAGAACAGCTATTCTTAGAACCTGTTAGTGGAGGGATTCTATAGCTTACTCTGACAGGATTTTTAGTGCCTATTTTCAAAGTTGCAAAGTTGTTTCTAATATCTAACTTATATTTTGTCTACTGAAACTAAATTAATTTTTTTCTTGGGTTGTTCCAATGGAAAACCAGTAACTGATTGTCACCTTGCCTACATTTTCTATCTGCTGCTCTTTTGAGAATGGTCTTTAAATTTCCCTACTTCCTTGCAACTCAGGATTTGGAGTCTTTTCTCTGTATGGTCTCTGCAAAGATCCTGTCAATCACCTATCTTGCCTGTAATGGACACCATGCAATATGCCACATCACTGTCATCGCTGTATAGGAGAAACTGGGCTTTTTTTGTGCTGCTGTTGCACAGTTACTTGCTGTGACTCTGTTAGCTTGCAGTCCTCTGGGAGCCATGCTCTTGCCTACTGTTGTTCATGTCTGTCTTAGTAAGGATACAATGTGCTAGCTGACACCTTACCACAATAGTAAGTCCGCAGCTACCTTACAGTCTGTAATATAATTATTCCTAACTTCACTCCACATACCTTTTAAATTTGATTCTTCCACACCTTTTTTAGGAGGTTGTCATTGTTGACTTTCAGCTTCTGATTTACCGTCTCTCATGATTTCTGTAGTAGTGTTACCTAAACAACTGCTCTCTATTGTGTCTTGGTCACGCAGTTTTTCCTCCTCATCTTATTTCCTTTGAAACTGCTTTGAAAATTTGTCTGGCCTCTTAAAATGCTTTCCATCCCACCCTTTTTGGTATCAGACAAATACAGTCCCTTCAACTTTTTTAACTATAATTTAAATGTCATATAAAAAAGTAGCACAAAAAATATAATCACAAAATCAAACCCTAGGGTAAGTCCCTATGTCACAGACAACTGAGTTCATAGTTGACATAATATTCCTGCAGAAAACAAAGGTATGTTTTGTTTGCAGTGGGTCAAATGTTAAAGCAAACAATGAAATCTTTATTATTTTTACTGATTAAATATTTCAAAAGTTTTCTTGGAAGCTTCCACTGTGTGCACTCCTGTTTTAATGCCATTCAAAACAATATAGAAGGTAAGACAAAACATAAGGACTAGTAAATTAGCTCACAGCTAACTGAGGTTAGAGAGGGCTTGGCACGGAAGGGAAGCCAGGCTTCCAAACTCCCAGGTTCAGTACCAGTTTGCAATATAAGCCTGCTTACCCATCTTCTTTTTAGCACTCAGTGGAACTGAATTGATTGGCACACACTGTTTTCTGGATGGCTTTAGATGAAGCAGCAATGTCTCTAGAGGCAGATATTCTCTCTTCCATTGAAGATAAGCTCTTCTCTCTACTGCTTTTCCTCAGAAGTTAAAAGAGAGTTTTATGCTTACTTGGCAATGTAAAAATAGCACTGCTGAACCTGATTTTAACTCCTTAAATCTGCTTCAAACTAAGTTATGTTTTGTTGTTTGGTTTTGGTTTTGGTTTTTTTTTTTTTTTTTAATCTGTAACATTTAACATTGCTGTGGAGTTCTAGTCTCAAAATTCACTGCAACTCTTGGAAGAGAAAACGATCATTGTGAGAGACTTTGGTTTTAATGACCTATGAGCTGCAGAATCCACTGGGATCTCGTGAAGCATCTCTTTCCCAGGCTATCAAGATAGATAACAATACCTTCTGGAAAGAAGACTTTCTGTAGTGTGATAAGGGCAGCACGGGCTTAACAAATCAGGCTATAAGCAACATGCTGATTCCAAATGTCCACTATTTTGAGAAATACTTTTTAGAAGAAAAATTGAATTTTAAATTTTTAAGAAATTATCTTAATTTTAATTATTTTTTTTAAGAAATATATTTTGACAACAGGAAGGTTATTCCATCACTGGAATTTTAGTTCACAAATTCTGTAGTTTTTGCTACCAGCTGTGAGGTGCTAGGAGAGAAGAATCTATACTTAAAAGAAGATATTCAGGACTGTTAAGTAACATATTTACTTGTATGTACATTTTTCCTACCTGACAAAACCTCATTTTCCCCAGTTTAAGACGGTAGTTCAACACACATACCATTAAGCACTTGAGTAGTCCTATGGACTACAGGAGGTTGGGGAATGTATGGGAAAAACAGCTATTGCAGACTTCTTTTTGGGGCTCATCCATTCAAATTGCTGTTACTATGAGCAATTACTAAATATGGCATGAGGGTATCTTAAGGTAATATAGTATTGTGTCCTCCCAGTGTTGAAAACAAATACCCAAATGAAAGATTATCTCAAAGATTATCTCAATTAGTTCTAAGACATAAGCCCTAAGTATGATAATTAAGAGAGAAGTACTGAACATCTGGTATCTTGTGATAATGGTATCATCAAACATGAAAGTTACGTGAGGGTATTATAAAATATATAGCACCAAAAATATTGAACTTTTAAAAGACAAAATTTGAAGGAATAAATAATGGATGGAAAGAGATAGATTAGAACCACCTGCTGTTTACTGTGGGATGTTAGAGGTGATTATATGATACAGGGAGGAAAAAAAATCACATTTATTGCAATAAAAATAAGGATAAAAATTAAATCTGATGTGGCTAGAAAGGAATATAAGAACTGTTAAAAAATATAAAACAAAGCATCTAAAAGCTGCAAAGTATTTAGTACTTAGCAGGGTAGGGCAGAATATTAAATAGCTGCAAATAGGGAAAAATAACATATGAGCAAACAGTACCACCCTTTTTTTTTTTTTAATCATGAGTAAGTAGCTTTAGGCATAAATTTTGTCCTCTTAAAGTAATCAAGCAAGATTTATTTATTTATTTATTTTTGCAAAAGGAATAAAGTTTTTAAATAAAATCTCCTTCTCTGGAGATATTCAAAACCCTCCTGGACGCAATCCTGTGCAACATGCTCTATGTGATCCTGCTCTAGCAGGGGCGTTGAACTTGATGAACTTTAGAAGTCCCTTCCAACCCCCACCAATCCGTGAATCTGTGTAAACAACACTAAAGATTTAGTAAGCACCACACCCTGTGAGGATTGTGGTAATTACTGAGGTCCTGTAAGATTATTATTGGTAACTGAAATCTAATCTGATCACTTTTAAAACCCAACATTCCTAAGAAATTGCAAAATGTTATATGTAAGTATACTCTAAAACATTCTTTGAGGGGGAATGAAGCAAAAAGAGAAATGCAATAATTTTAAAGCAACTGTATGTTTTGTAAACTTGTTCAGTAGTAGTTGAATTGAAGGTTATAGAATAAAGAAAATGTTACATGAGAAGATACAGAATTCTTTGGAGCTGAGCAGCATATAGGCGATCTCAGCTTACATTTTCAAAGCTATGTAAATGACTTAGAGACATTGGCACCATAACATCAATAATTAGGAAACAGCCATAGAGAAAACAAGATTGCCTCTCAGTCCCAGAAGTGATTTCAGCCTTTTGGACTGTATATTCAGAGATATTTTTCCATAAAATAGATGTTTGGTTTTTTTTTAAAGAGTCTGTTGACTTTCAGCAGAAGTTAGACACTTGAATACATTTAAGTATAAATGGTACTGGGAGGTGGAGATGTTTAACAGCAAAAATGGAAATTTAGCAACATTTAATTTTCTTTTAAAAGGTGGCACGTAAGTGGTCCTTCTTTTCTTGGAAAGATATAATTCTGTTTTTGAAAGCAATGTGGACCTAAGGATGTTTCAGTGTTCTTGAATATTTCCTTATAATCTGTATCTCAAATACAAGCATGGTTCCAGGCAACTTCTTACATGGGGAAAATAATGCATGAAGTGAGGAATAATGGGAAGGTACAGCATCACAATGAAGCAATTATTTTGTAAATACAATGTCTGTAAATGACGAAAAGTGATATTCCAAAGGTGGAGGTGCTGCGCCCATTTTATCTGTTAACTAGAAAGAAGTGAGTAACAGTACAGTTAGCAAACTATTCATGTATGCAAACTGGGTAACAGAACAAATAGAAAAATCCAATCATATCTAGAGGAATTAAGATAATTTAACTTTTCTAGTTCCTTTATGCAAATCAATTATTCTGCTGTGTGTCCCAAGTATTCAAGTTGAAGTTTGGCCAGGTTTCAAAAATTGATTTATCTGTATTTCTTCAAGCTTTCAGATTTCTTTGACAGCTTCTTAGATCAAAGTCAGTTGGACTCCTGTGACTGTCTAAAATAAGATGGTAGCTGAAATGATTTTTCAGACATAACCAATGCTGCAAATGTCTTTCAGCGACTCTGTCACTAGTTTGTCACACTTTTTAATAACTTAAGATTTCTACTTATAATATAGACCACCTTATTTTCATGTTTTAAGTGCTTGGGTACGTCCTATATATTTATAAGGCATCAGCTGCTATATGAAAATGTAGTATCAGCATTCATGATTGATTATTTTTTACTTTTCTGATAAATTTCTTCTTTAAAGCATGAGGTATCTACCCTACACATCAGTATAATTTTTTTTATTTTTTTTTAAGAATGAAGATGAAAAATTTTTCATCTCTGAAGATGATTAAATACCAGTAGTGTATTACAGGGTTGGCTGGAAAAAAAAAAAATTCCTTCAAGAATTGCTCTGTCTTTGAAACACATCTGCATCACAGTAACCAAAAAAGGTAGACTTCTTAAAAGATGCTCACACTTTCAAATGTTATCTCAGATTACACTGGCTGTGCTAGGTACCTTTTCCTTATCAAAGGCATTTCTTTGTTTACACATGCTAATACATATCAGGTAAAGATTTAATTACATTTTAAATTGTACTCTTTAGCACAGTTCTTATTTGAGAGCAGTCCTGATTTGAGGGAGGGGAAAAATAAAACCTCAGTGGGTCATTGCTGCCAAGGCCAGTGAAAAATGCTATTCAAAGAAGTGATGTCACCTGTACAGTCCTTGTGTGCTTCTACAAGACAGACTTGTGCACAGTTATGTACCTACCTTACCTGAAACATTGGGATCTGGGAATCTATTTCAGTATTTATAACTCTTTATTCTGATTGGTTACAAGTAAGGGAAATTCTGTGTTTCACACCTGCATACTTAGAGCTGTCTCCACACAAGTAGCAAGGGAGGTCAGGAGGGCCTATGGGCTAACAGACTTCACGTGGAATACCATTCAAAACAATTATAGGAATTATAGGAGCTTTAAAGTACTGGCAGTGGTCTGCAGTCTGTGTCCTTGGCAATTTCTGACTTATTATGTTCCTAGAGTCAGGCATTTTTGGCTTATTACATGAAAGCTGGCAGCTTTTAATGAGCACTCCAATCAGAATGGCAGCTGCTACTCAGTACCTGGAGCTTCTGTATTGTCCAGCTGGGTATATTACGCTTTTTTATGCTCCTCTGTGTACTATGTCTGCTTGAATGAATTCACCTTGCTGGATTTCCCTGCCAGAACCCATGTGTCATGACCAAGATTCTAGTCTCTGGCATTCTGGTTTCTCAGAAAAGTTAAGTTTTAAAGCTAAGGTTGAATATCTGATTATGGGAATACAATCCAGATGATCCACATACTGAATGATCCTAAAAAGAAGGAATAAATAGCTAAAACGAAAGGTTAATTATTCCATTTCTGTATAAAGTTATATAACTCTCCAAACCCAGTGATACAGTGGGAAAACATCCCTGAGTCGCAGGTGAGTGGTAATAGCAATTCCAGATTTTTCAGCACTCTGAAAAAAGCTAAAATGATTTGCTAATTACTAGCATAGGAAGTGTCTGAAGGGCATCAACATCAACAAAGAATTTTGACTCTTTAGATACATAGTGAAAGTAAGATGTGGCCCTCCCCTGGAGAGGGGAGGGACAAAGAAAAGGAATCAATTTCCTGTTCAACACATGGAGAAATGGAGCAAGGAGAAACTCAAATCTTTGCCAAAGACAGAACAGAAAATGTGTGGCAAGACTAGAAAATGAACTCGTTATTTTGGATATTTCAGACAGTGTCTCCTTCCCTTCTTAGGTAAGGAGTGCCCCTTGTCAAGCTCAGAACTGTCTATTGTGTCAAGATAAGTTGTCAGTCCTCAAAGTCCTGCATATACTTCTACTGGATCACACTTGCATAGAATATCTTCACTGATGGAAGCCCTGCACATGTGAATCAAGTCCTGTATACTACTGAAATCTATTTCCTAGCATGCTGTTAAGTAGAAATGCAGTTTGATGTGACAACTCCAAATCCTTGTTGTCTGCAATCATTGAAGATCCCATTATATATTTTCTGAAACTTAAGCCATACATTCTAGTGTATGAAATCTTCAGCTCGGTTACCTTCTTTTTTTAATGTATTTCTTGTAGGTAAACTAGAGACCATATGAATGAAAGTGTTTTGTTTTTTTTTTTAAAAAAAGTAATTCTTGACCTGTCTTCTTCTAGTGAAAGACTGAAAGGTTGTTTCCTAGTAAATGTTGAGGTAATTTTTTATCTTGCTTTATGAGTGTTCTGTTAAACACCTTATATGTTTCCAATGAGAGGTGGCTGCAGTGGTGAAGAAAAATAAATTGCTTTGGTGAAATGATCCCCAGAGCTTGATAATTAGTTGCATTTTACTTTAGGTTTGCATGATCTTTTGATTTTCTCTGGGACCAAAGGCAATACAGAGTTAGAAGTTGCTTTTATTTATTAATGAGGATTTTTTAGCACTGAAACTATCCAAATGCAAAGCGTAAGTTAAGAGATAAAGAGAAATGCAGACAAATGAAGACTCTCTCTCCACCCCTCCCTTTCTCTTTCTCCTTTTCCTCTGGCAATAACAATTCATTCTCTTGGTCCAGGAAATTGAAAAAGGAAAGGGGAAAGCAAGTGCAGGCTGAAATAATTAACTAGATGAAGACAAACCAAACCAATCTTCTCTATTATTGCTTCCTTTTTAGGTCATATTTGTTTTAGGTACAGCCTGACCCTAAGAACAGCACAAGATAGAGAAAAAAGAACTAATATTAGCATAGTAAAATTGATTCTAGTGGAGGATTAATAAAACCTCTATCTACCTCCAGACCTCACTTCTGAGACAGGATTAGTTTAAACATTACGTATTAGCACTGCTAGTTACTTGAGAACATCAATATCAGATGTGTTCAGAGACAATATTGTAGTGGACCCAGTTGTTTTCATTTATCTTTTGATTTTATCAACTGGGGGTTTTTTTGTCTGCAGAGGAGTTCACATGGTTTTCTCTAACCAGTTCTTATATACAGATGGTTTGGCATTCTTCAAAGTAGTAGAACATAGCAAAGTATATCCATTGCTGATGTTTCCTCTGTTTTGCTTACACACATGAGACAGCAGCCTCAATACTACTATGTCTTCAACAATTAACTTGGCCTGCCTAATTAGGAAATCTCTCCCAGAAAACTGCTGCTAATACTTTGTTTTGCAATATTTTATAGCCTAGACATTACCAGTAAGATTATAAAGTTGTCCAAAGGGCAGCTGAGGTAGACATCATCACCAGAGTAATAATGCATCGGTGCACACACAAAGCCCTTGCCTTTCATTTGCTGCCTAGCATTTCAGCTCAATATATTCTAATGCAGACAGTCAAAATTTCAGGGAAATAAAACTTGATTTTAAAAATATTTCCTGGCTGCTTGACATGTCAATACACTTTTTTTTTTTTTTAATTCTTACTAAAACATTCACATTTAGAGTGTCAATTAACATTGCATCTGTATTCACCATATCTTTATTTTTCTCCAGGGTTTGCATAGCTTGAAAAGGCAATTGTTATAAAAAAATGCCAACAAAGTATTATGACAAACCCCTCTGCAGGAATTCCTAAGCTGCTGGTATAAGAACAATTAGAAAAGCTCCTATGAGCAGCTCTGTATTGTTTCTTGGCTTATGTACATGAAGGACTTTACACATTTATACAAAACCCAGAATCATTATTGAACAGCTATGAGATGATCGCTAGAGACTCAAACTTTGGCAAGAAAGATCCTCAAAGCTTGGAAACATCCTTAGATTTTGTTCTCAAAAGGAGAACACTCATTCTGTGCACTTTTCTCACTGGGCATCTGAAAGAGGGAATCTAGTATACCAAATAAAGTAAGAGTAGAAATGTACCTTTCCTCTTCTTTTTGGAGGGAGAAAAGACAAGTATTTAACCATTTTTCTATCTCACAACCCCCTACTTTCGAATACAAGAGAAATTTCCAGATCAGATGGAAGATTCAAGATCAGAATGGGAGGATTAGAATGATAAAGCCAGACTTAGCATCAAGCTTTATTTTAAGTTTTGAAATTATGATCCACTGCAGAGGGGGAAAAAATTAAGATCAAGTGCTTTAAGTAGATCTGGATAAAACTTCTTTGTTGATGAGGACATTCTGAGGCAGTGATATTTTGAAATTGCCTTTAAGACATGTAAATAACTGTGCCAGGTAGAAGATAGTACATAATTGGTCCCCAGCTATGAGGTCTATGCCACCAGCCAGCAGAGCTACCATATGTAGATGAGATGAGCAGCCAAGCAGTAATTTGGAAGACATAAATTAAAAATATGTGGATAGTGGTATATGAATGAGAAGGATTTAAAGCTGAAATTATAATGTAGCTTTGAAGATTGCATAGGTTTCCTTATTTGAATCTTCTCTTTTTTTTGCATTAGCATTTCAGTATTTGTGTTTATTTCTGTATTTGGGAGCTTTACCATATTTAACTTTTTTACTAAGACCCTATAATGTCTGCTCTTGGGTGATTCTTGGGTAATTTCAATAATTATAGTAGGAGGTCACCAATCACAGAACTATTGCTTGGAAGGGACTTCTGGGACTCATCAACTCCAGGCCCCTGCTTGAGGTGGTACTATTACTAGAACTTGGTCCAGCCAGCCCTGGCCTTGTTTTGCTGAGTCTTGAATACCTCCAAGGTGTTCTCACTGAGCAACTTGTCCCTGCGCGGCATTACCTTCCTTGAGAAAAAGTTTTTTCTGATGTGTCTGTAACTCTCCTTCAACTTGTTTTTCTATTATAATTTCATATTAATCTTGAGCTTTTGGAGGGAAAGCAACCCTCTTGCTGCTTACATTTCAGTTCTGTTGCCCTGTTACCAAAATCTAACAAAATCCTGCTGTGTGGTTTGTTTGGGTTTTTTGTGTTTTGGTTTTTTTTTCTCTCAGTGAATCTTGCAATATAATCAGGGAAGAAAAAAATTAGTTCCTTCTATGAAGTCTGTTATTTTATACAGACCACAAACTTTTTTAGGGAGTAAACAAGGGGAAAAAGGAAAATTAACAGATTTTCAGGCTCCTTTCTAAATGGAAAACAAGCTTTTCTTTCCTTACATGCAAGTGACATTCACAGTAAAAACTTGTATTTTGCGTTTTCAAGAAATAGATGCAATAACTAAATAGTTGCCAAAAAATAATTCACAAATTGGTCTGAACATCTATTTACCACTTTATATTTAGAGTAAGATAGTTGAAAATGGTAATACAGAAATCCCAGTGTAGTGGATAATGTAGTACCAATTAGCTCTTTGAAATCTTTTTACATCTTCAAACTGCAGTACATTAACTAATCCTAACTGTGTCTCATGGGTACAGTATTCTTATGGGAACTAATTACTGGTGACCTAAGGACACCTCCTCACAGCATGTGTTCTTTCCCAAAACTTAGGTACTTCAACAAAGGAGTGTATTTGGCTGACTTATTTCATGACAGTGAATGCAAGCCTATTAAGGAGTACAAATGACTTCAGAAACCCACTCCTTACCTGTCTTCACAACAAGGTAATCTCAATGACATTTATGGTTTTGAAGGGTACTCTGGGTTTAAAATAATTTCAGTTGTTAGAATCCTGACCATCTGAACATATAGTTTAAGAGAATTTTTTTACAATTTCTCAAGCATTCTATATCTATAAAGACAAATTAGGAGAAACTTCTAGTCAAGACTCTTTTTTAACACATTAGAACCCAAAATGGGCTTCAACAAGTGGTGGCAAAACACTTGGGTGCTTGTTTTGCAGTTTAGTTATGGAGTCTGTGTCCAGAACTTTTGGTCTCTGGTTTACATTTTTATTGAAGCTGAGACCCCCTATGATCTGCAATCTCCTATGATCTTCCCACACAGAGAACACAATGGTCATTAATCTGTAAGTAATGTTACAACAGGTAACAGAGTAAACAGTTGATTTTGGTACATGAAGGCTGTAAAATCCTAACAACTATTTACATGATTGAATGACATATATTAAAACAAATAAGCTCCCCATCTAATAATAACTGTTACTTCATTATGAATGCTCTAGTGTGCCTTTAAGAAATGAAGATACTATTCATGCAAGTAGCTTGGAAACTTGCAGTTCTTTTAAAAAAAAAAAAAACAAAGAGAATTTTGAGAACAGGTACACTGCAAGCTGACTGCATATATCTTATTTTCTGTTGTTATTGGATAGTTCTTATTTATCATAACAAACAAATTCTATTTGACTGTTGAAACAGAATGAGAAATACAGGCCTGGATAATGCATTGATCTAGTCTGTCAAGCAAGGGCTGATTTGAAGGTCAGTCATATGTCCTTTTTCCACATATCTATAAAATGATTATAATGAAATGCGTGTAATCTAATTTGGGAAGAACAAAAAGGGTTTTCAGATTTCTGATTACAATTCTCTTTAAGGTTTTAAAATAAATGTGGGTTTTTTTAAATTGAAACTAAGTTTTATACGTTAGAGTCCTTACACCATTAGTCATCAGAGCCAGCCCCATTTTTGCCTTAAGCGTAAATGCTGACAGAATCAGAACATGATGTCCTGCATGAACTTGTTCCTGACTTGGTGAAATTACAAGGGTAGTGGTATGTCAGGTTGATGCTTTTCCTCTTTCCTCAGAGAGCAGAATAGACCAAGATACTCAAGAGATGTAGCTTCAGTGCCAATACTGGGGTGAGTCATTGGTAATATTCCTTGGTCAGAGAATCTAAAGAGACACGTATATATACACGTACATAGAAAAAACAGATTAGTTCAGCAGTTAGCAGTTTATCAGATTAGATTTGATTTATGTAGTCCCAGCTTGGGCTCAAAACAACAAATATGAATACTTAGGAATGTATTTCTGGAAAAGGGGTGTGCAGGGGCAGGCAGGGAAGAGAGTTGAGAAGCTGGCCATATCAAAAAAGTTAGGAAAGAGGTCTGCTAGCATCATAAACATAGACTGTAAGAGCTTAGATACCATACAAGGACATAGATATATCATCTACTGGACAACGTTGCTTACTCAGAAAATCATAATTTGTGGTTGTTGTAGCTGGAACTAGTTTCTCTTGATGGTTGGGAACTAGTTGTGATTTGACCCAGACAATGGATTGAGGCATTCTGAGTTTGAGTAGCATCGCTCTTGTTACTCTCAGCTCCGTATCTGCGACCATCCCCATGTACAGATATGTGACTGCTATACCGGTAAGAGATGAATCATTTCTTCTAGCCTACCCATTGCTTATGCATGTTCTCATGAAGTTCACTTTGAGCAACTTATTAACTGCCCTGTGGTTAACGTGGAACAAGAGTAAGGCATACAGAAAGGAAAGGAGTGCATATAGGCATCCATCATTAATGAAGATGTTTCTTATCCTGCAGACATTTTTACTCTTAAATGTATTTCAGAGAAAATGAAAATGACAAGTGTTTCTAAAACACACCTGCATCTGATCTAATCTCAGCAGGTCCTCAGATTCCTCAAGCCCACCTGCTACTGCATGATGACAAACCACTTTGCTTCCAAAAGAGCAGTAACCTTGTTATTTATACACAGACCATCTGAATTTGTTGTACACAAAAGCTGAGGAGCAAACCTGAGATGCTGATAAATGTTGACTCTTCAGTGAAGTGAGGAATATTCAGTAAAATTAACGTACTTCCTTGAATGTGCACTTTTAAACTTAAGCTCACTGCCGTAAGAGGCAAAACTATCCTCTCTCATTCATACTCTCAGGCCTCATAGTTACATTCCTTCTACTACCAAAGCTTGGAAGCCAACAGCTGGTAGTAAAAGAAGACTGTAATGTCAAAAGCAGCACTGGAAATGTTGACCATGATAAATACTGGGGACAAATTTAACATACAGACTTTGTAATGCTGTATGGGATTAGTCTAGTCTAGAATCCTAACTCCTCAGTGATCAGTACAAGCTGATTCAGAGGATAAAGCCAGCAGCTGGTACTTACATGAGATAGTATCTTCAAGAAAAGTTTTCCATTTTAGGCACAGTAGCTAGAGATTGTAGAGGTGCTTCAAAGAGTTTTGTGTTTAAAGGCTCTGTTGCATCTTTCCAAGAACTGAGTATCTTGAACATCTGCCAGATATTAAAAAGTGATTCAGATGTGGTCTCTAAAGAGGAAAAGTAACAAGGTTTTGTAAATATGATCAGCTCCTACAATAATAACTGAACATCAGTGCCAGCATTAACGAGAAAAACAGAAGGTGTTAAAGTGAGCTAGAAAGCTTTTAGGTCTATTAGTCTCTCTGCCAAATGAACAGCTTTAATATGTAAGCTTTTAGGATGCTCATGCAGTTAACAGAGTATGTTTTATAATGCTTGTCTTGTCAGTGTAAGGTAAGGATTTCATTATAACAGAACTACTTTTAGTGAAAATGTCTGCTATTTCCTGATTGTGTAACAGTTCTGATTTCTTCTGATGTTCAATCCCATAACAAGAATTACAAGTGAAAGAGGATTCCTATGCAGCTGCTTCAGAAATTGTTTGTCTGCAATGGCACGTTTGTTTTCTATCTGAGTGTTCACTTAAATTGCATTTCATCCCTCATTTCTGTTTCTCATCTACATGATAGCATCGTGCACGCTGATGCAGTTTCTCTTGCTATCATCCACATAGCTACTTCTGATTTCATTTGACACTATATTAAGGTAGACCACATTCTTGTTAACAGTAATAAGCACCAAGGTGGTTGAGTGCTGCTTTGAATGAAGACAAGTGAATGGAGGGAACTGTAATGACTATATACATTGTGAAGCAAAAAGGCTCTCTTAATAGCCTGAAATCAGCTTATGAGGATAAAATTACTTCACTAACATACAGTTGAGATGGACTTGACTGATTCAGCCAACAGCTTACCTAAAGTACCATATTATTTCCATATCACTGAGATCTACGTGGTAAAGCGTTCCCTATGTCTGGTACCTCTGGTAGCACTGCTACCTATAAAACCTAATTTTACTCCTGGGTAGGTACTTAGTCTAATTTATTTCAACAACATATGCTTATTACATAATATTTGTTCCTTAAGTACTTTGAAATAAAAAAAACAAAACAAAGCTACCACAATGTCCTATAAGAACAGATGTCGCAAAGAGAGTGGCCAGTTCAGAGAACTGTTTTCAATGAAACTCGCTGTGAAATCACAGTAAGATTTTCTCTAGTCTAATCTTTATGCATTGCATAACTTAAACTGTCAGCTGCTAGATGGCACAATATACTTCCAGTTGCAACAAGCATTCATACAAACACTGTATTATGCACAAAGAAAAAAATAATGATTTTTATCATGGTTAATGGAGCAGTAGATTTCAACATGGTGGTACAGCATGTCTGTACAAAGGTTTTTGTTTTTTTTAAACTTGCTAAGACAGTTAATTTGGAAGGAATACTAGTAGGAAATAAACTTTAATACTTGAGAGATGGTTGAAATAAAAATTCTTTAAATTCATGGCAGCATTAAAAAAAATAGTTGGGAGTCCTCCAATCTTTATTTTGTACTTCTACTGCTAACATACAAAACCATCACTGACTTTCTATTTCTAAAGATATTTTCTTATTATATCATTACTTTGTTGTGTCTTCTAGCAAGTGACATCACTGAGAGTAGATCTATGTATGTATATGGACAATTTTTTCCAATATTTTTACTCAAAAGTCTTGATAAGATGAAGCATAAACATAGCAAGGATACAGCATATGCTGTATCCTGAGAACTTTCTTATGAAAGCTGGGACACCCATTTCCCAAGAATTCCATGGAGAGACAGGACTTTGTCGTGACTTTCATTTCTGACAGTGAATTGTATGTGTTGGTCAAGCATTGATTCAACCAAGGAGCAGACTTTAAGAAAAGCCTGATCTTTTAGCAAACATAAGAGATACTGAAAACCACTCCTTTGTGCATCTTTGAGGAAAGAGAGCATCACTAGCTAATACACACAAGTATTTTTGAAAATGGGGAACTTGCTGCAAGTTATAATAATGTCAATATGCAACCAGCATTACAGAGAAAACCTGCACATGTATGTACACACAGAGGTTAAAAATTCTAGCCCTGAGAACACCTTTTAATTGCTCTGTTTTCCATTCTTACTGTCAAATATTAGACAGCAACATTCTGCACCTACAAAGGACAAATATGGTCCAAGCAAAGCTTTAAAAAAAAGACTTGATAAATGAAAATATTATGTTAGCTTTCATTGCAGAGAAAGAAAAATATATATGCAGACCAATCCTAGTAGAGAGCAGCTGGATCTGACATGTTGACAGAACAATGACCACAGATACAGCCTGCACTAATGAGTGAACACTCTGGTCAGACTGTGAATAACATTCAGTCAGTCTCACCTCTGTGCCTGGCAAGATCATGGAGCAGATCCTCCTGGAAACTATGCTAAGGCACATGGAAAATAAGGAGGTGATCAGTGACAGTCAACATAGAGAAAATCTGGTTAAATGCAGAGATGCAGGCAAGCAGGCAATTCATCCATTCTCTCAGCGCAGGCCTACAACAACATAAATTCCTACCCTGCAAATTGCTGTTAAGAAGGTACTTATACAATCTCTGTCTTTCCTCTCAACTATATCCCTATTAACAGTCTTTGCTCACACCCTCACACATCCCCTTCTCTAGCAGGCGGGAGAACATACTAAATGTGTGGACAGAGGAGAAAGAGGAGAAAGGCCCTTGCATGTCAAAATAGAATCATAAGGTTGGAAAAGACCTCTAAGATCAAGTCTAACTGTCAACCCAACACCACCATGCCTACTAAACCATGTCCCGAAGTGCGATGTCTACAAGTTTTTTGAACACCTCCAGGGATGGTGACTCCACCACCTCTCTGGACAGCCTGTTCCAATGCCTGACCACTCTTTTGGTGAAAAAATTTTTCCTAATATCTAATCTAAACCTCCCCTGATGCAACTTGAGGCAATGTCCTCTTGTCCTATCACTTGTTACTTAGGAGAAGGGACTGAGACCCACCTGGCTACAGCCTCCTTTCAGGTAGCTGTAGAGAGCAATAAGGTTTCTCCTCAGACTCCTTTTCTCCAGGCTAAACAACCCCAGCTCCCTCAGCTGCTCCTCATAAGACTTGTGCTCCAGACCCTTCACCAGCTTTGTTGCCCTTCTCTGGACACACTCCAGCACCTCAATGTCCTTCTTGTAGTGAGGGGCCCAAAACTGAACACAGTACTCGAGGTGCAGCCTCACCAGTGCCGAGTACAAGGGCACAATCACATCCCTACTCCTGCTGGCCACACTATTCCTGATACAAGCCAGGATGCTGTTGGCCTTCTTGGCCACCTGGGCACACTGCCAGCTCATATTCAGCCAGCTGTCAGCCAGCACCCCAGGTCCTTTTCCACTGGGCAGCTTTCCAGCCACTCTTCCCCAACCCTGTAACGCTGCAGGGGGTTGCAGTGACCCAAGTGCAGGACCTGGCAGCACTAAGCCTTGTTAAACCTCATACAGCTGGCCTCGGCCCATCGATCCAGCCTGTCCAGATCCCTCTGTAGAGCCTTCCTACTCTCAAGCAGATCGACACTCCCACCCAACTTGGTGTCATCTGCAAACTTACTGAGGGCACACTCAATCCCCTCATCTAGATCATGGATAAAGATATTAAACAAGACTGGCCCCAGTACTGAGCCCTGGGGAAAACCGCTTGTGACCGGCCGCCAGCTGGATTTAACTCCATTCACCATAACTCTTTGGGCCTGGCCATCCAGCCAGGTTTTTACCCAGCAAAGAGTGTACCTGTCTAAGCCATGAGCTGCCAGCTTCTCTAGGAGAATGCTGTGGGAGACAGTATCCAAGGCTTTACTAAAGTCCAGGTAGAGAACACTCACAGCCTTTCCCTTATCCACTAGGCGGGTCACCTGGTCGTAGGACGAGATCAGGTTGGTCAAGCAGGACCTGCCTTTCATGAACCCATGCTGACTGGGCCTCATCCCCTGCTTGTCCTGCACCTGCCTGGTGAGTGCACTCAGGATGAACCGCTCCATAATCTTCCCCAGTACTGAGGTCAGGCTGACAAGCCTGTAGTTCCCCAGATCCTTCTTCTGGCCCTTCTTGTAGCTGCACATCACATATTGGCAAGCTCCCAGTCGTCTGGGACTTCCCCTGTTAACCAGGACTGTTGATAAATGATGGAGAGTGGCTTGCCAAGCTCCTCTGCCAGCTCCCTCAGTACTCTTGGGTGGATCCCATCCAGCCCCATACACTTGTGAGTGTCCAGGTGGTGTAGCAGTTTGTTAACTGCTTCCTGCTGGATTATGGGAAGTTTATTCTGCTCTCTGTCTTCCAGCTCAGGGGGATGAATGCCCTGGGGACAACTGGATTGACTATTAAAGACTGAGGCAAAGACGACATTAAGTACCTCAGCCTTTTACCCATTCTTGGTGGCCATGTTCCCCTCGCATCCAATAATGGATGGAAATTCTCTTTAGCTCTCTTTTTGTTGTTAATGTATTTGTAAAAACATTTTTTGTTATCCCTTACAACAGTGGCCAGATTGAGTTCTAACTGGGCTTTTGCCTTTCTGATTTTATCTCTGCATGACCTAACAAGATCCCTGTATTCTTCCTGAATTGCCTGCCCCTTCTTCCAAGAGTCCCAGCCAAAGCTTCCTGTTCAGACCTGCTAAAGGAGACAGAAATCTCGATAAAGCCAGCACTACTATGCCCCAAAGTGGAGTCCCAGCTGCCTCTTCAGACCTGACATTTTGGACTTCATCCATCTTTATTTCTGACCTTCTGTATAGTTAATTTCTTCAGATTTTTCCCCCATGTATTTTGAGGTATCACCTACTCTCTTTTCTAAGCTCTCCATAAAGAGAAAAGTAAACTCACAGAGGTGAAATTTCCTTAGACAGAATAATACAATGTCCATTTTTTTGGCTGTAAAATCAATCACAATGCTAATCAGAAAACCAGAATCTCTGGAAACCTTTACAAGTTTGATTCTCTGACAGGATAACTGATATCATAAACTAATTTGCTGTAGCAACAATTTTTGAAAAATACGTTCACCATTTCTGTGGAGTTGCGTTCTAATTTTTACTGACCCTTAAGTCTAGTAGAAAAGTTTCAGCTACCAATTAGGAAATTTTCATATTAAATTCTTGTTGCTTTTAATCAGAAGTAATAAACTGCTATGTTTCACAGCTAACACTTTATATACTGCAACTTCATGATAAACTGATGCAAAAGAAAATCAATAGTAGCTAGACAGGGACATACAATTTCATGAAGACTTTGCATATATGTGAATAAATAGGAGACTCACATTCAGATTATTTTTCTCACTGATGTAATTTGAGAGTTGAAAATCTCATTTGCACAATCAAGAGTGAGCTTTGAAAAAAATAAATTTTAAGTACATTTTGATATTTTTATTGTGTTTATTCATCACATGCTGCTGCAAACGCATTAAGAAACGGTCCATGTAACATTACAGTCAGAATCTTATCGATAAAGTAATTGCCACGTTCCTTCATGCTTTGCTAAATATTCCCGTTTCTACTACTGATTCCAAACAAGAAGGCTGCTTTACCCAGAGAATAAATATCAGAAACCATAACTACGAATACTGCTTTGCTGCTTATGATTTGGATTTTTGTTTTTTCCTACAAACAGTCTTTGAAAATTTATTCTCCTTAGTCTACTTTCAAATCCCTAAATAAAACAGGCAAAGTGAGGAGCTGCCAGGTGATTCTCCTGTGGTGCATTGTATTGCTTTGTGTGCTGAACACGTCTAAAATGCTGATCTACTGGTTTGGAACTTACTTTTTTTTCAGCAGACTTTCTTTTCCAAAATCTTAGGCCAATCATGAGTAAGTAGTGCAGTAAATAAGTAGGTATTTGACTAGCCAGACAGTGCAGCATTTCCCAGCATGCGTCAATTTTGAAAGTTATTGAGGGGGATTTGAACTTCCAGGCCACTGCAGAATGATCACTGAACAGTCATTTGCTGGAGACTATCACTGTTATTATGGCCCTGACTCCACATCCTTTGAAGGCATTGAAGGAGTGGTATTGATTTTTCAGTAACATTTGTAAAGGGTATGTGCACCTGACAACAACTAAACTAGACCATATCATTAGACTATCTAAGGGATTTTTCATCAAATGTATTTCTAAAGGTAAGGCCAAGAGAAGAACTCTTAACCTCTGAATCAGAAGATGGGTGTGTAAGAGGGGTTAGTATTTTAAAGGAAAGAACTTCAAGAAAACAGCTGCTAAAAGTCTGTTTGAAGTTATGGATCACAAGCTAATCCTCTGATTTATGAAGGCAGCACAGTAACAGTGTTCTAATTAACTGATCTGATTGTTCCCAAGGGTGTTAGATTCCTAATATTCACAGGAGTCAATGAATAGCAAAAACCTATTTCCTGGCTCCAAAACAAAGTGGACTCTTAGAAAAAAAGAATGTAACAGCTGCTTGGCCACACTTATTGCACCCGTGGCAGGTGATAACGCAGAATGTCGAGTCCTGTGCTCATGGACTGGCTCACCCAACCTTCTCCTCTGACATGGTCCTTCCTCTGTTGTATCTGCATGTTAAATATTCTCAGCACAGCTCTGAAGCTCCCTGGCTCTGATGACACTGGGAACAGGGGCCACAGCAAGAGTGAGGTACCCACCACCCAAGCATTGCTGCAGCTGAGGCTGTGCGTGTGACCCTTTCCCATCAGGTAGTGTGAGCAACACTGTTTTACATTAGGCTTTAGGGGAGCACATCTGAATGTATTGCAGAACAATTCCTGGGATTTTGTAATAGGATTTTAGAATCAGGTTGGATTGAGTTAACTGAGATTTAGGTGAGATTACAGTAAATTTCACCTCTAGTTACTTGAGAACCTAGTTACTGATAGCACCTCACCCAGAGAGTGTCATTATTTTGCCAGCAAGAAGAGATTTCCACCCCTAAGTTACAAATAAATTTTTAAAAGATTAACTTGGAAACAATGGTATCTATATCTGCCAAGCAAAGACTAAAATGTATTTACTGCAAGGAGCTAGAATTTAAAAAAAATCAATTTGACTAAATTTCTCTTTTTTAAAAAAATCAAGCACACAACTTCAGTTTTGTCTTTGATTAGTTGTCATCTCGGATTCTCATGCAACCTAATTTACTGTTGCAATAAATAGAATCCAAACAAGAATGCTAGCTTTTTGGAAAGAAAGTATATATTCCCAGGGTTCTACACTCAGTATCAAGTGAAAACATGAGGAAATTAGTCTTCAGTTTTAGGACTTTCTTGCTACAGTCTGGTAGTTACCTTGACCACCTTTTTAGCTATCAAGTTTACCCATTACCAGTCAGGTATTATTGTAATTGTTACTGACAAAATGCTTATGAATAGCTTCTCTAAATTTGGGAAATTTATTAGCAAGTGAGAAATATGAACTTGAGAAAGGAAACAAATTTTTATGAGTCTGGAAATGCCCTTCTGAAGAACACAGATTTTTAAAAAGTCAAAAAGTTTTTGAAAATATTTACTTAAAACACAAAACTTTGCATGTGCTTTGCTTGTAAATAAAGGATAATGTAGTGCAGAAGAAGTTTATTTTAACTATGTACGCAAATATGCATGAATGCCAATTGGATTCAATTTATCCTGACTTAATTTGAATTAACTTGATGGGTCTTTTGACACAAGCTGTACTAATTGTTGCTTATTTGGGTGCACTATGTCAGTGAGCATGGCAATCTAAAGCTCAGCCAGATGTCTGTGGTTTTTTTGATTGCCTACAGCCTTAGGTTTGAAGAAAAGTCAGTCAACAAAATGATTCTTAACATCTGTCAAGGTACTGATCGCATTACCATAATAGCAGTCAGAATAAGCAGAATGGCTCTGATTTCCCTTTCATTTACCCTGGTATTGGCCCTGAGTAGATCTCTGCAGTCTTGGTTTAACACCATCACAAACATGGAAATGATGTGAAATTAGACCAGAAGTCTTTGTAAGTTGTTGATATCACCGCAGTGAAGAATGAATGTATTTTTATCTTTATGTGAACTTATGTTAATGTGAGTCACTTCTATAAAAGTATCTTTTATATGTTTTATATTGGCATATGTTTATGATGAGTTATTGACTGAAGGGATATTTTTTCCAAGCATCAACTAAAAGCTTTTAATAAGCTGAAAAATGAAATGTATTGCATCTGTGTGCAAGAAATCTAAGCCTACTGAAACAGTTTCTTTGGATTTACTGTAAGATACATCAAGCTTTCTATTTACTGCACAAGCATTGTTTTTCAATTTTCATGTTTTCACAATAGCATACACAGAAAAATCAAGGGTTTTTTTTCCTTTTTGTGTAATTTTTTCAGATATTCTGAAAGCATCTAACATACAGAAATTTTGCCTTTATTTTCAGGAACGATGCAGCTCAAAACTATCTTAACCTTTCTCTTTTTTCATCCTTAGGTGTTTCAAATGTATCCTTGCATTTTGTGCATAACCGGATTCTAGCTTATTAAGACTTTTTTTTTTTTTTTTTTTTTGCAATCCAGATAGGAACAGTGGTAACAAGGAGAAGGCATGGTTTTCAACTATGTTAATTTAAGAATTACCATGGTCTGGAGTTTTCCCCTGCTCAGGAATATTTTAATTTACAATCCCCACCTGCCTGTCTGGCAGACGAATACTTTGAGCAAGAATAACCATTCCATTTCTTTGCCTAGGACACCTTCAGCCCAAGACAATTCATAGCTAAGGAGAACTGAGGGGAAGAGAGCCAGGGCTAGACCACAACTATTAATTTGCTGCTTGTCTATGTGTAGGACTGGTGCAGGTCTCTTACTTTGTTGTATGTGTTACATAGAAACATCGTAAAACTGCAAATACAGAGGAATCATTGCCATGGTCCTTAAAAGTGATGGACTGTGAACAAGAGGATTCCTTATTTTCAACTATTTATCTTCTAAGTTGCAATGAAATGCAATTTGACTTTAGCAAGTGGAAAAGTAGACCTGTGGACAGTAGCCGTACTGTGTGCTTCTCCCTTTTGAATAATGAACTTGTACTTCTCTTTTATACTGTTTAATGGGTGTCATGTGAAAAAGATTAATTTAACCTGCTAGATGAAGATAACAGGGGAAAGATTCTGGAAACATTATTATGGGTGATGAGCTCCAGCAGCAGTTAATTCAGGAATAAGTTTACTGAAGGAAGCTCCCAGGCTCAACCACAAAACCCTGAATGTGGCTTAGTTTTCAATCAAAGCTTTCAGAGGAATACATTACATGAAAAAGGAGCTACCACATCCACCACAAAGCTGCTTAATAAGACTCATGTCTCAATGGAAGAGTTTTCAGTGCAGAAACTCTTTAAATGGTGTTTCAACACTAATGACACAAATCCCTAGTTAGTTTATATTGCTTATGTATTGTTAGTGTTTGCATACCTGTCGTCAGAAGTCCCGCAGCTACTCAGGTTTTGCGGAACTGTGCAACCCTTTGTACCACAGAAACACTTAGGCAAAGAAAACAACTCCTTTTCTTCCTTTTGCTCTATAAAAAGGTTTCTCCCCTTAGGTTGTATACATTCAGCTCTTCAGAGCATAATACTCAGATTTGCGTTAATTCATGGGAAGCATTTGCATTGCATGATGGGATAAAACACAATTGTGTGGGAGGTGGCACTGACCTCCATGGACAGGGAGTCGGGGGACATGCAATGGGATCATGTGTGTGAAGGAAGAGAAGGCAAGGTTTGTATTTCAGGGTTTTTACCTTACTTATGCCTCTGCAGAGGTAATAACTGAACTTGAATCCACCCCACCTCTTCCACGTGCAGACATATAAAAATCTGAGGCTCTGCAACAAGTATGTTCTTAATGGGACGTTTTTAGGAGCAATAAGAATTGAGGGGAGAAAAAACCTGACCAAAACTAGCAGGATTTTTTGGCTAGAGATAAGTGGAGGTACGTTTCTTTTACACGCACACGCGCTCAGAAGTTACCTTACAAGCTTTAAAGCAGTTCGCCCCTGAGCTCAGTCTCCGCCACGAAGCGCTGGGAAACCCGACGAGCCCACGGTTCCAGCCGCTGGGCAGACAGGTGCTAATTAACGGTCCTAACGGTCCTAACGCTCGCGGATAACGGCCCCCAGCCGCAGCTGTCGGGCCGCGCGCCGCTGTCCTGCGCGGCGGCCCGGCTGTCGCTGAGGGAGAAGGGGTGGCCGTGAAACCGCGCTGCCCGCGGCTGCCTGCGGGCGGCCGCCTGCTGGCTGGAAGCCACCAGTGGTTGGGGTCGAGGTGTTCTCCATGTACGGAGAATTCTGCAGGCGTTTCGCGCCGGTCATTTCGGGCTTGCTGTTCTCAGCTGCGGCGCTCAGCTGCGCGCCCTTCGCGGTGCCGAGCTCCAGGTGCGGGCGGGAGGTGCCGCGTGCCCGCGGACGCCCCGCGCCCCCACCGCTCCGTCACGCGGCGTGGCGCCTTGCAGGGGTTGCGGACCAGCCCAGGCGGCCGCCTTATCGCTGCCTCTCCGCTCCCGGCAGAGCCGAGGTGACTGGCGGCTTGGCCCACAACGAACCCTTTCTACCAGTTTCAACCCACACTCCCTCCTTGGTACAGGTGGAAGTTTTGTTCAGAAAAACCATCCAAATAGGTGTCCTTACTACCACCTGTTAAAAGAGGACTTTCGAGTAAATATTTCCTCAGCTGTACTTGGTCATCTCTCTCCTTCTTTGCAATCATCTTTTGTCACGTGCATAGCGTTTGCAGGCCCTGGGTTCTACCCTTTTCGGCTTTTTGCCTTGTTACTGTCCTGTCTGCCGTGTGTGGGAGTTTGCCCGTCTTTATTTAGAGTGTATTCTTTCATTGCATTTACACAGAAAAGGGCTGAATGCTGTCTGGCTATTGCTACTTAGGTAATGAAAATATTCCAGTGTTGCAAGAGCACCCTGAAGTACTTTGGTGTTTTTGCTTCTTCTGACTTATGAGTCTCATTAGAGTTAAATGTATCATTTCATACACCATCACAGCTGAGTTCCACTTGGGTAATGTGCATCCAAATTTGCTCCATATCTATAAGAAGTATTTATTGTTTTACATATTAAGAGGTATTAACTAACTGTGCTTGCATATGTTTCAGCCCTTAGTTGGCTTTCAAATTTGTGATTTCGCTTTCATCTTAGTTTTATAGTAGTTAATTCTAACCTACTCATTAAATTTAATGAGTAATCACACTGACTAGCTGCTGTTTTTACATGGTACACTTGTGCATACAGTCATCAGAAAGATTATGCAAAACACGAGAAATGAATGCACACATGCAAAAACACATAATGCCTTGAAATAGTTGACAATCATTTAATCGGGAAATTTTTCAGGTATCAGTTCATGTGTACTGTCCTTTTTTAGGTTTTTTAATTGCTTTCTCCAGAAAAATTGTCATGGAAAGATGCGACACTAGTTCAAATGGTTCCTTAAGATATTATGGCTTTGTTGTGAAGTTAATATGTTTAGAAAATAAAATAGGCCAGCTTTACTCTGCAGAGGGAGGTTTCACACAGTCATCAATGTGAACTGCTCTCCCTATTGTTTTCATCTGGCTTTTGTTGTTGAGACAGTCCTCAGGAGGACTGTAGCACTGCCTGCCCCATATGTTTCTCTGTGGTAGGAAAAGGACACAGACATTGTGCAGCCCATGTCATAGCCTGTTCCTAATCTGGATGCCTGGATGGGCCAGACCAGCTTTGTGTTTTGTGACTCTGTTAGTGTGGCTGTATATTGATTTCCCAGCCTGCTCACCCTCCCACATTGTCCTTTCTCTCTCCTTCAACGACCTGACCTTAAAAGTTAAGCTCCTCGTCCCTCTTTTCAGATGTCCTGTACTTTTCAGTGCCACAATAAAATGTGGCTGCTCCATGAGAATAGAGCTTCTGCAGAGGAAGCAAGTTCAGGAATGTCCAAGACAGAGGTGCGCTTGAGAAGGGAGAGGAGAGCAAGGGACAGGGACATGGCTGCAGGTATTAGCGGCACCATGTTTCCCACAGAGGCCTGCAGTGTTTGCTACTCTTTTTAGGTGCCATTTTTATAAACCAGTTGTGCTGCTGCCTCCTAACTAGGGGCCTGGTGCACCCCTCGACTTTGCAATGGCTATGAGAAACCACTGCCGTATACCAACAATCACATGGGATGCTCCGAGACTGGGCCATAAAGATTTCTTGCCCTTCTGCCCTGGCTTGAGGAGAGGAGGGAGCCAAGTTTTGCTCCCATCAACCTTTGCCCATGTATTTCCCCACTGCTTCCTTATTTCCTTTCCCCACCCCTACATTTTTGTCCTTTCTGCTGTATGCTGAGAACTATTTCTGCTTGGTTTTGTTGTGCCTTTCTTTATAGAGTTGCCTTTGATTCAACTGTCAGTATTGTACTCATTTCCTGTGTTGTGTCCCGTCCCCCCCCCGCCAGTGGACACTTCCCCCTACCAGTCACATATTTTCAGTCATTTTGAAGAAAAACATCTTATAATTTCAAATGCAAACGTCGCAATTAAAAAAAGGGGAGATGTGGGGAGGTAAAACATACTTTGTTCTCTTTGGAAATGGGAGTGCTGTGGAAATTTTTTATGAACTGAATTTCCATTTTTGGCCCCCTCTGTCAGTAAACAGCTTTGATCTTAATATCTGTGCATTGAGCAAGTCTGCAGGCCTAGAGCAAAGTGGATATTTCTAAAATTCTTCTGAGGAATAACAAAGGGATAAGTGATCCCTATACTTCCAAATCAGAAAGTTACTGAATAGTGAATGTTATGAAGATTATATATTTATGCATTCTCCAGAGCCTGAGCCTTTGCATCATGCTGTGTTATCTTGTCAGCAAATGTGGGCGACAGGATTACAAAGCAGAGCTACTTTCTCACCTGAGCTAACATTGAGATCATATTCTAAATAAAAAAAATGCATAGGCTTGAGAGACTGGATGAATCAAATAAAAAACCTTACCTATTTTTTTGTTAATATTTGACAGAAAGAAGCTTTTATGTTAATAAAAATAACCTCATTCAAAATCTCTCCACTTCTTATTCACTTAACATACTTTACATGCTGTAATGAACAGTGCCTGCTCTAGAGGTCAGTCAGGTCAGTGATAATACCCTGACTTCACTGGGCTTTCTGTGTAAGATTCTGAGTAAACTAACAAATAACAAATTAGTTTCTCTGTTTCAGAACTGCTAATTGTATTGGAATGTTGTTATTGTTTGTTAGTCAGATCCTGAGTTCAGTTCACAATTTCAACATTTAGTTGATATTTTCCATTTAAAAACACAGGCTTATGGCTCTGCTCTAGCTATGCTTACTTTTTACTTGTGCTAGAGAATTACAGAGCTTGCAGGCTGGGCATCCGCAGGCCACGTGACAGTATGGCCTAGCGTTGCTGCAGCACATGGTGAGATATTACTCATGAGATATTTCAGGGTGAGATGGGAACTGAGCAGGAGGCTTCTGTGTTCATTCCTGGTCATTAGGATCACCTTGGGACTCTGGGCAGCCTTGTTGTCCCAGCCCTGTGCACTCAGAAAGGTTCATTACCATTAATTACCCATTACTTCCTTACTATAGTGAAAACATGGCAGAAGATCCAGTTTAGAGAACTTCTGGGGCTAGAGAAGAGTTAATTTGGTTTTCTTTTTGCAAATAATTTAACTGACCACCATTTAAGGCTTAAAGCAAGGGCCAGAGCACAAATTTAGAAGATGGTTTTGCAAGGTGTTAAAGGACTCTGACAGGTACTGACACCCAACCTTCCGTATGTACACAGAAGAAGAAATGATGGTAACTGTTCCATCAGCTATTCTGCTTACTGTATCATTTGGAAAGTGATTAATTTTCCATTTTCTTGTTATCTGTTGAGGGCTTATTGACACTATTTGTGGCAGATGTTTTTTGTTTTAAAATCATGAAGCAGGTTGAGTGATTATCCTTACTGAGCCTTATGTTGCTCTGAAAATACCAGAGTATGAGAAAAAGCAATGTTAGTCATTTGGGTGTAGAATGGCTGACAATCAGGAAGTTGAAAACTACTGCTACTATTAGATTGTAATAGCTCACGAAATGTAAGCTCATGAAACTAGACGTTGAAAGGCAATCAATT
This sequence comes from Grus americana, assembly GCF_028858705.1. Lineage (NCBI taxonomy): Eukaryota > Metazoa > Chordata > Aves > Gruiformes > Gruidae > Grus > Grus americana. Next base: position 14,344,126 of record NC_072859.1, on the reverse strand, counting down.
AGTCAGCGTCATCCAGCAAAATGCAAATTACCAAATCATGATGAAAGGAAATCAGATGACAGACTCAAGGTTTTTCCTGGAGAGTACATGCTGGACTTGAACAGAACATCTGGCACCATCAAGACAGGGAAGAGAAAACAGATGCATTGACTTCTTAGTTGTGAATTTTATCATAACCCACTGACTGAGGCCTTAGTCATCTCCTATTTATAAAATTATGTTTTAGTAGCATATAATGTAGTGGCAGCATATTGGATAGACTGAATTTTAATTTTCATCAGCATTTTAATCACTGTGCAAGCTGGAGTTCTTTTATGCTTCAGCAAGATTTAGTTACGTTATCTTTTTGATCTTAAAAAAATAGTTTCTTAGATCATACCAGGGAGCAGAGAAGACACTTAGATCCCAGTCCTGCTGCTGAATTCCTAACAACTCCTGTCTGTCTCACTGAAGTTAGATGTATTTTGACAGAGATCGCTTCTCAACCCTTGAGAAACTGGGAACAAAGTCAAGGTCTGGCAAAGCTCCTGCAAGAACCTAGACAAAACGTGTCCATGGTAGCATTGCAGGATTTGGCTCCATTCTCTCTCATTAGAACAGAGCCTTCATTCACATAGCTGAGAATAAAACAAGCTAAATTTTGGCTAGAGCAGCATGTCTGAGTATCTGTACATTCACAGCCTTCTTCACTGTAATAATCTTCAATGTCCTTATTGAAAATACAATGAATAAGTAGCTTTAGAGCGGTCTGCTCCTTTGCAATAATCTTGGCATTGCTTTTTACCGAATTAACAATGAGCCTCTTTGATCATTTATGTGCCTAGAAAAGGAACACAAGAAAGACACATTTCCAGGTAAATATAATAGACATGACATTTAATATCCTGTCTTTGTCATTTTCAAGTTATTTTTGGTGCATGTACAATAGATGTTCATTCATAGAAAAATGATTGTGCTTGTAGTAGAAAATCAATTGCTATTAAGGCATCTCCTACCAGTCATTAGCATGTGAAGCTTCATTTTAAAATTAAGAAAGCTGTTCACAAGGGGAAGAATCTTAAGCAAATAACTGTCCTTATTTTTTGAAACAGATGGTAGCTTTTTGTGTCACAAAGTGACTGTTGATGTTAGCCATAATGACCGCCCACTTAGACTGAAAAAAAAAAAATCTTCATTACAATTTAGGAAGTTTTCCAAAAGATATGCCAGTCATAATGAACTGATACTGTGCTATCCTGGATTAGAAAGAGGAAAGGAGAGAGAGAGGAACAGAAACTCTACATCTACACGCAGAGGACAGTTTATACCTCTGCAGTCATAGCTTGTCATTTAAATCTCTATCATATGTCCATGTTACTCTGGACAGAACATTGCCACAATCTGTAGTATTTGTTGGCTTGTGTTTGCTGTGTGCTTACTTACTCCATTTCCATGACAGCAATGTCTGTATGTGCAGTGAAGAAACCATGTACCATCTCCAGTATGGCCTTTCTCTGTTTAGAGAGAGGCTCCAAGCAAACTTTCAAGAAAAACTGCCCGGTCTGCTTTGGGTAGGGTGAAACCGCAAGATCACAGACCATCCAAGTTCTCTTTTGTCAGTTTCTAGAGGTAAAATCCAGATGTCATATAGGAATTCCAATCTTTTTGTGATTACACAGGCTTTTAATTTGCGGTGTGAAAAATATTGATCCTTGTTTGCTTATGAGTTTGGCTGAGTAAGGAATTTAGCTTGCATAGTTTTGGAGTGGGTATTGCTTTTTATAACAGCATATGACGAATCTGAGGTTTTATGTTCTTATAGCTGGGATTTGACTAGCTTATTTCATAGAAAGACTAACATATGAATTTAGATGTGAAATTTCTGTTGTGAAGAGTGCTTTTTGGTTGTTGTTGGGTTTTTTTGTTTGTTTTAAGCACTGCTAGTATGAGACTTCTGTTGAGGGAAAAATAAATAGCATAATTTTTACTTGAAAGCAAAATATATAATGGCTATTTCCCCCTTTAATCAGAAGCTTTGAGAGAACAAGAACAGCACATTGAAACAGAGAATGGACAAAGAGGAGTTAGAATAATTACTGAGTTGTTCTCATGACAAAGATAAATAGTAAGGTACCTGGCTAAGGCCTTAAGGGCTAGAGAATAATCCTGATGAGTCCTTGCCTGAGAGGTGTAGCAGACTCAAGTTTATTTCCTCCTTTGGAATGTTGTCAACATGAACCTTGGCAAGATACTTTGATTCTGAAAAAAGATCAGCATTCATTTGGCTTCTTGCATACACCATTGCACTCTTAGAAACATCGTTCTCCTGCAGCCTAATCCTGCCTCTGCCAAATAACAACCATCTTTATTTTTTTACCTGAATCACCCTAAAGCACCTGACCCAGAATTATTTTTTTTTAAATAGGGTTGAACAGCTCAGCACCTAACTTAACCTAGCCCACTTCAGCAGCAGAAAGTAGCTGCTCCTCTGCCAAACTTACTGGAGCTGCTTTCACAGCTATCGTGGACATAACCAGAGTTCATAAAGAACAGTTAGCAGAGTAAAAAAAAAAAATATAAACCATTTTGGAAGAGGTCCCAGGTGACATATGTCACATCTGTAGCTTGGACCCATCACCAGTTCTGGCTCCGCTATCTAAAACAAAGTACTGGAAATTTTGTGTTCCAGTAGTTTCTATGTCTTGGTCTAGTTCTTGCCTTCCATTTCCAGTTTTTAGTTCTTGCCTTCTGTTTCTAGGTCTTGGGTCTAGTTCTTGTCTTCCATCTCCCATCAATGAATAGGGTCATTTGCCTACTTCATGGGACCCCACAAGGAAAAACACAAGATTGTGAAGCACTGAGACACTGTAGGTTGTGAGAGAGTGGCTGGGGAGAGGATATCAGATTCCTATCTTGTGTTTGATAGTATGATGTGGACTGCTGCAGCTACAAATCCATACAAACTAAATATGAAATTATCCGCCTGGCTGCATACTGCCAGTGGCCAGACCAGCATCTCTTCTAGTAACACTTCCCTTCCCAGCACTGTTGCCCAGTGCTTGCCAGGACATGTAGTAAGATAACTTTTTTTTGAGTCTGGATGGTCTGGTAGCAGAGTGAAGTTATGGTAATAACAGTGGGTGAGGTTTGGAGATTAAAAAAAAAAAAGGGAATGACCAATCCAGGTAGACAAGACTTGATTTTATTAATAAAATTTGTGTTTTCCTCTTTGAGGTGACAGTTACAAACTTTGGTTCAAAAATAAAAGAAAATATGAACAGCAAGAAGTTGACTTTTGAAATCTCACTTTTACATGTATAAACGTGCATAAGAAAATACCAGTTGGAAATGAGCCAGCAGAAACTAGTACTATTTAATTTAACAATTTATAAGAAATAGAAACAAACATTTCTTTTCAAGTCTTACATATATTATGAAAAATAATTACAAAAGGATTTGTGTTGTAAGGCTAAAATGTAATTTCTACTTCCAACTACCTGAATAAAATGTTCAGAGGGAAGGCCAAACCAACTTTTTTTTGCTGAGATTTGAATAGCAAATTGGAAGAGTTTGGGTCTAAGACAGCTCTGGAAGAAGCAGTCCCCTCGTATGTTGCTTAGCAACTATGTAGAATCACATGACCTAGACATATTGCATCCCTGGCCTTAGGTGAAATAACAGGAAAAAATAATTCATATTAATGGGATGGGCAAATATTGTATAGGACCATTCTGTAGAACTTTTAGTATCCAGTTCAGGAAGCAAACATCCATCATTGCTTACATAAAAATCTAAGTAAACACCGCAAAAATCCATAAATAACTGTTTAGAATCCAGTTTTAATATTTATGCAGACCAAATAAGCACAATGGAAACAAATTCAGATGAGATGTAAAAAAAAAAAAAAAAAAAAAAGGAAAGCTATATGACTAATTTATTTCACACAAATTTTTAACAGACCTCTTACACAGAAGTTGTTTTTTTTCTTTTCTTACATATTTTCCCCACCCAAAAATATAAACTTGTTTATTTTAGGTATGTACATGTATCTTATGACATTCTGGAATTAGAAAAGAAAAGAAAAAGTCTGAGGTATAGCACCATGGAACACAGCACCTTTGAAGGTGCTTTCAGTATTGAAATTCATCATCACAGAGTGATATCATCAGAAAAGAGTTGTCTGAGTGTGCTGCTCAAGATCTTCCAGTTTTGCCACCTTAAGTTTTGTTGGCGACTTCAAATAACAAAGCTCTTCAACAACAATATATACAAAGGGATTTTATTATTAATCAGAAATGGAATTGGCTTCACTGGCAATTACAGCTTTATTTTTTCAGAATACATACACAGTATTGACAATGTAGTTTTGTAATTATAAAATAAGAGCCAGATGCAATTCAGAGACACATGCAAGTTTTGGAAATGGACAGAGAAATAACAGTATAGTACTGTACATAGAATAATTACAGTTTATTAAACATTTTCTTAACACCTCTTTGTTGTAATGGAAGGAGCACCATGTCGTTTTTTTTTTTTTTTTTTAACAGCACCAAAGGAATCCAAAGGGGGGTGTTCCTAAAGTGAGCCCTCTGTTGTCTGTCTGTGCCACAGCATCTTTGCAAAATAAGTTTAAGTCATGTGATTCTGGCCCTACAAGGGCAACAATTACTTTCTAGATAAGACATACGTACACAGCAAGACATATTTTCTATGCCATCCTTAATTCAAAACTTGCATGTGGCATGAAGTGGGTTGGTAGCACCAAAGTGCAACATTTTTGTTGATCTGATTTTATCTTAAGCTTAACCAAGGAAGCAGACAGGACCGACCTCAAATCCAAACTTCTGGTTCTGATCACCAAAGTCATTGATCATCACATCAACTATAGGCACTTGGTCTATTTTGGGTGTGTTGATTTCGAGCACCGTCTTTGCATAGCCCTTTCTTGACTGTTAAAAAAGAAGCAAAAAAAACAAAAAAGCAAACATGGTTATATCTCAGAGAAGTAAGCAGGTGCTGTAGATCTTCACAGGTTGTCTCTGAAGTGTAGAATTTATAAATTATTGCCCCCTCATGCACCAGATATTAAAAACTCTAAAATTTATATTTTCTTAGGATTTTATTTTAAAAATGGGACATGGAATGTTTTTGATTTTAGAAAGAGATCGGCCCATAGCTTTTTGACTTACTAAAATAGACCTACAAATGAAAAATTATCTAAGACATTAAATGTCTCTTAGAGAATTCTGAGTTCACATCTACACCATTTAATAAATAATATCAATATTCTCACAGCAGTGCACATGTCTTCCTTGTGAAGAAATCCCTAATTACTTCTGAAAGAGAGAAGAAAGATCCATGTCTAAGAAGAAAGACTGTAACTGTCTCACAAAATATTACAGCAGCTGTTTGGACATGAAAGAAAGCATAAGTCTGACAGGACTGCCAACTGATGCACTTAGAACCCAGGTTTGAAGGCACACCCTTACTTCCTAACAAAGGCTCTCTACCTCCTCTAAATATCATCCAGCCAAGTCATCATGTTACTTGTCGGGACTGCACTTTGTTCAGCTGGCTCTTACATGTTGCTGAGACCCCTTTCAGCTATGCCAGGTTCTTGGAGTTTAGATGAGCATCCAAGTTGGTCGATCCGGGCATTCTCAGTTTAGTGACAGTTACACCCTAAATCAATTCCATCTCTCTCTGGAGCTCTACATTCACCCACTGTGCATAACAAAAGCAAAATAAATACATGGGACATACAGAAAGGCTGACATGAAGCAGTTACGTATTAGGATCTCATTCCTGAGGGGAGGAGGCTCTGCATCTACCTAAGCTGCATCTGTCTCAAAGCCAGGTATGTATCCTGGCACTTTCAGCTCTCTGATTCTCTATCACTGACTTCTCAGGAACTGCATTCAAAATGCTCCCATACCCAAAATAATTAATGAGGCTTCAACTGTCACTTGCTCCTTTGATGTCTTTGTTTCAAAGTGTTCAGTACAAACCATTCTGATTCTGAAAACAGGTAACAGTTGCCATGCCTACAAAGACCCTGCTGGAGAGGTGGTCAGAGAGCTGATGGATGTTTGGACAGCTCCAGGGATTTTAGCAGAGCTGAGAGAGGATTCTGAAAGGTACAATCCACAAAGTTCACCTGGCTTTGACTACCAAAAAATGAGAAAATGAAATACAAAGTCACATATGAAACTATGCAATTAATTCACTGTTTGTGTATGTACATGTATGAACTAAGCTATATGTTTTTACTGTATTCACTAAATATTCTGTCTGCATATGCCTTTACTTTGAGTATCAATATATTCTGCTGATGGGCTGCCTCCCTTGATTACGCTTTGCTGCTTCTGTTCCTCTCTTATACTGTGCTCATACTAGCAGATAGTCTAGTTTCAGCATGTTGGTGCCAACAGCCTGTATCCATGCCAGGTTTGTTCCATTTCTGTTGCTTGCTTTATGGTTTGGGTTTTGGGGTTTTTTTTTGCACATATATGAAAATTAAATAAGGGACTAGTGTACTGTAGTTAAAAATCTACTAAAAGGCAGTCTATTAAAAATAAAGTGTTTAGAAAGCTTTCTCAGAAGAAAGCTGTGAAAAAATGAATTTGTTTGATTTCTACTTTAACTGACAGGTTGGTTTTGTGAAAACTCTTCTGAACCTCTACTTACTGCACAGCCATCATGAAGAGCTTTGATGTAAGGATTGTTGTCATAAGACATTTCTTCATCATTCGATCCTAAGAACCTTAGTGCTTTGTCATAGCTGTCAGATGATGCATCATGCCAAGCCACGGACTGATGACAGTTGTAAGTGAAATTTTGTCTGGCAGAGGCACTCAGTAGTTTAAGGAACGTCATTTGGACCATATTAATGGAATTGCCTTCAACATCCAAATAGGAAAGCTGCAAAATATAAGGAGTTACATGAATATTTATCTATTTCCTTTGTTAAAATGCAAAACAAAATTATTGTTGACAAAAGAAGCACATAACTGTCCTTAATTGAAAAAAAAATAAACTAACACATAACATTTTATGGAGTTTTAAAGTTCAATAAAGCTATGACTCAGTAAATAGATTTTCATGTTGTAGCAATCTATTTAGGATGAAGAACTACATATTTTAGCTTCATTCTAATGGGAAAGACAGATAATTACTCCTACCATATAGTGTAATCCAGCAGAATCTCTTTGGGAATCTGTTTTTAGTTAATGATAAAGTTATGTCAGCCTGCAGTCTCACCTTTGCGTACTCAGTATATTTCCAGTTACCTAGAATGGGGCGGGGGATATGTGCTCCAGCTGCTTTACTACAGTTCAGCGGTGATGTGTGGTCTGCCAGAAACCAGATCCTCACCATCAGTTGTGCAGGTGACCATTGGGATCATTGTGGGGCAATACAGAGCAGGCTCCTGCTGTCCAGTGGCAAGAAGCGATATAGCTGCTCTAATATTTAGGGCAAAAAGGCTGGGTCTGAAAAGTCTTTTTGTTATATAAATATTTATAAAATTCCTTGGGATCTGTTGACACGTACTTTATTTGCAAATAACTGTTAAGTTGCAGTGACAACTTACAAGTTTGCCTCGCTTAAATTCACTAAACCAAGATCCTGGATTCTCCTTTGGCCACGACGAAATTCTAACCTGTGTGGTAAAACAGCAGAGATATAAGTATTTAAAACATATGTTAATAGACATGAAGGTTTTACATTACCTGGGACAAATTTCACATCAGATAGTAAAGAACGGTTCTTCTTTCTGAGATCTCACCCTCTTTAAAGCTCTAAAACAGGATGTTTTTCTGGTATGGAATGCCTTCAAATTAGTGACTTTCAATGGAATCCAGGGTTATAGCTTATAAAGAGAGCTAGTCCTATTTAAGGGAGACTGTTGTCATCTGTTAAGATTCAGGTAATCTGCTGGTATAAAGTGTTCCTGTGAAGAGTGTCTAAATTACTTTCCACTGGCATTGATGCTGATAGATCTCTCTCATTTAGGCAAGCTTTTAGAAAGCCTTCCTCTACACCTTATGTCCCATCAGAGGTAATTTATAACAGCGAGTGAGGACACTGTTAATACATAGTGTTTTACATCTACTTTGCATAGGTATAAATGAATAGATAGAAATGAACCCAGTGAGAAACACAGTAAGAATTTAGCTTTTAGGTGTAAAATACTAGATTATGCACTTTAACTGACTGCACAGCTATGTTGCAGTTGGAAATGCAATGAAAGGTTAGCAAGCAGGTGCATAGATTCCCTACCTAAGCAAAAGAGTGAAAATGCTGTTGGTTAACTCTATGTACCATTTTACCACTTCATTCAGATTTATGCAAATTTCAATGTAATCAGACAGATCTATGAAAATGTGACAGTGTAATTATCCTGTTTAGTTCAACATTGCAACAGCATAGTAGGATCTGTCAACAGCCAACTGAAAACACAGATTGGTACTTACTCCTTCAGATTTCTTATCTGGGTAGATGCAAGTTTCCCCACCTGCTGTGAAATTGCAGTATACTTTGAAGGAGTCTCCAGAACAGCCCTGGTTAGGATCAATCCAATATTCCCCTGAAACAAATGAGAAAATATTTGCCTTAATAGTAGAAACAGTATTTGTAAGATCCAGGGTTTACTGCTGCCTAATGGTCTTCCAAAGTTTGTAGCAAAGTTATTTTAGCTGAGTAATGAGAAAGCAACCCTTTCTTTTCTGCCTTGTGATTTGTTGCTGCCGTTATTGTTTATGAAAGATAAGACCAGGATCAAAGTCTATTTTTATCTGCGTCCTTTTGTTTCTGTCTAATTTTACTTCAAACCATGACTCCATTGCAGGATACTGCTGAGGTTTTGGAGGAACTGCGGAGACCTCAGTCCTAGAGGAAGGGCATTATGTGTGAAACACACATTGCAGGTCTCAACAATTTGGCCACTTCAGTATTTCACCTAGAAGGATAGTTTGCACTTGTGGTGACAGCCCTCTCAAAAACAAAGCAGAGGCCGCCTTAGGCAGAAATAAGCTACGGCTTAGGTCAGAGAGCAAAATCTAGAGTCATCTGCATACCTATCTACATAAAAAGATGGTCACACAGGGCTTGGTGAGGTTGTAGCTGACACAAGTACCTAAAGCTTCCATTGAGAGAGATATACCTCAAACAAAGATGTATTTTACTACTGGGTTATGAAGCTGCAACACTAGTGAAACTTCAGGCTGCTTTAGTTGATAAAAACACCTTAATACCTTGGTTAGGCGACATAGCGGGAAAGACAGTTAAAACTTGCATGAGGCTTCCCATCGTTTCAGCAGTCCTACCAGACTGGCATGATTGAGAATTTAGGCCCTACAATGCTAGGGTGAATGAAGGCTGGGGATGAAAGAGCGCCGCAGTTGATCCAAGGTCCATTAAAAACTAGCACTTTGTAAAATCTCTCATTCTAATTATAATGATGATTTCTGTGATGTGGATCCTTATCTCCAGCTAGTTTCACAGCAAGACAGCAAATGACTTTCTGACACTACTGTTCTAATCTGATTTCAAGCAAATAGTGGAGGTTTCAAAGAGGTTTTCAAATCCTTTCACCAGTTGTCTTCTGAATACAGGGCATAGGCAAAGCATTTATGGTATTTTAAAATTCTGTAGATTCAGGCTGTATTTATTGAAAACAGTCTTTCCTACCTGTAAGTCTTGTCCCTGGAGAATTCTGTATTTTAAGGAATGCATTTACTTTTGTTTTAACCAAAATAAGATTAGTTTGATATGAAGAAAGCTCCAAATAATAAGCAAATACTGGTAAATGAAGAAAGTGAATGTGTTCTATAAAAACATCATTATGGAGGTACTGAATTGTAAAATATGTACTTTTCATATAGCACATACACTCCTTAACTACTCCTCAAGGCAATCATCTGTTTTTAAACATCTAGAGCCAAGGCAATAAAATATTATTAAACTGTCAAAATCTATTTTTCTTCTCATTTAAAACCAGAAAAATACTGGTTTGAACTGGGAAAAATATTCATTGCGATCGAAAAAAATATGAAAGGATGAAAACTCTGTGAAGGTTGATTTTCATTTAAACCTTTCCAGAGGGGTAAACTCAGTTACAAAAAAAGAAGAAAACAACAAAGAATAATTAAATCAAGATAGTTCTTCAGAACACAGTGTCTTGTTCATACTACTCTGCATTTTATTAAGCTAGTACTTATTAGCATTAAACAGTATCAGAGAATCTTGCATGTCTATTTGCTAAGGGTAAAAAGAATAGTAATTTTTTTGACAGTCATAATCAATAAATCTCATATAATACCAATGCTATTTTTTATTATTATACTAAGATAAAGTATACAGCTACTAAAATAATCCTAATTTCTTTTAAAAGAAGCTATTAGCTATCCCAGCATGCTGAAATTTGTGATTTTACTTTTCATTGATCTAAGTAGCATCAATCCTTCATCCCTCTCCTGTTTGGATAGTTCTAGAAATGCAAGGCCCACCTTTCAAAGCAATAACTGGTCTTTATTTAGCGCTTTAAAAAGTTTTAAATCTAAAACCAGATCAGGTTATGTATTTAAAGAATTTTGGCTTTTACCAAGACAACATCTCTTACATTTTATAAACTTTGATATGTGCAAAAATAGATTTAATGAGACTGTATTTATTGAGCAACTATATTAACCTTCTACCAATAATTAATTATTCTGCCAAAGTATCTTAGCAGATCATAACTTTGGTGTTGTTTGCCTTTGTCATGCAATATTAACATACCATCTGGGAAGTCTGGGTGGCAGAGTTGCAAGTCTTTGCAAGTTCGGGCTGGGTTATTCTGAGTGCCCATTGGATACTTCATATGCTCAATGTCTTGCTTCAGTGAATTCAGTGAACCAAAGATCTCTTCCATGCCATCAGAATAATCCAGAATATTATCCCCAGCATCAGATAACATGTAATCAGGAGATCTTCTTGTCTTTTTGGGTGACTGGATTGGCAGTGGCTGGATTACCTCACCCGGAGGACCCTGAGTGGAAAACAACATATCTGGTTAACTTTTCTGTTTGTTTTTCAGCTGCATAAATGCACAGAGGAAGACCACAGAATGTGGCTTGGGGATGCTTTGAATAGCCTTTCCTCAAATTCTTTATTTCCTTATCTCACTTATTTCTTTCAGATTTATGTCTATGTGCTTTGATTTACTTGCAGAAAAAGATGATTGTAGAAGGCCAAACCATTGTTGTGCTCTGAACTCTTCCCACTACATCATTGTTGTTTGGGGAAGAGCGTGCTGCCCTCACATAAGTTAAGTGTGCAGAACTGACTTGTGATTGTCTCTTTATCCCTAGCAATTCCCTCAAGCACAGGCTTAGCCTATGGCAAATGAAAGCTGTGGATGTTTCCTATGATAAAACTTTAAAATTCCAGTTGGGGTCTATAAAGTGGTATTTCATTTCAAGAAATTGAAACACTTCATTCAGATTTGGACTGTTTTCATTTTAGATGTTATGATATGAAAAAGAAATGGTAGAAACAGAAGAGTATTAACAGGGAAACCAAAATAATTCCATTTCCTGTGCTTCAATGTAACACATTAAATAATTATTGTGAGGGGTTTTTTTTTGTTTGTTTGTTTGTGGGGTATGTTGGGGGTTTTTTTAAGTTTCTAATGGCTTTTTCAGTGCAGACAATGTATTTCTGTGTCTGGTGGATCTGTTTCTTCTGCAAAATGAATTTTCAATCATCAATATTTTCCTTATCTGCAAGTTCACAAATGGTGTTTTCTACCCTTGTCAAAACAGGATCATCGTGTCAGTGTAATGTGCATGCATGTCAAATACAAGTTCTTACTTACTGGAGGACCGGGTGGACCAGGTAACCCACTGTCACCCTTTTGACCAGCAGGACCCTATAAAGTAAAGAAAGAAATGCAGTGTTGACCATGTACACAATATTAAAAAATAACACACAGCAGTTAAGTAAAAGAACAAAAAAAATGGAGAGTTACTCACGCTGGATCCTTTGGAACCTTTTGGACCTTGGGGACCCTATGGGCAAGAACATATAACTATAGTTGGAGTATATTCCACACAACTCGGGAGTGTTTTGAACAGGAGGACTGGATGGAGTTACTTACAGGTAAACCAGGAGGACCAGGGGGTCCGAGTGGACCTGCAGGACCGGAAATTCCCTAAGAAAGAATAAGAGAATAAGTACAGAACTAAAGTATTCTACATACTGGACTGGATTAAAAAAATGCGTATCTATGAAAAAGGTAGTCCTGTGAAGCATCCAACCCTGGTGAGTTTTGATTTAGGCCATTTGCTAGGGTCCAAACTAGTTTGTAAGTTTAAAATGTTATCTGACAGTTTGAGTTGCTTGTATTTGCTCTTACGCTGCAGTACTTGTAGTCACAACTGTGTTCCCCTTCAGATTGGCTTGGAAATCTTACGTTGTACATAGTGCCTTAAAACATGGCTTAATAACTAGGCGAAAGAAAGCTACTTTGGGTGGTGCGCTTAAACATCATGTGATTAGCGCTGCTAGTTTTATCTCGTCCCTAACTTAGGTGAATGTGTTTCCTTCATCTTCTGAAACACTCTGTGATCTTGTTTTAAGCTGTTTAACTTCACTGTGTTTGTACAATGCCTAGGAAAGTTTTAACCTCTAGCAGGAGGCTCTGGGTGTTAAATGGTTATAGCGACTTTATGTCTCTTGAAAAAAAGACTGGAATATGTACTCTTTGCTTGCACAGAGTTTGAATGAAAACACAAGTATGTTCTACTCACTGCATCACCCTTGGCTCCAGGAGATCCCTGTGGGCCAGGAAGACCTCTATCACCCTTTTCACCCTGTTCTCCTGGAGGTCCAATCAGGCCAATCAAACCAGGATGTCCCTAAACAAGATAGAAGAAAATATAGTTAGAACTCAATGTGTATAAAGTAAATGTGCTTTGCAAACACACAAGTTAGAGCTTTCAAATAACATCACTGTTGCTAGTCAACAATTAACTTGAAAACAAATTATTCTGAAAGCATATTCATTGTTGTTAGTTGCCCTTTAGACTTGGAGATTATTTGCGAGCTGTGACCGCTTATTCAGTGAAACAGATCTAAGTGCAACATGGTCCTTACTGAAACTGATATAGAAGTAATGATACCTGTGGGTACAAATTTCATACCAACTTTCAAATTTAGATGCTATAAGCATATCAGAGGTTGCACATTTTTTCCCTCATGTAATATAGCTGTATAAACAGCTGATCCAAGCACATAAACAAAAACTGAAATTCACAAGATATAATCATATTCATGTCCCTTTCTCTATACAGATTTTCTCTGTTACACAAGAAGTCAATAAATTGTTGGGACTCATTTAGAAAATGCTACCCAGATGTCTCAATCTATTGTTTCGAAAGAAAGTATTATAGCTGTTAAATATTTACACTTTGTTGTTTTAAAATAAAAACCTTGAATAGTTTTTATGTCTACTTACTCTGGTTTTGTAAAACCAACAGTTCTCTTTACATCAATGTCTTTGGGATTTTCATTGCAAGGAAGAATCACATAGATTACTACACAGGCACTGTGGGTTTTTTCTGTGTATCTCAAGGATATCAAATGTAGCTTAAAACTTCATGATTACTATTAAGGCTATGGGAAACTGATTGATAGATACGGTAAGTTGTCTTGCTTGCTGATACAAAAACCCTAGTGTTTCTTTCTGCTAATTTTATATAGACTTTTAGACTGGATCAAAATTACAAAGGCGCAAATAATGAATAAAGTATACCTTCTCTCCTTTGGAACCTGGATCTCCTTTCAGGCCAGGCAAGCCAGGTGGACCCTAAATAAATTAACGGAAGTAATGTTAAAATAAGTTTTAACGTATTGCACAGATCATGTTTCCTTGGAATGTTATTAAAGGTAGTGTAAGTCAAAGTAGAGTGTCATTCAGTGGTTGATGATTGTGATTGATGACATATGATTTAGGGCCCAAGAGAAAATCGAAAAGTATGTTTAAAAAACCATAATGATGCTACTGTAGCATTTACATTACTTTAAATTAGAAAATCATAAAGGGTTGTATGATTAGGAAGCTATGAAGCAGAGGGTCATCTAAACTCTTAAAGAACACTGAAAGCATCCAGTGAAGCAAGTGATATTTAAAAAAATATTCAAATATTTTTTTTGTTGGTTAACCTACTTTTGCTTGTGGTTACATTACATGCTTTCAATTATTACTTCTACATTAATTGCTGTACGTTATTTTAGTTGCTTATTTTAGCCCTTTCTTTCATAAGACAGTGAAAAGTATCCTCTTAGCTCAGTAGGATTTTTGCAGAATATAAATTAGGTTGCTTATAATAACTGCTCCTCAATATTGTTTTGTTGGAGAACTACATCATGTTTTGTTTCAGCACTCAGGATGTTGTCTTGGAATTATGGTTTCCTTGAGTTGCCACCTGAAAGTCCTGTATGACCACGAACAATGCATTTAAATCTATATTTTCTAAATATTCACGTCTTTTCTACTCCACATCGCAAGCTTAATTAACGTGATCTAGGCATGCTAGTTCCGCTGACATGTACAAGCTTATGGTCCTTCATCACTTTTGTAAATGTGATTAGTTACACAAATTACTTCGGTTTTGCAATACTAGTCTGGGCAATCCTAAATGTTTTTAGGAACTGCCTTAGTCTCTTTGGGCCTCCACTCCTCATTTGTTGGATAGGGATAATATCACTACCTTACAGAGGTGTTAAACTGATACCTTTTTAGGTACTTACATGGTTCACGTCATATAAGCAGCTTACAATTTTTTATTTGTATTCACAAGCCAGCCTTTCTGCAGCACAGTAAGGACATATGTTACTTTATGAAACTGAGTAAGAAATGCTCTTTATTCTATGTTTTATCTACATTTGTCCCTAAATATTACTCCGTGCAGCTAGATTTCTGTTAACAGAAATATGCTGGGGCAGGAGACAGAGCTGTGAACAACCAACACAGGGTCAACAGAACCATTCTGTAAGGCCTTCCATAGTTTTGGGGTGGGTGTGGGGAGGGCACAACCCAAACCACTCATTTTTTCCAGGTGTTTCCAATGTAAGCTGCTACTTAGAGAATCTATTGGAAAACTCCATTGCAGTCTTGCTACCTGGGGAAGTACTGCAAAGCATAAACACATTCACATGGATAGGTCTTACTTTCTGCACATCCCTTGCAAAAAACACTGAATAATCTTGTTATAACTTGACACAAGCTTCTCTTCCCTGACAGTGCTTTTTTTATTTTTACTGGGGTCATAAGAGCAATCCATTAAAGACACCACTTTATCAATAGTCAAAAGTATAGCTGGATAGATGGCACAGAAAAAGATTATATATGAAGGTTGTTAAAATCTCCTTGGTTTGTTTTCTCTCCAGCTTTTTTTAATTATTATTTTGATCCTTATTTATAATTTTAGAAGAAAGTTCATAAGAATGGTAGTGCTGATTTTGTCTAATTTGTACAGAATGAGGTGGAAAAATTCAGGCCATACAGTACATATACAAGCACAGAAAAGGCATTCATTTCTCAGAGGCTATTAATCACACACTGAACATGTATGCATTAGGTGTAGAGCTGCTAGTCTAAGTCAGTATCTCATCACTACTAGTCTGCTGGCAGTAGACATCTGTGAAGTTATGATATGGATAGCAGTAATAAGTGACCTTTTCAACTTGGCACAGATTCAAAAGTGCCATAACACTTCATGTTCAAATTATTATTCAGTGCGTATCCTTACCATCTCTACTTCAGGATATCATTAGATGCAAAAGCCTAGGCAAATACATAATTCATGAATGAAAAGTGAATTTTTTAAGCTTTTGGAATACAGAATCCAACATTTTCACTTGCAGTGTATTGGGCTCTACTACAAATCTGCTTTCATATTCTTCTGATAGCAATCTATTGCGAAGGGAGAGAAGGGAAGGAGGGAGGCCTAACCTCAGCAACTTTTACATATAAACTTTATTTTCTTAAAATCCAAAATAAAGTTTAAGTTGCAGCAAGGCATCTAAATAAAGAGTTCTTGCTGAGCTGACAGGAAGCCTGTGCATTTGGGAATATACAGTTCGTTCATTCACTGAACTTCGGATTTGTATTGAATATTTAACGTCTCAGATGCTGGAAAAGAGATCTTTTGATGATGTATTTGGAGGCTTCTGGTGACTGACACATGGGAAAGGGATGCTTATTGTTGCTGAATAATAATTGTTCATTGGTTTTTAGATTTTTGGCACAGAATTGTAACTGAGGAGATGAGTTTTCAGTTCCCTGATCTGTCCTCCATGCATTTTATTTGTAAATTGGGCACATAATTTAAAAACTATGGTGGTGGTCCCACTCTTTGGAGAGAAGAGGTTTTTATTATGGACTTAGCTCAGGGGAGTCCTCTACCCTGCAGCTGAGTCTTTGTTTCCAACCTCTGACTTACAGGCAATGTTATCCCTGAGACTTAGACAAAATTAGAATTTTAAAATGAAAGGCGACCAAGAGCTCTAGTGTAAGGTTTCCTCAGCACATTATTGTTTTCTAAGAGACAGAGAAAAATGAAACAATATGTAGGTGCCACTGTAATACCATCTATAATTATATACACACAAGTGATTGATAGATACACCTATGCACCAGATCACTGTTGACTGGAAAAAAAAAAAAAAACAAACCTTTCTAGTGTGTGGGGCATAAAAATATACGTTCTGAAATTCTTTGATTATAGGTTAAAGAAGTTGCACATTTGGAACATTTTTGGAAATGTAAATAGTTACCCAAATACTCTCACCCATGAAAGTGTTTCAGTCAATGAAAGAAAAGGCAATTACTCATGTTCACATATGCACACGAACGTGAAAGACCGGTTTAGGGTAAAAGTCTTAATTTATGCAGCATTTCAGTTTAAATTCCCCATTTTTTCCACTTTCATTTTTATATACTGGAAAAGTCTGATACGGAAATTTTATAGCTGATGTTCAGACCCTGAGTTCTCACTGGGGAGGCATAAATGCTGTTTGGAAAGATTTTGAGTTAATGTATATAGTTTAAGTGCAAAAACTTTCAGTATTAAGGCTACCCAAGCACTCGTATTCTTTGTATCCTCTAAATCTATATAGGAAAAGGAACAGAGGATTTCCTTCACACTTCCTACTCACAGCTTTCCTTTTTCCCTGTAAAAACCACATCATTTCTTAAGTAGAGGAAAGCCCCTTATTGCCCTATTCTCCTAAAGTAATCTGATTGTATATGTTGGCATAGTTAAATCTTCTGGCCAAAATAACAGTGGATTTTACATAGGATGTGATAACACTGCTTGCAAACTGTAAAATACCTTGAGAGTGTAACACTTGTGGATGTTTTGGGTTTTTTCCCCCACCAAACTATAACAGTCCATGTTTTGTTTCAAAGCTTTTTATTCCGAATGTGTTATTCAACTGTAATCATAGAGGTGAACTCTACTTCAGTGAGTTTGGAAAGCAATGAGTATGAGATCTTTCTGCTAAATTGGATCACCTTTGCTTGATGTGAAGAATTAACCTGCTGGTTTAGATTTTAATTTCTGCACATAATGCTGAATAAGAACACTAATATTGTGCAATTTGTTGCTGCTCACAGTGTTGTTTTTTCAACTTGTTAGAAAAAATGCACTAAGATAGCAAGTGTAAATAGAAGCAATGATATAATTTGATAACATATCATCTTCCCTTGCTTTAATCATATTATTAACACAGAGCAGAACTGTGGAATGCCCTAGACGCCCTAGGAATTAGGACCTTGGTTCATTCAGACCTTTTTAAACACTTTGGTCATGAATTACATTTCCTGGGACTGCCACAATGAACAACAAAAATGAACAGCAGCATCATGTCTATAAAACTAGCATGTTTTCTTCTTTTGTAGAGGTCCCCTTTTGGCCCTACTTGCGATTTAATTTTGTCTTTCTCTAAAGAATAATCTAAAATTTTATCCTATGAATAATGTTTTCCTAAACTAGCAGTCATTAAAATCAAAGTATGTACAAAGTTTACCACTGTTAAGGAAACAGAATGATTTAAGATATTAAGCTTTGCTGATGTGGGAACAGAAGTAGATTTTTTGATTGTAAGCGTCATTCATTTAATTTTTAATTCTGTTCAGGAGATTTCAAGAATTGGGTTTTACACTGCCTTACTCCACTTTTTACCTGGTATAACTCAGCAGCATTCAGCACAGCTGCCTATTAAAATAGAGCAATAATATGAAGGCAGTTGTGCATCAGATTTTACCAGCACAGAAAAATAGCTACTTTGTGCTAAGAACTGACTTGTACATTCATTTTTCTGTAAATGCACAGACACGTTAATGGTATATTTTAAAGGGTGCTTTTTCTGTTTTGGCACTGAAAGGAAGGGTACTCACCAGAGGCCCAGGAGGGCCATCCTGACCTGGTGCTCCAGGTAGACCTTGTTCTCCCTAGAAAAAAAACAAAGTTTGCTTTACCAGAGGATATACAAGAAATGCAACAATTAAAATATTATTATATGCTCCTCTTACTTACCACAGGGCCAGGAATGCCCCGGAGACCCTCTGGGCCAGGTTTTCCTGCAGGTCCCTGTGGGCCAACTGGACCTGTTTTTCCAGGAGCCCCTTCTGCACCAGGTTCACCCTAGAAAGAACATAAGCAACAGGTCAGAAAGAACTGACTAAGCTTGGCACTGTAGGGATATACAAGCTACAAAGCAAGAACAAAGTTTTCTCACTCCATTTTTTAAAAGCTATTCTAAAACAGCGTTCTGCACAGGACAGTTTTCTGAACAAATTTTGATGGCTTCATATAAAGATGTGGTGCCAGCAAAGCATACTCATCTTGCTTTTCCACAGGGGTGAGCTAAGTTGGGCTTGCACTAGTGAGGGTCCACCATGTACTCTGTTACGTATTGCTGCTAGTTCTGGGTCTTAATTTGGATTTTACGGTTTACCTATTATTACTTTGATAAGTTTCACAGTCTGCATGTTAAGCAATTTACTTTTCATTTATATATAGTTTACATTTCCATGCTCTTGAAAAAAATCTTGAATGTATTACCTTTGCACCTTTTTCACCTTGTCTGCCTTCAGCACCAGTTGCTCCAGGAGGTCCCTGTAAAAGATGGAGACCGAGATCATAATCTCAGTTTTCTAAAATATTACCAGTGAAAAAAATCTGACAGTGCAATTTCCACTCAGTAAGTAGTAAATGCTAACAAAAGAACATTAAATGTCTTTCTTGACATTTTATTCACAGGCTAAAAATCCTAATCTGTCGTATCGGCTCTTTTTCCCTTTTATAAAATTTTCTGGGATTTTAGAATATCTGAAAGAATATATATCATCTAACACCTCTGATATGATGAGGTTAAAAACAAAGAAATAGCTTGAAAAAATACAAATAAGATATAGAAGTAAAAGGAAAAGAACAATTCTAATTTACATATACAGTAGCAGTTTTAAACTTGCTTTGCATTGGCTTCTGTCTATTCACTGTAGTTTATCCACTGATTCCAAAAAAAGCCCGTCATTCTACAGTGCACAGAACGGCATCTACTTCTTTATTCTCTAAGTCAAGGATGGGCTTAGTAAGCCTTTTGATTACATTTGGACAGCCAAAAAAAAAAAAAAAATTGATAAATGCCTTAATATTATCCAGTAAACGTGAAAGGGGAAAAAATTACATGACTGCTGGTTGCAAGGAATGAAATAAAGACACTGACTACAAATAGCTCTTGGTATCAGGTTTCCTGCTATTGCTCTAAAAACCCCTCTGCTTGACTAAGAAGATATAACTTCATTCTGCAGGAGGATGTAGAGATGGGATAAGGTTCAGTTAAAGGCCATAAAACAGGAGTTGCAGTTGTCTGGCAGCACTATGCCTACCTATTGCTGATGTCATCCATCTTTCATTTTCTTAAGGTTTCAGTGAAAAATAAAAAGACGTTTTTCTCCTCCAAAACATCAAGGGCTGGTTTTCAGGTCAGGGAATTAATATTCATAGCTTCAGTTATGAACAGAAGCAGTATCTAGAATCTAATGTACTCTTCTGAAAATGGTTCTCTTATATATACTTAGTTTAGGAAAGATACACTCAAGATAATGGACCAACTGTTTTTCTACAAGGTTAATTTTTAGCCTGGGAAATGTCTTTATTGCAAGTAGCTATTTCTTCCAAACCAATAAGCAGCTTAAATCAAAAGGAAAGAAAAGTGACCATGATCAAATACAAGGTGATTTTCTGAATCTATAAAACTTACTCTGTAAGACTCATCTGTTCATTAATGTATCAAACAGTTTGTTATGTAGAAATAATAATAAAAAAAATGTTCTAAGGACCAGCAACAAGAAAAATTAAATTACTTCCATTTATTTACTGCTTTTTACTTCATAACAATAGACAAAAAAATGCAGGGCCCTAAAAGTGAAGCACTAAACCACATTCTTAATTTTACAGACAAGAACTGTTCTTCCAGTCAAGCATCCACCTGCATGCTTTGTGAGCTCAGGGCTTTAGACCAGAGTTTGACCTCATAGCAATCTCTTATACTAGAGCTGAATCTAGCCCGAAATTTTTATAGCCTGATATATTTCGCCATCCACTACTCTTGGCGCATACCTTGAGGAACTCCACCAGTTTTAATTTAATTCCTGGAAATTTACATTCATTTTATAACTATTTACATAGAAGTATATTAAGATCATTCATTTGCTTCTGAAATGAAGCCTTCTCCAGAGTGGAACTGAACACCTGCAGTACTGTATGAACCTTTTGGCCAACAGAGATAGCTCAGGCTTTCCATCAAAGGTATTGCAAAATGAATTAAATTACCCATGATGGACTTTGGTCATTTGTTGTGGGTATCAACAGGTGCTTCTCTTTGGTATTTTTAAGAGCTGTAAGTGGTAAAAGGACTTAGCTTCACCTCTTCAAAATACAGAGAAGCTAAAAAGCCCTGGGAAGCGTGGTCTAAGTGCAGACTCTTTAAAACAGGAAAAATAATTTAAATCACTACTGCTCCAATAATAATCTCCAATGTATATACCCCTTTGTGTATGTTGTAATTGGTTGAGTGGATCACAGTTTGCAGCGATACCAAGAAAAGTGATGAGCAGGTAAATACTCAGGAACATTTTAGAAACAGGACTTTTTTCTTACATGAATTACTTTACATGCTTATTGTCTTTACTGCTTAAAAATTCCTATCACTCCAGTTCCCTTATGGATTATAATCTACCCTAAGAAACTGTAAAGGGCTGAGCGTGGTAGTTTGTATTTGAGAAATATGGTCTCTGCATAATCTAGAAATGCAGCTGTAACATGAATTAGCAGGGCTAAAACCACTGTGATCACTAAATTATAAATACAATGAATCATGATTGCTAAACAAAGGGGGCACATTCATTATCAAATGCTGCCAATGCTGCACCAAGCACAAAGCAGCTGAATGAACTGCTCTTTCTAACAGGCTGTGATTGCTGGCGTGGCACAGATGGTGCTTCTACAGAGAAAGACTGCTAATTATTATTTATCTTACCTTCCTACACTTCAGTTGTTGGAGTGTCTGGTAAATTTTAACTGGCAGAAAAGATCTCAAGAATAATTTTAAATTAATGCCTGGCTGCCCACCCTCACCACCCCAGCTACCATGGTGATTTTTATGATCATTACATTATGATCATACTGCCTGATAAGTTTTATGCAGAACTGAGAAGACAAAAGAACACATACAGAAACAAACTTGTCCTCAATTTTTGTTACATGAGCCTACTGGACATTTTTGTCTGCTTTTCCATTTTTCATAATTTCATTAAAATAATTTAAACTGTTGTTTATAGTTGTCTGTCATCAGACAAAAAACATGATTTCCAGCACAGGAAATCATTACCACATTTCATCAGTCTGTTAGACATTCTGTGCATTTGTCAATCAAGAGAGAAAATCAGCTTAATTTTTAAGTGGGGTGTGCTCCCTGCTGAGGCAGCATGATGCTGTAGTCAAAATGGAAAAAAATCTCCTTCCTAGAAACACTTCCTCTTTTGCTAAGTTATTCAACATTGTATATAAAGGCAACTAACTGAATAAGCTTTTATTTCACAAAATTTAGAGGCTGACTTTGTTGCAGTATTGACATCTGTTCTTTTATTGAAAGCAGACAGTATGCCCTCCAGTTTAGAACAAAAATGTATCTCAGTCTTCCACTTTAAATTCTAACATTTTTGGATTGATATAAGGAGCCTTATGTGTATGTGATCTAGACATCTAATTGACTTTAATAAAGAAAACACAGCTGAAGGGCTTAACACACTGAAAGGCTGAGAGAAACATAAGCTTGTTGATTTTTATTGATTGTATATGTTATTTGTTTTAAGAATAAATGTTGTTTGATGGTGTTTTTTTCCTCATGCTATTTTTAACATTCATCAAATAGAAAACAATGAATTCAAACCAGAGATATTACCCAGTACTCTATGGCAAAACAAACAAACTAACAGTCCCAAAAGTATGTGCAAAGAATTAAGTTTCAGAAAAAAATAGTAACAACATAACTGTACAGTGATTCAGTCTTTGTATCTGCATTTCTAGATAAGCAGGCATTGGATCAGGAGGCCTTTTGAGATGTTTAATTCATTACAGGACATTTTATCATTGAATTCAAAAATAGAGTTTAGTCAATACTAAACTAGTCCCTGAAAGCCTGATCCAATGAATATGTATTTTTAAATCAGTTGGTGTTTTGGGCATCGATCCTCTCTTGCATTGAACTACAGAATCTGGCCTTCCATTTGTTAAAGAGAAAATCCCTTTAGCTGTATGTTTCTCTTGATAGATTTTATGGCTCTGATTTTCTAAACAGCGTGTGCTCAAATCCATGCTAGATTTGCATGCACCATTAGTATGATTACTTGCTCCATGACTACATAGATGTATAAAGCCTTCTAACCATGTATTTATCTGATCTGGTACATGCACAGATCATTTCAGAAGTCAGGATCTGTAAAATATTAATTATGATTTAATGAGAATTAAAAAAATCAAGAATATATGTAATCGCTTTGAGAGACTTTATCGATGACTATGTCACAAGGTTTGACCTTAGATTATGGTTCTGGTCTATCAATATGTATATATTTAATCTAGTCATTCATCTGACTATAGAACGTCATTCTGAAGATACACTGATCTCTACCTTGTACAACTGAAAGTATCTGTGGTATTACGACTTTCTGAAAGGCAGTAATGGAAATATTTTTTGGAAGAGCAATTATTAGGTCTGTAAAGTGATACATTAATTAGGGTACAGATTTGGTGGATGCTCTGATGATCCATTTTTGTTTCATGCATCGATTTAACCTTTTATTTTGATTTAGACTTGAACTAAGTGGTCATTAGCATGCTAGTCAATTTTACCTCTTCAGAGTAGGAATCTGGAACAGGCTTCTTGTTCTGACATGTACTTCCTAAGTGGTATTTCTTAAAAGAAAGTCACCATACTGCTTGTCCATGAAACCCTTGCTCAGTCTACAAGGCTCTGGTATTTATTGTCAAAGCCTTTAGAGCACCACAGTGAAACAGTTTTGGTATTTGCTTACCACACCAACTAATAGCAATCCTATTACTGTCACCTATCACTAACTAGGAAAAATAGTTTATTCTTGGCCTTCACTTGATAGTTAAATGTCACTGTAAGTATGAAGTCTCTTAGGTACAATGGGAAAACTATTTATGTCCATGTCTCTCACTAGAATTTGCTTCCCAGGTAAAGCTGGGGGAACCTCTTTATAACTGGCAATACTAGACACAGATTGCTCAAAACTCTGAAACCTGGTAATAAACATAATTTCATAAGACCAAGCAGTGAAACTGAGTTCAAGTCAGTTCCAAAATACAGGGGAAGAAGGGAATGAAAAACAGAATAAATAAGGAGATTGTACAGTTGAGGAGTTCAAGGGACTAGATTTAAAAGTATGAATCCTGAGCTCTGCCAGCTTGTCGTTTCAGACACAGAAAAACAAAAAATGGGGTGGAATGTTGCTTTCTAGTAGTATTGGCAGAGCTGCACTTCCACAGACAGCAGTATTACTACTGAAATGGTATGTCCTTCTTAATCCAGATGAAAGGACAGTTGTTAGGGCTTTTTGTTGAAATCCATTCTACCATATAAATGCTCTTCATTAGTTTTCATCATTTGTATGTTCATTCTGCCAGCACAGTATGAAGCTTTCAATCCTTTGCTGTTTCTCTCTGATATAATATCAATACAATACAGTCTCTGTAGAAAAGCTTGAAACACTCAGGTACTCAAGTAACGCAGAATCTGATTCTACATAATGTTTTCTTCAGAATTCAAGAATGGGATTACTTGGCAATATTTAGCCATACATTTTCCCTAAATTGGAAATATGTCAAACCACAGGTGACATGATATTTGTGTTTCTAAAGTGTTTTTTGTCTAGGTACAATTAGATGCAATACATCCAATCTGTTAAGAATGAGCTACTGCCTTTCTGTATAATAAAGTAGGAAGTCCTTATCTGATGTCAAACAAACATACTAATTGCTAATATTCAATCAAGCCGTATTTCAGTTCTAGTGATAAGGTTGCTAATGCTACCATAATCATTTACAGTATTATAAATGTTTTGCAAGTTGGTGGAGCAAATAGATTATTGTGTAACATAGATAAAACTAATTAGGCATGTCAGTTCACTCAAGCCTATTAAATAGACCAATTTAACACATTTTGTTAAAGAGCTCGCAGCTTACATTTAATGATGCCCCCTCCCTTGTTTTTTTAAGGTGTAAAAGCTACATCTAATTGCTCTCTGAAGCAGACCTAAAGGCTGATGCATCTACTACATTTCTGTAAGTGTAACATTATTTACTGGTTATGATTAGCTATATTTGTAAAGCCTGTGAAGCTTCAAAGACTTTAGAAATAATAGAATAGCTTCAAAAGTTACAGAAATATCTGCTTGTTAATTTTGTATGCAGAGAGGATGACACAGGTTTGCACAAAAGCTGCATTGACATTTCAGAAGCTAAAGACACCAAAACAGACACATTCTTCTGGCTCCATGCCAGCAGTCATGTCCCTAAGGATGATGTCTTGTTTTACTCTCATAATCATTCACTCCTATTAGCAGACCAATTTAGCAGACACTGAATTCTTACCCTAGCAGGCACTGAATTCACTTGGGTGAAAAGAAAAGCATATTTATAGACAAGGAATACATTCTTCTCTACATATTTTTGTTCCCATGTTCTACATAACCCATGTTAAAGGGTCTTCTCTGCTGTTTCTATTTTTTCATCTCTCACATTACTTAAAAGAAACTTCAAACATCATATATGAGTGTCACAACATGGAAAACAAGTAGCTGAAATTCTCTAGAACATCATGTCTCACAAAGAGCAAATGAGAAATTACTTACTCTTTTTCCAGGCGGACCAGGTGGGCCGGCTTCACCTGAAGGACCTGGTGGACCCTGCAATGGAAAATGATAAGCTCAGTGGTAACAAAGGATAACATTATTATCTTTATTAAATGCAACAAACATCTGCAATATGTTGGCACTTTTCAATGGACAGAAAGTAAGTACACACAATGTGCAAATACACAGAGAAATATACCTGCTTATTGAAGAAATCCTTTCTTAGGGTAGTCTTTTAAAATTTTTAACAATTTTTGTTACTGTACAAAATGCAGTCATTCTTTTTTTCTCTTCCTGTTTGCAACAAAACATTTCAGACCAGAAAGTGGCTGCACGAAGTAACATATATAGTCTTAGACTACTGCCTAACTCCATTAAGAAGCTTCTTGCTTTCTCAGGTGCTGAAGTTGTTACTTTTGCTAAAATTTTTCACTTACATCTGTCAGTTAGCTGCCCTATGAGTGGCTTTCTCCTGAAAAATCTTTTGTGCACTGATAGCCATTTGGCTGCTCCATCTTGGCAAGCTGTGATACGCTTACATATTTCAGGGTTGCTGAACAGTTTGATAAGCTTTTCTTCAGGAACACAACACTCTTGAAGTACTGACTGTTAAGTAAGACATACAGATACTAATTTCCTGAAGTTTACAGGTAAACCCCAGTTTATAACTCACTCCCAACCATATGTTCAATGTACTAGCATTTTTTTATTTTCAAACAGTACTGTATAGGATAATTCCTTGATAACCAGAACTTTGACAGCTAGAAAGAGACTTTCCAAAATGGAAATCTTATCTTTTTGCAATAAAAAAAAATAAATTAATGATGTTTTAATTTGGGAATTCAAGAAATGTAAGAACTTTGATGTTTAACGTGATTATTGTTCCGATACTTCTTAACTTTCTTAAAGCAGAAACATCAAGGTTTTGCTTCATTTCATCAAGTCAGCTAATGAAGATTATTTGGCTGCAACATTCCTTTCTTATGCTCAGAGTTGCTCTATTTTTCATACTCCTCAGTAGCTCTATTACAAATCCTTAACACATCATTTGTTTCTACTTCTAAGAGAAACTGAGTTCTTGCTTCTGGTTGTGACTATAGTATGGGCAGTTCTATCTCCACAAGGAAATAACAACTCACAGGTTGACCAGGATCACCATCTTCACCCTTCTCTCCACCAACACCATCTTGACCCTACAGAATTAATGCGAAATAAAAAAAAATACAAAATTCAAAAATAAGTAACTTAGTTTCATATAAAAATGTAAGAGCACTATTTTTCTACAGAGCATTTTCCTAAGGACACTAGTTTTCAAAACTTTTTAAATATTTCTAAATCTTTTTTAAGCCTTAAGAAATATATGAAAAGCAACAGATCTTACAGGCAAGACCTCATCCCCAGAAAAAGAAGAGTCAAAGTTAACTAGAATTTAGCACAAACCAAGACTAAGACCTAAAAGTGTTTTATAAGTATACTTACAGCAGGACCAGGTTCCCCAGGGGGACCAGGATCTCCAGGAAAACCAACTGGGCCCTAGATAAATCAGGAAAAAAAACAAGGAATGTGTTATCCATTGACAAGCAGGTAGCAATCATCACAAACATTTTATGAAGCATATAATGAATTAGTTCAAATGTAGAAAATTATATACAGTTCTATATGTAGCACAACTTCAGCAGTGCCTCACAAGGCTTTGTGTTAAAATTATTAAGCTCACTTACTGGGTTACCCTTAGGCCCATCATCACCTGGAGGTCCTTTAGCACCTGGTGGCCCAGCTGCTCCAGGTGGACCAGCCTCGCCTTTTTCTCCCCTTTCACCTTTTGGACCCTGTAGGAAGCATATGAACACAAAAATGTCACCTGGAAATTGAATGGCTAAAAAAAGATTACGATGGCAAAACTTTTTCAGACCTGGGCAATGTTATCAATAAATGTTGGCATGTGAATGGGAAATTAGGACCTCAGCCTCAGAATGGAAAACCTGTGTATCTCAGGTCGAGTGCCAACATCTGCACCCAGTTTGCATCAATGAACTGTCTTCAGAGATAAAAACATGCATGTCAACCTTAATACTTTTGGAAGAAAAACATAGGTACTCTCTTAGGAAGTCTTCAGCTTTGTCCTCTAGCTGTTAGTACAAGATGTGGCTATAATTACAAGGAAACAAATTGCATTTTAAAGGTATAAGTTCTTCACTGAAAATTTAAAGAAATCATACGTGAGTACTTAAGTAATCTGATTAAATACTTTCTAAAGTAAGCACTACCAGATGCCTTAGTTCACTGTAATAGGTTAATAATAAGACAAAACCACAATACTCACAGATGTTCCAGATTCTCCAGGAGGTCCAGGGTTACCAGCTTCTCCAGGTTCACCCTGTAAATGTGTGAGGATAAATTGATGAGTCATTAGGGACAATATTCATATGAATTTACTTCTGTTATTACATATTCTTCTCATGTTTATTCATGTGAAAAACTTACAAGAACTGTCTTCTATTTGGTCTACCTAAAGGGGGGTGAGTTACATATGGTTTTGCAGAACTGGAATCTGAAATTTTAAAGACAATATATCAAACTAAGCTTTTAGTGAGTCAGGGAGACTAACCTTCCTTTTGGGCTTTGGAAGACCTTCCCCTTTATTATCCCATGTATTGCAAATTTCCTGTTTGTCATCTTTCTTTCTAGTCACAGAAAAGCCAAAGAAGTATATTGATTGTATATGTTTTTTTCTCTAGAAGATATATTTTGTCTGGAAGCAAGTTTCTACAAATAAGTGAATACTAATTGGAAATGAATGTCAATGGAATAAGATATTACTGCTATAGCTACTGTTAGAATAAAAAATTATATAAAGAAAAACATAAGGATAAAATAATAGCATAACATTTAGTAAAACTTTCACCACAGGCCACAAAGATGTACACTATATATTTATGGGTGATGGAAATTGTTTAGTAAAGCAGATGGCTATCAGGACGAGACCATATGAAGAAAATCTGTACAAGTCAAAGTTTATACACTATTAAGTGAATGTTTAAGTTAATTCAGTCTAATACAAAGTATTGGCTCAAAGACTTTCTTTGCAATTGCTCATTTTAAAGTTTATTATGTCTGATTATTTTCTAGCTCAGTGGTCTGATAAATAAACCTTTCTAGAAAACTACTCTGTTAGTAGAAAATGTAGCTATTAGCATCACAGATACACAAATCTGTGAAAGGAAAACAGAATCTGCTTTGTGATTGTCATGGAGTGCTGCGATAAGAACTATATATTTTTAGTCCAAAGGATTTCTCAATGTAACTGCTAATGGGGGGATTTTTTTCCCCATATGTATTCTTTTTCCAAAACAAATGAACCTTGCCAATAATTATGCCTATAAGCAAGAGTACTTCAGTGCTGAAAATGCATTTCACCCAATCCCCTCTACTGAATTCAATCGGAGATTTGGAATAAATTTGCGTATCTTTCATACCTTGTATGACCTGCACGCCCCTCTTCATTCTATGACAATTCAATTAATACAACATGCATGTCTGTCATTTCCACACAGAGAGTATCAATGTATAAATGATAGAATATGAATTTCAAACAGATCTTATGGTGTAGATACTGAACATTTTTTCATAGAAGCTAATGGCAGCACGATGACCTCACTGGGTCCAGAATTTGGCCCAATGTAAATATTATGTTAGATGAATGGAAGAAGATCTGAGCACCCAACTGAATTCCGGAATAGGATAACTGACAGATTAGCACAATTTTAGGAGCAATATTAAAATGTCTTTTAGAAAGGGCAGTTTTAAAGGGTAAATTTGCCTTTAGAAACTGTGATATGTTTTATTAGACAGTAATCTTAAAATTAATGATCCTGCTTAGTACTTAATATTAATTTGCTTCTGTGATACAGCATTCATTATTTAAAAAAAAAAAAAAGTCTAGTGGAAACTTCAGTATGTTTTCTAGGAAGATTCATAATCATTTCCTTTTCCTCTGCACAGGTTTTTCTGAATCTGCAGCATCGTTAATACTGTTTTTTTGTCCATGCCTACTATCAATCAAATTAGATTTATGTAGCAACAGAGAATGAGGTCTGGAATTAGCAAACAAATTGATGTTATTTGAGTTAGCAGATATGTTATATCTAACAAAGTCCGCGATATAGACCCCTGCAATAGGTGTCCCTATTGCAGGACTAACTGGGTGACACAAGAACGCTAACTGTGCCAAGTCTTCCTTGACAAGCACCTGTGCCAGTATAATTCCCTTCTAAGCTTCTCAGGGAGTAAGTTCTTTTTCTGCCTTTCTGCCAAATGATATTGTAATTTATGATGATTCACATTTGATTTGTAATCCATTCTTTACCCTTCCTACTGACAAACACATCTTCATTTTATGATATCATGCAACAAGAGAAAAGATGGGCTTTCTCTGACATATTGACCTATACTTGGGGATAATGGGGGAATGCTGTGCTCCTGGGATCTCAGGGGTCCCTGCTATAGCACGCCTGTTGAAACTGGCAGATGCAGACAGCCTGTATGAGCTCTGTGTATAGTAACTCCCCAATAAGCAGCAGTGTGGAAGACAGCAAAATTGGAAGGGCTAGAAAATGTCACGATGTTCCTCTTAAAGGGCATCTGTGAAAGATGAGACCAGTTAAAATTTTGTCTCATATTAATACTTCTAAATCAGTGCTTTATTAAAAAATGTCACTCTGCCCTGTATGCAGTCTTTTTTTTCTGACACTGATTTTTATATTCCAAATATTCAGAGGTACTATGAAGTTTGTACTTGTCTTTACTGTTAAGAGAGTTAAACGTTAGAGAAGATTGTACCTGACATATATTTACAGAGTTATATTTATAGCTACTAAAAACTGCAACCTGTAGGTTATTGTTTGCCCTTGTCTTTCTTTGCATTTTTTGGTAAGGATGGTATTAATTCAGAATCAGATGCACCTTCTCCATGGGAAATATGTTCTTTTGGGAAATAGATTTTAAGATCTAATAATAGATTTATTCCACCTCTGGATTTTTTTTCCTCTTTTGTTATCAGGTCAGATCTTTCAAAAGTTAGTGTGGTCTTTCTTAGGCAAAACTTTCCTCTGACAGAATTTCGACAACCAAAGACAGAAATTTTAAACTACAAAGAGTCATGTCATTTCATGGACATGTTTAATTCTGAAAACCTCCTTGGATTAAGCAACAAGAATGATTTATATCAGGCTAAGGACAGTAGTTTAAAAGTCCTTTGTTTTATGACCAGTTCCAGAGAACTGTCCATACAAAGCACAGAGACAGATAGTGGATGGAAGGCTGCCACCTTTTGGTTAAATTCTGGGACATGGTGATTTATTTTGTAAGAATGAGAAGCAACTTTGAACTGATGGGCTTGTGAAAAGGATTCAGTTACACTTTTGCTCCTCTTTGCCATCCTCACAAAATAGAAAAAAAGAGAAAAAATGTGACTCTAGAAGACAATCCCTTTTCACATAGGCATGCATATGTCACTGGGTTATATATGTTATGGCTCTGTGGAGATAAAATCAAGAGAGAAATTCTAAAGCTGTGCTATATGTTCTGGGAGGGCTTATGTTTACAGACACGTTGGAGAGATGAAGAAGGATGAGAAGAGATCAGAGTCAGTGAGTCATGTAAAGTTATTAAAAGTCATTTGTTAGGACAGATATTCAGGTAGCATAAACTGTCATAGACACATCTTGATTAAGCACCGCAGCAATTGTCTGCACACAGGTGTGTGGAAAAATGATATACACACATAAAGATGTCTGTGCAAACTTATCAGACATGTCTTTAAACTTAGGGCCAGAATACTCAATACATTTTGTCCTCTCACTTCCATCTGTAGTATACATCAATGACTGATTAAGCATGTTAAACTATTGATTTCACTTGTTTAGTGTGTTGGACTCCTTATTAATGTACTATTTTAAAAATTATTTTGGAATGATATAATAGGAAGGAGTATAAACACCAGATGAGTGTAGCGGTTTTCTTACATCAGACTTGTCATACAGTAAACCAGATTTAAACTCTGAGAGAAAAGAATGCTTAGGTTCTGCAGGCATTCATTTTGCATTATGCATTGACTGCCAGTTTAACACATGCTGTGGAAGGGAGAAAGGGTGGAAGAATGGCACAGTACTCAGTGCGGTTATCACAGATTAGCCTAAAATAGAGAGGCAAATTTATTTTATTAGGCTTTGTGGAAAAGAAGTGTGAGGTTAAAATAACTTCTTCTGTTTCCTCCCTGGGTTATAAATTCATAGATGCTGTAAAACATCCAAGACCTAGTTTTGAGAAGTCATGAGCAACTTACGGGGTATTTAAAGTATCTGCATGTTAGGCCTTTGATATCAAATTAGAGATAAACGTGTTGGAACATTTTATTTTTACACTTTTTCTTAATTATTAGCACAACAAAGAGAATAATCTCTGCATGGAAGCTGGATTTCATAGAATCATAGAATCATAGAATGGTTTTGGTTGGAAGGGACCTCAAAGATCATCTAGTTCCAACCCCCCTGCCATGGGCAGGGACACCCTCCACTAGACCATGTTGCCCAAAGCCTCATCCAACCTGGTCTTAAACACTTCCAGGGAGGGGGCAACCTGTTCCAGTACCTCACCACTCTAATGGTAAAGAATTTCTTTCTAACATCTCATCTAAATCGACCCTCCTTCAGCTTAAACCCATTCCCCCTTGTCCTGTCACTACACTCCCTGATAAACAGTCCCTCTCCATCTTTCCTGTAGGCCCCCTTCAGGTACTGGAAAGCCACAGTTAGGTCTCCCTGGAGCCTTCTTTTCTCCAGGCTGAACAATCCCAACTCTCTCAGCCTGTCCTCATAGGAGAGGTGTTCCAGCCCTCTGATCATCCCTGTGGCCCTCCTCTGGACTCTCTCCAACAGGTCCATGTCTCTCCTGTACTGGGGCCCCCAGAGCTGGACGCAGTACTCCAGGTAGGGTCTCACAAGGGCAGAGTAGAGGGGCACAATCGCCTCCCTCGACCTGCTGGTCACACCTCTTTTGATGCAGCCCAGGACACGGTTGGCTTTCTGGGCTGCAAGTGCACACTGCCGGCTCACGTTGAGCTTCTCATCAATCAATACCCCCAAGTCCTTCTCCTCGGGGCTGCTTTCAATCCATTCCTTGCCCAACCTATAGTCGTGCTTGGGATTGCACTGACCCACGTGCAGGACCTTGCACTTGGCCTTGTTGAACTTCATGCGGTTCACACGGGCCCACGTCTCCAGCCTGTCAAGGTCCCTCTGGATGGCATCCCTTCCCTCTAGCGTGTCGACCACACCACACAGCTTGGTGTCGTCGGCAAACTTGCTGAGGGCGCACTCAATCCCGCTGTCCATGTCGCTGACAAAGATGTTAAACAGTGCCAGTCCCAGTACCGACCCCTGAGGAACACCACTTGTCACCATTCTCCACTTGGACATTATTGAGCTGTTGACCGCAACTCTTTGAGTGTGACCATCCAGCCAATTCCTTATCCTCCGAGTGGTCCATCCATCCAATCCATGTCTCTCCAATTTAGACACAAGGATGTTGTGCAGGACAGTGTCAAATGCCTTGCACAAGTCCAGGTAGATGATGTCAGTTGCCCTTCCCTTGTCCACCAACGCTGTAACCCCATCATAGAAGGCCACCAAATTTGTCAGGCACGATTTGCCCATAGTGAAGCTGTGTTGGCTGTCACCAATCACCTCCTTATCTTCCATGTGCCTAAGCATAGGCTCCAGGAGGATCTGCTCCATAATCTTGCCAGGCACGGAGGTGAGACTGACTGGCCTGTAGTTCCCTGGGTCTTCCTTTTTACCCTTCTTAAAAATGGGGGTTATGCGTCCCCTCTTCCAGTCAGTGGGAACTTCGCGAGACTGCCAGGACTTCTCAAATATGATGGCAAGTGGCCTGGCCACTACATCTGCCAGTTCCCTCAAGACCCGTGGATGCAACTCATCAGGTCCCATGGACTTGTGCACCTTCAGCTTCCTTAGATATTCTCGAACCCGATCTTCTCCTACAGTGGGCGGTTCTGCATTCTCCCAGTCCCTGCCTTCTGTGACCTGGGCAGTGTGGCTCAAGCACTTGCCAGTGAAGACTGAGGCAAAGAAGTCGTTGAATACCTCAGCCTTCTCCATATCCTGGGTAACCAGGTCACCCGCTTCATTCCGGAGAGGACCCACATATTCCCTCGTCCTCCTTTTCTCACTAACATACCTATAGAAGCTTTTCTTGTTGTCCTTGACATCCCTGGCCAGACTACTTTCTATCAGGGCTTTGGCTTTCCTAACCTGATCCCTGGCTGCTCGGACAGTTTCTCTGTATTCTTCCCAGTGCTTCTGGTTGAGTGTAAGTCTCAAGAGTTCTCAACTGCTCCATGGAGGCTACAGGTATTAGTAATGCAAGGCTACATGCACATTTATACTGCAGATGTCTTTGAACATTTAGGCTTTTGTGTGTACAGCAGAGGAAACAAGAAGCTAGTTGAAAATACATGGCACTGTGACAAAAATTATTTATAATCTGCCAGAAGATAAGGGGGCTTTGAAACCCCAGTCTTAATGACAAAATAACTCCTTGTCTAACCATTCAAATATGAAAGTGAGCAAATCTATTTCACTCCCCAACAGTGACAGGGAGGACGCCAAAATGTTTTTCCACAGTCTACTATCAGCACTGCATTGCATTATCTGTAGTATGATATGTCTTTCCTGAAAGGGATGCAGAGACCAAAGCACGCTGATGTAATAAGAAAAACATTGGGGAAAAAATATGTGGGAAAAAATGGGAAAGAGAAAATGCATTTTTTCTTTAAAAGCATGAACTGTCCTCCCACTGCGGGAACTCCTCCTGACAAAATGACTCTTTATGATTTCTAAGCTTGCGAATTCATTAAATAGAACTGGAATTAAGAAGGAAGGTGTCCTAACTAGGAGAAAAACTGGCATGTACTAAAACTTGAGAAGGAGGAGGAAAGTAATTAGAAGAAATAAAACTTCCAAAATAATATACTTGGAAGCTTCTCTGTGTGAATGCAGAGAATATGGGAAATGAGCAAGAGGAAATAAAAATAACAGCCAGTGATAAACAGTCTGAATTTCATGTTCTTGAATTAAATTTCGTGGGCTGATTATCAGAAAATACAGATTCTAAATCACATAGAAGAGTCACAGGGAGAAACAAAGGACTAATGAGTTCAATATAAGTCAATGTTTTTACAAAATGACTGGTATATAATTTGATCATGAAACAGTAAAAATTAAAGAGATGACTGAAACCAATGGAACAATGCCTATTGACTTCACTGGGCCACAATATTATATGAGGTGTTTTTTTTGAAAGCAGTGAATATAATGGGTGCTACCCTGGATGTAGTGTTCTCATAATAAACGTATTTCTCAGTACCCTAGTGGTCACAGAAAGAATCTTTCTTCCCACAGTGCCTATTTTTATCTGTATTCCACTGACACACAGACTCTTTTTCCAATAACTTTTTTAAACATCTCTACCAACTCTTACATTCAGACACGTTTTTGGTACTCTTCCCAGAGAGAAAAAACAAATCCTGCAGCTCTTGATGAGGCCAAGCTCTTTTCTAGGAAAGGCTGGAGGAATGATGTCACAAAATTGGAGATTAGAGGCAATATCGTTGTTAATAATGCAGTCAAGC
Source organism: Grus americana (assembly GCF_028858705.1). Lineage (NCBI taxonomy): Eukaryota > Metazoa > Chordata > Aves > Gruiformes > Gruidae > Grus > Grus americana. The sequence continues at coordinate 14,308,949 of NC_072859.1, read as the reverse complement.
AGGAGGGCATCATGTTTTGTAAGTCTTATGCAATTATGGATAAAAAAGATTGAAGGCACAAGAATGCCAGTGTACCAAGAGCTGGGTTGATGCTCAGAGGCACATCCTAAGAAACAGGGAATGCAATGAAGTACTGTCAGCTTAAAACATGACAGCGTTACCATGAAGAAAATAGCATATAAAGTTAATATTTTCATTTGCTTGGGCTCAGCACCCTTTGATCTCAAAAGACAAAGAAGGGAGACAAAGTAGGATTTTTTTCCATCAAGCCATATATTATATTGCATTAATCTAGTACTCTCCGCACCACATCCCAGAGCACTGGTAAGTGATTTATTTGATGGACATGTAGAAAAAATCATGAAATATCTGAAAATTCTATTAACAGAATAGCTTGGTCATACTGATAAGAAGTTGGTGATTCCTTTTGACATGGCCCTAATATAAGTGAAGGGTTATTTAAAGAAAAGACATTTTAGTGAAGAAAACAGACACATAACCAAAATTGGTATGATAGATAGCAACAATATGGAAGAGCATCATAAGAAAGATCTTTTGTTATCGCAGAGGAACAAGAAGCTTGTGAGAAACTATAGGATAAACTGCAGATTTTAATTATTTTTTTTAATTATTAGCCATACAAATGATCCTGGGAAAACAATGGTAACTTCCTTATCTGGTGAAAAGAAACAACACCTAAAAGGTCTGTGAGGCAGAGTGACATGGTTTTGGACAGGGATTGAGAAGAGGATCATGACAAATATAAGTGATTTTGATTGACCTGGTACTCGAGTAATTATTTGTAAATTCATAGATCTGATGGATTTGTACCTAGAGGTACAATACTGGTACACCATGTCAAAGAGAATATGTGGATAAATGAAAGGGAGCAGAAGTTAAGACTGCTGAAGTGCTGAAGTTCAGTAATGGTGTATGAGGAAGATGAGGGAAAAGTTACCTGTGCAATTAATTATCTGATGGGACAGGAAGAAAAAGGGAAAACTTGCTTCACATTCTGAAAAGTTATTAATATTGTGATTCGTCTGAAGAACTACCAATATTGACATTCCTAGGGATGTCTTTTCTAGGATTCATTGACATTAGCATTTGACTGAATACATAGTAACCTGGAATATATTTCTACTCAATTTCCTTCACCTTATGCTCCTTTCAAAATCTTCTTTCAAATCCAAAGTTAAAGAAAAAATTCTTATTAACTCTGTAACATTACAGCAAAATGTTTTAGGCTTACACACATGATGTGGCTGAGGTCATCTAACTTGTTAAAATAAACATAAATAGGAATTTCAAGAGAGTCCCTTTTGAATTTTGTGTTTGCTCAGCATTTTATCATAGTTTACACTGGTGATTCAAATAAATCACACACAAAAAAGTCATTACATCTATTGCATACAATATTTTTCCTTTAAGAAAAAGGAAGATATTATCTGACATGTTCTTTGGGTAAGATATGAAATTTTTTAAAGAAAGCCACCCCATAGAGTGGTAGGAAATTTTTGAATAGAGAACTGAAAATAGCAATTAAAAGAATTTTGATGAATGAATGTCATATAGCATCAGTCTTAAGTCAGGTTTTCAACTAGCACAAATCATCCTCAAACCTTTGACTTTATTGGAACTGAATCTATCTGTATGAGGAACAGATACAGTGTGACGCTTCAGGTTCGCTTCACCTCACAGATATGTTTACCGCTGATACGTTAGATAATAGCTTATATTCTTAATGTTCCAGATAGAGGGCTATATGATATTCTAAGCTACACCAGTATAAAATGAAAAACACTTGAAGCCAATAATGTTACTGTAGGAATCAAAGTATGTAGTTAAGGAAATCACCATAACCTTACTTTAATCCTTCACCTGAAAAGTAACTCTTCTGTTCCAAAGCTCTTTCCTCTGATTGTTAAATATTTTTGTGATGTAAAACATGAAATAAAAAGACCAACCATGGTAAGTCAGCCATTAGGAGTATAGTTAGATCACTATTAAAATTACTAGATCAATGAAGGATATTTAGGAACTGTAATATATTTATCTATATAGCTCCAAAGAAGAATCAAAATGTATATTCACATTCCTATCCCAATGTTTTCTCTTTCTAGGAGGATATTATTAACACTTACCTTTTCACCAACACCTCCAACAGAGCCAATTGAGCCTGGGGGGCCTTGAGGACCCTACAATGATAAAAGATGTTAATTATCACAAATATAGTGGTTATCCCAAATACAGTGGTTATTACTGAATTACTGAGAGAAAAAAAAAAATAGGCTAATTCTTACATCAGCTCCATTAGGACCCTGGGGACCTCTGGGACCTGGAGGGCCAGGTGGACCCTGTATCAAAGAGACAATTTGATATAGTTACGATCGTAAAGAGTTAAGTCCAGTGGGGTTTTTTTGGCCAATTAAAAATAATATACTCAATCTGTAGAGGACTTTTCATCTTTGCAGTGCTACAGAAACAGCAGGGCCAGATTGCTACCCATTGCATGAGTCCACAAGGTGGCAGGGAATCCAGGCTATATTATACAGTACCTGAGCTGGAAATGCTCTGACGCTTAGGACTCCTGAGGACTGGTTTCCTGCACTGTATTTTCCCTGCAGGTTACCTGCATAGCCCTTCCACTGTGCAAAGACCCTGGAGTAGCTTATCAGTCTTGTAACAGCCACGTGACAGTACTGCACCATGGTGCCTACAGATGGGCAATAATAAAGTATCCAGACTTGGCATAGGGTCTTGGAGGCAAATCTATACTGTATAGCTTTCATTTCGGTCAGAACCAGCCCAGAAGGCATTCCGTCAACAGTATAAACAGTTGGAAAATGTAGTCTCAAGATCACCCAGAGAAACAGAGTAAAAAATAGCCAAGTAGTGTTTACCATCTTCTGGCCTGCAATTACCTGAAGCTAAGGTACAATGCCCTGAATTTCAGAAAAGTAGCTCCAACATCTATGGTGCAGTTGTCTCTCCTTTTTTTCTTTTTTCCTGAACCTGCTTGCCACTGTCCTCTCTCAGACACACATAGCATCTGCTTTGCTACCTAATCTTCAGAGTATTTTCTTAAGTTACATAAATCTTGACATTAAAGATGAGGAGATAGATGTGGGAAAGCAAAGTAAAGCCCAGAGAGAGTTTATGTTACACAAAATGTTTCATACTCAGGCACCAAATTCAGGAGTAGCTTATCAAATTGTGAGCTACAAAGAAAGTATTACACAGATGATGCTTATGGCCCCCACAGCGACCAATGGGGAAGAAGTCTTACCATTGGGCCCACATCACCATTTTCACCCTTTTCACCTGGTGGGCCAGGCAGACCCTAAAACACACAGAAGAGTAAAGAAAACTAATAGTTTTGAAATATTTCATGTGCATAAGTCTCTATCTAATTGATTTTTATATTTATGTAGCTTAGTGCTCATTAAATTTAAAATGTGAAGGTGGACTTTATTGAAAAACATCAGTTGAAATAGCATCCAAGATTTGGGAAAAAAAACAAGGATAATAACAAAAAACATTTTACTGTATGCTTGCTTTGTGGTTTTTGACTCATAAAATAACAAATTGAAGAGGAATAAACATGAAACTATAGGAACCTGCCAATGGTGGCAGCAGTGTATAAGCACCATGGAGTTCTGCTAATCTTTCAGAATTCAAGTAGTTTCTGTGATGGTATCACTGAGAAACACACTATGTTGCCAAAATCTATTGTGAAAAAACAGTAAATGACCAGGACACGTTAAATACTCCTCCAGGTTGAATCTTTTCTTTAAAATGTGTATCTCTAGTAAAAAGAAGTGCTCTTGTTAAAACAGAAATTGTTGGACTCAATAAATGAATGAGTTACTGAATGAAATTCTAAAGCCTATGCTATCCAGGAGTTCAGTTTTAGAGCATTTTACCCATCTCCTTCAGCATTAAATCTGCTATTTATACATGAACTCTATGAATATGGGATCTTTCAGTTCTTATTAACTGATGCTATCATTTATTTAATAGAAGACAATACTAATTCAGTTTCTGACACAGAAATCAGGGTTCTTACAGGTGGAGGGTAAAACAATAAAGGAATTCACCTGTAAGCCAATAGGGCCTGGAGGGCCAGGAAAGCCTCGAGGACCTTCATCACCTTTTTGCCCAAACATCCCTTGCTGACCTCTTGGGCCTGGCTCTCCATCACCTCCCTGTTTGGAAACAGCAAAAAGCAAGATTAATACAGATCTGATAATAACAGAAAAAGGTCCACTGAAATCACTGGAAAACAACTACAAGAGGGCTCAGAATCACTCCTAATGTCTTTACAAATGCATGTACACCACCTTTACTGAATGAAATCTGTTATACAAATAGAATACCAGTATATGCCCTGGTTTAATGTAGGTCAAATAATACTGCATGTCTCTCAAAAATTTTCCCTGAATACCTCTTCTCTTTCACTTCTGCATAAACATTCTAGCTGTTAATACCTACATACTAGTAAATGTGAGTAGCATGTAGTTCTACCAGTCTTCATGGTAGAAGAACCTTCTAGATAAAAATAAAAATCAATCCACCTGGTGTCAGGTGGGTTTTAAAAAGAGATATTCTCTTTTAAATGCATGTGGTATTAATCTAATTTTACCTCTGACTGTCATACAAACCGTCAAACAAGTTCACTGAAAGGATGGGCCCCATTCGCTAGTTACATCATTTCATTTTTAGTAATTCCTTCAAAGTTTTTCCCTGCTGTAAATCTGGAATAAAATAACACCTCTGCAGGTTTATTTACAATAAACAACTGCATGTAAGGGGACAATGATAGAACTGTTAATTGTGTTTTGAAATATATTCCTAAGTAAGGAGCACACAGTTTAAATAACTTCTAAGTCTCAGATAAGCTATGGCAAGATTGAGGCTTGCTCTGAATAAGCTACTTACAGCTATACCAGGGGCACCAACAGGACCCTGGAGACCTGGTGGACCGGGAGGACCCTGCAACAAACAAACATCCAAAAGGAAAAGTTAGTGATTATGGCATCTGGAATGAGATTAAAAGCAAATATAGAGACAACCCTATTTGCATGATCAAGGTCTATTAAGCATTTCTACATTTCTCCGTAGAGAATGTAGCATTATTCATAAGACTTTTCCATTCAGTACAATCATTATTTGTTTATCTCTCAAAGACTCAGATTTGCACATCTATAATAGACTTAATTCTGGTATTTATTGAAAGTACACTTGTAATGTTTTAGAATATTTAAAATAGATTCCCATGCGAATATGAATCAAAATGAAAAATATTTTCTTCACAATTAAAAATATTAGACCTTTCAATGAGATTTGTGCAGAAAAAGTCAACGTTTAAAGCATCATCTAACAATCTATCTTTAAATGGAATGCTTATTATTTGGATTAGTTTTTATGAAATTGCAGATGCAGATGCAACAGCACAAAGCTTATTTTGACCTCCAGGGGACACAAAAAAAGTCTAAGTTCTTGTTGAGCACTGGGAGTCACATTCTCTTTGCTATTCTTTTCAACAGAATGGCAAAAAATATGTCTCTGAGAGGAACTTCTTAATTTTTTCAGTCTCCTTGCAGAATAATAACTTTCTAAGTTATATTGTGCATAATTTAGAAGTCAGTTATGCAGATGTGATGTAATGAAGATATCAAACTCTGAGAGTATAAGAATGGAAGATACTAGTTTATGATGGCATTAAAATTACGTGCTAGGTTGAATCTGGGTTTGGCACCAGCTAGAGAGATTAGACAGAAGCAAAGAAAGCATAAAACCTTACACCTGGCAACGGCAGAGTTCTAGTCTGCTATTTCAGATGACAAAGAAGTTGTCTGCAGTTTGTAGGCTGGGAATTCTAATTTAATGCATAAAAATTCTCGGATTTAAAGACCTTGCTAGGGCTAAAAATCAGATTATTCTGCCCTTTATAGGAAGATTAGGAAAAGGGACTACTCAAGTCTTGTAGTCTATTTCTTTCTCTGAGTTCTACGTATATTTTAGAGTATCTTATTTTCTAGGGAGTTTTAAGTCTCAAGCTATGTATTTCTCTTTTACAATTTTCTTTTCATCACATACCTGATGGCAATAGGTGAAGCAAAGCTTTTTAGCCTCTATGGTGACATATCTAAATTAAAGGACTCCTAAGAATGCTCCTGTTGACTGGGAGGGTTACCATGCGAAAGGGAATTAGCATGCATGAATTTAAAAAAAACCAAAACATATTGGAACGGATTGCTTTTACACTCTGCAGGATGCTTCTACCTGCTTCTTCATTTTATAGGGCCCAGAATGAGATCTACCCATTTTTAATCTCACTTAAATACTCATGTTGATATAAAGTATTGCTGCAAGGTACTTTGCAATTGATTAATGAGAAGTTATTTGGACACATGGCCAGACTCTTCCATTGCTCTGGAGGACAAATGGAGAGAGACTGATGAGAATCATCAGGAGAGAATCTTCAGTTAATAAAGGCAGCTGTGGTAGCAGTGGTGGTTTTGAAGCTCAAGAGAGGATGTACATCAGCAATAAAATTGTGCTGTCCCTAGCTAGGATATGGCAATGTAGTATTTTTTGTTTGGCACGGTATAGTTAAATGCCCAAACATAAATCCTTGTTAGTTTCAACTGAGAATTGAAGATATTTCCACCTCTTCTTAAACAGGAAAGAGGGATCAACTCTACTTTGCTCAGAACCTTGCTGTGATGAGGCTCTAAATGCCAAGGCATTCGTGGGCATCTAGGTATAGTGAATATCTATTCTGTGTGTCCTGTGATTTCAGAACTAGGTACTTCCTCTTCAGAATCTTTCAGAGGTGACCAACAAGGCCTTTCCTCCCTGCCCCAACATAGATCTGTCAGCGGGCTGAAAGAAAAGCAGATTTGAAATAAATGCATTCTGATATTGTCAGGGTTGAAGGACTGCAACTGAGGACAAACAGGATTCAATACACATGACTTCAAATAGGGTAACATTCACTTCAACTAAGCAGGCCTGGACACTGAATCCCATATTTCAAGGAAAACATATTACATTCCCAAATGCCTTAAACGTTGAGACTGAGAGCACAGGATACATTCTCAAATGATTATGCTACAGACACTTTATTTGTAAAGCAGGTCTGCTGGAACATGCCCAAATACATTAGTACTCACTATGGGACCTGTGGTCACAGTCTAATGCTCAGCATAACTAGCTATGCTAAAATGGTCTGACACAGAAAAGTGCAGCACATGTTTTTTTCTGAATTTCTCTGATGCAGAAGCATCTCTAATGAAGAGGCATATCAAAGGGGAAAACAGGATACACATGTGATCACATGCAAAGCCTGAAGTGGAACTGGACCATGACCTGCTTCATATGCTTCCTCTGCCTTTTCCTTTAAACACCACTTTTTTTTGTGTACACAGGGCCTGTTCTGTAATGAACCTCTTTAGGTGGACAAAGAGGAGTTGCATGTACCTCTATGTGTTCTAAAGCTGGTTTACAACTACAACAGCAAATAGATGAAGATTGATTTTCAGTTAACTGGGAACAAGTCCATGGTTTTAAAAATGACTTTTAAAAATGTTTTAATTTGATAAATTAATTTTACCCGATTAACCAAAGCATTCAGCTCAGATTATGCAAGAGTAGTTTTAGTCTGAAGCAGAATTTGTTTACAACTTGGTTACAGGTATGTTTCTTGGAAAACTGGGGTTTATAACAGAAATGCTCTCTCATCCATATGTATAACATTACATTCCTTGTGTTAACAGGGCATTACAAATGGTTTATTTGTGATCAATTAAAATAGGATTGTGAAAAGTATGTGTTTTCTGCACTGGAAACTGCAGAAATCTTTCTCACATAAATAATTGAAAAGGACAAACTTATCCTTAAAAACAAAAAAACCCTTGTCATTTTTTTGCATGTTTTGTCTCCACATTTTTTCTACGAAATTATCATAAAACTGTGATTTGCTTGAATTTGTATGTATCCTCCTATAAAACATTATCTGATTATGTGTAAGGCATAAATTTGGTGCAATTTTTAGAAGCAATCTACATTTATGATGCTCTGCAAGTTTTTAATCATAAGCACAGTGTTTTCAAAATAATAAATATACTTAGTTATCAATACCCCTATGTTGAGTTCTGAACTTTGCTCTGTGAATATTGGATGAAATATAATAATAAAAAAATCTTTCTGCAATTACTTCTCCATTTTTTCTTAAGGTAATTTATTCAAATAGAATGTCAGTTTATCTGAACAGAAGTGAAAACAAATCTTTTCTGTATTTTTGGGAAAGAAACCAAAATCAAATAGGGAAAAAAAGCTAGTTTTATTCTTTCTAGCATCAAATTTTACAGGGAAAAAAGCTTAGTTTTATATTTCTGGCCTCAATCAAAAGCAGAAGTGCTTGAACTTTAGAAATAGTTTTGAAGACAAAAATATTTCAAATTAAATCAGTAGAAGTCTTATTAGTCCTAAGTTTACTAATATGCCTAGTGATAATATTTGAAAACTCATATAAGCCATTTCATCTGAGCTCTTTGCTGTTCTGAAACGTTGCAATCAGTTAAGTGTACTCTCCAAGAATTAGATATTCTTTAAAAATTTTAAAACTGTATTAGTAGATTTCTCTACTGAATCTTCATATTCTTCATCATTACGGCTAAGAAGCAAAAGCTGGGTATGTTCACACAATCCAGTCAGTGAAGTTAACTTAAACACAGTAAGACAATGTATGTGTATTTTTGGTCTCTCCCAGTTCAAATGCAGAATGGATGAATTAAAATGATATAGGAAGGATGCTTGGGAATGCAGTTTACCTATCTATTTTTTAATGATTCTGTAAGCTCAAGAAATACGAAAAACACTAGATGTATGCATGGCTCTATAAGCACAAGCTTCTTGTGCTGCAATAAAACTCAACATTATTTTGAAGAAACATTTTTTTGAAGTGTGTCTTTGTTTCTGTTCATTGATGTAGCAAGGCTACCCGCATACTTCATGCATGAATACTTTTTATTTATGTAGACTGTAATGGACAAAGGATTTTGCTACTCACGTTTTCTCCCTTGTCGCCTTTACTACCCTTCTGACCTGGTTCACCAATTTCACCCTGTAATTGAAAGTTAAAAGTTAAATTTCTTGTTTAAAATGGTCTCCTTCACACTTAGCTGAAGTCAATATTACCGTATCTTTAAATGTTCCCTTTGATATGATTATTCTGTGTTTTATGCTGCTGTTTCAGGTGTGAAGGCCTAAAGGGGGCAATTCTGCATCGATCAATAGTATGTCATATTAATCCAGATATTGATTGCTATACGGCGAAGGGCAACAAGACCTGGCTTTGAAGTGTAATGCAACTGAGCTCTGAAAGGAAATTGTGTTCCTCGTGTCACCTTCAATATGAACTTATAATGAAAGCACTCTGATTTACCAAGTCATCTAACTGTATGTGACTGAACAGCTTCTCACTATAGTGTACAATATTTCCAAACTTCAAAATTATTCAAATCACCAGGAAACCATGTCAGAAAAAAAAAAGTTTTCTTTATACAATAATAAAAGACAATCACAGAAAATACTCTCTATGGGATAAATAACACTCATGCATAATAAAAACGAACCTCAAAGTCTTTACCTTTACCTTATGCTATCTAACAAAACAGTGCTGGATCAAGCAAATATGCAAGATGATCCTGAAAGGTGCCGTGTCCTAAATTCTGCCAGAAGTCAGCAGAATATCTCTGCTGTGAACATATTATTTTGACACCCTCAACTTATCAGCAGTGGTTCCAAATCACTATATGTTACTGAGAACGTTTTATCTTACTCATTCAGCAAACCAAGTTTCTAAAATAGGCAAAAATCAATTTTGACATCATCTGCCTTGATTTATTTTGCCACACTTTCATCCTTGTTTCTTTGCCAGGATAAATGTTAGTCTACTAGTTCTTGAACACAAATCCCAATGTCCCATGGCATCTGTTTTCTTCACAGTGGGTGGAGGGAGTTTCAGGGAGGCAGGGGTGTTACTTTGTCATCATATTTATTGTGAGGAAAGCTACAACCAGAGAACTGTACTGACAGACCTTCTCACAGATGCACTAATACCAATTATAATGATTCACCTTGTCACCGTCTTCTCCAGGAGAACCACTAGGACCAGCAGGACCAGGAAGTCCTACAGGACCCTGTACTCCATCACGCCCAGCTGGACCTTGAGGACCTTTTTCACCCTGGTTTTGAAGAAAAGGAAGTGATCCACATTATCACAGGAGACTAATGAAGATTTCAGAACAGGCAGTCACATTACCAATACAAAATTAAAAAAAAACCCCCGAAACAATAGAAAGGAAACTATAAAGGGAAGAGAATTTATTAGAAAATTATACTAAGTAATAGCGGAAGCTGATGACAAATACACTTGTACTCCAATACACAGTGGCTGGGTACAAAGGTTTAATGAAAGATTGATTTGACAAACTTTTTTATTATATTCACTCCCTGCTCTGATAATAACAGGTTTAATATTTTGTGGGTGTTACAGGGTATTACAATGAATGTTTTACTATTTACTTAGTTGTAAATATAAAAGGAGTAGGTCAGGTATTCTGTGGATATGTTTAATAGGCAAATACTAGAGTGGGAAAAAGTGACATTTTGAAATGAAAAGTCTGTGCTATGATAATTTTATGTGACTCTGTGAATACTTACGGGAGCACCCTTCTCTCCTGCAGGGCCTGGAGGACCCTGAGGTCCAGGACGACCTGGTAGACCAATTGGGCCCGCAGTGCCTGCTGCTCCACGTTCCCCTGGTGAACCCTGGAAAGAAATAAAACATTGTAAGAGAATTCTGATATAGTGCTGATAACTGTTGGTGGTTTTCATGACCCAGGTCAACAGAGAAGATACCTGTTATTCAGTGAGATTCCAGCTGGTAGAAAGGTACACATTCTGCATGTGTACAAGTAAAGAAAAAAGCTGAAAGAACTAACCTGAAGTTCACACTCAATAGTTCATATTCAACACTAATTTGAACTTTTTTTTTTCATAAATAGCCCTTCCTGTATTTGTTCATCATAATAGGAGCGTGCTCCACCCTGTTTTCAAGAACTTTTTCCCTCTGTGTTTCCAAAATACATTAACATACCACTTTGATGAAAGAATATTCACCATTTTAAAATACAGACCTAACCCACCCTACAACCCAAATTTTTGGTGTTTTGTGCTGTACATTGCTGTGTTGATCAGTATGTTTCTACATTTCAATTCACCTGTGTAAAAATCTATTGAAGTATATTAACTAATTCGATGTGTCAGACAGAGGAGGCTTGGGTGTACACGTATCTTTAGATAAGCACAGAAAAGTTAAAAATCTAATATTGCAAATTAAAGGGGAAAAGACAGGTGCTGTATGTGGGAAAAGCACTGGAATTGTGTATTCTAGAATATATTTTGAAAGAGAACAATAGCAGAGAGGAATAATTTTTACTCTAATATCAACAAGCCTCACTTTTAAATGAGTCATATCATTGTTATTACTGTATTCCTTTAATTGTCTAAATAAGTTTTTTTTTCTACCTGAAACTACCAAAGCATCCATAAGTGAAAATTTAGTTCCTACCTTCCCTTTTGAAGCAGTATAGGGCTTATGGCTGTTCCATAAAAAGCCAACCTTTCTTTTAACTATGTCAATGTGCCACAGAGCCAAGTTCCATAACCTTTCATAATTTGAGTTATGCCTTTATGGTTTCCACTGGATTGAGCTAACTGGATAAAACAGAAAGCATGACTAGGTATGTAAAAATCTGCAGTGCTCTAAAAAAAAAGAGGTACCTAGGGTGGACTAATTTTTTCCTGTCTTATTTATCGCACTTTCTAAGCATACAGATGCCATATACTTTTAAGTAGTGCTGAAAGGGAACAAGTAAAGGAAATGAAGTGTTCTAGTACTAAAAAACCTTCTTAAGAGGATACAAGGGAACAGATAACAATATAGATTAGGACTTCTACCCAAATAAATGGAATTTCAGAATCAAAATGTTAAATTTTGGTCTACCCATATTTCTTTATAATTTACTCAAAAGCCACAATGTGGAGCTTTTGGTGGCTCTTGGAACATTGGAATTTTGAAATGCTTTCACCTATGAGGGCCCAATTTTTTGCTTTTATTCATTACATACTTTTCCTGGATGGACCCCGTTAGCATAACTGGTTCTAATTCCATAATAAGGTGCTTCTCCCTCCAGATAACTGTGGCAGAAGAGAATGCTGAATGATTGCCCCCAATATTTTTGCAAGTTATCTCAGTAAGATCTAATTTTGCATGAATATTCAAAAAAGTATTTGTGCAGGAATCATAGATGACTTTATCTTTCCAGGTGTTGGGTCTTTTTAAGTCTAGGTGGATGCCTAAGTTTCAGTCCTATTTCTGTTATTTTGCTTCCTAAGACCTCAGTGTATTCAACAAGAAAAATTCACTACCCTGCAGCCATACCTCCATGGTCTCTGATCTTGTCAGCTCTCATAAGCTAAACAATTTTAGGTCATATCATCAGTAGGATGCAAGAATAGAGAGGAAAAAAATCCAAATAACTCATAGATCTTTCCTATATCAGACAGCAGACACTAACAGTAGCCATAATTTCTAGTAGCTCTTTTTACTCAGCCAGCTTTTCATGTTTATCTTTGCATCATTTTTATTTCTTAAATTTCACATGAGTTATGAACAAGAAGTAGACCTTCTGTTTTCGAGGATCCTCTCAATTCTCTATGTGCTTCTCTGATCAAAGCAGAACATATTAAATTATAGTCACAACTCAGAAAAGCATTTTAGGTAGCTTCTTAAATCTGTTCTCTTTTTCCGTATTCATTATCTTTTTTTTTGTCACTCTGTCCTGCTATGAAACAATCCCCTTATATTACTAAACTCCTTGTTAACCTGTGGTCTTGCAGTGGTATTCACATCCTGGAATCTTTTTATTAATTTGCTGGGGTTTTAAAAACTCTTCGACAGGACGGAAGTGTCATGCTTTGTCTTGTATTTCTCTCATACAGACTATAAACTCATTAGTAACCTTGTTTTTATCTCTCTTTCTGTGAAGAGACATGTAATTATAGCTGTTGTATACATTACATAGTAGTAGCAATACTTTTTACTGATGGTTAACTGAATGCTCAACAACTGAAGATCCCTGTGACTGAAAAATGTTACCAGATAGAGGAAGATAGATCTAGATAGCTCAGTACTGATAACTGGGTAGCCCAAAGCTGGCTTATTCTGAGTCCAATTTGGGCATCCTATTGCTAAATGAGATAATGAAAAATGACTGATTGACATTCTGAAGAGCTTTCTCTCATCAGCATTCAGCATTCCACACAGTAGTATGAGAAGAAAACAAACAGATGACGAAGATGGCAGATAAAAGAGAACTGTTAAAAAAAAACCCCAAACCAACAAACAAAAAACCCACAACAAAAAAACCCCGAAAAACCCCTTGCTCTGGAGTGCATTCATGCATCTCTTTCTTTTGTCCAAATCCCTCTAAGCACAGTAATTGGCATGCACAGTATTTGGAGCAGTCATTTGTTTGGTATGCTTGCAGATGTATGCACTAGCCAAATAAAGCTTATAATTGACTATATATGCTAGTTAGAAGCAATTGGTATTGGCAGGGAATTGGAGGAAAATCATCCAGTGGCATGAATTATCTTCCTATTATAAATGGCAAATGAAGACTCCATTATAATTACACTTCTGTGTGTACTCTCTGTTGGCTAAAAATAGATGGGAAAATATTTTAGGACTACTCGATGCTCATGGTCTGCTATGAGCTACTGCGAAAAAAAGCAAGCTATTGTGGTTTAATTGTGGTCCTTGCAGATGCACAGAAACCAAGTATTAAGGGCACATATGCATCTTTTTTCACTGGAAAAACACTTTCAAGATAACAAGTTAGTAATTAAAGATGAAATAGAAAAAGTAGGAAAAGAGGTCCCGTTAGCTGGTGTGTATTAGAAGCACTCCTGGAATTTCTCTTCCAATTTAGTTTCACATGAAAGGAGAGCTCCATGATTTGAACCAAAGGATGGTAAATGGGGATGATTGAGACATTCACCTCAAAAAGACTCTGATATTTTGAACACTAACATACACACACCCTATAAGAATTAGACATGGATCATCTGAATTTAAATTCAAACGTGTATTTCATAATATGGACAACCATCTCTAAAGATATGTGCTTTTGCCTCACAGCCTTACGTGATGCATATTTATGAGAAACTATGATAGTAGTAGCACAACTACTGTGTGGGCATCTTGTCTGGGAAAGTGGGGTGTGTTAAATGTCAGGTGCTGTCTGGTTTCCGCATGCTCAGAAGAGTTCTGGTTCATTGTACCTGAACTAAATAACTGTTTGAGAGGTTAGTCCAGCCTTAGGGCCTCCTTTAACAAAAAATGAATACATGACATTTAGATAGAAGACACTATTCTGATCTATGCTTTCTTGATTTTGGTTCATCTTTTCTTCTAACAGTTCAGGTTCTTAGATGGGGTGGGATAATATCCCTTTTGACTCTCCCTGCTAGCTTCCCTTCCCTTCCCTTCCCTTCCCTTCCCTTCCCTTCCCTTCCCTTCCCTTCCCTTCCCTTCCCGTCCCGTCCCGTCCCGTCCCGTCCCGTCCCGTCCCGTCCCTTCCCTTCCCTTCCCTTCCCGCTTGTTTTGGTGCCTTTTAGAAATGTATACATACTGTATGGTGTTAAGAAGAATTGTAAATCACAAATGCAAGTTCTTGATTTAAAGAATAGAAGCTTAACAGCATTAAGAATTCAATAATTAATCTTAAGAATTCAAGTACCAAGTATTAAGAAATCAAGAACTAAACCTTAAAAGTCTGCTACAAGCAGACCTTTTCCAATAATGTAGAAATAATCCAAAAGCAAGAACCTTTATACTACATTGGGTTTTTTTCCTCCCTGTTTAATGCATTCTAATTTCAATATGAATTGCAAGGACGTATGAGCGCTGTATTGTTGAAATACATAGAAATTCAGCTCCTCCATTAATTTTTGTCTAACAGGAATAGCTATGCTGATTTTTTTTTTTTACTTCAGTTGCACTGAATGAAAGAAATAAGTTGACAAGATGACTGTCAAAATCTACACAATTCACATTTGGGAATAACTGTACCATGTTTTGAATACCAGTGTGTCCAGGTAGAACTTCCTTGCATAAAAAATGACAACAGAGAATAGGTAACTTTAAGCATATTCTAATTTAAATACCTTTCAGTGGTAACCAGAAACTGAAGTGAAAGAGTGAGCAGAGGCATAAATAATAGAAGTCCAAATATGAAACAAAAATCTAAATGTAAACAACTGTTGAGCACAGGACCATCTAGAAAAAATCTAGTCACGCTACTCAGGGGAGAACAATTTACTGGTTTTGAGGAATGAGCACATATCACTGCTTTTCTCTCTATCATAATCATAAAGAAAAAACCAACACCGTCACAAAAAGTTGGCAAATACATTTTTATGCCTAAGTTGAGCTTAAAATGTTGAGAAGGAATATTACTGCATGACGTGATTATACATAGCTGTTATTAGCCAAGCAAACACAATTTCTAAAATTTTCACGGATTCTTTCTATAGGCATGGTCAACACAAGTGCAGTAAAGATAAAGTCTTCAAAGCAATGGAGGGTTTTTGGTCATCTTACCTTCTAAAATGCCTAAGTACTTGTATAATGCATCATTTCATTACATAAAATGTTATTTTAATAAGCCATTCTTATATTCTTGCATGATGTATTTTCCTATGGATTTCAATACGAGATTTCAAGTTGCATGTTACTATTTTCCAAAATAAGATTCTTTTTTACAATGGTCATAATACTTGCTCAAAGTTCTTAAGCTTGCTCTACATTTTTTCCCTTTTCCTACAGAATCTAACCTTTCATTGAAATATATTTTTTTCAATGTAGATACTGTGGCAAAAGGTTGCTATGTAATACTGTTTGTATTTCCATAAAATGATTATGTTTACTTACAACTGGGCCAGGTGGGCCTTGTGGGCCTTCCCCTCCTTTCAGACCAGCAGTACCCTAAAAAATGGAAGGGAAAAAGGAAAAAAAAATAAAAAATAAGCTTAAGCTTATCTCTTACACTAGAAAGTTCAAGAGTTACTTTTGCAACACATGTAATAGAAATAATGTAAAAATCCAAACACAAAAAACTGAATAAATTACTTTTTGTTTATATAGTCAATGATATTTAACAATGTTGGATTTTTGATGCCTGTTCTCCTATTGCATTAATTTTTAAGCACGGTAGAAGGTTCCATGAAATAAGAGTTAATCCGTTGTTTCTTGTATTTAGAAACATCATGTCAATTGTCCTACTGCTTATATCATACCTGAGCACCTGGAAGGCCTCTCTCTCCAGGGAAACCACGAAGACCTGCTGGTCCATCTTTCCCAGGAATGCCTTGAGGGCCTGGGTCACCCTTGGAAACATATTATATTTTGATTAAAAAAAAAAAAAGTTGAAAATGCTTATGTTAGTCATTAAATGAGTGATGAAAATGAAGTACCGGATCCTAGTTATAGCAATGACAAAAAAGATTATGACCCCACCTATTCACCCACTAATTCTTTTAAGATTTTTAGGACAATTGTCTATCAATATGGTTAAATTTATAAGAAGCTTTGACAAAATACAGTATTAGTTACAGACTATAAATAGTGAAAAACACAGCAAGCTATAAAAACGTGTTTAAAGATACACTCATTAAAAATTTACAATGCCCATTTAAGATGGAAGATTGCATAGAGTTACACAGTAACAAGATAAGCAGTATTTTTCTTGTGCCCCAATGGTGGCCAAAGAGTAAGCAAAGAGCTAAATTTGGTTAGTGAAATTCTGCCTTGTAGCCAGTACTACACATCCTACTTTAAATGCCAATGTACAATTGTAGATGTACAATTTCCCACCTTGGTGTGAACGTGATTACTCCATATTTCCACAGTGAATGTGTGGTATATGTAAACTGTTTTTTTATTTTTTATTACCAAAATACTAATTATTGGCTCAAGAGATTTCTCATAATTTCAATGCAAGCAGACACAGCTCTAAAATTGTAATTTTCCAGTCTTCAAAATCCTTCTGGGTGAAATGTCTTAATCGTGATTTTATATTGTAAGTTCTGATTTTATTCTGCATAATGATTTGAAATGTGAGACTGTCAGCAATTTATCTGTCCCTTCCAATTTGTTCCCCAAAGCCACATCATACCTTAGCACCTTCTTTTCCTGCAGCACCTGGGAGGCCTTGTTCACCTGGTGGGCCAGGAGGACCTGGATGACCTCTTTCACCGATTGGGCCAGTCTCACCAGTAGGACCCTAAGCACAAAAGTGAAACTTCAGTCACCTCAAGGTATTTAATGTCTTGGGGGGGGGGGGGGGGGGGGGGGGGAGGAGCAGATTCTTAATATCCAGCTGTTATGAGTATCTGTTACAAAACAATATTACCATTGGTTAGCATGCATTCCTCACCTTCCCTCCAGGCAAAGCTGACTTACAAAATATCCTTGTCCTATAAAATAAATCTTGCATTGCATTCTGCCTGCAGACATGTCTGTACAGCTTCCAAAGAGTGAAATCCTAACCTTGCTCTTTAAGCAATGAAGCTTTAAAACACAGTGCATACCCATATATTGGAGGAGGTTACAGAAAGGACATGAGAGGGAAGTCCATGTACTATGCTTGTCTTGAAACACTGTTGTTTTTCTGAATAATATAAATTAGAAAGTAGGACAGTTGAAAGACAACTGTACAGATTCACTAGCAGAACATTTTCACTGAGGGAATTACCTAAAAAAGCTCATGCAATCCAAATGCTTGATCTTGTTGCAAATAAGTAACATTAGATCAAATGAATTGTTGATAGTGAATCTCTCCACAATCTCAAAGTGACTAAAATTTGGCCTCTGACAGGAAAGTGACATGTTGTATTGTTCTTTCTAAACTATTTCATGGTAGACAACTCTGCCTTCTGGACTGCTATAAACCACCAACTTCACAATCACATGAAGAAAACACACAGAAAAGGAAATAGAAAGGTAACCTCAACATTTGAATATTTTGTGTAATCACTAATGATCGCCAAGTACACCTTTCTAAAATTGTTATGCATAATTTGTTACAAAAGTTAATACAACTATCAATATGGTCCTTTTAATACAACAAAAGCAACTGCCTTAGCCATAATATAATCATTAAATATTGGTCTTATGCAGTTATGAAACTATGAAATTAAATGATGTACCTGAGGGCCAACAACACCACCAGGACCAGGAGGACCAGTTTTTCCTTGAAAACCCTGTGAAATAATCATAGAATACTATGTTACCCAGGACAAGATCTAGAAGAGTAAAATTCATATCTGTGCTGAAGAGGAGAAAGAGAAATTCCATGTCACATGTTCCTTCTCTTCAGGAAATAAAAACAAGAATTTCTTTTTTCCTGTGTGCACTTAGAAGTGAAATACTGATTAATCTTTCTTATCTCTATCAGTTCCAATTTCTCTGAGGTGGTACAGCAGTAAAAATTCCAGTTTTTGCAGATCTCTCTAGGTGAACTTGATTAGGTGAGTCTGAGTGCCTAAGTGATGCAGCTAAAAGACAGCTGAAGAATACATTTTTACATATATACATTATGAATCATAAAGCCAGACATACAAATGCTTTTTAAAGAAAAACACAGATGGTGGATTAAGTTGGAGGTGCATTAAAGGTAAAGGGGAGGTTAGATAGAAAGAAAATGAAAAGAAATAGAGATCTAGGAAAATGAAGATTATATAGAGATGGTAAAAAAGGCAGCAGGAGTGCCACAAAAAGAATGAAGTTAATGAGAAATTGATATGATGACAAAAACTGGGAAGCAGAGAATAGAAAGGAAAAGGTTTTGGCACAGATTTTGAGAACACTGGCAAATTGCCAATCAGTGGCACCAGATTTCCATCCAAAATTAGTCAATAAGCTGAATGACAACTTTATAGTAGTACTATTTAATGTATCTTTGAATCGTGCTAAATTATTTCTTTCAAATATTGGAAGTGTGTGGCTGAATAAAGTTAGGAGAGTGCATTCACTGCTGTATCACATCTAGGGTTCCACATAGTATCCCCTGCCTAACAGCCTCTATCTGCCTCCTACTCTGCTCACCTACGTAAAAACAAAGGTGTGATCTGGCCCATATTTCTTATAAATGTTGGGCCCTGCTCAGCGTTCCTCTGGGCTCAGTCTCACTGACAGTTGCCCCATTCCATCAGATCTGGTTTAAGCTTTTTTTTACCTTCCTCAATCTGATTCTCTTCTTACTGCCAGCCAGATGTTATCATGGTTCAGTTTGGCCCATAACTGTTTAGGCACTCTCTCTCAGACCTCTGAAATGATCCAGATTAAAAACAAATACAAAAATACCCCTTTGCTCTAATGACTGAAAATCAGAACTGCTACAGAAGGAATCATTCATGTGTTCCTTCCTTTACACAATCAAAGCTTCTTCTGAATATTATCCATTTCCTGAAAGTACCTTGAGAAGACCTGCTGTTCCCAGGTTTGCAGAATGCATTGATACTTTGCAGTGTATTCAATGATTCTTAGTACTAATGATGGTTTTACTACTCTGCTTTGTCTCTTACGTCACCAGTTTATCATTCCTACAGATTAAGATTTGTAAAAGAAGTAATAAGCAAAGGAGATTTCAGCAGCAAATAGTCAAGATAACCTGAACATCACATGGGTTCATCTAAAATATTTAGTATTAAAGAATTTACACTGATGTCTCATGCATGTGTTTCTAAGTGCCTAATTAGCCTCCATTTTTTTGTTATTTTCTGTGAAAGACAATTCAATAAAACTGAGTTTATTGTATTAAGAAGAAGGTACTTGATTAATTCTAATAGGTGAAACAGCTAGTATATTTCTATTTTGTCCTTTCGCAGGCATGAAACACTAAATTCTTGAATAACACCAGAGAATCTAAGAATCTCTGCAGCTGATGCCTCCTGCCAATCTGAGATTTTTATCACTGAAATTGATAATCACTTCTAAGGTGGAACTAGCTTAATATTAGTACCTAGTTTATTCCAACATTTATATTCGAAAATATTTATCATAATATTACTGTTTCTATGTCTAGAATTTCCGCAAATAATGGCAGTTCTTCAAAGTGCATGTGGCTTACCGGGGGAAGAAGCTGTAGCCTTTTCTCCACTAATACTTACCTCAGTTGCTATGAACATATACTTATTATTCCATAAGCAAGCTGCAGAGGGCAATCTGGGAATCTGGCTCTCTAATTTGTTAAGCTTGAGTATGTCTCTTAGTTTAATTCCCTAATAGCTGTAATACCCACATGCACCACTGAACTTTAATGAGATATATGCCTAAATAAGAAACAGAATTCTTAAGACCCTGACTTACCAGTGACTGCAATGAAAATTTTCAGATTTTTTTTATTTTTAAATCTGAAATGGAAATGTTCATCGAAAAAAAAAGTCAACAAGTCTACATTTTGTTTTTAAAAAAATCTGGTTTTCTACAAAGACATATACTCATTGTGATTCTTAGGGGGATTACATAGGACATAGTTTGAAAATCTAAGATCTTTTTCACAGGTTGAATCATTCCTGATCTTACTTTCCAAAGGTGTTGGCTTTTGAGTTTTCTACATTAACAAGATTTCTTATTATGTTATTATTTATGTTACATGGCATTCAGTGAGAAAAGAACCATATACTAATTGGATGGCAAATCTTTATTAAAATTGAGATCTGAGTATTAATTTCTGTTACTTCTATTGACTATATAAGCTCATTGTGATGTTACTAACCAGGCATAGCAAAGAATAACCTCATTCTTGCAGCATGGAAACAAAATAAAGCTTTCTAATGCCTAACCTACAGACCATAAGAACACTACAGTTATATAACCTCTTAGTCCCAGCCTTTTCCCCTTTTCTCTGTTGTCTCTGTTTCTTTAGTTTTGATCACACAGTCATGGCCTTTGGAGGTTTACAACACTAAGACAGTAAAGTACATATACTTACAGTCTCACCCCGCTGTCCTGGGTGCCCAGGCAAGCCATCTTTTCCAGGTGGCCCCTGAAATTGGAAAATACATAAATCAAAGCAATTCTTAGCTATCCTTAATTCTGAAAAATAGTGTGCAATTAGCTGTAAGAATCTCTGATCACTTTGTTTTTTCTAGACTAGTCTTCAGTACAGCTTAACTGCTCCTATATCAGCTAACTCAGATTTTAATAATACAGTTTCATTGTGTCCTCCCTGATGTGTGCTAGTAATTGCTTGGAGAGTGATTGTTAGGTTGTCAAATTCACACATGTTCAAAATGGATTTCTGTACATTCAGAAATCATGGAAAGTCCCTATACTTCCCTTCCATTTTTCTTTGCTTAATGACTCAGTTAACACAAAACTAAGCATTACAGGAGCATTTGATGAAATGTCAGCTTTTGGCATTGGAAATAAAATAAAAAATGCTGGGGTGAAAAAAATCACAGGTGGTTTGATGCTTTTGTACTTACTCCACATGAGAAGAAACACACCAGAAGAGCAGTATAATTAGTTCAGGCTGCAGCTCAAATGTGCTATTACTTCTATACATTTCTGCTACTAATGTATGTCTTCATCCTCTTCATTTTTTCCTCAATGAATCCATTGTTAAAAGAAAATGTACACCAGCAAAGCAATATTTTGCCTAAACTCAGTCTGTCAGCTGGACATTGGCATCAACATATCAGAAAATTTACAGTTTAGCATATTATGCTGAATATCATATGAGCTGCACCAATGATCATTTTGAATATGTGAGTTCTTGTCTTAGCCTTAAAGGTCAATAAGCATATTTGTAATCTATACATAAACCATCCCGTAAATAAATCTTCACATACTAACTTCAGAAACATTGTATGAAAAATAACATTCCTGTTGTTGCACATACTTTACTAAGAAGATACTTACTGGAGGTCCCTTTGGTCCGGGGAATCCAACAGGTCCCTGAGGCCCTTGTGGTCCCTAGTATAAAGGCAACCAAACATGTAACGTTTTACTGTAGCTGCCATGACACTGGACTGAAAACTTTGCTTCAATTATAAAATATATGAACTTCAATTATAAAATATATTAACTCTGTAGATAATGTATCTATCTATCTGTAACCAGGCTATAAGTATAAAGCCTCAGCTCCACTGCCATAAATATTGATAGCAACAATTCACACGCATAGACATTGGAGGGGATTTCCTGAAAGCAATACTGCCTGTGTAGGAATGCAGTAAGAAAAAAGAAAAACTACGTATATAAAGTACGTCTGCGTCTGACCCCTGAAACTGTGCGTAATAAAGTAGGAATCAACTGTGAGTAAGAAACATTGTTTTCTGTGTTGCATAAAACATGGGAATTAATTAATAGTCTGGTGGTCTTTTTAACTTTGAGTCCAACATTCATCTTGGCAGTTCTTACACTCTGACAGTATTTCAAGCCAGTACAACAGTACAAACTTCCAAATAGAATAAGTCTTCCAGAGTTACCAGGGACTACAGATAATATTCTCACTATCATGAAAAATAGTTGAGATATAGCTGAAAAAAACACATGATGCACGAACATTTTATTTATATAGTTTGGTACATGCACACATATAGGGAGAGAAAAAATTTTCATGCAGTATGGTTTTACAAATTGAGTTAAAGATGATCATGTGACTTAGTGCACTATGTACGTATATGCACAAGTATACACATATACATGTGTACATACATGTATGTCCGCATACATCTATACACACAGATATATAAATTAAGTACTAGCTTGCATGACTGTTTCTAAAGTTGTCACCAAACAAAACAGAGGCCAGATTTTTTTAAATTTATTGCTGATATGTTGAAATGGACTGTGCTAGCTTATTAAAAGAATTTTTCCTGTTCAGTTTTTAGTGTGCTAAGTCAAAGACTAGCAACCTGAAAAATCTTATTTATTCTACATGGTCCCACAACAGAGCCATGTACCCTAGTCACATAGCGCAAGACTTTATCCTGTTCTACTTGGTATATGATGTCTGGCTTTGCTAATACAAAGCTGTCAAAATATGTTAGAAATGTTGGTTTGATGTTTGATACAAAAGACTTGAAGCAGGAGGCCACATGTCCCAAATTATGCTACCCTTTTGCTCCTCTGATAAAGCGCCAACTGTTTCCAAGTTCCATAAGACTCATTCATTAGAGCCCAGGCTCACTTGCCAGAGCATGGCTGCCTCCTGCAGTAGGCAAAGCAGTGTGCGAATGTAGCTGTGGGAGAGGATCCCTTCTGCCCAAGCTGGGAGAATTTGCCCTTAAGTGAATCCTACTCCATGGTAGACCTGGATTATACTGTAATACTAAGTCAACTAAGTGGTGCTAGGTAAAGGAAGAAATTTTTGTGATCGTACTGCACTACCTGTCATTTTTATTTTCTCTTCCAAAACAGGTGTAAGGTTGTTTCTGAAACCTCCATAACACACAAATATGTTCCATATGAGGGTTTGGGGTTTTTTTCATTCTGCTGTCTCTGTGAACAAATGACCTTGACTCATTTGCTTCTGTGTATAACATAAAGCATAAAGTTCCCTCCAAAAAGGGGGGGGGGGGGGGGGGGGGGGGGCGGTTTATAGAGGAAAACTATTAAAATTGGCTCAGCTATTGCACAAAATATATTAAAGAAATTGGTCCCTCTCAGGAATTGGGTTATAAGAGCAGAACTCAAAGTTTTACTGTTAGTTTCACCTTATTTCTCATAAATGCCCACTCTACTTTGACCCTCACATCTTCAGGCTTTTTAAGGAAAGAAGATTTGCATGGTTTTTTGTTCACAATACAGCTTGCAGATTTCAAGCCACTGGACTGATGGATTATGTGAGAAAAAGCACTAGAATACTAACAGCATGTTATCAAAATTACATTTTCTTTTTTGTCATTAAATTTCATTTTAACAGTAGCTGCGCAGGACAAGTTATTTAATGTTTACATGTCTGGGACCTGAAATAGTCTCAGTGGAATAGAAATGAGAGTTTTATTTTTTGGCTGAAATCCATCCCTACTGGGAAGCAAATAAATACCTCACACTTATATTACACAAGTGATATGAGATGTGGTGCTCTGTGATTCTTCATCTCTGCTCTAATCAATTTCTCTCCAGGGATGCCTTCATCTTGGATTGATCTGTTCATTGTTTTCAGTCCCCCACAGCTTCTCTTCCTCATAACCTCTTGGAGCTGCCAACAAACTCCTCCTTCATGAGGCTCTGCTGTTCACCTTCTGGTAGTCTGCCTCTGACATTCCTCCTCAGTGTAAAATAACCTACAGTTCCTTTCTTGGACTATGCCTAGTTCTCTACATCCGACATCCCAGTTACTCATTCCTCTCTTGAATCCCAGCTTCCTGCCCCTGTGTGTCTCTCTTGCTTGCCACATCATGCCTGTTTCAACCAAACTTTCCACTTACTCCCACTGTCCATATTCCACTTGTTACATTGTCTGTTGCTTGATAATAGAGGTATTTTCAACTTCTTACTGCAGCCTCCCTTGGAGTGTTGCCTTCCATATGTACTGGCTACAGTCTAGTCCTCCCATCCTCAACTTTTCTTCTGTTCTACCGTACTTCTCCGCCTTACTGCAAGAACCACTGTCCTGCTCCAGTAACCAGTCTCTTAGACAGTTAAGTAATCTACTTCAGGAATGAAAGAGCTAAAACAATGAGTATGAAAGGTTTTTAGTAAACTAAACCTTTTGTTTCCAGTGTACTTGGTATTAATTTTTTTTGGCTTATACTTTAATGGCTTTCAGACAAAAGGAAAGGAATCCTTTTCTTAAGCAGAAAAATGTGACATTAGATATGCAGGCTTGTGCATTCCTTTATGTTTGTAGAGCAGACAGATGTTTAATATTCTACTTGCAGCTGCTAAGGATAAAGCAAACAAAATTAACCTTAATTGCTTTATGCGGACACACAAACTGAAAACTTGAGATTTCTAGAACACACTGATGCCATGCTCTTGTTATCATTAGTTTTATGGATAGCCTTTATCTCCAGTAATCAATTAAATCAAACCATATGGTTTGATGCTATGGCCTTTCTCCTTTTTCAGTTTGCTTAGTCATTCTAGCCAATACAGTTTGCCGTTGTTCTGCCAATATTGTTACACCAAGTGTGCATGTATTCAGCAAGGAAATAGTGTAACAAAGTGACATTATGGAGCAGGGCAAAATGCAGAGGGAACTCCCTCCTGAGGAGTAAGACTTCTGGAGATCACTGGCACTTGGAGGTGGGTACTGGGAAAGGATTTATAGATTCTCTACATTAGGTTAGCAGTTTAATGAAATACGACTACGAAAGAGAACTTTGTTCTTAAGCTTTGCAAAAATACTTCAGCAGAGAGCATGCCCATTTAAACTATCTGAGTTGGTTTTCAAGTGCTGCTGTTACAAATCTGATTTATTAATATTGTTTTTCTATATACTGCTGTGTAATGGGCTGACTGTATATGGATTTGTGTATTGATTGGTAATATAATAGCAAGCAGAAAATTTTATTTTAGCAAGCACAATAGGATTTCTCAAGCATGCAGAAAGTAGGTTGAAGGGAATTCTTAGCTGATCAGAATAAAAAAAAAATCAGCTGCTCCAACAAAGAAGATTCTGGAGATGGCTTGAGTGATTTGTAAATCCCATAAACAAGCAGGATGCTGCAGTAAATGATGCATTCTTAAGAGCATAGGCTGGTAAGTACAACTGTAATTTGCATGGATATAAACAAAGTGCATAGGTATAATACAAAGTGTGTATGTATTCTCTGTCTTATTTGTACAAAACTGAACTACCGATGGAAGAAGCTTTCAGCAAACTTCAGCTACCTCATTCATAAATTTGTGAAAAGCATCATTGGAATTGATGTTTTGTTAGTTCTGGTTACTCTGGTTGAAGAAGGGAGAAGACGTGAGAGGAAGAACTGAAAATAAAATAACATTCCCACCCTTAAATCACACTCCTACATGAAAAACAACATGTACATAAATAGCTTTCACATACCCTTTCACCTGGTGGGCCAGGAGGACCATCATTGCCTGCAGTACCCTAGAAAGGAAAGACAATATGTTCAAAGATTAGACCTCTATTTTATTGAAAAGAAACAGCCTGTAGCCAATTTATACAGTGTGCCTGACAATTACCTTTGGACCTGGTTTGCCAGTGGGACCTCTGGGACCTCTTGAGCCTCTTGGACCCTGTCAATTTAACACAGATGCACTTGAGGATAATTGTTGGATACTATAATCAAATCAAAATAATTCTTCACAGTATAGTAGAGGCAATTAATGTAAAAAAGCCTCTAAATTGCAAAGCAAAAGTACATACTGTTGGTCCTCGCTGTCCTCTGGGGCCTGGTTTTCCATGTAATCCCTGTAGAGAAAAGTTCACAGAAATCATCTTAGTGGACACTGTATTTGAGAGATAAAGGGTTTTTTTTAACTGAAGTAGGGGCAGAGTGCAATTCCCTTAGGTTTAAAAGTTATTTTAAGTATCTGCTTTGCATCTCAATTTACAGAATCATGGTCCTTGATAAAATTGATTATCTTTCTGAGTTCACTGGGATTTGTAGCTAAATGTGCGAAATTTGCCTGAATCAGATTCTGACATAGGCATTAGAACATTTTAAAGTACTTTAAAATAGTAGTGAAGATTGCACACAACAAGCAGAGTCTGTCTGCAGTAGTCTAAAGGACTTGGCATAATTTCCAATAAAATAATGGCCTTGAAGACAAAGTTCCCAGGTTCCCATGGACAGCTCCACAGGTTAATAACCTCTCTTTTTTTTTTATAACAGAAATAGGGACTGTAATACCTACCAGGATTCTGCACACTTGCACAGAGATACAGAATTTACCAGAATACTAGCCCTTAGTTTTTTCCTTCAATCTATCTCCTAATCATACTTAATAAATATCTTAGGCTCGGCATTAGTATTGCTGTGCATTCTAATGCTAAAAAGCTTAAAATTAAGTAGAGTATTCTTCAGGTAGAAAAAGAAACCTGGTAACTGGTACTTTCTAATCTCTGAGGTAAACACAACAGCAATAGAAAATCAGCAGAGATGTTTTAGCATAAAGCTTGCTTTTATTGGAAACCAATTAAGTGCACACACACACCTGTTTCCTTGAGGGCTTTCTTGTGGGGTTTTTTTTTTAATATATATATTGATTTAATTTCACTTATCAAAATAAAACTTATGTGATGTTCTTAAAGTGCTACACAGCTTATGAACTTCTCAGGGACAATGACTGTCTTTCCTAGTACCAGTGTGTGTGGTAGCATAAACAACAATGATATCTATTTAGGCAAGATTAATTATAATATCTGTTTCACATTACAAAACCAGCGGTTATTGCCTCGTTGATGATCAGCATAATACTTAAGTATGCATGCAGCTTGATGGTATTAATTACATGGTTAGTACCCTAGCTGAATTGAAAGATTTATGAAGGCCTGATAATAGATCAATATAGTTAAATTTTCATAATTTTAAGTCTGCTCTTTGATGTTATCATTTTGCTTGGTTTTTTAATCTGATATCTTGATCAGCAGTCATGTCTCATTTTTCCCAACAAGGATGAACTGAACATTGTTATATTGCTTGTGTCTGGACAAGAGGACATGGCCTCAAATTGCACCAGGGGAGGTTTAGATTGGATATTAGGAAAAATTTCTTCACCAAAAGGGTTGTCAAGCATTGGAACAGGCTGCCCAGGTTAGTGGTTGAGTCACCATCCCCGGAGGTATTTAAAAGATGTGTAGATGTGGCACTTAGGGACATGGTTTAGTGGTGGACTTGGCAGTGGTAAGTTAATGGTTGGACTTGATGGTCTTAAAGGTCTTTTCCAACCTAAATGATTCTATGATTCTATGACTTTAAGTTGCTAACATGTATGAATTCTAACTAATCCTCTTAATTTCATCATCTTTCTAACAACGTGTTCTGCTATGTTCAATTGAGCTTTAGAGACAACAGCACAGTGACCTTCTTTCTAACCTACATGTCATTTTTACAGTTTGAAGAGAATGCATAACAGATTTTCCCTCACCTGCTTCAAGTAAACAAAGCAGCAAAAGCTTTATATATTTTTTTAATATATGTAATAGTACTTGTGCTTCATCTTGTCTGGTATATTTTGCATTTTTGAAGCTCAGCCTATAAAAAAAGCTTGTGGCAAATCAGAATACTTATGAAATACAAGTTGAATTTCCTTGAGGGTAAATTGCATGGTAGCAGGATAATTCACTCAGCTATACTGTCAAAAAAGATGCTTCAGCAAAGGTGATTTCTCTTTTTCAAATATATAATTGTGGTAGCATAAACAGTGAGAAAGTGTCTAGCTCCTGTATATTTAGATTAATACCTTAAAGACTGAGAACTAGTCTCTCAGTATGTCCTGTTTTACATAACTGTAGAGGTTCATCTGACATGTGAAAAGTCTGTTTTTATAGTTCTTCAAATAATAACTTCTAGTGACTTCCCATAGCACTGAGTTCCAAAAGTTATTTAAGTGTCATGCAAGCATGAATTATCATACCCTTGCACCTTTCTCTCCGTTGGCACCTGGAAATCCTGGGAAACCAGTTGAGCCCTACATAAGAAATCAATGCAAATATCAGAGGATATCAATAGCAAAACAGTAGTATAGCCAACATTAATTTATATGTAATATAAATATATATACATATATAAATATGTAAAACACACCTTCAAAGTCACGTACATTGTACACATCAAACTTGCAAATGTGACAGCTCTGATGAATAGCTGTAAATTAACTTACCATAATGCCTCAAGTCCAGAATGCATTAAAAAATCAATGTATAGAATGGACATTATTTGTCATCTTATTAGACAATAAAGTATTCATTAAATCTGCACCATTTTTAGCAATAGAAAAGAAATTATCAGTAATGGCACACTAGAAATAACTGTATCATAATGAAATAACTGTATTATAATGAAGAGGAACAAACAAGGCCTTGTTGCCTCACAGTATAGTAACTCTTTTACAAGATAACTTCATTCAAAATAATTGCAAAGTGTTGCCACATCTGAACAGTGGTGCTCTATTTACTTTACTGAGCTGTAAATTACTTGAAGTGCTTTAATTCACTAAACTGACCACTGGCCAGTTTCAACTAACTGATACATGCAATTTGTATATGTGCTTATATGCTCATCTCGTAAGCAGAATGTATGGGGAGATTATCTGACTTGATTCTATATATAGAAACTGCTTCCAGGCATTATTCCTGCTTCTCTTTTTTTCTCCCTTTTCCTCCTGCTAACTACCCAGCCTAATCTGAACAGTACTATTTTCTTCCTTATTTCTGGTATACAAGTCCAGAGGGACAGCAGACCTGTTACCTGCCAAGGTGTTAATTTGTCATAAGGGACTTGGGGTC
Source organism: Grus americana (assembly GCF_028858705.1). NCBI lineage: Eukaryota > Metazoa > Chordata > Aves > Gruiformes > Gruidae > Grus > Grus americana. Next base: position 14,279,376 of record NC_072859.1, on the reverse strand, counting down.
AAAGAGGTGATAGACTTGATACAATATACTTTTAAGTGACTGGACATGAAAATGAAAGCAGTGTTTGTTTTGGTCAGCCATTAAAACTACTGGCCAGTCCCCCTGCTGTGATAATACATCTGTATCTGTGCAGCTTGCTATTAGTATTTCAGTGGCAAATAAAATGCATAAACAAAAAATTAAAATAGAATTTCTTGGTGCTCTTCTTTGAAACATAAATAAGTATTTTCTCCTTTTTTCTCTTTTTGTTACTTATGTTTTCCTTTTAATGAATCTTGCTTCACACAATCATTCCAATTATCCATTAATGGCTTAGGGGCGGTACAACTTCACTGACACTGATTCTAATGAAAACCTGACTGATATTGACTGGTGGGAGAAAAGAGATTTTCTTTTCTTTTTTTTCTTCCTTTATTTCCTTTTAATTCTTCAGCAGTTATAACTTAAAATGTGAAAAAACCTGTAAAAATTCTACTCTGCAAAGCCCAAGCATGTTAAAATTAAAAGGCCAGAGGAAAAAACAAACTAATGATCAGGCATTAATAGGCATGACTTGGTTGTAAATATCTTATGTATACAGTACTTTTTGCAATTGTGTTAATCAAGAGGGACTGGACAGGAGAAAAAAAATAGCGAAAATTATCAGATAATGGCAGTAGTCTAACAATTCTCAGAAGAAAAATAATGAAAAGCAAGTAAGTAACAAGAAAATGAATGGTGTGAACCTTCTTGACAATACTGGGACAAGATTTCTTATTTGCTTTACACAACTAATATGCTTTTCTGCTCCATTTTTTCTCTCATGTTATTTTGAACTGAACTGTGAATAAGTTTCAAAACAAGCCTCTAGTGAGTTGATGTATTGTAGCTGTCATTACTTGTCCTTGGAAGTTTAAGTGACAAATTAGAAGAGCAAACAACGAATTCAGCTTGAGAACTGTTTTCAATTTTAATGTGATTAAAATTTAACGTAATGAAATTCTTGATCAAGTCTTTGCGGAAAGAAGAATCAATCAACTTTTATTTGAAGTGTTAAAATAATTTTGGTTCTTAGAACTGAATAATGTAAAACCTCTTTGATCTTAGACTTTTCAAAAGACAGTTCAAAGGAGAACAAAAAGAGAGACTGAAATCTCAGACATTTGAGTTAAGAAACAGAAGCAAACCCCCATGTCTCTCAAGGTGAATAGTTTTCATGAATACTTTCCATAGATGGTTTTGATATTTTTCACTAACACAGTGTTCAATGGATAAGCACTTTTCAGATAGTTCATTCACTTGACTGAAAAAAAGCCAAAGTATAGGCCAGAGTCAGAAAAAACACTTTGCTTAGCCAGTCAGGAAGTTGTATTTCTTCCAAAAAAATCATAATTTCAAATTTGAAAATAAAAATAGATCCCAAAGTAGAGCAAAGTTGAGGATTGTTCAGTTTTGTAGAAGAGGTAAGGGCATCTTTCACTTGCAGTATTTCCCCAGATGAGTCATCTTTGAGACAGTCTGGAGATGCAATATCTCCCTAATGGCCTCCTCTACACTGGGAAATGTCTGTAGAATTCTGTTTTTATTCTCAGAAATGAGAGTTTGCAATTAATTTAGCACGCTCATTTCCTACAACTGTGTTAGGATGATCTTTTTAAAAATAAGTTTAATAAAAATGTTTTAAAAATATAAGCCTTCACTTAATCCAGAAGACACCTATAAGGTTTTCTATTGCAATCAAAACAAAAAAGATAGCACATAAATCAACTAAGGTTTGGGTTTTGCCATGTTTGTCTTAACAGAAGTAAAAGGAAAACATGATGAAAATTGTAAATTATATGTTTCAAAGAAATATGACTTAATCTATGGAAGAAACAGTAATGACACAAATGGAATCCTTGTGCCACACAGAAAATTCGCATCACTATCATCATCCATTTAGTGGTCAAAATAGTGCTCATTCTCTTTTAAGCATGTCAGCAGTTCCTTCATTTTCAAATTGTTTAATGCATGCCAGTCTGATGCTTGTGCAAAAACATAACTCATGACAGGATGGGAAAAGTTTGAAGGCAGTAGAGTTAAGAAGAGGAAAGATACTGCTCCTTAAAGAGCCTGCCTTAGGGATCCAACGTTTTTAAAAATTTTACTTCAGAACATGATTGTCAAGAAAGAAAATGTGAAAAACGGCCCTTGCTTTGATGCCCACAACCTGTTTCCCCAAACACACAAATAAAATAACTGCCATTGTGACTCATGTCAAGGCACAAGATATACAGCTCATTTACAGCTCACCTTTGGACCCTGTCTTCCTGGATATCCTGGCAATCCGGGTACACCAAGCTTACCCTGCAATAAGAAGAGAGTGTTAAATTTTATTTTATCCTCCTTAGTAGTTCAGCATACTTCCATAGAAAATATTTTTTCCACAACTTAGAGTGATGATACTTCATGGAATATAATATTCAATTAAATAAATTTCTCATTTTAACTATTAATCACCAGTGGGTTTAGTTCCCTAAACTTAAAAATCGCACTCCAATGAATCAGTTCAGCAAAGTTCCCCCATGACATGCTGTGCTGTGTGACATGTAGTGACGTGGAGCTGAGGTCATTAAACTATTAATATTCCCTAAGAAATGAGGGTGCTAATAGGTTTAAGTGAGAAGAAATCCTTTTTAATTTATTCTGTGTGATGGCTGCTTTGTTTTCCACAGATTTTTCATGAATAGGCATTTGAAGAATCAACTTTTTTCTAGAATAGTTCTAAACTGTTTGAGACTATGATAAATCATACTGACTATTTGCTGACAACAGATTCGTCAGCAAATATTACCACCTTGCTATGTTCAGGATGAGCAGTCTGATCGACTCTGACATTAACCATTCCTAGAAATGCAATACAGTACACTACCCCATTGCGTTGGTCTCTTCAGACCTCTAGAGGATGAGTGATGGTTTGCCACTTTCAAAGGCAAGGGAAAGCTGTTCAGTCTTTGAAAGATGGGAACTCTGGGGAAGAATTTGCTTATTTCCCTATTCTAAACACAGTCTACGTTCCAGACTATCACCTTTTGTAGAAGATCTCAATGGAAAAGATATGATTACACAATATAATATGGTACTCTGCAGTAACCTTAGGTAATGAAAATGAGGAAGGAGACACCTATATGGGAAAGGAAATTTGCCAGAATAAACATGTCTATTCTTAAAAAATGAAGCAGATAAATAAAGATGTTGTGTATTATCATATTCATGTAAGTGCATGTGTCTGAGAAATTATTAAAGAAGAATTCTTTGATTTATGAAAAGAATGATAATGCTGCCAGTTATGTGCCACGCTGAAACAAGCTGCATGCATTACAATGATTGAAATGTTTTGCAGCATGACAGCGCATCAAATTCTTGCCAAATTCACTGAAAGTTTTGTCCCTGATTTTAGGGTTAAGCAAGCTCAGTTGCCTAGGTTTTAAGTGTGAATATGGATGGGTTTTGATTATAAGCTCTTTTCTGATATGTTCCTAATTTTTTTTGCAGCATACTTGGTATTTTTTTTACTAAGCAAATCCAGCTCTAGACCTACTTGGAAGAGAGAATTTTCTAATCACGGGATCAGATTCAGTAGTATGTTTGCATTAAATAAGTCATAGGAATGACAGGGGAATAGGACATTGATAACTGGTCTTATAGGCATTTCCCTAATATTGTGGGGAGATCTAAGAATTCACAAAGATTATTCTAGTCTTTGTGTAAAATAAGTAGCACAGGATCAACATGATAGAATTCAATAATTTTGTGCAACACCAGTTTAGGGCTTCAGATTCTGGATTTGTGAGACTGAGAACCCCATAAATGTCACAGTGAAGAAGAAATGCTTGAAAACATGAATCTATATTCACATTGAGTAATCTGAATAAGAATTAAAAAGTACTCAAATTCATATTTAAAACCTAACAACTAAAACCAACATTTTTTTTTGTTTGGTTTGGTTTACTTTGGTTTTTTTACTTAGATTATAAAGACTTGGGAAAAATGCACTGTTTTGTAGATGTCCTCAGTCAATTAATTATTCTGCAGATATCATGACAACAATACAGATTTTTGAAAAATTCCCAATATTCTTACATTTTTGTCACGTCAGTGATACTGAAAACAACCATTGCCATAAAACATACGGTTCTTTCTGGAGAATGCAAATATACTGTAGGTGAAAATAATATGACCCTTATTATACTGGATAGTTTTTCTGATGTAGTTAAAACTGAGTACACTGGCATTCTGGTGTGAAATCAGCTTGCATTCATGTAGGAGAATAGTTCTGAGTTTCTTTTTTTGTATGTTCTTTGATTCATCACGTAATGAATCAATTCAATGACCTAACAGCTGGTAAGATATCTTGCAAAATTATGGAGAACATTAATTCATAAATAGTTGCCATTAGTTAACTACACCTGAAAATATATCTTTTTTTGTAATGAATGAACTGAGTTTTTGGATATATACTTTTCTAAGGGTTTACGAATGCCAATAGGCTCAAATTATAACCCTAACAACTTTCTGAACTTCTTCTAACGACATACTTGCAAGAAGTAGCAATTTTTGATGAAAAGAGAGTTTGTTATGAAGTTTGCTGAATAATCTTTTTTCTTCCTGGCAAAACTCTTATCTCTGAACCTTGTTACCTTTTTGGTAGTACCACATACTTATTAAGATTTCGAAGACTCTATACAGATAAAAAGACAGAAAGAATAATTAATCATGATGTCAGGTGGGATGTTGCTGGAAAATACTAACTGTTCCTATTTTAAAGACAGTGAAAGTGAAAATGTTGTGTAAAATGCACCTTCTGTCCTATTCTTTTCAAGACAGAACTAGCATTAAAGCCACAGTTACAAAAAAATTTAGAGAGATATTTTCACCAGCATCTTCTCACTTTTCTGAAATATAGTATACACATTTCTGATGCATCATTTTTGTTTTATTTTATTCTGTCCTTCTTTCTCATTTATCCAAAATGCCACTGCTGAAATCACCTTTCATTTCTGATGGTCTAACCCAGTGAAATATGGTACCTGTGCACACATTCCTCAGCCTCCTTTCCTCCTCTATATCAATCACCTCAAGTGTTTTTTGTTGAGAGCAGGATTCTACAGAGATTCATACTTATTTTTGTGTTCATATTTCATATCACCATCCTTTTTTCAGTCCTCCCTTCTAACAGCCCCTTTCATTTTTGCCAACCCTATTTTGTATTTTTATTCAGGATGTGTTTTCACTTTAAAACAATCTTCATGCCACAATTTGTCATAAAATGACTGTGAATATTAATTCACTCTCCAGCAGCACCTTTATCCTCCTTTGTGCTCAACTATTTTGTTTGCATCATATTTTCCTTAGCTGGCATGCACTGTATGTAATTTGGGATAAGACTTTAGCTGCCTTATGTGACGATGAAGTATTATAATACCCTTTTGAATAATTACAAATTAATGATTCCCAATACTTGTTCAAATGTGAACTGCTGTAGTAGTGTCTCAAAAACTACTGTTAGGTAGCTGAAGATTTTGCAGATCTGGAGATGAAGATCATGGGTGCTCCATCTATGCTTATAAGGCAAGGACATGTTTATGCTGATATCTGGCTACTGACCTTTTCCCCAGCTGGACCAGCAGCACCTGGGTCCCCAGATGGACCTGCTCGACCTTTTGGACCTTCTGGACCATCTTCTCCCCGTGGACCTGGCTGACCAACTTCTCCCTAAAATACACCACCTTATAAACATGGAACACTTGCCTTTATGCATATACTAGAAAGACTGCCTACAATTACTTGAAAATAAGTTTTCAGTAAATGTAAATAGAGATTAGAATCATGGAATCATAGAATGCTTTGGATTGGAAGGAACCGTTAAAGGTCATCTAATCCAACCTCCCTGCAATGCACAGGGACATCTTCAACTATATCAGGTTTCTCGAGCCCTGTCCTATTTCCAATTAGGAAAATACCACTGCTTATATTCATAATATAAGTGCAAATACATATAAATTAGGCACTGAATATTACTTTCACAAGTGGAAGAGCCCGGTCACCTTGCCTGAAGAGAGCTGCATTTGGAAACTACGTATTCTTATTTTTCCTTCTTTAAATTCTTGTGAAGGCACTCTGACAGTCCACAGAAAGAAAAATGTCTGTATCTAAGTACTTATGTGGATACCATCTTCACAGTTATTTACGTATACAGACAACAGATATAGGCCAGGAGACACTTGTGAGAATTTTTTTTTAGAACCTCCACAACACTTCCTGTGAAAGGAAGTAAGTGCCCATTGGGCTAAATAAACAACATTTTGGCAGAGATTTGCAAGATGCTAGGTTGGAATGGACATCTTTATCCTGGACAGATTAATTTTCCTCAGGCAAATACTGGAAATCTTGGAATATGAGAAAGGAGATTGCCTAGGAAGAAGCTTAGTGAAAAAGATATCCAGGAATGACATTCTCTTCCTCTGTAACTGGTCATTGTTGATTCACAAGAACCAAATCTCTGGCTCAAATCTGTGCATGCACAGGGAATAGAAATAATTTCATCTACTAGCTTTCATTTTATTTTATTTTTGTTTTAAATTTATTTGTTCACTTCAGTGATCCTTTCAAAATAATATCACTTAAGCTTTTTAAGAACATATGGGCTATGAATAAATGCCTACCCGGTCACCTTTAAGGCCCATGTCACCTTTAAATCCTGGAAAACCATCTTCACCCTAAAAAAGGCAGAAATGCATGTAATGACTTTTAGTAATAGGGAGGATTATTTTTTTCTGCAGACAGAATAAGAAAATGCATTCACTCTAGATTAAAATAATTTGCATAGATAAAATGAGAACTTCAGACATCAGAAAATCTAATACAGCTATTGCTGTTTTAGAGAAAGTATATCAGTGCACTATACAAAATGACTCTTTAGTTTGAAAGTTCCCAATAGCAGCTGTTTAAAGCTGTTTAAAATCTGTTTAAAGATAGAGACAATGTAATTCTTCTATTTTATTACGAATTATCTTGTAAATTTTTTTCTTAACTCCTAAGCTTTTTTTGATTATCACTCTTTTTAATAAGGTTATCCATTCAATTAACTAAAAAATTGGTGGCCAATTATTCAGTGTTATTCTCTTTGATAGCAGAACCTCTGTTTTAATTAATTTTTCTTTTAAATTAGTGTCTTAATAGCATCAAGAAAGGAATAAAAAAAAATGGCTGGTTGTGACATCTTAATAAAAACCTCCCAAAACGGATATTAATGTTCACAACCTAAAAGAAGAAGTAGTCATCTGTATATAGTAGTTCAATGTCCAGCAATACTCATCCCTGCCTACTCTCATTGGGTGACGTGATCGAAGGAAAGTAGAAAAAAAAATGGACATTGAGACTGAATCCATATACAGTGGCAAAACAGGTGCACATTATTGTTATTCATAGTGAGAATTACTTACTGCCTAGTAAATTCTGGCAGAGAAATTACTCCAAGCATTTTAACAGGTCTCCATGCTGAAGTACAAGTAGACAGTACTCAGACAAGTTGTATTTACACTTGTCTGAGTTAGTTCACATACAAACAGAAATCTCCAGAGCTGTTCAGTGGAGTTGTTCACAACTTGCTCTAGCATAACTGATCACTTTTTGGTTACCTCTTTCTTAATCTGACTCATGATACAACTAGCATTCCAATATCTAGACAACAAAGACTATTGATTGCATTTTTATCTGATGCTTAGTTACACGCTGGGAGCAAAGGTCTTTGTGATGAATGAGCACACAGTAAAATGTTTTACTATGATGCTGTTAGTTCTTTTATATGCTGAAGTAACATTGCTGACTTAGAATTCAGTAATATTTTGACTGTCAATAAAGCTAGGAAAGAGTGATACTATGGCCCACATTACTGGGGAAAAAAAAAAAAAACCAACAAGAAAGGCTTTCTACTTCATCCCCACTTTGAAAAAGAAGTTTGGGTTTTGCATTCCTGGGCCCACAAAAGCTTTATCTTCTCCCTGATCAGCAACTGAGACAGATTACAAGGCTAAAGCCATTTTGACTCTGTTCAGAAGTAGTTATGCTGCATGCAACAAATAACCCTAAAAAGGGTGATAGAAATAGATTTGCTAGTGGTAAACAGCTCAAAACAGGTGAGGAGACATTAAAATTAAAAAAAAAAAACAAATAAGCAAAAATAGTTTCTCAGTATGTGTTCATGTAAAAAAAGATGAAGTAACCCATCATGGTTCATTAAAAAAGATATACTAAAGACCATTATAAAAGCAGGTTTCCCATGCTTTCTAGATGGTGAAGCTAAGCTTGAGATGGTCATATTGCACAAATTTAAATTTCAAGGTGATCTTTCTTAAAATTTACAGAGAGGTGAAAAAGGTAGAGTGTAGAATACATGAAAAAAGCTTGAGTTGTAAAAGTTGCTCAGTTCTGGCCATGGACAGTAATAATTACACGAGAACACTTTGCAACATATCAGCAAGGACTGACCATGTGCAAACTACTGGCCAAATGGCTGCCAAATGAACAGAAACTCTTCTTCAGCCTTCAGAGTGAGGTTCCAGCTATTGAGATCTACAAGAGGTTGATTTTATTCCATGTAGGAGGAGAGAGCTGAATGCTCTATTTCCTCTTCTGCTGTTAATAAAAAATAAAATAGCTAAAGACTTCTCATCGCATTTACTGGTCAGTACAGAGATGGACCTCCTCTGATATCCCTGGGACCATTCCAGATCTACAGAGGCTTTCCTGAATGATGACTTTACTTATTTCTGTCTCTTACAGTGCTTTCCCCCATGTAATGGCATCTGAATAACTTCAGTTAAAAAGGCCTGTGTAACAGACCTTTAAAGCACTGTGAGGACAATCTATGAAATATCTTTGTGTGACCTTTTGAGGTATTCAGTAGAGATCAGTGTCTTACTGCAAGTGTGAGATCAATTTTTGGGAACACAGAAATATTGTGGAGATTATGCTAATCAGTATTCATTCATAGATACATATATATACACACATATATTAAGCTTATTTATATGTCACTCCTGTATTTTGTCCTAGCTGGATATTAATCACTCAATATGGCACTAAAAAATCTGGGTTTTTTAACTGTCCAGTCTCCACAGGTATTAAACACGCTGTTTTCAGCTTAGATGTAATGAGCAACTCTAAAATGAGTATGCAGACTAGACAAACTGTGGTTTAGGAAAGCCTGAAAACAGCAGCTCTTGGCATCTGAGCTTGAAAGACCGATCTCTAGCACTGAAATCAAGTTTTTTTGGCATGAGGGAGTCTTCTGCTTGAGGAATATCTATAAATATATACACAGTAGCCACCAGAGCCACACAGCTGAATTTGCCTGTGTGGTCAGGAGGTATGACTGATGGTGTTTGTTATCTGTCTCTTATTCTAAGTGACGAGGAAAGTGGGAATTTAAACCAATACTGGCTGTAGTTTCAGCCACTGCAGACCATGAGAAGTCAGCAGAGATTGCAGTAGTTGGTGTTTACTCTAGTGAGAGCTCTACGTACAGAATTAATGGTATCAGGGGGATGGATGTAAAAGCTTTCTTCATGTTCCTGTATCTGCATCTGACTGGGGATGTCCATCACTTTGGCAAAGCCAAAGATCTGGGACAAAAATACCTGGAAAAGCCATTGGAAGATGTACACAAAAATGACAAAATCTAGCCTACAGTGCTATCAAAATGGATAAAATAATACTATTATCACCACAAATCTCTCTGATGCACAAACTTCTCAGTATCAACTATAGTATCTATTAACAAGAGAGGGGATGTCTAATTCTCTACTTAAGAGCACCTTAGAGAGAAGTTACTTAAACTGGTGCAAAGAGGACCCAAAACCATTCTAATAACTGAAGGGTTTATATTCACTTTGTAAATAACCATGGAGGTCACTGATTTATGATTTGGGCTTGGTATGTCCTTAGGGTAAGGCAAAAATAAACCCACTGCTGCAAGAGAAAACACAGTGCAGTGAAGGAGACAGAAGATGTAGCAGTCAAATAAAGAACACAGAAAAGGGAAAGGAATTAAATGCAGTCAGATTTACCTTTTCACCTTTGGATCCCTTGAGACCACGGACACCATCAGCTCCCTAAATAAAGAATATAAAGAATTACCCACATGCATATATTCAAAAAGGGGTGGGGAGAGGAATCCAGTAATTAAATCTTACCTTTACACCACGAGGACCTGGATAGCCAATGGGACCCTGAGGACCTGGAGGCCCCTAAAATATATTGGAGTAAAGAACCTTTGTTTGTACAGTACTTGGTTAGCAAGCAGTTCTCTTCTGAGTGTAATCCTTGTTCTTTCACTATAATGCAGCAGTCTTGTGTTAGACATCAAAATAACACTGGGCTGCCTGCCACTAAGAAATGTCATGGCATCACAAAGCACCCTTCAATGTCACTATAAAACTATTAACAGAATTATGAACTTGGTTCTACTTGTATATTTGGGAAACTTCTATCCACAACATAAATTATCTGAAACAGTGGTAACTGGAAAAAGTAACAAACAAACAAACAAAACCAAAAAGATGTCAATTAGAAACCAGTGGTGTCTTACTGGAGAAGATGTATATGTTAATTATGATGATGATACAAGTCAAAAGTAGAGATCAAAATAATGATAATAATAAAAATCATGGTCTTTAAAAGAAAGAGATTCCAAACCTGAAAGCTAAACAGCTTATGGTGCTATCAATACTGACCAGTGTCTGGATGCTGTTATTTACTGTTTGTTGAGCATTTTAAAAATGCTCAGCTTCGATACTATGCAATCTGCTGGCATTGCCTAAAGAAACTGAGTTCTGTAAACAGTGGAAGCAAGGAAGCCTGGACACATACATATCTGTGTCTGAGGCTGAGCTGCTTTGTTGATTCTCTGATGTCTGAGATGGGCAGATAACAGAATCTTTCCTTAACGGGGCCATTGATAAGGTCTTTTTCCCCTTTCCAACTGTATCTTTTCAGAAAACCTTTAGACTGTTAACATCTCTGAGAAATACATTTTTCTATCAAATTTGGCTGAAATTGATCAGTAAATTCAAAAGACATAAGGACAACTGACAAATGGTCAGATACCTCTACTTTCAAAACATAGATGCTCTGTGTAAGCTTTATTTTCTTAAGAAATCAGGATAATATCTACAAGCCTCTAACAGATAACAACATTTTGGACAAATAGTAATATGCTGCTGTCAGTGGAACTGTACTTTCTGAAATGACCTATTCATTCATTCATTCATTCATTCATCCTATTTATCCAGAATACAATCTTTTAGTATTACCACTGAAATCGGTACTGCAACTGAAACTGATTCAAGTGCTATAAAGGGTGCTGTTCTGGGTAAATAAGGGTCAATAGTGAGCAAGCAGAATGCTTTAAAGAGCCCCAACACCTTTTAGTGCTGCATAAAGAAATAAATTACTTTTCACTGTCACTGACTTGAAGGTGACCTAAAAAATACAATGTGTATGCATGCATTTGCAAATCTTAAAAAAAACAAGGTTCTGAAGAGTACTCAGAACTCTGGGCACTCTATACAATGGAATTGTAAACTCAAACTATTTGCAAGTTACCTATATGAAATGTATGCAACTTGTATTGATTGCCCTTCTGTCAACTCCATGATCAGTTTTACTTTTCAAGAGTAATCTCTATATTATTTAGAATCTCTATAATATGTAGAATATTATAAATATCTTTATCTGCACACAGATGCTTTGAATGTGTCATGGGTTTTCTATTATCTTCCTAAACAGTTCTTGGAGCAACAAATGTGTCATAAAGCTGAAAAACTGCCAAAGGTTTTTTTGGAAGCTATGTAAATAAATGGAAAAGTTTTAAAACTCACCAATGCACCTTTGTCTCCAGACTGACCCTCTTTGCCAGGATGACCCTGATTTAAGAGAAATTTATGTGATTTGGAAAATACTCATTTTTTGGTAGTGACATTTTATTATAAACCCACCATTATTTAACTAGCATTTCACGTCACTAATCACCCTTCTTCTGTAGTAGAACACACACACACAAAATCCTGAGGAAAGATTTTGTTTTCAATACCAATTTAATTTACACAACAAAGGAAAAGCTAGACAATAATTATGTCAATGTTAATGTTTTAGGAATATCCTGACCACCCCTTCCATTTAATGCTTCAGCAGCAAGAGGTTTTTAATGCAAGACACTCTCAAATTGGATTTTGAAACAAGCAGGGTGATTAATATTACAGCATGAAGACATTCCTAAAATGATTTAAAAGATTATGGAATTTATTGCAGAATCCAATGGAAGGCTGATCTAGTTTTACCATTCTACGTTATAAACATTCTCTTTGTTATAAACTGTGACTTGCTTTTAAAACAAAATATGTTTAAGTCTTAGTCTTTGTTGTACATCACTGATGCTCACAACATTAACCTATTCATACTTTATTTTTGTTACAAAATTTACACTAAAATGCTGCAAAATTTAAAGGCAACTGAATGAAACTAAAGGTTAATAGACGGTTATTGTTTATGAGGATCACTCAGGAATCCTTTTTCTATTGATGTTCATCAGTTTTATTAGCGGAGCATAGTAAATCTCTAGTTTTGCCAAGCATGTGGTCCCACATAACATGTAGCCAGTTACTAAAACCATTCTTTTTTTGGTGTCATTGACATCCTAAAATGTTTTCAGTGTGTCAAATATGGTATGATTTGATGTGGCTGTTAATCTTATATGACAAACCTCTGCTGCTTATATTCAATTTTCTGGCCTTGGAAAACAGTTTGAAATATGTTCTTTATTAAAAGAATGATTAAAATAAAAAGTATTTGATACTTGCTTACCAGTGATTATTAATTTTCCTTTAAAGAGTTTACCTTACTAACATTGAGTACTTGTTATCTGTTTTTTAAAATGTACATAGGTCAGTTGTTTAATCCTAATCTCCTAGAATATGCTTTTTTTCTCTACAAAATTTTAAATTTCTATCCAGTATCAGAGGTCTCTATAACATTAAATGACTTCAAAAATGCTGCTATGAAAGAGCATACTTATATCCCTTTAGATGTCCATTAATTCCAGTGTAATACACCACTTTAACAATGTCTTGCTTTCAAAATAGAAGGACACTTCCTCACATAGAAGTGAAATGAAATAGCATAGCAAGAATTTTCCTGATCCCCTGAAAAAATGCTCTTGAGCTTTCACTTCATCTTAACACAGATATCATGGGAGCAGTTGCAAAGCTCATTGCAATCAGGAAGGTACTGCTCATTGTCTTCAGTCAGTAGTGTAATTCAACAATTGTGAATAGGTCACGTCAATTAGAATGGACTTAGTTTGACCTGCCTCTCCTGCCCTTCCTCTGAGCAAACCTTCTTGTGCATGAGGGAGATAATTTTGGGTAGGTGTACGAGGTCTGGCTGGGAAGGAGCTAATTTTCTTCATAGCAGCCCATACGGTGGTGTGTTTTGAATTTGTGACTAAAACTGTGTTGATAACGTACCAATGTTTTGGCTATTGCTGAGCAGTGCTTGTACAGTGTGGAGGTTTTCTCTTTGTCCCATTCTAACCCCGCAGTGAGTAGGCTGGAGATGGTCAAGAAGCTGGGAGGGGACACAGCTGGCACAGCTGACCCAAATTGACTAGAGGGATATTCCATACCATATGATGCTATACTCAGTAATAAAAGCTCAGGGAAAAGAGAAGGAAGGAGGGGACATTCATGGTTACAGTGTTTGTCTTCCCAAGTTACCCTTACATGTGCTGAAGCCCAACTTTCCAGCAAGTGGCTAGCCATCTGCCTGCACACTGGAAGTAGTGAATGCATTCCTTATTTTGCTTTGCTTGTGTGTGTAACTTTGCTCCACTTACTAAGCTGTTGTTACCTCAACCCATGAGTTTCCTTGCTTTTGATCTTCTGATTCTCTCCCCCACCATGCTGTGGGAGGAGTGAGCAAGTGACTGCATGGATGCTTAGCTGCTGACTGGGGTCAACCCACCACAGTAGGGATGTGTATCAGGTACAGATCTGTGCTAAACACCTGATTATCTCTTACAGCATTTCCCCTTGATTTTAACGTTTAACAAGATGCAGATTTTAAAATAATGCTTATGTGTGGAAATTAATATTGTTCCCAGCATGCAGCAAAGGATAAGGGGTAAAGTTCCAATGTTTAGACAACTATTCAAGATACAGACTTCCAGCTGGACTGTCATTGCATATTTAACATTTTCCATGAAAATGGTACTTTGGCAGGTAAAAGAGACATTGTGAGAGCCCTGGGTACAATTCTGTATTAGTAATATAAGCATCTATGCAGTGAAACCCCTGCAGTCAGTTCTGTTGTTCTTATCCTAGCAAAACCCTGCTGAAAGTCAGGTTTAAGGAATGCAGATTTATTCTAAAAGAAAAATTGTAAGGGAAAATTGTATGGAGAGGAGAGAGATGGTCTGAGAAGTCACACTGACTGTCTAATGGCTCTTGATGGTATAACAACATGATGTTTTTGATGCAAGAAAACTAGTGTATATGTATGTCATTATGAACGATTCCATTTAAGTTTAAACGCCTGAACTGTAAGCAATGCTACTGAGGTGGTTACACTCTCTGTTCACACGAGTGAATGCAGCCTCCGAGCTAAGCTAAATTCCTTAGCAATCACAAAATTCTGAAGTTTGGCTTAGGTCTGTCCCAGTGTAGACAATGAAAGAAGCAGCCCAAACATGTAATAAGGACCTTAGGTCAGGAGGCAGAGAAAGATCTAGTCTCTTCTATGTTTCCCCAGAAAACAAGTGGTGAGTATTTTTACAGATGATTTGCTTTGCCATACTGACATAGTAGGACTACAGTGAAACAGTATCTGCCCCTCTGTGTGTCAGTTAGGTTATTTACACATCCTTGCAGATGTTTCAGATGCATTTCACCATCTGGGACTGCATTTTAAAAGCCCACAGCCATTTTTAGCAGCTGCTTCAAAAATGTAATTCTCTTAGTTTTAACAGCTCAAATGATACAGGGGTTTTAGATGGATTTTATAATACTGTTGCCAGCTAGGACTACCAGTGCTTTTACTCTCTATTTCCTTTTTGCAACACAGGTATCAAGAAATATTTCTTACTTGGTAAAAGTATTTAAACATTCAAGGGATGAAATATTTGGTTACTTACAGGAGGTCCATCAGAACCAGGAAGGCCAGGAAGGCCAGGCTTGCCTTGAGGTCCCTAAATGCAGTAACAGAGACACATCTTAAGAACCATAGTGAACATTCTATAATTTGCTAGGATGATGGTGCATCATACTTGCTGAGGACTGGTATGTCCTAAGCCAGCAAACTACCTTAAACCTTTTTAGTATTTTAATCTCTGTTAAAACAACTGGCAAATCCACCCCAGGTGTAGAGTAGCTATAAGAAAAATAATAATAATACTTAAAAAAAAAAACAGGAAAGAAAAAGGAAAAAAAGCCCCACCCATATCCAATACATTTAACTGTAAGAGCTAAGGATATAAAATGTAGTTATACCCTTGATATAGATATCAGGGATAAACCAAAAATATAACAAAAGTAAACCCAGAAAGATATTATTACAATATATAAGCGCAAGGCCAGCTTTTACAATTGTTAGCCAATACAAATCACCCATATTTTTCAATGGGTGCTTGCCTGAGAACAGAATTCAGGAACTACGCTATGAACATGCACACACACAACACGAGGTGGGGAAGAATTCTCCAGTGTACAAAATTACCTATTATTTAGAATTTCAGGAATTAAAGGATTCACCATATGAAAGATACCAACAAGATCAAGAGACAAAGCACAGGTTACAGAACCCCAGCAATCATAGCTGAAAGGCATGCTATGTCTTTGTGAAAGCCTCTGGAACACGTATATAGTGGACCTAGCCCATTTTGCTAGAATAATACTTCTTAGTATTATTAGGCACATAGGCAGGTATAAAGCATGTATATTGTTTCCTAAAATCTCCTTCAATTTCTCCTAAAGTATATAATAAACAGTGAAGGGGAGTAAAATCAAAGAAGGATCAACAGAGCAGGAACTCAGCAAAAAGGGGAGGAAGGTAAAATCAGTGTAAAATCAAACGGTGACATTTTTTAAATTAACAGAAGACATGTCTCAAACCATAAGAACATGTACAAACAGATAGATTAGGAAAAAAACCCCACAGTACAGTCACACTAGAGTATGCCAATTATACCGCAGAGTTATGTCAAGATATAATCCTTGAAAAAAGAGAACAGAATCAGACCTGAGTAGGTAAAACTTTGTTATAAAAAAGAGATTAATAAAAATAATTTTCACAGCTTGCTGTGAAATTAATTAACATACAAGTACACTCTGTTTAATATTGTAGCTGGGATTCTGAAGCTAATAACAGAGAATTAATCCAAAATAAAGGGAGGAAATTATGCTTGTGAAAAAGTGTATATGAGAGGAAAGCCAGACCTCCATTGATTATTCATTTACTTGATGATTTCAGGAATATCTGCTAATTTTTAGATCTTTGGTTACTATTCTGAAAAACATAGCAAACCCCCTAAGCACATAAGCAAGGTTGTTGCACAGAACCGACTGTGAAATACCAGAAAAAATGCTGTAACTTACTTTTTCACCAGGAGGTCCAATAGGACCTTGCGGACCAGGAAGCCCCTATTAAAAAGAAACCAGTGTGAGAAACTGGGGAGAACAATATACATACATTCACCCTACTAAAGGTCCCTCATTAATCTGTTTAAACACACTGGCAAATATAAGTGGCTTTTTTTTCCCCCCTTACGAGTTAGATCAGGAGTTTTGTGTGAGCCTTTTGCACAAGCCACTATTCTGGCAGTAGGTCTGTAACAAGATCCTATTCAGAACCCTCCTCCAGGTGTGGCCATTCCTGCTGCATTCCAGGAACACTGAATGAGTCATTTTTCTCCTGAATTAAAAATCCCTCTGAAAGCTTACTTGAAAACCCTGCTCCCACTGCCCTCAGCACATTTGCAGCATTATTTATAAAATCCTTGAAGCTTTATCAGTTTTGCACATGAAAAGCTAACCTTTTAGTAATTTCCATTTATCAAACATTTGCTGCACATTACTTTGTATTCCTTGAGACTTATTTTACACTTACTTGTGGGCCTGGGATTCCTTGCTGACCAGGAGGTCCTGGTTCCCCTTGAGGACCCTACCATGCAAAAAAAACCACCAAGGCATTAGGTTTGCATTTCTGCACTACAGATCTTCATTGTCAGGACTAAAAGGATTACAAACTCATCTTTGTTCCTCCCTCTTTAAAGTCTACCACCAACTTTCTATCCAGTATGATATTTTTTCATGCTAATGAATTTCATGGCCTTTTCTTTAATAGAGAATAACAGCCCACACATAGGACCTAAGCACTGGAGTCCATGGTGTTAAAGGAGCTTAAGAGAAAGCATGGTTAGGCCTTTTGGCTGAAAACTAATAGGCGGCTTCTGTTTTCTATGTAAGATCATAATGAATCTGAATATTTAGACAGAAAAGTTTAATTAAACGGAAGGGATGGCACAGTGGCAGGGATAAGAGAATTTGGAAAGGATTCTTAGAGTCCACTCCCTATTTACTTCCCAGGTCGCTTACTCACCATGTTTCCTTTTGGGCCTGAAGGTCCATCAACACCTGCAATGCCCTACAACAAACAATATAAACATGAGCAACTTAAAGTGGACTTCCATTTTTCTTCTGGAAATTGCAAATACAAGAGTTCATACGTACAGGTTGTCCAGGGGGACCAGGTGTACCTCTGGGGCCCAGTAATCCCCGTGGACCCTGTAAGAGTAGAAACACTTATTAACACCTGCATGATTTTTTCTGAAACAAAGAGAGGCCCAGGATCAGGACTGGGCAAGGAATGTCATAAGGAGTAGGAAGGATGAGGGGAAGGCAGCATGGGGGTTGAGGGAGCAAGAAAGAAAGGAAAAAAGGAAAAAATACACTGATAACAGATTCTCCTGAAGGCCACCATATGTCTGAACAGGATGTCAGTGGAAAGGCAAGCTTTGATTTAGCCGCTGTATGGTCATTTCAGAGAACCATAGGAGATAACTATTTATATTTCCTGGTGCAGAACATTGGCACAGCATCTCCCACTGAAGTTTCAGCTGTGTCTTGGCCTGAAGGTCTGACCTGGAGAGTAGCATACATTTGTATTTCTGTCTTTAGGAAACATGATAGTTTGTCATACGCTATACCACTATTCTAAGTGTAAAACAGTTCTTTTATTTGTAGTAAAGATCCAACAAATTACTAAATATTATTAATAATTTTATTACAATAAATGCAAAGCATTCTGGAAAGCAAAATCAGATTTGTTCCTCCTATCCCCAAAAAATTCCACAAAAGACCAAGGGCTTTTCTCCTAAATGAGGTGAGCAAGATTTGATCTATAACATAATCTTTTGGCTTTATATTATGTAAATTAATATTAGTTTTCAGCAGCATTTGGGTCTTGTCACACTGCTAAAGTAGGCAGGACTGTGTCTCCAGTCTCCTCATGTATGATATAGTCACAAATTATTAACACACTGACTCTGTAACGACTTCTTCCTCCTTCGCAAGTAGGCAGCAGTATATCATACATTTAGGGTAAAATTCCCCTTTCTGAGGCTTGATTTCTTGCCTGCAATGCAGAACTCTGCTCTGCAGTGACAGCACCTGCAGAATTCCAACTGACAGCAGAGGAAATTCTGTATGTGAAACAAGTGTAAAAATACACAATGAAGCTCAGCAGTGTGAAAAAAGAGGAGAAGCCAGGCCTTATTTTCTAATAAACAGATGTTTGGAAAACATTTTCAAAGCAACAAGGGCTTGGTTATATTCTCATGTTTCAAGGAC
Source organism: Grus americana (assembly GCF_028858705.1). NCBI lineage: Eukaryota > Metazoa > Chordata > Aves > Gruiformes > Gruidae > Grus > Grus americana. The sequence goes on along the minus strand of NC_072859.1, from coordinate 14,260,456 downwards.
TGCAGTGACTGATTTTACACAATAGGATAGGAAATGGCCTTTGTGATTCTGGAAGTTGTGTATACTTGGCTGGATATATCCCTGACTTAATTCTAATCCTGTAAGCAGTTTTTCACCCCTAAAAAACCTGTTAATTTGCTTGCTTTTCAGCCAGAATCAGTACTCTCTCTATACACACACACAGAGTAATTTTTATACCTGGAATTCAGAACAGTTCAATAGAAAGAATAAGAAAGCATTGCTTACAGCTTCACCTGGGAGACCTCTTGGTCCAACTTCCCCATCTTCTCCCTGGTTTTGTACAAGGGGAATAGAAGTTTTAGGAAAAAAGAACATTTATCATGACCACATTGCCATTACATGAGATTCACTCTATATTTTACTGTGTAAATAGCAACTTACTCTTGATCCATCTTCACCAGGTAAGCCAGGAGGTCCCTGTGGGCCACGGTCTCCCTGTAGAATAAGGAAAGTCATTAAAATAATACATCTGTTGCTGGAAACAATAATGGATGGGAAAGGAAATGAAAACAAATGTGTTAGCTGAAGTCTGATGTGTCAAAACATGTCTTGACACAATGATACAAATCTGTAGGTCATAGTACTCAGTAAAGTCTTTTATTACATTAGTATAAAAACAAATGAACATTATTGAAACAATGAACTATTTGTGTTTGCAAAGTTTCACTCTGTAACTGTTCTTGGCCCCAGAACATACACAAACCACTGCTACAAAAGGCAGTGTTACCCACGTTTTTCTTTGTCTCATCGGCACCTTCCCCCTCTTTCTCCACAATATATTACTGCCAGTAAAATAAGGCATGTGTACATGGGTCAGAAGTTAATAAACCAATTTCTGGGCCCTGGAATATAGATGGTGAAGTGCACTGACCACCTTTCAGAACCACGCACCCTGGCACCAGTCATTTAGAGCCTTGGGACTGATTTGTCTGAGGCTTTGGAAGGCAGCCAGACTTCCACACTTCCCCTCAGAGGCTGGGGCTTTTCAAGTCTATATATGCAGAGCCTCAGTAGATTCTGGACCATACTTTCAGGATTTATTTTTCTTTCCCAATTTCTAAAGAGAACTAGTGTGCTGCATAGCTCAAACACCACTGACTGACCTCTTTCTGGGCAGCAGGTTTTTAGACTGTGACTTCCTTCTGGCATTGGACAACAATCAAGTATTCATGCTGTTTTCCTTAATTTTATCAGTGCCTCCAAGGAGCCTGACCACTGCTGTGGATCCTAGCAGAGATATGTGGCATCACTCTTTAGTGGCTCCATTCTTTACTCTTTCAAAATTTCCGAGGGAATTTTAGGTAACTTGCTCTCTTACCACAGAGCTGTCTAATATTAGGGATGTCAGGATTTTATTCTACCGTCTTTCTGTCCTCTGTAAGTTGGAGTCAGCATGGGAGAGAATGAAATTCTATGAACTGTACATTTGTATCTGTAAGATGACTTAATACAGCATTTTCTATATTTTGCTAAGTTTTGGGACTACTCAATATGATCTGCTGATACAGCATGTGTTTTTCTACATGCTAAATGCACTCCTGAAAGATGACACATGAGACACATGATCTGTGCTCTGGCTTCCAATCAATATCCAGGTGAAGACTGACTTAAGCTTTAAAATATTGAAATAGTTCGTCCCCCTCAGGGGCCACCTATCTTGTCTTGCAATCACATGGCACTTAGAGTTAGATTAGGAGCTTGCATTTAGTGTCCTGGTATTGTCATGCAGTAAGAACAAAACTTCCTATTATTGTCAGCATTCTCAGTTCTTCAATTCTCTAATTCTTTCCTTCAACTGTTCTGTTAAATCCTGAATTTCTTTTTCCTTAGACCTTTTCTTCCAGTATATAGTGTCTTGCTTTTATACTGGAGAAGGGTTATGCATCTAGTAAATCTAAATAAGAGGAGTTCAAAGTCATAGATATTGAGGCTAAAAGGAATATTACACCATGTGGTCTGATCTCCTCTACACTGGAAGTCAGAGAATCTCATCCAGTGACTCCTGTCTGACAACTTGTGTTTCACAGAGTCATAACCTCAGAGAGACATGCAATTTGCAACTCATAGTTCAAATACGACTAATTCTAAAAGTAGTCCTAAAACTTTTACTCTAAAGTTATGGGTTTTCAACATCAATTCTCTTACAGCTGAAACATGACTACAACAGAAAAAGTGTTTCTCTTGTCTTTCTTTCTGTGCTCTTTTTTGCAAGCCAAAGAGAACTGAATATTTGCATTATACGCTGTCAGTATATATGAAGCCGAAGAGCAACAGCTATCTGATCTGGCTTTGAATTGAGGTGCTATCAGAAAGATCATCATTTGTGCTTTTACAGAAGATTTCCATAGAAACACGAGAATGCAGTGATTTTTAAATAGTAGGATGAAAGAAATGATGAAAAGAAGTCATTATTTTCATTACTATTTTGCAAATTTCAACCCAAACTTAGTCTTCTATTCTAGTTTATTTATTTAGGAAATAAGAAACAAATAGAATATTTGCCAAAAAAAATTTCTTTATGACTTGGAAGGTCCCACAGACAGACAATTCTAGTATTCCAGGTTGGAAAGCAGACACACATTCCCTGACTGAACCAATTTCTACCCAGCCTTCAGCGTGAAGCAGTGTCTAGAGCTTAATGTCTAGCCCCCTCTGCTGGTCACCTGCCGATCAAGCTGGAGTTCAGTTTACGTGACTTCTGTAAAGCACTGAATGCTTTACACTCTAAGAAGGAATGATGAAAGAGGAACAAGACACTTCTGTATGACACTAGAAGTTCTTTTCCTATTTCAAACAGAACTCAAAAGATTATCATTAGATGCTATTACAAAGAATTACATTACAGTAAGGGAGGTACATTCAGTAGAGTATGTTGTTACTAGCATCTACATTAGGGGTATAATTTAAAGTAGAAATCCCCTGCTGTGATTATTTCTACACTTTGTAGGGAAAGATGCAGATCTCATCCTACAGATTGGTATGACAAAAGGAGCAAGTACATTAGTTGTTATAAATATTACTTCAAGTTTTCTTAACTTATCTGACCTGACTCTGATCTTTAACCTGCAGCTGTTGGAATAAGCCACACTAAAAAATTCAGTTTGCAATTCAAATATTCAAATGCATTTTTTTGAGCAAGCTTCTCAGCAGGTTAAAATTTGTCATGCTCCTGATACAGAAAATTCATTCTAATTTCCTTTTCCTATTACTATTTTCTGTATCAATCACTTTAAATCCAACAGGCAAATTCCTTAACTAAGAAAAATCAGAGCAAAACCCAGCTGAAAATGTGATCTGAATTCTGAAAATATATTTAAATCATTCATATATGTATATATGAGTTGTTGTCTATTGATTGATATTACTGAGGAATACATTACCTGACAATATAGATATTATTCTGTAGTGTGAAAAGCTGACATTCTGTTTTAACTTTCCCCATAGTCCTTAGTGCTATTCTTAATGAATAGTGCATTATTTCTGTGACAGTATCAATTTGCTGTGGTATAAATATACGTTTTTTCTTACCCTGTTACCTTTGTCACCAGGGAGGCCAGGAAGACCATCAAATCCTCTGTCACCCTAGGGAAGAAGAAATCACAGCTTTAGTAAATGACCATTCCATTCTGTATTACTCTGATAAAATTTTGCCTTCCCTCGAAAAGTTAATTTCTACCCTTGGTTATATGTACACTTTTGTTATTGAATGAAATACACGGAGGGGAGCATGTATATCAAACTCACAAAATTTGCTTCTATGCATTAAAGTAAGAGAAGATGCTGCACCAACTTTTTCACTGTGTTGTAATTATGCTATTTATAAAAAGAAGTATACCTTGAAATGAAAAGCTTGATTATATCTGCACTTTGCAGTTACAAAACTGACTTTACTATTATTGATACTCTGTAACTAGAAACTGACTCAGAGGGATAGGAATCATGCCGCAAGAATCAAGTTACTTAAAGGTCAGACTACTAGCCATTACCATTAATTACCATATTTTAAATGGATGATTCATTCTCAGCTCTTGCATCTGACCCAGCTATCTGAAACCTCAGAATTTTCACTTGAGAAAAGAATTTTGGGTTGGCCTGGAAGAAACTGCGGTACCTACATAAAATCTGTGTAGCCCATTCCAAGACTGAAACAAAACCTCAGGTCTCATTACTATTTACCTTTGCACCAGGTTCTCCTGGCATTCCTCTGGCACCATCAGCTCCAGGACGTCCCTGCAAAAACCCAAAGGGGCTAACATTTGAAAATGCAGTGGAATCAGTTAATATTTAAATATATTTAAATAGAAACTTTTACCCAGAGCAAGATTGATCCATATGCTACCTACCCTTTTGCCAGCTTTTCCACTTGGACCAGGGGCACCTTGAACACCACGAGGACCCTGAATTTAAAAAGTGTAATTCTTAGACTCACATTCATGTCAGCAAAAGGCTAGTTAAACATCTCACCTCAAAAACAAAATAAGATTTTTTTTACACACAAAGCTGCATTTTTTTCCCAGGAGATAGATTCTGGTTTCCAAATTCCCATTGGTTTTAATAGAACTTGGGCATCCAAACTGGCCTTAGCACTACCAATTTTCACACTAGTTTTCATGAGACGGCACTATAATTGGTCCTTTTAATGTAAAAGCTCTTACATTCTTTTCATGGCTTTGAAGATCTCAGTCCTGTGGTTTGAAAACCCTTCTTCCTCTCATGCTAAAATTATTTTAGTCACATAGTAATTATTTGATGAAAACTAAAGAGTGCTTATTTCAGATCCCTAACTCACACAAACATGAGTTGTGCTGGTAAACAGCTTGCATGCTGTCTTGGCTTTACACAGCACAGTTTTAACTAGGGGGAGATGAAATTACCCCAGACTGAAAAACCTAATTCCACTCTGCTGCAAATATCCATGAGGAGTTTTAAGGCAGGCACTTAATAATGTAGCAAATCCATGATACTACTTGAGATCTAGCAAAATCATTGTTCCAGAGACTGCTACCATGACTTCTTTAAGAACCCCCTATTACTTTTAGGTTTAAGCTGAAAGATTTCAATGTGCTCTTTAACATCATTGCACAGGAGCTGATATAATAAGCTGAGAAGAAAAGCATGCACTGATTCCTAAAGACTTATTCTTGCAATGTCATGTCTGTCTTGAACGTATCCTATTGAATTACCAACTAAAGCCAGCCTCTCTCACCTTATGAGATCTGATGAGATCTAAGGTCATACAATTGCAGACTGACATATGATTATTTAACAGAGAAAAGAGCCTGCAGTGACAATATTAAAACAGGTTTTCAAGTGATGAGACTCTACATGTGATAATTGCTCTTTGTTACATAAAGATCGTTACTTTCATATTTCAAAATGAAGCATCAAGCTATTGCATTTAATTAGGATAGTATTGTAAAAGCTATTTTCAATTGCACGTAGAAAGCATATAATTGATTGATTTCTTCTAAGTGGTATGAACATATTTTTTAAAAGATAAACAAGCTCAAACATAACAGGCAATATTATTGTACCTGAGGACCTGGTTCGCCACTTTCACCCTTAGCACCTGCTGCTCCAGGTCCACCCTTGATGAAAAAAGCAAAATATATTGTTTAAATATACAAAAAATTCTTTAAATGAATGTTACTTTCTATTTCTGTATGTTAATTACAGGGAGAAAAACCAAACAATGTCCTATTCATCAGGAGGTGTGAATTCACCATTTGAATTAGCAAATATACCCTAATATACCGTCTAGACCCTGGGCCTAACTGGGCCAAAAATCTTTCTATTACCAAAGAAAACTCCTGTCGATTTGAATGGGATTGGTTGTAACCCTTTGTTCTATATTAATATTTGAGAGATAAATGTGAGCACAGTAAGAACATAAGTCATGCAAACAGAAGAGCATCTGCTGTAGGGAAGGCAACAGAAATTAAACCCACCTCTTTTTACTTTTATCTATTTCTGTGCTGTACAGAAAATAACAGAGTCTTGGAGTTCAATCCAAAGATCGCTATAATCAATGAAAAATACCCTGTCTAATCTTGTCATGAACTTCAGTGATGTTTTAATCAAGGTCTTTATGCATCTGGCCCTGAAGTGGAAAATCTATATAAATGCATCTCTTTACTATCATTAAATGATGACACAGATTTTCAGAGTAAGTTTTACTCACAAACAGACCTAAACCAGATCTTCATCCAGGGTAAGATACTGTACATGGAATCTGGGGCAGAACTAGTCAAAGTGAGTTTATGTTTTCTTAATAGGGGTCTCACAAAAATAGACAAAACAAAACAAAAACATCTTGACATGCTCACATAGACTACAGGCTCCGGAAAGGAACATCCTGGAGTTTACTATTATGGGCAAAAGAATTTTTGCATTTCTGACCTCTGAAACAGGTCGTGACCAAATGTATGTATTTAATATAAAATGAAACTTGCAGGCTTTGGAAAATTGATAATCCTCCTCTATTCACCGTAGTGACCATTCAAAGAAAGAAGTGGTCTCCCAGCTTGGCTTAGCACTGAGTCTAGCATCCTGGGGCGGAAACATTCCCGCTGACCTTGCAGGTATTGAATCAAGTCCTAAGCAAACTGAAAATCAGATCCGAGCTGGTACTGGCACGTGAGAGAACAGTGAGTTTTGGCAGGTGGTGACTGTCTGTTTGGGTTTCCCTGATGCTTTTAATTAATATAATTGATTACATTTAATATCTGTAGGCAGAAATTTATTTTGTATTCTATTTTAATTAAGCATGTGATCTCTAGACTCAGTTGAAGCTAAACTGCGGCTTTGACAGTGCTATGTTTAAGACTTTTAATAATTGGTATGTTTCTAAATGTATCTTATTGGCTACTAATAATTTAACAAAAAATAATTCATATTAAGAGTAAAAGCTCCAACTATTTCATTCTTAAAATAAGCTAGGCACACAAACAATTGACAGGCCAAGAACCTGTAGTTCTTCTAAAACTGTAGGCCAAAAATGTTGCCAGATCAAAGAGTTGGATTTCTAGAGCCTCCTGGTGGCTTAGAAGCAAAACAACTATTAATATTATTCATTTGTTGAATATTGCAGACAGAAATTCATAGAATCATAGAATTGATTTGGCTGGAAAAGACCTTTAAGATCATCAAGTCCAACTGTTATGAAGGCTTTTGAAACATCAAAGCAGGAGTATGAGGCCAGGTTATACCTCAGCTAAAGGTATACAATCCACTGTCAGTATTAAACCAGTCTTTACAAATTAATTCCTTGCTTACAGCAGTTCTATAGTTATTTTGTCTGTACAGACTAAATGTTATCCTGCAGGTTTCTTGATTTAAATGCACTGCTGGAAATAGTGAATTAGTTTGCTAAATAGACCCAACATGTTTGACAATTTGTAAGTATTGTATACCTAATCATGATCAATGAGGAGTCTTTAAGCCAAATTCTCTGCTTGGTAGCAACTATTTATTTTGGAAGAATTACTCTAGAAAAGAATTGCTCTTGTATAGGTCTGCCTATATAAATAAAACATAAGTAAAGTCCAATGATTTCAATTTCTGGGGACCAAGTGAGGTCCGGGTGGGATATTTAGCTAAAAATTACCTGAAAACAGTAAGTTTCACCTAGATAAACAGACTGAGTTTATGAGACTGGCCAATTTGGAGCACAGCATAATCTGGAACAGAATTTTTGATGCTATATGAAGACGAGACAAAGCACTACCAAGCCAACCAAGAATACAAGAGAATGCAAAGCTGCTAGGATCAGGGAAGAACACTATCCAGAGTATTCCTTATGCTCCCTAAAATATTCCTTCAACAGTATGTAATTATCTTATGTTCCTCTGGGGTTTTTTTGTTAATAAAAGCGGTCACTGGAGGGAATAGCAGCAAGAGCCACTGAGGCAACCTTTCAGTTGCATTGTGCTGCTATAATTATACACAATGATATGGACGATAACCTGGCCAGTACTTTCTGTTGGTAGTAGTAGGATGCTATACTCATGTTTGTCCATCTGCCTCTCCTGCTTTCAAACTAACAGACCCGTGGAGAGAGGAGCCCACATTGGGGCAGGTTTGCTGGCAGGACTTGTGACCCTGTGGGGGACCCATGCTGAAGCAGTCTGTTCCTGAAGGACTGCACCTTGTGGAGGGGACCCACACTGGAGCAATTTGTGAAGAACTGTAGCCCGTGGGAAGGACTCACATTGCAGCAGGGGAAGAGTGTGAAGAGTCCTACCCTTGAGGAGGAAGGAGCAGCAGAGACAACGTGTGATGAACTGACCGCAAGCCCCATTCCTTGTCCCCCTGTGCTGCTTGGGAGGAGGAGGGAAAGATATCAGAGTGAAGTTAAGCCCAGAAAGATGGGAGGGGTGGGGTGAAGGTGTTTTTAAGATTTAGTTTTATTTCTCATTACTCGACTCTGATTTGATTGGTAATACATTAAATTAATTTTTCCAAGTTGAGTCTGTTTTGCCCATGATGGTAATTGGTGAGTGAACTTCCCTTGGCCTTAACTCATGGGCCTTTTGTTATATTTTCTCTCCCCTGTCCAGCTGAAGAGTGATAGAGTGGCTTTGGTGGGCACCTGGCATCCAGCCAGGCTCAACCCACCACATAATTGTATCAGTTTCTTTTTAAATAAAATAAGTACAAATACAGAGGCATAGGCAAAGCCAGAAGGAGATCCATGGACTTGCATTTCTGTGTTCTTAAACCTGTGCCCGTTTTGTTTACATACCACAGGACCTGGTCTTCCAGTGAGTCCCATGGGACCAGGTGGACCTCTCATGGCAATCTGAGAAAATAAACAGAACAAAACAACAGGTATGAAGAAAAAGCTGCCAGCCAGCATACCAATTCTATATTAATACAATTTCATCATGCATTAGCAAATAGCCCGCACCATTGACTCTGTTGTCAATAAGGATAACTACTGTGATGAGATGATGCTTAGAGCTCTCTACTTCACATCCTGCATGATATAAAATGGAAATTTTTTTTGAGCTGTACCCTTGTGGCAGTTTTGTTTGCAGACTTCTTGTACTCACCCTAGCTTGCTGAAGAATAGCTTGTGCTTGAGCTTCCTGAGCTGAGATTGTTGGGCCCTTCTCACCATCTCCACCAAAACGGAACTGCAAGTATGAAAACAAGAAACGGATTCAGAATTTATTAAATTAAAACCATACATGTTATTCACTGCAACGGTGTCAACCACTTCAAAAACACAGGGTCTCAGCCTTTATTTCATTCCACTAACTTCAGAAGACTGCTGCATTGAGCCCACTGGATCCGGCATGAATATTAAGTCATTGGTAATAGTTTAGAACTGACGTGCAAATCTAATCCCTTATGAGCGAACATTTTCTTGATTTCATAGGATTTTGGTTTTCATTTTGTTTGCTTGTTCGTTTATTTCAAAAAGAGGCCAAAATGGACTAATTATCTGCAAAACCTCATTAAAAATATGTATCAAAATTAATTAATTCTCTATACATTGGTAGCGATGCACAGAAAAACGCAATTCAATCTAAGGCAGACTTCAATTTGAAAAACGTTTGGTATCTGAAATGAAACGGTTTTGTGTTATTTCTGACAATTTCAAAATAAATTACAGAATAAAATTTAAGTACTCATTGCTGCACTGCTGGACTGTTATTGCTCACGAAACTGCTAGCACAAGCTTTGCAATGTTGCAGAGACACTAAGCTGCAACAAGAAGCACGGCTTTCCAAAGGTACAGCATAGGCACACTGGATATTAGGGCCATGAATCTTTCACTACCCACAACAGTTCGTTCAGTTTCCCTACACCCAGAGTTGGCATGGTAACTGAGGTCTTTCTCTTGCAGTCATATTATTATCAGAATGGAAGGATTTTTTGGAAAGTGATGGAAAACTTATTGCTTTAAGCCTCCACAAATGAGCACCTGACCTCTTCTAAAATGAGAACTACCAAGCCTCCTATCATTTGAAAGGAGACCAGGTGGTTTGCAGGGATCCCCATAATGTGGAATCAACCCCATTTTCAAAATATTTTTCCAAGTAAAAGTGCCTAAATTCATTGTCATGCATCCATTGAAAAGGTGAACCCATTCTGATGAATTCAAGCCCCACATGTGATGATGAAGAGCCACACATCCCACAAAAGATGTCTCCCACGTTAATTGGTGCTTTGAATGTATCTCTGTGACAAGACATTCTGCCACTGCTAGATTCGATTCCAACTCTTTACTCATTTATATCAGGATGGCTCTCAAGCTAGTGAGCAGGTCATCTGTTATAAAAGGATAGTGGCTTCTCAGTGGGGTTTATAAATGTAGAAAAGAATTCTGGATGGTGGTTAAACTGCTAGGCTGAAATTCAGGAGACCTGAAGGCAATTGCTTCCTTACTGAGAAATTTCTGGTTTGACTTGGTAAATCACTTGTGATGATACTCATTAACATCTAAAAATAAAGTTAGTGAGATTTTTCCAAAGTTATGGATAGGTTAAGTATTAGTCCACACTTACTACCTTTAATGGAGCAAACTGATACAGCAATTATAGATGGAAGAATATTTGGGAATAATTCCCCTGAGGAGTAGTGGCATTTTTCCATCAACTAATTATTGGTAAACAAATATTTCTGTTACACAGCCAGCTGCAATAATAGAACTTGGTGAAAGCATGAGGTCAAAAACATGAGCTTATTTTAATTAACTTCCATTGATTTGTTCATAAATAGAAAAGAAACCTTACAAAATCATCCTTTCCTTATTGATACTGATGGAGTCCTGCCTCCTGTACCAGAACTGCAGCAACTACAGCTCCGAGACTTTTTACTTACTTTGCTTTACTTACCAAAAATACTCCCCCTTCATTTACAGTTGGTTTATCAATTCTCTGTGATGGTAGCGGTAGTACTCATCAGAGATTTCATGTACACACATACACTTAGGATTAATGAATTCCATGCATATAGTACTTTTCATACCACAAAGCTGCAAGATACTTTAACAGCTTTGGGCTTGTTCCTCCACCTGCTAAAACAGATGGTGTTTTGCTTTGACTCCAGTGGGAGCAGAGCTAGCTATGTGCATATATTTCTATTCAAAGGATCCACTGACTCTTCAAAGAGGACACTGAAGTCCAGTTTTAAGCATGGAATGCTTAAAATTCTCCATGTCAAGGAGACTTGAAAGCACATGTGCCTGCTGGGAGTACATGCCCTTTGTGCAACAGCAAACTCCTTGTTCAGGATGTATAGTGGCAAATAACAGTTACTGTTGAAAATGTAAGGAGGATTTAAGTGAGTGTAATACATTCATGTAGGTTCCAATCTGGCAGCCATGCAGGAACTAAAGCATATGCTTTGTTTGAGGGAAAAAAGGTACCATATGATCTTCAAATGCTTACACCATACAAGAAACTCTGTATCATCTCTTATTCCAAAGACAAAATCAGATGAAAAAAGAAAACACCTATACATTTCTTGAAACACACTTCCTCTTTTTGGAGGCTGGCTACCCTGTAATCTCAATACAACTTACCGGTAGCATTAACATGGTACCTGGGGGACCTGCTAAACCATCAGCACCAGGGAGACCAGGGCGACCAGGTGGACCCTAAGAGAACAAAGTGACGAGAACAAAAAGATAGATAAGATAAACCCTTTGAGTCACTCACACTCGTATTCATAATAATGCACTTGGAGGTTTAATATTCTCTTTGCAAATGGTTTGGGAATGTTATTAATTATGAGTGAGGTAATTAAAGAACTGAGTTTGGGGAAGACATTCAGCAATGGGGAAGAAAACTATTTTCTTTAATTATTTTACTTACAAATTATGTTAAAAAATGGAGTATGGAGTACCTCATTATGGAGGCTCTGCTCATTATTTCATAGGCTGGGCTGAGTAAGATTTGCATTGTGTTCCAGTGTTTGCATTACGTGATATAGAGAACTAACACTGCTGATTCTCTTTAAACCCTTTGAGTAGGCTTAATTTGCAAAGGTTACATAAGCCCTGCAACTATGACTTGAAATCTATTTTTTATGAACTGTAATTCTCCCTGACAGTTTAAAAAGAGCTAAACTTTCTGTGTAAGCTGGAGTTGAAGAAATGTACCAATATGCGTACATGATGGTCATGATTATTGATCCAACATGCTGCATACATAAATATTGCTGTTGTGACAACAGTTAGATTTATAATTGCACCTTTCCTCTCAGCAATTTGCATGCTGCATTTTTGCTAGCTGAAGCTGTCAAGGGCAGGAAGGACCTGCATCAGGAGCACTCATTTGCTTGCTGCATGTCTGCCAAAGTACTCCTTCACCGGAAGGACTCTCTGCAGGGTTGCAATGACAGACCAACAAACATCAAATTGTTTTAACTGGTTCCTTCTGCTGCTCAGGATTTGAACAAAACAATGGGAAAGCTGATCAGAAAAAATTTGGTGTTTTTTCCCCTCTTCAAGAATTAAGATTGGTAGTCTGGTACTGAGTCTGAGCTATTTTTTCAAAAAAGCCTGAAGCACCAAAACATAATTCCCTACTAATAACACACTACAGATAATCTTAAATTGAGAATTATTACTAACTCAGATGTAAAATATTGAATAAAATATTATAATTGTTAACAAGAACCTTGATATACCCAGGCAATTTTGAGTTAAGGTTAAAAAATAGAGAAACAATCAAATGCACTTGCAAAGCCCCGAAAGAACCTTCAGTCTGACCTGCAGCAACTTTATACCATATGATTATGAGCCTTTGTGAAGATTAGAACTGAAAGATTAAATCAAAAGGTGAAGATTAGATTACTGAAGATGAAACTGAAGATTAGATTAGTTTTCACTTTCTTCTTCCATTGCACCATTGTAGATGAGTGAAATTCATCCCTACAGTAAGTAAAAGTGGGACCACTTAAGGTCCTCTCCAGAAGGGTACATTCATTCATTTCTCAGTTGTCTTATACCCATTATTAGGATTAGAATGATATAATAATTTAGTACAAAAGCTGAAGCACCATAGGCAACTACAAAAAGTGGTGGATTTCTAAACTAATTGTTCTGTGCTTCTGTGCTTAAACAACATTCTCAATTATTCTAGGTATTAATGCAGGCTTTTAAAAATTAAGCAATATGTGCTTTTCCTGAGTGGTAATTTTCTCAGTTAGTTAAAAAACTGAGTATCATCAGTAGTTGTTCCATTACAGTGTTGAAATTCCCATTTTATAAGTTTAAATTCCAAAATATGTTGTTTAGTTAATCTACAGGAAATAAATATGAAAGAAGTGTGGATGCTGACTTACTATCAAGGTGAAGCATTGTTGGGATTTTAACATTATCTCATTATTCAGTGAAACAATAGCATCTTCTCAACATTTTCTATACACAAATACAGTACGAACATGCTAAATTCGTCAGTAAACTATCACTCATAAAACTCAGGAAAGTTTCTTTTGTAGCATATTTTCTTAAAATAAATATATTTAGGCTGTTTCAAAATCCTGTCAGTTGTGGCAGGAAGAAAAGGCTTGTGAGAACAAGTCAGACTAAAATAATAGCTTAAATTTAATAATATTCATGACTGGATAGGCTGCTCATCCAGTATGTTATTTAATATGGCCAATAAATTCTGCCTAGATCATCTAAATGTTATCTATCACTTTCAATATTGCCATGTATATTTTGATTCTGCAGAGCTTGTTTTTCTCTGTATCTCTACATGTTATAGCTGAAGTCATACTGATGTTTTAAAACTCATTCAAATCATTTAAGGTATGTACCTATTGCTTTATTATATTTTAAAATAATTTACATCAAAACAAATATAGACAAATAGGAACTTAACTTTTTTCCTGTATTTACAGTACATATTTCTACCACTAAGGAAATGTTCGTTCAGATTCTCAGTTGATTTGCTCAGCTGAGTAGATCAGCCTCAGTTCCATTGAAACTTCTTATCCTATAGGTATATATTTCAGATCAGGATCTAACCCACTTACTCTTGTAGCAATTAGTGCAAGACATACCATGAACGCCCAGGATAATCTGTATGTTGACTTACCCTTTCACCAGGGTCACCTGGAGGACCAACAGGACCTTGTAGACCTGGGGGACCTGTAAGACCCTATGGAAAATGAATGACATTATTATGCTGAATGACGGCTTGCAGCATTTTTGAACTATTTTTTCTCTGGAAAGTTATGTTGAACACATATTTGGATAAAATAATTTATAAGGTGGCATACTTTTTTTTCTTACAAAGGTTTATAGTCAACATTCACAAGTTTGATTTTCATGCACTCAGGTTGCAGCATGCTCTCACTGCAAATGCTGAAGATGACCATTTTTTACTCCCTTCTAAAAACACTAAGTCCAATATACCATTTGGGAACTATGATAAGACCAGTATTAATTGTGTTAACTCATGAATACCAAAGCACCGTGGATAAATCAAAGGCAATAAAAGTAAATTTTGATTAATCTACTTACAGCAGGTCCTCTTGGTCCCGGTGGTCCTTCAATGAGCATACCCTAGGCGGGGGATGAAAAAAGATACTAAATTGGTTGTGTCTTGGAGAAAAATAGAAAATATGTCTTTAGCTGAACTACTAAAGTTAATATTTCTTAGTGTTTTGATAAACTTTTCCGGGGTTCTTCTCTCCACAGTTACTAGGATTGGAATCTGAATTGCTGTGTGGCTTTAAAAGTGAGAAAGACTTCTAGGCTGGAGGGATTTCATAGTACTTAATTTTTTTTTTTTTTAATGCTGTTAAAGAATTTGATGTGAATAGCTCTGGCTATTTCTGTGTTGCAGGTCTTACAGCACCTCCTAGATGCTAGTCCAAATTCCAGGTCACAGTAAGACCTATGAATACATGATCCTCACTTGTGCTTGGCTTTCCATAGGAAGGAGGACTGGACAAACAAGCTTGAAGCTAGCTGTAGTGAACTCCAGCAATGCTGGAGATTGGCAATGGATACCTCTTTAGTATTACAGATGTAAACTAAATGTATCTTGAAAACGTTTAAAAAAGCTGTGTATTTTATGAGCTAACACACTGAGCTTCTTCACAGATCATGACTGAGAGGTCACAACCTTGACTTATAACTTTTTCATTATTGTAGTCCTTTCACTTTGGTGATCAGTAACAACCAGTTGCTAATCCTGGGATAGGAATATAGAATTAAAAGTGAGCTTTTATATCACAGAATCCAGACCTTTGATATTTAGGTAACAATGGCACATCATAGTATTTTATCGGGCTTCAACTTAAGCTAATTTTTTCCCTTGATATTTCTGTATCTAATTCTTTATGAAATAAAAACCAAATTAAACTTTAATTTCTATTTAGGCCAAATACATATTTGAAAGAAGTCCTTGAAAATTCTGGAAGAGTAAACCACACTGGCATTCAACTCCTGATAGATATTATAAAATGATTATTTTATATAATCTATGTCTTCTTTTAAATTCAGTTACATTTTAGTTTCTAACTGTCAAGCACGATGCTATCTCTAGGTCTGTCCAACCTGTAGTTACTAAATGGCCTGAAGAGCAGATCTATGCTCTGATTTCCTCTGCACAAGAAGATCCTCCTTGTTTTAAGGAACATGTAGTTAGTCCTTTGCATAACTGAAAGACAAGGCTGAACAAGCTACTGTCTGTTATCACTTCTACACTGTCCATACTGCAGGTGATTGTTTCAGAGATCATGGATAAGGTTACTGTCATCCTATCATGAACAACATGGTTTGATAATGATGTATCGTGTATATATGTTACATAGTGCTAAAAGAAAACACTCACCCACATCTGTACTTACAGGTTCAATCACAGCTGGCTCTCCCTTTTGGCCTTTTTCTCCATAAGCCCCATGTCCAGTCACCTGGCCAGTAAAAACAGCCCCAGAAATGAAAATAAGTAGAAAGTCTAAGGACCTGATACAAGAAAGAACTGCAGCAACCTGTAACTGAAAGCTAAAGCTGGAATCGATCTGTGCTATGAAAAACACATCACAGGCACAAACCATATAAGTCAATAATATTTAATACATGGGAAATGGAAAATGCAAAAACTGCGTGCATACTTTTCAAATTATTGGATATTGTACATTTGTAGTTTTCCAATGAGATGCAATAGTTTGCATCCCATGGTTTGCATTAGAACTTTGGACTAAGAATCTAAAACTTTTGTGTGCAAGTCACAAAGTTGTTTCTTATTTGAATGGAGATATACTTGGCAATTAACAATGATTCTTCATGGCTGTCTGAGTTAAGCAAGCCTAAAGTAAGCTGGAAAGAAAGATGCTTTGGTCCAATATGGATAGTATCCTTCAAACTCCTAACTTCATTCATTAGACATCCACAACATGTAAATTAGTCTGAGAAGAGTTTGTGACCTCATGGCATAAATGGGAAAGAAGTGGCACAGTAAACATTAAATAATATTTCATGGCTTGCCACTTATGCCTCCTAACTACATGAATTAGCATTAACTGCAAAATTCTTTTCGGACCAGCTCTATGGGAAGTTTTGGGTTCAGCATTAAGATAACAGAAGTACCTAAAACAATAGGTTAGTAACACGCTAATGGCAGAACACAGACAGATTCAAGTTTGAAGCAAATAAAAATAGTGAGTTGTTTGGGGTTTTTTTTCAAACCAGGAGATATATATTTTTCTTCGGAAGTACCTCTCGATTGCTAGCATATCCACTGCAAACTAGAAATTAAATTCAGTTTGATCAGATGAAAATTCGAAATGCTTTTTTTTTATTTTTGTAGAGTGATTCCACATTTACAGGAAAATAGCTCGGAATTTGAAAATGTTAAGGATAATGTTACAGTATTTCAATATGAAATATTTTGGAAAGGAAAAACAGAGATATATATTCATGGCTTGTGCATTTTGTATGGATTTATAAAGACACAGATCTCACTAGTAACAATGCAATAGTTCATAAAAATCAAGTAGCAAGAGGTACGGATAAATATGTTTTATCATATTAATGAAAATTGATTGTAAAAAATGACATCAGGTCTCCATCTTTGGAACTATTGCCCCTTTTTTGAAAGTTTCCAGGTACTGACTACTTTTCATCTTGCTTTTTCAAAGGCAGAACTTCACTCGTTCCAAATACATCCATATGTCAAAGGAAAAATATATTTGGTTCAGCAGATGAGAGTTGCAATAAAGTTGGGACAGGTCAGAGCCTGGGTTCTAATTCAAACTTCCTGACTCCTTCAGTTTCGTAGCAAGGCATTTTAAGTAGAAATTTACACCAGGGGATAGAGTCTACACAGTCATTTGCTTAATGCAGGCACGAATGGTGCCTTATGGGCTCTTTGCTTTACAGATAATCTGACCTTTTCTGTGTCATTCTGCCACAGTGTCCCCATCTGTGCTAGAAGGAAAAAAGTGAGCTTGTATCACATTGCATAGATAAGGATCATTAAAAAATACAATGACCCCAACAGGGTTTAGAAAGGAGCGATAAATAAAATACCAAAGTACAGGTTTCAAGGTTGGCAGAGAAAAGCAACCTCACAGCATTTGCTGTTATTTCTTGGATCCTTTGTAAACTGAAGTTTGGAGTTTGTGAGGAGAAGATAAAGATAAGACTGAGCAAATACTCAAACAAAATTCTCCTTTCGTACTATATTCAGGGCCTTCCCAATTAAAAATCCAAGTGGGAATTAATTTTGCTTCCAGTCTTAGTCATATTAGGTTTTTTTGCAGCTTCCACACTCTGGTAAACTGGTAAATCAGTATCTTGGCACAACTAAAGGAAAATTAAAGCCTTTCTGTTAAGCCTGTGGTTAAGTCAGAGGGAAAGAGAGAGCTATAAAACACACAAAAAAGAGCATGATTCACAGGATCCACCATGTCATCCTATCTTCCTTTGTATATACTGAGCTGTTAAATCACTCCTGCAAGGTCATAAACCTGTCACCATTGACTAAGCTTATTTTCATGACAGGATTCAGACCTTCACCTTCCCACTCATGAATTTTCTCCTTGGAAAGTAGCAGAAGCCGTAGGATTCTAGACACTTATATGCATTTCAACTTCCTAGGGTAATCATATAAAAATATTAATCACAGTACTTGCACCTGCATTAGAACATGCATTCTTTCCAGCTTTAGCTCTAGTGTAGAAAGATTTTTAAAAACTGTTCATTTTATAATTTATTTTTGGAATTCCACCTCTTCTTTACTTTCCCTCCCACCTTCAACCCCCCCTCATTCCCTTCACCACAAGAGACAAAACCCCTGCATTTAATAAAAATAAAAAGTTCAGGATTACTAAAACAAGAGGATGGGCTTGATCCAAAGCCTACCACAAGTGAGAATATATCTAATATGTACAAGGAGCTCTAGATCAGGCTCTGTACAGTTCTGAGACTGTAAAAGAATTGCCAAATTAAATTAATCTGCATTGTGCCTTCAATCAACTTACGCTCGTTTCTGTGATATCGGTCTCTGCAGGAACACCTGGACCAAACTCCTCATTAGTGGAATCAGTTGGTTTCTCTTCATATTCTTTATATTCATAAAAATCATATTCGCCTAAATCTCCATCTACCAGCAGATCAGATTCACTGAGGTGTACTCCTCTGCTTCCATATTCCGTTTCCTCAGTTTTTTTATCATAATCCTCTCCAGTTATGTATTCTTCAGCAAATACTTCTTCAACAGGATTTTGCTATTCATAGCAGTAGCAAAGATTTGGGAATAGGAGGAATACGTGAGTTATTGTTAGTAAAGCAATGTAAGCATATGCTGATCCACCATGATGACTTGTCAAAAGAAGAAAGAACAGTAGAACTACAGCATATTGTCTTTTAATTAGAGTCTGAAGGAATGGAAGTCCGGCCTTTCAGAGTAATTAAAAGATCTTTGTATAAGTAGTACAAAGACGTAATGCTTTCGTATTTTTTTTTTTTTTAATTTCCAAAACCACTGAATTCAATATATCCAGTACACTATGTGTATTGCTTGCTTAATGTTACTTTAGTGCCAAATATAGCTAAATTTCTCTGCTTGGTTTCACACTTACAAGCATTCATGAATGAACATATGAACCTCAATGAGCAGTGAATAAATTACAATAACAAAGTGAAGGAATTGCAAGCATCACTTTAGTTAAGCCCGGCCTTCTTTACTGTTTTGTGTCTATAAATACCAATGCTGAGCTAGATGCTTCAACTTCTTTTCTCTTGTTAATGATTTTGCAGTTTATTTATCACTCAAAAAGTCATGGTTCATGTCTGTCATGGCAATTTATATTTTTTTTTGTCTGAGTCAAATTCCACCAGCAAAACTCAGATTAATTTTAACATTTATGAAATCTAAGCTTTCAAGTATGTAAACTGTCAAACCAAGCAACCAACTCACAAGCACCAAAGCAGTTTAAAAGAATGCTATATTTGAGAAGTACAAAACCATTTGTGAAAAAATAATCAGCCATCATTTTTCTAAAACTAGCATTAATTAATATGCAGACACATTAATCAACACTGGCTTTAGGTGTAGTAATCTTAAAAAAATAATGTTTAGGCTTGCCATTGTGGCTTTCTAAAAAAGCAGTTTCTAACATAAGTCAAAATAATAATTTTGTCTTTTTCGACAGTTCAAAATACAGTGTTTCATAGAACCTCAGTGAAAAGCAAATAATTTGGGTTGTTAGCTGAAGAACTATTAAAAGGAAATGATGGCTTCTGACTCAGCTTCAATATGCTGCTATGGTTGCAGCCATTCTTTGTCTTGTGTTAGGCTCATTTTATGCTGCATCTTAAAAAGTTACAGGAAAAATTAGAGACTTCACTTCCTCTTAGATTAGGAGGACTATGTGTAGTATTTAACCTAGTATATACTAAACATAGCTCCATTCACATCCGCACTGAATGCAACAACCCTGCATTCCCACAGCATATACCACTGAATGATTTCCAGAATCATGAACTCTGCAGTCCAAAGATTCAGCAGATGTCTACAGAATTAATGGGAGTTCTGCCCAAGAAAACAGTAGGTTTTGATACTGGCTGAGAAAGCATAAAATTGGATTAATTGCTGTTATGTATAGATATGTATATTTACACAGACAGACACTGATCCTTTTAAAATGTGTTTGTGCTTCTTTTAATCATTGACACCTGGTAGACAAGTACTTTTGCCTATCATTTCCTCAAGAGTCCTTATTACCTCATTTGCTTCAGTAGTTCTGGAGGGAGCTTCTGTCTGGGGCCCATAGTCATTTTCAGCTATGCTATACTCTTGAAATCCATCAACAATGTTTGCCTAGTATTAAAGAAAAGGTACATTATTAAAAAAAATCCTGTAGGAAAAATTCAAGAGGTATCACTTTTATTCAGGTTATAGTATTAGCCAGATATATTCATCTAGTGGGGTTAGGTGTATTTTTTCTTATTATCAGAGATCTTCCAGTCTTGGCCTGGGAAAGATCTTGATTATTTCTTGGCTACCTTTACCCCTAGTTTGCCTTTTGTTGCTGCTTGATAACTTTTCTTCTTCTTGGATGCATATTTTTGAGATTTTTTTGTTGTGGCCTTTTGGGGTTTGTCCTTTGAGCTAGCGGCCACTGTCCTCTTCTTCTTTTTGACCATGGTTTTCTTTTTCTGCAAACGTTATGAAAGATGGAATGGGAAAACATAAATAAAATGAAAAGAAATTTTAGAAAGCATGAATGAAAGAAGGGTAACCAAATGTGAGATGAATGCTGTCAGCCGTGAGACTTTCCATCTCTAACTGAAAGCAAGTGTTACAGCTACAGAGTAAAGAAATGAGCGAAAGGAAAACATTAAGTTTTTATACAGAAGACACAAATTGACAAACCATGTGGTAGGGGACAGCTGGACACCACACAACAAACAGATCAGATTCTGTTACCTCTGTTTGTGCTACTGTCTCTTCGAATAGTGGGGGTCCCTCTGTTACAGAGTCAGTTTCTTTATAATCTGCATCCCCATACTCATAGTCATATTCGATAAAATCTTCTGGTGTATACTACATTGCAAATGGAAAAATATCAAGCATTCCCATGTTAGTGGTAGCAAACTAGATTAGCAATACTGGAAAGCATCTTAACCTTTACTTAGGAGTAAAGCTTAAGAAAATTAAGGTAGCATGAACAATTCAATACTGTTATTCATTTGGGGGGAAAAAATACAATGTCTTATTTCTTTCAAAGCACAATACAAAAGTAATAAAAAAGCAAGTAGTAGTGCCAGGAAAATACTCTCTCTTATTGGACTGCACAGAAGAATAAACTATAATTTGGATTACTGGGAGCACAAATGACCTTTGTGAAATCATATATTTTTTTAATCTTTAAATTGCAAATACTGCCTCTTTTTAACTACACTCTTTTTCCTGTGTTTTTGTCAGGTAACCAGAAGAGTGGGGAGATGCCAATATCTGACATGACTAGGGTAAATAATTTCAGGTACAGGAAAGAGGCCACAACTCACAAATAACCATGGCTATCCTCCTCTTGTTTGCTGGAGAGTTCTCAAAACCAAGGCAGCTCCATGGTACTCATTGCCTAAGCAAATGCTTCACTGGTATAATTTCATTTAAAGGTCAGATCTTCAGCTGCTCCGAGTTGCACTTTATCTATAATAACTCATATCAAATGAAGATTTGGCCCACAAAACTTTTACAAGAGAAAATGGGTTTAGAATTGGCTTGTGTAATGTTGTGAACATGATATAGAGAGCCTGGAACCCCTGAGCTGTAACCTTGGCTGTGCCCTGACGATACTGATCTAGATACTATGTGCACCAAGTACTACTCATCATGGCTGAGAATAAAAGGCATCTTTAAACTATCTTACCACTCCTGTGTAAAGGGATTTTTTTTTCACCAGAAAGCCAACCGTGTCCTGGGCTGCATCAAAAGAGGTGTGGCCAGCAGGTCGAGGGAGGTGATCCTGCCCCTCTAATCCGCTCTTGTGAGACCCCACCTGGAGTACTGCATCCAGCTCTGGGGGCCCCAGTACAGGAGAGACATGGAGCTGTTGGAGCGAGTCCAGAGGAGGGCCACAGGGATGATCAGAGGGCTGGAGCACCTCTCCTGTGAGGACAGGCTGAGAGAGTTGGGATTGTTCAGCCTGCAGAAAAGAAGGCTCTGGGGAGATCTAATTGTGGCTTTCCAGTACCTGAAGGGGGCCTACAGGAAAGATGGAGAGGGACTGTTTATCAGGGAGTGTAGTGACAGGACAAGGGGGAATGGGTTTAAGCTGAAGGAGGGTCGATTTAGATGAGATGTAGAAAGAAATTCTTTACTGTTAGAGTGGTGAGGTACTGGAACAGGTTGCCCAGAGAGGCTGTGGATGCCCCCTCCCTGGAAGTGTTCAAGGCCAGGTTGGATGAGGCTTTGGGCAATGTGGTCTAGTGGAGGGTGTCCCTGCCCACAGCAGGGGGGTTTGGAACTAGATGATCTTTGAGGTCCCTTCCAACCCAAACCATTCTATGATTCTATGATTCTATGATTCCTGTCGCTTGAAGCTACAGGAACTGGTTGGTCCTGTGAAGTAAAGCAGTCTCATGGCGGCTACCAATTCTCTTTACATCCCCAGGGAGCCAAAGGAATGTGGAATTGTGGCCAGAATCTGGCCAAGTGTCTGTTTTCCCTTGTTTAGGAATAAATATTCTAATGTGCCTCATGTGAGCTAGCCACTTCTGAAATCTCTCTCCTGTTACAAGTCAGCATCATTGTCTGTAAAATGAAGACAATATCTGTTTGTTTCATTTGATTGCTAGAGGATTAGTACATTACACTTCCAAATGACTCTGGGGATTCATAGAAGTCATAAATATCATCAGCATCAGAAAGAGATTGACATTTTAGAGGAAGTTATAAATGATATTAAAACAGATCTCCATATTCCAAAATATATTCTACCATGTGACCAAATTATTGGTTTAACTCTTTTCTCTGGCAAAGCCTTTTGATACAATGCTTGTATTTATGATTTTGGTGCACAGAAAATATGGAGAAGCTGATTTCCTCAGGAAGTGAGACTAACACTGAAAGGCCTTAATCACTTAAAAATCCCTTTACACAGGTTTCTGTTACTTCACTCCTGTGACTCCTCAGAGTCCTACTATGACCAACAGATTTTATTAAAAAGAAGATACAGATTTTTTTAAAGAAGTTGGATGCTTTTTGTTTGTCCTTTTGATTATTTCTACACCTATGCACATATAACTTGGTTAGTCATCAGATTTGATAAACATATAGAAAGAATGTAACATACTTGCACTACTTGTCCAAAACTATATTGCACATTAATAAGAGAACTTCAAACCACACTTAAATTTAACAAATCATTTATCATCTTTGGTGGAGAGTATCCTCTCTGTGAATTATATTGGCACTTTATATCTGCCTGTTATATAAAGTAAGCAATGCTTTGATTTCATCAGTGGTATCATTGGCATTACAGAAATAAATCGACTCTATTTATACTTTTCAAAACCAGCAGCATTTTAGACTTAAACATGGTAAGTAATCTGTGATTATTCTCTTCCTGTTCAGCAAACTAAGATTCAGTCCTAATCCCAGTGAAGTCAATGAAACATCTTTGACTTGTAAATGGTATTGTCCAAGGGCCTCATGGGCAGTAATGACATATTTTCACAGATGTGTAAAAGTATAAAAATGTGCTTTCTGGCAATGTGACTCAATACAACTTGTTTCTAATGAAGTATGCCAGTGACATCCAGAAAAGAAAACACACTGACAAGTTTCTAGGAGACCATAAGCAGCCACATAAAGGAAGTAAAGAAAAGAAATAACCACATAGATAACAGCTGTTTTGAAATAGTTACAGAATAGCAATGAAGTTGTTGTATTTCTTTGGAAATTATAAAAATGTGTGCAAATGCATAAAATCTGATTTGCTTATTTTCTGTCAAGAAGTCTATGCAAACTACATTGATCTACAAGGAAAAAAAAAAGTCTTTAGTGGAATATATCTATCAAATTCAGTCATTCCACCCTACCAGTGACAACCCATTACATATTTCTAAATGCTTCCTCAGCCAAACAACATGAATCAAACACTCTGCTATGTAATTTTTACTGGTACCAAAACAATAGACACTACTGATGTTAAATATTATTCAATATCTTAAGGGATAAGTGGAGGAACATTTTGGAGAGAATTACTGCTTCATTAGCTGGATTTAAATTTAAATATGCTGTTAGGAGTTTGTTTTAATAACTTCCAGACATGTAGATTCCTTTTTAGTAAGCATTGTAGATCTATTCTGAAACTGGAAGCATTCATTCCAGCATTCATTTTGACCAATTAACAATTAAAATATAACTCTGTGTTGCTCAGTATTATAACTGTTTTTCAAATCTCAGTAGTATGGCTTCCCTCAAGGTAAACTGAATGGCTGTGCTGAATTGTGCCAACTATGTGACTAATAAAATTACAACAGTGGGTTACAAAAAGTTCTTCAGAGGCCATAAACTAAACAGAAATGTTGACTGGAAAAAAAAAAAAAAGAAAGGAAAAATATCTGTGCCAAGTATGTTAGTATTAAAAAAGAAAGTGGTGAATAAATTGGTATTTATGCTAAGATCTGCCAGAGGCATAGTTTGGAAAGCCAGACATTTATGAATGAGAACTAGAAAATACTCATACAAAAAAGCATGAGTATGTGGAGAGATCTATTGCATCATGCATAATCACACAGAAAATACTTTTGGGTATTGTGCTGCACTCATTTCTATTATAGAAAATGAAACTTTCTTGACATATGCAAAATATTATCACAAATACAGTGGTACATTTGGGTTGCAATGATATGAAGGCACACAGACAAAAAGAACAGGAATGGATGAGAAGTGGGGAATGCCAGTTTCCATGCTGGAATCGGATTACTGCCAAGCAAGTGAAGATCTTCTCCATGGGCTTTTTTCTTCCTTTTTAAGAGCACAGTATCAGAGGGGTATTACAGAAATTCTTGAACCTACAAGTTAGGACATGTGGCCTCCATGCTGAAACCATATTCAAGCAGTTTCTAATTGGCACTACTTCGTAGTCCCCCTGGTACAAGCGGGACAAATGGGAATATGCAGTGGTCCTAAACTTCCTGCATAGAAAGACCTTATTCTTAGCAATCCTTCCTTTCCAGATGTTTCTTTCTGAAAGACCAGCAACCCTAGTCTTTCACACCAGCCAATAACCAGAGAGAATGTTTTGTACTGTACTGCACGGGTCCTGTTGCAACTGGTGAAATATAGATGCAAAATCTTCCAGGTGCATTTCCTGAGGCACAATCTGTCCAGATGGAGGAATGCATCTCTACACCCCTAACTGGTGTAAAGATGTACTTTAGAAAAATTATTTACTCCACAGCATTATTTTATCAACTCAACCTGATAAAGGCTATTCCCCATTTTTAAGATGAGACAACAGGACTGGTGAAGGACTGACCAGTTAAATGAGGACTAAATTGACAAACACCAGGAACAGATTTAATGGAGTGAATAACGGGGCTTTAGTCACCTGCTGTGAAGCTGGTAACTCACACTTACCCTGCCATTAACAGTCAAGATTGGGTATGTGGCACACATCCCTTCTTTTTCTGGAGTTACACAACTACAAGGTCACCTTTATCAGATGATCAGAGACAGAGGTATGACCCACTCAGTTTGAGGCCTCAACAAACCTTGAGAAAAGTGCCTTCACATTTTGGATGCTATCATTTCTGAGTACAAAACCCGTGCTATCCCAGGACTTGCTATTTGTTCATAGAAACTGGAGAGTTCACAGAAATCTGTCATGGTTGCACTGCTAACCAAAGAAAAGAGAATAAGTAGACTCTTGAAAATACAGAAAAAAAGCATCTAGAATTTCAAAATTAATTAATGCAAATGGACAAGTATGTTCTGCCACTTTCTAAATTTAGTCAGGACTACTAACTCCAGCAAGAAGTCAAAGCAGGAATGAAAGCAAGCATGACAGAGATGAAGAGTGTAGTTGAAGACAGCATCATTTGTTTTGTTAGCTATATACCAAAGGAAGATAGTACTGGCCAGGAATGCAGCCAGAGAATCAAGAAGCTGGAATGGGTTTTAAAGGGGCATTCAGCTTGTGGATCATTCTGATGATCCTTCTATGGGCACACACTTAGAGAAGTGCAAAATATACCCACTACAGCTGTGCAGCATTACTTCAGTCCCGCTTAGAGATCTGTCTATGGAAGTTTACGTAAACCCTAGTACTTCTAGACAATGGGATGGTCGCAGATCTGAGACAACAGAGATGAGATTCACCAAGGGCTTATAGTAATAGCAAAATATTTACAACTCTATTAACTTTTCCAGTGATTTCATCTGAATATCAAAAAGATTGACTCAAAATTATATCTTCAACTTGGACAATAGCTGGAACTTGGTGGGGGATTTCAGCTAAGAGACATCAGGTAACATACTTCAAATGTGATGCAATTTTCTGTTGTTTTTCTTTCTTCTCTTGTAAGACCACCAATAGTTACAGAACAGCCATTTTTGTAATGAATATTGCATATGACTGTTTTCTTACAAATGAAAGGAAGAATAAAACCTGCTGTTTCTTGATGGGACAAAATCTTTCCACTATGACCTCATGCTTTCTTTACCAGAGTGATTATATTACACTACCAGATCATCATGCAATTCCAATTAAAGAGATGAACTGTTTTCTTCATCAGATGCATTTTAGAAGCTTGCAAGGCCTATTTCAACTGTGGAATGACTTAAATATTCTGAAGACAGCCTTACTTTGAAAATGGATTCTTCTGTATTCCATACTCTCAAACCCCACCCCCTCATTCCAAGATGTAGATTTTACCAATTTTTGCTTTACCTTTCCAAATTACAAGGAACTAACAATCTAAACCCTAAACCAAAGAACTGTCATAAACTCAATTTTTTCATTGCCTAAAGATTATGTTAAATCATCTATCTAGCTAAAGAGGCAAAGATGACTTTGGAACAATCTGAGCCCACTAACACATTACAAAATGCAATGAAATAAAGGTTGCCAAGCAGAATGAGAGTTTTAAAAAACAGATGCAGTCACAAAAATAAATAAATGGTAGTAGATGTCAATCTTAGGGCAGAAGAAAAGTTAGGAGATTTAAAAGATGGCTTCTTCTACCACATAGTCCTTATATTGTTCATAAAAGTGATAAAAGCAAGGAGATAAAAGGACTTAAGAATAAAATCTTCAACTTCCAAAGACAGCCTCTGTCAAAAGGAGAACAAGACACTTAAGGTTCTTTATTATGTTAATTGCTTAAAGAAAAAGTCTACATATCTATACAAAGAAAAAGAGATATGAAGATTCCTATGTTTAACACCTGCTAAGTTAGCTAACTGCAGTTCTACACATGACATTAAACATGTAATTAAACATGCAAATAATTATCTTTCTGTATTCTTCAGAAAACTAGTCTCTGATCAGTCAACCACCTGAAAGGATACTAAATTAACATGGTCTGAAAGGATGCTTGAACCCTCCAAGTCGACACATTTGCACCTTTACTTTACCAAGTTCATTTCATTAAAGGCAAGTATTTCATTTCTTCAAGTAATCCATTAGTTTGGGATAGGTCCAAAATAAACAAGGCAGAGTTTCTTCAGGGAGCAATTTCTTCAGCAGAAGTCAGACAGTGTAATTTATTGGGTTGCAGAAGAATCTTCCAAGAAAAGATTTGAAAGTCTGATAGCTGGGTCCATTGAAACTTAGACCTGACAACACTCCAGAAAATATACTGTCCAACATCAAGGAAGATGAAGACTGTCTAGGTCTTTCCCTCCTCTAATTTCTGTGAGCTGGCCAAGCATATGTGATTGAACTGGAACTGAATTTAATACATTTCCATTTACAGTAGAAAGAGGTTTGAAAACAAAACAGAGGTCAGACTATTCACAAGGTATTTATAAGAAAAGCACAGGTGCATAACTTCCTGATAATTTTAAAATATAATTTCATCCCCACGTCTGATCCTTAAAACCTAATTATACATTCATCATGAAACAAATGTAATGATTAGTGAATGAATCTTAAAGCTCATTATAAAAAAACCTCTGGAAAAATAGCAGAATAGAGCAAAAAGCTTAAATAAAATGAACAAAATAAGACTCCTTTCATCCTAAGACACTATTCAGCCAAATGGCTAATCCACCACTATGTGTAATTCACCCTATCATTTAATTCTAACATTCAGTGAGCTACTATGGAGCCAGTGGTGCTAGCCATTCAGATACATTGCAGGGCTCATGACAATAGCATGTTGTTAACGATCAGACTTTCTTCAGTAAAATTCTACAATAGAAGGATAACAATCTAGTACAGAGAACTCACATTTCTCACTCATTTTCTCTCTCTACTTCCTACCAGTTTACTTGGTTGCAGCTCTTTGCCCCTTGGTTTGTCTGCTTTTTCTACATAAAAACCCCCCAAAATTTGCAGGCCATAAGGAGACTTTGCACAGTAAAATGACTGTGACACTAGACTGAAATCATGCTAATGCACTATTCCAGTTACTTTCTAAAGTTCCTGGCCAGTTTGTTCTCCACTTAATTATCTTTATCGAAAACCTATTTCATTGCGCCAAACATTCTGACCTCTCTAGCAACCCTCTTCTGACATAAGACAGTAACACACAAAACTTGATGAATGTATTTCAGGATACAATACATTTCTTAAAAGATCTGGCAACCTCCTCCCTGTTGTAAATCAAACACAATGACTTTTCTTTGCTTGGGACTTCTGAGAACTGAGATTTGTGCTCATCAAGTAATGATTTGGTTTACTCCATTTGGGAAGTACTCTCTCTCCCTTGCTGTGTTCAAATTTGAACATTTTCTATAATCAGATACCCTTTCTTTTTCCTCCAGAAGCAACTACAGATTCAGAACAATTTTTTAAGTGACTTGTAGGCAACACCTTTTTGGTGTAGCGACAACTCCTGAGGTCATCACTCTGTACTTGACAAGTTATGGAGATTCATACCCAGCTATTCACAAGCAAGAACAAGGATGACTGACGCATGCTTCAATTAAAGCATGTCATAAAGGTGGAAATAAATGATAATAAACAACAGAGTAAAGTGTGTAGATATTACTATTAATCTATTGCTTTCCTATTTTCAAATTTCAGACTGAATGACACTTAGGTCTGATGAAGTTGCAACAAAACAAAGAGGAATAAAAGCATTCTGTACAGGAATGTCACTCACATGCACCTCTATTCTACTGGCTTAGAGCCTCAACTGCCCACAGAAAGCCCCACAATTCTGGCAAACAGCAAAATTCAACAGATTTTGCAGAGCCTGTACACAAAAGGTAGTTAAAGGTTACCCAGTTAAATAAACTTCGTTTAGACATATATCACAGTTACTTGGATCCAGAAAGGGATTGATATAATTAAAATGGAAGTGGAAATACAGCATCCAGCTCCAAAGCTTGTATCTTGAAATCCTTAGGTCACTCTTACCCAGTTCCCTATAGGAAGGGAGAGGTGATGGAAGAGAATGCAAGAGGTTGACCTTGGTTAGGTAGGAGAATGGCATGGGGATAAGGATAGCACGGCTGAGTAAGTCTGTAGAGAAGGTTAGAATTTAAGATATGTCCTCCCTTTGTAGGCTGGCTAGGTCTATGTCTTCATTCACAGCTTGCTGTTTTTGTGAATCCCATTGTGAGATGCTTGATTCTTCCTGAGCTTTATTTAGGGTAACCTCAGCACTTAATTGAGGGATGAAGGGACCCTGCAAGTAAAAAGTAGGCATTGAAATCCTCTCTGTTACAGTGCCCAAACAAACCACCATGTATTTGGTCTGGCTGAGTTGGAGTTAATTTTCCCCAAAGCAGTCCTCATAGTGCTGTGCTGTGCATTGGTAGCTAGAAAGGTGTTGAATCTGATGCTAAGGTAAAAAAGAAAATGCAACAAGAAAAAGAAAATCTCAGTGAAGCACTTAAGGTATCATCAGTAAAGACACTGATTGTAATTCAGTGTCCAGTAAACCTACGTAAGAGAACAAAGTCAAGGTCTGAGGGTCTTGACACAAACCCAAACATTTTAAGAAGCAAATACTGCACTCCTGATGTTGCACTGATGTGACGTGCATCCTCATGCTCATTTAATGGAAGATCCCTACAATATATTCCATCATTTTTCCCATTTTATGGCTGGTAAGTTATTTTTAGTCTAGATGAAGTCTCAGACCTTGACCCCAACAAAAGCATAAACAATTATACCAGCTGAACTGGAAAGATGGCATAGGGTGGAAATGAGTACAGAAAAGGAAAGGACTCATTTAAGTCAGCGCTGCTATTGAAAGAAATGCCAAAAAACCTACAATGTTGGGTATTTGATTGTTTGCTCCTTTGTAGAAAGAAACACTGCCTAGAGCAATGAGGATTACACTCAGTTAAACAAAGTACTTTTGCCTTTAAACATCTTTGACAAATCTTTCTCTCCAGATGTTTCTTTAGTGGTCCAAAAATCATCCAACTTTTCAGAATAACTCCATTCCCAGGCTGTGAACTTTCCAGGAGTCTACAAAGGTGTGCGTTATCAAGAGAAATCCTATTCGGCTTCCGAGGTTCAACTCCACAAACATAATTTCCTCTTTCACTGACAATCAACTACTTCCTCTGGGTTTTGTAGTCAGTGCTGGAAACACACATTAATAGGTTCTGCAATCACATAATTTGTCTCTTTCCTCTAAGTCAAGTATCAGTTTCTTATTCTGGTCTGCAATAATTCAATAATAATTGAATAATTATTGAATAATTCAATAATTCAGAGATGTAAGGCCAGAAGGTACTATTAGATCACCTTGACTAACTCCTGCATACTTTCAGACTTTAAAACTTCTTACAGTCACTCTGTAATCGAGCCAACTAAAGTATAAATGACATTTCCCAAAACTTTTAGAAAGGTATCTATCCTTGGCTTGAAGATATCTAGAGATATACCATTTCAGTCATTTGTTTTTTCATTCCTAAAAATTTTAGTAGATCTTTTCCTACAAATTATCTAACTTCCTTCCTTTTCTTCCTCCCACCCATTTGTCTGCAGCCAGTATTTTCTTTTTGTGGAGGTTCTTTACATATGCAAACTGAGCAACATTTCAACCTTTTGTCATTATTGTGGACAAGTCAAACACATTAGATTTTCTGGTTCTCAAAGTTACAACAATTATGTAGCTTTTATCTGAATCATTTCCATTTTTGCAATGTTTGTTTTAGTAACTAAACACCAAGACGGTATGCAATGTTCCAGTATATGTTTCAACCAACAGCATACAGAGAAGTAACATCACATCTGTATTTGTTCTATATGTTTGCCCTGCATTTCTTTCTTTGAATTATACGTGTGTAACTTTGCCTTTAGTTGTGTTATCATCATTGTTTACTGCTCTACAATATCATGACTCCGACAAATTTTAATAGCATCCATTTTACGCTCATTTCTATATTGCTAGCACAATTCCTAAGAAACTCTACTAAAAAGTTAATTCAGTGATAGCTCTTGGTTTATAGTAATTTCTGAAATAAGGCAGCCAGATTTGAATCTGTTTGTGAGGTACTTTATCTTTGCCATACAATGACTTTTTTTTTTCTTCAAATATCGTATGTTGACAAATCAGACGCTTTATGAAGATCTAAGTTTATAAGTTCTAACAAATATCATTATCAAATTTGTAATCTCCTCCAAACATGCAATCTGACATTTTGAAGTCATTGTTTTCCATATAGACTGGTTGTAATTATATTTTTATCTTTTAATGTCTTTTAGTTAATTTTGCAATCAACAGTTTAAAAAAATCAGAATTGCTATCTTCTATAATTTCTTTCAGTACCTAAATAAGACTTGTTTCATTTATTTCCTTAAAATGAATTATCTAAGTGATTTGACAAGCTGCATCTCAAAAGGTAATGAAGTAGCTTGTTTTAACAAGCTGTTTTTTTATCATTTAGCGGATAATTCTATAATTCTGGGCAATTAGGTCAGTTATTTATTCTGTTGCATATTTATCACACTGGTAGTATTGCTGATGTGATTATTTCAGATTACTATTACACTACATGTTAAAGAGAACCATTGACTTCACTGGGAATATTCATACAAAGTTACACATATAAACTCATGGATAGCAACAAGGAAATTGTGTCTTAGTTCAGAAAACAAAATGATTCAATCACCACTCAGAGCAATAAATGGAAGCAAACAGAAATGGCAGTTCTCCATTTTTTTAATCCTCTAGCTCTTTTCAAATTTTTTCAAATTCATTTAAAAATGTTACATTACAAATTAAGATCTTTGATTTTACTTTTTTCTCTGTAGGTCCTCCCACAAACTATATGTGTTATCACAGGCAAAAACATAGGCCTTAGAAAAACACATTAAAAACCCACTAACCCCAAGAGGTTTTTGCAATGGCTGCTGAATTTAACAATATTTGCTGACTCCAGTGGCAGTCGCATTAGGCTATACATGATCTCTACTCAGGATGCTCATGGAGAACAGTGCCAATTGTCTGATTTTACGGTTTCCTTTCTTTGTTTGGTGATTACAGACTGTTTTCAACAGATGTGCAGTATATAACTGGGAATTCTATATGATGAGCATAGATCTCTATATGTGCACATAGTTTTTGTAATTATGATGAGGCTTATTTTTCTTTTGATCTACAAATGAGTGGTCTCAACTGATGATAGTGTTAAACAGCTTTGATATGGTATAAACATATTATTTGACAGCAGGAGATTTAGCCAGTTGTCCATTATGGAGGGAATGTAATCCCTGGGCTATTTTATTCATACTCTACATCCTTTAGAAACACTGAATTACACTCTAATAATTCACCAGCAGTCATTGCTAATCAAGCACAAGTATTCATTCTTCTTCATCTTGAATAGACTTTGAATTTACAGTCTGATCCCAACAATTTCTGTGCACTCTAAGCCTTGTCCACACGCATGAAAGGACAGGAGTCATCATTGCCATCAGCGGTGGCCAGAGCAAACCAATACTTGCAATCTCTCCAAACCATGTTAACTCCTGCTTAGGAGTTGATGTGAGTTTGGACGTGACAGTACTTCCAACTTACTTAGAGCATTTTAAGTATTTAGATACATTCCTCTTCAAGAAAGAGACCAAGGGATGACTTTAACAACCTTTTCCCACGAAGATGAGTTTATTAGATTGGCTACTTTTCAGTCTTATTTCAAAGTAGAAAAGCACTAGCCTATTCAAACCTTCCAGGTCTTCCCACAGGAAATAGAAAAAGAACAGAGTGCTAAGTCACATAGCAGCAAAGCCCAGGAAAGTTTCCAAGCAAAATTTGAAATTTCTTTGACATTTAATAATGAGAAAAAAATTAATTTGATTTTGCTATCTTTTCTTCCCATAAAATATCAACAATATGCTTTCAGCCTGTTCTGTTTTGGAATATAGTGCATGGAGATCCATGTAGCCAGGCACACAGACAGAAGGTCCTACAGGGTCCTCATGAAGAAACCAGATTCCATACATTGTAATGTAGTGTAAAGGCCTCTGCCTATGTGTAATTGACTTGACACATCTTGAACTATACTTCTGATGCAATGGATGTGTGAGTCCCTCTGAACTAAGTTCTGGGCCCTATGGACCTAGTCACTTGATGACATAATTTTCAATCAGATAGAATAAATAGTAACAACAAATAAAATTATCATGTATTTAGGAAAAGTTCTGTCTCAAAATTGGCTCAAAGCAGGCATGTGAGAACAATTCAGGAAGTTTTTAATGGTGATCTTTTGAGCAAACAGTAACAATAACCAGCCAGATCACACACAGCTGAGTGCATAGTAAGTGTCCACAGCCAAGTTCAGTTAAGACTAGTTACACTTTGCAAAAGGTTTACAGTGTTTGATGCAAGTATTTAGAATGCGTGAAACACATACGACTGCTGATCCTCAGAGGTCTAATCTGAGTAACTATCTTGCCCTCAGTGAACTACTCAGATAATGGCTGTGAGAACTGTCTACAGTGACAAACAGTTTCTGTAAACTTTTTTTTGTGTTTCTGGGAAAAATTCCAAGTCTGTTTTGTCCCTGTTGATATTTACCTGCTACGAGTGGAGCTAGCTGAAATAATTTTGTGTGTACATGTATTTGTACACTGGACACAGCTCATTGGAACACATAGCATTTCTAGCAGAAGAGGTTTACAGTTGCAGAATACTCATAGCTCCCATATCTTTCAAATGTGGTATTTGATGGTACTCAGCATCAGTGAAATCATAAACATACATAGGAAGAACAAATAGGTACAATTAAACAAACTCATACTGCTATCATTTTTTAAAGGAATTACACTTTAACTTCACTGAACATACTGGTTATTCAAATACCAGTGTGACAGGTTCCTTCAAATGCTTGACATAAATAAGTGGATAGCAAAAATGAATGCACTCCTGCAACCTTCCTCATATCTAGAACAATGTATGCCATTTAGCTGTAAATGCTCCTTGGGTAACTTGTATCCAGCACAACCACTAATGTGTAATAAATCTAGTAATACATGACCAATTACTCACCTCATCAACTTGAGGATCTTGAGCCTGAGCAGCATTGGGCACTGGGGAATCACAGTCTGGGCTATAATGCTCACAATAGTCATATGCAGCTCTGGGGTCAGCTATAATCAACAGCTGCTGGATCTCACCCTGCAGGAAAGCAAATGCAGATTAAACAACAAAAACAAAGATTGTCTACAGTTCATCAGAAGTACACAGTTTTCATTCAGAAAACAAAACTAGGCACATAATACTTAGATACTATATTAACCTTTGTGGTTATAAACAACATATCTATTTAATTTCTGCTGCTATTCTGGAAAACATCCTAACTATTGTTCCCATGGCAAACCAATGCAAATTAATACCAAATGGACTACGTGCAAAATTCTGGCTTAAAATGTTGTCGGGGTTGGAAGGGAGAGGGTGGGAAGGTGTATCTCCTGTTCTGTCATTTTCATGCTGTTTGTTTTCTTCTTCACTGGGAACCAGTCTAAATTCCTAAGATTTAATTCAGAGCACTTCCTATTACCAGCATGCAGCTCAGCATGCAAGTGATCAACAGTATAATTCTGAGAGTTTGCATCACATCTACACTCTCAAAGAAGGGAGAAAATAAAATAAAATTAAAAAGGCTGTACCAGAGACACAGGTATTGGAATAAAATCTAATTAAGTAAGCACCGTGTAAATACACTCTATAGAATATGTTGAAATAAAAATTTTAACAGCTAACAAATGTTATTTTCATCTCTATTCCCACATGTGTAAAAACAACATCATGGTAAAGAGACCCACTATTCTGGATAATAAAAATGGCTCTGCTGAGATCCCCTGCAGAGACCTTGTATGTTTATCATCTTCCACAGAAAGCTGTCTGGTATCCAGTGCATTTCTTAACATAGTGGTACCATTTAAACAGCATTAGGTCAATTCCTGCCAACATTTCCACTATAAATTTCCTCATTCGGGAGCTTCTTATGCTGTCATAAAAGTAAGGTTGTTGAAAATTGGCACATGTTCTTGGTCCAAACCCATTAACTTCAATCTCTCACTATTTCCTCAGAAGGAGGGATTTTTAAGCTTTTCTATACTTCTAATGTAATTTTATTTTGTTTTTAACAAAAATGGAGGCAAAGGAATAACTTTGCTAGTATACTTATGCATGTTTTGTCTTTAAAGAGAAAATACCATAACTGATGAAAATTTACAGCTGGGAAAATTCACAATTATCTCAGTATTTCCAGAAGTGCTTTTCATCTCTCAAAACAGTAGCCTTTAACACATTAACAAAATTGGAGAATATTTTAAAATAGTAAAGAATAATTTGTAACACTCCTTCCTTTCAAAAAGAAAAATCATAGAAAGAAGGAAAAAACCCTCAAACTGAAAAAATAATCAACCAACCTTCTGCAATTTTCCTAGTTCTACAGCATTTTTTACTACCTTATTTAACATAAAATATTAAATACTTAGCTTAAAATATGAAATACTTAGTTTCTTAGGACATGATGGCTATACATTACATATCTGTTTTTTACAATACTCTCAACTCATTTTACTTTATAGACTCAGGTATGTCTCAGCATAAATAAAAGTTGGAATATTTTTTTTTAAGCTTCCAGAAATACTGGAAGCTCCCCTGCCAGTGGTTCTGGACTGTCTCTTTTATTTTCCTTAGCTCACTAATGCTTCCTGATTTGGACATCTTCCTACAAAACTTGCTGTACATACATAGAAATACCCTCTTTGATTCCTTACAAGACTCCCTCAAGAGCTTGAGTGCTTTGAGAGGTTTTGTACAGTCATTGTCAACCTGGGCTATGCATGCCCCATCTCCAGCAAAGTGTTTCCAAACTGCTCTGCTCTTCCTCTTTCAGCCAAGTTAAATCTAAGTGAAGCAGAGGAATAAGTTAGAGAGAATTAGCAACTGAAAGACAAAAGAGGAAACCCTTTTGGAGCAACCATTAGAGATAAATGTGTAGAAACGCTGCCCTCATCCTGTTGAGCTCAGGTTAATGTCTTGCTATATCCCCCTAAATATATATATGGCTTTCTGAGATGCCCATTCAGATCACCAGCTGTGCCATCTAGTGCAAGTAATGCCAGAACTGCTCCTGAAACTACTGCTGTTTAGTATGATATGTTAAGAGGACCCAGGTGGGGAAACATAGCCAGTATTCTGGAACTTGCTTTGTGCTGATCTTGAATGTCACGGAATTTTGGCACCAGGTTTTGTTGGATTGTGTGTTTGCAAGAAGCACTCAGCATGCTGTTACCACTTGGCTTAGATGTCCCTAAATTGGTTAAAGCTGTTCCTGATCCATTGACTGTACTTCCCAGCCTTGCCTGTCTGCC
Organism: Grus americana; assembly: GCF_028858705.1. Lineage (NCBI taxonomy): Eukaryota > Metazoa > Chordata > Aves > Gruiformes > Gruidae > Grus > Grus americana. The sequence goes on along the minus strand of NC_072859.1, from coordinate 14,223,490 downwards.
TGTCATGGGTCCACATAGAGGGAGGCCCTCAGAAGTCTTGCACAGTATACATAAATTGCTGCTGGCTATCTATGTGCGAGAAGTTTACTGAGGAACTGATTAATTTTACATTTGGCATCTCAAATGTTAATTTTCCTCTTTTTCTTCTCATTTACTATAAAAATATTTGTAGTAAATGATCGTTTTTCTATTTTTTTTGTCTTTGCTAATTAAATGGCTTCTTTAGTTATATATAACACATAATTCACCAAGTCAATGCATAGTTGAGTAATTCACCTCAATATGGAATAAAAATAGTTAAAGTCTATGAATGTTATAATTCCCCTCTATTTTGAGAATGCGCTCATAATTAAAATCAGAGGCTTTTGAATCAGCCTCATGGTTACATGAAAAATGCTGCCTGAGAATCATAAAATATCTTGCCCACCAGTTATGCCTAGCATGAAAACATGGTACAGAAGGATTAATTCTGTAGTGTTGTCCTAAAAGATACTCTATCAAATAAGCTACTCTTTGCAGAATCCTCCAAGACTATTAAAAGTAGTTAATTAGATCTGAGGAAACATTCGCTTCTTTGTGGCATGCCACAGCAAATGTGGAGAACGGTTTCTGTGATTCTGTGAACTAGGCTACAGAGCTACAAGGAGAATCAGTTGAATGCCTGCTTATTGGAACAGCTGCACAGACATTCACTCAAATTAACTGTTCTACAACAAGGAACAGCCCAGCTAAGAATGAGACGTGCGTGGTGAATTCAGTCATTGAAAATTCCTCTGTGAATCTCACAGACATTCCACTGCGACATTGTAGAATAAGAAATTTTATGTGTATGTACACTTCAAGGATTTGTTGAAAAACGCACCTCACTAAGTAGTAATGCACTAGCCTCACGGTAGTAATCGCTATATTTGATTCCACCTTTTTAGAGTCCTTCTTAATTTCCACAGCAGAAAAGGGAGTAAATTAGTAAAATCTCCAGTTAGATATGGTGTCAGATTTTCTCAATGATGTAAATCACTGAGGGTCTGAGATGTAAGGAATTAATTATCATTATAAGCAATTAATGTTCATGGCTGCTTATTATCTTGTGACTTCATAAAAAGTCTCAGATTTTATCTCTCTTGTTGGAACATTCTCTTTTCCTTTTAACTATGTAATCTTACTAATGCTTTCTAAATATGGTGTATTAGAGAAGTAAAACCATAAAGTAGTCCATTTATAGTCTATATATCAGCAAAGTTTCTATCATTGATAAAAGACATCTCTACTATCATCTGCCAGCATTGTTAAAAAGGCAAAAGTATGAATTCTTACAAGGCTGTAAGGAATCAGTGCTGAAATTACTGTTTTTTCCAGTACTTAAAATGTTATGGTCTAGTTCCCTAGTTCTACAAGAACCTCAAACAGTTCACCTGCAGAGACAGATTTTGGGGATATCTCTTTCACAAGAATCTTAATAAAACAGTAACCCTGCCAGGAGAAAGTGATCGTTGTCCCAGGAATAGTAGGTAAGCATTACTTGAGAAGCTCTGCAGGACCCTCTCCACAGAAGCAAACTTCACAAACTATTCAAGACATTGAAAAAAAATTATAATTTCAAAGAACAAGTGATCTTGGTAGTTGCACAACTAGGATGCTACATAACAATGTGAGTGGACCTGAGTTGACAAATCAAGTTGTAGTTTCTTATTGTAAAATAAGGAGATTTTCTAGAATGTTTTCATTAGGAGAAAGCTTATTGTTCTTTTTCAGCCTGACCAAAAAAAAAAAAAAAAGAATGCAGCAATTACTTAAATATCTAATTTATATATCAGAGGTTCAGAAAGATTTCCACAACTAGAGTGGGAGGGTTAGTAGTAGCAAAATACCATCCTTCTGATTCGCATTCTGGATAAAATTATAACCTCTTTATGTACTTACTCGGAAGGATAACTAGATTTTAAAGATGACCACCTAAATGGTGATAAAAGCATAACAAAACCAGTGCTAGGCACTATATCATCTCAGGAGAACAACATCAATATCTTTCATTTTCATATGATGGCTAAAGCCTACGAATTGCAGAGTAGACTCTTCAGTAGATCCGCAGAAACCCTAACCTGTGTATACATGCCAACTTTCTCTAATTAGTTATGTGACAGTACAACTATAGACTCCAAAGAACAAAAGTCTAGACAGCCTGGATATTAATACTATAGAATTTAGAAGAACCTGCTGCAGAATTCATTTAATCTTCCTGCAAAGATTTGAAGGATTGAAGAATTCCAGGGGCATTTAATATAATATTCCATAACCCAGGCCCATTGCATAATATAGCTAGAGAAACATATTTAGAGCCTGCCAGACTGAAGCACTGTAAAAGCAATAAATTGTGAAAGCAGAATTCTGTACAGGTCAAAGTTTCCATAGAAATCAATGTCGTCTTGATTCTTTGAAACTCCATAGTTATAGTAGTATATATTCAGCTTGGTTAAGAAGTAGGTTAATATACCAATTATCATTTTTAACCTTCAAAACATAGCTGTTCACAGACCAAAGTCTACTGCAATTCTTGGCTGAGAGATTAGATTTTAATACAATGCCTGTATATACAGCATGTGTACATAACAAACACACAGACACACACATGCGCGCACACACATACGTGACAAAGGGCATCCTATTTTCTTGATAAAGGACCTGCAAATCTGTTACATTTTCATTTATCTTTGAAACCTCATTTACAGATGTTCTTTAAAACCTAAATGTATTACACACAATATCAAATGAGGTGATAAACCCTATCTGTAAAATTTGCTGGAGCTGATGTAGCAGGCAGCATTTTTCTGAGCCCAGATTGTTAATTTTAAATGTAATTACAGTTTAGTTAAATGACCATTCCTTCCTTTTTTGGGAATACTCCTTGAAAATGAAGTTGAACTCCAACAAATTACCAGAGCTTTGCTTTCTTCCCCCCCTCCCCGCCCCGACCCCGCTTTCAAAAACAAAGAAGGGAAACAAGGAAAACAGAATTATTTACTTTTGTTCATTGAGCATAAGTTTGGAAGTGCTATAAAAAATCACAAACACCAAATCACCATTCTTTCAGATTAAAAAAAAAAAAAAGGCAAAACAAAACAAACCAAATAGAAAGCTTTTGTAAAAAATGCTGGGTTTTTTATTAGGTGCCTCTGAAATGGAAAAATTGTTTGCTTTGCTTTTATTTTTTTTGTTGTTTTTTTTTCCTCCCAATGCTGGAAGTAGGTCACTTCTCTGGTGTTGATAACTATAAGGTTGTTTCTAAATATTTTTGCTTGAAACCTATTACATTTTTTTGTTTCTGTCCTATTTATGTTAAACATTACTTTTTAATCTGACTGACGCTAAGCATTTAGTGGGTCACTAGCAATTGCTAACAGTGATGTATATTGGGAATCATTTTGGCTATGTCTACATTAGTTAGTAGCACAGCTCAACAGGACAGTATGAAACAGAGGATACTGATGACGCACCATTCACACTACATGCTTTTGGGGGAGTTTTACTTTGGGCTAGCTTCCCTATTCTACTTTAGCTGTACAGCAATTTTGGTCAGTCAGTAAAAGCTACTGCTACCTTCTTCATGGAGTATGCACACAGATGAATGGCCTTTCTACACTTGCACACATTGACATTCCAGTATGTGAAGGGTGGTTACTCATCTGAAGGGTTCTGTAAGTTAAATCATATTGCTGTCAAGGTACTATCACTCTATCCTCAACTGCTCACTCAGGCTATTTAAGGGAATCCTATGTTGTACATAAGTGCATGAATGCTTTTTTTCATGAAAACGGGTTAATGCCTAGTATCAAAACCTAACCCCTTTATTAACAAGGATTACTGCAAGGATCTAATCTCATAAACTGTGTGCAGTTAAAGCTTTCATTGACTTTAAATGATAGTCTTATATACATAAGCTTTTGTCTTTTTATACTCATTTACAGCACAGTACCTAAAAATCATTATGCTGGTTTGACATGTGGGGAGTTTTGAAGGAAAAAAGTCTCTATAGGGAAATATCTGCATAAAAACTCTATTAGTAATTAACTTATTATAAAATACTTATTATAAAAACTGTTGTATTGTTCATACCAATGGTACTAAATGAGGAGTGACAAATCCTTAAAGCTGGCAAAGAATAAAAAGATCCCTGCTATTTATCAAACATTTAAGCTACAAACATAATTCAATGGATACAATTCAAATTTTTTTTACTAGGTGGCATGTACCAGCATCTGATTAATTTTTTTTCTTTTTTCTAAATTTTTGTATGCTATTGTAGGAATTGTCTTTGCAGCAAGCACTTACAAACCAGCCCTTCTTGCACTATGTATTTGAAAACACAGAAAAGATTAATTTCAAATGACACATGTAAAAGTTTGAGGTATATACTGTGTCAGTCTTTCATAAACAAGCACTTACATATTAGTCCCACTGATATTAGTAGATCCATTTCGGTGAGCAAGTGCTTAGCAGTGTAAATAAAGGTCTCATAATTTGGCAGTTAGTAATAATAAAGTTTCTAGATAGCATAATTTTATTAAGATACATTCACACTTTACAATTTGCTTCTCAAGCATTTGTATGCACCTGATGCTTAATGCTTGCTTGTATTCAATATCTTGCTTATGACATTATACTGATTTCCATATTAATTGAGCATGATGTCATACAATCTCAGATTAGCACTTACATTCAGGAATGAGTAGTAGGCAAGTCCAAATTAGAACTTCCTGATATAAAACACAATCCCAAGATTTGGAAAATACTTAAGATAAATTTTGTCTTGCTTTTATAGCTAAAACAGAAGATCCTTCTGAGAGCACTACTAAAAAATGCCTCTTAGGTTTAGCACCAGTAGGTAAACTTACCAAGTAATACTACATTTGTTGAATATACAAAAATAACAAATTAGGTAGTCATTTATCATGCTCTTCGGACACTAATCAGCCCTTACATCAAAGCAGTCATGTCAAACTGATTAAAATGTATGCATTTAAAATTTCCCAGTGTACTATAATACATTGTTGTGTTAGCACTAGTCAGACTGCCAGAACCAGAACAAAGGTGGGAGAACTGCCGGGAAAACAGAAGTTAATATTAGGAACAGGAAGAAAAAAGAAGTAGCCCAGAATTTAATTTAATTAAATTTTGCTGTATTACAAATTTAATATAACACAGTTAGAAACAAAGAAGAAACCTTGATCAACTGTGATGTAACACTATTTTAAAATAAATGTGAAATATTTTTCGTAGGAACAATATTTGTTCTGAGGATTCTAAAAGAATGGTCCATGTAAATATGTTACAGCAATATGACTGAAGAAGTAATTCTTTTTTCGAAAGATACAATCAAGTCGTCAGGAGATCAGGATAATGTCATGTAATAATAGCTATTTCTGACTCACGTGTGTACACAAGAATTCACAGAGGTTTAGATGTACTCTCTAAGGGAACAGGAACATACGATGTATCTAATTGCTTACAGCGCTGACAGCACTGAACTCTGTTTTCAATAGGAGTGAATTACCTTAATGATGCAACTGGGTTTTGTGCAGTTGCGTTATGCTGTATGAATGGCTTCAGGACCAGAAGAAACCTTAGCATCTTCAACTAGTAGGTCACTGAAGCCTAAGATTTCTTTCTATTTATCTACAGGTTCATTATTTCTACATTTTGAATTTCCATTCAGTTTGAGGACACTGATGAGTGCCCCACAGTTCCTGTGATCAAATCACTGACTTACTATGACTAAACCCACCATTATTACCCAAGATAAAACAGCCTTTGTGATGTATGCATACTACATGCTTGTGAATTCCAACAGGTCACTCTACACTTAATTATTTCTTTTTATGTGCTTCCTACATGTAAGCTAATAAAGGCATCAAATGTCATATGGAAAGCCTGTCTTAAACAGTTTTAAGTCCTCAACACTTAAATCTAGTGTCATGGCTAAGTAAGTTAATTTCTGGAATTCCTTGCACATAGAATAATACACTGTGCTACATGTTTGTTCAGTGCCTGTTGTGGCCTCAAGATACAGCAGGGTTCACAACACAGAAATACTACCAAGGAGGGCCATGGAACCACCAAACATCAATCTGTGATACCACGAATGAGATAAAGGGAACATTTAAGACACAACCATGAGACTCTCAAGCAGGAAACAGCCCCAGATTTCAGGGAACAGCCCCAAACTTTAGAAATTGTAGCAGCAGTAGCTAAAGGATGGATGAAGTCTTATTAATGAAACAAAAAGAATGCTATTTAGAGAGTAGAAAAACCATGAGACAAACTCAAAAAGAACTAGATTATGTTTTGCTGGGCCACACTTTGAAGGACACATATCATTAAAACCGTATATGGCACAGTATTTTATTTAAACTTTGAGGGACTTTCTAATTGCCTATTTTCAACATGCACATTTCTAGCTAAAGATTCAAATAACTGAACATAGGTATAAATGCAGAAAGCAGAAATCTATCCCAAAAGAAAAGACTGTAAGCTTCTGAGTAAGAGACTTCAGACTAAATCTAATCCCCCAGCAAATACATGAACAGCCTTACAAGCATGTAACTGATTTCTCTGAATAAAGCAAGAGAAAAGAGGTGAAATCACTTAAGTAAGGAAATCAAATCACTGAAGGAACACAGAAATGCATAGTGATGTTACAAATGGTAAAAATGTTGCTGTTCTCAGTGCTGAATGTTAAGATTCAGCCTGTAAACTGACTTTACAGACAGCTGCACAATTTCTTTGTGTGTCCAAAGATGGGCAACAAAGCTGGTGAAGGTTCTAGAGAACAAGTCTTATGAGGAGTGGCTGAGGGAACTGGGGTTGTTTACCCTGGAGAAAAGGAGGCTGAGCGGAAGCCTTACCCCTCTCTACAACTACCTGAAATGAGGTTGTAGTGAGCTGGGGGTTTGTGTCTTCTCCCAAGTACAAGCGATAAGACAAGAGGAAATGGATTCAAGTTGTGCCAAGTGAGGCTTTGGTTGGATTTAGGAAAAATTTCTTCACTGAAACGGTTGTCAAGCACTGGAACAGGTTGCCCAGGGAATGTATTTAAAAGACATGTAGATGTGGTGCTTAGGGACATGGTTTAGTGGTGGACTTGGCAGTGTTAGGTTAACACTGGATAGACTTGATGATCTTAAAGGTCTTTTCCAACTTAAATGATTCTACAATTCTATGATTCAATTCTATGACTCTTTTGTGAGTTCAAAGCCATCTTTTTTCTTAGTAGGTCTCAGCTGGAATTGAAGCACTGACTTGCCACATCATTGTAGGAGATTTCAGGGAAAAACTTGACAGAGGATCACTAGCTTCCTTTTTTAACCTTCCATACAGGACAAAAACTCTCAGGGAAAAATATTTTTATTTAAGTCATTGTAGCAAATTCTGTTAAAAATATATGCTCATCTATGTGTTGACTTCACATAAGCTTGACTTCAAGAAAAATGTAGGGTTATTTTTTGGGTTTCTTCAATTAATCTGCTAATTCTTAAGTACCAATTTCAATTTGCTAAGTGTCTTCATCCAACCTTACTCACTCTTTCAACAGTTGCTAGCCAAAAAATCATTGCACTCTACCACATCCCTTCCTATCACTTCTTCCTCTATAGGGCTTGAAAGAGTGGAGGGAATTGTATACACAACAGCAAAACGTATGGATGGAGGAAATAATCACTGAGGAGGAGCTGCTAGAGTAGGAATTATTTTGCCTTAAAATAGTTATTCTTTGTCATGACTCAAAGTTTCCTCCTTCTGAGTGGCTAATGACCTTTGTGACAAAAGAATGACATAGCAGGAAATTTTCAGAACTATCATTTTATTTACCCCTTAGATAGCCTATGCTCCTTTTGTATTCCCATGGGAATAATCTCTCTTTAACAAAATTTTTGTGGAGGATTTTGTATTTAAAACTGGTTATAATATAGAAGACAAATATAATATCATAATAGTCAACAACTTCAGAGATTAAAGGCCCCTAGCATGCTTCTCTTTTATTCAACATGTTACTTAATGCAAATTATTAAAACAAATATCTCCATGCACATATCACCAATCACTATACTTATTTTCAAACAGCTATGTACAATCATTTCAGAACCTCTGAAACTTCAGATAGGTCTTTTTCATTAGCAACTGCACTGAATAAAACAAACCAAACACCAATGTTTAGTTACTGTGCACTTCCCTCCTTCACAACTTTTAAAATGATGACAACCTTTGCAAGAACAAGCCACGGCCTGTTGCTTTAGTTTCTATTAGACTCTAAAATCACTTGTAAATCACTAACAAAATATCAGTTTATCTACTTTTACTGTATTTTTTTAATTCTTTTTACTTATGTATATTAACATTGCATATATATATTGACAATTTATTGCCAAATACACATATTGTGGCACTTGGTTTCTGACCTAAAAAAGAAATACAAATGAAAATTGAAAGTAATTATCCTATGTGGAGATCAAAAATCCTTGTCCCACCCTAAATGAGGTATCTGTGGAATTCATCTTACAAATGGAAAATAATGTCCCTCAGATGTGCAAACTGTATGGGGACTACAGGTAAATTAGGCTGTGAATACCAAATATATCATACTGGTTGACCCATTAAATCATCCCAGAAATATCCCCATTCAGAAGTCTCATGTTTCATCATACCCATGGAAATGAAAGATAAAATGCCACAGTGTTACACTCAAAATTCCTATTTCCTCACTTGATACCTATGCAGCTTCTCAAGCATATGCTCTGCTTAAACTGGGATTACAATTCTGGATGTTTATGGAGCACAGATGTTCTGTATACGAAGTAAGTTAACCACTGATCTGTATTTTCTTATTTTTCAGTTTTAATTTAAATTTACAGTTTTGACTGTTGTATAACAATATTATAAAAGAAAATCTATAGTGTCGATTCAGAGAAGCTTCATTATTAGATTGTAAAAATAATTGTTGACATAAGGATTCCACCTAGAAAGGCCTCATGATTGGCAGTCACATACTTCCTTAGAGGCATTTTACCCTTCCTATATGTACTTCTTGGCCAGTAAATGATGGAAACGTATATATCGTTATTGCCAAAGTATGTTCCAGTTACTGGAAAGAGTAATAAGTGGGATAAACAATATAAGGGATTCATATTACACAGAAAACTTTCCACGTCCTTCTCCCCCTCTCTCAAATAGTGTTAGTATGCACAAATATCTGTAAATGTTTAAGAGAGACAGAACTAAAATGATTCAGTATCATACTATTCAAGTTTCACAGATTAATTCTCTTAAATATCTCAGGTATCTCAATACTAGGAAAGACAAAAAAAACAAGCCCCTTCCAGATACAACATAATCTAAAGAACAGAAAAAATGTATCTTCCAACAATAGAGACACTTCCCTGTTTTACTTCTCTTTTATTTCAGCCTATCCTAACAGGTTCAATAAATCAAAGTTTCTACATTATAATAGCTTTTGCCCTAAAAAAAAAATTCTGATTTGCACTAAGCAATTCACTCAATACAAAATCACTCAATTCCATTTGTTCAGTGTTGATTTTTACCTCAAAAACTTCTTCATCCAGAATCCTGGTTCCAAAGACAGTGATGCCATTGGTGTCCACAACTGTTTTGTCACTTCTTTCAAGTGGTTTTGTAGTTTTTTTGTTACAGTCAACAATCATTGTAACACTTTTTTTCTCCACACTAATAGCTACTCGATGCCACCTATTAAAAAAACAAACATAATTCTAATGCAATTTATGTTTTTAAAACTAGGTTATTGTGTTCTTATCAAGACAGTTTATTGCAGATTGTGCACCAATCAAGTCACAGCTAAAATTTTAAATGTCTCCATTTGTTTCCTTCTTTCATACATACACAAATGTGCACAATGTTTTGTCTATTGACTGTATAATTTCTGTCCCTTAGTACAAAGGAATCTGATCTATAGCTCATTGTGAATATCCTATATAAGATGAAGTTCAAGCTGACCTTCTCTGAAGCTTTACTTAGAGAACATTAGCAAACTCAAATTAGAAGCAAGTACACTGTTTACATTTTATTATATTAAACGATCTGACAGCAGATTTTATTTTTATGGATGTGCTTGATTTTCCAAATTACTAAAGGAGTTATTTGTGCAAATATACTTAATCCAGCAGGTTATTCTTTGTTATTTACATTTTACTATTTGCTCTCTGTGATCAATCACCAAAATTTTACCATGTTCTTTCGCTTATTTGAATGTATCCCATACCTATAGAGATTTTTCAAAGATGGTCAACAGTTCTGACATAGATGCTTTTCCACATACATATACTTACAAATGCTTGCCAAAATTCCTGCAACAATAGCTTTGGCTACATACATATTAACCAGAAAGTGAATGAAATGATTCAGAATACTGACAAATTATTTTATTTTAAAGATATTTGAGAATAAAGTTTTATACAAATTGCCCAACTATACTAAGTTCTTCATGAGACTTTATTATTATGACAGACCACATTAATTTAGTGATCCTCTCTGCTATGACAACTTCAATATCTAAGAGCAAGAGCAAGTCACTCTGTAACATGGAGTAAAACATCAAAGAATCTTTGATAGACCAGGGCAAAAAGCATCAAAATACGTCATATTAGTGACTGGTAAGAGGAAGGCTGGAACCAAATTATTTTAGTTGGCATTTGTGGCACTAAGGTTGTCTAAATCAGGGAGACAGCTTAGATCATTGTTACAAAGAGTTTCTGTATATCAAAAGGAACACCTCAAAGCTAATGGAATCTGACTGCTAAACAGTATCACTGAGCCAGAACTCTAATCCTATGTTTTCTCTGGAACGCAGTTGAACGTTATCATTATAAAAGCAAACTGTCCATGCATCCTCAGGCACATTACACTGTTTACACTTTTAAAATATATCTCATTTTGAGACGAAGATTGTTGTCCTAGATCCTTCATAAAATAGCTGAGTCAGAAGAAAATTGTTGGTCTATCTTTCGAAAGTATGTAGAAGCGGAAAACATGAAAACATAGCTCACTGTGGACAGGATTGACTCCAGCTGATTTAGAAGTTGTATAGTCTGACTGCAGGAAATAGTACCAAATCACGTTCATTTGAATTTCTTCATTTTTATCAGTTTCTCAACATTTTGGGTGAAATTCTAAAATCCATGTCAAAGCTTTGTTATTTAGAGAAGGTCAATGGAAAAAAAGAAACAGTTTGCTGCTTTATTTTATCACTCCTTCTGCTAGGGGAATGCATCAGGTTTAGATTTCATGGTTGTGTTGGGTTTGCATGGCAAGGTTTTGATAGCAGGGTGGGGCTACAGGGGTGGCTTCTGTGAGAAGCTGCTAGAAGCTTCCCCTGTGTCTGATAGAGCCAATGCCAGCCGGCTCCAAGATGGACCCGCTGCTGGCCAAGGCCAAGCCAATCAGTGCCTCTGTGATAACATATTTAAGAAGAAAAAAAAACAGTTAGAGAGAGCTTTTGCAGCCGGAGAGAGGAGTGAGAAGATGTAAGAAACTCTGCAGACACCAAGGTCAGTGCAGAAGGAGGGGGAGGAGGTGCTCCAGGCGCCGGAGCAGAGATCCCCCTGCAGCCCATGGTGAAGACCATGGTGAAGCAGGCTGTCCCCTGCAGCCAGTGGAGGAAGGATGAGGGGGTGTAGAGATTCCACCTGCAGCCCCTGGAGGACCCCATGCTGGAGCAGGTGGAGGCACCTGAAGGAGGCTGTGGCCCGTGGGAAGCCCACACTGGAGCAAGCTCCTGGCCGGACCTGTGGACCCGTGGAGAGAGGAGCCCACGGCAGAGCAGGTTTGCTGGCAGGACTTGTGACCCCGTGGGGGACCCACGCTGGAGCAGTTTGCTCCTGAAGGTCTGCACCCCGTGGAAGGGACCACGCTGGAGCAGTTCGTGAAGGACTGTAGCCCGTGGGAGAGACTCACGTTGGAGCAGTTTGTGAAGGACTGTCTCCCGTGAGAGGGACTCCATGCTGGAGCAGAGGAATGATTAAGAGGAGTCCTCCCCCTGAGGATGAAGAAGCAGCAGAAACAACGTGTGATGAACTGACCGTAACCCACATTCCCCGTCCCCCTGTGCTGCTGAGCGGGGAGGAGGTTGAAGGCGGGAGTGAAGTTGAGCCCGGGAAGGTGGGAGGGGTGGGGGGAGGTGTTTTAAGATTTGATTTTATTTCTCATTCCTCTACTCTGTTTTGCTCAGTAATAAATTAGATGAATTACCTCTCTCAGTAATAAATTAGATGAATTACCTCTCTCAATTCAGTCTGTTTTGCTCGTGACGATAATTAGAGAGTGATCTCTCCCTGTCCTTATCTCGACTCACAAGCTTTTCGTTGTACTTTTTCTCCCCTGTCTAGTGAATGAGGGGAGTGATAGAGTGGCTCTGGTGGGCACCTGGCCCCCAGCCAGGGTCAACCCACCACAATGGTATAATTCCATTCTCTGGTAATACAAGGGCTTGAAGACAATTTACTTTTTTTATCATTTATTGCTTTATAAACATATTTCATTATAGTTGAATTTTTGCCTTTCTCTACTGATTTTTCTTTTGCTTTAATAAAATTACATTCTGTGTATCTCTGAAGACTGTGGCTGCTCTTCCTGGATTGCAGCACAATAAACAAAAAGCCTTTGAAAGAATGAACGTCCATCTACAAGCACTAGAATGACATTCCCAGAGAGTGATTGCTTGTCTACAAAGGGAAGTTAGGTACAAAAAATTAACAACTGCATTAACAACACAATAGGTGTTTGAGATTAATTGCCTTTACTGAAGGTGCAGTATAAGTTCTTGCAGCACTTCAGATTAATTGTCCAGCTTATTCTTCCCTGATTTCCTTATATATAGATGTCTCAAACGATCTTATTTATCTGCTGTTTTGGTTCAGAATAGGAGAGATTCTATGCTGTCTTGTCAAATTGTCTTCACTCTGTGTATCACCTTCAAATGGCCAAGACGACCCTCCTAGTGAGACTATTCCTTGAGTCTTTTTGAAAACAGAGTTTCTTTCTGTATTGCACAGGAAGAATTTTCATAGGTTTAGTTTTGGTGGGTTTAACTTCTATGACTATTTCTTCACTCTTGATTTACAGAAATGGCAAATAAGAAAGGTAGTTAGGCTTTATTTGTAGCTTTATACACCATTTGAAGCTGGAACTGTACTCTGCTGCAAAGGTTCTCTCATTTTGTACCATAGCAGTACAACTTGCTGGAAATTGTATTACTGATTTATTTAAATATTTAAGATAACTGTTTGTAAAGACCATAATCACCTATACAGACCAATATGGTGGTATTATTTTTCATGTTAAAATTTTACACTTACTTGCCATCAGCAATGTTGACTGTTCTGAAAAGAGGATAGTCTTCTGGGGCAGGTTTTCCATTTTGGTCTTCAAACAGGAAGACAGGGGATCTACCAACTTCAACACCTACTTGCTGAATTCCTTGCTCATTGTAGACAGACAGAAGGAAGGACTGGATACCCTTTTTAGGTTTTACTGTCATTAATATTGAAAAATCTTCCGGAAAATCTCCACCTGTAAACAACGTTAAATACACAGTTACAAATTCAGAAAAGATGAAACCATTCTTTAAAGGCTTACAATTTTCTATAAGCACAGAGGATCCCACATACAAACTGCTGGGTTTTTTTAATTCTCCAAAAAGAATACATAAAAAATTACACTAGGAAAATGTTTTATCTCTTTTTTTCTTTCTGATCTCGCTTTAATTCCTGAAAGATACACCTCAATGATTCTTAAAAACATGCTTGTAAATCCATTGTGATTTTATGTTATAATATACGTAAGAGCCATGATAGTTTCACATTATTTTTTCTATTCATCTTCTTTTTAGCAATCTTCTAATTTAAAAACGTGCACTACAATTTCACACAACAAAATAAGTATCTGTATTATAGCAAATATGTTCCCAGACATTTCATCTCCTTTGACAACCACTTGTTTTAGTTTCTCTCTCACAATATACATCTGAGTCTTTCTACAATAATATTGTGCATAACATTGAAAAAATAAGTAACTAGTTTTATTTAATAGGAGCTTTAGGCAAAATCAAAGAACATTTAATTTTTATTTATTCCCTGATGTTTTCTTTTTGAAGTAGAGATTATATATCAATCATTGTTTCAACCTTTACAACTAAAAATAAACAAAATTAAAAGTGGATATAGCTCAGGAAAGACTGAGGTTTGTACTGAGTACTGCTCCTGCTGACTGCTGAATCTGGTGGTAAATCTGCATTTCACTTGATGTGCAAGTCTATTAGGCTTAATATCAAATGAAGTGTAAGACTGATATTCTAAAATTCAAAATACATTGGATCCATGTGGCTGCAGATGCAATCTGACATGCAAGAAATAAAGAGATTAGAATCTAATCGTAATGTTGGCAATGAATATAACTGCAACTTTTTGTGCATGAGAGTGGGTAAAATGTTCCTAAACATTTTAATAATATAATACAATAAGTTTTAATAAAATAATATAAATTATATTTTTGTAATGAATAGAAGTATGTAAGACTTCAACATTGAAAGCTGATTTAGGAATTGCTTCATCCCATGGAGAAAGTTTAAGTTTGTTTCCAAGACAGGTCTTGTGGGAAAACTCTCAGGATTCTACAGAGTCTTCTGTGAAGACAAGTTATTATGGCATTAACTCTTTAGTTACAATATGAAACCAAAATGCATAAAATCTTCATTGCTCTTTAAATGACATACTACTCTTCTAAACCAGAAAATCTCTAGTCTACACTTACTATATTGTCTGCTGCAATGTTGTTTTCTGTGCTTTCTACCATCTTTTTAACTTTTTTGTAGAAGGTTGTCAAAACACTGTAGTAGTATAGACCACTTTAGGGCTTGTTTTGACACCTTATTTTGAAGGGATCAAAGCTTAATAAATAGGAAGCATTTCATTTACTCTGGTGAGCCTTTGGTCAAGCTTTTTAATGACAAAGCAAGATTAAATTAAACTATACATTATACCTTTTAATGCCATAGTAAACAGATGACCAAAAAAAGGAAAAGAAAGAGAAAAGATGACTGTCAACAAAGGCCAAAGAGATGATTTGAAAAGTACTGAACACTTGCCCTGTCTGCACTGTTAATCTGAAAGATATGTTGAAAATGCTTAAGGCAGGTGACACTAATTCAGCTAGTCTGGGCATGTGCTCCTTAAACAGATAACATCCTATGAAAAAAAATCTGGGAGCTTTCTAAAAAAGGCAACTGAAAATGAGTCATGTGCCTCAGTTCAGCAGTTTCTCTTATCACTGTTATCACATAATATTCCCAAATGTTTTATCTTGCACCTACATTGTGTAATTATAAGTAAATTTCCTCTAAACACAGTTTTCATTGAAAAAGTTAAAAAATTAATGACAATCTAACATGTAAAACTTTATGCATTGCTATGTACATATAGTTCCTGGACACATATCTGGAATAGTTATGAAAGTCTTCTCAACTACTTTTATATTTCTTGTTTATTGTTATGGTTCTGTTTGAACAATAACCAAAAATAACAATAACGGTTGGAGGGAAAATCACTAGAAAAATCTTTGTATGTATCTGGGTTGCCATTCCTGTTATTCTTATATGCTTTTGTAAAAGATAACTAAGACCACATAAAAAACCAATACAACAAAAATCTAAGCAGTTATATTTACAATTATATGATGCCTTCCAGTCAGTGAAATCAATGCCTATTATATTCTGGGAAGTTGGCAAATATTATTAGATCCATTTTTAAAAGATAGATATATTGATGCTCTCAGCTTTTGCCTTTCATAGCTCTCTTTGAGATACAGTAGCTAAAAGATACCTATACTTCCTGATGAGTTACAGGAGTTGTATGAAAGCAAGCGTAGGATGCATTACAACTTGTGTTGTTTAGCTAAAATGATGTCTCACAACTCAGTTTTGTCTTGGATATCTTCTGTAGTCTTTCCACTACTATATAGCACTAAGAAAAAGGGACGTGATCATTCAAATATCTTTAACAATAATCTCTGAAAAAGAAGGATTTCTTCTGGTGATGAGAGTATGCCTTTTCCACAAGATTCAAAAAGAAGTAATTATGATAATCACCTTCAGAAAATTGTTTCTAAAAGTTCTTTATGGAAGTAGAGGATAGCATGACATTTGCCTGAATTAAGCAAAGTTTTGTGGTGGCTTCTTTTTATACTGTGAGTGAACAATGCTTTTTATTTGTCTCCTGCACACAGAAGTCTTGCAACAGATTGGTACAATCAAGCAAACTCATTCCAGTTGTAAAGAAACTGAAAGCATTAATAAGAAGAGTACCTAAATTAAGGCAGTCAAAGGTTATATAAATTTAGATGTCAGACAACAATATAAGGTACTTTTTTGTTCTGGCATTCAAGAACCATATGAATAGTTATTACTGCAGCTGCCAGACCTCCTCTTTATGCTACAGTTTGATTCATGAATACGTGCAAGTCAGCCCAAGCTCTCTGACTTCCAGCTCTAGACTCTCAGGCTTTGATTTAGCAGAAGGTGCTTGTACTGTTTTAAATTTTTAAAATTATCAGTGATTCCAAGTCAATTTAATCTTCTGTCCAGTTGTATTTGAACGCCCATTTAAAGTTTTTTGTTGTATCACTTGGCTTCAATGACACACATTGTAAAACTCAGAATATAAAGGTGCCAACTTATCACACTGTGCAACTTGTGCAGTTTTTCAATACAATGGATCATTTTTGCATTTTTTAAAGAAAGAGCAGCCCATATTCTGCTAACCTTACTTAGGTGAAGTAGTAATTAATCACACACATAGTCACACTACTATCAGCAAGACATTGTAGACTGTAATGTGCCATGCAGTGAATGATACTTTCAGCTGGATAGCTCTGCTAATTATATGCAACTTAGTTGAAAGGATATATTAAAAACTGAAGAACTGTGTTAAAAAATAATATAAATATTATATCTGTAATTAATTTTGCTTTAATCTTCTTCATGAATAAAAGAGTAAACTGATGAGTTAAGTGAACATGTAAGTTACACTTGAACTGTGTACAGCTCTTTCCCATGTTGCTCTGGGAACGCAGTATTACTACAAAATAATGTATATTTCCCCCTTTTACAGATCTTGAATGATATCTATATGATTGCTACTTTGAAAGACAAACAGAAAGTATTTTTCTTTGCCAACATCTAATCTGTATGTTTATAGACAGATTTGTTCAAACTCTGCATGATGTATCAAAGCAGAAAAATTAAATGTTCCACGATTTTGGTTTTTAATATTCTTATTATCGTTTTCCTCAACAGTTTGGGTCAAGTGACAAGTCACAGCAAAAAAAATGGAATAAAACTCTCTCCTCAACATCCGAAGCATCTTTTCCAAAATGTGATTATTTCATTTTAGGGAAATGTGAGAGAAGATGGAATCACATTACCTGCTATCCACAACTAGCCTTGTTTAGTCCCCCAAATACCCAGATACTCTTAGGTAATTCTTAACAGATGGTACTTCTGGGAACGATTTTGCAATGGCCAACCACAACTCATTTCTACCATTGCAGCATTACTCCAGGAAGTACTGCTTTTAAATGGACTACTGAAACTGGAGGAAACGTGCCAAAGCCACCAAATAAGCTTTCCGTCAGATAGCATCATGAAAGAACAGGTAATATGACAGACCAATTCCGCCTGTGACACAGGATTTGATGAAGAGCTTTATAACTGAAGCCAATAAAAACTGATTCATTCAGTGGATAAAGCGCATGTCCTGACATTCGTGTGCAGGCCCAACTCTAGGGATTACAGAAGTGTTTTGTGGTACTGATGATGGACCACGTGCTGTGCTTTAGATACCATAAAAGCATAGGCAGTAAGATAATTTAGCAAAGTACTAGCTTTCTGCCAGTCTTACCTGGGTACAGCTGCTTTGTTGGAGCACTCAGCTGTGCAGTTTTTGAAACTCTGTAGGCGACATCTGATCCTTTTGAATCCCTTCTGTTTGTGCAAAATCCTGCTGTTCTTGATACTCCTTCTGGTGAATTGTGAAATTCTAATGCTTTTAGCACATCAACGGGTTCAGCTGACAAAGGAAAAAAAAAACAAAACAAACCAACAAAAAGAATTACTCATCTTGCATCTCTACAGTATGCAGCCTTTAAAAAGGATATTAATTTCATTGCAAAAGTGTATGTGTAATCATAGCAGTAGCTGCATCCTATTTTGATTTATTGGAGATTACTCCTACACCAGGATATTATTTTAACAGGATTATTCATTTTTAAATATATAAGAGTTCATCCCATCCAATGTAATTGTTATGATCAGATTTTCAAACTACTTGACTACACACTGAAAATCAGTTTCCCAAACACAGAGAATCTTGGTGACTGAAACATACAACACATTATTTTAATGAGTGATTTCTAAGAAGTGGAACTGATTTTAAAAGTTTGCACAAAAATTTCAGAAGCATTCAGCTATTAATAATCTGCTATCAGAAACTCATCTGCTTCTAACATTAAAATATATTCTGATTACATATGACTGCTTTCTCAGATACAAAGGATAAGGAAGAAGCTAATCTTATTTCACATCCAGTTAGAGAAAGAAAAATGTACGTGCTTCACCTGCAAGGAGTGTATGGACTGAATCAGTGTCTTTCATTACTTCCAGGCTAAATTCAAATGGACTTGTTTTGTACTTTAGAGCCCAAGTACTATCAGGTTGCATTTATGCTCAGTGTCTAACAATTTAAAGTTGAAATCCAGAGCTGCTACTGAACTGATATTGATACAAAATTATTTTTATAACTTTTTATATATATATATATATATATATATGCCAACTGCAAAGCTGTAATCTATAAAAATTTACCATGGCAAAAGGGCCAAGTACTGAATGGACAAGCACTTCAACAGAGGCAGTGAGAGAACATAGTTTGCCTACTACATATCTTTTCTCTTAGAAGAAAATAAGGTGTTTATTCTCATACTCCCTAAGGATCATGGCTTCACTAATTTATTTTCTTTGAGTGGAAACAGAATTTCAACAGATCATTTTTTTAACCGGGACTATACTGCAGTTTTTATGTTGGCAAACTCATAACCACTTTATCTGGAAAGACAAAGTTTTACATGACTTTCACAGTTAAAGCTGAGAAATGTGTTTGTTAAATCTGACCCTTCTTCAAGTCTTTGACCTGCATTGTGGCATTAACTAAATAACTAAACAGTTAATTTATTCTCTGTTATTATTCATTTTATGTGTCAATAAATGTCAACTTAAGGCCCAGAATTCACTGTGTGCAAATATTCAACTATTTGAACAACTATTTGCAAACAAGAGTGTAAAAACATAAGCAAAGCGATATTCTAATTACAGTCACTGATGGAAACATCTCTACCTTTTTTTCTTACTATTTGTACAGTTCTAGGCAGTGTTATTATTTTTTGTCACTATAGTATCTCAGAAGTCCTTTTAGTATATTCAATAACATAATAATATATCAATAACAGACGTGAACAAAGTCAAGTTTAACTAGTGTATCCTATTCACCTCCTGGCTTTGCCGAATATGAAGAACTCAACTTTTTTGTTAAACCTATCTTTGAATAATGCCAAAAGTATATTCTTCAGAAACAAAATCTGAGGTTTTCTCAATCAGCCTAGAATGCACATAACTTTTTCTGTCTTAAAATATATTCACAAGAAAATGCTTGTCAGCTGCTTTAATTTTTTTTTCACATCATGGAACTTCTCATTTCCTTTTTCCATCAGGTCCTGTTATCAAATACAAACCAAATAGCCAATGTTTGTTGCGAGCTAATACATTTTGAATGAATGCTACAGTATACACCTGAATTTACTTAAAATCTACATATTCTGCAGATTCAAGAAATTATACTTGACTATCCTCAAAAGAAAAGTTTCAGTAGTATGCAAATTCTGAAACATTAGTCTTACCTCTATGTTAAGTACTGACTAAATAATTTTAACGGATATAATGTATTTTCTATAGGTATTCAACGCAATTCTAAAGTTAGTACCATACTGAAGGAACTGCCACACTTTTTTTCTGGTAACTGATGGCTACTTTTGCAGCACCTATAATAATTTGAACCAGTAAAGTAATGTAGAACCAGTCACTGGAAATAGTAAAAATTCCAAAATACTGTATAAGTCAACCACTGCTACATTGTTTTTCCTTTGCTCCTTTCTATAATTTGTACCAGATTCTTCATTATTTTTTAGAATAATGGCTGGGTTTTGCCTGGCTGTCTGGAAGAGTATTCATCCATAAACAACATTATTCATTACCCCCTGCTAGTTCTGCTGCTAAAAAACTTCCAGACAAGAAACAGAATAATAATAGAACAATCTTTATACCACAAATTCCAAATAATTAGAACAAACATTTTGTTAATAGTCCATAGATGACATTTATTTCCACAAACTGTGATTCACAAAATGTAAACATCAAAAAAAACAGTCAGTTTACAGGGATTTCTAGAAATATAACTTGTCACAGAAATGACAAGTCATATGAAGTAACTAAAGGTAATTAGTCTATCTCCAATGATAACAAAATACTTACAGATCCTAAGTACCAGAAACTGCTTCCCTAATTTATATAAAAGATTTCAGATAGCCACTTTGACCAATAGTTAAAAAGTAAAGAAGTCTTTAGATAAACCAGGCAGGAAGGTATAACATTTAATATGCTTCTTTACAAAAATTTGCTTTTGATAGAAACCTACATATCATTCAGTCTGTGAACTAAACAGACGAGTTTGTGCCTCTTCTTTATAAATGTTTTTGCAACATTCTTGTGTGTGTCATTATCTAACCTGGGCTTGAGCCTCATCAAATGCCCAGAGTAGGATGCAGCCAATCCTGTATTTCAGCTGAGAGGTAGCAGGCCTGGAAATGTCCTCACAGCTGTTATTGCCATCTCCCAGCTGAAAACAGGGCTCACTGTGGAAAGCACTTCTCCCTTACACTCTTCCTGTGTCATGCATAGGGCTACCATATATTGGGGTTTCTGCAGAAACAACCTCTTTTTGCTAGTGGAAATTTTGTCTTGGTGAATTTCAGGATTTTTTTTACATTTTCTGAGACTATGGCAACCTAGTTGGAGCAAGTGTTCAGTAGCCCTGACTAGGCTGCCGTGCCATTAGTCTCTAAATTCCTGATGAGCTCACTGTGCATGTTCAGGTGATCTGCTCAATGCCTCTAAAAAAAGCACTAGACACAGTTGCTCTCAATATGCCGCAGAGCACACACATGTAGGAATCCAGTCAAAAAGAAATAGCTTTTGAAAAACAGCAGCACTTATTCTAACTGGTTAGAGGCAACCTGTTTGAAGTATAAAGGATGACGAGAAGTCCTCGCACAGTCAACACTGGCCTGCTTAGAAGACCACAGTAGAGAGGTAGGAAGACAACTTGCAGAGTCAGGGAAGACCATAGTCTATAAGTCAATCAGATGAAACTGTGGCTTCTCTCTGCCAGTTTCTGTAGGTTCTGCAGTGCTCAGTGTCACTGTATTCTGGGAGCTTCAGCTCTTCCTGAAAACTGACTCTGTTCTAGAATTCTGCTCCCACACAATTTCTGGAAATGGTAACAAATAGCCAGAAACTGCACCAGTGCTAAGGCCATGCAGTTTCCTGTTTGCATGGTCCACTAATTAAGATTACAGCTTGTATTTATATGGGGCAACATTAATGTAACCCATATATTGGCAGATCTAGGGTCTCTCACAAAAACTTCCTTACAGCGCATAAAGTACCTTGCCTAAATTATTTTAGCTTCTAGTCTAATTTCCTTTGATAGTTTTCTCATAATAGAAGTAAAGAAAACTGCATATTAATGATATATGATGTAATACTTTTGCATCCTTCCAATTTGGTGTTAAGATTTAAGATGGCAAGGGAATAACCAACAAATAAGCATCATGCAAACAGCTCTGTTCACCAGTTCCTGGGGTGCAGTTAATTCTCCTTATGAAATTTAGACATCAGCTTTGAAAACTCAATTTCATTTGCCATGGAAAATTTGACAAAATACAAGATCCAGATCCTGAAAGTAGGTCCCTTCATGCAGATGTTTATGGCCACACTGCACTGCTGCTTGAAGGCCATCTCCTGCAAGCAAGCCAGACAAAGCCACAAGATAACCCTTTGGAATGAAGCCTATGTTCATCAGCTCAAGCCTTCTTTTTACAGGTTAAGGTCTCCTGAGTTTCAGACCACAATCAAAAAGCAAGCTGCCACTGTGCTACTTTTCCACTGATAGAGAACCAACTGTAGGGGATCATTCTTCTCACTAAATATTATAGTGCCAAGTTCAACAGCATATGTCCTTGATTCAAAAGTTCAGACAGACGTGCAACTTTCACTGCCACTAACACTCTATACAGTAGTAGCCAGAGAGGAAGTGTTTAAAAGTGCTGAGATTTCTGGAAAGGTAAAGGAGAATTCTTCAAAAATTCCTTTTTAGAAGACAGGATTGTGTGAGATGGGAACCTGAGTGTCCTAGTATCTTTCAAGATACCAGACTGTTAACCATTTAGCTCCAGCATAAGTTCCTGGTTTTCAAAAATAAGGCACACAAAAAAATTAGTGGTATAACATCTCAAGACTTGAAATAACTTGTTAACTTGCAATACGTAAAATTGTAAAGCCAAATTCTGATCTTCATTACTGTGGTATGACTGAAATACATCCATTCACTTAATGAGCTTTCCATATCTATAGTGGTATGGATAAGAACATTTGGTCCATGGCATTTCATATTAAATATAACTCCAAAGCCATATTTAATCTTCCTTTGCTTTCCCTTGAGCCTTCTTCCACTACATTTTGATCATATATTCACAGTTAAAAATATCATAGCTTTTGTTTTATTCCATAATCTCTAAATTGAAATAAAATCTGTGATATATCATTCCTATTAATACTGATATTGATACAAAACATATGGATCAAATTCTGATGCGTTTATATTGCGTTATACCTAATGACTACTGCCATTGTTCAATGTGATTTCTTCTGGAGTTAAGTAGAAGCTGGCGAAAACAGCAGATTCATTCTTGATATGTTATAATGTCATAAATATAAATAGCACTTATTATACATGACCAGAGGACTTCCTTCCTTCAGTTTGACTTCCTCATACATTTGAACTGGAATCTATTATATAATATGGCTCTCCCTTTCTCTTGGTGGAAACTGCCCATGGAGGACATTCCCAGGTACCATAACAATACAGGTTTATGATATCAGAGAAACGAGGGACTGAGAAACTGTACATCAATGCAGAAACTGAAGTCCTTTGGACACACATCAGTCTGTGCTGAAGACTTATTCAATATGTGACATAAAGCCTCTTTGTCTTAAGAGTGACCTCAGTTTTCAGTATAGATGCTTAGCATTTCCACATCTAGTGAGTGACATTAATGTAAACGCTAGGTAGGTAAATGTTAGGCCATTAACACACACTGAAAATAGAGCTGTATTGTTTCACGTAAATAGAATGTTCTTTCCCATATCACTCTAAGCAGCTAATGTGTCGATAAATTTACACTTCAGCATATGAAACACTTGAGCTCCTGGGTTTTAGGACACGTATCAGCTTCCACTCACAGAATCTTACTAGTAATTTAAGTCTGTCACAATTTAAGTAATTTAAGTTGCTGTCACAAATCAATTGACAAATTCTGTGTCGGATTCATTTCCTTGATAGAAAATGACCTGGAAACTCTATTACTAGAATTTTTTTTTATTTGCAGAAGAAAAAATTTTCCACAGACTTGTGAGTGCTTCCTCAGAAATTCTTTTTGACCTATATAGGCTAATTGGTTATCAGACAGGTTTCTAACCATCCTTTCCTACATAAAGCTGTACTGAGAAGCAGTTTATGGGTCAATTCCATGAGTGGCTGCAATTCCCCACTACTGTGGATCTCACTCAGTATTTCATGTCTTACTCAGATCTTAAAAGGTCAAACATCTAGAGTGATCCTATCACAGATGCATGCAGTGGTCCTCAGCACACTTGGAATACATGTAGATTGAAAAGATATTATTCATTGAATTGAGAGTTCTTTTGAGTGAATTTGATTATTCTTTAAGAGATAACCAAGGAAGTCAGAATGGACCATTGTCCTTATCTAGAAGGTCCCACACCTTGAGTTTTCTTCTATTCTGCACAGAACATGGTGCAAGCCACTTAGAAGTGGCAGTGAAAAATGAATATAGCCTTGAACCTTTTTAGATAGGCTATACCAAACTTGACATCTGTTCTCTTTCTATGAACTGTACCTAAAAGCATTGTTAGGTGCAGTTAAAGGTGCTAGTGACTAACGACCAAACAGTTCAAGACAGAATTTCTTGAAGATAGGGTATACAGAGGAACGATCGTCTGCATTTTCAGAAGGG
This sequence comes from Grus americana, assembly GCF_028858705.1. Taxonomy (NCBI): domain Eukaryota; kingdom Metazoa; phylum Chordata; class Aves; order Gruiformes; family Gruidae; genus Grus; species Grus americana. The sequence continues at coordinate 14,198,998 of NC_072859.1, read as the reverse complement.
CTTCACTGTCCGGCCTCAAAGTGAAGCTCTCCAGGACTGACAGGAAAGCGACTGTGGTGGCAACTCCTAGCTACAAAATTCATTCCCATAAGAAATTGTTCAGGGGATGACTCATTTAGACTAAAATATTTTTCCTTCTGTTCAAATGCCTAATAAAGCACAGAAGTTGAAATCCTATTATATTTAGATTTTGATCTGGTAACTCCTGGGTCTTAGGCTCTTAATTCTATGAGAGCTCAGGCCCAATGATCCTTCCCTATTTAAGGGCTATGTTCACCTACATAATTTACAAGATGCTCCCAGATTGCATGCTGGGGGACATACTTTAAATGCAAATAAAAGCAAAACTCTAGGGAAAAAAAGAGCCAGTATTCTTTACTTTACAGATATACGTTAGCAAACTGAGTGTGCAACTATTTGCTATACTGTTAATAACTTTGGTAATTGTGGCTTCTCCTTTTTCAGATTTAATAAACAGTATTTTTATAATAAACAGTATTATATATTATTCAGATATAATAAACAGATAACTTCTCAAGTTACCATAATTCTTCAGCAATGCCTTCTTTTGAATGTCAAAATTTATCAGTGATGACTCCACAAATAGCCTGTAAGAATTATGATCAATAACTCATAATTAGTGAGATACAAAACCTGGAGTAGCAAAGAGCTTAACTTGCCCCAGTAAAAAAAAATTATCTGAGAAATTTAGGAAGACTAAAGTTTCTAAATTACTCTTATTTTACTTCATATTTTTCCATGGAAATATGTCTCATTCTGCCAGTAATCTGTTCCAATGGAACCACCGCAAAACTAAAACTTAAGAGTGTTGAAACATTAATCTTCAATTCTAAATGGAGTGGTTTTTTAAAGTTTAGTCCAGTTTTATTTCACTGTGACAGATCATTTAAAGAGTAGAGGCTATTATAGCCTGGTAGGCTAACATATGCGTATTTTGTGGGTACTGATGAAGGGGCTCCTTGTATTTGTGGACAAGACTTTCAAAATAGGCTACCTATGGTTAGATTTCTAGGTATATATTTAGGAACATAAATAGAAGGTACTGGCTGCTCCACAGTTTTTTGAAACTATGCTACCTATTAAAGGCATAATAGCCTACAGTTATTTAGTTTATTTACTTTTCTTAAAATTTTGAATCTTCATAACTGTAAGTGCTCATTCTAAGGACTCTCCATGTATTCTGTAGGTGCGTAAAGATAAAAAATAGTGATGAATGTTTCTACCTGACACTCAATACACGGTCCAAGGCTTAATAAATATAAGAGTTGAAAATATTTTCATGAAAAAGAACTCATATGAAGGGGTAACTAGTCTTTAGTTTCTGCTGTTGACCTCTCAGAACAGTGCTGTCAGGCCAGGAAAAATGAAGAAATGTTTTTCGCTTAAAAACAGTCTTAAATACAGATTGTGTCAAAGTTGTTCTACATAGGTTTTTTTAGCTACCATTTGTCAAGCTGTTCAAGCAGTTCTATTGTGAAACTTGATAACTTTTTCCCTCCTTGCATTCCTTGTCCCAGATTATTAGTCCAGTTTCTGATTCTATCAACAATTAGCAACCAGCTTAGTTTACCAGCTAGACCTAAGTTTGCTAGATCAGAAAGAGTAATAAATGCTGCCACTTTGCCAAATTGTCAATAAGAAAATCTTTACTAGCAGTGTTAGAATCTAGATTTGTTAAACTGTTAGTTTGTTGACCTTTAGGACACAGTACAAGACCCATCTATTACTAGAAATCTGTGCTATTTCTAATGTGGTTGGAATTTTTTGTTCTTATTTTTACCCTTATACACTTTTACTTATTATGGGCAGGTATGACGGATATCTTTTAAAAGCAGAAATACATGTAATTATTATTATCTGTACTTATTAATTTACTGTGTTCTTGATCTGTTAAGAATAAATATAGGAGTATTACAGGAGTAAACATCCAAGAGCAGGAATGCAAAAGCATGTTATGCCAAAAATACTTCACTGAGCTTCCCAGTTCTTAGGACTCTACTACCTTCCCACTGCAGGCTCTAGTCTCTGCATCCCAAGCAGGGATTCCCTGAAGTTCTGCCATAGGTGTGTAAGCACCAGGAAAGGATCAGATACTCTTCTGCCCTGAGCATTTCCTACTGGCTAGTTCTGGGCAGATCTGCATTTCCTCAGAAGCTTTTGGGACTGGCAATCTGAGAATTACACACCTCCCAACTCTCTGCTGAGAGCCCAGACATGTAACAGAAGACTATTCTGGGAGCAAGCACCAAAAGCATCGGTTCTGCAATGTCCTTTGTGAAGGTTCCAATACTTTTCATAGATGTTAACCAGAGGACCTTACAGAACTGGGTATGAACTCTCTGTTTTGTGAGCTGCAAAACTGAGTTACAGAGCATCTTCCAGGTACAAAAATGAAACCAATTAAGCTGCCTAAAGTAATTACATAGCTCCTGAAAATCAAGCTGGTTTTTTTCTAGGTACCTAAATATAAATTTATGAGATTAACTGAATATATATTGCCCATGTATATATTTCTAGAGACATACGTCAAGGTTGTTTTACCTGTTAAAATTTTTCCTACATGTTAGTTTTTAGATGAATTATGTAATTGGGATCTTGGCCGGTGACATTTTTAGAAGAAGGTGTTATTGCACTGCTTTCATATTTAATGATTACAAGAACTAGAGATTATCCAGATGTGTACAGGAATGCTTTAAATGGCCTATGATTGACTATTTCACCAACAGAGGGTTTGTGTGAAACTGCTCAGAACTGGCTACTTCTGTTTCCACTCCAGTTATCTGGAAATTTTTCATTGACTTTTTATGCTGTGAAATCTACTAAATACGTAATAGTATTTAAAAAACAATAAAGACAGTATGCATATATGGGACACATTTCTGATACTCACCAACTACTAACTCTATCTCTTTTTAAAGACCAATCTCTAACACTCATATAGTAAAAAAGAACACCACCACCAAAACCCACACTTGAATCCCATATTGAAACCAGTGGAAAACTTGCCTATATACAACTACACACTCACACTTTAATAAGGTTCGCTTGCAGGCTAATTTATTTACTGGAAATATGGAGCAAAAAAATAAGAATAGTTCTTTCTGGTTTTTGTTACGTTGCACAATTCTGAGTGTAACCTAGATTTTGAGACTGACATTTTATATTTGCTTTATATATTTTGCCACAAAATGTGACTTTTTTATTACTTAAAACCTTCTTTCAGACCAGATAGCTTGTACGTTTATCACTTGTTCAGCAACATTGATTACAATCAAGCACTGAAGACCTGATCCTGATTCCATAAAATGTTTTACTTGCTACCCACAAAAGATTGGGATAGTTCATCATCTGGTGCAGACCTGTATTGATCCATCAGTTTACAATATTTTAACATCTGCCTCTACTCCTGTGGAGTTATTCCTATTTTACACCACAGCAGATTATATCAGAACTGCAGTCCAGGTGTCTAATTATGTTGAGGCCTCTGCTAAAGATTTAAAATGTTCTTTCTGTACAGACAGTGGAGACAGTACTTCCAACTGTGAAAATCAGCAAAACAAGTATTAAATTCTTGGAGTATCGTGTTTCTATTACCATATAAAAAAAGACACAGTCTGAAAATGGTCACAGCTACAGGAAGAGACAAGGTGTTCCCTCACCAACTAAACATGTAAGAAATTGAGTCCACTTAAAAGCTTTGTCAGTCAAGGTAGTTATTCAGAAATAATCCCAACAGGCTTCAAAAATATCTTCTAATAAATGTTTTCTGAAGTGGAACATTTGTACATTTTTCAGCTATAAGCATAGAAAAAAGGCAAACCACTGCTAAGGACAAGATTTACAAATGGTGCCATTTAAAGTAACCCTATTTAATTTGATAGAGAAACAACTAAATGATTTTTTTAAATCATACAACTAAAAACTTTCACCACACTTTCACTGATGTCAAAGGTATTATCTCCCTTTTAAGAACAATGCAAGGAAATCAGATCCAATTCTGTATTCTACTGATATTAGCAGGAATTCCACTTAAGCAGACAGCAAGGTTGTAAAACCTTGAATTATATCTTTTCATAAACTATGAATGTTTGATAATCTATGAGATTACTATGATAATTTGAGTAAATACACAGGTAAGGGACAGAATAGGTAAAACTTAGACTAGTAATACTTTAACAATGTGACCATAATTTGACTCATAATGAAGTTAATTCATATTATAGCTTAGCTGCCAGTGACATTATTCACAGCAGGATCAGGACCTTCATTTTTTTAATCATATTTTATAATACATCTTTCAATTTGCTTTCCAGCAAACACTTTGTTTCTATAATATCACCTCTGCTAAATAACTTCTATTTCCCATACTGTATGCATTAACACTTTGACATACAGTGAAGTCCCAGACCTAGAATTTACAAAGGTTTTTACAACCCTTTATGTGTGATAATGTGCTAAAAAGAATTTAAGTTCTGCCAGATTCCACTACTATTGTAATAACAGGGTCAACAATTAATCCTTACATTTACAGTCTGTAAACTTGGTATTTAATACTGAGTGGTACAGTTGTAAAACCTTGCAATAGGCATGTGTGTTCACCTAATTCCTTTTAAGCCACTGTTCTCTATTGTGTCAATCCAGAGGGCAAATCTTTATCACTGCATGAGACTTCACATTCTTAGAACATTAGAGATTTCTCCCAAGCTCTGCTTAATTTATTCCCCCCTATTATCAACAAGTACTCAGAACAATGATAAATTAACCAATGCTGGTAGGATTTCTTCTGAAAAGAAGCAGAGCGCTCTGCAGAGAAAAGAAAAGCAACTTCTTAATCTTGCTGGCAGATGGAAACCCTACTGTTCACCACTGTACAAAACAAATCCGGGAGAGACATAATTGCTCCAGTGTGTTTTAGGTATAACTTCACCAGTAATGTCATGGCTCTTTTATTATGCTGCAACCTTGTTAGAATTAAGGGCCCTATTGGGAGGAGACCAAATAACTTTGGGCAAGACAATTGCAAAACTAAGTATGACAACTCCTTTCCTACATTTTACAACTGCTACAGACACCCATTGTACTGATGTTTTTCTTTTTTTTTCCCAGTAACCAGAAAACACCATAGCACCAGGAAATGTTTTACATCAAAGATTATTTATTTCTAGTGACATTCCAATAGTAGGTGCTAGGCACAGAGATTATCTCAAACCAAAAACACTGAATATTTGTGGATATTCTATATATACTTATATACAGTTGTATTTGTTAAGATATATGCAAAACTGAAATTGCGAAACTTCTTTTCTGCAGAGCTAGTAAAAAGACATAGTTTCCTGCAGCCTGAATAGTCCTTTCTGGGATCCTTGTGAAGTCTCCTTCTAAATTAAATGCAAAGATTCACACTCTAGAGAATCTACAACACATACCAGTCATTTTTCTGTGTCAGATGTCTGCTGCTGAAGTTGAAATAATTATTTTAAATTAGAAAAAAAATTTAAAAAAATTAAATTATGTAGCAAACTAGATATATACATGCAGGTCTCTCTTGCGCTATACTGGGAAGACTGGACCATTTCACCTGCTGATCCCTGGGACTCAGAAAAACTTCAGTTAGGACCACTAGATGAATCTAGTGAAATCACACTTTGACTTAATCACTTTTGCTCATTTTGTGAATATTTATCTGAGAAACGCCTGTATGTCCTGTTTCTGAAGGTTAATGGCATTTTGTTAAACTAAAATTAACACACAAGACTATTTCACTGTAAAATAAAGGAACAATGAAAATTTTAATATTATTTTTCAACCTTAAAAGTGAATTGATCAGTTAAAATCAAAAGAGCTTTACATCACTAACAGTTCTGAGAAGAGATTCATAATTTACTAGCTTAAAACACCTTTTTATATAGGTTTAGACTAGCCAGATACATTGAACAGTTTGCATTCAAGAAACAGATCCATATCTTCCCAGTACAATTTGCTAAGCAATTACAAATAAGTAAGTGTTAAGTGTACATCCTCAAATAAAACTCCTTTTGCCATCACTAGTGGGCCCCGTTCTGCATTCCTTCCACACCTAGAACTCCCACTACTTTCCAAGCCTGTGTGTGGGAAGCACAAGGAACCTTTGTGTTTCCTAAAATGACTGTAAAAAGTATCTATTCTATATTAGAAACAAATCTGCTTGTCACTTACACAGAAGGTCCAAAGTGTATTTTCCATATATAGCTTCATAGCCTCATTTTCAGTAAGGATTCTTAAATCTTTTTGCACTCTAAGAGCTGGATTTCCATTTGCTTGAAAAAGCTTATAAATAATAAAAAGACTGATTTTTCATTTCTTGCCCATGAAATTTAAATCAGCATCACAATAGTGCATTGATGCCAGGCCCTTACAAAAAATTTATAGTGTTGAAGCCATGCCATTTCGACTAAATGAGTTTATTCATTCCAAACACATTACCAACAGATTTAGTATTAAAGGTGAAGAAGGGGAAAGGAAATCAAAAGATGTCTTTTAAAATACTGAATTTTGTTTACTTTAGCTAAGTCATAAAGCAAAAATATTTTCTAAAAAGAGCTGCTTAAGAGCTGGTGGGCACCGAGCTGACCAAATATGAGTCACTAGTTTTCCCATTCAGTTGCTTCTCACTTCTGTAACTTTTTCTGTCTAAAGAAGAAATCAATCAAGAGCCCAATCAGATCTTCACACCCCCTTTCTTGGTACTTCTCTTTCTTTTTTGTGTTAAATAAAGAAACTTGAAAAAAAAGTCAAGAATTTTAGGAATCTTTTGAGGTTTCTCTACATGGAATGGATTCTGTTGTCTTAAAAATAAGTCACTGCTATATGATTAACACTTTATATGAATACACCATGTAATTTTCTTTACATAGGGATAGTTTATGAAAAGACAATTGAACATAGGATTTAATTTAACAGAGTTGATAAGGCATTGATTCATATTTTACCCAGCATTTTCATTTAGTCATATTGTTTACCTGCTGTAGTATGCTATTTTATTCTATTCCTCAGTATTCTCCCAGTCCTACTTTCAAATATGAATCATTATGTCCTGTTTTATCTTTTAAGTACTTTAAATAAGATTAGAATATATAAAAGAGGATTCAGAAATATCTCCCTTGTACTCCATTAGGAAAATTAGGTCAAATTCTACTCCCTCTGTAGTCAATGGAAAAACTCTTACTGACTTCAGATCAAGCCCTAAACACACAGCTCCCTGTAGTTTCTAAGCAAATGGCATACTGTATTTCAGAAAAGTTCAAGAACTAAGTTCTTTTCAGAATGCTTCTAAAACATGAGAAGAGAAGCCTGTAGTTTTATGTTTCTGAAATGTCCTTTACACAGAAGACTAGAGGAAAAGATTTTTAATATAGCTTTTTAATGCTTACCGAAAACAAATTAGTCTGCCTAAAGTTGCTGAATATAAGTTGCAAGATAACTTGCTGATTTTTTCTGGGCTGCGTGGGTTTAGATTTTAATTTTTCATCTGCATCCAAGCCATTATGTAAAGATAATCTACATAAATCCTACTTAAGGCTGAATGGTCACATGAAAAGCAGCATAAGAAAAATATCATGCCTTTGCTGACAGTATTGCTTCTTGAAGAAATTTAGTTAGTAATGAGGAGCCGAATCCTTGAAGCTCTGCGAGGTCAATTCACCCTGGGTGTAACTCCACTGGAGTCCGTGGAATTGCACCAGGGATGAAATTTGACCCCTTCCAAGCCCTGTCAGAAATGGGGCCGGCAGGGGGCAGAAACCCTGATTGATCTGACACCGTCAAGGTTGCGCCCAGGTATAAAGGGCTTGAATGGAAACTTATCACCTTACTGTGCTCCCTCTAGGACGCCCGTTGATTCAAAAACGTGGGAATTCAGATCGAGAAATACCTCGTTAAAATAAGAAATGCATAAAAATTAAACTTTTCTTTTCGGAGAGTTAAGCCCCTTCATGGATGTCAAACCCACGCGGGAAAAAAAAAAAAAAAAGAAAAGAAAAAAACCCCCAACACCTCAATCCCAGCCACACTGACCCCCAGATGCGCCTGCGGGCTCCGGTGGGAGGGAGGGAGGGAGGAAGGGAGGGAGGGATGGAGGAAGAGGCAGCATTTCCACCCCCGGTAGAAGAGGAAAGCGCTCCAGCCACCGGAGATTATACTTTGCTGCTCCGCGAACGCGCGAGCACATCTCAAAAAGCCGGAGCGCCTCGCCGGCGCCCAGATGGGACGCCGCGGCGGGCGGCCGAGGGCTGAGCAGTGCCGAGCAGCAGCGCGGAGGGGAGAAGTGCCGGGGACAAGAGAGGTGGTGCGGGGCAGCGATTCCTTTCTGCTGAAGCTGCCGCGCTGCTGCCTGGCTCTTGTTCCCACTGCAGGTCCCCCGCGGGCTGCGCCCTGTCCACCAGGTCCACGGACACCTAAGGGACCACTCGATCCCATGGAGGCTGCAAAGGGGGAAGGAGACTGGGGACTGCGCCCCGGCGCTAACACCGCCCCTGTGGAGCCCAGCGACGGTCAGGCCGAGCACCCCCGAGGCCCCCCCGCCCCGCCACCGGCCCCCGCCCCGCCAGGGCATCTCCGGGGCCAGCGCTGCGCACACCACCTGCGGGCGCGCCGCTACCGACGGCAACTGCTCTGCTCACCGTCTGGCAAGGGGCCCCTTCAAATGTATTTTCTTCTCCCCTCGCGTCCTGGAAAACTTTTTGCCCATTGAAACCCTTCGAAAGGGGAAAAAATAAAAAGCGGAGAATGGAGAAAATCAGAGCGCAGAGCCTCCACCCCCCAACTTTCCCTTTCCTCGCCCCTTCGAGGAGAAGGCAGATACTTGTCGCTCTGTTTCAGCCATGACTCAGTGAACTTTAGCAGAGTAACGACTCTTTAAGTTCAACAAAACTGAAAATCGTACGCAAGCTCCACAAAACTGAGTTTAGTGCTGGAAGAGGAGAAATCACTCTGTTCAACAAGTATTTATCTTCCCACCCCGCCAGTGCATCCCCTTTACTGCGTTAAACCCACATCCAAAGTTAAACACTGAGGGTCAACGGGAGCCGTCCCTCCGCGGCACCTGGGAGGGACGTCCCCGGCCCACGCTGCCAGGGGCTCCTAGCGGGTCTCCACGCCGCAAGCCGCCCCCAGCCCTTTCGTGCCTCCCCAGCATCAGGAGCCGCTCTGACAGCTTTCCGCTGAAACGCGGCCCCAGCCGTGCCCTGGGCCCTTCTCCCGAGGAGGGAGAGAGAGGCAACTGGACTCCCCGGCTTCTTTGCTTTCTTACCTCCTCTGACCTCTGCAGCCCGGAGAAGAATAGCGAAGGTGATGAGCACGGTTACAGCCGAATCTCGGGGCCACCTTCTCGTTTTCCACCTTGTGGACCATCTCTGCATCTCCATGCTGGGCACCCACGAGTGTGAATTAAACCCGGGCGCCTTCAGTTTATACCAGCTCCGACCTTTCCACTATATTCCCAGAGATGATATCTCCTATAGAGCCATACGTAATATACCAAGAGGGGTTTTTTCTCTCTCACCCCCCTCCCTCTCTGCCCGGCCTTGCGCAGGCCCCTCCGACCCGTCCTCCCGGGTGCCCTGCCTTCAGACTGAAGGGAGATGAGGGGCTTTAATCAAAATGCAAAGAGCGCCGCATCCCCCTAAAGGCTTCATCCCGTCAGAGGGCTGGGCGAGAGGCTCCCAGGGCCACCCCTGGAGCCCAACTGACAAGCCAGCCGCCGGGCGGAGGCCAATCGCGCGGCTCCCCCGGCCGCCCACAGCACCGCCCTCCGCCTCGGGGGCGGCACACCGGCTGCTCCGCGGAACCGCCGGCCCCCGGGACATCGGAGGGCGACCTTCCCGAAGGCGTTTGGGGAACGGGAAACGGCGGGGCAGGAGCGAGCCGGGGGAGGCCGCTGGGGTGTCCCGTCACCGGGCCACCGCCGCCCTCTTAGTCCCACCGCCCCCCGCGCGCCCCACCACCGCGCCACGGGCCCCGCGCGGCCGGAGCATGCGCAGTGCCGGCCGCGGCGGTCGCGGCTTCTGTTGGAGCGGAGGGGCGGGCGGCGCGAAGCGGGGGTGTGGGAGGGATGGGCAGGGGGGCGACACTTGGGGACAAGTGGAAGGCAGGGAGAGGGGGACGCCGGATGAGGAAGGAGCGAAGGGGGGGATGTTTGAGGGGAGAAATGTGCGTGAGAGGAGCCGGGGTGCTGAGGTGAAGGCCTGCTGCGGGATGGCCCTTCGGGCACGCCAAAACTCTGCCTGCTGGCGCTGGTGCGGCGGCAGCTCCGGCGCCCTGTACCCGCTCGCACCACTCCCAGGCACAGCTTGTTCTCACACACCCTTGGGGGACCTCCGGAGAGTTCGTTTTAAGGACGCTGTAAGAAAGGAGGGAGCGGGGTGATGAAGGAAGAGCCCGCCACCAAAGAGCCGGCCCCATTCCCCGCCTCAGTGCATCCTGGAAATCGGGGAGCAACGTTTCAGAGCTCCTCCCCGAGAAACCTCCCGTTCTCACCCGTGTCCGCTTGTGCAGCAAGTCTTCTCACCCCTGCTGTCCACTTGTGCAGCACTCTGTGACAGGGACCTCTGGCAGAGCCGAGTCGTGCCGCAGATCTGGTCGAGATCCTCCGGAGGGATTGGGTTCTGCCCTGACTCCGCTGGGAAATGACAGAGAACTATGGTCACATTTTAGTAGAAGGGTATATTAAATTTTTGAAATTCGCCTTCATTGAGATCTTTTGACTTGAACTTCTTACAGCAACTAATAAACATACAGTTTATCCGCAAAATACATGTTACTGGTATATGTCAAATTAAATTTCAGAAGTGTTTTATCCTATCCTACAAAATCTTATGTTTTATTGCGCTCTACTAGTATACCTAGCTCTTTCTGCCCTTGATTTTCTGAAATGGTTGGTATCCTTGTTATTAGCTTTACAAAGGATGGGACTCAGGTGCATAGCATGGTTACATCTAATGTCTCTTAAATGCTGTGCATTGGGTGCCATTCCGTGAAGAGATACACAAGGTTATTCTGGCACTTGAAGTAGTTCACAGCACAGCTGTGGAACACTAAAATGCCATGTCTATCCCACTTTTCTGCATCAAAGCTTACTCCTTCAGAACTGCTCTCAATTGTCTGTCTTAAACCGTAACCACACACAGGTCCCCAAAAGTCAGGAACCAATTGTTAGTACTATTATTGTTGCCCTACCGGTCTGCATTGGTCTCAGTCATTTACTAGATGCTTCCTAGAACAGATCAAGTTAATTCCTTGATGTTTCATCCTCCTTCATTACAGTATCAGTAGGTACTCCCAATGACAATTTATTCTTTTTACTTAATACTTTGTCATTGGAAAATCTTGTATGCTATGAAGTTTCAAGTTTCCTCTTGATGCTTATAATTTACACATCTTTCTATCACCAGCATTCTTGCTACTTCCAGTCTCTTACCACAGGTTGCCTCTCTGACATTTTCTTTAAGCCTTCCTGTTAGCCTAAATGGATACAGCTAAACTGTATCCTAGTAAAAAGAAAAATTTCTGTCTCTGCCCAAGAGAGGGAACAGAAGAATTTCAGATAGGTAGTGAAAAAGAACAAGTATTCTCACAGTGTAGAGAACAGTGATTTAGCACAGTGCCCTTACAGTTATGTAAATTTTAGAAGATGTAGTTCAGCCCCCGAAGTGTCAGTGGAAAGATACCCACTGATTTTTGTGGTCCTTCATCAATCCAGAGCAGAACAAATAGGACAAAATGCTGAGTATTTAGCAGAATTTTAGATCTCCACAAGGCATTAGAAGGAAAATATATTAATCCAGGTGAGGTAGTGTGCTTATATTAATATACAATTCTATGTAATTCTATATTAATTCTAGTACCAGAACCACGTTTTTTTAGAGCTATCTCAGTTATTTTCACATGCTGGCATATCAAGCCACACAGGCACATAATAAATTACCATCAGATTCTGCAGTTGCAAGAGAAAAGTTATGTGCCATTTAGGCAAAGAAGCACATCTTGCAGCCCATTAAATTCAGTATTTAAGGACTGTTGATTTTCATTTAACTGATTTTCTTAGTTATTGTTTGTAATCTTCTTAATTGCCATGATGGTGTTCCAGAGTGAAGTAATTGCAGCCTAGGTGCAATGAAAATATGTCAAAGAATAGATAACGACTTAGAGCATAGATAAGCTTTATGAGCGCCATAAAACTTTTCTTAAAAGATTTTTGGTAGAAAATTTCAGCACTTAGATGTAATTTCAGGAGAAATATATTTTCTTGAATCTGAAGGAGGGTTAAAACATGCAAATGTTTTTAGAGAAAAACAGAAGAGAAGTGAATAATGTTATTTTTTTAAATCAACTGTGATCCACAGTGGTTTGTTCTTTCTGTCAGCTTTCTTGTTCCTCATTACTCTTCAAGACAGTTTTAGTGAAAAGAAAGACTAAGCACTGTGACGTTCATTATGTTCTGTCCCTGATACATCAACGTTGGCAGATTAGTCCATGTTTAAATATTAGGAATTGCTGTCTTGTATGTGCACAGATGGGTCATTGTTGTATTTTGGGGCAGAGAGGGGGAGGGGTTAGGAACTATGGAGAAGAGAATATGCTTCCTTGGACCACTATAGCTTAGAAGAAATGCACAGCAGCAGCGCTTTCACATTCTTCAGACTATAGGCACCATAATGAAATGTAACTCTAGATGTAATGTTCTTTAGCTGTCTTGCAATTATACTGTGTTTTTCCTAGCACATTCCTTGACATTACCAAAAGCAAGAGACTTCTTTCTGTATATAAAGGGGTCATTTCACTGGGAATAACTAATGCACTGGAAGGAAGAGTATGCTTTTATTGTTGGTTTCCATGTATCTCAGGGACATTGATTTGACTTAAAATACTTTGTTTCACACAAATGCTGATGCCTTCTAAAACTTGAACTTCTTTCTCGGATTCTGTTCACAGCACAAAAGTGAATACTGCAAAATAAATGACTGTCTTAATAGTCATCACCCACTGCCTTTTCTATGACTAATTTTTTTGATTTATGTAGGTGTGTATTTAATCCTTGTCTCATTTCTGCTGCACATCTATGTTTTCTAAGAGTTTTGCATCATATGATAAATACTGGGAAGAAAAGTGAGTGAACCCTTGTAAAAAAAGATGTCTTACGGAGACTAGTGGAATGATCTCTGCTAGGTGAAATGTTAATGGGCTTCTTTTTGTAGTTTTAAAGGGAGAGAAATATATGAATGCATGCTTATAGACAAAATAAATGACAGTATTTCCTTCCATGATTCTATCTTCAAGAAGTGTAATATACCATTTGCTACTACCAGTAATAGCTTACAGCTTCTCTGAGCTCCCCCAGTTCCATTATTTAAGGTTTTGAAGGATGAAGCCAAGGCTTACTCTGTGCCTCACCAAACTCTTTGGGCTAGGGAATGGCACAGTGTCCATTGATTCTTTCTTTCAGATGCCCAAGAATTAGAGAGGACAGACAATAGTAAAAGAAATTTGTTACAAAACAGCATAGTTCAATACTCATTAGCTCAGGTACCAAAAGACTACAGAAACATTAGCATGACTGATTTTTTTCTTTTGAGAATGTAAAGAAGCCTGTTCAGTGGACACAGGCAAACCTGGAGTGGCTGGATGCAGCTGCACTGTGCAACCTTACACAGCTCCAGAAGCAGGGCTGTGATGTGACTGCTGTTGTATATTGAAGGTTGTGTTGCTGTATGTATAATGAAGGTTGAATTTATACAGGTTCTGGCGAAAAACTCCTTACATTTTTAAGCTGAATGGGCACTAATTGGAGTTGCTACCAGAAACACAAACATGAGAGATTAAAACTTCTAGGCCTGTGTAAGGAATAAAGTTAGTGCTAAGGTTAGAGTTAGGGATTTAAAGGATTAAATTATGACTGGTGTTTGAAACGGAGAGTCTGCTGATTTGGGAAGGGGGCTGTATTTGGTGGGAGCTTATACCTCTCTTTTGCTGCAGGGGTTTATCTCCTTTTTGTTAATATGGTTAATGTTGGGAGTAAAAAATGTAAACCATCAAAATTGCATCCTGTTCTTCAGGATCATGAAGGTAACAAGTTTGGATAAAAGCAAGACAATAACCTGTGTTGTCTTTTACTTTTGGGATCATCCCTTATAAACAAGTAAGTATAATCCTTCTGCCAGAATTTGGTTGATGGAAACAAGAGTTATTTTTGTATTTAAGGGAGTTTGATAATAAAACTAAGTCTCCAAGCCCACACCTAGAAAACCAGGAAAATTAAATTGCTTTTTTTGCTCTGAAAATGAAGATAGGTACAAGGAATATTGGCAGAATAACATGTGATACAAAATTCCTACCTATAACCTTTTCACAGTCTTCTCCAGTGAGGCAAATTCTAGGCCAGTTGATTTCCTTTTGCAATAACATGTAGTTTGCAACGAAGGATTGTCAAATCTTTCTGGATGGCAAGGCCAGATTCAAGCTGCTACCAGTCCCATTTGGAGCGGCTTCTTTCCCGGTAGCTGCTTGTCTCTCTGCTCCCAGTAGCCATCCCTTCCTTTCCCATTGTCTGCTCCTACGTCCTCCTCCCTTTCTGCTTCTGGCATCACTTCCTGCTCCCCTCTAGAGTTCTCTGGGAGAGACCATAGAGGTGTATGGTGGTTTTCTTCAGTTTTAGGACTCAGCTGTCAGGTTTCATAAAATTAGGGTAAGGATAAGGTTAAGTCAGGGTTTTGGAATATGAAGTGTAAATATGCTAGTTTATTGTAGGACGTTAAAATAGGAGAGGATTTAGAAATGAAATTATCAAGAACTCTATTGTGGATCTGACAGTTCCCCAAGAAGCTTGAAGGGGCCTGGGTCAGAAATCCCATTACTCCTTACAGTTTTATCCTATAGTGATTAGCCCTTGTCTTCCCATAATTTATATATGAGAAGTTATATATGGGGTTTGGTCATAACCTGGGAAATTTTCTTTTGTTTTTGAATTTGGATTTTGTAGACTCTGCAGAGATTGCTGTTGATGGAAACCAATACCTGATGAAGTCTTTCCCTGTAGGCATTCATGTCACTGTTAACAATAAGAAAAGGGAAAAGATTTGGCACAGGGTTAGGGCTGAGGATTTTGAAGTCTTAAGAAACCAGATTGTTCCTGGACCCTGCTGACCTTTGGAGATAGTAATGGTGTTGATAGAAACCAGTGCCTTGAGCTGTATCAGTCCCATAGGAACCAGTAGACTATCTGTTTAGGAGGTAGATATGACAGGTTTAGGCTGAAGGTTATAGCAAAGAGCTCAGGGTATGACACCTTTCTACAAGTTCCCCCAAAGTGAAGTGTTTGGTAGAAATCATTCACTAATATTGTCTTTAACTATGAGGATCACTCCCTTTTGTGCTAGTCAATTCAAGTTATAGTTAGTGTTTGAGTAATAGTGTTAGGGTTGGAGACTCGTAACTGTCCTAAACCCTGAGTAATACTCAACTATGCAAGACTGCCAAAGATGAGTAGCAGGGAGGTATTAACAGAATCTGATGTACTGTGTTGTGATTTCCCATAGAAATCGGTGCCCTTCCTAAAAATAAAACTACTATTAGAAATGAGTATAATGCTGATACTTGCATTTTGAACCTGTGGGAAACAAGATAAGAAGGAGGTAAGTATTGACAGAAGCCAGTGCCTTATACCAGTTGACAGAAACTAATGCCTTAGTCTCCTGTAGGCTGAGAATAAGTCTAGTGTTAGGCAGAGGGTTTCAGGCTTAGGAAAATAAAGCACCAACAGGTAAATTAATTTTTCATAAATGCAAAAATCTTGGCAGCAAGCTTTGCGCTAATGTAGTTAGCAGCCGAAGCCTTTCATCATTTTCTTTCTCAAGAGAAAATAATATTTCTACACCAGATGGAGAAATAAGCTAAAGGTCTATATTTTGTTTTACAGTTGGAATTCATTCTCTGAACAAGGCTTTTGTTACACTTGAAGTTAGGTTTTTTAATGTGTCTGCATCCCTGACTAATGTACTATTCTACAGGGTCCCCTGCAGGTAAGCATAGAAACAGTACAAATGAAAACCAGAGACTGATATTGTCTTATGTTACATCAGTAGGTTCTTATATATAAATTACAAATTAGTGTTGGACTCTGCGGAGGCTACAGAGGTGAGAATTGGGCAGATACTGCTAGAAGCCTTATATTGTCTTTCCCTCTGTCAGTCTCTGTAGGAGAGAGAACTTGCCCTAGGAGAGTGTTAGTGTTTAAAACAGATTAAGGGTAGGGTTATGGAAATGCATGACAAAGTATAAAGAGCATACCTTACGGTAGAACCTACAGTGTTCCCAGAAATAAGAATTAATGAGACTCAACTCATACGAATAGAAGGTGTTGGCTTTTCCTCTGGTAATTGATCTTGTAGTTTTTAATAATGTGAGTTAGAATTGGAGGTATAGGAATTTACGATTAATGTTTGGGAATCTTTAGACTGAATCTAGTACATAAAATGGGCCAGGGACTGTTCTGTTGCCCTGAGGTGTCTGATCTTCTGGATAGGGTTGAGATTAGATTCACTATCTAGAATTCAATCTATTGCTAGTTTCTGGAATGTTCTTAGGGGCAGGAAAGCACCCAGTGATTCTACAAGCTGATGCCGTATGTTCTCTTTCAGTAATGATTTACTGTCTTTCAGATTAAGATTAGGGAGTTGTCAGGACCCCAGTTCACCATTGAGTTTTACAGATCTGAAGACTTAGGAAGGTTGCTGTTAACAGGAGGAGAGGTTTAGGTGAGGACTCAACAACATCATTCATAGACAACCCAGTTGATTTGATCTAGAGATACAAAGTGGTCTGGTATCATCAAGATTCAGTCTCTTATTTTCAGTTTACTATTTTTTTTTCATCTGCCAAGCCTATATACAGTTGTCATTAAGGTTACACTACGAAAGGTGACTTCAGGAGGTTATTGCTGGGGAATACGAAGCAGCTTTTAGCTATCAGTGGCCAATGCCTTGTTTTCAGAACTGGGTATAGTGTAGATTAGGGATAAGACTGGCTTGAAGATTGGGTAGAAAAAGAATATTTTCAAGACCCACACTTATAGCCAGATTCTGCAAAGCTTGCAGTAATAGGATGTTGTATGGAATCATGAGCCTATATTCTTTTTAATAACCATATATATGCATATAAAATTAGGGGTTGGGGTGGAGTTAGGAGATATCATTTGGGAAATGAAAACTTGAGCATGCTGGGTAATTGTTGGATTCTGCACAGCTCATTGAGATAAGAACAGCTCTGATGTTTTCATGGGCCATTCACTTAGTTCAGATAAGGTGTGTTACCAACAGACTACACCTAAGGTTACAACTTAGCACAGTTTTGTACAGATCCATCACCTTGCTGCAATGAAAGTAATGTTTAGGATTGGGGTTATGTTTAGTGCTTAAGGCAATAAAAATTCCAGAGTCTTACTTTTCCCAGGCACTGCAGGGCTTGCTAGTGTTATGAGAATGCGTCATCTTTTGTTTTTTTATAAGCACGGGTTATCTAGCCATGTATTACAGTTGGGCTTGAGAAGAGTTCACTTTGAGAGCTTGAATTGTCAGTTGATTTTGTGTAAGCAAATGCATTATTTTCAGTTTTTCTGTTGGTTTTGTTTACTTAGTCATAATGGAGATCAGGATTGTTTCGAGAAAACTTTATTGCTTGATTCTGACCTGTCTGTGCAGACAAAATGAGGGCATATGTTCTTTCCTTGAGTCCCCTATCCCCTTGCTACTTTGATGCACACCTCCATGTCACACAGTGATCTTTCTTCACATGTTCTACTCCCCAACCCTCCTTTTTATCAGTGTGCATCTATATTTTGATATGAGAGGAAAAGTAACTGACTGTATTTACATAAAATCTTGCTACAGTTAAGGAGAACAATTTTTTCATTAACTTTGTTCTTTTCATTGATAGATGCAGTCTGACAAATTTGTAATTCTCCTTGAAGTTCCTCCTTTCTTGCTTTACATAGCCTTAATACACCCAAAAGTAAGCACTGTTCTGATGCTGATACAGATGACCTATTTGAGGAACTACAGCACATAGTATTACTGGGACATTAGTTTCTCTGTGGGTTGTGGATCTGTAGAACCACACATTTGTGAATGGAAGATTTTGTGACTGGAATTGTTCTGGGAATGTGCTATGTGTTTGGCCTCAGGTTAAAAGAGAATGTTTAAACTCTGTCAACCTGTGGAGTTCATTGAAGAAAAGCAGCAATCACTATCCTTCCTAGTCTCATTGACTTTGTTGGATCTTAATCATGACCGTCTTGTAGAATAGTCTGATCTTCCTGCACCTCCCTCAGTAGAGAAAATATTGCTGAAATAGCATTTTACAGCACAACATTTCCATCCTGTTCAGCAAGCAGCAGGAAGTATCAAGTATCATGCAGCATTGCCAGCTCAGCTTGGTAATTCAGCTGAAGTTTTTGGGGCTTATTTCAGCCAAACTCCCTAATCTTTCAAGGTTCACCTGCTGACACTTTATAGCACAGCACAGTGTAATTGATCCAGCAACCCACCATTCCTTTTTCATTTGCATGGATTTCTTCTCCATAACCAGAGATCATACTTAATTCAAGAACAAAAAATAACACGTGAGCAATTAGTGTAATGTGTAATAAGTCCCTGAAACATGACATATTAAGAATATCAGAATTTTCCTTATTTAAGACAACTGAAAATGAGACATACCTATTTGATGTAGGGATTAGTTTCTCAGTTTCTGTCTAGTTTTTAGATATTGCCATTACACACCAGAACTGTCAAAAATCTACATTTTGATTGCTATTTCTGAATTTATTCAATGGCCAACAAAAACTTACCTTTAATTCTAAGTCTGTCGTGGTTTTGCAACACAACACTTTCAAATATTTGCCTTTAATTGCTTGTATCTAATTGGTTCCTTCATTCATTTGTTTTTACAATTTATGTGAGACTTCCTTTTCCTTCAGACCAGTTGAAACAGATACGTGGGCTGGGGAAACTAACAGGGGACAGTTTGTACAGTCTCAGTTGCTCTCATTGCTAATTGTTTATCTTATTATCAGACAAAGTCTCCCCGATCAGTTGTGCTTTAATGAGTTTTGTTCTTGAAGCAGTGGGCCACTATCTACATACCACAGTCCATTTTTAATTATGACTTGTGACAAATTGATAACGCAGATGTTTAAGTCTAAAAGGCCTCTTACAGTCCCTGTTCTGCATTGTTTTGTGGCATTTTTTTGTATTGGGAGAGTACTGGTGGCCTATGTAATACACAAGGAGGCAGTGCAGGCACAGACTAATGGTCTGCATGTGTCACACACTTGGAGCATGTTTATTAGTTTCTGGCAACACTAATGCTATCACCCTCACAGTTCCTTTTAACTGGGGGAAATTAAGACAGGGAGAGAACTAAGGTGAACAGCTAAAAGCAAATTAATTTATGCCTAGTCATCATGACAGTCCTCTACTTCCTCTTCCTATGCATAGACACCTTGGAACTGAATCGCTTGTTGAAGTACTTTGGAGTAGAATAAAAGTAACATTTCAGGGAGGCTGCCTGCCTCAGGTAGCTCCCTGTCTCATACTTGCCCTCTCATTTGCTCAAGTTTGAGAAGAGGAGGACCAAAACATAATGTACATATAAATAAATAAATAAAAATTAAAAAAAATACATTACTAGTTTATCATTCAATAAATATTTAAGTCCCATTATATTTAATTCATATTCCTCCAGAATAACACATCCAGTCAAAGGCCTCACAGGGGTTGTCAAATGACAACTAACTGCCTTGGAATATGAGAGTGCTGGCAGACTCGTTCAAATATTTCTCATTATCCACCTCAGTTCATAAAATAATGGTCATTTTAATAGTACTAGCTGATGAAACCTGAATCACATGCATTATCATGCCATGTAATAATCCTTCATTAGACATAATTCTATATTTCTCACAGAAAAAAAAAAGAAACCCCTTTGAGGAAGGTGAGTTGAATTATGTGTAGTAGCTTTAAAATTAAGATATGGCAAAGTTTTTAATTTGATTTGGTGCCTTTTAATTGTTTAAGATTTGAAAAGTCTGTTTAGGGCTGACCATGCCCTTTTGAAATGTGAGGCAGCCTTCAGTACATAAGCCCTACCAAAGTCTTGGGGACCAGTCCCAGGAGGCCAGTGGGCCTTCTGTGTTAACAGCAGTTCCCAGAAGGGAAGGCATTGAGTAGTTCATGTGACAGGGAATAATGAAACAAGGATTGCACTAAAACTGCCAAATTGCCTTGAGCTTCCTGTCCATGGACATGGATTTCTGCAGAGCACATAATTCCTCTCTCAAAGGCAGGGTATCTACATGTTTTTGTGCATTTGTATGGATCTTGAAAAAATTATTTTAATCATTGTTTAATGTAATAAAATGTGAATGTTTGCTGATATTAGGACAAACACAGGAGAGTATAGCAGCTCCGTGAGAATTACAAAAGAATAAGTAAATGCAGGACCAGCAGAACATCTTTGTATACACTTTATCCTATTTGATGATACCTTGAAATTGTGATTCACCTTTTTTCTCTATAATGTGTGTTATACTAAATGATGAATATGTTGATGGCTACTTCATTCACTCTTAGTGGTATTCATCTCTCCTTAACACTTTAAAAAACATATCAAACAGGTGCTCACAATGCTTCAATAACTCTACTGCAGTCTGTAGTAATATCAACTGCCCATATTTTGATTTTTTTTTCCCAGAAAGTGATTATTTTTTAGTCAATACCATTAAAATTATTAAATTTATCAGAAAAATGTTAGGTTTTTCTTTCAATGTGTATCTTCAAAGCAGCAGTGGGTGTCCATGCCCTGCTGTCTGCCAGACACATTGCCCAAACTATGAAATAATTAGATTTATTTGTAGCCAGTCTGGACTGAAGCAAAAAGTAATGAGGTCTACTGGTGTAGTGATAGCTGAGGAAAGTCAAAACAGTAAAATGGAAAAAGACGTAATAGATTCTTAGAAACAAAATGTAAAACTCTAGACTAAAATCTAGCTTAATTTATTAAGTTCATGAGATACTCTAAAAAAGGCAATAAAAAGATAGGAATATGAAAGTTCACATTTGGATTCTTAGTTAAAGAAATGCAAGTTCCATTACATTGCTTCTTCCACTACTATATTATTTTATTAGTTATGTGATCCTGACATTCAAGATTAAAGCACTAGGCTACTGATTATTAAGTTATCATAGTAATAAGTAAATTTTATACTAGGTAACAATCTTCAGTAGATGCTAGTGAACTCAATTATTTCAGTATCAAATTTGTTCTGGTAATTTTTACATAGTTTATGAGAATGTAAATATTTTGCTTATTTATATACTGAAAGTTCTACAGGTATAATGAAAAAAAATTTGATGAATTTATACATATTGCCTTGAGATTAGATCGCTAAAGCAAAACATTGATCAGAATAAAATCTGAAAATTCCAAAATGTAGTATTGTCAAATGACTATAAAACAAGTTGCAAAATTTCTGAAATACAGTGGGAAAAATAATGAAGGTTGAAATATGCCTATTTGTACTGCTGTCAGAGAGTGAAACTAGAGATCACTTCTCTGTATCAGGTGCAGCATTAGTGCAGATTCTCTGTGTTCGGAGAAATCAAGATTGAGATATGCTTATAGCATCTACAGTGTATGTTTGCAGATTCTGAAGTGTAGGAGGCAATGTTTACTCTATTATATGCTAAGGATTAATTTATTGTATCCCGACTGATTCCAGATGATGACTGCAGTAATTTTCCAAAAATTGTTATATGGTTTAGTCTTCTAAATCTCTACCAAATTATAATCAGGTATGAGAGCGAGACTGAGAAATGGCAAGAAAAAAAAATTTTACTCCAAAGATTGATTATTTAGCTACCTTGCTATTATCCCCAGATTGCTCAGAATCCTTCAGTCCTCCTAAAGATAGACCTTAAGGATCATCACATTTGCAGACAATAGCTTTTTCAAAATTGGGCTTTGTTATGCCAATAGGATTTTATACATGTGTTTTTATTTTTAGGTATGTGAAAAGCTCAAAATTAATTCCAGATGATATATAGCAATCTTGTCTTTTACTTTCCCCTAGGTAAGAACATCCAACCTATCTTAACCATAAATACTGTTTCTATTCTTTACTTATTCCCACATCCACAAGCCAGCTATGACTGATCCTTCTAGTATTTTGGCAGGTGCTTAATTTTTAAGTATGTAAGTATATCTGTGTACCCCATTGGGGTACATATATATATATAGAGAGAGAGGTCTTCTTCTCAGGACTAGTTCCAACTACTACAAGGTAGCTAGATATTTCTAAAATTAATGTATGTAAGTGGTGTTTTTTATATATGAAAAGTAGAATCAATAAATATTAGTTGGACATCTGTATGGTGGCTAAGACACAGATAAACCAGACTGATGTTACTATTATTTTGAGTTGGAGGAGTGGAGTTGAAATGGATGAAAAAAAGAAAAAAAAAAAAAAAAAAGATTATTAGTTCACTGTAGATACTCTTCTGTTAGACCCAAAATGATTATGGTATTGATAAATCTGGAAAGACCTATAGGAATAGGGGAGTGAGAAAGGCTTATTCACAATGCTCTGCTTTGAGAGAGAAGAACCACTAAATGAAAATGGACATTCAGTCTCCATCATTCAATAATGCCTGTGCTACTTATGCCCAGGGAAAGAGATTGGTGAAATACTGATGCTAAAACCCAGTAGAACAATCTCAGATAGTATCTAACATAAGCTCCAGTCTTGCAGTTTTAATTTTTGAAATCATCCCTTAAATTCCTACAAACCCATGGTTTGCACCTAATTGAATAGGATCAGAATTTTCTGCATTTTCAGATATTGAGACAAATTTCTTCATGAATATAAGCAAGCTTAACTATTGACTTCAATGGACTCATGTCAGATTATTAGAGCTCTGAATTTGGCCTGTTTGCCTAAAGTGCATGTTTTGTGAATGACAGTGTTGCAAGAAAGATGCATTTTGACAGGAATGAGAATAATAAACAGGCAGCTGGAAATACCTGGGCATGTTATGCTTCTTGGTAGACTTCAGAGTTGCCTGTGGGTCTGTCACTTTGTTCGTCTCTGTCAGGTTGATTTTTCAGAACTACTTTGTCTCCAAGCCATCATTTCCCCAATGGCTTACCTTAGCCTGTAAGGAATTTACATGTTATTGTCTGCTTTAAATATGTCTTAAATTCCAAGAAAACTCTGGAGCTGTTTCTTTATTATAAAAAGTAATGGGAAAGAGATGATAGCTTGTCATCCTTTTATTTGTTTAGAAACATAATTTTTGATAGGATATCTTTATGATATGCTTCTATAACTCACTGGACTTACTGGTTTTGAGAAAAAATAATTTAGAAAGGCCCATTAAATTACCCTACAAAATGAAGCTGCTAATTTATTTAATATTAGTTGCCCTTACAGTGTGAGTCACATTGTGAAATTTAATCTAATACTGCGTTGAGGAAGATGAGCACAGTGTTTTAAAAATTGTGGTGGTTGAGAGAGCAATAGTACACAGTCACAGCAGATATTCATAAAATTTCAAACACCTACATTGATCAAACAATAAAAAATGGCATGAAAGAATGCACAGTTTGATTTCAAACCTGTCAAGCTAGTACAGTCTACTAGCTTTGAAACCTGACCACAAGTTTGCATTACCCACTTTTTCTGTTTAATTTCCAGCTGTGGGAGCCACAGGAATGGGCTGCAGGCATGGGAATGCTGCTTCTGTCCCTTCAACAGGGAGTTTCCCTGTTCCTGACTTCCCCTCCCCAAAGGCAAAATGGTCTGGCCTGTAAAACAGTGGCTTCTTTCTATGCAGAAGACAGCAGGAAGAAATGCAGGAATTATTATGTTTCTGAAAAACTCCCCTTAAAAATAGAAGTTCAGTGCTTTGCTTCCTCTCTCACTTGTTAGGTCTCTCACTTTAAAAGATGTGTTCATCCTCCTTTTTTAGAAACTTGCTGCTTTTATTTAATCAGATTACAACTGTGGATTCTGAGAGTCATAATTTGGTAGATAACTCAGATCCAAGGTTTTCAATAATTTGTTTGGAGAAAAGTGTCGAGAGTTAATAAAAATTAAAGCCCACGTCAGCCTTCTATGGGTCTATGCCAAACCTGTGTTTGGGGAATTTAAAAAAAAAAAAAAAAAACAAACCCAAACAAAAGAAACAAAACAGCAAACTGCCTTAATACCAGTAAAGGCCATTTCATGGGAGAAGATGACCTGTCACAAAAAGCAAACTCTGCCCTGCTGTTCCTTCTCCATTAAAGCATTGTTGCCTGCAAGAGAAATATGCTCTTATATCCATCCAGGAAATATTTGAGCACAAAATTACAGTCTCATTTTAAGTGAAAAGAACAGAGATCAGTGAGGTCTGCTTGATTAAGCACATGTTGAAGAAAAGCCTTGTAGAGCTCCACATATGAGAACTTCTAAGGATTCTCTGCTGTTGTGGTACTGCCAGGAAGCACAACCATAAAGGACTAAGTGGTACAGAACATCCTACTGCACTGTGAAAGTAAGTAAGCTAAATTCAGCAGTCACATAATTTTAAACTTAACAATTAACAGTTAAGCACCGTCTTTCATTCATGGCGTGATGGAAGGTGTACTGCGTCACTTGTTTGATCACAGCTTATCATGTGCTACATTTTTATAAAAAGGTGAAAATAGGCCTGATGAGGGATTTATTCAGTTCAGATGAACTTTTCCAAAATGAGAGGATGATGAGGCTTCCCTGAAATTAGTTCTTGAGTGTTACTGGCCATGCTCAGCTGGCAAAGCTTCTGCAGATCACTGCAAGCAGCTGGGGAGTTTGCAGAGGACCTGGGAAATTCTTATAAGAGGCAGGGAGCAGCCAGATAACTATATGTGAAGGGACAAGGAAAGTTTTCTTAGGCTTTAAAAAAAACATGCTGAGTTTGTAGCAAACTGGGAATTGAAAACTGCTGGACCTGGGAGCAGGATTTGGATGTATGTGCACTAAGGGTAGGGAGGTAATTGTTTATAAAATGTGTTTGAACCTGAACAGATTTGCATTTCATCTATTTGAAAAGCTACTTTGTTCCACTTCAGGTTCTACTAAAACCTAGCTTAGGAATTGAAAATCTTAACCACTTTTGAAGTGTGAATTCTAAGGAAAAAGTGCAGACAGTTCTGTCTTAAAGTCCTGGCTTCCTTACTGCTGTGTCACACAGGGTTATAAAAGCAGCCTCCTCTAAGGCAAATATGTTGATTCTTGTGGTGATGCTAAACTGGAACTGTCTCTTTGCTTGCTTGTTAGCATATGGCTGTTGGTATCCCTATGATGAATTATGGAGTCATGTGATAAGCTTTACTTATTGTGTGGTTTTGATGATTTCACCTGCATTTGCCTCTTCAGCCACTCTCCTGCAACATGCCTGTAACATTCTAAACAGTAGTCTCAGTCAGCTGACTTTTTCTTTCATTAAATAAACTGCCAGAAAAATGTACCTTTCCTATCTTCCCTGTGCCAGCTATGGAGTGTCATCTCAGTTATGCTAACCTGAAGCCCAGATGGGCAATAGTCCATTTTTGACTAATGCTGAATGGCTTTGAAACAGTCTGTTAGAGCAAGAAACAAGCAGTGGGAACTAGAACTAGGAGACTGATATAATTAAAAAGGGGAAATTACACTTAGTTAATGAATCCTGAGATGCCAGAACTTAAAGCATAACATTCCTATGCAAAGTAAAGCAGATTTGGTTGCTTTTCAAAGTAACCAATACATACAACTTCTCAGTTATACTATTTCTCCTCTTCCAAATTTTGCAAAGTGAGACTCATCAGACTAAGGCAGTCTGTTTTACAATCACAGGAATTTTAAAATATAACTAAATTTAAATGTTTTAGGTTGAAGAAAATACATAAAAATGCTATATGCTTGCTCTAAAAGAATATACATCTGTATTGTTACCATGAAGTTGTCATCACTCATCATTGGGTCATAACTCATGTAATTTGGCTATAAGTCCTGCTGTGGTGAACCATATAGACCTAACTTCCTTTCCACTCTGTGTCTAGATATATACAGTATAATAAGTATTAAGAAATTGGTGGTAAAGAAGATAGTTAATGACAAGCTTGAGTTCTCAAACACTTAGATCCATATAAATAATAAGTGATATCAGAAGTACATGATTTGGTGTTCATTAACTGAGGTTATGCTATTCATTTTCTCATAATAAATCTAAGAAAATCGATGTATCAGAAGTATAGATTTTTTTCATGTATCCTTATAAGGATGGATTACTATAACCATATTATGAAATTTTGTGTTCCTTGCCAATATGTTAGTAGGAGCCCTTTGTCTGTTGTTTTCTGACAGGTGCAAAAATGGATCCTTGTCTACTGCTTCAGTATTGTGTTATTCAACAGTAGCCTTAAGAGATAAGTGAATTCTGTATGTTTTTATTCCATATTTTCAGTTGTGTTTTCTTAAATCTTACTGGTTTTATAATTCCTATAAATCACTGCCTTTTTACATTAGTCAGGGTAGTGGCAAGAGGCAGGCAAACTCTTCTGTTCATGATTTTCTAGCATTTCAATTCTACATTTCAAGGAGAAAACAAACAAAAATACCAATGATATATAAAATTTATCATATTTTTTCCAAAGTTATGAAGAAAGAAAAGATTTGGTGAGAAAAGAGCCCAGGGATAATTTCCACTTTCAGTTTTTGGTTGTGCTGTTTTTCCTATTTCTCACTTGAAAAATGATTTGTGGTGGAGGAAGGAAAAAGGAAACAAAAAATTAAATATCTACTTAAATAATATTTGGGCAAAGATGGTATTTCTATTCCAAAAGGGTTTCAATGTACAACATCCATTTACATTTACTAGTATCAGTTCCCCTTTTTCTAGTGTTCTTCAGTTACTAAGACTTAATTGCGTGTTAAATGAGCATTTTTTAATTTATCTGTAAAATGACAGAGGAAAAGCGAGTTCAGATTTATTAAAGATACAAGTTAAAAATTAATTGAAAAGCCTATTCCTAGAACATGGTCTGATTTAGAATTAAACTGTGTGCATAACTCTAATGTATTTTAGAAGGAAAGTGAATTAAATTACACCTAATTATGGAGACTTATTCTGAATAAATGTGTCTACTCATCCTTTTGATATGTTTGCAATATGATTTTGAAATTTAATTTGGATTGTCTTCCCAAGTGACCCTGCAAAGATTGACTTAGATGTAGCCCTTAATCACTAGTTTATTCCTGTTACTTGGGTGGTATAGAAAATTGACAATCTCTGTGAACTATCCACAGCAGAATATGTAATTTTTTTTTTAATTCTGCAAAGAAAGCTTCAATGTCATGTCTGAAAAAAACCTAAGATAGTGGTGTTAATAATCCTATATAATATGAGATTGGGAAAATCATTTCACAGTAACAAATGTACAATTTGATGATATTAGCGAGCAGTAATTGATGAAAAAACAGCAAAGGAACCATTATCACAACAATGTTTATTTCTGTAATGTTATAATATCAGAAGAGAGGTAAGCAAATGCTTGCTGTAGCAGTAGTACCTTGTTATAATTATGCATGAAAATGTATAAAATAACTAATCCAGAGGCACTTTCCAAGTATTTTAAAACTTTAATTTTTTGTTGTCATATTTGTGGAAAAGAAAGGGGTGGGGAAAGCTGAGAAGATATTTGAAATGTATAGTTGAAGGACAAAACCATATAGTTGTAGGCTGACATTTTGAATATTTTCTAAGCCAGGATAGTAGTCTGCATTTGAGGAGTTATTCTCTTTAGGCATTTACAGTAATATGATAAGGAATAAACCAGTAGATTCTTGCCTTGTTCAGTAGTGGTGAAAGCAAGACTGGTTAGTGGAGAGCTCACCAGGCTTTCATTCAAAGCAATCAAGTGAGGGTTGTATACTTGTATTTAGTAAAATGCCAAATATCCTAATTTATAAATGGATAAAATCAAGGTTGTAGATTGTTGGAAAACCTGCCTAACAAACAGGACAAATTATTTACTCTCTTTTCTAAGTCTTAACATAGCCTAATACTTAACTAAGTCTTAACTGGATTTCCTTCTCAGGGTTGAAATATATTTCAGCCACCATGTTGCATGTAAACCAAATCAGGATCTGCATCCCTTTGTGACTTCTTGTCTGGTCTTTCTATTCACCTGTGCAGGATTTGAAGACTAACTCACACTATGATTCTCTAGAGAGCAGAGCACATATCTCCCTTGGGAGTGTATAAAACTCACAATTGTGTTTCAGTATGAATAAAATTTCTTTTATTTGCTGTCAGGCGGGCATCCATCTAACCATATTTTTAAACCCCCGTTACAGTTGTCAGTATCTCTAGGTAAAGATTCCCAACCCTTCTTGGTATTGTGAAGAACATAGTCATGGCTGATTTAAAAGCATTTTAAATAAAATAGATATAGCTTGCTGCTTTCTGTCATCTGTTCCTAAGCAATGATCTTAAGTACTTATTATAAACCATAAATTCAGGCTGTAAGACTGAATTAGGTGAATGCTTCAAGCATTGTGCTATTTCATCGCCAAGGTAATGATTTCACAAATATTACTTTTGTGGAACACACCGGCTGAAATTTGAATGTACGAAGGACTGTTTCTATAGCATTTCCTCATACTGACTTGTACTGCTACGTTCAACTAGTTATATTTATGCCCAGGGTGGGTATATATTTAAGTTGGAAATTGACTTAAAATAATAGAAATGACCTAAAATGGGAAGCTTGCATTGTGTAAAGTAGTTTAGTCCATGAAAGAAGATTAAAATGGTGATGGGAGAAGGAAAATATTGGTAACTGAAATAATAGAATTAAGAATTCGTCATAGAGAGTATGACCCATTTACCAACAAGAAAGAAGGAAAAGCCATGATGAATTGCTTTAGAATGGGATAGACCAGCCATTTTGTGAGAGCTAGTATGATAGTAGATCTGTCTTCTTGATGACTAGAAATGTGTTTTTATGGCACAATTGGTTTTTAGATATTTTAAAGGGAAGGCTTTGGTTTATTTTAGATTTTTAAGGTAGGGTAGTACAGACAGCCACATCATACTGTATAAAGTATGTGAACAAAACAATACACATCTGAAAATCTTGGTAAACACACTATCAAACATACACATAGTTGATTAATTTAAGAATTTGTTGCTGGGCTAAACATAGGGTCCCCGGCTTCTGAAACAAAAGCTCTGTTATGAAGCAAAATAAACAGCTCCCTCAGCTCAAGCCAGCTGAGTTTGTTATATTCAGTCCAGACTGCTTTACAACCAATAATTCTTCATGTTTATATACAGTACCCTGCTATTTCCAGAGGGATGGTTTTATTTGACTATCCATTCACCTAGGATACAAGTTTAACTTAAACTTGATGGTGCCAAGTATGGCAAGTTGATCTTATACCATTTTGATATCTCACTTTACAAAGCCAAAACAAGCATTACCAAGCTCTACAATTGTGGCTTACCAGACTTATCCTTAAATGCAGCATTTTAAAACTTACTGTGGCATATCAAAGGAATGTGATCATTGAGATGCACAAGACCAAAATTACAGTGCCAGAATCATATCATTATGTACAGTTTCCTGCATTTCATTTACACTGTCATGAAACATAAAATGGATGCTACAAAACATAGATTTACC
This sequence comes from Grus americana, assembly GCF_028858705.1. Taxonomy (NCBI): domain Eukaryota; kingdom Metazoa; phylum Chordata; class Aves; order Gruiformes; family Gruidae; genus Grus; species Grus americana. The sequence continues at coordinate 14,169,205 of NC_072859.1, read as the reverse complement.
AAGAAAAACATTAAAACATTAAGAAAGTATTCCTGAACTTGAAAGGTTAAGAAATTTGTAAAACCTCAAAAAAATGTTAAGTTTCATAGAAATTTTTAACATTTTTTTTTCTTTAAAATGCTAATTTCTATTTGTGGAATGAGAATTAAGCAAGGTTAATCTATGCCAAATTAAATATATTTAATGCCTGGCATGAAAGTAAAGCAACTTTACACATGAGTTATAGCTACAATAGGTTAGTACTGATTCCCTGTATTTCTCATTCTAGTGGAGGGCATGGAAGCAGATGACACTTCAGTGCTAGCAGAAGGGCTTAGATACTCTCCTACACAGGCATGTGTTGTTCTTAATCACGCAGTAGGGCTGTTTTCCATTACCTTCCCCTTTTTATGTATTTTGGTATAGCTCTGTCCCACAGAAGTATAATGTGGGAGAAAGAATGGCAGCTATCCACAGAGACTCCAACATACCAACTTTTCTCTTGTTAAAGGTACCAAATGAGATGCAGTGTGGTTTTCACAGACTGTGTTTTGAGTTAGTGTCACGTGAGGGAAACTGGTGTGGGGAAAAATGAAGGGGCAAAAACTCCTTCATCTCCCCTCACTCTCTGTGCTACGAAAGGATCTAATTGTCACAGTTGTGTCAAATATGGGACAACAATCAATAACTACAGAATAGCACTCTTCCTGTCCTTTCATTTCTGGAGACAATTGTTTCCTTCAGCTGCTATAGGCATCTCATTCGTAGTTTGAGGTGTGACGAAGTGTTGGCACTTAGGTTTGTACAGTTAAAATAATTTATAAAGTGTGTTTTTTCTCTTTTCTTTTTTAAAAGTGCATGCAGTTATTGGCTAGCTCTAGTACAGTCAAGTCCTTTGCTCAAAGAACAGCCAGCTTCAAAAAGCAAAGTGAATGTTTGAATGCATAGTGATCAGGATAATGTGGAAATAAAGCTACAAGATTACAAGGGACTTCCCGAAGTCTGGGAACCTCCTCTGGTACTTCAAGCAACTCTTAAAATACAGTGTCTTTTGTGAATTTATCAAACCTCATCTCAGATCAGTTCAGTTGTTTCTGTAACTGAAGGATTGTTCCAGAAGTCCATCCTCTAATGTAAAACAAACACACACCTTCTAATTTGTTGACTAATTTCCTCATGGCTAATTTATACCTATTTTTTAAGCAAATGCATGATTACTCTTGTTGCCTCCAGCCACTCATTCACCTGGTGTTTTCATAGAAAGTTATCATATTCCCTGTTAGCACCTGCTTTGGTGGACTGAATCAGGTTGTATTTTTAGTCACTTCTTGCAAAAAGAGCTCTCATTTTCACTGATACTTCTTTACATCCATTTCATTTTGAATGCATCTTTTAAAAGAAATGCTTAGGGTCTTCAGGTGAAAGCTTTTACCTGGAATACTTGTGCCTTATAGTTTGATAATATATACTGCTTGGGGCAGGGGAGGGGGTGTTCATATTTTTTGTTATGAAACATCCTTCAGAATGCATTAAAAAATTCACAGCCTATCGTAGAATCTGGTTTCAAAGGAAGTGAATTGTCTTGATCCAAATCTCCTGGTGCAATGCAAGCCTTGGGTATGTTTGCTGCTCTCAGCAGACTTGTGGGTTGACAAAGTATACCAGAGTCCACAGCTTGGTTCTACGTATCTTGGTTTTTCTGAACCTTTCAGGTGTGAATAGGAAGCTATGCGACAGGTTCTGAAAATAGGTATTATTCCATATTTACTAAGATTTGATCTCAATTTGCGCTATACAAATGTGTAGATGATAAACTCTAATCCCATTGGGTTTACACTCCAGCTTCATTAAAATGTAGAAATTTAAAATGTGAAGAAAAAAATGCAAAAAAAATTGAACCAAGCTTCCAAAAGACCCATGTGTCTCTGGACATTATAAACTAGAGCTAAAGACCTTCCTTTAGGCTTAAATCTCATTAATTCCTTTCACTGTGACGTACATATTTAAGATCTTTAGAATTTTTTAGGAAACTTACTGATATAAGGATGCTTGCTGTGCTGTGTTAAAAAAATTATACAGATCTGTTCTACTGAATCTTCTTCAATGATTATTTACAAGTGCAGCCGGGAAGACATTTATTAGCCATGTATTAAGTCTGAATATGAGAACACTGAATGGTTGATACTTTAAAGGGGGGAAGAGGAAACCCCTCTATCCATGCTATTCCCAAGCTACCCCAGCTGACAGTTTGAGACAGCTGACAAACCAAGTGCAAAGACAGGTAAAAAAATGACAGATGCTAAAAAAATCTAATTAAGTATTCTGTCAGTCTTCTTGTATGCTACAGACTTCATTTTCTGAATCATGGGCTGACTCTGTCAGGCTAGGCCATTTATTACTGAAATGTTCTTTTTAACATCAAAGACTAATTATTTTTAACTTCTAGCTTCATGCACACTTCAGTATTTATTTTGGTAAAATGAATAATAAGTGAGGATGAACTACGTAGTGGATGTGCTACAGTGATATTTGAAGAGGAAATATTTTTGATTTATCAAATAGTAGGTAAATTTTAAGAATAGTATGTTATTTCTTCTTTTGCTATGTTGACTCATCTTAGTCAAATATCATAAGACAGACTTTCTTTAAAGTGTCACATGAATTTAAAAATAGGGGAGGGAAAATAAATTTATACAGGTAAAATTTCTAGAAGAGACGGACATGGGGAAAAAGGAATGAGCTAGATCATAGATGCAGAACAAGAAATCAGCCATTTTGGACATCCTTTCTTTGACTTCTTTTCTGTAGTGGGATGCAAAAAAGACAGGGAAGCAAAGTGTACTATCTGTCTCTAATGTCAGTACTGATGCAAGATAAATACCCTGTGGCGCCTTTCAAGGAGTGGAGGAGATACTTGCTTTATGTAGCCAACCTTTTTCAACTGAAAAGATTCTAGTTTCTCAATTGTTTCTGAGCCAACTGGTGATTGTACAATAGTAATTTTGCATAACTGCTGCATCATTAGTATTTAACTTAGTACTTCAAAATGTGCATTATTCTGTTGCTTTAATTCCTAAATGTAGAATATTTCTGTAGTGTTTTCAAAGTTGATTTTAAAACTGCAAATACTATTTTCTTCAATATTTCTTCAGAATTTGTTTGTGAATAGCTACGGCTTCTTTAGTCTTAGTGCCAGCTCCTCTTGAATTACTGAACTTCCTTAATATAAATCAAGGCTTTATCACCTCAACAGGGCAATTTTTCTTGGCCTAAAAAATTTGAAACCACAGCAGACATGCAGATTCTGCAGACACTAACCTGTTATGAATAACTTCCTTTGTCCTTTAACAATTGGAACAATGTACTATGGCTAGAACCCTAGCTGGCTAGGACTTAGCTGGACAAATGACAAGACACTTCAAATACCCCCAATATTAAAATAAATTAATTTTTTCTATTAATGATCTAATAATTTCATGCATTTCTGTATTAAAAGGTGACTGAATTATTTTAACCCACTGATTTACTGGTATGGATTTAGTCTCATCATGCAAACAAAAATGTATGGATTTTTTTTACATCAAATCACAATATCAAGCATAGTTTAGAGAACAGAACACTTCTATTAAATATTTTCAGCCATTTGGTTCTGTTTCCACATTAAAGCTAGTTCTATCTCAGGTATTTCTGTTCAAAAAAACCTGAGATTGATACAGGCAGTTATCTTGTTCTCTTAAGAAGTTAGACTTACCATATAAAATGCAGTAGTGTCTAATTTTGTGCATACCTCATAACTTTTTTCTCCTGCTTTATTTGTGGCAAATAATCATGTCTCTTGTGAGTCTAAATGACTTGCTTTGCAAGGCTTGCCTTCTCTAGCAGTTCGTATTGTACCGTCTCTTCCAGTTGTACATTCAAAGGAAGACACCCTTTGCTTTAATATAGCATGTTTTAGAAGACATTCTGGGATTACCTGTTTCTGTTGCTTTCATATTTGGCAGAACTTCAGTAAATAAGAAATGTAAAACACTGCATTACCTTGTTCAGTTAATATATTGCCTTTTTCACTAATACTATTTGCTAAACAGTGACTTTATCCTTTAGAAAGCATTGTAACTGATACCTGCCTTTCATAGTTGGTTGCCTTGCATGTACATATATTCTATACATCTGTGCTTTTTTGGTGGTTTCTGTTACTACTGCATTTGCGTCACCTAATTTAAAACAGACTTTCTGCTGTTTTCAGCTATAATGGGTTTGTGGCTTAGTACGCAAAATAGAATTGACTGCACAAAATGTGAAATTCTGATGCTAGACATTCCAGCTAGGTCTTTACAGACAGGAATGTGCATTTGTCTGGGCAAGCGTTATAGTCCTAGGGGTGCTTAGCTCTTTTAGTGACAGCCTGAATATGTGGAAGTCATTTGATTACAAAAAAAGCCAACACCAAAAAAACCCCAAAGACAGAAGCATTCATTTTAAAGAAAAGAAGAAATTGCCTTGGCACAGCTCCAGCATTTGCAGTGTAAAACTCACACAATACAAACTGTGGAAAAACTTGTGAAAGAAACATTGAAAGGAGAATAAAATATCTTAAGCATGTAAAGCCCTGAATACTAAGTGAACTGTACAATCCAGAGAAATGTTTACTAGCAGGGGTAAGTCCTACTAAAATACTCTCTGAAGCATAGATGTCTCTTAATCATCTACTTCTGATATTTAACTGTATCTGCAAAAGAATGCAAATACATTAAATCCACAAATCCTCTAAAGAGTTTTAAATTTTAAAGCATGAGATAGTTTATCCCATTTTCGAGTCTCACCTCCAGTTTTTGGAGAAAGCAGATACTTCATGTTGCTCTGGTAGTGATGAGCACGAGTCACTAGAACAGCCACAAGAAGCTCATAGACAGAGAGCAAGCTGTTAGGCTGGAACTGTCTCTGTGGGGAAGGGATAGTCTCTCTAGACAAGGCTAGGAGAGAATGAAGAATGAGGGAGGAGAAACTCCCAGGATAGGGGAGAGAGGTGAGGAGGAATTTGAACTCCTTTCTAACAGAAGCTTCTTGGGGTGGGCTGATGGGAGTTATAACTACTGAAAGTCCAAGTAATTTTTTATTTAAGTTCACGTTTCGGAATATAGAAAATATCTTCCCTTTGGCCAGCTGCGAAGAACCGCCTCTTTCCTCTGCCTGTGACAATTTCAGTATGTCTCATTAGGGCTTTGCATTCTAGAGCTGCCTATAAAACCTCCAGTCATCATTCCCAGGGACAGGAGCAATTGAGCAAAACCCATCTGATGAACACACAGATATGTATCATGACTATGTAGTCCTTCCATAGGAAATCAGTTGAAAAATACTGCACTCATGATTCCTGGCCCAGGCAGTGCCAGAGATCTTATATTGCCATCTCCTCTTCTATCGTCCAGCAGCCTGACTATCTGAATTGGTAGAACTCCTCTTAGTAACACCCAAGTCCCAGGCCACTAGCAGGATTTTGCTTAGAGGCTCTCTGCAGCTGTGCTGATGGCTCTGGTCATCTCCTGGAGCAGCAGGCACAGTGTGTGAGATGGGAGAGAACAGGCTATAAACTGAAACTCCAGTTTAGAAATAACTCATTTCTGTCAGTTTCTGTAATGCGAGTTTTACATGTTGGACTCTGTTAAAACAAATGATGGGCCATTTGTGCTACTAGTTCTTTTAAATAATGTGATGGAATGAAAAAATTATAGCACATGGTTTGGATACATTTTTATCACTGGCAAAAAATCACTTCCAAAGTATTGGATTTTTACAAATAAGAAGACTGATTTTACTATGAACTGAAATGAAAATGCTAAGAGAAAACAGAGCTCATGTTTATACTGTATTATATGGCAAGGCACAAGGCTCCTGAAAGACAGGAAACTGATTGTTTGAATTGGTAATTCTCAGTTTTTTCCATTCTGAAACTCTATCTACTCCCAGGACCCTTCTTGTGTCTACTCAGGAACTAGAGAAGATTGTCTATTGAGGAAGCATACAGTAGCCAGAGGCAGAACAACTTAGAGTTACAATTTAAATACTGTATGATCATTGAAACAGCTGGATCATGCAAATTCCTTTTCTAGTATCTTTAGAAAGCACTAGGATGCTTTTGTAGCATTCACATGGTAGTTATACAAAAATAAGCATGGCTGCACTGGGTTTGGATCCAAGATCCCTCTAACCCAGTATCCTGTTCCAGAGAGTGGACAGGAGTGGAAGCTTACAGGGGTGTAGGAACATCTCCCAGTGCACTGTCTCAGCTTCTAAGAATCTACTATTAAAGACCTTCTTAAGTGGAGACATCTTTACCATTATTTTTGAAAGCTACTCACAAGCCTATTTTCGACAGATTTGCTTATTTGGTTTTTGAATTTATTTACACATCTGCCATTCAAAATATTGCAGCTACAAATGCTACCATTTCAAGATGCAATATGTGAAAAAGTATTTCCTGTTTTCAGCTTTAAATCCACAGACTGATAACTTCTTCAGGTGACTGCCAGTTTTTTGAATGATAAGAAACAATAAGAAATAATTCCTGACCACTTTTGCTGTTATCATTTCTAATTTTTATGTCTAGAGCAACTCATATCAAAGTTGAGGAGTCTCGGTCTTTTAAATCTATCCTTGTACAGAACCTATTCCATAATTCTGCTTAAACTGGTCACCTTGCATCTACTTAGTGTGAATCTGAAACATCCTTTTGTGAAAAGCGATCACTGGTAGCAGCGCTCAGATGTGCATGCTAGGGATCTAGTCAGTGTTTAATGATTTTCTCTTGTTTGTGTTATTCCTATTAATTTTTAGCTTATATTTGTCTTTTTGTCAGCATCTGAGTACTGAACAATAGCTTTCAGAAAATTATCCAGAGTAATTCTAAGATCTCTTAAATTTTTGCTAATAGTTTAGATGCTAACATATTATATGTATATTTATAGTATATTGTCTGAGAAACACAAGCCTCTACAAAGGCTTAAGTGGCCTGCCAACTTTACACCATGAAATCACATTGTAACTCTGTGTGTAGCGGGGGAGGGTTGCTATTTAACACAGAGCAGATCTCACAGGTCACAATTCTTGAGAGCATTGCAGAATTTGGATTGCAAACGGGAACCATGCTTTTCTAGATGAACAGTTTGAAACCCCTCATACTCATGCAGATTTACTATGACTGCTTTCTAGCTTTGATTAGCCATGGAAAAGATGTATTGGTGTAATATGCAGTTAAGAAATTTAATACTCCTCCAAGGTTATCTAAAATATTTCAGTGTGTATATACAACAATTTTTGTATGCCTTTGTGAGAGAAAGCTGTTGAGAAATCTGTTTGGAAGCTTTCTGTCAAAACATTTACTATAAACTGATACATGCTTAGAAAGCTTGCTTTCTTCAAGAGCTTGTTAGGTGTTGCTATCTCAAAAGTAATATATTACATCCTTTTTCCCATATTTGTCACCCATTCATGTAAGGAGGATCCAATTTTTAGAAAAAATGAAGATGTAAATGAATACCCACTACATGAACACATGCATCAAAACTGAATCCTAGTCTCATCGTTTTATGCATACACACTACAGTTAGTGAATTGGTCTCTTGGTGTCAGTAACAAAGAAATATGTATTATTGTAATCCTTAATACTTAGTGTTTACCAGTAGCCTACTTTATGATCTAACTGCTAATTCCTAAATTATAAGCTTTACAATAATTCTTCTTTTATTCAAGCCATAGTTACTATGCTTAACTAGTAAGTTTCTAGCCACATTTTCCACTGTTAGCTACATGAAAATAAGGCTTTTTTGTAAGGCTACATATTTAGAGAAAATGCTACAAAATTGCCCCTGTATTAATAGAATCCAGAGCATTCCTTGGTAGTGGCTCAGCACATTGCCATGTGAGTTGCCTGCCCTTGAAAAGGCATAATTTGATCTTAAAAGTTTTCCTGAATTCTCTGGTAGTTACAGAGAACAAGTGACCACAGTTCAGCTCCTCAAGCAGAAAGAAGAGTTTAGAACCACAGTTGTGCTGACTTATACGTTTCTGAATTTCAATGAGAGAAGGAAAATTCTTTCTTGCAACTGAGTCTTTCTGATTCTAGTGAAGAGTTAGAAAACTGAAAATAGCAAAGTGGTCCCAGATGGAGATTATTTTATTTTTTTTTTTACTAAAGGCTTCTCAGTGGTAGAGCTGTCTGTCTGTCAGCTGCAGTAGATATCTCTGTGTCGGGTAAAAGGCTGGATAGTGTTGTGGTAGACCCAACAAGAATGTCAGGAAAACACTAGAAAGGGCAACATTTGTACGCTTGCACCTATAAAAATTAAACATTGAAGAAAATACCTTCAGTATTGTTCAGAGTTTTTTCAGCACATTGCTTATGTCCCTTGCTAGATATAAATCTTAATTACCAAGGAAAGGAACAATAGGAACTTAAGTGATATCCAAGGAGTAGATTTCCTCAGAAGACAAGAGAGTTAATAGAAGGCTGGAGAGCTTAGAATAAAATAACTATGTACTTCCTACCAGCTGCTTTTAAGCAAGAGAATGGAGTTCAAAGGCCACATGCTGATCTTGGCTAAAGCGGGGCAAATCCAGAGTGTCTATCTGTGAAAACAGTAGAATTTCTGAAGATTCACATCAGTATGAATAAAACTAAAATTCAGCCATTAGAAACTTGATTATGAGGGAGTGTATACTTATCTAGCTAAGTTTATTTCCTGTGTCAGAACACTGGTAAATTCTATTTGTAGTTATCTCTGCAAGCTTTTCTTATGTTGATGTTTTTTTTCTTGACTCGCCTTTGTGTTTAGCAGAATAAGGGTGGTAGGCTATTAGGTTTTGATTGTGTTTTATTTAAGTAGTAATGGGTTTTGGATTAGTGAGATGATGTGAAGTGTTATTATTAATGGACATTGACCAGTAATGAAACAGATGCATAGGCAGATCTCTCATTGGGATAATGAGCAAAAGCTGGAAGCTTGCCTGGAGCAGAGGAGTGAGCCTCACCAGGGCACAGCATGTAAGATGTCTCTGGCAAGCTCATACAAGTAGCAGCTGAGAGGATTTGATGGACAAGCATAGATGGCAGATACCATATCTCCCACAAGGATAAACAAATGGAATGCCAAACAGATAACCATAAAGTTACGCAGGTTTAAGTTGAAGGAGAGCTAAAGCAGATAATTTCTACAAGGATGCTATACACATGTGTCTACTTCTTTATTACTTGCCATGAAGATGACTCTTCATATTACGTAGAATTCAGAAGATAAAATGTAATAACTTTCAAGCAAAGAGCATAAGACAGATCTCTGTTTAATTTCTAGTGAAACTTGTTACTCTTACACTGAAATTAATAGCCTATGTTTGGAATCTTATAGAAAGATTGGTTATGTCTCCAGCAGAGGAGATGTATGATGTATGCACCCAACTCCTTTATGTTCACTTTCTGCTCCATTAAGAATTAACACTAGAAATAAACAGTTTCTAATGATTTCATTCCAAATGAATAAATTGGAAGTGTTATGTATAATATGTAACAGTTTCAGCAGGAATCCTAGTGGGCTATCATTTAAAAAAAAAAAATTAATGGGGATTTTCTTAACCTTCAAAACACAGATCAAATCTTTGAACACCACACAGATGTCAAACATAGGAAAAAGAAGCAAATGGCAGTTGATCCCAGTCTCTACCATTAAAAATTAAACATCAGTTCTAGGTGAGATAACTAGCATAAAGACAGTGTCATTGTACAAAGTTATCCATGAGAAGCAGCAAAAACCTTATGTAGAGACATACCATGTGGAAACTCCACATAATTCCCAGTGAGGTGGTGAATTGTATGGCTTGGTGCTTAAACTTGTTAAATAGCTGTGAATGTTACAGTTTAGGTGCAGACATGCAGCTGTACAGCCAGTCAGAATTTGAGTTTAAAACCCAATGTTATCAAATTATATATTTTGAATATACTTGTTACAAGCTGGTATTTTGCTGTAAATTATGCTCACACATGGTACTGAAAGAAAAGTTCTTTATAAGTCTAATCTTCAACTGAAAGTATTCCTTATATTTAGAAAAATAAGGAAAAACATAAAACATTAACCCGATTAATTATTAGTTATGGAAATAATAAATATCAAGGTACTCACAAGCAAGCTTCTTTAAAGCAGACTGACCTTTAATTCCCATCAGACTTTCAGCTGGTTTTGCTGTTTACACAACAGTAGACTAATTGTTTTGGACACCTGGTATCCACTTTGGCACATCTGAAAAAATAGAAGTTGTAGTTGTGGTCTAGCTAAGAAATGTGCCATAATTGAACTGACTAGTTACTTCCTAACATTACATCACAGAATTTGCTTATTCAGATGGTGTTAACATTTTTATCTCATGAAAAAATATAACATTAATTATAAAAGAAAAACTTTTAAGTGTTTACATGCAATGGGAAGTTGTATGGTATGTATCCACCACTCGGTGGATAAGGAATTGGCTGGACGGTTGCACTCAGAGAGTTGTGGTCAACAGCTCAATGTCCAAGCGGAGAACAGTAACAAGTGGCGTTCCTCAGGGATCAGTACTGGGACTGGCACTGTTTAACATCTTTGTCGGTGACATGGACAGTGGGATCGAGTGCACCCTCAGCAAGTTTGCCAACGACACCAAGCTTTGTGGTGTGGTCGACACACTGGAGGGAAGGGATGCCATCCAGAGGGACACCTTGACAGGCTGGAGAGGTGGGCCCGTGCGAACCGCATGAAGTTCAAGTGCAAGGTCCTGCACGCGGGTCAGCGCAATCCCAAGCACGACTACAGGCTGGGCAAGGAATGGATTGAAAGCAGCCCCGAGGAGAAGGACTTGGGGGTATTGATTGATGAGAAGCTCAACATGAGCCAGCAGTGTGCACTTGCAGCCCAGAAAGCCAACCGTGTCCTGGGCTGCATCAAAAGAGGTGTGACCAGCAGGTCGAGGGAGGTGATCCTGCCCCTCTACTCTGCTCTTGTGAGACCCCACCTGGAGTACTGCGTCCAGCTCTGGGGGCCTTAGTACAGGAGAGACATGGAGCTATTGGAGCAAGTCCAGAGGAGGGCCACAGGGATGATCAGAGGGCTGGAGCACCTCTCCTATGAGGACAGGTTGAGAGAGTTGGGATTGTTCAGCCTGGAGAAAAGAAGGCTCTGGGGAGATCTAATTGTGGCTTTCCAGTACCTGAAGGGGCCTACAGGAAAGATGGTGAGGGACTGTTTATCAGGGAGTGTAGTGACAGGACAAGGGGTAACGGGTTTAAGCTGAAGGCGGGTCGATTTAGATGAGATGTTAGAAAGAAATTCTTTACTGTGAGGGTGGTGAGGCACTGGAACAGGTTGCCCAGAGAGGCTGTGGATGCCCCCTCCCTGGAAGTGTTCAAGGCCAGGTTGGACGAGGCTTTGGGCAACGTGGTCTAGTGGAGGGTGTCCCTGCCCACAGCAGGGGGGTTTGGAACTAGATGATCTTTAAGGTCCCTTCCAACCCAAACCATTCTATGATTCTATGTATAGTTCAGGTTATGGAAATATTGTTAGTTAATCTGCTGTTAAAAAATACCTTTATATTATTGATTTAATTTTTAACTCTCAGTAATTGAATTCAATCTCTATATTTGATATAATAAACCTTCCTGAAAGAAAATGAATTGTCTGGGTTTTTCAATGAAGGATTTAACAGTTTATACTGAGGAAAAAGTTTGTGTGAACCTTTGCTGGCAGTTTGCTGTAGGTTCCTTTTTTGTATGTTCCTCTGCTGAATAATCAGTTACCACAAACTCCAAACTTCGCACGTTCATGTGAGCACACACAGATGCATGCACACAGTAATATCTTCAAGGTAAGCCATATTTGAAATGTCAGAATAAAACTTGTAATTTAATTCTCCCAGGCATCTCAAAATGCTGACACCACCACCCACAGATGAGATGAGTAAGAGTGGATGGTACATGAGAGGGAGTCTAAGGCTCAGGTTATAAGAGGAACATGCAGAGGGGACAAGGCCTGGTGTGCAGGAATTTTTTGTCTGGAGATCTACGTGGATGGAGGTGGAAACAGAGCTCTAGGGCAGTCTGCAAAAGGCCAGTGTCTTGGTAATAAGGCAGGTGGTTTCTCTGTTTTTACCACCTTGGTGCTTTGCAGGGATGCTGGCAAAGACCCTCTGATGTTTTCTTCCTAATATATTAGCAAAGTCACTGGTAAAAGCAGTGCCTGCAGAGAATCCAATATCCAACTGCACTGGTGAGGGGTCCTCCCCAGACTGCAGGGAAATACCTACTCTGGTGCCTGGAGCGTCTCCTCTTCCCTGTCCTTCTCCAACCTTGCGGGTCACAGGGCTGTTTCTCACACTTGTTCTTCCTCACTCCTCACCACCTTTGTGGCATTTGACCTTTCTTAAATACGCTTTCATAGAGGCACTACCTGCTTGGCTGAGGGACTCAGCTGTGCCCTGCTGTGGGGCTGGCAGAACCGGCTGGAACCGGCTGTGTCCAGCCCTGGCCTCCCCTCACAGAGGCTGCCCTGCAGCACCCCACTGCCAGCACCTCACCACAGACACCTGGTACAAATGTGAACTTGGAACTTTCCTGGGAACATTTTTAATTCCTAATAGTAAAATCCTCCCAAGAGCTAAATGGAACTTGTAGATATCAATGGAGAAGAGAATGGGTGAGGCAGGCAATAAAAACTGGTTTCTCTTTGTTGTACAATTAGGATGAATAGAACCAAGTCTGGGAGAATAATGTCTGTAAGTAACTTTCAGCAAGACTCCCCCTATAAAGAAATATAACCCAAGACCTTGCAACCTCTGGTTTCTCCTGTCCTTTTGCATATTTATGATTCAGTTCCTTTAATGAAACTGGAGCTTCCCACAGACATGAGATAGGCAGCAGTGGGCAGCCATAGCTGTCTTTGCTTAGGCCTGGGCCTGCACTCTGTGCCCTGGACTAGCGTCACCTGCCCTTTTGTATCTTTGGGGGTTTCTTAGGTAGAACTCATTAACTGATTTAAGAATTAATGGTGAAATTGTGGTGGTATGAATTGAATTCAGACCTGCATGGTGTGCTATATGGTGGGGTAAACTATTTTCTCTGGAATATACTTCACAGAAAAACAGATATAACTTCAAAATATACCCCAAGTTTGTAAATGCTGTCTTTTTGTGCATAATATAACTTGAAACACTTGCATAATGCTGATTTTCTGCTTTTTCTTCTTGTCAGTGCTTGCACAAATTAATGTGACAGAAGAAAGAATGAAACACAGGCAGACAAATGCTTCCACCAGCAGGCTGCTCTGTCATCTATCCACTGTTTTTATTACTTGTTGCTTTTGGTTTCATCTCTTTTATTATAGTAGAGGCAGAGGTTCATAAGGAGATGAGAATACCTATGTCATTAAGTGAACATAGATTTGTTATGGATTCTGGAATTAATTTTTGGCATTTTGCTTGGTCAAGGATTGTATTACTCTCATTTTAATTTTGCAAACATGTACATTGACATAGAGAAGGCAAATAGTGGTCAGTACCAGATGCTTCAGGATTAAATGGGAAAAGCTGCCTTATGCTTCTAATTACAGCTTAAGTAAAGCATATATGTTAGAAAAGGGACTTGTACTGAAGAACTGAAATTAGAATTACTACCATTATGACACAAGGAAGATGATGGTGATGGTATTGTTGATTTTTTTTTTTTTTTTTTTTTTTTTTGGTGTGGCTTATAAGTGCAATTCTGAAAAGACAAAAGGAGAACAAACAGGCCCGGTCAGAGTTAGCTAAAAGGGGTAAAAAAGGAAATGGGAACAGCAATCAGCAAATTATATAGTTTATGCAGACATTTGCTTGACTCATTCTGAGTAACACAATTCATGAGTACTAAGCAAAGCCAAAATGAGAGCTTTGTAGATGAGTTCCTGGAAGTTACAGCATGTACAGGACTGAAAACCTGAGCTGTGAAGTTGGGATATGGACGCTAAGTAGGAGTTAATACGAAACCGGAGTTTGAGGGTACCCACAATAGCTTGTTTCTGCATTTTGTAGAATCTGTGTTCTACTACTGGTACTTTTGAGTGAACCTTCTTGCATGCACTTGCATCTTTTGAAGCACATGCAATCACAAAGATTTGAGATGTCTTCTGGACATTATAGAATATTAGTGAATTTGGCTACACATTTGAAGTGCTTTTACTTGAGTTACAAGATGTTAGTATGGTCACTAAATGATGTGCCTTAAGTATATAATATAAAATACAATTTTCAAAAGTATCTAGCTAAACTTGAGTTACATTTTCAAACCTGATTAAGGCACCTACGTTCCTTAGGCACTTTGGATATTTTGTCTCTGGGGCAATTTGTGAAATAGTTGGCAGAGGTCACGATAAATTCAGAATGCAAAAAATGTTGATTTGTAACCATAAAATACCTGTTTGAGAATATTATTGTATATTTTTCTCTTTGTTTCATATTATTATTCTGTTCATCACAGTAAGGGGAAGGATTTTTTCTTTTACAGCCTCTGGCATACAGTAGTTATTCAGCTAACTATTGGCATATGTTCTTGAAATAGTTGCCCAGAAGATGACCTGTAGACTAAACAAAATCTGTGGAATCTGTTGCTCTACTTAGACAAACCAAACAACTGGTACTTAAAAAAGCAACAGGTAACACTATAGTAAGAAATTATCTTAGCCTTATTTCTTACTTGGCTAAGAGGAAAAATTGTTGAATGAATTGCATATAGGCCACATAATTCTCAGTCCCTGATTTTGAAGGTAATTCAAACCCACTCTTTCATCTTCTAGTGGTTTAATTTTGGCAGCAAAGTGCTTCATGACTGTAGTAGTCAGTACTGCAAATACGTAACCGCTTGACTATGTTGCAAAATTTAGGTGAGGCACATGTTTAAGTTGCAGATATAATATAAAATGTGCTTGAAAAAACTACAGGCCATCTAAAATATATTTAACATCTTGTTTAGGATTAGTGTTGACCTTTCAAGTAGGTGGGATAAATGGGGAAAAGGATCAAGTCAGAAATATTCCAGAATTCATATTTTGATTAGTAATTCTGGTAAATTGATTTTTTTGTTTGTTTCAATATTACAGTAACACAGAGGCATGGATTTCTTTAAACAAGCTCCTTTTTTGGAGGCAGTCTTACAGATATATAAGGTCTGTAATTTTAGAAATGCCATCTGGTGCAATATTTACTAACTCATTTCCTTGGTGGGGCAAAGAGCAGTCTACATCAGAAGGACAGAAGTTTGCCATCAAATGTATGTAATCCAGGTGAGAAGATGCAGTTTGGGACACTGGCTAATAGCAGCAGAGGTGAACAGAATTTAGCGTGTTGAGTCTGGGTTTTTGTTTCTTCAGAAAACTTTGGTCGTATTTAGAAGTGTAGAATGAGATATGAACCCAGTGAGGCATGCTAAAATCTAGCTAATTCATTGGAACAGACAAGAGGCTTTGGCTGACATTTTTTAAACAATACTGAGTAGTTTGACAGCTTTTTCTGTTCCTTTAGCTGAGACCTCAGAACGAGAATGGGCAACAGGAATGGCTTAATAGGAAACAGTCATGGGTAATGTTAGGGATAAGTGATCAACAGGGTTGCCTGAGACCTGCAAGCTAGGTAAGTGAATGTCATCCAAATTCTAGGTACAGTCAGCGTAAGTGTCATGACATCTGTCCTTCAGTGATTCCCGCCAGCCTAGCACCAACATTGCCTAATGAGCAAGCAGGAGTAGACCAGCTGGTGCCCTTCTACTGGGCTCATTTTGCTCCAGAAGAGCTGTCAAGTAGCAGAAAATAAACAGATCTTTAATTCACAGCAGTTTAAAGAAATAAATTTGAATATCATTTGAGGAATCATTTCCTGAAGATAAAATAGTCTTAATTTTTCTAGGACACTGCTCATGTGTACCAATTTGAACTGTTTATCTAAAACCTTGGCTCTGTGTCACAACCTACGAAATCCAAAAGTTCTATAGAAAAGACATCTTGCTTGAGTGAAAAGAAAGAAATCTCTGCAAATGCAGAAGTACTCTGTGCCACCAAAGAAATGAAACAAGTTCAGTAGATTCTTCCAAGAATTTAGACAAAGTCCACAACTCTTAAGTGTAAAGATCAATAGACATTTACTGTTGGAATCTTAGAGGAGTTCTGCTTCTGTTTTATAATCAGACCTATCAAAAGTGAGTTACTCCTGAGGTTCAAGAAAGGTCCTACAACTCTGAAGGAGGCTTTGTGTAGGGTTGGAAAAAATATGAAGTCATGTGCAAATGCCTTCATATTCTTGGCATTCTTGGATGCCAAATCTTACTGTTTCTTAAATTAGAAAATGAGTGTGTATATTCTTGCCTCTTTTTCAATATCCCAATATCCAAGAGATTTTCTTCCTTTTCCCACGGATATCAATTTTCATTGTTCCCCCATTTATATTTATAGCTTGTTTTGTGGGCCATTTGGCCTTCTGGCTCTGGAATCTCAAAAACTGTCATGCGTTTTGTTTGATCCAGACCTGTATTTTCCTAAAGAAATACTTTAGCTGAAAACATTTGCCTGGTGATGATTTTGTAACTGCCTTGAATATATTCTTAAAGCACTATTTTTTTTGCTCATTTTTGCCAGATGAATGGAGCAGATACAGGCTGTTGACTCCCCTTGTAATTAATGTCCAGCTAGTTTAAGTGCCAGAGACAAGAGGTGAGGACTGACTTCAGGTGAGGTCTAAGTAGATACCTGCCTCGGACAAAACACCTGTGGCTAGTCTGGATTCCTGCAAAGCCTTGCTCATTGCTGCAGGTAAAGGAAGTAAAGGTGTGTAATGCAGTAGCTGCTGCAATAAGAGTTTCTTCTTACAGCAATAGCTCCCTCTACCTCATCCACTGGCAAGATTGCCTCTGGCTCATTCACAAGGCAGCAAAATTTTATTTTCACTACATCTGTGAAATGCCTTTAGCTACTTCTGGCAAAGGAACATTATGCCAGCTATCAATTGGAGGTCTACAGAGTGGACTCTGGGGGACAGGAAAATAAAAAAGGCCTAGTAGGGAATGGTGGTTCTTCCTTCTGGGATGTTCAGAGGTTTCACAAAATGTGATGCCATTTGCTCAGTTCAGATTTTAAATTCATGACCAAATACTAAGTATATGCACTTTTATTATTCTGTGCACTGTTGTCAGCATGACTGCTCTTCCAGTGGGAAGCTTTATGGTGGAAGAAGAGAGAAAAAGAAAGATTGGGAACATGTATGGAAAATCTCTAAGTTTGTGGTTTTTTTCCATTTTAATACCATTTTGAATGAAACATTTGGGTCCCATAAAGATGTTTAAAGTTCACTTTTTTTCAGGGAACACCATGTGGACTGCTAGATAGCTTTCTCAGATGTGAGGAGGGATTGGAGTTGAGATAGGTTAAAAATAAAGTCTTTCCACTTGGTTCACACTTTTGGCGAAAGAAGATCCAGAATTCTGGTTATAGAAAGAGAAGCTTTCCAAAAACAATCAGAGTGCTAGTAGATCTGTTAAGTTTAATTGTTAGTGAAAATGGAGTTTTTCAGAATATCATGCATTAGTTTCATACGTAAAGACCTCAAAGTACTCTGTGTTTATGGAAAATACTAAAGAAAGGATTTTAAAAGTAAACTTAGTGTGTATGCAAAAGTTACAAGAAAATCACTTGCTTCAAAGCCACTGTGAACATCCAACTGTAGATCTCTTAATTAAATTGAAGGTATTGGTATCACAGTGCAAGACAGAGCTAAGAGTTGGCTGTAGTTGGTATGGTATCTGAAGAACTAACTGAAAGGTGGAAGAGAGTGAGAAGATTGAAGGAGGGAGTCTGGGAAGGTGGTGTGGTTTAATCCCAGCTGGCAACTAAGCACCACACAGCTGCTTGCTCACTCCACTCCCCTGCTGGGATGGGGGAGAGAATCAAAGGGTAAAAATGAGTAAACTCATGGGTTGAGATAACAGTTTAATAATTGAAATAAAATAAAATACTACTGCTACTACTCATAAATCATAATGGAAAATAACAAAAAGAGAAAGAAACAAACCCCCAAAAGAACAAGGGATGCAAATGAAAAACAATTGCTTACTACCTGCCAACTGATGCCCAGGTGGTTCCTGAGCAGTGATTGCCACCCCCTGGCCAAGTCCCCTCAGTTTATATGCTGGCCATAACATCACATAGTATGGAATATCCCTTTGGCCAGTTTGGGTCAGCTGTCCTGGCTGTGCTCTCCCAGCTTCTTCTGCACGTGGCAGGGTGTGAGAAACTGAAAAGTCCTTGACTTCGTGTAAGCACTGCTTAGCAATAACTAAAACATCAGTGTGTTATCAATGTTGTTCTCATCCTAAATCCAAAACACAGCACTAAACCAGCTACTGGGAAGAAAATCAACTCTATCCCAGCTGAAACCAGGACAGAAGGACAACTTATTTCCTTTGACATTTGTTGGACAGAATTTGATTGTTTTAGAACCTTTTAAAAAAAACAACAAAAAACAAACAAAAGTAAACCCCAACCAAACAACCTTTCCAAGCTCTTTAAACTTCTTCAGAAAGATTCACCCTTTAATGGAGAGTGAAATAAATGCCCAGTGGAAAAGTTCCTTGGCAGAGCATGTGTCTTTTGGAGACATTAACTGTGTTGTTGGAGTTGTGGCTCTGAGCGCCAGCATGAGCCTAGGCTGACTCGCTTTGGGGCTGTGGCAGCAGCTGTGTGAGCAGGGCCCTGGGCTGCAGGAGGGTTGTTCCCCTGGCCCTCACTGTCCCCTGCAGCTCGACCCTGCCTGGTGGTGTGGCAAAGCACCAGTGCTGCCTGTGGTGACAGTAACACTATTGTTCTGGCTTAATACAGGTGAAGACAAAGCAGTAAAGTATACAAGAACTGTATCTTTTGTGTATGAGATCACGTGAATAATATATTTTGCCAGTTTTACATGATTACTTTATTCCCTACATTGCAATACTACATTTAATTTTTGTGCAAAAAAATGCTAACTTAAGAGTTTCTCCTAAAAATGAGGTATATTTATTACATGTGTTTATATTGCATCTTCTGCCTGGGATTTATATGGCATCCCAAGTGGTATTATTTTGGACAAACAGGATGGAGGTCTTTACCAAATGCAAGTAAAAGGAGGGATATTATTTTCACTTGATAAAATACCTTAGTTCAAGAGATAGAAATTGATGCAATCTCTCTATATTTAGAACAGTTGGAGGTTTAATTTAAACTAATGGTTGAAAATATGGGTGAATGCATATAGATCAATATATAGTTGCCTTCTAAATTAATTTTGAAAGTAATTTTTGTCAAACTCAGCTGTTAGACAAAGCCTGACTAAAACAGTCTGATTTGTCTGCATTTATTGAAAAGAAATATAAGGGGGTGGACTGAGTATATGTAGAAGTTCTTTATTCACTTTTCAGAATTCCATCATCTTGTCCCTTTAGTAAACTAAGGATAGGATGTAGTGCCAGGCTTGTATCTTGCACAGGAGGAATCTCCTGAAAGACATCTCTGAGGTGCTTTGTCTAGAAAAAAAGACGCTGAAGCAAGATTATGACAATGTATTCATTTTTAACTTGAAAGGATAGGAGAGGCAACTAATTCATTTCTTGAAGAAAATGTAAGCAAGGAAACCCTATTATCCTAATGATCTCAACTGGTGATGATATACTTTCCTTTCTCTTTTTTTTTTCCTCTAAGTTTAGATCTAATAAAATAAAAAAAACCCTGATACCAATACTGAACCCATGTTTTTAAATACTAGAAAAGTTGAAATACTAAATTTCATACATGATTGACAAATACTCGTGAGGCAAAAAGCATTTATGAAGTTCTGTCCTAAAGCAAGGTGTCTTATAAGTTTAGCATTCATATTTTTCTTCCAACACTGCTTTTTTTTTTTCTGTTGGAGATGTAGATATCTTGTCTTCTTTTCTACCAGGTGCATATCACTTAAATCTTTCACTATTTTAATATTTGTACAGAGTTACTACTTGATGAAAACCTATGAACAATTTAGTATTAAAACCTTTTTACAAATATCCTTTCATTTAATTTAGTTTTTATTTTATAATATAATAAGATTGGCTCTGCCTTTATTGTTAAGTTTTTATTTAATAGCCTTTCTGACAGAATCGTTACAGAGGACAGCTATTTTGTCTCTTTTGATGGAGAATCAGAACCTATTTGTGGAGAAACTTCTATATTTTGTGGATTTTTCTTCTTTTGTAGGAAAAATTAGAGCTTCTGGTGATACTGCTGTTGAAGAAAGTACTTTTCTTTTTTGAAGGGTCTTCAGTGAAAAGTAAATCATTCTACTTTTCAGAAACACTGATTCATACTTGTTTACAGTTTTTAATCAAAAGGTCACAATTTCTGTGGAAAAAATTCAATTGCAGTTAAAATTAATTATTTTTGTTATTAACTTTGCCTGAGGGGCTTTTTTCCAAATAAATCTGCTGCTTGCTTAGACTTCTTTAAGCAAAATGTAACTTAAAAAGTTTAAAGGTTAATGTGGAAGATTCAAGTGCTGCTGGTGAGCTTTCTTTTATGTAGTATAGGTCTATAGACTTTGATATATGATAAATTGCCTTTTTTTATAACTTTTGCCATGCGCTGAACCTGAGCATTTTGTAGTGGATTTATATGCATTTTGGAAGCATTATGGCAGTCTCATTCCCCATGCTTATGAATCAGTCTGCATCTGTGTTTTCACTAGACTATGTTCAGGCTCCTATATCTTTTACCTTCATATTTCATACAGTTAATTAGATCACATAATGGTTTATGCTGACATTATTCTAATTTGCTCAAATTTTTCATGTTACTAGTTAGATTATCCACTGGGACATATTTTGAAAATGGAGTGGTACTTTCTGTGATCAATACAACTGTTTGTTGAAAACTTAATTTCTTTTTTCACATTAAATAAAATTGGGATTTCCCTCCACTTCCTCCCCTGATTTTTTAGATGCATTCCATATACAAAGTTTGATTAAGTTAAGTTCCACTAATTCATCATAGATCATTTGTTTATAATCTTGAATTTCATATGGATCCAATATTTAAGTTTGAGTACTACAATGCCTTTCCTCAGAAACAGTGATTCTTCGTTGCTCCACTATCAAGTACTAGATTGTTCTGGCTGCTAAACATGTTGCTTCTGCTATTTCTTATGTATGCCTTCCTCAGAAATCACCTTTTAAACTCTAAATTGTCAACTTTAGAAAAAAATGTTTAAAAAAAGATGCTTCTGGAGTCTGAATTTACTTGCTCATTAGAAATTGTCACTTTGTCCCAGTAAAAGGTGGATAGATTTTACATTAGCAACTCTGTAGAAAATAAAATGGAAGTATGCTATAGAGTCTTCTCTAAATGGCTTCAGGGGAACAAAAAATAAATGTAACCCAGAAAGTATTTCTGTCAAGAACTAATAGCATATAATTAGCAGCCAAAGTGTAGAAGAGTCTTCCCCTGATATATATCTAGCTGTAAAGTACTGAATTCTGTCTGGAAATTCCATTTTATTATGTAATATATTTTGGAACAAATCAGCAACTATTGAGCCAAGACACAAGTGCTGCAAGAAGTGGAATTTTCATTACTGCAAAACCACTGCTGTATCTTTCAACTGCTTTAAATAAATCACTGAAAGAAAAATGTATGAGCGAAATCTGGTACTTAAAAATCAATCTCCATAGTTTGCTGCATAGCCATTTCCAGTATGTTTAAGAGTGTATTGTACCTCATTGCAACAAGCACTAAGCTAGACATTTTAGGAAGACAAAGCATATGACCTTAATTGTTATTAATTTTTTTTTTCTTTTAGAACATGATTAAGGATTTAAGAATTCCAGGAATGAAGGTTGTTTAGTTCCTTCACATACACCCCGTCATTTCCCACTCGTGGGAATCCAGGAGAATCCCTCCTTTCCCTTTTAGAATGGCACTATAATGTGTTTGGTACAGAATAAAGTTAGTGGCAAAATCTTATCAGGACTTAATTTTTTTTATTTTACTCTACTAATGAGTATATTGGTCCATAACATTGGCAGACAGTGAAGTCCATGTATATTTTACAGAATGCTTATTTTTACCTTTACAAGATTCTACTTTTTTAGGCTATAGAAAGATAAGAATTCAGAGACAAAGCGGAAAAGATCTCTATAGTTAGGAGTATGGCTAAATGCAGGCAAGTGGTGGACGTGTATATCACTAGCTATAGAATATCCAGGCTGTGCTTGTGCACAGGCAGGAGGTGCAAATTATGTTAACCAGGCAAATAAATTATGTGGCATGCTAACTCAGTCCTGCTAACTTCTGGTAATAAGCCACAAATGCATACACAGGAAGCTTATTATGATCATCTTAGATAATCAAGCAGAAGTTTCAGATGTGAAATTTGGAAGCAAAGCTGAATTTTGTTTCACACATTCTCTGGTTGTGCAGTATAAAGGCTTAGATTTACAATTCCCAGACTTTACCAATTTCATGTCAGACTCTGACTGGAAGTTGGATTGCATCTTTCGTGTAGTGTTTAAGGATTCCATAATCCAGTTTGGGTGTAAGTGCATAATCTAATAAATCGTAATAAACAGTATCCAAACAGACCTGACAAATGCTAAGAAAAATAAATGTATTTAGTATGTGCGAGAATATCCAATTGCTTCTAGAACAGTTTAGTAACATTGAATAATAATGTATTAAAAGCAATGTTCTTTAGAAAAATTAAACTTTCATTCTTACTGCAGAACAAGATTGGTCATACTTGAAACACCCATTTATGAATAATTCATCAAGCATCTGCAGTTTTTATTTTAATAATGTTAATGGACCTAGTAAAACTACCTCATTAGCAGTGTTGCTAATCGTAGTGGTGGCTGTTTTGCGTATCTCTTGATATTCAGTGTTAACTCCCCTAAAGATAAGTTTAGGAATACATACATATACTGTTTTGTAACCTCTCTCAAAGTAAGAAAAGCAAGTTAAATTCATAAAAAGCCCTATAATAGTTAAAAGTCTAGCCCCAAGTTGTCAGGAAGGCTTGAAAAAATTAGTCGTAATAAGAGAGGGTGAATCTATTGGAGAAAGCCATCAGTGGAGAAGCTTTCAGAAGAGGAACTATGTCCTGTGAAATTCCTTCTCTACATAATGTAAATGTGTGAATAAAAGCAGATATATCTTAACAGCAAAGTTGGTCACTTACCAGAATGAAATGTGCAATTCTAGTGATCTCTTGGTCCAGATTAAAATACTATGCCCCATGGACTGGATTAGCACTCAAGATCATTATCTTCCTGCTTATGTGTTTTGATTGTCGTTATTAAATTGGGATATAGAAATGATGAAGTGAGACTCTTCTCAGAGGTGGACAGTGATAGGATGAGGCAATGAGCACAAGTTGAAACATGGGATGCTCCAGTTAGATATGAAAGAAAATGTTCTTACCATGAGGCTGGTTAAATACTGGAATATCCCGCCCAGAGTGGTGGTGTGGGGTCTGTGTCTTTGAAGAGACTCAAGACCCCACTGTACAAGGCCTTGAGCAACCTGATCTAATTAGACCTGTTTTGAGCATGTGGTTGGATTGAATGATCTCTGGGGATCCCTTCCAAACTAAATTATGCTATTCTATCTTAGGAGTACAGACCTAAAAGTGGAGTAATTCACTCTTACTGAGTAACAGTTCAAGCAGGAGGTAAGCTAGCAACTACTATGATAGTGTTGTAGTGTGCTGAGGCACTGCGAGCTCATTTTAATCTATCTTAAACCGCTGAAGCCCTACCTAGGTGTGAGTTGCAAATCACACTCTGTGAAGAAGTAGCTATATACTACCTTTGTGATTGTTGATTCCTGTTCAAGAGAATACTTTCCATACCTATATATGCATATTTGAGTCCTATCTTGTTTTGTTATGAGGTCTGATAAATAATGCTTGAGGGTAACCTAGAACATTGTCTCTCTGTCCCAGGGGAGGATAACTACAAGTTCTGAACATACCATGCAATCTTCATTTTTGTCAGTCATTGGATTTACAGCTAGAAAGTTCCCTTGCTGCAGATTAAAAATGAGCTATCTGGTCTTATTGTGCATATGAAGAGCACATACTCTCTTGCTTTTTCAACATGTTTTAGAGAGTTGAAGTGCTTTGTTGCACCTTTTCCTCAGTCTTCTCTTTAGAGAATAAATCCAGCTCTTTCGAGCTTTCTGCATACCTGAGAATCTTGTACTTTTTCTCCCTTGTGGATTCTCTCCATGCATCTTAGATGAAGTGGGATGCCCAGAGTGTGATATGACCTTCCAGCAAAGTCTTTATCTGTGCTCCATAGAACGGAAGGATTTAATTTTGTGTTATGTCCAGCATCCCTGTCTATACTTCAAATAGGATATGTCATCTTCAAAAAAAACTTTCTCAAACTCTTGGATTTAGATTCAGTCTGTGATTTTTAGTGTAATTGCTGTTCTGAAAGCCTCTCAGCTCAGTTAAAATCATTGCTTATCTGCATCTACATTTAGTACTTTACCCATTTAAATGTAAATACATTTTGAAGTTGTTTCTTAAAATTAATCTCTGTTAATTTTCAAGGCATAGAAAACTGGTATCTTCAGCTGTGCAAAATAAAAATGCATTGTGGTGGTGTTCAGAGCTATAACAATGTCACTTCTCATTCCAGGGCAGCTTGGGTATTAGAGCTGGCCTTGAATGCCATCATTGGAGTTGCTCTACTGGCAGCTGATTAAAATTTCAGTCAAATCAGAACGAATCATGTCTGTGACAGAGAATTGGCACAATGTAGTAATGTGTATTGCCTCAAAATACCTCTTAATGATGAAAGACCTGTCTACAAATAGAACACAAATTTCACTGAACTTAGCTTAAAAATTGTACTTTAGTTTAACCAATACACATATGCATGTGAATCATCTGTAGGATTTTATTTTGACTGGTTTTACTATGAGGTGGTAGTTGCTTTTTATCTGCTAGCTTGCACTAGAGCTGCGTTCAGGATATAATGAAGTACACAAAGATTTTTTGCTTTGCTTTAGATGAGCTGAAGTCCTTTAGAAACATTTATTCTAGCTACTTTGTCTGGTTTTGCACACCGAAAACCTGATCCTAGTAGAAGGTATCCCTGCCCATGGGAGGGAGGTTGGAACTAGATGATCTTTCTAACCCAGATCATTCTATGGTTCTATAAAATGACTAGAGTGGATTTTTAGCTGTAAAACTCCATTTTAAACATGAGCCTTGCTTTGGCCGTAAGAAATCCAGACATTCAAATAAGATTAAAAAGCATACTGCAAGCCTTGCATATTTCTGTAAAGGTTGCCAATCTGAAAGTTGTCATGTTTCTCCTGATTAGCTTTAGTGCAGAGGATCGGGAATTTGTTTCTTCTGATAATCCAGTAGACAAAACTAAAATAGCCATGCTTGCAAATAAAGACTTGACTTTGATGGAATGCCAACAGTCATTGTAATTTATAGTTTGAATTTAAGATTACTAGTTTCCCCAAAACAATGGGCTGTGTCCCAGAAGGACATTGTTATCAGATCCTTGTTAGTAAGTGGCCTTACCAGATGTAAGTGCTCACATTCTCGTTTTAGGAGTGTTTGTACGTAGTCTTACAGCACTGTGAAATAACATTTCATAACAGTAATGCGACAGAATTGTTAACTCATTATGTATTGTAGTAAATTTATGCATTTAAAATACAACTTTACAAAAACAGTATATGTGGAATAATCACCTAAATATTTTCCTTTCTGATAGTGAATAATGTCAGTAGCTCAGTTTGTCCTTTTTATAGTAGCAAATTTAAAGGAAGTCTTCCAACCTACTGCATAATTAGTACATATTTTCAATTTTTTTCCCTGACCTGCTATCCAGTTCTTAGAGGAAGAAAGAAAATGAGTGAGACCCCTAACAGCACAAACTTCCAAATCTGCAACAGGAAAGTAAAATAAATATGAAAAATTAATCCCTTTGGGCCCTGGAGTCCAATTTTCCAGACACAAGCTCCACTGGAATCCACTGGTACCACTGCCAAGGAGTTAAGGTCCCTTGATATATTTTGTTTACTTATCCAACTCACTTTGACTTTTTGGTCTAGTGTGTTTGATTCCCTGCCTACTGAAAACATATCAGCCTATTTCATTTCTAAAGACAAACCAAAATAAGCACTCTAGCTGCATGGGCAGGAAACAATCAACTTAAAGCACTGCCCTCTGCTTCTCTTTTATGCTTTTATTTTTGGCAACAGTAATTCAGACAGCCAGGTAAAATGCTATTGGAGCTGGTTAATGCATCACCTCAGTTATCATCAGTCTCTGCTCAGAAGTGCAGTGCTATGACAAATCTTCATACCCTCTCAAACACTTGCCAGACTTTTCCTGGGGTAGGGATGTGGTGGATATGAAGGGTCGTCTTAGTAGATATCAAGAAAATGAGACAAAGACTGTAGTTCCTAGTATGTCCAACTCCTTATGGTGATGCAACTGTTTCTTTATTGACTTTTGAAAATATTGTTCCCCATGCCAAAAAAACCCCAACCAAACCTCAAACCCCAAAAACAAACCCCAAAACCCCAAAACAACCAACAAGCCAACCAACCAACAAAAGAAGAATACTTAGGAAGTATTTCTGAAAGAGCTATACTTGACTCCACAGCTATAAACTGCTGACCTCTTTCTTGTTGGGACAGAGATTGCCACTGGCAGGACAGCTCGTGTTTGTTCAGCTTAACCTTCTCAAGAAGGAAAAAATTGTGGTGCAGAAACCAGACTTTAACAGGGAAAGCTACTCTCAAATTTTACCTGAGCAATGCAACACTACCCATATTTGTAACAGAAAGTTGAATAATGATGCTCACTTTCAGCAGCTATATTATCTGAATTGATTTTTTTTCAAAAAAAATTGATTTTTTTGAAAAGCAGATTCTGTGCATTTTCCTAGGGAGCTAAATAGTAATACTGCTTGGAAACTAACTTTGGTGTTCAAATACTAATGTTTGCCCTTAGGAAAAAGGAAACATCAGTTGTTAAAAGGAGATGTGAAATGTATTTGACTTCATAGTGGCCTTCCACTGGAATGAGCAACACTTTTGTTTGAATAAATGAAAATCAGTGATACATAGGGTAATTGAATAACCAAATTGGATGTCTTTACAGTAAAAAAAAAAAAAAAAGCTGTATCTTTTCAAGTTAATTTTCAAAAAGCTAGTGTATCACACCTTAAATTTAATATGTCAAGTGATTTTAATACGCCACTTGTGAATGCTGGAGTATTCATTTTAGATGTTTGTGTAACACTGACTTCCTATTTAGTCATATGTAAGGGAAGCTGGAATTGCAGTCAGTGTTCTAAATAGTTATGATTTTCTGTAAGCTGCACATGAATGGTTCTTCCACAAAGAACAGACCTGCAGACTCCAGCATCAAAAGTAAGAAAAAATTTTGTTTTATAAGAACAATTCTTATAGAGAAGAGAGCCAAACTGCCTCTGAGCTCACTGCAAAATTGCTGGTTCCAGTGCAAACACAGACTGCTTTCTTTCCAGTGGACACTCACTCTGAAAAAGCTGGGTACCCACCAGCAAGATGAAGCCCTTTCTGAGCATTTCATTCCTCTAATACACCAATTAAGTTCATCCATAGGTAGTGCAGCTGGAATGAATTTTGTTTGGAATAGATTGCCCAAATCAATAGAGTAAAAGACCTAAAATAAAAGTAGTTTTAAAATGGTAACTGAAATATGATTGGTACAGATAAACTCGATAATGAAAGTAGCCACTGGTAAGGATTGGAGCGCTGCTAAAGGATAAGTGTTGTGTCATCTAGATTTCATGGCTTTACTGGGCTTGACTGACATAAAACTGGTTAGCAGTTGGTATTGTGCTGTTCTCTTTATTGACATGATTTCTTGTATAGTGATGAAATATATTTTTTATTAGATGAAAGATATATACCTGGTATGTGACATGAGGTCAGCA
This sequence comes from Grus americana, assembly GCF_028858705.1. Taxonomy (NCBI): domain Eukaryota; kingdom Metazoa; phylum Chordata; class Aves; order Gruiformes; family Gruidae; genus Grus; species Grus americana. The sequence goes on along the minus strand of NC_072859.1, from coordinate 14,141,175 downwards.
GAGAATTCCTCGTACTATAACTGACTAGTCATTTGCCCATTTAGTCCAAAGAAATATTCTCCTACTGAACTAACAATAGATTTCTTAGCTTAGTGGTTCATTGGAAAATGGAATCCAGCTGCTTGAAATTTGAATAGTAAAAAGCCATATCGCCTAAACTGCAGCTTGTGGAGTCTTTGTGGGTCAGTGGGATAATTCCTGGGATCCATGATATTCTAATAGTGATGCTTTTTCCTGGGAAGCCAGCAGTCCCCTCCTGTCAAGTACTGGCTGCCGGTCTGGCTTCGTGGAGGAGGTGGTCTGGCCAGGAGACAGTCACGGGGCTCAGGGGAATGGCAGCTGTTGGTAGCTGGCCATGTTTAATTGCCCTGGCTCTTGCAGCCCATTTCCAGCCTCTGTCACTGTTGGGCCAAAGAGTGCTGGGTGTGGGCTGAAAGCAGACTCTGGGCAGATCTGTTGCATATTGATTGTACTGCCCACAGACCAGCATGTGTCACACACACCAGTGTCGTACTAGGGTTATAGTCCACATACTAATAATATAACTGTGTCCTGTCTGCCCTACCAGAGAGAATAGTTGGCACTGTTGAAATGAAAAGTCTTTAGCTTTGATTTAATTAAAAAAAATTACCTCAGTTGTATTTTTTCCACTTAGTCTGTTTTTCTCCAAGAAAATACAGTATGATAATAACACTATTGCTAATCTGTGATTCAGTGGGCAGTCATTGCTGTAAGACTGAGTAAGAAGCTTTCTAATTAACCCCTTGAATATTTTGGAGTGTGTTCATGCATAGAAATTCAAGTATGGGTGGCGTAATCAAAATTCCTGCTGCCCTTTATTCTGGCATGAAGAGCAGCTTAGATTTTAAGACACCGCATATCTTTGCCTTGCAACCTTTTGTTCTTTATTAGCAGAGAATAACATTTTTATTCCAGAGTATAATTGTGTTCCCAAGGTTCAGGTCATTCAAATCAGTCCAAATAGAAGAGGAAAGCTGGCCAAGAGTACATCTGGAAACAATGTTAAAAGCAGACAATTTCTGTATGCTGAGCTATTTGGAAGAGCTGAAATTTGAACAGAAAGGGCTCACACCTCTGATGTTCCAGTAGAGTAGCAAAATGTTTGAGTTACTCCTGTAATAATACCTACCTCTTGGACTGTTCTCAACAGCTGGATATTTATGTTCTTTTTTGTTATTAAACTTTTAATCACAGAGTATCCTTCTAATTAATTGATCTCATATGTCTGTATGACCCTCTCCTGTTCATTTTGGGAGATACAAATGCAGCAAGCCAACTTATGAAGATAATGCCCATAGCAAAAAAGTGGTTTCTTGATATGCCCTTAGAGCAGCCAATTGAACCAATTCCATCCTTAGCTTTAGTGTAACAAGAAAGTGTTTTTCTAGTGCGCTCCTAGGCTCACAAATCCCAAGCACTTTAGATATATCATTACAAGACCCCGGCTTTCATACACAATTATATATAACTTTTTTGTTGCCTTGTTTAATTTTTCCCCAGATTTTCTAAAAGTTAATCTGGCAGGCTGCCCTCTTGCTACCTCTGCAGCAGATACTTTTTTTTTTTTTTCCCTTTCCTGGACTTCACAGCAGAAGCTGAGCTGAGCTGTCTAAAGCCTGAGCATGGCAATTTTATTATGTGTTTAGCCAGTGCCACTCTGGTGCCCAAAACCTGACATTGGTCTCTGACTTTGGGTTGTTACACTCATTTCATGAGGCAAGAGAATTTTGTAGTACCACACTTCCTTCATTTTGCAGTCTTACTCATTCTTGCATGCCACCCTCTCTGTTTATTCCAAAACTTTTGTGTGATGGTTTTTAGTATACTTAACAGCTGCCACTCTCGGGCAAAAGAACCTGTCTTATTAATGCCTAGTTTCAATAACTTCAGATTCTTCAGTGCATTCTTCAAATGCATCAGACTTTTTTGTGCTTATCAGGAACTCAGTTAAAATCTTAGGGCTGGGGGAAGGGTAATAAAGGGTAGAAAAAAAGGCTGCATTTTCTTTAATTGACTGGAGAGTAAGACTGTAGATCTAAATCTTATATTTTTCTCTCCATATTGCACCCATTTACCTTTGGGATCTTAATTTCCTTCCTGCTTCCTTAGCTTTCAGTTCTGCATCAGGACTTCATTCAGTTCAGTATTATATTTCTAACAGGAAGGAAGGAAATAATTCCACAGATTAAATGATACAAAGAAAAATATTTTCATACCCCTTGTGTTGCTATGTTTATAGATATTTTTGTAAACAGTTTTCATTCTTCTAACTATCCTATACTTGATTTGCATAATTATTATAGGTGCTTGAATAATTTTAGATCATTACTTTTTTTCAGGATATAAGTAACTCTTCTACAGTTTTATAAAGCATACATTGATGTATTTTTATTGGTTTTTTTGTTATTGTACTACCATCATTAAAATTTCCCTGTGGGATATCCACAACTCCACATTGTCTTTTTCTTTTCCAGATTGCTTCAGAGTTTTTCAAATTCACTGTTCAATCCAGTGAACAGGATTTGTTAGCTTGGCTTTACTGAAGTTTAAACTGAAATCAGATTTCAAAATATTAATAAACGATTGGGCACCGTCCTGACTGGAGGCCTGGCTAGCCTCTTCTGACATGACTACTGCAGGTGCCTTTCCTCTCGACTACTCCTTTTTCTGGCAGACAGACTGTTCTGCATCAGCCCTTCCCATTTTGCTTTCTTGCCTGTTTAAATCCTTAACCTACATTCCCTATTGGGCTGTAACACTTCATTATTTCTGCTTTGTCCCAGCACTGCACACTTGGCTGTTACGCTTTGCCCAGATCAAACTGCTGAGAGAAGTGCAAAAGTAACAGTTCAACAGTCTATACCGAAAATTACACACTTGGCCACTGTACTTAGCACTACTTATTTCCAGTTATTTCTTCTGTTTTGACATATTTAACTTGTTTGAATTAATGTTTCATAAAGGAAGTGATAGAAGGGTTTTGGGTTATTTTCTGCCTGAGAGGTTATCTGTTTTCATCTAATGCCTGAGTCTGAGCTGGCCACTATTTTTCTCATGAAAACTTACTCCAGGGAGTCAGATTCTCTCTTGGCAGAAAACATCCCATGCTAGTCCCTGGTTTTCTCATTTAAAAAAAAAAAAATTAACATGAAACATTTCATGTAAATTGTCACACACTTGAGGAATCACTGTAGTGGTTATTGGACTGCACTGTAGCAAAATGGTTGAAGGAGCTTTTATAGTGGAGAGATAAAAAAATCAGTAAAAGTAGATAAAAAGAGGTGAATGATGGAGTTCAAAAACTCTGGAGGGATCATTCTGAGGAAAAGTGAACTGCCAAAAAGATACTTTGTACACAATTATTTCCACATATTGGATATTTGACTTTACAAACCTGACATGATTATAAAAGAGAGAACACTGGTACCAGGAGGATCTGAGAGAAGTGGACCATGCTAGTGATCACGTCCAAAAACTTACTTCATTTAGTACTCCTGCTCATCACAGTCTCTGGTCTTCCTGTCTATCATGGTGGTTTGTGATATTTTTTCCTGTTTAATGTAAATACTAATATTGTTGGTCTTGTCTTTTTGCTCCTGGGAGGGCAGCAATCTGTCAGGTACAGGCACATTACAAGTAGAGTCACTTGCCAAGTGATAACAAGATGTTTGATTCCTTTTTAACTTTTTCTCATATTCTGAACTCCATCTCAACTGAGCTTTCCCCCTAAAAGTTTGTTGTATCTTCTAAGTGCCTTTATTGGCTACATTCTGAGTTTTGTTTGTTTGTTTTTCTGTAGCAAACTCTCTGCTTAGAGATCCTAACTTTTTCCATTCCAATTACAGTGTAGATGAAACCCTAGCAAGTTGAGTTTGGCAGATGACCATTATTTGTTATAAAGTCAGGAGAGTGTGCATCCAAAGTCTGGACTAGTCATGCTGGAGTCATCATCCACTTTATGAGAATAAAATGATTGTAGGGATTCCAAGAAACATTTCAGGATGTAAATAAATTACAGCACTGAAGTTGGTTCCTTTTGTAAATTAGAATGACTCTAGCAGAAAGAATCATTAAATGATTCTCAGTGTTTGATGTCAGTCATTAAATAGTGAAATTCTGTTGGACAGCACAATTAGAGTAATCTCACAGGTAAATAAGTAGAATAAGTATAAATAAATATCGTTGTTTTTTCCCTACTGAGAAAGGGAAAATCATGATAAATTATTATACAAATCCGCTAGCTAATGTGAATAGTTCAGATAGGAGTTTAAAAGCCTATGAAACTGAACAGTACTGTAGTGGAGAATTTTACTTTTTAACCATGCTACTTTGACTTCATTCATGCTGGCAGATCCATTGTCATAATTAAATGTGCTTTTTTAATGTGTCTGGTACAAAACAGTTTTCTTTGGTTAAGTGGCAAAATACAGCTGTTTAAATTTCTCTCTGCTTCTAATTGGACCCCCTGAGCTTTGCAAAACTAAGGACTGTGACTGAACGGATCTCATTACCTTTTTAAAAAGGTATTAGCCAACAGGATACAAAATAAAAGGAGCTCAATAAAGAAATCTTCTTCTATTCACAGAGATTAAATCCTTCCTACTAAAGTAAAGAGTGAAGGTCCCCTTAACTTCCAAGTGGCATTGGGCAAGATTTCATCTCAAGCAGTAGTAGGGTGTGAAACAGATTTCCCATTGGCTTTTGTCCAAACAGCTATGTCTCACTGGAGGTAGGCACCTTACAGTTCTCTCTCAGAAGATGATCATATTGCTAGCCCAAAATTACATGGCATCCAGACTAAAATTAATTTAAATTATACCGAAATTTTTGTTTTGAGACACTTTTCTTGAAACTCATATGCTTTGATTAGTGTAGAGTCTGAGGGATAAACAGGTTGGTAGGGTGGTGCTCAGGTTCTGTGGAAGATCATTCTGCCTCGGTAAAAAATACCAGCTTTGAGGTACAACATAAAGTGTTTATCACTTCCTGATGAAACTGATATATTGTAATTTACCACGATTACAACAATTAACATTTTTCTTTGTTAGATTAATTTCTATTAACTATGTAAACGAGTTCACAAACATTTTAATGGTGTATTTTTACATGCTTTAAAGATTAATACCTAATTTTAGTAAATGGAGAGATAGAGACAATACTTCAGATGCAACTGAAATAAGTAGTAGTCAGCATTTCTGATAGTTAATGCACAGAGAGACTCAGCTGTGGAACTCTTGCACTGAATTCTGTAACAATATTTTACCTTCGTAGGCCTTATTATCTGGCATCCCATGTTCATCCTGGTGGGCAATAAAATAAATCTACATGGATATGTAGCAGTCTGACAATAAATATTTCAGATCTGTAAAAATACTTTAATTTACCTGCTGCAGGATGTTTCCTATGTCCAAATGCAATGTTTTATGTGTTAGTGATTGCTTTAGCAGAAAATGTCATTCCAAGGAATGACTACTGTGTATAACTGGAGGTATTCCTTCCAGTCTCTAGAGCGTTATGAGAGAGACCCAGACACGTTCATTTTGCTGTTGGACCTAACAGTTTAGATTACAAGTGTATTTATCTCACTATGCAAAACCGTACTTATTGTATAATGTATTCGTCAATAAGAAAGTATGTGTCCCGCTTTTTCCCATATGCTAGAACTTTCATTGTCATAAATCCTTTATTAGTTTTCTGTGAAGTTCATGTACACTTAATTATAGTGTATACCAATTAAGAAATACAAAAGAAGGTACTGTGTTGTGGTCAGGCAGCACTGATCTCTGCAAAACTCATCTACAGACTGAAATCTTGCAAGGAGCTAAAACAAAGCAGGTTCCATCTGAGCACCCTCCAAAGACTAACTAATATCTACCAGGAACTTTAAGGTTTAGAGCCAAATAAATGTGCAACATTAGTTTAAAAAACCCCCCAAAATCCCATTTACTTTTCCTAATGTAATGGCTTCACTAAGGGCAAATCATGCCTGACAAATTTGGTGGCCTTCTATGATGGAGTTACAGCGTTGGTGGACAAGGGACGGGCAACTGACATCATCTACCTGGACCTGTGCAAGGCATTTGGCATTGTCCTGCACGACATCCTTGTCTCTAAATTGGAGAGACATGGATTGGATGGATGGACCACTTGGTGGATAAGGAATTGGCTGGATGGTCACACTCAGAGAGTTGTGGTCAACAGCTCAATGTCCAAGTGGAGAACGGTGACAAGTGGTGTTCCTCAGGGGTCAGTACTGGGACTGGCACTGTTCAACATCTTTGTCAGCGACATGGACAGTAGGATTGAGTGCACCCTCAGCAAGTTTGCCGACGACACCAAGCTGTGTGGTGTGGTCGAAACGCTGGAGGGAAGGGATGCCATCCAGAGGGACACCTTGACAGGCTGGAGACGTGGGCCCGTGCGAACCGCATGAAGTTCAACAAGGCCAAGTGCAAGGTCCTGCACGTGGGTCAGCGCAATCCCAAGCACGACTACAGGCTGGGCAAGGAATGGATTGAAAGCAGCCCCGAGGAGAAGGACTTGGGGGTATTGATTGATGAGAAGCTCAACATGAGCCGGCAGTGTGCACTTGCAGCCCAGAAAGCCAACCGTGTCCTGGGCTGCATCAAAAGAGGTGTGACCAGCAGGTCGAGGGAGGTGATCCTGCCCCTCTACTCCGCTCTTGTGAGACCCCACCTGGAGTACTGCATCCAGCTCTGGGGGCCCCAGTACAGGAGAGACATGGACCTGTTGGAGAGAGTCCAGAGGAGGGCCACGAAGCTGATCAGAGGGCTGGAGGACCTCTCCTGTGAGGACAGGCTGAGAGAGTTGGGATTGTTCAGCCTGGAGAAGAGAAGGCTCCAGGGAGACCTAATTGTGGCTTTCCAGTACCTGAAGGGGCCTACAGGAAAGATGGAGAGGGACTGTTTATCAGGGAGTGTAGTGACAGGACAAGGGGGAATGGGTTTAAGCTGAAGGAGGGTCGATTTAGATGCGATGTTAGAAAGAAATTCTTTACTGTGAGGGTGGTGAGGCACTGGAACAGGTTGCCCAGAGAGGTTGTGGATGTCCCCTCCCTGGAAGTGTTCAAGGCAAGGTTGGATGAGGCTTTGGGCAACGTGGTCTAGTGGAGGGTGTCCCTGCCCATGGCAGGGGGGGTTGGAACTAGATGATTTTTGAGGTCCCTTCCAACCCAAACCATTCTATGATTCTATGTTAGACTTCTCACAGGATCTTAATTTTTAAGTCCCTACCTGAAACACACTGTTTACCTCCAAATTCCCCTCAGCACATCTTGAAGACTAAATGTTAAAAATGACATAAAATGATTGATAATTAAACCCAGACATAAAATATGTGTATAAGGTAGAGCACAACTGAATGACAAATGTTGGGTTTTTTTGTTATATCCATGCATGTGTGTTGTCTCCTTCACCTGCAAATACATGGTGACAGGATCCCTACCATTTCCTTGAGCTACTCAGTTGCTTAAAATCCTTCCAGTACTGCTGAAGGAATTACATCGTCATTACCATCAGAATAAATACTTGATGATAATCTTTTGTGAAGCGGATGAACAAGAAATAGCCTTTTAAAGCAAAGAAGAAAAAACATTCCTAGGCAGAGAAATACAGTCTTTTGTTTAGAAATGGAGAGTAGGAGGCCTAAAGGACAAAATATACATAATCCAATTTTGAGGACCAATACATGGTGTTGATGGATGTGCTGGGTCTACTGACTTTATTTGCTGACACTAGTATTTCATACGCCTTTCAAGTTGAATTTACTTGTCACCTTAGACATTAAGGCAAAGATATGTGAGCCAAAATCTGGAGATATTTAATACTGGCAACATTCAAAAAGATTATTCAATCATTATTCACTTCTGTAGATGGAAACTGCTTGCTCCTTGACCTTTAAAATAATTCATTGTGGCAAGCTAGCTGAATCTTGCTGAGTGTGAATGCAAACCTATATCTGTATTTAATAAGAATATTCCATCAGTATTCCCAGAACATCTTCTCCAAAAATTACTTTTATTTTCTGAAAGAATTTATTGCTCTTAAAAGTTGTTTTTCCCTTCTTGAATTGTAAAACAGGAAATTTTCAGGTGGTACAGTTGGTAGCTCTCAATGAATTTTTAGTAATGAAGACACCATTTTATGTATCTAAGAACAAGTTGAACAGCAGTATTTAGGTTCAGAAATTGAAGGCTTTTTTTGGTGGCCAAAAAAGGAAGACTGGAAGTGGACTTACATAGCATATTGTGACTGGCTGGCCCAGAACATCAATTACAACTAGACCATTTTTCTCTTTTTTCCCTCCTCAAAGCTGTTTAATTTGAATATGTTAAAAGGACAATAGAAAGATGAAAAAACTTTTTTTCTCCTCAGGTAAATGTTGTATTTTCATTTCTGAGAATCTATTTCTTGATTATGTTGATACTGGCAACAGCAAAGCCACTTTTTGAAAAACTTCAGTATGTATATATATCATGGTTAGTACATGAACTGAGTCCAATCCATTTCTGGAGTTATTTATGTCTCCTCTTATGGGAAAATGAGTAAATAAACGCAGACATTGGAAAAACTTGTGATAATGCACTCCTTATGAATGCACACTGCCTTTAAAATAGTGAAATAAAGCTAGCAAGACAAACAGGACAAGTAGAAAAGAACATAAAGAAACTTTTGTTCTTGTATGCCTATATAGACACAAACGACTGAGAAGTTGAGGCCTTACCAACATTCTTGGCAGCAGCAAGTCAACAGCAGTGGTTGTATGGCAGGAGTAGTTTCCTAACTTTTATTTCCAGTCCTCTCAAATAAACCCCTAAATTATTCAATTCATCCCACTTTTTAACAGGAATATATTGCTTTTGGAGAATAACTGTTTTGCCTCTGCAAATTTGGAGGGGACTGTTGACTAATGTGATGTGGATGGTTGTTTTGTCCTTTGTATAGCCAGCCATGAACAGGCATCAGAGCAACCTGCTTCAGCATAACTGAGCACTAGGGTGAGAGTGGTAGGAACAGGGAAGAACAGGCTTTCTCTGAGTTGCTACATATTGCTTGCATGCCGTGGGAAATTGTACTGGTGAGTTACTGACTCAGAACTAAGGAATGAGGCCAGTGCGTGAATTGCAGTTTGCCTATTAAGAGTGAGAAAAAAAATCCTCTAAGTTTGCACTCATGCTTCAACCAGAATTGGTCCCACGCTATTCTTTCTTTTCATTTTGCTTCCTTTACAGTTTCATGTGTGTTTTTTACATGCGTGCAGATCTACTTACTTTGTGGCAGAAAGCTAGGGCTGTAAACTCTGAGATAGGAATAACTTTTTGTTCTGTGTTTGCACAGTGACGAACTCTATGAGGTCCTTCTTGTTTGTGACTTTATGTAAAGTCTGGTCCTGAAAAACAAAAGGATAAATAAAATATTTTTTCACTTTTACTCTCACAAGCAACCTTTAATTGGGAAGGTTCTCCCACAAAAGGCAGCAGAGTCTTATACTTGACAAGGAAGACTTGTAAGGTGAGTCCCTTGAAGGTAGCACTTTCACAGCACAAACGTCAGCAGTTAGCTTGGACAGCTGATGAAAGAAGGAAATTACCAATACATGTTTTCTATGGTGTGCACACAACATGTATTTACATGTTTGGAACAGGTCCGGTTTTGCCACCATTACTGTATGTCAAATTGTACTGTGTTTCCAAAATACTCTCACTAATTTCAGAAGGACTTCATTCTTACAAGAAAGGGATCAACTCAGTGAAAAAGTGGTGGGAAATGAAACACTGATGGGCTCTTTAATTATTATTTTATCACACAGTAACCTTGGAATAACTAGACTTAATTCTTAAAGGATACCAATATTTATCTGCTGGAGAGTTAGGCAGAGATTTTTCTCCTGAAGCTGTCATGTAATCCAACTCTAAGCGTGTTAGAAATTGTTGTGATAATTATGGAATATAACAAGGGGGAATAAATCTACTCTTTTATTGTGTGGGGTTTTTCTTCAGACTAATCCAAAATCTATATACATTCAAAATATAGCTCAACAAATATTGAAACATGGAAAAAAAAGTATCATTCCTACCTAATGATAATTCAGAGTCGAATACTCATCCCTTTTCCCCTGTTCCTCTAGCCCTTCCATTAACTATGAAATTAGGAAATGCTTTATTCACAGCTGAGTAAACTTCTGAAATGTTTCACTAGTTTAGCTCTCAGTACTGTGGTGAGAGGAATCCTTAGCTGTAGCACAATGTATGTATGTGGAACTGTTCAGGAGCTTTGAATAAGTTGGGGTTTTTTTTTATTTTAAAATGCCTGTTTATTGAGATCGCATCTCATTAAGGTTTCATTAAAAAGAAGACTGTTATGACTTAATATCTCATTTTGGAAAAAAGATGATTTTTTTTTCCCCCTCAGTTCAAATCAATGTTCCTTTCACAGTTTACTCTTAGTGAACAGACCTTTTTCTAGTCAAACAAAAAACATACTCTTTGATTATGTAGAAGAGCACTTAGATTGCTGCAGATATTGCCTCCTTCTTTTGTGAATTAGATTTTTCAAAGCAACCATTTTCAGAGCTTTTTCACCAGGGAACCCTTGTTTACTGTTCATACCATGCTCCATACTAGTATTAAATGTGGAAAAGGAAATACTAAAAATAAAAGAATATTGAAGTAATTCTAGAGCAAGGTTGTGACTTCCTTGGGTGTGTCCCTGTGATTCAGATGAGTTAATCTTTGTTGACATCTATAGAGCTAGGCATGCAATATTCCCTGAGCCTGGCCTGGCTTCTTTTAGAGGTAATACAGGGGGACAGGCAGTAGAGATCTGTACTGTAGCTTGGTAGATACAGACTGGAAATGAGGCCGTGGTAAGTCCCTGGAGAACTGTATCTTAAGGTACAGCATAAATATTTTTTCGCAGAGTATAGGTGAAGTTAAGAGCTTTTTCTGTGATTGCCGCTCCACACTCTGCCCCAAAATCATTCTTTAATTAGTAATAAATATATAATCATGGAGCTGATATTGAGAGAATACTGAGGTGGGAGAAAAATTAGCTCAAGAATATTCTTCTAGGTAGAGTTAAAAGGAAAAGGAATTCTTTTAACACGAGCAAGAGTACAATAAATTCATAGAATCATAGAATGGTTTGGGTTGGAAGGGACCTCAAAGATCATCTAGTTCCAACCCCCCTGCTGTGGGCAGGGACACCCTCCACTAGACCACATTGCCCAAAGCCTCATCCAGCCTGGCCTTGAACACTTCCAGGGAGGGGACATCCACAACCTCTCTGGGCAACCTGTTCCAGTGCCTCACCACCCTCACAGTAAAGAATTTCTTTCTAACATCTCATCTAAATCGACCCGCCTTCAGCTTAAATCCATTCCCCCTTGTCCTGTCACTACACTCCCTGATAAACAGTCCCTCTCCATCTTTCCTGTAGGCCCCTTCAGGTACTGGAAAGCCACAGTGAGGTCTCCCCCGAGCCTTCTTTTCTCCAGGCTGAACAATCCCAACTCTCTCAGCCTGTCCTCACAGGAGAGGTCCTCCAGCCCTCTGATCAGCTTCGTGGCCCTCCTCTGGACTCTCTCCAACAGGTCCATGTCTCTCCTGTACTGGGGCCCCCAGAGCTGGATGCAGTACTCCAGGTGGGGTCTCACAAGGGTAGAGTAGAGGGGCAGGATCACCTCCCTCGACCTGCTGGTCACACCTCTTTTGATGCAGCCCAGGACACGGTTGGCTTTCTGGGCTGCAAGCGCACACTGCCGGCTCATGTTGAGCTTCTCATCAATCAATACCCCCAAGTCCTTCTCCTCGGGGCTGCTTTCAATCCATTCCTTGCCCAGCCTGTAGTCGTGCTTGGGATTGCGCCGACCCACGTGCAGGACCTTGCACTTGGCCTTGTTGAACTTCACACAGGTCGCACGGGCCCACGTCTCCAGCCTGTCAAGGTCCCTCTGGATGACAAATTGTGTCTATGGCACTTGCACATATGCCTAACTTCAAGAATCTCTGTAATATCTTGTGTGATTGTTACTTTTTTCCAGAATCACAGTTCAAAAGCCCATTATTAGGTTCTATCAAATAACATACATTAAAATGTATTAATCTTGCTATTTGTTTAGTTCATATGGTAGCCACATTTAGGTTCTGAGAGTCTGTTCTTGCTATTTTTTGCTCTGCCCAAACCCACAAATGTTCCTTTCCTCAGGAGTTTGATTTAGATATAGGTTCTGGAGGTATATACTGACTCTAAATGCACCACTGACAATTTCCAGTGGTAGCAGCACTCAGGTGAAGAGCCCTACTGATGTCAGTGGTATTTTTCACTGGAGTTAGAGTCACATTTCTTTAATATTTTGTATATATCTCACGCTCAAATGCACTTTTGTAAATGTGTAGTATATGTCAATTTATATGTTTAAAAGATTATTTTTCTTCCCAATTGAAATCTGTGAATGTTTTACCTGAATTAGTCCAGTGTGCAGCTGCTTGGAATTAGCTCTCTACAAATGCAGAAAGCAGATATAAATCTTAATTCCTGCCTTGCAGACAGTTTACTTGGAGATGCAGGGAGATGCCTGGGGCGATTTGGGATTTTATAATCCAGAGCTAGGCCATTCAAGCTTATGTACCTTGCAAAGACCTCATGTCTAGTTCCTTCGCAGGTGAGCGAAATGTCAGTATCACTCACCTAGGAAGTGAGTGCTTTTCCCCTCTTTTCCTGAGTGCATTCACTTCCTTGCCCGCCTCGCACGGGATGCACTGCCAGTCCATGACCTGTTCTGTACTGGTGCAGTCCTTCCTCTACTTTTTCCCCTCTCCAGATGGTTTTCGGAATTTTAGCCTATGTCTGATTAATGGAAAATGCACACCTGGTCATGGCAATGGGCTCCAACATCCACATGTCTCACTTGGGAATATATATGTGAATCCTGTTAGGCTGAAGAGGAACCTGGTTCAAATTTTGTGGGGAAATAACCTACTCATTGGGTAGTCCAAAGAACGAACTACTTTTTTTTTTTTTTGCTTTTCAGGTGACATTTAAAAAGAAGGTAGGGTGGTAGTGGCTTTCGCTGCAGCTTGGCAATTTTCAAAACTCTTGTAATGCAGTGGTTGAAATAAGTTATAAAGCAGTTACCTGCATCTCATGAACATTTTAAGCTCTTTTAGGTCATTCTATAACCCAAAAGCCTCAAGTTGAGTAGCTAGGGAACTGACGTCCATATATAGGAAAAGTGTCTGTATGTCTATTTTGCTTTTGTTGTTTGGTTTTGTTTATTTTGTTGTTTTTCCTTAGGCAGGGCCTTAAGGGGGTGGGGAAAGCTGTTGGCCTTCACTTCAAATAGGTGAAATAAATAGCTGTAACTCTCAAAATGGATGTATATATTTCTGTTATATATTTTTGTGGCTGGTTTTGTGTAGTAAATATATGATTATGTTGTACTTTGTATTGTAATCATCTATATTCCTCTCTACTTGCAAGAGAACGCCTTTCTCTCTTTTTTAACATTTGTTCTTTCATAAACCCACAAATGACAACCTAAAGAATAACTAAATATTCACTCTGGCAAACCCAGTGCTCTCTTCATGAATGTTGTGCCTTTTGCATTAGAACATCACATGGTAAAATGGCTTTGTGCTGAAGGACTGATGCATGTCTAATTGGCAGAGGCAGCATTTTATACTGTTTAAACTAGAAATGGTTGGAAATTACATGTGACAATATATTCTTAATCAACAATGCAGTTTCTACAAACTAGACTTTTAATAGGTGTTCATTTTTTTAAGGTTTTTTTTTTAGATGAGGAAACTCAAAAGGAATGCAGCTCTAAAATCTGCTTGACCTAGATCAGAACTTGTTTATTTCTTATCTGAATTAAACTGTTATTTCAAAATACTCTAATACACTACATAACTGTGTTCCTCTCTCAGTACACTGCTTTGAGTCTTTATCATCTTAAACAGGACTCCCCAGTGGCCTATAGTTCCTGTCTAATTTATATAGGTTTTGCCAGATCTGGAGCTAAAATAATTTTATCTGCAGATAAAATGGTGCAGGTCTCTTGCAAGCTGAAAAAAACCCAATTCAGTTCTAGGGGTATATCACAAAAATAACATGAAACAACCTAATATTTCAAAGTTGATTTTTCTCAGAATTCCCATTTTGAAACTATTTTCCTCTGTCATTTATATCAACATGGAGCCATTTAGGTGTCAAAATGCTGGAATTTCTCAGGGAATCAAGATTCTTTGTCTCCAATTTCTCAACATTTTTGCTAATATGCAAGATCTCAAAAATGCAGTTAAAAAGAAAATGCAAATTGCATCAATCATTATGATGGAATCTGTATGGGAGATGCTCATAAACTAACTGACAATAAAGAAGTTTATTAAAATAAAAGAAATACTTAAGGAAATAAATTAGTGCACTCAACACAGCAATTACTTAAGAAAATCCAGCATGTGATAGAAATACAGCCTACTAATCCTTCCATGAATGTTAATAGTTGTGTATTCTGAAAAAAAGAGTTTTCATTAATTTTTCTTTCACATCTGTTCCTTTTCTCAGGTTTTATTTTGATTTCACTAGGTAAATCTAAATATAAATACATACCCAAATGGTATGTCAGACTGAAGTAATTATCCATTAGGTATAGTACAGATTAACTGAAGGAGAAGAAAAATATAACAAGACTAAATAACCAAAGTAAGGTACATTTTGAGTTCAGGCCTTTATTGGTTGTTTAATCAGTTTGACAATGTCAGGATTTTGTATTTATTTAAAAAAATATTTGCTCCTACAGTTTTTCTTGCGATGTAATCAAATTCTTGTACTTTTTCTAAAGGGTCTGCAAAAAGGTGCTGAAACATTTTACTTCTGTGTAAAAATATTTTTGTGATAAAAAATATTCCTTGCAGAGAGAAAAGCTGGTCTTTCCCATTTTCATACTGGAAGTTGATTATGCAGTAGATAGAAAGAAAAGTTTTCAGTAGTGTCCAACAGAAAACAAGCATACAACTGCTTTTCAAGGATGATGATTTTGCTGCCATTTTGTGCCATTAAGAATGCTTCCTCTGACTTACTCGAATAAACGTTCAATACTCTCTCACAGAACTGGTTGCTATGCTGCTCTTACTTTTCTGAACTTTCCAAGCTAAGAAAATAGCTGCTAACAGATGCCAGTGCTTGTTCTAAATTTTATACGGTTTGACTTATGTTACTGATGAACCTGTTTAAATAGCTTTCCATGGACATTTAATCAGATAGAGTGAAACAAACTGTTACAACCATATGAAAATTCAAAATCTGTGGGGAACTGGGAAATTATTTTTTTTTTTCCAAAGGCCTGCTGCAAATCAAACAAATTAATGGAAAGATTCCCTGTTACTGCTATATGCCATAGTTTTTGGCAGTAGGAGCTCAAGTAGGAGCACGTCACGAATGCTTCTCAATTCCTTATTATACCACTGTGAACAATATCTTTAACGAGAGTTATTTTGAAATAAGTTAAGGCTCGAGAATGCTGATCCTACTTTAGACATACCTATTCCTCTAGCTCCTCTGACTCCTGCTGAAGGTGGTATGCAGATATATGGTGTAGCAGATGGTGCGCAGTTCAAGTAATTGCAAGCTTCTGTTTGATTTTCTAGAAGCAGGAGACAAGAAAACCATTTTTTTGTGGTTTAGTGGATTCAACTTTGAATAAATTTAGAACTACACCTTTCAAATCTACAATTTTCACTGACTAACCTTAGCTAAATGTAAAGGACCACATCCTTTTTGAGTTTAATACTTAGTAACCAATAATTTAATGTCTAAAATGCTTTACTAAGTAGAAATACAACTCTATGCCTTTGGCAAGAGAGATTTAATGCCAGAAAATAAGCTTGAAGGAATTCATGGTTCTGTGGGCCTCTCAAATGAGCTTTCCAAATAATGCCAAGTTGACTTGCAGTTCTCTTAAACCCCACAAAACAAAAAAACCCAAACCAAACACCCCGTCAAAAATCCCCACAAATAACAAGTCTTCAAACAAATAAATAAAAAGACTCACAAAACAGGAATTTGACATAGTTATACCTAAAACTTGGTTGCAGTTATCATTAAGACCAAGATATATGGCCTTTATCCAGTCTGGAATTATAATGTTGTATAGCTTTGGCACATATTATGAAATTAACTTAGTGGAAATATTATCTTATACTAGTCTTCTATTAAGTCATATTTTTATTATAATATCTTTAGAAAATGAAGAATCTTGTGTTGGGAAAGAATGGAGCAATCAAAGTATTCTATCTAAACAGAAACCTGGCAAAGAATAAGAATAGGGAGTTGCAATTTTTCTGTCACTTGGGAAAGCCACCCAAAATTATAATGTGAGAAAGATATCTCTACTAAAAATGGTCCACAGAGGAGAACATTAGCCACAAAAGTATAGAACTGCAAAGTAAAACAAATATTTGTATTTGAAGAGTTAGTGGATGGGCTAATAAGGGAATGAAAGTGGAATTTTCATAGTGACAGTCTTACTGAAATCCTTTCCTTTGCACTTATCCTTCTGACAGGGTATTACAATTCCATTTTTGTTCTCTCATTGTTACTGCAACAACACAGGAATGTGACTTTTAAAAGGCATCTTAAAATAGTGTTTTGGTACAGAAGATTTGAAAAAGCATCTACTTAAGAAATATGAACTGATCATAAAAAAAGTAATAAATGCTCAGCAGAGAATAGATTTGTTTGTAATAAAAACAACGCATTAAAATGGTTGTGTGAAACACAGCACGCATATAGCAAGACAACCATCTACCAAAATATGTTCTAAGCATGATGAACTGTGAAATACAGAACTACATTAAAAAACATACTAAGCAGCACTAATCAGTGCTGCTGCTAATAAAATGACAGTTCTTTACTGTTTTCTACAAAAGAAAATAATATTCAAATAAAGCAAGAATGAATGACAGAAAAATCCTTGATAGAGTCAAAGTGCCTTGCAGTCATACTGTTTTGAGAATTAAAGAGCATAAAGAAATAGATGCAGTAGATTTGAACAGGTTTATTTTACAGAGCAGAAGATGGTGCATACGCTGGAGTGTAACAGATGGAAATTGTGTGACATAGGTACGTAAGTGGAGGTGAATGGAGCAGGTTGTCAAACACTTTGCTAATTACTTTATAGAAATATTTAAAAGATGGGATAGCAAGCAGACAGTATGTCATAATGATGGTGATACCAGTGCATTGTTAATATACGTGCAACTATTAGCAAAAATAGAGTTTATCTGTGTACAAAAACCATAAATCAGACTTTCTGTAGGAAAACATTAGAAGCTGCTGACAAAAACCATATTGCAGTTGGCACAGTTGAAAATGTGATCATTAAATGTGATTATTAAAGATTCGTGAAAAAGGTCATCAAATATTATGTTACAGTGCGAGACCTTCCAACATACAGAAGTTTATTAGAGAGCTGGTTCTCTGTCCTTTGACTATAAAATCATAAGAACACTATTCTTTAATTTACAACAGGAATATTTAGGTTATATGTCAGGAAAACTAAGTAGGAAACCCCAATTAGGGAAACTATTAAGAATACCTTAAGGGGAAATAAATGCTACACCAGGCTACCCTTTGAGGCTATGCAATCTTTCACATTTGGGGATAAGGCCAGACAAAACCTCACTCTATGTGTAGCTGATAATGCTTCATTGCATGAAGGGGTGAGTTCTGCAAGGGAGATCTCTTGCAGTTGCGTATTTCTGTGATATGAAAAGCACTGAGCAGAGCAGAGCTTCAACGGTTTTTGTGGTTGGTTTATATTTCAGTTTATATTGATCTTTGAGGTCTCTTCCAACCCAAACCATTTTATGATTCTATGAGTCTGTGTTGGATGAGGCTTTGGGCAACCTGGTCTAGTGGAGGGTGCCCCTGCCCATGGCAGGGGGGTTGGAACTAGATGATCTTTGAGGTCCCTTCCAACCCAAACCATTCTATGATTCTATGATTCAGTGGTTTCTGTGCAATATTACTTCAGCAGTTAAGGATGCTGTACCTAATATTTTAGAGAAGCTGGATGGATTGGAAGCAGTAATAGTTAATCTCAGCTTGCTTCTGAAATTATCAGCAATAAAAGAACATTCTAATATATGACAATGAAAATAACCTAAAGGTACCCCATGTCTCACATTGTTGTATCTTGAATGGCAGTTTGCTTATAAAATCAAGAGCAAACAAGAGCATGCAATTCCATGTGGATTTCAGGATATGTCAGCTTTCTTTTCGTTTTAGGATATAATTTTGATAAGGTATTTTAAAACATACAATTGCTTACTAGATTGTGGCAAAATACTGGCTTTGTTCAGCTAGACCCAAACAGGTTGAAAAGCTAATATAATATAATAATACAAAGATGTATCCTACAACACAGGGATCTTTCCAGCCTGTCAAGATAGCTAAACAAACTCATTCTCACTTTGTCTGAAATAAATCTCATTTGAGTTGTTCTTTGAGCACAGTGCAGAATGGCAATGGGATTACTGACAAGGTCTCAGAGGGGCATTCAGGGGAAAGTCTGAAGTACTGATGAGTGCAGAAAGATCATCTGAGATGCAAACTTACACAGAATTGAATCAAATGTGAGAATTACATTGAGTGTGGAAAAAGTTGTGGAAGTGTGATTGAGGGAGATGTCATATGAAGGAGAAAAGCCATATTTGGTTTTCTTGTCTGTGATTTTAGGATAATATTTTCCGTGAAAAGATGTGCTGATATAGTTGAACCCGCTGGCCTCTTTGTGTTGTGATAATTTTTTTTTCTTAGCAATTATACTACTGTCTCTCAGAGCATCCTGAAGAAAGGGATGTGATAATTTTTGCAATTGAAGGTGGTGTAAACCCATAGGACAGTGCAAGGTGGGATTAGTTGAGAAGGTGGGAAGAACAGTAGAGTTCACTGAGGAGCAGGGCACAGGGAAAATAACTCAGGAAATGCTGGATTAATCTCTCAACCCACATGCTACTCTCTCTTGAGTCAAGTTTCTCTTATTTCTTTGTGTCTTCTCTATATGTAACTAATCTGCAGTCAACTCCTCTGCTTGGACGATTTATCCTGGTCAGCAGCCAAAAGAGCTCTGAGCACCCGCTCAGTAATATCCCAACTAATATTTTCACAGTTGGATAAACTATGCCGCATGAAAACCTTCATCGTTCCTTTCATAAACACTTGCTATTTTCTGTCTTAACCAGGTACTACTTGTTCCTTCACTCTGTCCTGGATGCCTGTGGGTTATAAATTATGCAGACATTTACCAGTACACAGCAAAGAGGACTATTGATTAAATCTGTCTTGGAAGATGAGGGAAATGTAGACTAAGTGTCAAAGGGTAAGAGGAATT